>NW_027556098.1:110905207-112296874 GCF_003287225.1 Phascolarctos cinereus
TTTGCCTGACTTTACACATTTGTAATAGTTTTTATTTTTCTTCCTTTCACATTGGGTAGGGGAGAAAATTTGGAACTGAAAGAAAAAGTCTGTGCTTTAGAAAAATATATTGTTGTTCAACTCTAAAAGATTTAAGAATTCTGATCAATCAATGATCATCCATCATCCCAAAGGGCAGACGATAAAGAACATTACCACTTCCTGAGAGAGATGTGATAGACTCAATAAGTTGAGAGATGCCAGAGAGATGGACTCAATAGGCTACATGAGATACATTTTTGGATGTGGTCAATCTGGGAATTTGTTTTGCTCGACTATGCATATTTGTTACAAGGTGTGTTTTTTCCCAATGGGGGCGGAAGTGAGAGATGAGGGGAAGAGAAAATAAATGCTTTATAAATGAAAAAAAATTTTAAAGAAAGTTATTGTTGTTTTTCTTGGTTTCTGGAGAATAAGAAGAGAAGCAACCAAGTGGGAAAAACTTTTGCATCAAACATTTCTGATAAAAGTTGAATATCCAAATTTACACAAAGACTATTTTCTTATTTCATAGAGCACTGTTAAGGCTTCTGAAACACTTTGACATACATTTTCTCTTTTGGTTTGCATAACATCTCTGTGAGATAGGCGTTCTAGCCTGATCAAATAGCTGAGGAAACAGAGGTGCAGTAAGATTAAATGATTTTCCTAGGGTCACACAGTAAATATGCGAATCAGAATACTGATCCCAGGTCTTCCAGACTCTAGGTCCAGAACTATATCATTCTATCTCCCTCCTACTCTCACCCTCAGAAAATCAGTGGTCATAGGATGTGAACAATTTTCAAAAGAAGAAATTCAAACTATCAGCAGCAATATGAAAAAAAATTCCCAATTGTTAATAAGACAAATGCAAATTTGAACATCTTTGAGATTTTATCTTATACCTATCAAACTGACACAGATGATAGAAATAGAGTCAATGTTGGAGGAGTTATGAGAAGTCAGACACACTAATATAATGTAGGTAGAACTGTGAATTGGTCCAACTATTTGGAAAAACAATTTGTAATTATGTGAGAAGGGTGAATAACCTGTTTACAGCAAACATTCACAATATTGGGCATGCATCTGGAAAAGACCAATGAAATATTCACAGCAGCCCTTTTTTCTTTTTTTGTAGTAGGAAAAAAAGGAAACAATGAGTATACATTGACTGGGGAATGGCTATACAAATTGTGGTATATTCAGTACTAATGCACTATAAGAAACGATGATTATGAAGAATTAAGAGAATTGTGGAAAGACCTATGTGAACTGATGTACAGTGAAGAAAGCAGAAGCAAGATATCAATATACACAGGCAGCTAGGTGGTACAATAGATAGAGTTCTGGACATGAAGTTGGGAGGACCTGAGTTCCAACCTTAGACACTTAGCTGTGTGACCCTGGGCAAGTAATTTAACCTCTGTTTGCCTCAGTTTCCTCAACTATAAAATGGGGATAATAATATTACCACCTTCCGGGTTGTTGTGAGGATAAAATGAGATAATATTTGTAAAGTACTTTGCACAAAGCCTGGCCCACAGTAGGCACTTAATAAATGCTTGTTTCCTGTTTCCCATTATAAACACAAAACTGTAAATGAAAATTATGCTAAAAAACCCACCAGAAATCAGAATCTTGGTACAGAGTAATAAGAATAAAATATGCCTACCATTTTCCCCATAGAAAAGAGGTAGACTATAGGTGTAGAATGTTGCAAGTACTTTCAGTCACAAATTACTCTGTGGTTTTCTCTTGTTTACTTTTCTTCTTTGTTATAAGGGCAGGTTCTATGGCTATGGAGAGATAGTTACTGGGAAGGACTGTGCTGAAAAAGCATCAATAAAACATAAATAAATACACAAGCAAAATAAAGTAAGATATCAGAATTTGTCTTCATCTGCTGCCCTCTTGCTACTTTTCTTTTCTTTTTTAAATTTTTTTTGGGGGGCCAGGCAATGGGGTTAAGTGACTTACCCAGCATCACACAGCTAATAAGTGTTACGTGTCTGATGCCAGATTTGAACTCAGGTCCTCCTGAATCCAGGCCTGTGCTCTATCCACTGCACCACCTAGCTGCCCCATCCTTTTCTAATGAGATTCATTCATTACCTGCTCTTAATTATGGCCTCTGAACTGCCAATAGTATTATAAAGTATTAAAATTACAAGACCCATTGTATTGGTTCTTACAATTATAGGACGCATTAAAAACCTCTTGCCTGGACCCAAGCCTTGCCTTAGTATCAAGGCCATCTCATGATCTTTCATGTCTTATCTATCTGTCTGTCTGACTTTCTGGAATCCTAACTTATTTTCACTCTCACCTCTAATAATGACATGCTTCTTACACACGTGCTTGCTTCTGATGACCTGCTCTATGTGTAGACTCTTCTGCCAGTCTGCTCTTTATCTCTGGTGTTCCCTGATCTTGCCTGCCTCCTCCTGCACCCCTATTTACTTTTTGCCTTGACTTCTGGGTATCTGGGTTCCTTATGATTATTGCCTGTACAGTTATCCCTTCCACATCACAACTTTCCCCGTTGCAGTTTCCATATATTGTGGGTCAGCATAAGAAATTAAATGGGAATTTTTTGTGAGTTTTGAAGAAGCCAAAGATGGCACACGAAAGCCAGTAGACAACAAAGAAAAAGTTTGGAAAATCAGAAATGCGTAAAATACATGTATAGTATTGCATAATATAAACATATTTTATCTTTTGATACTGTAAACACCCTATAAAAGAAAAATTCAGACTTCTTCTCTGGTACAAAAGAAGGACCAAAAATTTTTATCCCAATTTTCCAGATTGCAGGGGGAGGGGCATCTTTAACCCCCTATGTCAAGCCTGCATAACATACTGACCATGCAGCACTTATGGCCCACGTGCCAAATCCTGCCAAAGGATTTTGGCCAGCCTGCGAAAGATACAGAGGATATAAAATAGGCCTACACAAAACACCACCGGCCGGTCACTTTGACAGACCACAAGTGGCCCTCAGACCATATGTCCTTCAGGGCTTCCCTATGTGTAAGGGACGATTGTACTACCTACCGATTCCCAGCAGCCCTTGCCTTAGTCCTCTCTGGTCTAGGTCTGATAGTCTATCTTTTCTTCAGATTCCATATTTCCCCTAGTGTGACACATTCCTTCATATATAGCCAACTTTCCATCATCTTGTTTATGACTGAGTGACTGGCTTGCTAGGACTAAGTGATGGGTCACAAAAACAAAGGGGAAGTAAAATAAGGTAATGTTGAGGTTTAGAGTCGGGAGAGCTGGTTCAGGTGCGAAAGAATTCACTTAGACCTCCTCTGTAGCCATTGGGAGCTTTATTACGTGAAGCACACAGGCCTGAGATTAGCAAAGAGCTAAACAAAGGCACCCATATAGGAAAAGACCCAGGCTTATATAGACAGAAAGCTATACAGCCTGCAGGATACTGGTATATTTTTAGAGTTTCACATGGGAATTGGAGATGAGGGATAGGACAGGAACAAAAACGGTGAGGAGAATGGCTGTCAAGATAAGGAAAAGTTGTTGTGACACAGGATGAGGAAGATAAATGGCGTGATGAGGAACACAGGATAAGGGAAACAAAGGCAATTCTTTCGGTGCAAGTTGTATGGCATTTTGAGATAAAGGGAAAAGGACTTGGGAAGTTTTCAAGATCCAGGGTCTCAAGGTACAGGATGGGCTACAGAATGAGCCTCAAACCCCCTTGGGGGCCTGGGAAAGTAACCCTTCATATTATTTTTAATCCTAGGGCACTCTTTGCCCCCCACATCAGTAATCTTTTTTGAGTTTGACGCTAATCCTTTCCCATAAGATATTCTGATCAACAAGTTAAGTAACTAGTGTTGGGTAAGTAGACATCTGCTTTATAGGTGGTACTCAGCGGTTTGGGTGCTAACACTGATTAGTGTCCTCAGTAGATCTGTGCTGTTTATAGATGCTCAAGTTTATTTACTATCTCAAGAACACACTCTTCATATTTGTAAGTAACTCTGAATTGTGCTTAGATTGTAAAAAACAGAAACAAAATTCAAATCATCTAAATGGGTAATGGCTTTGTAGGAACAAGATAAAACTAAGTGGAGATAAGTGAAAGATGAAATGCTTACTAAAAAAAAAAACCAAAACTAAAACCAAAAACAAAAACCAAATAACGCAGATACAGTTTGAAAAGAGACTGGTTCCTTTGGGGTGTAGAAGAAAAAAGACCTGAGTGTCCTAGTTGGGCATTTATTCATTCATTAATTTAATGGATTTGAACAGAATGCTTACTTTTTGCCAGGTGCTGAGGGAAGTATCAAAGAAGATTAATACACAGTCCTGCCCTCAAGGAGTTTATAGTCTGAAGAGGAGATGATTCAATTTAATTAAGCATTTATTAAGTACCTATTCTGTACTTAATTGGGCTAGATATTAAGAATACAAAGACAAAAATGAATCAGTTCTTACCTTCAAGGAGTTTACATTCTATTGGGTGGAAATAACTTGTACACAAATAAGTAAATACTAAGTATAGACAAATTAAATACAGACAAAGAAATAACAACTGGGGAAAGCAGGCAGGTGGTATAGCAGATAGAGTGATGATCTGGTAGTCAGGAAGACTAGAATTCAAATTCAGCCTTTGAAACTTACTAGCTGTGTGACCCTGAGCAAGTCACCTAACGGCTAATTGCCTCAGTTTCCTCACTGTAGAATGGGGATGATAATAACAGTACCTATCTCTCACAGTGTTGTTTTGAGGATCAAATGCAATAATGTTTGTAAGGTGCCTGGCACGTGCAAAGTGCTTCATGATTGCTCCCTTCCTTCTTCCCTCCCTTCCTCCTATTGGAGGTAGCACCATCATCTGAGCTGTGCATTAAAGAGAGTTAGCATTCTAAGGGATGGAGGTAAAGAGGGAGAGCATTCCAGGCATAAGGACACAGAGGCAAGACTTATGCACAGAGATCAATGATACAAGGTAGAAGGTAAGAGCTTGGGAAAGATAGAGAGGTGGTACAATAGAGTACAAAGAGCTTTGAACTTGGGGTGATGGGACCTTGAATTCAAGCTCTGCTACTTACTACCTTTGTGCCCTTGGCCAAGCCATTTGACCTCTGTGGGCTTCAGTCTCTTTGGTAAAATGAGGGATCTGGACTAGATGAAGTCCTTTCAAGCTCTAGATCAGGGGTTTCTTAACCATTCTTTGTGTCATGGACCCCTTTGGCAAGTCTGGTGAAGCCTATGAACCCCCTTCTCAGAATAATGTTTTTAAATGCATAAAATAAAAATATATAGAATTACCAAGTAAGCCAATTGTATTGAAATATGGTTATCAAAATATTTTTTTAAAAAAATTCACAGACTCCCTGAATTCTAGCCACATGGGTCTGGGAACCCCAGATTAAGAACCGCCACTCTTATATCCATGACCCTACAATTAGAGCACTTCTGAGTGATAGGAGCTCAAAGAAGATTTCCTGAAGAATATGGCATTTTAATTGGACTTGGAAGACAGCAATTAAATTGGGATGTCACAAATTGAGTATGAATCAATAGAATCATGTACTTCGTGTGACCGTGGGCGGCATTCATGAGAAAGTGATGTTTAAGAAGCAAAAAATGACCTTTCTGAATTAGTAATATTCATGTTAAACCAGTGAACCAGGTTTTAAAGAAGAAATGACTTGAATTGATAATATTCATATTAAACCAGTGAACAAGGTTTTTAAAAGACATGGAAAAATTGAAGAGGACCCTGGGAGACCAACAAACATCTCTATGAGAATGGTGAAAAGAATCAGAATTGCTCAGTCTGGAGAAGAGAAGGTTGAGGAATGAGCTGATTACCCTCTTCAAGGACAGGAAGGACTTTTATGAGGAAGATGTGCTGAGGTTGTTTTTCAGTTCCGCGGATGACGATATAAGAGGAAATGGTCTTAAATTAGCTCAGAAGAGATTCCGGTTGTACTGGCTGTACTGAAGGAAGGTTTTCTTCTGATAAAATATTGGAATAAGCCCTCACGAGAGGTGGGGTGGCCTTGATCCCTGGAGAACTTTAAGAGAAGAGCATACAGGTCTTCCACCCCCCTGGCTAAGGCTGCCTTTGGGCTCTGGGTTGGAGCAGATGAGCTCTGGAGATCCTTTTCACCTTGGGTATGGTGTGATTCAGGGTTTATCACAAGCCACTCACTTAACCTTTCTTGGTCTCAGTTTCCTCATCTGTAAAATGGGGATAACAATAGCACCTATCTCCCAGAGTTGACATGAAGGTCAAATGAAATCATAAATGTAAAGTGCTTTGTCAACCTTAAAGCACTGTATAAATGTGTTCTTTACATAGTGACTGTTACTATAATGTGCTTTATAGTACAACAACTTGTTATTATGTTTAAACACATTTTAACAGTAAGTTACCACCACTTCTACCATCCAATTTATTGCCCAAACTGAAATTCCGTTTTCAAATTTTATCTTTTGTCTTCTCTGGTTAAAGGGCTGACTAACCCAAAAATCAGGCAGTAGAAGAAATAGGGGCCAAGGATTTGGAGGATCTACAAATTGGACAATTAGGCTCCAGATAACTTACAGATGTCATCATCATCATCATCATCATCACTAACATTTATATAGCACCTACTATGTGCCAGTTACTGTGCTAAACACTTTACAATGATCTTATTTGATCTTCCCAACAACCCTGAGAGGTAAGTGCTATTATTTCCATTTTACAGATGAGTAAACTGAGATAGGCAGAGGTTAAATGACTTGTCCAAGTCACACAGCTAATAAGTGTCTGAGGCAAGATTTGAACTCAGGCTTTCCTGACTCCAGGTCCAGAACTCCAACCACTCTGCTGCGTCATACATTCCCAAAGTTCTCAATATCAAATTAAAACTACATTTATTATTTTTTTTTCTGGAGTCTTGTGAATATCCTTGCTAGAGACATGGGATTACAGATGTAGGGCTGGAAGGGACCTTAGAGAGTATCTAATGTGACCCTCTGATTTTACAGATGAGGAACTGAGGCCCAAACTGGCTTTAGTGACTTACCCAAAGTCACAGAGGTAGGAAGTAACAAGGGAGGGCTGGAGTCTGATTCTACCATACCATGCTGAATCTATAAGATAGACTGGTGCTCTGGAGCTCTCTGGTTGTGATCCAGGGAATGTCACCTACTCATTGATTTACCTCGCATGTGTCAGACAAAGACATTTGTAAACGTGAAAATGTGATATAGAATGTAAGCTGTTATGACTATCTGTCCATCCTGTGCCTGTTTTCCTGTCTCTAAAATGAGGATATCTTCTCATTCTCTCTTCCCTTTCTCCCCTTAGGATTGTTGCAAAGTGAAAGAAAAAAGATTGCTTCTTACTGAAAATCATTAAGAACTCTTTCTCCAGATTCAATTCCCTTAATAAAATAAAAGTGAAATTGCTCTAAGGTTGAGTGTGTTGAGAAGAGAATGGGGATTTTCCAGGGCCCCCATCTTTATCTGACGAGGTAACAGAATCCCTTCTCAGGAGAGAGTGTATAGATGATGCCTCTATTTGAAGATGGAATATGTATATGATTGGTTCATCCACCAGGCTCAGTGGGCAATCCCATGGATCTTTTCCCTCTTTTGCAGAAGATCCCCCTGACACACATACTTTTTAAAAGCAGATGCACTTATTTTTAATGAAGAACCACACCATTAAAAACAGAACTTGAATGAGTGGAAGGTAAAAAGGACAGTTTCAATTTGAGTCCTTTTCTGGAGTCTGAGCTAAAAATTCTCAAGAGAGAGCAGTGGAGTGGCTTCCACAAGGACCTCAGAGAAAAGGTAATGATGTCTCCCACAACTGCAATTCCGAAAGTGCTGGACTTCCCAGGGGCCCTGGATTGCAGGCTCTGTGCCTTCCTTCCAAACAAGAGGTTTAGAAATGAATCTGTGACACCTCAGGTCTTGTTAGTTATATGGCTAACGCCATTCTTTCAGAGGCAGAAGGAAGAGAGAGTTGGAATGGTTAGACCAACTAGATGTTCCCTCTTTAAACTCCTTTTCTCTGCTCCCACCACTCTTGCTCCCCCAGGATTCTTTAAGGAGAGGCTGGATGTGACATCTAGCTCTTCTTTCTGAGGATTGATCTGTGCAAAGCCAAGCAGGGAGCCTCCTCCCTGCCCTTTGGCTAGAGGACAGGGACTTGAGAGATAAGGGCCTGTGGTAGTGGTCCCCAGTCTTCTTTCATTTCCCCAGTGTGTTTGCCTGTGGGGTGTGTGTGTGATGGCGGTAGGGGAGTGGGTGGTATAACAGTGAAGTCCCTGGGGGATGAGGGGAATGCTGAGGGTAAAATCCTGATGCCAAGCCAAGAAAGGGCCATTCCTATTGGCTTCCCTTTCCTCCCCATGGGAATTCCAGAAGATGTTGAAGATTGAGGCTTGGTGGAGACAAATCACTTGGAGATCTACCAGGTAAGTCTTTGAGATATTGTGGTATATCCTACTATAATGGTTAGGGGACCGGTGACTATAGAATCTGATTAAGAGGCCAAAGAAGGGGACAAAACCTAGAATGGATTTCCCCCAGATTCTCTGTGCATTAGAAATGAAGACAAGTTCCCCAACATTTTTTTTCTTTTTTACTGCCACTTCATAGAATTTGAAGGGGCCTCAGCAGTAATTTAGTTCAACCCCCACATTTTATAGCTAAGAAAATTCAATCCCACGTTGATGTCTCGTCCTAGATGAATCAAATAATAAGCATCAGACATGGGATTTGAACTCCAGTTCTCAGGCTCTAATTCCAGCACTTCATTATACCATGCTGCTTTTCCATCCATCTCTTCGGCCGTCTTCCCCTTCCTTGATATGTAGTGATTTGCTTGGTTCTCTACCTCTATATCCTGCTAACCCCCCAAAATGAGAATACTGATCCTCCCTCTTAAATTCAGACCCATCTTGGCCTCCAAGATCGTGTCTCTAATCAGACAGAATTTAAGGAACCCTAGGTTCAGGTGCTCAGCATTCAATGAGCCTTCTTGGTTTTCTTCTGACTTTGTACTTCAGGTACAATAATGAAAATCTTACTTTGTCCCTTGTGATCCAGTCCCTGGTTTATATCTTAATTCTGATAACTGGAAGTTGATTTGACCTACTTGTGATTAAATTCCTTTCTTAGTTGTCTGACTGCTTTGCTTTTCCTTAACTCCTCAGTCCCTTGGAGGACTGGAGTTCCACCCTTGAACTCCTTATGACTAGGTTCAGCTTCTTTAAACATCTGAATCTCCCCCCACCCCCACCTTCCATCCCATATTTATATACTTGTTCTTATAGGAGCACAGCCTCTCTATAATGGCAGTCCCCCCCCCCCCGCATTATGTTTTTTAAAATGAAGCCTCTTGTATCAACCACTTCAATGCAAAGATGACCACACATTTCATTTTCCTAGATTATGCTGTCATCTCACACTTTTAGCTGGCATTCTTTAAAATCATGCTTGAAAAAAAATCTCTTTCCCCCATTGTACAAGTTTCGTAATAATATGATGTGGGCAAGTAGAATGAAAGGGAAAAGGGAGACAGCTAAGGCTTTGTCTATACGGGTGCTCAGGGACCAAACAGACAGCGGTCCTAAAATATAGTTAGTTACAAAAGGGGAGCCCATAACCAAGCATGTTCTTAGGCACAACAAGAGGAAGGGAGGGATGTGCTTCCATAAGATGACTTTGGCACCCATGTGCACCATAGATCAGGGCAGAGAGAGCCCAGAGTATGACAAGCCAGTTGGAAGGTTCTTCGAGTAATCTAAACCAGAATTCAGCAACCATGGGAATAGGGAGATGAGAGGGAAAAGCAGATCTTTAGAACTATACTTTATATTATACTTTCACCTAGTAGGGAGGCAGCATGGAGTAACATGTAGAAAGCTGACCTAGAAATCCAGAAGGCCTGGTCAAGTCTGACCTCTGTGACCCTGGGCAAGGCCCCTAATATCTCAGTACCCCAAGGAGCTCTATAAGACTATAAATTACAAAGAAGGTGTCAATCTACATTGGTAGAGATGATTCCTCACCAGAAGATTTTACCAATAAAATCGATAAAATCACAGGTCTAGTAAAAACAAAAACAAAAACAAAAAGCCCGAAAGACTTCTAGACTAGGTGTTTCTTCTAACATTGAAAACATAAGTCCAGATCCTCTTTCTCTGCCCCCAACCTTCCCCACACCCAGACCTTCCAAATAAAAGTCATGTTTGAATCAGATGAATTTGGAATTAGCTGCATCTCTTTGCACTAATACACTAAATTCCTAAAATCAGATTATTCTCTAAAAGTAGATACAAAGGTAGCAATATTCTTGCTTATGCTATTAATTTGTGCAAAACCATTTCTTCACAGATACCACAAAAGTCAACTTTATAATCAACACAAATTTCAAGTTATGAGGAGTTTTAATTAATTCAATTTTAACATACAATTATGGAAATCACATTATGATAGAGAGAGGGCTAGATTTAGAGTCTGTAACACTCGAATTCCAGTCTTGACCCTGATGCTGACCAACTCTGTGGCCATGGGCAAGAAACAGCCTCTCTGAGCCTTGAGAAACTCTAAGACTGCAAGTCAAAGAGTAGGTACCATTGGCATTGGTAGAAGGCATAGTCACATAGACAAAATCCTTAATGATTTTGATGGCTTCAGTTAACTTGTTAAGCCTTTAATATGTTTTAGATTCTTCTATTTTGGCCTGATCTGTGTTTAGTGGTACGGAGAACTTCCAGAGTACAAATGCTCTCCACAAATGCAAAATGGCAACTGCTCTGTAACTCATAGCCTTAGAGTTGCCTGGAACACAGAGAGGTTAAATGATTTGCCCATGTCACACAGCTAGTTTATATCAGGGGCACTACTTAAACTCAGCTTTTCCTTGGGCTGTTTATGCATCTATTAGATCTTGCCGCTCCTCAGAGATTGTCCTTTTAATAACTACTCTTTCTGGAACCGTGGACGTGGGAAAATTTTCTAGCCAGGTCTCAGTCTATATTGCTATGAAACAATTTTGGGCATACTGATTTGTTTTAGATTGCTTACCAGAGCAGCTATTAAGAGGGCAGAACAAGAGCTCTGTCCCAGGGTGCTGAAACTCAGAGTTACCTACTACAGCACTTTCACTCCTCCAGCTAGATAAGGGTAGGACATTGTTAGTGAGAAAAATTAATTAAAAAAGAAAACTACCAGATGTGGGATGTCTTGAGGTCTCTGCTAATGAGGTTGTTGGGCTTTCCCTCCCTCAATAGCTGATTTTGTCTTAAAAAGTTGATTTGGGGGGCATATTTTATGTTGCTTGCCCTGCATACATTTCATGGAGCTTTTCCCAGGACACCAAATTTTCCAGTTACAGCTCTGCATTTTACCTTGCAATTTTGTCTGTTATGAGACTGGATAAAAACTATCACACATCAATATGCATTTTTTTTAAAGGGGAAACATACTTATGAAACTAGTGACATGGCCTGCATTTTTAAAAGATGCTCGCTCAATATAGGGTTTGTTATTAGATATGAAACTACTAATTTAGAAAAAAATGTGGTTTTTATAGTTCACTTCAGCCAGCATTTAATCTGGTAACTGGCGTATTTGGTATAAGTTCTTAGTAGTAGAAAATTAATTATATATTATATATAGAAAAAGTTAATTCACTAAAACTAAGACATCATTTGTGTTTCTATCAGTTTAACGGCTCTGATAAAACAAAACCTGGATGTTATATGGTTTAGTGGATAAAAAGCCAAGAAAACTTGACCTGTTGTGTGACCCTACGAAAGTAACTCAGCCTTCCAGGGCCCTAGGTGACTCTAAGTTACAGAGAAGTTGCCACGCTGTATGAATAGACAGGGTTTTCTCATCAGAGAGTTCCCTATAATGAAATAACAGGCCCAGGCCTTATCTCTAAAAGCCAAGTCTGGATATCAGATTCTTCTGAATAGCATTGCCCATTTGGGGGGGGCAGACAGTAAAAGGAAGGGAATGCAAGCTAATATCCTTTTACAAAAAAGAAATCCCAAGTGGCTGTTTTATTTCAAGACAGCAAAGATACTCAAACATATTTAATTTTAGCTTTCTGCTTCTGAGGATACTTCCAGACACTATTCCCAAAAGAGTGGGGTCGGGGTGTGTCTGAAGGAATTGGTCAATGGTGTTTCCCTATATATCCGATTTCCCCTGATGTCCACTACCACTACCTTCGTGCCTTTGATTATACTGTCTTTCTGCCTGGAATGTCTTCCTTATCTGTTTCAGACAGAAATCCCATCTCTCTTCTAAGGGTCAATATCATTTTCAGATGATGTAAAATTTAGGGGGCTGGTTAATCTATTGGATGTCAGAGTCAGGATCCCAAGTGATCTTTGTAAGATAGAGCAATATTGTTGAGTTGTTTTAATTGTGTCTGACTCTTGGTGATCCCATTTGGGGTTTTCTTGGCAAAGATACTGGAGTGGTTTGCTATTTCCTTCTCCAGCTCATTTTACAGATGAAGAAATTGAGGCAAACAGGGTAAAGTGACTTGTCAAGGGTCACACAGCTAGTAAGTGTCTGAGGCCACATTTGAACTGGGTTTTGCTGACTCCAGGGCCAGTGTTCTATCCACTGCACTACCTAGCTTCCCCTAGGCTAGACCAATGAGTGATATCTAATGAGGTGAAATGCATCAGGAATAAATTCAAAGTCCTACGTTTGGTTTAAAAAAAAAAAGAGAGAAACACCTTCACAATACAGGTGGGTAGAGGCATGGCCTAGACAAGAGTTCTGGGGAAAGGACTACAGGGCTTGAAAATGAAAGCTCAATGTGAGTCAATAGTGCATTATGGTAGCCAAAAAGGCTGTTGTAATCCTAGGCCACAGTAAAAGAAGCATGATGGCTAGTCCCTTGTACTTTCCTTGGTTAGATCATATCTAGAATACAGGGTTAGCTTCTAGGTCCCTCATTTTAGGTAGAACAATGACAAGAGGTGAGGGGACTCAAGACCACACCATACGGAGATCAGTTGAAGAAACTGGGGATATTTTGTCTGGAGAGAGTCATCTTCAAGTATTTTCAGTAGTTTTCTTCATATGGACGAGAAATTAGACTTTTTCTACTTGCATCCAGAGGGCAGAATGAGGAGTAATGAGTAGACATTGCCAAAGCGATGTAAAGAAAAGCTCCCCAACAATTAAGAGTGATCCCAAAGTGGAATGGGCTACTTTGAAGGATCCCCTTCAAGTAGGGATATTGTGAAAGGAATTCTTATTCAGATAAGGGTTGGACTTCACTAGATGACCTCCAAGGTCCTTTCTAACTCTGAGATTCTATAATTCTGATATCTACTACTTGTAGGAAGGGGGGGAGGAGGAGTAAAATATGTAGATAGAGTTAAGATGCATAAGCTGCAGAATTTCCCAGCATGTCCGAGATCATTACACGTTAAGAAAATTACCTCACATTAAGAAAATCAACTTTGAGAAAATGTAAAGTGAAATTAAGCATGATAGTGATTTTTAACATTGTGAAAGGAGTCTTCACAAAAGGATTCATCACTGACAGAACCCATTCATTTATATAAAAAGTTTCCCTACTCTTTGTCTTTTCTTTGTTTTTAATATCTCAATTTATTTTTAGTGCTTTGCTGTTTACCAAGTTTTTCTAATAATAACTCTGAGGGACAGATAGTGAAAGTACTGTTATGCCCATTTTACAGATGAGGAACCTAAAGACAACAGCAAGAGAAGTACTAAAGCCATAAATATCAACCTAATTTCTTCTTTTAAAAATTGTTATTTATTTTATTTTTAATGTATGGGTTTTTTTGAATTTTATTATTATATGCAATTTTATTTTTTTATTCTTAATTTATGGAATAAAACAAGCATTTCCATAACATAGTATAAAAAAAAGATGATTGCTCACAAAACTGCAAATCTATTATGTACAACTTGCTACTCCTTTTAAATATACGATAAAGTTATTATGTAAATTTCTTTTTTTCCTTTTTTTCTTCTCTTCCCTTCCCACCATCCTAGAGATGGCTACCATTAGACACAAATATGCATATATACATATATAGAATAATTACATATATATATATATATATATAATAATTTCTCTCACTATAAAACCATTCTGTATACACACTTCTATTTATCAGTTCTTTCTCTGGATGCAGATAGCGTCTTCCTTCACATGTCCTTTGTAGTTAATTTGAATATTTATCATAGTCAAAATGGCATATTCACTCAAAGTTGTTCTTAAAACAATATTGCTGTTACTATATACAATGTTCTATTGGTTCTGCTCATTTCGCTCTTCATTATTTTGTGCCAGTCTATCCATGTTTTTCTAAGATGATCGAGCTTATCATTTCCAGAGTTGTTTTTCCATTACAAAGTGCCCATGAGCACCACCAGCCTTCTGTATGCTTCATGTTTTTTCTGTAGTGCTGGAAGACTTATGCTTATCTGCTCACATTC
This sequence comes from Phascolarctos cinereus, assembly GCF_003287225.1. Lineage (NCBI taxonomy): Eukaryota > Metazoa > Chordata > Mammalia > Diprotodontia > Phascolarctidae > Phascolarctos > Phascolarctos cinereus. The sequence goes on from NW_027556098.1 coordinate 110,919,719, forward strand.
TTTCATCAAAAGTATATCTAGGGGCAGCTAGGTGGCGCAGTGGATAGAGCACTGACCCTGGATTCAGGAGGACCTGAGTTCAAGTCTGGCTTCAGACATATAACACTTACTAGCTGTGTGACCCTGGGCAAGTCACTTAACCCCACTGCCTAGCCAAAAAAATAAAATAAAATTTATTTTTTAAAAAAAGTATATCTAGAGGGTTAGGTTGATAATTCATTTAGGTACTTACTATATGGCACACACTGTCCTAAGACTGGGGATACAAAAAAAAAGCAAGCAAGATAGTCTCTGCCCTCAAGGATCTTATATTCTACATAAAGCCCAGAAGAAAGAAAGAAGGGAGGGAGAGAAATTGAGCTCCTTCGGGGTGGATATGTGGTGGAGGCATGAAGTCTGGCAAGATAAGGCCAAAACTGGCTTATCAGAGCCCAAGGAGGTTCCAGAGTCAGAATTTAAGGTTCTAGTGATGAAGGGGGATTCTAGGGTTCTAGGTAGAGGTGATGGCCCCAGTGGAAGCAGAATTATGTGGAGATGACTGGGGAGTGTGGAGGAAGCTTGGAACTGGGCAAGAAAAATCAGAGCAGGGGACTGTTCCAGGGGAGGAGCCCAAGGTTTCCATGGGGAGGAGGTGGAGATGATGGACTCAATGGAACCAGCATTTACAAAAGTAGCTAGCTGGGTTTAGAGATATATTCTATGACCATGAAGCTCTGGATTGAAACTTAGACCCAGAGAATAGCCTTAAGGTCTTTTCCTACTTCAGGTTCTGTGATTCTAGTCTAACTTAGAAATTTGCTTAATTACTCTAGTCATATTTTAACCAACTGAACTAGCAATTTAAATGCTTCTTTATGGATCAGATCATTACTTCTTTGAGAGGACAGGTCAGTCAGTTAAAATATATTTAATTAAATTTTTACTCTGTGCTAGGCACTGCGCTAAATGCTGGACAGAAACAAAACCAAAGCATTTCTATGCTATTGTTAATATCAACTCGGATTAAAGATAAAGTATTTTGGGAATTATACTGAAAATCAATTGAAAAATATAAATCAGTGACAGATAAGTTTTTTAAAATAATATTTTGTTTTTTCTCAATTGGATATAAAGATATTTTTTATTTTTATTTCTTTCTTCATTCTTTTTTTGTATGTAAAGATAATTTTTTAACATTCATTTAAAAAATTTTTTGAGTTCCAAATTTTCCTTCCTTCTTCCCTCATCTTTCCCATCCCTAAGATGGTAAGCAATTTCATATAGGTTATATATGTGCAATCACGTAAAAGATATTTCCATATCAGTCATGTTATGAAAGAAGAAACAGACCAAAAGAAAAAAAACACTACAAAAATAAAGTGAAAAATAGTATGCTTTGATCTGTATTTAGACTCCATCAGTTCTTTCTCTGGATGTGGGCAGCATTTTTTTTTTCATCACAAGTCCTTTGGAATGAACGTGACTGCTGAATAGCCATATTTGCATTTAGTTTGAAATCAGGTGAATTCATAGAGCATCAGAGAGCATCCTGAGTTTGAGGTATAATTATGCCACAGTTAGCCATTATTAAGGGACAGTGTGACATAGCGGGTAAAAAGTCCATCTTAGGGGCAGCTAGGTGGCACAGTGGGTACAGCACAGGCCCTGGAGTCAGGAGGACCTGAGTTCAAATCCAGCCTCAGATATTTATTAGCTGTGTGACCCTGGCCAAGTCTCTTACCCCCAACTTCCTTAAAAACAAAATCCATCTTAGAGTCAGGGCAGCCTAGGTTCCAATCCTGTCTCTTACACTTATTGGCTGTGTAATTGGGGCAAGTCACTTAACCTTTCCGTGTCCCCCAGGCTACTCTATAAAACTGTAATTTCAGATCTACTCGGTAGAGGGAGCTTCCACCTGAGAACTCAGTACACTAATGAAATTACAGATCTACACAATAGTAACTAAAAAAAAATCCAGCATGGATAAGGAGTAGACTCTGGACAAAAGATGTTTAATTGGCAGTTAACCCTTTAATCACCCAATGCCTTGGAAGCTTTCTGATTTTATCAATATGTGTACTTGATCTACTGACTTAGCACAAAAGCCTTCCTGTTTCTTAGGAGGAAGTTTAATGAAATAGTTTTGTTGTTGAGTTGTTTTGGTCATGTCTGACTCTTCATAACCCTATTTGGGGTTTTCCTGGCAAAGGTACTGGAATGGTTTGTCATTTCCTTCTCTGGCTTATTTTACAGATGAAGAAACGGAGGCAAACAAGGTTAAATGTCTTTCCCAGGGTCACACAGCTAGTGTCTGAAGCCAGATTTGAACTCAGGAAGATGAATCTTCCTGACTCCAGACCCAGAGCTCTATCTACTGCACCACCTAATTGCCCCCAGTGAGATACTATGACAAAAAAAACCCAAATAACAAAAAAAAACCCAAAACCAAAATCATCACCTGGTGTCTGATGTTCTGAAAACGAGCTTTTCTGAGTTTAATTTGACTGGTCCTTGAATGACAAACATTTAAATCAGTGGTGTCAGCCTCAAATAGAAACATTATACATAAGGATCCCTGTCACGGCATATTGACTTAGAAAACCACATATTAACATTATCTGTGATCTACTGTATTTCTATTTATTTTGTTAAATATTTCTCAATTAATTTTTGATCTGGTTTGGGCCTGACATTGCAGTGTGTTTGATATGTCTTTGACCTGATATGATTTGTCAGAGTTTGTGTCTTAGCCTTTGAAAAACCAGTGTCATCTTAATAATTTGAGCTATTTTTATTTTCAATGTTTTTTTTTAAAAAGATGAAAATGTTATTTAAATATATAGATACAAATGGGTTTTGTGTGAGATAGATTATAGTCCAAAAGTTAGGGATATCTATGGCAAAGAAATGTGGAACAGGAGGGTGGAGGACAATGCCACCTGGCCTTTTTTATTTAGATTTTCTTTGTCCTCAACTTCATTTGCATACCAATATTAGAGGATCTTGGAAGCGAAGTGTATTTTATAGTACCAGTCTTCAGATAGTTCCTGTAGGTTGGAATTTTTTTTGGCAGAACCTTGAAATCAGTTTCTTTTTTTTTTTGTGGGGCATAGGATTCCCATCAAGGATTGAACAGTGATTACAAGGAATTTTCTAACTCTGTGTCATTTGTCTGGTACCATGGATCAGTAACAGAAACATAATTAAAAGAACAATCTTAGCCTGGAACACTCTAGTCAGTTTTTGTTGGCTGCTTGGCTGTGCGTTTGTGCTCATGTGGTTTTATACTATCTTTTTTTTTTGGCAAGGCAATCAGGGTTAAGTGACTTGCCCAGGGTCACACAGCTAGTGAGTATCATGTGTCAAAGTCCAGACTTGAACTCAGGTCCTCCTGGTTCCAGGGCCAGTGCTCTATCCATTGCACCACCTAGCTGTCCCCTTATATGGTTTTATACTAAAGGAGGGCAGCCTGCCTTTGTCAGGGAGAGGCTTTCTAGCCTCTGCATCTTATTTTATTTTATTTTTTTTGCTTTTAGGCAGTTGGGGTTAAGTGACTTGCCCAGGGTCACACAGCTAGTAAGTGTCAAGTGTTTGATCTGAGGCTGGATTTGAACTCAGGTCCTCTTGACTTCAGGGCTGGTGCTCTATCCACTGCGCCACCTAGCTGCCCCAGCCTCTGCATCTTAGAAGATGGGAGCATTGAGAATTAACAAAGTATGAAAGAGCTGAAGGCCTGTAGTTGGTAGAAGGTAGAAGCCTGGAAACCAGAGATGCTCAGCAGAGACAATGCAATGCCTAGTGAAGATAAAAGTAAAGGTTGGGTACATTTACTTAACAGAGAAAGCACACCCAGTGGAAAGCAGAGATGTGATACCCAGTTGATGGTAGTGTGAGGACATTGCCAGAAAACATTGACAGAAGTGGGTGTTGCTTCAGCCACATATGCGCCTTGACCACTTATTTTCCTCTGTGCTCGTTTGTTCCTGAGTCATACGTGTTCTCTGTGTGCATGCCTTTCTCCACTGGTGTGGTATGGTAACGTGTCCCACGGAGTGATCTATTCGTGTCATTTTATTTGCTATGTTATTTGATTAATTATCTTTTGTTTTTAATTAATGTACTACTGGTTGATTGATAAAAGTAAACACATTGGTGGGGGCTCATATGCTATGGTTTTTAAAGCATTCACAGAGTGCTTTGATCCTGAGACAGTTTTTCTGAGAAGGTGGAACCTTCAGATCTTAGATATATATTATATATCTCCTCACCTTAATAGTCAGTATGTATTAATTAGCCTTCTCTTATTGACTCAGATTATCATTACAAATGTGGCTGCCTATATTTGTCTGCCAATTATCATTGTTATCAAAGCATTTAAAATCGCTATTTCTGCCACCCCTTTTACTCTCCGTCTAAGCAATGAGGTAGTGTAATTCATAGAAAGCCACACTTGGAGTTAGGAAGATCAGAGTTCAAACCCTGCATCAGACAACTTACTAGCTCCATGACCCTGGGTAGGTCATTTAAATGCTCTGTGCCTCAGTTTCCTCATCTGCCAAAAGGGGATAATAATAATAATACCTACCTCCCAGGGTTGTTGTGAGGATCAAATGTGATGATGTATGTAGACCATTTTGTCGATTTTTACACCCATATAAATGCTAGGTATTACTATTACTGTCTGAAATCTTTGCTATCAACTTAGAAAACTTTTACTGCTCTCATTTCTTTTCTTTCCTCTCCATTTATTTTCCCCTCCTTTCTTGTTCCTGGCGTCTTCTCTCCTTTCTCTGTCACTTCTTCCATATTTCTGGGTTTTGGCACTAGCTTTTAGAGCAAACAGAAGCTAATGATAGCATTTTTTTTCCTTCTGGTCAGCACACTGAGTAATTACATCATCTCTCCCGTAATCTTTTGCATCTTGGGCTTTTCTCCACTATTTCCCCACGACTCCTACTCTGTGGTCATATAGTGGTTTGTAGGGTTATTTCCAGGTTCTAGGTGGTCAAGGGTCTAAGCACCTTCTTTTGGTTCACAGCTTTTACTAACTTCCCTTGTTTTCTTGGTCCTCCATCTCCCACAAAGGAGGTCACCATTTCCCTTTAGTCTCTCACTCCCTGAGATCCTCACAATTAGTTTTTTCCTCCCTCATATTAGCTAATAAACATTTATTAAGCACCTACTATGTGCCAAGCACTGTGCTATGCATTGGGGGATACAAAAAGAGGCAAAAGACAGCGTCTGCTCTCAAGGAGCTTACAATATGATGAATGAGAGATACTATTTACTATTCCTTTAATTTCACTATTGCTATTAACTGCAAACAGAAAATGTCATTGGTTGTAATACACTTTGCAGCCATTTGGATTTTCTGTGATCCTGAGACATCTTCAGGAGGGCAACAAGCTGGGGTCTTAATATCCAGGAAAATTTATAGGAGTTGCAGGATCTGAGCAGAACATAACCCAACAGTGTACTTAGTGGGAGGCATGCGGACCAAGACTTGGGATTTTAAATTATCACCACCAGCTAGCTAAATGGGGAATTTACTACCATCAGTTAGTCAATCAATGAGCATTTCTTAAGTGCCTACTATGTGCCAGGCCCTGTGCCTCCCCTCTGTCCTATTTTTCATCTGTTTTAATTGTAGTGTTGCCTAGTGATTCTCCACAAAGTCCTTTTCCAATTCTCCATTGAAAGTTGAGGTAATCTTGGGTTTTAAAAAGGCTATACCAGTAAAGCGCATTCCATAGGAACAAAAACCTTTCAAGCACAGTCCTAGCATTAGACTTTGTGCATTCTATGACTCAGCCTAGTTTAGTACAGAGAGGCCCATTACTACTAGGCTGGCAACTTTGTGATGAGTTCTTTGGCTGGGACCACCCTTAAAAGAAAGAGAAGTACAAAGCGATCCTAAGTCCTGGTTTGCAGAGTGGCAGAAGGGGGAGCATAGAGAGCTAAGAATCACAGTTTTTAGATCATCTATAAATATCACCTGAGCTGTTGGTACTCTAAAAGGGAAAGACTTGTCCAAGAACAATGAGTGGATATACAACTGGAAAAAGAGAATTATATCGATTACTCTGTTTCCTTCAAAGCATAGTTCAGTTGCCACCTCCTATACCAAACCTTTCTTGAAACTTCTAGTTATCAACATTCTTCACCTTTTACAAAAATTTTATTTTAAAGTGAACAAGTCATTATTTTTCTTTCCCTCCCTCCTCTACCTCCATTTAAAAGGAAAAGAAAAAAAAGGCTTTGTAAGAAATCTGTGTGGTCAAGCAAGAAATTATCCACATTAGCCATTTCCAAAAATGTATGTCTCATTCTGCATCTTTCATCCATCTCTCAGATGATCGGTAGCATAGTTCATCCTCAGTCTTCTACCGTCATGGTTAGTATTGATCAGAGTTCTTAAACCTTTCAAAGTTGTTTGTCTTTGCACATTGTTGTTATCGTATAAACTGTTCTCCTGGTTCTGCTCATTTTAGTCTGATTCAGTTCACATAATTCTTTTCTGATTTTTTTGAAACCATCCCTTTCACCATTTCTTATAAAACAAAACCACTCCATTTCACTCATATATTATACTTTGTTCTGCCATTCCCCAGATGATGGCACTTTCTTTAGTTTCTAGATCTCTGCCAACACAAAAAGAGTTACTACATATATTTCTGAGCAGCTAGGTGATGTGATGGGTTGAGTGCTAGACCTGGAGTCGGGAAGACTTGAGCTCAAACCTGGCCTCAGACACCAGCTATATGACTCTGGACAAGTTACTTAGCCTCTGCCTGCCTTAGTTTCCTTATCTATAAAATGGGAATAACGATAATAGCACCTACCTCCCAGAGTTGTTGTGAGAATCAAATGAGATAATAATTATAAAACTCTCAGCACAGTGCTTGGCACATAGTAAGAGCTATATAAATGTTAGCCATTATTATTATTACTATTATTCCTCCCTTTAGAGTATAAGCCTACTAGAGGTATCAGTGGATCAAAGGATGCCCAAAGTTTAATGATTTGGGGGGCACAGCTCCAAATTACTTTCCAAAATGGCTATAAAAATTTACAAGTCCATCAACAGCCTGTTAATGTGCCTTTTTCCCCATAGCCCCTTCAATATTTGTATTTTCTTTTTTTTTTTTGAGTCATCTTACCAATCTGATGTGGTGTGAGGTAAAACTTTTACATATGATGGAACTGTAATAAATGCTTTAATTTTTATTTCTCTAATTTTTAGTGATTTGGAGTCTTTTTTTTATGTGGCTTTTGGTAGCTTGAATTTCCTTTCAGCGTTCAAATCCTTTTACCATTGATTAATTTGGAACATTCTTTACTTTTTGAAATGACTTTGCATTGCTTTGCATTTACTTGGTATTTATTTGTATCTCCCAGGTAGAATGGAAGCTTCTTAAGAGCAGGGACGGTTTCCTTTTTGTCTTTTGTGTCCCCAGAACCTTACAGAGTGCCTTTAATGTTTGTCGAATTGAATTTTAAAACTCCCACTTTAAATGTACAACGAGGGACTGGTTTTACGCTCTCATTGTCTAATCCCAGTCCCCATTACAAATGAAATCAGAAAGAGTGAGAGATAACCAATGAACAATAAGCATTCTCCACAGAAGTCCATGCAATATTAAGAGGAGTCAGAAGACTTGAGTGTGTCTCAGCTTTTATACTTCCTAGCTGTTTAACCTTGTAAAAGGCATTTCAACTCTGAGCCTCAGTTTTCTCATCATTAAGGATGACTTTCTTTTTTTTTGTTTTGTTTTTAAAAACATACTTTTATTGATTTTTAATTTTTTCCATGTTTTGTTATTTTTCCCACTTAATGGTATTTTAATTTTTTCCAATTACATGTAAAGATAGTTTTCAACATTCAGTTTTATAAGATTTTGAGTTCCAAATTTTTCTCCCTACCTTCCTCCCCTCCCCTGCCCCAAGACAGTAAAGAATTTGATATAGGTTATACAGGTACATTCATATTAATCATATTTCCCCATTAGTCATATTGTGAAAGAAGAATCAGAACACATGGGGAAAACTATGAGAAAGAAAAAAACAAAAAAAGTGAAAATAGTCTGTATTCAGACTCCATAGTTCTCTGTGCAGATGTGGATAGCATTTTCTATTTTGAGTCTTTTGGAATTGTCTTGTATCATTGTACTTCTGAGAAGAGCTAAATCTATCAAAGTTAGTCATCGCACAACCTGGCTATTACTGTGTACAACATTCTCCTGGTTCTGCTCACTTCACTCAGCATCAGTTTATGTCTTTCCAGGTTTCTGAAATCCATCTACTCATCATTTCTTATAGAATAATAGTGTTCCATTACATTCATATGCCACAACTTGTTCAGCCATTCCTCAAGTGATGGGCATCCCTCAGTTTCCAATTCTTTGCCACAACAAAAGGAGCTGCTATAAATATTTTTGTATATGTGAGTTCATTTCTCTTTTTCATGATCTCTTTAGGATATAGACCTAGTACTGGTATTGCTGGATCAAAGGGCATGCACAGTTTTACAGCCCTTTGAGCACAGTTCCAAATTGTTCTCCAGAATGGTTGGATCAGTTCACCACTCCACTAACAATGCATTAATGTTCCAATTTTCCCACATCTTCTCCAACATTTATAATTTTCCTTGTCTGTCATATTACCCAATCTAATAGGTGTGAGGTGGTATCTGAGAATTGTTTTAATTTTCATTTCTCTAATCAATAGTGATTTAAAGCATTTTTTCCATATGACTATAGATAACTTTAATTTCTTCATCTGAAAACTGCCTGTTCATATCCTTTGACCATTTATCAACTGGGGAATGACTTGTATTCTTGTAAATTTGACTCAGTTTTCCATATATTTGAGAAATGAGGCCTTTATCAGAAACACTGGCTGCAAAAATTGTTTCCCAGCTTTCTGCTTTCCTTCTAATCTTGGTTGCTTTGGTTTTGTTTGTGTAAAAACTTTTCAATCTAATGTAACAGAAATTATCCATTTTGCATTTCATAATGTTCTCTAGCTCTTGTTTGGTCATAAATTCTTCCTTTCTCCATAGATCTGATAGATAAACTATTCCCTGCTCTCCTGAGCTTTCTGTACATCACACTCAGCCCCTAGCAGAGTTCTTTGTACATAGCAGGTGCTCAAAGAGCCATGAAAGGAAAGTTTAATGAAAGATATCATACATTATTTTCCAACCAGTGCAAAAGTGAACTTGTGTCTTTGCTGTAATGTTCTGGGTTTCCTTACTCTCATTTGCCAATTTTTGACCAAGAGGATCATACATTTAAAGGTGAAAGGGGCCTTAGAGGTCATCATACAAGCCATTCATTTCATAGGTATGAAAACTGAGTACCAGAGAAATTAAGTGATCTGCCCAAGGTCACCTAGGTAGTGTTGGGGTTTGAATCCAGATTTTTTGATTCCTGATAACAGACTTTCCATTGTACCACATTGCTCTTTAAGCCAGTGGTGTGTTGGTAAATATTTAACTGGTTCTCCAGAAAAAATTAATGAATGCACAATACCTTTTTGCACTCTTGGAGATATATTAGGAGCATAGAAAATCCAAATAGCTGCAAAACATATCGCAACTTAATTTAATATTTTTATTAACATTTTCTCCATCACTTTCTTAAATCTAGACAATAAAGAAAACAGTAAATCAAGCCCTGACTTAACACCATTTGCTAATTTCTAACATGTAAATGCTCACACTGAAAATTTAACAATAGGTTCTCAAAAGCTGGTGGAACCGGTGCCAGCACACAACTTGGTATTCGCTTCTTAAAGAAGCCTGTTCACTAAATGGGCATTACCTCACTCAAAGTGAGAACCTGAAAAGACAGCTTAAAAGCGCCAGGGTTTCCCATTGCATCCTGGGTCATCTCTAGTCATCTTGTTGAATAACTGGCCACTGGACCCAGATGGCTCTGGAGGAATAAGTGATCTTGCACAGCCCTCCCCTCACTCAAGTCAAAGGCAATTGCAAGTCATGTCATCATGTCCCTGATGTCATGGTCATCTTTAAGAACAAAGGATAAACACAACCTGTGAAGGAAGGGAGGGGGTAGGGAGCTTCATGGAGTAATTTAAATCTGTTAAATTATGGGAAAGAGCAGAACTGTGAGTCAGGGGGACTGCATTCTAGTCCCAACTTAGCCAAGAGCTGACTATGTGATCTTGGACAAATTATTTACCTCATCTCTATGGGCCTCAGGCTCCTACTACATGCAAAGGATTTAAAAATTACCTCTAAGTTCTTTTCTGGGCAGATAGATGGCACAGTGGATAGGGCCTGGAATCAGAAAGGCTCATCTTCCTGAGTTCAAATCCAGCCTCAGACACTTACTAGCTGTGAGACCCTGGGCAAGTCAATTAACCCTGTTTGCCTCAGTTTTCTCATCTATAAAATAAGCTGGAAAAGGAAATGGCAAACCACTCCAGTATCTTTGCCAAGAAAATCCCAAATGTCACAAAGAGTAAAAACTAAAGTTTCCTTCTAATTTCAACATTCTGTCTTTTAAGACCAATTACTATGTATTTGGGCATGGACGGTATAAATGGAAAGGCTACTGGATTGCTCTGTGTGGGGATCGGTAGGGGAGATGACAACCATGTTTCAATATACACTGACAAGTTCCACATGTATGACACATACTGAAAAATGACTGAAGGCCAGTCTTCCTATAAATTCTGGAAAAGTTCCTGCAGAGTTCTGAGTATATTTGGGAAAACTCCTTTTCTACTAAACAATAGCTGCTCAAAATCTGGGAAATTCAGAAATTTCAGTTAGGCTAGGCAAAAGGCTTGATATATAACTAAATCCTGAAAGCCACCAGAGGAGTAGGTGGGGAAAATCACTTTCAGTGGTTGCTTTGATGTACCCTGACACCTGAAAGTTGACATTGCCCCAGATTTCCCTTCTTAATCACAATGGTTTTGCCAAGATCAATATAAAAGCTACTTAGTAGCATCTCAGTGGGTCTGGGCAGGGTGTAGTCCAAGAGCGGGCTGTGTAGGATCCATGGGGACAATGATTTCATGTTTTAAATGCCATCAAGAAGGTAAACTGAGGTTATTATAGTTTGGAATTAGGGGGCTAGAAAGTCACTATCCCTGGCCAATTAAAAAAACAAACATCTTACTTTTTGATCTGTTTTATTTGTGGTGTTGGATAGTGAAGAAAATCAGAAGACCTAAGTTTTAGTGTTGCCTTTGGCACTTCCTAACTGAATGACTATGGACAATTCACATCACTTCTAGGAGCCTCATTTTTTCTACTGTCAAATGGGTATAACAATACCTTCATTATTGACTCCACAGGACTATTGTGGGAAAGTGCTTTAAGATTTAGAAATAAATTGACAAATATGACCAAAAATAAATAATCAGTGTTGCAGGGGGTAGGGAAAGACTAGTGCATTGCTGATGGACCTGTGGATTGGTCTGTTCTGGAAAGCAATTTGGAATCTCTCTCTCTGTCCCTGTCTGTCTCTTTCTCTCTGTCTGTTTCTCCCTTTCCCCCGTCTCTATCTGTATTTCTATTTCTCACATCTCTATATTTCTATCATCTATATACCTATCTTCATCTATCTCTATGTATCTAACTACACTGATTCCATGCCCATTGTCCCAGAGATTCCACTCCAATCATAAACCCCAAGGAGATCAAAGAAAGAATGGAATATCCCGTGTAATCTGAAATATTCATAGCAACACTTTTTATTTTTTTATAGCGAAGAACTGGAAACTAGGTAGGTGCCTGCCACTGGGGAATGGCTAAACACTTGTGGTACATGAATGTAATGGAATATTACTGTCCTGAAAGAAATGATGAGGATGAAACATCCAGAGACTCTTGGGAAAACATATAAACTGATATTGCTTTAAATTAGCAGAAAGCCAGAAAAAACAAATACATCCAATGACTGCAACAATGTAAACCAAACCGACCAAACTAAATGTCATGTCATTGGAATGATCAGGCTTGGCCTCAGAGAAGAGCTGAGAGAACGCACCTCATTTCCTTTGGAGTGGTAGGAAGATTAGCAATGTAGAACACCATATATCCCATCAGACTTGTTTGTTGGGCTGGTTGGTTTTCCTGAACTGTTTTTCTTCCACCTTTCTTTTTAGTCTTTGTTACAAGGTATGGCTACTGAGAAGGGAAGGATTACATTTGGCAATTAAGGAAACATAAAAACAAAATATATCAATCAAAAAAAATTTAAAAAGAAAAAAATACAAAATGTATTTTTTTTAACATCCCACTTTGTTACAAAGGATGACTACTGAGTAGGGAAGGGTTGGATTTAAAAATGAAAATGATGTAAAAACAAATAAAATTTAAAACAAATAAAATTTAAAAAGAACAGGGAAAAATACTAAATGAAAAGAAAACACATCCCATTGTTACAAGAAATGGCTTTTGAGTAGGGAACGGGAAGGAGGCTTTGTGAAGTGAATTGACTGTAAGAACCAAAAACCACCAAATAGAAGAAAAAAAGACCTTTTTTTCTTTTCTTTTTTCTTTTTTTTTTTATAACAAAAAGGAAATGCGAGCTGCATTAAACTCGGATATATCAAAGGCTCCATACGATTGCTTCAGAAAGCCAAACAAAACTTCCTGACTCCGGGTATGTTTTCCAAGCCATCATAAGCCCCTCAAGAGCTCCTCCCTCTTATCTCAGTTCTGCCTGACTTCTGTGTGAAGTCCCCGGGCCTCAGTTTTCTCATTCGTAAAATGAGATTCCACTTTTAACATTCTCTGGTCCTCGGACCACCTTTTACACACTCCTCGAGGAGCAAGGGGAAGGATAAAGTTTGTTCCCAACTGTTGTGAGAAGATTCAGAAAGTGACAAGTTCTCCAGGACTCTGCTGGCCCGCCCTGCTCCAGGGCGCGGCCATCCCGGGAATGAAGCTTGCGCTCTACGGAGCTCTCGCATGGGCGAGCAAGGCCGGGAGACAGCTCTGGGCAGAGCCTCGTCCGCCTCCGACCCGCAGACTCTTTGAACTTCGCCACGATTGGCTACTCTAAGCTGAGCCCGATCCCCCGCCAAGGCCAAAAGCGCTTTCTCTTTCTGAACTCCACGCCCAGCTTGCGAACTGAAGGTACTGGGGAAGGGGGAGGGGAATTTGTCTCTCCACGGGCTGCTTGGCATAGAAACAGGGCACGAACACGCGTGGATTTCCCCAGGGTTCCCTACAGCTAGCAGCTAGCTAGCTGGGTGGGTGCTGGGTCCCCGATCACAAGGCTGAGTGGTTTCTGTTTCGTTGTGTTTGTAGAAGGAGCCTGGTCAAAGATCGTTCCGAAACCGCAGCTTGCTGTCTAAAGCCCTAGCTCTCAGCCTCGCAGTTTTGTTTCTTCACCCACAAAGCCCAGGATTGTCAGGAAACCACTGTCTGGGCCTTATTTTAGAGCATGTGATTCTGTAGCTGTGAAAGTGAAGGGGTCCTCGCTCAGCTAGCCTATTTCAAAATCATGCTGTACCCATGGGGAATTTATTCTGGCTTCGGGTTAGAAAGGCAGCAAGAAATTGCTGCGCTGGTGGGTCCCGAGACGTTTGAGTTCAAATTCCAATTCTGAGGCTAGTGACTAGCTGTGTGATCCCTAGCAAGTTACTTAATATCTTTGAAACTCAGCTTTCTTATCTGTAAAATGGGGAACACAGCTCCCTTATTTACTTAAGGAGGAAGAGAGAGCTGAGTCTGAGGACCTGGGTTCAAATGCTGGCTCACCACATGTTGCTTAAATGACATTGGACAAGTCACTTAAGCTTTCTGGGCCTCAGTTGCTTCATCTGTAAAAATGAGTGAATTGGATTCTATGACCTGAATAATAATAATAATGATAGCTAACATTTATATAGCACTTTAAAGTTTGCAAAGCATTTTACAAATATTATCTCCTTTGGTCCTCATAAGCAACCCTATGAAGTGTTGTTCAATTGTTCAGTCCTGTCTGACTCTTTATGACCCCAAGGACCATGCCAGGCCCTTCTATCCTCCACTATTTTCAGAAGTCTGTCCAAGCTCATGTTTGTTGCTTCCATGACACTATTCTATCCATCTCATTCTCTGCTGTACCCTTTTCCTTTTGCCTTCAACCCATCCCACCCACCTAGGTGCTATTATTATCCCCATTTGGGGTAAGTGACTTGACCAGGGTCACACTCCTAGTAAGTGTCTCAAGTGTCTGGGGCTGGATCTGAACTCAGGACTTTTTGACTCTAGCCATTGTACCATCTTGCTGAATGGGTGGGACTAGATGACTCCTCAGGATCCTTCTAGTGCCAACTCTGTGATCATGTGACCTCATTGTAAAGATCAAAGGAGGAATGTATTTAAAGTACTTTGTCATATTGAAGTGATTTGTAAATATTAGCACCATAGCATGGAGGCTAAAGCCCTGGAGATGGTGTCAGGAAGGCTTGGGTTTATATCCTGTCTCTGTCACTAACCATGTGATCATGCAGGGGCAAAGTCACTTCTTTTCTCTAAGTCTCAATTTGTGCATTTGTAAGATGAGTATAAAACATGTAGGACATTTCTCATCAGGTTAAAAATAAGATAATTTTAATAATAAATAGTAAATTTGCTCTTTGCAACCTTTGCAGTTTGACTGAACATAGCTTTAGTCGTTTTAGTTGTGCCCAACTCTTCGTGACCCCATGTGGGGTTTTCTTGACAGAGATATTGGAGTGATTTGCTGTTTCCTTCTCTAGCTCATTTTACAGATGAGTAAACTGAGGCAAACAGGGTTAAGTGACTTGCCCAGGGTCACATAGCTAGGAAGTGTCTAAGGCCAGATTTGAACTTGGGCTTTCCTGACTTCAGGTCCAGCTTTTCGAATGTCAATTATTATTTTTGTGATTGTTACAAGTATGACAAAGGTCATCTTAAATATTTGATGATGTTAATGGTAAAATGACCAATGATTGTGAAAGAAAAACCATACTGGGAAAGGTGAGGTAATGGTTCTGAAAATTCCCAAAGGAAAGCCCTGAGAAAGTAGAAACCCACACAGTCACTGAAGGGATTTGTTCACCAAGAAAAGTCAGAGTATTTAAAGTAGATAGACCACTAGTTCTACAGTCAGAAGATTATAGATTAGAAGCTAGAAGGGATTTTAGGGGTCATTGAATCCAATGAGAACCAGAGAGATTGTGACTTGTCCAAGGTCACATGGAGGGGTGAATGGGAGAACCAGGATTTGAGTTTAGGTCCAAATCCAATCAATCAACAAGCATGTATTTAAGTGCCAGACATTTTGCTAAGTGCCAGAGGTACAAAGAAGAACAAAAACAGTCCCTGCCCTCAAGGAGTTTATATTCTTTTTTTTAATTTAATTTTTTTAATGAACAAAAATCTATTCTCTCTCTCTCTCTCTCTCTCTCTCTCTCTCTCTCTCTCTCTCTCTCTCTCCCTCCCTCCCTTCCCTCCCTCCCTCCACTGGCAAAAACAAAAAGACAAAAAATAAAAAACCAAAATGAAACAAAAAACCCTGTAATAAAAACACAATGCCTATAAATTCCAGTAAAACAAATTCCTGCCTTGCCTATGTCCAAAAAAATGTCTTAACCTGCAATTTGAGTCCATCACATGTATCAGGAGTTGAAGCAATGGAGTACACATTCTAATATGAATTAGGCAGCCAAGTGGCATAGTGGGTATAGCATTAGCTCTGGAGTCAGGAAGTCCTGAGTTCAAATCCAGTCTCAGACATTTACTGCATATGTGTCCATGGACAAGTCACTTAAGTTCTATTTGCCTCAGGTTCCTCGATTGTACAATGAGAGTAATAATATCACCTCCCTCCCAGTGTTGTAGTGAGGACCAAATGGGATAATAGTTGTAAAGTAATTAGCACGGTATCTGGAACATAGCTAGTGCTATACAAATGCTAGCTATTATTATTAATAGGGTAGATAACATGGACATAAAAAGGAATATAAAAAGCAACACAGAGTTGCTGTGAGGTAAAATCAGAAGTGGAGGCACCACCTATTTTGAGGACTGGGAAGGGCCTCCTACAGAAGTGGCTTGTGGGTTAAGACCTGAAGGAGTGCAGGATTCTAAGATACAGAGATGAGGAAGGAGAGTCTTCCAGTCCTGGGAGAGAGCCAGTGCAAAAACAGAGATTAAGGCTGTCATTGTAATAGTTTATGTGAGGAGGAATGAGGGATTAAATTCAGTGAGTACAATGCCTGGCACATAGTAGGTGCTTAATAAATGTTTATTGAATTGAACTAAGCTGATGGTTGTATGAGTGGAGAGAAAGGGAAGTATGCCAGAGATGTTGTGGAGAAAGAAATTATATGATTTGGCAATTGATAGAATATGAAAGATTGAGAGAGAGTAAGGAGTCCAGGATGATACTGAGGGCATGAAGCTGGTGACTGGAAGGATGGTAGTGTCGTCAACAGTAACAGGGTAATTCAGAAGCTGAGTAGGTTTAGAGGGAAAGATAAGTTCTGTTCTGGACATATTGAATTTGAGACGTTTTTGGACATCTAGTTTAAAATGTCTAATAGGCAGTTGGTAATATGAGACTGGAACTCAGGAGAGAGACTAGGGTGAGATATGCACACGCATGTACACTCAAACATATATAGATACAGACACATACACATATACGTGTGCATATATACATATATAAATAAAAATTTATTTAGTGTCTACTGTATACCAGGCACTGTGTTAAGCACTGGGGATACAAAAAGAGGCAAAAGACAGTCCCTGCCCTTAAGAAGTTTGCAATCTAATGGGGGAGAAAACATGCAAGCAAATATACTCAAAGCAGGGTATATGCAGGGTAAATAAAAAATAATTAACAGAGGGAAGGCATGAAAATTAAAAGAGGTTGGGGAAGGCTGCTTATAAAAGATGCAATTTTAGTTGGGATTTAAAGGAAGCTGTGGAGGGCTATAAGCAGAGCAAAGGAGGGGGGGCATTCTAGACATGAGTGTGTGTGTGTGTGTGTGTGTGTGTGTGTGTGTGTGTGTATGAAAATCGTCTACATTAGAAATGAAAACTAAACCCACAGGAGCTGATGAGATCACCAAGTGAGTTAGTATATAAAGAAAAAAGAAGTGGGACCAGGACAGAGCCTTGGGGGATTGCTGTAGTTCAGTTGCTTCAGTTGTGTGTAACTCTTTGTGACCCCACTTGAGGTCTTCTTGGCAAGATCCTGCAGGGGTTTACCATTTCCTTCTCCAGCTCATTTTACAGATGAGGAAACGGAGGCAAACAGGATTAAGTGACTTCCTCAGGGTCATACAACTAGTAAGTGTCTGAGTCCAGATTTGAACCCAGGAAGATGGGTCTTTTTGACTCCAGGCCTGGCACTCTGTCCACTGCAGCCCCATCTGCCCCAGAGAAAGACAGAAGAGGGTAGGATGAAAAGGTATATGTAGGGGAGGTAGTCTTGGCAAAGAGAAAGGTTGCCTTTTCCTCAGACACTGGAATGAAGGGAACTGTCGGGAATGGCTTCATTTTTTTTTTATCAAGTATGAGGAAAGGTCTTCTGCTAAGAGGGTGAGGGGAATATGTGTTATCAGAGTCTTGAGGAGTGAAGAGGATTTGGAACAATCAGTGTGGTTATTTAAATAGCTCTAGTAACCAAGGACGAACATAGTCTTAGATAAACAAGCATTCTGCACCCCTGTATGCAGAATACTGTGTTGGAGACTGAGGAAAATAAAAGGTTAGGATAAGAAACAGGTCCTGCCCTCAAGAAACTTACAGATGAAACAATACTGATAGCTGTAACATACAATACTACATATGAAGCCTAAGTGCATTAGGGAGGTACAAAGCAAAATGCTCTATGAGAGCTGAGGAGTACAGTAATTCTGAGTGTACACTATTTATAGGTACAGTGCTTAGGACATGCCAAAGGTCGGAGTGGGCCAAACTGAAAGAAGAATGTTATTTGACTTCATCAGGCCTCTTACAGAATTAAACTGGGCATTCACAGATGGTATGTTCTTTTCCTTTGTATGTCATTCAGATCTTCCCAACGAAGGTCCTTTTGGGAGCCACCATGTCCACAGGACTACTAGAGGGATATGTAGCTGCCATGGTACTAAGTGCGGTAGGTGACTCCCTCGGATATTTCAATGGGAAATGGGAGTTCCTATTGGATGGTGAGAAGATCCACAAGCAGCTTGCCGAGCGTGGAGGTTTGGATGCCATCGATATTGAAGGCTGGAGAGTCAGTGATGACACAGTAATGCACCTGGCAACAGCAGAAGCCCTCATAGCTGCTGGGAAAGAAGAGAACCTGACCCAGGTGTATTCCCTTATAGCAAGACACTATAAAGCATGCATGAGCGACATGGTTGGCCGAGCTCCAGGTAATCGTCATCTTAGAGATGGGAAAGTCAGGTGTGATTAGGTGGAAGAGAAATGTTGGCTGAATTAGATTGAAATTCAGAGAATTCTTCTGGGTCTTCAATCATTACCAGACCCGACTCCCGAGTCAAATTCCACTTCAGATATTTAGTAGCTGTGTGACTCTGGGCAAATTATTTCATCACTCTGTGTCTCAGTTTCGTCTTCTGTAAAATGAGAGAATAGACTTGATCGCCCCTAAGGTCCCATTTAATTCTGAATTTAAGATTGATCCCTTCCTTTCTATTCCCACTGCATCCATAATACTTCAGGCCCTCACTTCTTCTTTTACCAACTTTTATAATAGTCTCCTAACTCATCTTCTTGCATCCAGCCTCTTCCCTCTCTGATGTGACCTACAAACCATTACCCAAATCTCCTTCCACTCTGATCCTGTCCTTCCTTTTTACAGAAGTCTTCAGCTGCTCTCTACTGCCCAACAAACAAAGGACAGGTTCTCCATCCTTGCACTTATGGCCCTCCACCATCTGACTTTGATTTACTTCTCCAGCTTTGTCTCATCAGACTCTCCTTCTCTTACAGTTGTTGCCTCTCTCTGTCTCATTCTCTGTATGCCACTTGTCATCTGAGCCTTTAGTCATGCCATTCCTTATGCTTGGAATGGATTCCTCCCCCCCCCACACACACACACATACACACACCCCACCCTTTTCTCCATTTGTTGAAGACCCTCCTTTTCTTCACCTCAGGTGCCACTTCTTCTACAAAACCTTCCCTCAACCTCCACAAGTGAAAGCAAGCTTTCTCCTTACCAAATCTCATGGCACTTTGCCTAAACCTCTTCATCTTTTTATACTGTCTCACAGCTGGGTGGTACACTAGGATTGTAATCAGGAAGATTCATCTTCATGAGTTTAAATACTGCCTCAGACACTTACTAGCTGTGTGACCTGGGCAAGTTACTTAACTTTGTTTGCCTCAGTTTCCTCATCTGTAAAAAGAGCTAGAGAAGGAAATGGCAAACCATACCAGTATCTTTGCCAAGAAAAGCCCAAATGGGGTCATGTTGCCCGCAACCAGATTGTACACCGAATGGAGAGGCGTGAAATAACTTATGACATGGGCCAGGCGGAGTAGAATTACTGACTCAGTTTATTCATCTGAGGGCAAAGAATATATAGGGAAGATCTAGCCTAACTTCAAAGAGTCCTCCCCGTGAGATACTCCCCAGAACATCTGCTGAGGATGGGACAATCATGAATTTCCTCCTCATCAGGGCTCCTAGATTGGGCTGTAGATTCCAAGGTTTTCCCAGGCGCCTTGGCACCACCTGCATAGAGGAGTAAATGTGTAAACCTAAGGTTCAAAGAGAGAGAAGGGATGTCTCAGAGACCTCTTTATTAGGAAGGAATTGGGGAGCCATACCACTTAATCCATGAGCCCTTTTGGGTAAAAGCCTGAGCAGAGGTCAACTCTGCCTTGGATCTTAAACCCTTATCAGACTCTTAAGATTGGCCCTCAACAGGGTCACAAAGCATCAACTGAACTAAAACAACTGAACAACAACTTTCTAACTTCAGACCCAGCATTTTATCTACTGCAGCATCTAGCCGCCATCAAGTTCAACTTCTTCATTTTACAGATAGGGAGGCTGAATCATAGAGAAGGTAAATGACTTTCCCAGCATCATGCAATAAGTGTCATAGGTGAGATCTGATCTCATCTTTCTGACCTCAAGTCCAGTGCTCCCCATCCACTAATCCATGCTGCCTCCCTGGGACTAGAGTCCAGTTTTTCTGATGGCTGCTGCTCTTCTTTCTAGATTTAGATGTCTTTCTGTAATACCTAGAAACTTCAGTTGTTAAAACTCTTGTTAGGAAATGGATTCATCTGCTGGCTAATGATGTTGCTTGATAAGTTGGGTTGGGTGACTTTAAACTCTTTTGTGCGCTTTGCCTTTTCCTTGAAGATGCTTCATGAGCATCCATCTTCCTCTTTCTTCTTCCTCATAACTTCATCTTTGAAGGCTATTTTCACCCCAAATCTTATAGGTAATGCAATGTAAAAGAGAAGAACACTATTGTTTGTTTGTTTTTTAGGCAGTTGGGGTAAAGTGACTTGCCCAAGGTCACATAGCTAATAAGTGTCTGAGGCTGGATTTGATCTCAGCTCCTCCTGACTCGAGGGCCAGTGTGCTGTCGACTGTGCCACCTTATGGCATCTATTCTTGAAGCATGATATTGACACATGGGGATAGTAATTATGGAAGGAAGACAGATGCCAGTGGGGAAGAGCAGCCCCCACCGTCAATAGTTACACAGGTAGCAGATAGCTGATGGCTCGGACATGCTGAAGGATACTCACTCTGATCCAAGGCCCACACAGGGCTCAAATGTATAGAGACCTTTTAAACAAAGACTTGGTGTGACAGTAATAGGAGGCTTCCCCATCACAAGTGGGTTGGAAAAATGAGGTAGTAAAGACCACTGAAACAAGGATATTCTCTGAATTGTCTAGTAAGGAATGAGAAATGATGAGTAGAGACCCGAGAAACTTAATTCTAACTATGAAGAGGGAGCTGGTGGTATGATGGTAGAGTGCTGGGCCCAGAGTCAGGAAACCTGAGTTCAAATCCAGCCTCATACACTTACTAGCTATGTGACCCTGGGCAAGTCACTTAACTACTATCCACCTCAGTTTCCTCAACTGTAAAATGGGGATGATAATAAAACCTACCTCCCGAGGTTGTAGTGACAATCAAATGAGGTAATATTTGGAAAGTACCTAGCACAATGCCTAGCATATAATAGACTCTATATAAATGTTTATTCCCTTTCTCCCCTTCCCACCTCCATAAAAGAGGCTGGGTGGGGGTGTGTCATGGTATATACCTAGGTTAATTAAGCCTTACTATACATGCACCCTCAGGGCTGGGGCCAAACTGGTCAAGCTGGGTTTCACCAGCCCACAGCTGGTACTGATACATTCCCACCCTAATCCTTTACAGGTGGTGCCAGTGTGTCCAATGCTTTGAAGCTGGAGCCAGATGAACCCAATGGATGGAGGATTCCATTCAACAAGCATGAGGGGGGCTGTGGTGCTGCCATGCGTGCCATGTGTATTGGATTAAGGTTCCCACACCCTGAACAACAAGACACGCTGATCCAAGTAAGCATAGAGAGTGGCCGCATGACCCATCACCATCCCACTGGCTACCTTGGGGCTGTTGCCTCTGCTCTCTTTACCTCTTACGCAGTGAATGGCAAGCCACCTCAAGAATGGGGAAGGGGATTGATGCAGGTGCTACCAGAAGCCAAAAAGTACGTCATCCAAGCTGGCTATTTTGTGAAAGAGAACCTTGAATCCTGGTGAGTGAATATGCATGCGTATCTTATTTATTGGTTTAATGAACCCCTTGGTCATATGGTGGGTTTAACAACTTGTTTTCCAACCAGTGACTTAGAGAAAAGTCCTTCAGTAGGTGCCTTTACCTTCTCCTCTATCCCGCTCCCCTCTCTGCCCTCCCAGATTTTCAGGTTTACTTGCAGTTAATAGCTACTGGACAGTTGTCTCTAGAGGGAGACATCTTGGTTCAAATCCCACCCCAAATGTTCATGCCTTCAAAATCTGTAGCCTATAATAATCAAGGTAGTCCAAGTGAACATACAAATGATCAGTCTAAGACACCTGCCTTCTCCACCTCCCATGTTAGTTAACATCATGCTTTCCAGCTTCTATTTGCTGATGAGAAGCTTCCACACATGGTGGTGATTTTCATGATGCATTTGTTAGTGCAAATGCAGAGATTCACTATTTTCTGTCTTCCCTTGATTCATGATGATGCATGATGTCATGGCGCATGATTGATGACGCTGATGCATTGCAACACTTGGCAATGATCCTTGAGAGCCGGCTTTTTTTCACTTGCTAATTTTGCAGTGTAGGAAGCCAGTTGGAAGGCAGCCATATAACTTCCTTTTTCCTCAGCATTCTAGAGGTCACTCCACGCTGCCATTCTTAGAATAAGAAAGGCACGGGCAGGTTTCTCCTGAAGATGTTGGTTACAGTTATGTGAGAGTCTAGTCTTCCCCTTTAAAAGGTTAAACTTTGCGTAATGCTCCCCCTCTTCCAATACCTCCTATGAAGATCTGAGTTTCTGTTCCCATCCTGCTTTTCACAGTAATCTACTTTATATCAATTTCATTTGTACTTATATTTCTATATGTTCCTCCCTGTTCCCCCCAATACATCTTAAGATCCTTGAGGTCAAGGAATGTTTCATTTTTATCTGTATCTATAGGACTTGGCACACAGTAAGCACTCAATAAATGCTTGTTCAATTGAATTCCTGTAGCTGAGGGAGAACTGATTTTGAGTGGATAAATATCTATATCTATAGATATAGCCATATCTCATAGATCTAGAGCTGGAAGGCATTATGAGACCTTCTAGACCAACTCCCCTCATTTCACCTATTTGGGAAACTGAGGTCCAGAGGCTTGTCAAAGTCACACAGATAGTAAGCACCAGAGATGGAATTTAAACCCATGTTCTCTGTCTCCAGAGCCAATATTTTTTCTCTTATACTTTTCATCTATCTATCTGTTGTCGACCTGAAAGTTTGGTTAAAGAAGGCAAACAGGTTAGGTGATATATGATTATATAGTTTATTCCCTTTTTGCTAGCGAATCATGTCGACATGGAAGCCAGAAATTGATTCTGACCCCCAGATTAAGCAAAATGAGAGAGGTTTTATACAGTTTAGAGTGATCAGACTCAGGATGTCTGTGTTACAAAAAAATACAGCCTCCATATTTTTTTTAACATATAGCATGGGAAAGGAATTTTCTTAATTGAATAGATTGTAAATACAATAAAATAGGAGAATGTAAAAGTGTCAATTGAAATTATAGACCAAGATAAGAAGAGTCCCATCATTCAAGAGAGTGTCTGGTCCCAGACATCCTGGGCTTAGTGATAACGAACAGGAAGAATGCTGGTCAGTTCCATTTGGTCCTGGAATTTGCTGATACAGAAAGGGGTGTTTTTAGTTCACTCAAAGAGAAAAAGATTAATTCAGGTTTTTGGCCCTTATTGGGGCTCAGTTGATCTTAAATGATTATCACTATCCATCTATCTATCTATCTATCTATCTATCTATCTATCTATCTATCTATCTATCTATCTATCTATCTATCCATCCATCTATCTATCTATCTGTATATCTATCTATCTATCTATCTATCCATCCATCCATCATGTCTACTCTGTCATTTATATTTCTGTCATCTATTTGTCTATCCATCTTTACCTATCATCTGTCTATCATTTATCTGTCTAACCATCTTTGTCCATCATTTGTTATCTGTCTATCACTGTCTGTGTATCTATGTTTCTATCTATCATCTGTCATCTGTCTATCTAACCATCTCTATCTAGCTATCCATCCTTATCTGCCATGTCTACCTATCTATCCATCTCTGCCTCTATTTCTCTGTCATCTATATATCTGTTGTCTGTATGTCTATCCATATCTATCTTTCTGTCTACCGTTTCTGTCTATCTAACCATTTCTTTCTATCATCTGTCTGTCATCTATCTAATCATCTGTATCTATCTATATCTATCTATCTATCTATCTATCTATCTATCTATCTATCTATCTATCTATCTATCTATCTATCTATCTTTCTGTCTATCTATCTAATAGAGAGAGTATTTTGTTTGGAGCCAGGATTCTTGGATTTGAAACACAACTCTGACACTGCTTGTGACCATGGACAATTGACTGATCCTCCCCAAGTCTCATTTTCCACATCTGTAAAATGAGGTGAATGCTACCTGTACTATGTACCTCCCTCATAAGATTATTGTGAGGAAAGTTCTTTCCCAATCCTAATTAAGCCTCAATAGAAATGTCAGTAATTTTAATTTTTATTCCTGTAGGCTGCTTGCTATCAGTATGAAAATTTCCTCAGTAAGGCATCCGCTTGGGCTTTTTACTGTGGATTACTGACTTAGTTGTGGTTTAGAGTTTACTGCAGATTTTTTCATTTATTTGTTTGTTTGTTTGTTTATTCTTGGCTACAGGGACTACTTCAAAGATCAGTGGGAAATGTACTTGAACCTTCGAGGGATTTCAAATGGCAGACCCCCTATTTTCCCAAAGCCTTTTGGTGTGAAAGAGAGAGATCAGTTCTACAAGTCAGTGAGTTATTCTGGCTGGGGAGGCAGTAGCGGCCATGATGCTCCCATGATTGCTTATGATGCCATCCTTGCCTCAGGAGACTCTTGGAAGGAACTTGCTCACCGGGCTTTTTTCCATGGTGGGGACAGTGACTCCACAGCCGCCATTGCTGGCTGCTGGTGGGGGGTCATGCATGGATTTAAAGGGGTTAGCCCCTCCAATTATAAAAAATTAGAATATAAAGATAGATTAGAGAAAGCAGCCAGGGCTTTGTATGTTCTCCAGTCAAAGGAAAATTCAGCAATTACCCTTTAGAGAGAAATGCGGTTCTTTCCTAATTGGTTATACCTCTTCGTTGAGGGTAAGAATGATTATAACCCCCTTTCTGTCTCATCTAGCCCTTAGCACAATGCCTTTCACAAAGTAAGCACTTCATAAATGTTTGACTGACTGACTGGCTGATTGATAGTGGTGCCTCACCTTTTCCAAAGCCAAGAGATTTAATTAAGTAGTCAAGAGATTTTAAAGCATTAAGTTACATTACCTTTGGGAGATTGCTTCCTGCCCATCCTAGTCCCTGGACCATATGCAGTCCTCTACCAGGCTCCATACAGTCATTACTCTTTTGAGCTCCAAGAGTGACATAGGCAGAACTCTGAAAGAAATCTGATCTAGTGTTTCAAGAGAGAAGGTGGAGGCAGTAGGTTCTTACCCTTGCCTTGTTTGCAAGACTCACTTCTTATCAACTGCATACTTCAAATGAAAGAGCAGAGAAAAAGGGGAGGGGAAGGAAAAAGGAGGGGGACGAGCCGAGCTAAAATATGAACACAGAATCAGGATTTTGAATTGCAAAGGACTTCACACAGCTCTTCACTTAGGGACATATTAAGCTTGAGGAGCAAGGGGCGGGACAGGTGAGGCCATGATTTTGTTTAAATGACCTGTGAGGCTGCCGAACAATACCAACACCAGGTGCAGGATGGTGGAATCTGTGTACCTGTGTCGTACTTCAAAATTGCTCGTTGCTTGGTTTCAGGCCACCATTTAAAATGTTTGCAGTGGCAGGGTTCATCAAAGTTTCTTTGTTTCAAGCGGCTTTGTGTCTGCTTCCTGACAGCAGGGTGCATGTTCCAGCTTTCCAGTTGTGTCCACCAAGACAAGAATCAGAACTATCTTTTAAAAGAAAGGGCACCAGATCAAAGAGTACACTCACATCTGATTTAAGCCTTTGCAAATATGGTTCACATCTACACTATTTTATTACTCAAGGGAATAAACTTTCAAGGGGGGTGGTGAGGGGAAGAGGGACAAAAAACCAAAGAAAAATGAAACTGTCCCAACTGGTCCTGGGATGTCATGCTGATAAGACTCCTGACTCACAAGTGCAAGTAAGAGGAAGAATGGCGAGTCGTTTTGCTCCTGGAGGAGATATGTCACTGCTCTTTTGCTTCTGTAGCCACAGTTGCATATGTGTAGCAGGCACTCAAGGAGATACAAAAGGATAGTGAAACAGATTCCCCTGTCATGAAGTTTCAAATCTAGCAGCCTGTGAGCTGACAGGAATTTCTTCAATGTTGAGGGCTGATCTTAAGAGTCTGATAAGAGTTTAAAATCCAAGGCAGAGTTTGATCTCTGCCCAGGCTTTTACCCAAAAGGGCTCAATGATTAAGTGGTACGGCTCTCTCCAATTCCTTCCTGATTAGGAGGTCCCTGAGACATTCCTTCTCACTCTTTGAACCTTAGATTTACACATTCACTCCTCTATGCAGGTGGCGCCAAGGCGCCTGGGAAAACCTTGGAAAATACAACCCAATCTAGGAACCCTGATAATGAGGAAATTCATGTTGTCACATCCTCAGCAGATGTTCTGGGGAGTATCTCACGGGGAGGACTCTTTGAAGTTAGGCTAGATTTTCTCTATATATCCTGGTACCCTCAGATAAATAAACTGAGTCAGTAATTCTGCTCCGCCTGGCCCATGTCACAAGTTATTTCACGCCTCTCCATTCGGTGTACAATCTGGTTGTGGGCAACACTTCAACTGTGCGTGTTCAAGTTCATTATATACTGCTTCACGTATTTTGAAGCAAAGCATGTGTGTAACCATGATTGTAGTTGTCTGTGATCACCGAGTGCGTTGTAGAGAATAGAGAATAAAATGACTTTTTTCTGAGCATTCATTCATAACAAAATATTTTGGCCTGCAGCATCTTCATAAGCCCCACCTAGACCTACCCTTGTTCCCATGAGCTCCACTCGACCATAGCCACTTCCCTTTACTTGTCCTCTGTCTCACTAATGTGGGTAAACTGGAACATCTGTGAGCTACAAGTTTCTGTGAAGAAGCCTTAGTGTCCTGTGGAACAAAAAGAGGCCGGAAAGGAGAGCTCTATTTATGTTTCAAATTCCCTTCAGTATGTCTTGATTTCTTTGAAGTTCATGAGCATGTGGGTTGTCGTCACTGACCACAAACCCCCACATGTCCTCTTCTATACCTGACTTCAAATCTAACCTTGAAGAACTGGAGCTGAGAGTGTTAAGCCCACTCTTTCATCTGTCTCCAGGCCTGTGATTTTGATTGGGCTCAGTCTTGGGGAGCCTGGTCTTTAATGAGAGAAAGCTCCCCATTCTCACATACATTGGCTCATTGAACCACCCACTCCTCTACCACCAGAGTTAATTTTCATGTAAGGCTCACATCTAGGGCTTTCCCAAAGAGGGAGAGTTAAAAAAAAAAAGTACACCATGTTCAGAATGAATAAAGTATATAAGACAGGTAATTTATTCCTTCACACACTGAGCAAAACGGAATTGATTCCTTAACTTCTAAGTTAAGGTACAATCTGCTGGGAGGATGACACTGAAACCTCATTAAAACATAATGTAATTTATACTCCTGTTCATTCGACATTTTACATTTCTTCCTGGCATTGCACTGTTCATACCATTCCTGGTCCACGTCTGATAAATTAGTGAAGCTTGGACTGATGCTCCTGTTGGTAGTCATCTTCTCTGATGCAGAAGGTTTCTCTACCACCAGCCCACTCTTGCTGCTACTGCAATCAACCTCTCCTTTAATTGGATGCAGGAGCCCCGGGCCTCTTAAACTCACAAGGTCACCTCCAAGTTTCAACAAAATGTCTATCTTGAGAATGGTGTTTGTTTGCCCATTCCAGAAAGAAAACACAAAGCAGAAAAGAGTAGTAGGGGTCCAGAGGCAAATTGAGTACCACACATTTCTCCCCTCCCCCCCACAAAGACAGACAAAGCAAAGTGCTTCCTCCTTGCTACACAGGAGAGTTGTGGCCAAAAGGCTGAACTGGAGGCTGTTTATTCTTTTAATTGATACAGCTAGTCATTCAGTCAACTAACACGTATTAAGCACTTATTTTTATTTATTTATTTTTGGTGAGGCAATTGGGGTTAAGTGACTTGCCTAGAGTCACACAGCTAGGAAGTGTTATGTATCTGAGGTGGGATTTGAACTCAGGTCTTCTTGACTCCAAGACCGGTGTTCTATCTACTGTGCCACTTAGCTGACCCTTAAGCATTTAATTGTGCCAGACTATGTGCATGTGAGTTATCACTGGGCACATAGGTCCACACATCCTAGAGGCTCTTCTCTAGTCCTTGCACTAGGTGTAAGGGATACAAAAAAGGTGAAAGATAGTCCCTGAAACAATCTAATGCAGCCCCCGCCATCCCCCACCCCTGCTGTCATGAGGTACAGGAACAATCAAGGGATCACTGAGTATTACCACGTCATAATAAAAAACAAAATCCTTTCAGTGCCAGAACACCACATTTGTACAGGTTCCAAAGCACCCATGTGGTCACTGGAACCAGCAATGGCAACTTGAGCGTGTTTTTTCTTGTCCCCATAAGTGATCATCATCCCAGAATTCCAATGAATCAGGTCAGTGCTCACTGCAATAAAAAGATGCACGAATCACAAAAGAGCCATCCAAGCCAGCGAAGCACTGTGATCAGTTATGAAAGGGGAGAGCACTAGCCTGTCCCATCATATATGTCTATAAGCTAGTGTATGTTATGGGTATGAATGTGACATTTGTGGTATAGTGGGGGTGATGGCTGTTCCCAGTGTTTCTCACCATATAATCTATGATTTATAAATAGATTCACAACTGAAGGGGGGGGCATTCATCAGGCCACATGTCTCAAATATTGTTTTAGACCATATGGCCATTCTGTCAATAGGGCAGGAGGATGGGGACACGAGGTTTGTGATTTCCTGCCATGAGCATCCTTTGCTTTTAGTTTCCACCTTATGGGGAGTGGGAGTGGGGCAGCATGTGCATATCTACTTTTACTCCCCTCCAGATAGATAATGGGGATGTGGTGCCTAATATTTAGTTGTTGCCACTACTCCAGTAACCAATATCCCAGTATTCAGGAAGAGGGAGAGTCATCCACTTGTACACTTGGGATCAGATGATATCACTTAGCATCTGGTTACAGAAAGTTAGAAAAGCAGGGAAGGCTAAGGACTCCTTACCATTCACAGCATGATTTATAGATTGCTATAAAGCATTTACTCACACATTATTTTAATTCGATCTACCCCCTTTGAAGTAGGAAAGCAGGAATTGTCTCCATTTCACAGATGGGAAACTGAGGTTCCGAGAGGTTAAATTACTTACTGTAAGTCACAGGACTGGTATGTCTCTACTTCTCATCTCCACTTCTCATTTTTTCCCCCACCTTACCTTCCACCTCACCTTCTTCAAATTTCAGTTCAAACTCCAAGTTTCTGCTCTCTGTCCATATTCCAGGATGCCTAAATCACATTTCTGGTCTAGCCCAGGGCCTAGCCAGGTGCTGATAAGCTAAGGCCACAGGGGTTGGTGACTTTCAACAATCCTTGTCTTTTTTTTACTTGCCCTTCTAGTTTGGCCTCGGTTCATTGCTGTGGGGTTGCCTGCCTTCTCAATAGAAGATCTTAGCTTCCAGATTCCTGAAGAACACTTCTATTTTTGGCTCTAGGGTAAGGGGTCCTCCCAAGCTGGGGGATGGCAGGAAGGACATAAATATTGGTACCCACAGTTCTATACTTGACTCAGGAATAGAACAGGCAGTATTATTCCTACACAGAAAACATAGGAAGGGGAGCATTAAACAGTAGATAATCATAGAATAATTATAGTCATTTAAAAGTCTAGTCTTCAAGCCTCATTGGGACATTCGCAGTGGCATTGCTCCTTAGCTATTGACATTTCACTTCCACCAAAGAGAGCCCAATCAACCTCAAGTGGGCTCTTTCCTTTCCACTGAATTGAGTCTTTTTATGGGTTGCTCTATGCTTGCCAGCTGCTCTGCCCAGGCCTCTGCTGCTACCAATGGTTCGGTGGCCACTGACCCAGTAGCTGATACCTCACTACCAGGGTGTTCAGAAAGGAAGGAAGATACCAGTTGCCTTTGGTGATCGCACAAGGCCCGAAGGAAAGAAGACACAGACTTCCCTAGGAGGCCTTGCACTCACAGGTCAGGACTAGTAGGAGATGGAGCTCAGTGAGTCATCCTTATATCTGGAGGCCAGCAGTAAAGAGGGGCCTCAGAAGGGAGGATTGTCCTCCCCCCCCCATAACAATGGAGATCTGGCCCAGCAGCCAATTAAAAGGGTCACCATGGCAATAAGAATCAGTCAGAGAATATCTGTGCCTGCTTTAAAGTGGGGGAAGGGGAGAGCCTCCTCCCACCACATCAAGTACCTCTAATGGGGTGCTATGCTGGAAATGTGTCTAGGAGTTTGGGGGTGTCATCTCATTGGAATTACAGTTACAATGGGCTGGGCAGAGGAGGTAGAGCTTATTTACACAAAACTACGAAATAGTCAAAGCCCACCTCTATTTTCCACATCTGTCTTGGGAAATTTTTTTTCTCCTCTCCACTCAAATTTCACCGGTGTCTTTATGCAGTCATCTCTGTAAGCCAGGATCCTCCTTCTCCCCAACCCCCAACTCTGCTTCTCCTTTTCCTCTCTAGACTTCAATCTCCTTCCCCCTAATTAGAATTTGTTTTCTTTGTCACTTAGGATCTCACAAATACTTTGCATGGAGAGGGGGATGGGGTGTGGTTTAAAAAGAAAGACTTTCTTATCCCTCCCCGCCCCCCCCCCAACATTTTTGGGACAATGCTTTAACCCAAAGGTTCTTAACCTGGGGTTCATAAATTGTGTGTGTGTACATATATATATATATATATATATATATATATATATATATATATATATATATATATATATATATATATATATATGTACCTCTATACATACATATATGTATGTATGTTTCAATAATTGGTTTCCTTCCTAATCCTATGTATTTCATTTTATACATTTAAAAACATTATGCTGAGGAGGAATCTCTAGGCTTTACCAAACTGCCAAAGGGGTCCATGAAGCAGCAGCTACATGGTACAGTGGATAGAGCAAGGGCCCTTGGAGTCAGGAGGACCTGAGTTCAAATCAGACCTCAGACACTTGACACTCACTAGCTGTGTGACCCTGGGCACAAAACAAACAAACAAAAAAAATCAAAGGGGTCTACGACATGCTGAAGATTAAGATACCTTGGTTAACCAAAACAACGAGCCTTTTGGTAGAATTTTAGGTATTACTGGGAGGGAAAAGGAAAGGCATTTTTAAACAGGAGAAGCAACAAAGTTTGGTAGAAAAAACATTGTATTTCAAGTCAAGATATATGGGCTCAAGGCCTAGCACCACTGTGTGTTTTGGAACAAGGCATTTAATCTCTGTGACCTATGGTTTTCTTATCTGTAATACGGGGATGACAATTTCTGCCCTCTTTAATTCCTAGGGCAGCAGGAAGATAACAAATGTGGAATAAAAGTGCTTTATAGGTTGTCAATGAGTTAGAGATTTTCCAAGGGCCTCAAATGCCATCAGTATAAACCTGGTTTGAAGGACTGGGAGCCTGGGGACCTCAGGCCATGAGCAGCTTGTACTGTCTGTGATGTACTTCTTTTTACGGCCAGTTGAAGATCCTAGGCTCTGTTCTTTCCTCCCACCGCTCCTGCGCCTATTAATATCAATGCTTAACAAAATGTGGCCCAGGACAATCCCCAAGCAGCCTGTTTGTAGGTTGGTTCCTGCCAGTGTCTTAGGTAACTTTCAATTGCCACCATCTGGGAGAGTAGGGGGGATTTCTTCTCTAAAGATAGCAAGTCGGGAATTAATAGTTTTCCCCCTTTCCATTCTCCCACAGAGCTCCTCCCCCTACCAAGTTCCACGCAAGTAGAGCTCATGAAAAATCAGCTGTTTAAAAGTCTACTCAGTGGGGTTGAAGGAGCAGGGAATCACAAGGAATAAACACAGGATCATGGAATGGTAGATTTGGCAGGCACTTCAGAGATTATCTAGTCCCACCTGCTCATTTTATGGAGGCCCATAGAGATGAAACGACTAGCCCAAGGTCATACAACCATATAGTGGTAAGAAAAGGACTAGACCCAGTTTTCTTTAGATCTCAGTCTAATGTTCTTTCTACTCTACTAAGCTGTCTCTTAATAGGTTAATTGCAAGTACAAGTCCTCATAAATCAGGTTTTGTTTTTGAGGCAAAGGGAGTTAAGTGACCTGCCCAGGGTCACACAGCTAGCTAGTAAGTGTCTGAGATCAGATTTGAACTCAGGTCCTCTTGACTCCAGGGCCAGTGCTCCATCCATTGTGCCACCTAGCTGCCCCCATAAATCAATTTGTTTATCATCCTCTAGACCCAATTCCTCATAGCTCACTGCTTGCAAAATGTAGACTTGTAGAATTTTGGAGTTAGGAAGGACCTTAGAGGTCATCCAGAACAAATTACCACCCAAAGCAGGAAGCTTCTCTGTAATGTTCCTGACAAATGACCACCCAGCCTTGGCTTGTAACGGTTCTAATAGTTGTTCTTTAAAAAGTTCTTCCTTATATTTGCACAAAATCTTCTTCACTGTAATTTCCCCCATTTCTCCTAGTTTTCCCTTGTGGTCATAGATAGATGGACAGATGGATAGACAGATGGCAGATGGCAAAACAGACAGATGATAGGTAAATAGAACATTTTTTAAGCACTTATTATACATCAGTCACTGTGCTAAGAGCTAGGGATACAAATACAAGCAAGTGGGATAGACTCTATGCTCAAAGAGCTTACATTCTACTGGGAAAAACATCACATCAAAGAAGCTGAAAAGTGGGAGAAGCTGCCAGAATTAGGGCAAAGTTGGGGGAGGGTGGAGAAGAGAAGCGAAAGTCAGGAGAATGAGGTGTGAATGAGGTGAAGTTTAGCTAGGAACCTTCTTTAAATAGTTGTCTGGGAAAAGGAATCGCCAATCAGAAGAAGCAGCGAGGCCTAGGGCAGAGGTTTCTCCAGTGTGGGAAGATTGCTGGTGAGGAATAGGAAGCAAAATCTTTGAAAGCAGTTGTCCTACTCCTCCTTAAATCTTCTCTTCTCTGGACTAACCATCTCCAGTTCCTTTAATAGGTTCTGACCTCCCTACCCTTCACTATATTGGGTGTCCTCCTCTGGGTAAGCTGTAGTTTGTCAACAACTCTCTTACAATCTTGTGTCCAGAACAAAACACAACAATCCACATGTGGCACAGGAGACATTGTAGTATACTGGATAGAATGCTGACAGGTGGTACAGTGTGGTGCGATGGAAAGAGCCCTGGATCAGAAGTACTAGATTCAAGTCTGGCCATGCTACTTACTATGTATATGACCTTGGGCAAATCACTTAACTGCTTTTGGCCTCAGTTTTCTCATCTGTAAAATGGGAGGATTGGATTAGATGGCCTATGACGTTCCTTCTAGATCTATGATTCCATGACCATATTGCCTCTTTTGTTCTGGACACTAACCTTTAAACAATGCTAAGAGTACCTGGTATCTTTAGCAGTGTCCTTATCTCTTGCATTACCTGCCTCATGAAATTCTTTTTTTTTTTTGGTGAGGCAACTGGAGTCAAGTGACTTGCCCAGAGTCACACAGCTAGTGAGTGTTATGTGTCTGAAGCTGGATTTGAACTCAGGTCCTCCTGACTCCAGGGCTGGTGCTCTATCCACTGTCCCACCTAGCTTCCCCTCCTCATGAAATTCTTGTGAGGAAAGAATGTTGTAAACTATATAGTGCCGTATAAATGTGAGTGATGATGATGATAATACATTATTGTTCTCACTGAGCTTGTAATCTACTAAGACCTGTAGGACCTTTTTCAAATAAACTGTTATCAAGCTAGTTCTTGACATCTCCTATACTTATGCAGTTGAATTTTGAGCTGAAATGAAGTGTATTTCACTTACGTTCCTAACAGTATGTCTTTTTTACCAACTGAAATTAAACAAGACTAAATTTAAAATGGCTCTGTGGATACAAATTTTAGCCCTAGCCAGCCCTAGCCCAGTTATTTGTTAGTCACAGGGGGACTAGCCAAGAGAATGTGGATGGCTCAACCACTCAGAAAGCAAATCAAATGTACGTGTCTTATTGATGGTGAAATGTCCTGGTCTAGAAGCTTCGACCACAACCAGTCCACAGCATTCTGCATATGGCTAGCTCCCCTTCAATGCCACTCTGTGTGCCATCATCCTGCTCTGATTGCAGATTCACTGTGGCAGAAACAATGAATATTGAGGGGCTAGAGCAGCTGCAATGAACCCATCACTCCATCACCACCTCCAGAGTCATGCTGTGTGTGACAAGGCAATCGTGATGTCGATACCCATTCAAGATATGTGAGTTGCCGAGGCATTGACACCATTCAGTAGCACCAATTTACAATTTTGTATTTTAATAAGTCTGCTGTTCATCTCCTTGCCTAAGGATTCAGTGGTTGCAGTGCAGAGTCCAGGAAACATCAGGATCCCAATTCAGTTCTGCTACTAACTAGCTGTATGACCTTAGGCAAGTCCCAGGGTTGTATGACTTTCTCTTCCTGAACCTCAGTTTCCTCCTCTATAAAATGAAGGGGTTGGACTAGACCAGGAGTTCTTAACCTTTTTTTGTGTGTTGTGGACATCTTTGGCAGTCTGGTGAAGTCTATAATCCATCCTTCTCAGAATAATGTTTTTAAATGCATAAAATAAAATACATGGGATTACAAAAGAAACCTATTATATTGAAATACAGTTCTCAAAATGATAATTTTAAGAAAATTATCACGTTCACAAACTCCAAGTTAAGGACCCTGGGACTAGATGATTCCAGAGAAGGGGGATGGAAAGGTCTTAGAGGCAAGACTTCACTTACTACAGAATTTTTCCAATAATCCAAGTTGAAAGGCACCTTCGTTGTAATTCTATTGTTATAGACACATTGTAATGGGAAGTGGGAGAGGTACAGGAAACAGTTTCCTGAAAATATTTGATTAAAAGAGGAAGGAGAATATGTCTAAATATCCTCTGGTGTAAAAAAACCAAAACAAAACAGAAAGCACTCAGCCCATTTATTTCCAAAAGGGAGAAAACAAAAACTTTGGCCATTGAACAAACACAGACTGAGTTGATTGCTACATTTTTCTTTTTTTGGGGTCATAAGGCCAGTTAATGATTAGGATAGCAGAAACAAATATCTGTGCCTGTTAGGGGCTGGCTTATTTGGCTCTTTCACTGAGTAGGAGTTCACTTCATACCCATGCCCAAGGAGACCTGCTTCACCATGGCCAGCAGTCTCAGCAGATGCTTCTGTTTCCTGGGAATGATGCTGTTATTCTTTTCTAAGGGTTCAGGTAAGGTGTTTTGGTTTGTTGTCATTGTTTTTCATCTTATTCTTACTGATATCTTTTGTTTATACATCAGATTGCTTTCCAAACACATTCCATCCTTCTCTCTACCCCACTGAGCTCTATCCTTTCCAACAAAGATTAAAAAGGAAAGAAGAAAAAATAGTTTAGCAAAAGCTACATGCCAGCCACATGTGACAAGTTAGGCAATATTCTACACACGCGGTCCCTCACCTTTCCAGAGAAGGGAGGCCAGGTAAGAT
Organism: Phascolarctos cinereus; assembly: GCF_003287225.1. Taxonomy (NCBI): domain Eukaryota; kingdom Metazoa; phylum Chordata; class Mammalia; order Diprotodontia; family Phascolarctidae; genus Phascolarctos; species Phascolarctos cinereus. Next base: position 110,955,250 of record NW_027556098.1, read on the forward strand.
TTTAACAGAGATGAGAGGGAGCAGGTACCTCTTGTTAAGTTTTGTCAAACAATGACTTTGGCTCTTAATATTATATTAATGTGTATTAACTTTGGGGTGTCCCTGAAAAGCCTTTTCCCCCCAGTCAGCCTGACTTTTTTTTTTAAGTCTAAAAGTCACATGAGTGACAGTAAAGATGGCACTTTCCCATTCTAGAAATAACAACTTCCCCAGGGCTTCTGACTCATTTTTAAAAAGTCAGTATTACTCAGATTCACAGACTAGCATTGGAAAGGACTGTGGAGGCCGTCTAAACTAAACTCTTGGCTTGACATAAAACTTTATTCAATCTACTTAGGATGGTGGGGTCATAGGTCTAGAGTTGGAAGGGACTACAGATCCCATTTAGTCCACCTCCCTTATTTTACAGATAATGGAACTGCGGCCCAGGGAAATTAAGTGACTTGCCTAAGATCACACATGTAATAAGTGGCATGGCCAGAGTTTTAACCTAATTCCTCTGATTCCACATCCAGAGCTCTTTCCATTGTACCACACTGCCTACCATTTGACAACTTCTCTCTTAGAGTCATCCCTTCCTTTCCATTCATTCTGCCACTACCAGTCCATTATCACCTGTGGTCTCTATAACACACACTGGACACTGTCTAACTGTCTCTCTCTCTCTCTCTCTCTCCCCTCTCTCTGTCTCTCTTTTCCCCTGTCTTTCTCTTATCTCTCTCCTTTCTCTCTATCTTTCTGTCTCTCTCCTGTCTCTCCCCTCTCTGTCTCTTTCTTTTCTCTGTCTCTGTCTCTCTCCTCTCTCTGTTTCTGTCTTTCTGTTTTTCTCTATGTGTTTCTCTGTCTCTCTGTCTCTACACACGCACATAAAATATTAACTATAGCTATGTATATAAATGTAACTATATGTAGTTATATGTAACTATATACATATGTATATAGTTAGAAAGCTACATACATACATATACAAATACATGTATATTGTTCTATACTCATTGTCTTATTTGAGCTTTACAACAAAACTATCAGGAAAGTAGCACAGATATTACTATTTCTATTTTATAGATAGGGAGACTGAAACCCTGAGTTAAGTGACTTATCCAAGGTCATAGAGATTGTAAGCAGCAAAGTGGGGACCCGCACCAGGATTTGGAACAATTGTCCTATTTGGTCTCTGTGGAGCAAGTCTCTCCACTCTGCAACCTCTGACATAGCTACAAAAGTGATTTTCCTAAAACTTTTCCAGCTTTATCATGCCTCAGTCTCCCTTTTTGTACTCTACAGTTCTCCCAATTTGCCCTTCTTGCCTTTTTTCTATTTCTTACCTTTGTATCTTTCCAGTGTCTGTAAATTATTCCAGGAATGCCCTCTCTCCTCACCTTACTGCTTAAATCTCTTGTTTCCTTTAAAGCTCATTTCAAGTGCCACCTTCTATGTGAAGCTTTCCTCGATTCGCTCAGCTCCATTTCATACCCTACATCCCCTTAAATTACCTACCATTTATTTTGCAGTTGTTGTGTACCCTGATGTAGTAAGGACTATTTGATTTTTTTGTCTTTGTATTTCCATTGTCTAGTTCATAGTAGACACAATAAATGCTTGTTGCTCATTAAAAAACTTTCTTATTCCTAATAACAAACAACCTTTCACGTTATGTTGCCATTCCTTTAAGCTGCCATCTTGTGGCTCTCTAACCTTTCTATGCCAAATTCCAAGAAAGAATTGGCTACACTTGTTACCTCTTCTTCCTCACCACCCACTCACTTCTCATCTCTTCTCAACCACTAATACTCTACTGAAACCACTTTATCAAAAGTTACCAGTGATCTTTTCACTGCAAAAACTAGTTCTTTTCTCAGTCCTCACCCTTCTTGACCTCTGTAGTTTTTGCTTGATGGCCATCTTATTCTCCTGGTTATTCTCTCCTCCCTCAGCTTCATGAAGAAAGCTATTTTCTCCTGGTTTTCTTCCTATCCATAAGGCCAGTCATGAATCTTTTTTTTTTTTAACTGATCATCATATCTCCCATCCCCCAAGCATGGGTATCTTCCAAGGATGCTCCAGGACCACTACTTTCTCTATACCATCTCCCTCAATGATCTCCTCTCACATGGGTTGAATTCTCATTTCTGCTAAGATTTCTCCAGATTTGTATATTCAGCCCAAATAGTTCATCAGATCTCCAGTTCTGCTTCACCAATTGCCCATCAGATGTGTCTATCTGACTGTTTATGTCAATCGCCTTCCCAATGAATCCTCCATCCAATTGCCAAAAAATCATATGTACTTCTGACCAGGTCACTTGCTGATAAAAACTCTTCTGGAGCTACCTATGACTCTAAAATAAAAGGCAGACTCCAGCATTTAAGGCCCTCATAATCTGGCTGCAATTTAGCTTTCCTGCCTCATTTTATCCTATTCCCCTACACAAATTCCTGTGAATTGTCATTCCTTCGGCTGTGTATATTTGCATAAGCTGTTTAGTTCCTGGAAGTACACTCCTTCATAATTTCTGACTGCATACTTATCTTCTGTAGAAATTCAACTCAGATTCCACGTCCTCCACGGAGCCTCCCTTGAAGATGTCTCTCCCTCCTGAATTTAGTTCATATTTGTTTTTTCTCTGTGATCTGCAACATCCTATTCTGGCCCCATCCTTGGCTCCATGTTTTTAAAGCCTGCATGGCTGAGGCCTCCAATACTGAAGCAGATATAACTCAGGCTAATGGGAGAATTGAATTCTCAATACCAGCTTCCCTGGCCTCCTTCAAAGCTCAGCTCAAATCCTGCCTTTTGAAAGAGGCCCCTCCCCACCTCCCACCTCTGCTGCTGCCTCCCCTCCAAGCTTACTCCCATCTACTCTGTATATTTCTTGCATGAATGTTGTTTGCATATCATTTCGCCGCACTAGAACATGGGCTCCCAGAGGGCAGGGATTGTGGTTTTGCCTTTCTTTGTATCACTAGAGTTGAGCACAGTGCCTGACACATAACAAGTACTTGATGAATGCTTATTGACCAACTGACTGTCACTTTCCATCATCAGATTTCAGCATAACAAAATGGGTATTATCAAGACCTTCTTTCTAATATTTCTATTCTCGACCAAGAATGGGAAATGAGGGCTGTCCCCAGATTTGAGGACTCGTATATTTTGTGTAGCACCCTAGCACTCAAGCTCCTCCTCAAGGTGTGCTCCACCTCACTCCACCCCCACCATGGGGGTGCTGCATGGGCATGTCAGTAAATAGGCGTGGGAAATAGAAACTACAAAGTCTCAAAGAATCCAAGCATGATCACTTTGGGAATGAGGTGGGCCTTTTAAAAAAATTCTTGGGGTGTGTGTGCCAAGGGGTATCAAAAATTTTGTCCCTATGTTGTGGTATGACAGGTCAAGAGGTTGTGACCCCTCAAAGACTGAAGTACACATTGAGTTGTCTGGAATGAATTCACAGACTCAAGCATTCTTTAAGTCAAGGTGGCAAAAAGTTTATTATTACGCTTTTCAGTGTACAAGGATTCTTAAGGGTCCTGCAATCTTTGAGTGGTACAATTAAAGTTAATATAGGATAAAATACAATAAAACATGTGCCAAATATGCTAACTAGAAGATTCAGGGTGGGATTAGGGAGTGGTTAAGGAGTGGTCAGTTCTTAAAGGAACATGCACTTCTTATACCTAATGCTCAGACGTTTTACCCAGAGTTCCCTAGGAAAAGTCCACAAGGGGGGCCACGTGGAGGTGTGGTTTTAGGCCCGCTATGTCACTAAGTTAACTAGAGTTCAGGGTAACTGAGATTTGTCCAGTCTGCCACCAATCAATGTCTTGTTTGACAAGATAGATGTAGGGAGTAGACATATGTCTTAAGTCTAGAATAGAGTTAATGAGGAGCCCAGGATGTAGATAATGAGGTAGGGCGGTAGTATAGATAGTCCAGTGGGTAAAAATGTCTGTATGACCCAGTGCAAAGCCAGTTCAAACTAATAATTCCCTCAGGTGCTGTTTGGAACTGCACCAGGGAAAAGAGATAAGGGTCTTGCTGGGGCGCACTCATGAGTAATTGCTAGGCACAGTATCCTTGGGCTGCGGAGAAACTGTCAGGGATAGTGTTTCTGAGGCTAGGGAGAAATTGGGGTCCAAGCACAAGCACCCAAACACCTGTAAGAATCTATTGGATCCATCAGGAGTTTGCTGGTAAATGTTTAACAACTCACTATCCAAAAAAAATATGTTCAGCACACTTTTAATACTTAATCTGCATAATTAACAATTTCTTCATTACTTTCTTAATTCTAGAAATCATTGATAAATCAAGCCCTGATTTGTAGCATTTATCAATTTCCAAGATATAAATGCTCACACTAAAAATTTAGCAATCAGCTTAAAAGCTGATTCAGCTAGCTCCAGCACACCTTTATATTTAATGACCCTTGGTCTTTGTGCCCCTAAACAAACTGCCACAGGCAGAGATGGTTGGAGATGAGAATTTAGTAACATTTTCCATTACTTTTTTTAAACATATGAGTTATTGATGTCTTTTGTCTTTATATCGCAGTCATTTCTGGAGAACACAACTCTTCACCCTACCCCCAACATACCAAGTCCTCCCTTGGGACAAAGAAAAAAAACTAAGCACAAACATGAGATCCCCTGACAGCACCTGACAATGTAGATAGTATTCTGCCCCAGCAGGAGCGGGGGGGACACTTCATTTTCTGTTCTCTGGAACATTTAGTGGTTTTTCTTTCTTTAAAAAAGAATAAGTTGTTAATGATTTATTTAGTATTTGGGCTAGTATGATACTTGAAGAAGTTGTCTTGCTGCACATGTAGAAGTTTTTTCATTATATAAAAATTTATAACAACTGGGCTATATGTGTATGTTTGTGTGTGTGTGTGTGTGTGTGTATGTTTTTCAAAATCAGGCTTTGTAGGAGGGTTATACATGGAAATATGCTACGGTGTTCTTTAAAGAGAGGAGCAAATGGGCTCAGCAAAGAATTATTTCATGGTACTTTATATCAAGGAATTAAAAATTCCTGTAATAAAATGGATATTATACAAAGATCCTTTGGGACAAAAGAACAATTGTAGCACATACAAGGCAGGCAGTGATATGTGTGTGTGTTGGGAAGGGGGGCTTACACCAGCTATTTCATGGTAGCACAAAACAAGTATTATGCAGCATTTAATATGCAAACAATAAATATGGGTTAAAAAGCATAAGGAACCACCTTACCATTTTTCATTTCTAACTTTAGAAGGAAACTTAGGGTGTGTTCATAACTTTTACAATTCTGATTTATAGTTATCTCTACATCACTAATCAGATGAGGGATTTGGCCTACTTGAAAAGCCCATCATACATGGCCCCTTGTTTATTGTCATGTTCTATGGACAATTGTTATTGTTCAGTCCTTTCAGTTATATCCACCTCTTCATGATCCCATTTGAGGTTTTCTTGGCAAAGATACTGGAGTGGTTTGCCATTCCCTTCTCCAGCTCATTTTACAGATGAGGAAACTGAGGCAAATAGGGATAAATGACTTGCCCAGGGTAGTATCCGAGGCCAGATTTGAACTCAGGAAGATGAGATCTTCCCAACTCCAGGCTTAGCAGTGGAGCAGAATGAGATGCACACTGTGGATTATTTTGCTTGACTATACTTATTTATTACAAGGGAAGGCTTTTTTGAGAACAGAAGAGAGACGTGATAGTGATGCCCCTCATCCCAAAAAAAGGAAAAGAAAGCAAAGAAAATTGCCCCAAAAAAGTTTTTAAAAAATAGGACACATAGAGTAGAGAAGGAAATTTAGAGGGAGACACAGATATGCAAGATAGCTTTGGAATTAATATGTTGAATTTATTTTATACTTTTAAAAACTATACTTCATATTCCTTTTTGCATAGAGAAATGTTTGTTTGTTGATAATGATCAAATTCCTACTACTTACAAATTTAAAAAGAGAATGTAAACCTCCAACATATAACCCTTTATTCTTTTCTTTGTCCCCTAAAGCGTGAATAAATAGCTTTTAAATTTCTTGGTTTTCTTCCACAGGTCATGAGCTTCCCCTCGTACACCAGAAATGTTCTGACTTTCAGAATGCCAATTTTCTACGGGGCACCAACCTCAATGTCCAATTCCTCCTCTTCACTCCTTTGGATCCTAGCTGTGGGAAGCTGGTAAGAGAAAGTAGTGATCTTCAAAATTTTGGATTCAACACCTCTCTGGAAACCAAGTTAATTATCCATGGATTTAGGTAAGAACAAAGAGGTCAACAGGAGCTCCCTAAAGAGCTCACCCTTAGATCCAAATTGTTACTTGGTAATAAGTAGTATTGTGCTCCATAGTACCATGAAAATACAATGGAGGGGCAGCTAGGTGGTGCAGTGGATAAAGCTCAGGCCTTGGAATCAGGAGGACCTGAGTTCAAATTCAGACTCAGACACATGACACTTACTAGCTGTGTGACCCTGGGCAAGTCATTTAACCCCATTGCCTCACCCCCCCAAAAAAAATTACAATGGGAAAAGGCTAGAGAGAAGGGGGAATGGACCAGTTGGCCACCTGTTCAGATACTCAAAATTTTAACAGTGCTTTGTATATACACACATACATATAATATTATCATTTCCTGAAAAACTACATATAATATAACCTTTCTGGACCTCAGTTTCCTCAATTATAAAATGGGGATGTTGGATTAGATAATCTCAAAGATTTCTTCCATCCAATCATCTGCCAAAGTAATTTCCCAAAGTGATTTTACAGGTCTGACTATGATACCATCACCACCACCTCCCTGTCCTCCAAACTCAGTAAACTTCAGTGTCTCTCTATTAACTCCAGGATCAAATGTAAACTCTTTTGTTAGGTTTTTAAAGTCCTTCATAATCCAGTTCCTTCCTACCATCCCAGTCTTCTTATACTTCCTTCCCTTCTCATCTTCACCTCTTACCCTTCCCGACTTACTTCAAGGCTCAGTTAAAAACCCACCTTCTGTAGACGGTGTTTCTTGACCCCAAGTTTCAACAGGCTCTCTGATAGTTATGTGTTCTGTGGGTCTTGTTCTCATTATTCTAGAAGAATATGATCCTCTTTAATGATGCTACAGCATAGTAGAAAAAGCATTGGACTAGAAACAAAGGCATTAAAGAGCTATAGAAATGCCAGTTGTAGTTATTAAAAGGATTACTATTATTATTATTACCTTACAGTCACCAAGCCTCCAGTCTAGTGATAACTTAATTCCCTGAAACTTTTACTGCACTTCTGCTAAGCTCAAGCAATGTTTATGGACCAATACAGGGTTATGTTGGTAAATGTTTAACAACCAGCCAATCCAAGAGAAAATATATGATCACATACTTATTAGAATTATTACTTGGGTGTAAATGCTTTCATGGAAAATTTAATAATTACCTCTCAGTTCGAGCTGTCTGCAGCACACCCCTGATTAGAACATAGATAATCATTGATAATTAGAGCTTGAAGGGACTATGGAGATCATCTAATCAAATTGCCTCATTTTATAGAGAAAGACACTAAAATGACCAAGCCTAGGTTATATGGCAGAATAATGGCAGAAGCAGAACTAGTTTTCCTGGCTCCACATTTAGTCCTTCTTTTGAGCTACGCAGAAGGATTAGAAGTTAGTTGTAGCTCCATTACTACTAGCTATATCACAACGAGGAAGTCACTTAACGTGTCCTGGAAAGTGTCCTGAAGAAGGTGACTGGGATGCTGAAGGGCTTTAAGATCATACTGTATAGTGATTGATGGAAGGACCTGGAGCTGCTCAGCCTGGAGAAGAAAAGCCTTAGAACACAAGATAGACATCTTCAAATGTTGGAAGGATTGTCCTGTGAAAGAAGGATTAGAATGGTCCCAGAGGGCAGAACTAAGTGCAATAGTTACAATGGCAGAGATGTAGAGTTAGTCTCAATATAAGGAAAAACATTCTAACAAAAAGTCCCTCAGGAATCCCAACCAGGTTCTGGCTGAGCTAGATGGCCTCTGAGCAGGGACATGCTCTTCCCCCCAAAACCACATGACGGCACTTTTCAGTTTAATTTGCATTGTTAGCATTTTCTCCATCACTTCCTGAGGTTTAGACAATCAGCAAAGCAATAAATCATGCCTTGATTTGTAGCATGTGCCAATTTCCAAGGTGTAAATGCTCACACTGAAAAGTTAATGAATTACTCAAGCTGGTAAGAGCTGGCTCAGATACAACTCTGCTCTGAGTTTGTGTCTCTGGGCCATGTTTTCTCATCTGTAAAATGGGGATAATAATTTTTGTCCCATCTAACATAGAAATATTGTCAGGATCAAGTAATATGATATGTATACAAACTCTTTTCTAATTATAATTTGCTATCAGTATTACTTCTGTATCATTTTTAGACAGTCAATCCATAAGCACTTGCTAAGTATCTACTATGTGTCAGCCGTTGTGCTGGGCATAAAAAGACAAAAATGAAACAGTCTCTGTCCTCAAGGAGCTTGCATTCTATTCAGAAAGATTACATGTACAACAGTAACAGCCACATTGTATGTTGACTGGCTTCAATAGACTCAGCTCTTCTCAGCAACGCAAGGATCTAAGACAACTCCAAAAGACTTGTGGTGGAAAATGCTATCCACGTCCAGAGAAAGAACTATGGAGTCTGAATGCAGACCGAAGCACACTGTTTGCTCGCCTTTTCTTTTGTTGTTTTGTTTTGTTTTTTCTTTCTCATGGTTCCTTCCATTAGTTTTAATTCTTTTTTACATCATGATTAATGTGAAAATATGCTTAATATAAATGTATAAGTAGAGCCTATATCAGATTGCACACCGTCTTGAGGAGGGGGAAGGACAGGGAGGAGGGGAATTTAAAACTCAAAATCTTATGGAAGTGAATGCTGAAATAAATAAATTAATTATATAAAAAAAGAATAAACATATATGCACTAAAAAAGATTATATGTACAGATAGAGATATATGCATATATATAATATTTGGAGGGGGAGAGGGGAAGGGAACTTGCATTTATTACTTGCCTACTCTGTGCCAGGCACTGTGCCATGCACTTTTACAAATTTCTCATTTGATCAAGACACTAGCAACTGGGGAAATCAGGAAAGGCTTCATGTACAAGGTAGGTCTTGAACTAAGTATAGAAATAAGCTACAGAACTCTAAGTGGTAGAGGGGAGGAGGGCGTGAGGAACAGTTAGTACGAAGTCGGAAGAGAGTACTTTGTGTGAACAGCAAGAAAGCCAACTGGGCTGGACAATAGAGTGTGTGAAGGGGAATAATGTATAAGGCTAGAAAGGGAGATTGGAGGCTGAAAAGGGTTTATTTGCTAGGTGAGGGATTATTGTTGTTTCAATTGTATCTCACTCTTTGTGACCCCATTTAGGGTTTTCATAGCAAAGATACTGGAGTGGGTTGCCATTCCTTTTTCCAGATCATTTTACAAATGAGGAAACTGAGGCAAACAGGGTTAAGTGCCCAGGGTCACACAGTTAGTAAGTGTCTAAGGTTGAATTTGAATTCAAATCTTCCACACTCCATTCCCTGTGCTCTATCCACTGTGCCACCTAGTTAGGTGGCACAGTGGATAGAGCATGGGGCCTGGACTCAGATAAGGGATGACTAAGAGAAATTCGCATCTTTATCAGCAGTAGAATACAAATTAATTCACCTGGCATTTGCACTGAGTCCCTCCTATGTAAAGACAGCTAGGTGGCACAGTAGACAGAGTGCTGGTCCTGGAGTCAGGAAGACTCTTCTTCATGAGTTCAAATCTTACCAAGTACTGCTATGCTCTATACTAACCTTCTATTCCTTAGTTTGAAGCGTTGTCATGCAATCAACCTTGTAATGGGTCCCAGCTTGGAAGGAAGGTGTTCCTTTTATTTCTTTTTACCACCTCCCATAGGGCATTAGGAACCAAGCCATCTTGGATCGATAAATTCATCCAGACTCTTCTGCGTGTGGCAGATGTGAACGTGATTGCAGTAGACTGGGTTTATGGATCCACGGGTGTTTATTACTCAGCTGTGGACAATGTGATAAAACTCGGTCTGGAAATCTCCCAATTCATCAGCAATCTACTGGTAAGACACAAATAGGATTGCTTGTGTATAGGGTGAGGTAGGGGCACATAGGGCAGGAATTGGGGGTGTTAACACTTTAGATGATGAAGCCTTCCTAGTGTTTGGCTGCAGTGTTTTATCTCCAAGGGTATGGACTAGCTGAAGAAGTACTTGCGATCTGTGTGGTATTAGTGAGGCCTGACTTGTCTTGGTCAGCTCATTCTAGATATCCTCTTCCAGGTGCTTGGTGTGTCAGAGTCATCTATCCACATCATTGGGGTCAGCCTTGGAGCACATGTTGGGGGAATGGTAGGATATTTCTATAAAGGCCAGCTGGGAAGGATAACAGGTAATGTTGTCTTGGCTTTGGGTCATTTGCTTGATGTTTAGAAAAATCCCATTAGACTGTGAGCTCCTTGAAAATAGGGACTGTCTTTTACCTTTTTTTGCATTCCCAGTGCTTAGCACGGAGCCTGACACATAGTAGGTGTTTAATAAATTCTTGTTGCCTGACTGACAGTACTAACAGCCCTGAATATGGCTGAGGTAAGGAGAAGAGATTATAATAACATATTGCAGATTTTCAGCTAATAATCCCTTTTGAAACAATGTTATTGTATTATATAACAATATAAACCAATATGGCTTGGTAGATTAGAGGGCTGGCCCGGGAGTCTGGAAGACCTGGTGACCCTGGGCAAATTATTTGACCTCTTGATGCCTCTGGCAACTTTCTAAGATTTTGAGTTGCAGAGAAGGTGTTGATCTATGTTGGTAGAGGAGTTTTTCATTGGGAGCTTCCCACACTGATGAAATAATAGTGCTGGTAAAAAAAAATACACACACAAATACATATATACATATATATATATATATATATATATATGTATATATATATATATATATATATGTATCTACACATAGCATGTATATGTCTGTATATTTTTATTATATATACACATATATATATGTAGGATAGATGTATGCATATCTGTATATAAATATTATCATGTGAAAAACTGCAGTTGTTATCAGGATCACTAATTTAGAACTGTAGGGAACCTCAGAGGCCGTCAGTCTAAGACTTTCATTTTAGATCCAAGAAAACTAAGGCCCAGGGAGTCCTACTGACTTGCTTAAGATCACACAGGTAGTAGTGAGGCTTGAAGCCAATATCTTTGACTGCAGAGCCAGTGTTCTGTCCCATAACACCAAATGTAGTCACTAGTATCATTTCATCAGTCTTTGTGGTCTAGGAGCACTTCATAGGAAGAACCCAGGATTTGGAGTCAGAGAGCCTGCATTAGAATCATGGCTCTGAAACATTTGACCTGTGTAACCTGGGCCATTTAATTATACAAACATTTATTAAGTGCCTACTACGTGCAAGGCAAGGCAGCTAGGTGGCCCAAAGGAAAGAGCCCTGGGCTTGGAAGCAGAAAGACTCATCTTCCTGAGTTCAAATCTGGCCTCTGATCCTGGGCAAGTCACTTAACCCTGTTTGCCTCAGTTTCCTCATCTGCAAACTGAGCTGGAGAAGGAAATGGCAAACCACTCCAGTATCTTTGTCATGAGAACCCTAAATGAGATCAAAGAGAGTTGGACATGACTGAACAACAACTTGACGATAACAAAATGCGCAAGATACAGCTAGGGATACAAAATTTTTTTTTAATGACCTAGTTCTTGCCTTCAAAACACTTACATTCTGTAGTCAAGTTCCTTAAATTCTTTAGGCCTCAGTTTACTTTTTAGTGAAATAATGGGTTAGGCTACATCTCTGAGTCCCTTTTAGCTCAAAATCCTATAGAGAGAGCTGAACGTGTATTCAGAAGATCTAGGTTTGAGTTCTTGGCACTCACTAGCAAGCTTTATCACAGCCTCTCTGAATTTCAGTTTCTTTATCTATAAAATGGAAAGATTAGTGCTTAATACTCTATATTCCAGGGCTATTATGAGGAAAATGCTTTGCAAACCTTAAAGGATTACATAAAATATGATAGTATTGTTATTAAGTGGTAGTTTAAGTCATTCTAATTTTACAGATACAGAGAAACAGGAGCCAACAAGAGTCCTAAATTAATTTTAATAAAAAGGGGAAGGGGGGAGTATCTGAAGTAAATTTAATTCTAAACTAGTTCTCTCCCAAACAATAATTAGCTGTTTTTCAATAGGCTCTGAGGACTTCTTTGGGGTGGGGTCCAATGGGACATTTCTTCAGGGTGGGGTGAAAAGGGAAGGAAGCATCTCCAGGACAGTGCTATTGATCCCCTTTAAATCTTCAGCCCTAGGTAGTGCCCTAGTTTCCTCAACCTGGTTATAGTTATCTTCTTGGCTATCCTCACTGAGTCTTCATCGGCATCTGCTACAATCTCCAAGAAAGCAACATTCAATTTCTTGGACCCAACATGCATAGCTCTAAAAGCTACAACAATCATAGTTTCCAGATGGCCTTCCACTTGTGGCAGGGGAAGGTGTTTCTGAAATCAGTGCTTTCATTTGCAGGCCTGGATCCTGCAGGTCCAGAGTACACCAAAGCCAGCCTGGAAGAACGACTGGATCCTGGGGATGCTTTATTTGTGGAGGCCATTCACACAGACACAGACAGTAAGTTGTGGACTCTTTCCTTCTTCTGGTCTCAGGTATGTATAGTGGGGGGCAAACCCAGAAGAAGCAAGCACTGGCCATGACTTTGCTACTAACTAGGTCCGTGACCTAGGGCAAGCCACTTGACCTCCACGGGTCTCAGTTTCCTCACTTGTTAAATGGAAGGGAGGGACAGGGTTGGACCAGATGATCTCTAAGGTGCCTTCCAGCTTTAAAATCCTCTAGTGACTGAAGCTAGTGCTTTTATTTTTAGCTCTCAGTGGGAAGGAATATTCTCAGTCACAGACTAGAAATGTTTCCTTGTAATTCTTGCTCTCTGACTCAGGCCCAAACCCTGTTTTGCTATTTGTAAGTGGGAGGGAAAAGGAGAGAGAGCAGGCATAGCAAGTTTAGAAAGTCACTGCTTTTTCTCTTTTCATGGATTCTGTGGTTTGGGGGATTCCATCAACACATCAGCCTCCTGTGTCCCAAGACACTCACTGAAAGAACGAGTTCAGGCCTTGATTCCAGTGAAGAGAGTGGTGATTTGTATCCTCCGTAGGGAATTGCTTAGAGGCAGCACGCTATAGTGGAGCGAGGGCTAGCCTTGGAATCCTGCCTCTGATACATACTGGATGTATGACCCTGGGCAAGTCACTTAACCTCTGCGTACCCCAGACAACTCTCTAAGACGGTCATGTACAGATATGTTGCCCATCGGGATCATTGGAGCATGTTTCCAAGCTGAAGTCCTGGTGAAATCATAGGTTTGGGATTGGGGAAAAATGATCGGCTGTCATAGTACCACCATGGATCTAAGCACTAAATAAATCAGATCTGTACTGGTAGGGAACAAAATGTGGGAGCATTATTCCTTATTTCCATTCCCATCCCTGATCCCAAAAGATGGGAGTTTGAATTTCTTTCTCTTCTGATGAAAAAATAATAACTCTTGATACCAGAGAATATTAGAACTGGGAAGGTCTTTAGAGATCAACCACTCCCATGCCACCATTTTATATATAAAGGAATTGATCCCAACCCAAGCCCCTCTATTTTGCCAAGTGGACAAGCCCTTCTTTCCCTAAATTTAGTAAATAGGTGATTTATCAACTACTCACTTATTTCATCAAGGGCTTTCATCTCCCAGGCCCATATTTCATAGCTCAACTCCATTCCAGAAGAATTTGTTAAGTGCTACTAGGTACAAGGTACTGGAGAATACAAAGACAAAAATAACGGATTTTTTTTCCTCAAAGAGTTAACATTCTGTTGGATATTAACTGGTATCTTTTCCTGGGGTATGTGAAAGAAGTCACTGCCAGGATACCACACCAGAGAGCAAAGGATGCAAAGGTCTTGGCAGCAATAATGATTATTACTCTGAAGGCTCTTACTATTCTAGGCCCTTTTCATCCACTTCTTTCAATTGCTCTGAATGCAGGCAGAAGGGCATTGGAGAAGAATCTCTGCTTTGCTGTTTATATCTTTTTTTCAAGAAAAAAATTTTTTTATTCCAAAACTTCTCTTACCCTTCCTCTCTAGGAGGAGGAATAAGGGAGTGAAGACAAAAATAATTTCCAGTTCTATACATCAAAATACAAGGAGTGGGGGTAACCTCTCCAACTCTGACCAATATAATAGGTGCTAAATGTGTGACCAGTTAAAATGAATCTCATGACAGCACCTAAGCCTCCACTCCTCAGTTAGGCTAGGCAGTAAACAATAGGAGTCTCCAGGCAAAAGGCATTGCTAGGGCAGCTCTCCAGGAAGTGGGTAGAGGGGCATCCATGGGGCACATCAAGACAGGCCTCCAGGGAAACCACCCTCTTGACTTTGATCCATACTCCCCACCCTTCTTGGTAATGGAGAATCATTAGATGTCGAGCTAGAAGGGATTAACTTTGGGCAAAACATCTCCCCTATGTAATCTCAAGTTTCCTTAGCTGTAAATTTAGGAGATTGGACTAGATAATCTCTGAGGTGTCTAAGCTCTAAATGAAGTTCCTTCCAGTGCCAAATCATGTGCTGATGCCAGTGTGAACATTGAAATGTAGACTGTTGACAAAAATTATACTACAGTGGAAAAAGTGCTGAATTTGGAGTCAGGAGATATGACTTTAAGTTCTAGCTCTGCCTTTGTAACTTCATGTGAGTCACAACTTCTGGGAGCTTAGTTTCCTCATCTGTAAATTTGGGAGTCAGAGATAAGTTGGCCCCTTCTACCTGTAAATGATTTGATGAAACGATGTGGAAATCTACTCCGGTTGTCTCTCTGTGTGGAAATCACCCACAAGTGTGCAACTGATCCAAAAACATCTCATTGAAAAATCAGAAAAGGAATAGGAAATAATAGTCAAGGAAAGCAGCTTTTAACAGCATGTCTTTTGCTTCATCTAGTCATGGAGATATCTGCTAGTATGCTGGTAAATGTTTGACTGGCTATCTAGAAAAAAAGTATGGTCAACATATTTTTAAAATTAATCCGCACTGTTAACATTTTCTCCAACACTTTTTAAAAAATAAATTTTTATTGATATCTTCTGTTTCTTATCATCATAATTATCCCAAGTATCCCTCCCAGAGATTCATCCCATATAACAAATAGTATTTTTTTTAGAGGGAAGAAAATCAGCACAACTGATTAATACATTGGAAAAAGTCTGAAAACATGTGCACTGTGTAACAACTGTGGACCCTGCACCTCCATGAAGGGATGGTTTGGAGGGGTGTTCTCTTATATCTCTTCAATTGACTCCTGTTTGATTCTTATAATTTTGTTGCATGTACTTTTGGGTTTTTTGGTGTTTTTTTTAATCTACATTGTAGTCATTGTGTATATTGTTTTCTTGACTGCTTAATCAATGCATCAGTTCATGCAAATCTTTCCATGCTTCTCTGTATTCATCACACACATCAATGCTTACGACACAGTAATATTCCATTATGTTCATGTACCACAATTTGTTTTGCCATTCCCCAGTCAATGGGCATCTACTTTGTTTCCTATTCATTTGCTATGGTTGTTGCTCAGTTGTTTCCAACTCTTTATGACCCCTTCTAGGGGTTTTCTTGGTAAAGATAATGTAATAGCATTGCCATTTCTTTCTTTAGCTTATTTTATAGATGAGGAAACTGAGGCAAACAAGGTTCAGTGACTTGGCTGGGGTCACACAAATAGTAAGTGTCTGAGACCAGATTTGAACTTAGGAAGAGGAGTCCTCCTTACTCCAGGCCCTAAGCTTTATCCACTGTGTACCTAGCTGCCCCTTCTAATTCTTAACTATCCCAAAAAGTGCTGCTAAAAATATTTTGGTGTGTATAAGAACTTTCTTTTTATCAATGTAGTCATAGATTCTCTGGTTCAAAGGGTATGGACTTTTAAAATCACTTTATTTGAATAATTCTAAATTGCTTTCCAAAATGGTCACACCATTTCATAGCTTCACCAAAAATGAATTACTGCAGTGATTATTCCACAACCCTTCCAACATTGACTATTGTCATTTTTTGGGTCATTTTTTGCCAGTTTATGTGGCGAAAACTTTGGGTTATTTTTATTTACATTCCTCTTACTACTAGTGATTTAGAGCATTCTTTCATGTGATTGTGAATTCTTTGCAATTCTTCTTTGGAGAACTGTTTGTTCATATCCTATTGGAGAACAGCTATTAGTCTTCTATATATTTATTAATTGTTCATATATCTTAGATACCAAACCCTTATGAGAGAAATTTAATTCAAAGATTTTTTTTTCTTTTTCAACAACTTCCCTTCTCATCCTAGCTGACTCAATATTGACTGTGCAGAAGCTTTTCAGTTTTAAATAATCAGTTATTTCTTTTATCTTTTGTAATTGCCTGTATCTCTTGTTTGGTTAAGTATATATTTCCTGCTCATAGCTGTGAGAAGTATAAATCTGTTTTTCTTTGAACTTTTTAATAGTATGATCTTTAATATCAAGGTTGTGTATCCATTTAGAATGTATTGTGGAATATGGTGTGAAGTGTTGAGCTAAGCCTAATTTCTGACAGACTGACTTCTAATTTTCCCAGAAGTTTTTATCAGATAAGGAGTTTTTCCCTAGGTATTTTATGTTTTCCATTTTACCAAACACTAGTCTATTGAGTTCTGAGTTGTCTAGTCAATTCCATTGATCTGTCTCTTTTTTCCTTAACTAATACCAGATGGTTTTGATGATTGCTATAAAATGGGCAACTAGCTGGTGTAGTGGATAGAGCACCGGACCTGGAGTCAGGAAAATCTGAGTTAAAATTTGGCCTCAAACACTTATCACCTCTGTGATCCAGGGCGAGTCATTTAACCCCTATTTGCCTCAGTTTTTTTCATCTGTAAAATAAGGACACAGTGGAAAAAGAAATGGCAAACCACTCCAGTATCTTCACATAGAGTTGGATATAACTGGACAACAACAAGCTTTATAAAATAGTTTGAGGTCAGAAAGTGCTATTCTTCTTTCATTTCTACTCTTTTTTCATCATTTCCTCTGATATTCTAGATCTTTTGTTTTTCCAAATGAATTTTGTTATCATTTTATAAAATTCTATAAAGTCCTTTGATGTTTTGATTGGTGTAGCATTAAAAATGTAATTTAACTGTGGTATTACTGTCATTTTTATTATATTGGCATAGCCTAGTCATAAACATTCTTCCAGCTATTTAAGTTTTTCTTTATTTCTTTATTGAGCACTTTGCAATTGAATTTATACAATTCTTTCATGTGCTTTGATAGGTTGATCCCCAGAGATTTTACGCATTATGTTATTTGGAATGGGATTTCACTTTCTATTATTTTTTCTTTGGTTTTATTATTATTAGATAGAAAAGGCATGATTTTTGAGGGTTTATTTTGTAGCCTGAAACTTTACTGAGGCTATCAATGGTCTCAATTAGTATCTTTGTTGATTTCCAAGGATTTTCCAAGAAAACCATGATATCATCAGCAAATGGGATAGTTTTATCTCCTCTTTACCTATTTTTATGTCTTGATTTCTTTCTTTTCTTATTGCTGTTGCTAGAATTTCTGGAACTGTATTGAACAATAGTGGGGAGAATGGACATCCTTGCTTCACTTCCACATTTGCTACAAAAGGTTCTAGCACATCCCCATTGTGTATGATGCTTACTTTTAGCTTTATGATTTTTGTGATATTAAAAAAGATTCCTCTACATTTATACTTTGTAGGGTTTAGGGAATAAAAGGATCAATTTTAAAAAATTGATCTAAGATCAATAAATAATAAATAAAATCAATAAATAAATCTAAGAAATGTGTATATTCTTTTACTGTCTTATTTAGAAGATGCTAGAAGTCTTTTAATTCTAGTTTCTCTAGGAATTTGTTCAGTTCCATATTTCCCATTTTATTTATCTTTCTTTTAAACTCATCCAAAACAGAGAGAGGAATATTAAAATCATCTGTCCTTATTGTGCTACTGTCTATGTCTTCTTGTAACTCAAATAACATTTTCTTTATAAATTTGGACCCGAAGGCATTTGAGGCATATAAGTTTATTACTGATACTGGTTTGTTGCCTGGGGTTCATTTCAGCAAAATGTCATTTTCTCCCTTTCTATTTTTTGAATTTTTGTTTTTGCTTTGTCAGATAGCGTGATGGTAAATCCTGTTTTTTTGGATTCACTTGATTCATAGTAATTTTTTTCCATTCCCTCAGTTTCATTTTGTATATGTCTTTATTTTTTAAATATGTGTTTTGTAAACAACAAATTGTAACCTTTTTTTCCTTATCCAATTCGTCATTCTTTTTCATTTTATTGGGTTGTTCAATCCATTCACATTTAAAGTTATGAGAGGTTTATATTTTCCTCCATCTGTCTATAATATTTTTTAAAGTTATGATTTTTCCCTCCTCCCCTTCAGACACTGTATTATGTTCCCTCCATTATTTTGCCTTAATCTTTTTTAAGGAGAACTCTATTTCTACTGACTCTCTTCCTCTCATTCCTGATCTTCTCTTCTCATTCATTTCCCCTCTCCCTTTGGAATCTTTCTTAGTTCCTCTTTCTCTCTTACTTTTATCTGATTATATTAGTTCTTCTTTTCTTTTTTCTCCCTCAACTAGATAAGTAGATTTTTCCTCTCTCCTTTTCTTTTTTCTATCCCTTTCCAAAAGGATTTTTTCACTCTCTTCACTATCTTCTCCTGTCTGCTCTAACCTTCATCCTCTGACTCATGACCCCTGTAATTATCTGGCTCTCTCTTTTCTCTGTATTCCTAATGCAGTCAAAATTTCCAAAGTAACCATTCTGAGTTCTCCCCTTTGGGCAGTTTGTGCCACTGCCTTTTAGAGTTTGTCTTATGTATCCTCCGTTTCCACTGGACTTCACTCCCAGAACAATGTCAGTTATTTCAGGTGTCAAGGAGGACACTTCCCAATAGCAGGGCTCTTCCTGAACCATGTCGCTGATTATGCAGCCCACCCTTATCTATACCTTTTCCTTGTTTCCTTTCTTTCCCCATTTTCCTTAGTCTCCTCCCTGGGTCCATGCTCTCCCACTCTGGGGCTAATTGCCCCTAGGAATTCCAACTTCCCTCTTCCTGAGGTAGGACAAATAGACTTTTCAAGCACAAATTCCTGAGGCCATGTCCAGCATAAGGTCTCCCCATCTACCTTCACAGACCTTTTCTCTTCACTTATAGAAGCATTCATCAGTGGTCACCACTGCCAAAGCAAGGTCTCCTTCCTTTCCCTCACTTTTTTAATGCTTCCCTCTTCCTCTTCCCACTCCCTTGTAAACTCTTGTCTTTCTGAAACACTGAAGGTCACCTTCCCCACATTGTTAGCCCTATATTTGTTCCTCTCTGTTCCTCTGCTCACTTCTCCCCATTTCATGTACCCTCCCATGTTGTTATGTATTCCCACCAAAAAAACCCCCTCCAAAACTGATTCACTGGTAGATAGCATGTTGCCAGGTTTCTGTCCATAAAGCTTTAGGCCTATGTCTTCACTGTTACCTCCACGGGACTTATGCTTTCATCTTTGTCTCCTTGTGTACATACTGGTCTCTCTGCCATTACTTTGTTGATGCTGCTGTCCTTGGCTGCTATATTTATTGATTCCTCTTACATCTCTGTTTGGGGTGTTTCAGAAGCAATTAATATCTTCAGTTCCAATTTTCTTTTGAAAAATGTTTCAAAACCTCTTTATTATTTAACATCCATCTTTTTTTCATGTGTGGTTAAACTCAGATTTTCAGGATAGGTCATCCTGAGCTGAATCTTGAGCTCCATTTTTCTTCAGAACGCATTATTCCATTCCCGCCTATATTTTATGGTGAGTACAAAATAGTCTTGTGTAATTCAAATCTCCTTTCCTTCGTGTTAAAGGTCTTTTTCCTGATGGCTTGTAGAACTTGTGGTTTGTGAATTGAATTGTTAAATTTTTTTGTGGAAATAATCTGTGAATTCTTTCAATTGATATTTTATTTTCTATGTTCAGAAGTTCTAGGTAATTCTCCTCTATTGTTTCCTACATTATGGTGTTAAGGTTTTTGTTGTTGTGGGGGGGGGTTCTGTCATATTCTTTTGAGAGACTGTGTTCCTTAGGTTGTAACTGCACATCCCATCTTTGATATAATTATGTTTTGCTTGCATAGTGAGCATATTTTCTTTTAATGCTATTGTTTTTTGCTTCTCTTCTTCTAGATTGTCCTTTACTTTTGCTTATTGTCATTCCCAATCTATTATTTTCTCTTTTGTTTCTTTAGTGAGATTTGCCATTGCAGATTCCAGTTTTTCTACTTTGTTCATTATTTTTGATGTGTAGGACATAATTGCTGCTCTTGAAGTGCTCAGAAACAGTGTGTTGTGACTCCATAGGATCTTCTGTCTTATCAAGTATTGGATCATTTTCCTTTGTTTTGCAGTATTTATTTATAGATGCCTAAAACATATTTATTAGATCTGGAGGACATGTTTCCTTTTGTTTTCCCTGTTGATTTTTCTGTTTATGTTCAAAGTCTTTAAGTTTTCTTCCTGAAATCTTTGGTCATTTCCCCTTTATTTTTCCTTATCACTCATTTCTGACTCCCTCCCCTTTGAGGGTGATTTCTTTGGTGGCTGGATGTCAAAACATCTCAGACTTTTTCCTTATTGGACAATTCACAATTACCAATGTAGGTCTCTGCCCAAAATGACTTTTGGTTGTCAGAACCATCCCCAGCTGGATGCTGTGCTTTTCCCCATAGTCTTACTGGAGGTCTACATATCATCTTCTTACACAGAGTGTCTGGTCTTTGTATCCTCTCATGCTTCATCTTGGTAGTTCAGAGAGCTGTTATACTGGTGGTACTCTGGAATTATACACTTCCACAGTGGCAATTCAGAGCTTTGCAGTGCAGGTGCTGTGGGGTTGTGTCCCCCAGCATGATTTTCACTCCTGAAGGACTGCTGTCTGTGACACTGGCTTTCTATCATTGCCTGAGCAAACTTCTGTAACTGGACCAAAGTTATCAATAACACTGGAAAGAGGGAGAGAAGACTGGGGTGTAGGGTTCAGTTTTACTCCAAGCCCAGACCCTTGTGTCAGATCTTTGGGTTTGATAGTGCAGCCCTGATACCCATCACTGTAGCATGGGAGGTAGGGAAGGTATTTTGAGTAAGCTCAGGAACAGTAAGTTTCTCTTCATGTTTTTCTTTACCTTTTTTTTGAATTCTAGGTGTCCTAGGCCACGAAGACAGCTGAAGTTACTTTATTTTTGGTGCATAATTTCTGTTTTGTAAAAGTTTGAGAGAACATGGGGGATAAGAGAAAATGTCTAGTCTTCCATATTGTTCCTCATGTGACTTCTCTATCATTTCCTTAAGTCTAGGTAATTAGCAAAACAATACATCAAGCCTTGATTTGTAGCATTTGCCAGTTCCTGAAGTGTAAAAGCTCACACTGAAAATTTACCAACTTGCTATCATGAGCTAGTTCTGGCACACCTCAGGGAATATACATATTTTTTAAATTTACAAAAAGTTGAAGTCTTTCAAAGTATGCAACTCTGTTATCTGTTCATAGATCCAGAGCTAGAAGGGCCGTCTTCTCCAAACTGCTCATTTTATAGATGAGGAAATAAAGGGTGACTTGTCCAACTTCATCTAGGTTAGAGGCAGGATTGGGACCCAGGTGTTCTGTCTCTAGAACCAATGTCTCATATGTAACCTGCCCTATATACTTTCAAGTCTGTCAATAGGCTCAGTTAAAGTTTGTTTTCCCTAACTCTCAGGGAAAATGGAAGCTCCTTTGGGGCCCAGAGAAAGAGGCTAATAGATTTTTGACTTCTTTCAGATTTGGGTATCCGGATTCCAGTAGGACATGTGGACTACTTTGTCAATGGAGGCCAAGACCAGCCGGGATGTCCCTCATTTATTCATGCAGGTACATTGGCATCTAACATCATAGATTAAGAACAAGGAGGAATGTCAGGGGCTATCAAGTCCAGCCCCCCATTTTACAGATGATGAAACTGAGGTCCAGGGAGGTGAAACAATTTGCCCAAAGTCACACAAGTGGTGAGAATCAGAGGTGGGATTTGAAGCTGGGTCTCCTGATGCCAAAGCCAGTGCTCTTTCAACTATCAGACAGCTACAGAAAGGAGGTCCTCATACTTGCTCTCTCTTTTTAAAGTTTTTTTTGCTTTTTTTGGTGAGGCAATTGGGGTTAAGTGACTTGCTCAGGGTCACCACAGCTAATAAGTATCAAATGTCTGAGGCCAGATTTGAAATCAGGTCCTCCTGACTCCAAGGCTGGAGCTCTATCCACTGTATCACCTAGCCACCTCTTACTTTGTCTTAACTCAGGAAAGAACTGACAAGTAGTGTTGACCTCTGGAATGTGCTCCTGTATATCACAAAGGCTGATGACTACAATTTCCTTTGAAATTGTCTAATATACTTAAGGACGATATTTTTAAAAGAATGTTTTTATTTTATTTTTTCTCAATTACATGTAAAATAACTTTTAACATTTGTTTTTTATAATTTTTGAGTTCCAGATTCATTGCCTCTCTACCCTCCCTTCTCCTTGAGAAGGCAAGCATTTTGATATAGATTATGCATTTCCATATTAGCCATGTTGCATAAAGAGAACACAGACCTGAAAAGGGGCGGGGGGGGGAATAAAGAAAGTAAAAAAAAAAAGATTCAGTCTGCATTTAGACTCCATCAGCTCTTTTTCTGGAGGTGGATAGCATTTTGCAGGAATTGTCTTATATCATCGTATTGCTGAGAATAGCTAAGTCATTCACAGTTATTCATCATACAATATTACTGTTAGTATGTACAATGATCTCCTATTCTACTCATTTCACTCTGAATCAGTTCCTGTAAGTCTTCCCAGGTTTTTCTGAAATCGTCATGCTCATCATTTCTTATAGCACAACAGTATTCCATCACAGTCCTGTACCACAACTTGTTCAGCCATTCCCCAATTGATGTGCATTCCTTCAACATCCAATTCTTTGCCACTGCAAAAAGAGCTGCTGTAAATATTTTTGTACATATAGGACCTTTTTCTTTTCCTTTGATCTTTTTGGGATACAGACCTAGTAGTAGTCTTGCTGGATCAAAGAATATGCACAGTTTTATAGCCCTTTGGACATCATATGGGATGATATTTTGAACATGGAAGAATATAGGGGATGTTGAACAGATGCCTGGTACTGGGTAGCAGGACTAAAGCTAGGTGTTTTTGAGCCTGCGCTACAACCCAGAGTGCCCACCCCAGTTTTTAAGAACTTCAACCACTCTTTACCGAATCACCTAAGCCAGCAACATCTCTCTCCCCTAGTGCCCTGATTTCTGGCTAAGCTGTGCTTATAATACCCTCTACAAAGCTGAGTAGGATGGCTTCTCAGTTGCCTGACAGCTGGGTTGTGGGGGGTGGGGAAGTGAGAAAGATTTGTGTGGATGACTAAGGTGAAAATAAAAATGTGCTCTGTGGGAGACTTGAGGACATTTTTGCAGGGTGACAAACAGTCATTTTAAGAAAGTGGCATAGAATTTCCAACGAAATGAGCAGACAGCTGCTCTCCCCTTAGCTCTTTCTCCAAGAAGTGGAAAAGTCCAGAAAGCCCAGTTTGAGATCATTTTATCACCTTGCATTTTTTTTTCTGACTCCGACCTTTTTATTTTTTTTTAATTTTTTTTTTTCCGTATGCTTTTGAGTTGAAAATTTTTTCTCCCTTTTTCTCCCCCCCACCCCAGACGGCGCACAATCTGACATGGGCTTTACATTTACATGCCCATTAAACATATTTTCACATTAGTGAAGTTGTAAGTAAAAATTAAAACCAATAGGAGGAACCATCAGAAAGATGAAACAAAACTCCACAGAAGGTAAAAATAAGTGAGAGCGATTCGACTTCTTTCTTTGGATGTGGACAGCATTTTCCATCCCGAGTCCTCTGGAGATGTCTTAGATCCTCGTAATGCTGAGAAGGGTTCAGTTTAACATTCTTAGTCATTGCATAATGTGGCTGCTATTGTATACAAAGTCCTCTTGGTTCTGCTCACTTCACTCAGCATCAGACCATATAAGTCTTCCCAGGTTTTTCTGAAGTCAGCCTGTTCATCATTTCTTATAGAACAATAGTATTCCATTACATTCATATACCACAACTTGCTCAGCCATTCCCCAATTGATGGGCATCCTCTCAATTTCCAATTCTTTGCCACCACAAAAAGAGCTGCTATGAATATTTTTGTACATGTGGGTTATCACCTTGCATTTTAAGGGCACAAATACTGAAGAAAACCAGAAAAGGAGGTTCACGACCCACTTCGTTGCCCTATTCTAATGGCTCTATAGGATAGCATTCCCTGCTTTGGGGACAGTTATTAAGAACCCGTAGCCATGAATATGATACAATTATTTTTTCGGGGGGGAGGCGGTGCAGTCTAGACCTCTGATTTCATTGGCATATTGGTGAAAAGAATCCCACTCACATGGGGAAATTCCTTTTGCTGACACAAATCAGCAAACTATTTGTAAGGAATAGTGTTAGAGAGTTGCCTGAGACAAAGAAGTAAAGTACTCATTATGTATTTACATGAATAGGATATATCAGAAGCAAAGGAAGCAGCTAGGTGGCTCAGTGGATAGGGCACTGGGCCTGGCATCAGGAAGATCTGAGTTCAAATCCAGTCTTAGATACTTACATCACCCTGATCAAGTCATTTAACCTCTTTCTTAATCCATTGGAGAAGGAAAAGGAAAACCACTCCAGTAACCTTGCCAAAGGGCAACTAGGTGACAAAGTGGATAAAGTGCTGGGCATGAAGTCAGGAAGACTCATCTTCCTGTTCAAATCTAGACTCAGACACTTCCTAGCTGTGTGGTCCTGGGCAAATCACTTAGCCCTGTTTGCCTCAATTTTCTCATCTGTAAAATGACCTGAAAAAGGGAATGGCAAACCATTCCAGTATCTCTGCCAAGAAAACCCCAAATGGGGTCATGAAGAATTAGACACGGCTAAATAATAACCTCACCTCTTCATGCCTACCTTTTAACCCCTCAGCTAGCAGGGCCTTAGTTCTCCCTAGGTAGAATAGAGGAAGAAGAATGTCATATAGGCCATTTGTATGGCATAGTGAAAAAAATCATTGGATTTGGAGTTACCAAACCAGGGTTTGCTTTTGGGCAAATATTCTAGACTCATCAGGCCTGAGTTTCACCATTTGTAAAGTTAGAGTGGTTGGAGAAGATGATCTCCAAACACTCCCACTCTAGCATCCTTCGATTATCTGAGAGGTTATACAAATCAGGAGTTGAGAGTGAGTGTCTCATTTTCACTCTCCATGACAGGTTCTCCTAGGGTTTACCACATTTGCTCTTTCGGCGAATGAGAGGCAACTTGACCTAGGGGTTAAGAGGCTGGCTCCCAAATGAGTGTGACCTGGGTTCGCTTCCAACACTCACTAGACCACTCAACCTCTCAGTGTCCCAGGCGCCTCTAAAATTGTAAATGACTGAGAAGGTGCCTATGCATATTGGTAGAAGGAGTTTGTCACTCTGAGTTCCCAATGGAAATCCATTCTCCCCCTCCTCCCACACCCCCCAGAATGCAATGAACTACAGGGTAGGAAACCAATAGTTGGCCTTTAGAAACTTCAACTGCATTAGCCAGCTAGGTGACCAAGTCAATAGAGAACCGGCCTGGAGTCAGGAAGACCTACTGCATTTTACTGCGTAATGGTTGCCACCGCATAATCTTCCCACCCTCTCTTTTCCAGTCCAAAAATTGGTTTATAGCTTTTCATTGCATAATGGTCTAATTCTGTTCATCATGCCACTTAAAAGATAAACAGAGCTACAACGTATTTACCAGTGGCATATGAATATGTATTTATCTCTTTCTCACATTGCAAGCCACGAGCCTACAATTATCAGCCCACGTGAATTGTCAGTGTGTTCCCAAAAGTTGACTTTCGTGGTTTGTTTAGAGCTCTGCAATACTAACAGTATTGTCACTCAACCCAATGAAGAGCTATAGGAGCAAGGGGAGCCAGTGGTGAAGCTGCCATGAGTAAGTCACCTGATATAAGATTGCATCTTCTCAATTTTAACATGTATCCACGAGTATTCTGTGCATCTTAATCTTGCACCAAAGACAGTTTAGTAATAAATGATTTTTAAGTAATACTGGCACAATTTTACAGCTTCACATAATGGTCAGACCCCACTTTTTTGCAAAAACAAATTGGTATAAAATCTGCAACTATTATGCCATGAAATAAGGTCAGTTCAAATCCTGCCTCAGGCACTTACTAGCTTTATGACCCTGGGCAAGTCTCTTAACCTCTGTCTGCCTCAGTTTCCTCAATTGTAAAATGGAGATAATAACAGCACCTACTTCACAAAAAGGTTGTTGTGAGGATCTAATGAGACAATTTGTCAAGTTCTTAGCACAGTGCCTGGCACAAAGTAGGCACTATATAAATGTTTATTCCCTCCCTTCTTTCCCTTGGCGAATCTCTCTCTGAATAGTGTTTGTTTTTGTGTTCTGAAGAATAGGCTACTCTATTGTGTAGGGATTTGGCTCAGATTAAGCATTATGGGGGAAGAGGGGTGTGTGGGGTGGGATGGCCCAGTGGTACAAGGAAATCAAATCCAGTGCAGTCCCTATTGCTTAACATTCAAAGTAATGTTTCGGTAGGGAAAGTCCCGAATACTTATAGTTTGCCAATTGAGAGGTGAAGGATAGTTACCGGCAGTTGGTGGAGAGGGGGAATTTCCATCTGCCTTCATCTGTTACCTCATTTTTATATTTCTGTTCAGGTTACAACTATCTGATTTGTGACCACATGAGAGCTGTTCATCTCTACCTCAGTGCCTTGGAGGATACCTGTCCACTGATGGCCTTCCCTTGCGCCAGCTTCAAGGATTTCCTTTTAGGCCGTTGTCTGGATTGCGCTGACCCTTTTCAGCATTCTTGTCC
The DNA here is from genome assembly GCF_003287225.1 of Phascolarctos cinereus. NCBI lineage: Eukaryota > Metazoa > Chordata > Mammalia > Diprotodontia > Phascolarctidae > Phascolarctos > Phascolarctos cinereus. The sequence goes on from NW_027556098.1 coordinate 110,982,389, forward strand.
CAGAATCGGTAAAGTTTTCATCTCTTCTGGGGCCAGTTCAAAGGCTAGGCACTGCCCCAACTTTAAGTCCTGATTCCTTGTGGCCAAGAACAATTTTTTCCCTAAGGGAAAACAGGAAAAAGTTGATGAAATTTTAAACTAATTCTAATTTGTAGAGTTGTATTCTGTGTTCAGCTCCCTACTATCCTCTGATTCATTGATTCATTTGTTTACTTGTTCATTTATTCTACAACCACTGTATGAAAGATGCTAGACCCAGATAACAACCAGGAATAGCACTTTCACTCAAAAGACTGTTGGATTTGAAATCAGACAATCTGGGTTTAAATCCCAGCCCTTATGCTTATATGCTTTGTGACTTTGGGCATGTCATTTAACTTCTTTTAGTTTTAGGAAGTTTTGTTATCTGTAAAATAAGGTGATCGACTAAGTCTGAGGTGTCAAACTCCCTTGAAGTCAGAACCAGATTAAAATGTAATTGAGAGATGTCTAACAAAATGTTGTTGTTCAGTCATTGCACTCATGTTGGATTCTTTCTGACCCCATTTGGGGTTTTCTTGGCAAAGATACTAGAGTGTTTTACCATTTCCTTCCCAGCTCATTTTATAGATGAGGCAACTGAGGGTGACAGGGTTAAATGACTTGCCCACCGTCACACAGCTAGTGAGTGCCTAAAGCTGGATTTGAACTCAAGTCTTCCTGATTCCAAGCCCTGCCCTCTATCCACTGTGCCACCTAGCCATCCAAAATAAATAAATGTAACAATGTAAATAAATACACTACAACATAGGTAATGTTAACTTGTGATTTTCTAAGTGCAGCCTGCATGGATCCCTTTCTATTTGAGTTTGACACCTCTGTACTAGAAGACCTCTGAGATCTCTTCCAGCTCTAATTCTTTTGATCTCATTTGAGTCTCATAACAGGTAGGTGAGATAACAACTCATTTCTATGGCACTTTAAGCTTTAGGAAATATTTCTTTATATAGTGAAGGATTCCCACTCCCTACCCCAGCCTAGCTGATGCAATCACTAGGTGTTACACTGGATAGAGTGCTGGACCTAGAGTCAGGAAGACCTGAATTCAAATTCAGCCTCAGACACTTATTGGCTAGGCAAGTCACTTAACCTTTCCCTGTTTCCTCAACTGAAAAATGGGGATAATAACAGCACCTAGCTCCCAAGGTTGTTTCAGGGTAAAATGACAAGATTTATAAAGCAATTTTTGAGCCATAAAGTGCTACATAAATGCTAGCTATTGTTGTCATTAAAGGAGTAGATAACAGAGAAAAGGAGATGTTAATATAGTAAAGAAAATGTGAAGATGTGTCTTCTATGCCCTTTGCAAAGGGTGAAGAAGTTTCCCAGATGGAATTATAGAAGTAGCTTGCCATTGGCTGGCCAAAGATTGGCCCTTAAAAGCTTGCTAGTCCTCCAGAAGGTCAAGGAAGTAAAAACGGCTTTGTGAAGTGAGATTCCTGACCTCCTACCAGAAAGGAGAGGGTATTTTTGTCTCCATTTTCCCCTCTTGGACATAGTGTCTTGTAGCAGAACTACTTGCTCAGTAGGAAATGCCATATCTAGTAGGGAAGGAGAAAAAGTCAAGAGACAAGTGGAGGAAGCTCTTAAAGGAATGTGAGCCCTGGCAGAAGAGAAGAGAGCTAACTAGCCATTCAAGAAAGAATGAGCTCTTCAAGTCAGAAGTTGAACTATAAACAAGAGAAGGCTCAGGGAGCCAGGGAGGGTTGAGATACCCAGGAGGGAGCAACATGAGGATACCAAGAGAAAAAAAAAGTATATTGAGGCTCTGCAGGGTTAAGAAGATGAGTTAGCTGCCATGACCATATGTGTTCTCTACGTGTATACTTCACTACCAGCATACTCTCTATATAAACCCAATCTTCCCACTGATGCTTTTTGAGAAAGAATGTCTCAAGGTAATTTGGGGGGGAGTGTATCTTAGTAGCTATTGTTCTTACTAGTCATCTTAGTAAATGTCTTTTCTTTAAGTTAATTGTATTTGCTGATTTACTTAAAGTTAAGTACACTGGTGGGAGTTGGTGAGCTATAGTTTTAGGAGTATGAATCCACTTTGAACCCCGGATAGCAGCAGTCAGCCCCCTGGGGACAGAATTCAACCTGCAGATGCAATTGGGAAAAGGCACTACATTTAAAACAACCCTGTGAGTTAGGTACTACAGGAATTATAACCCTCATTTGGTAAATAAGGAAACTGAAGCTAAACAAGGTAAAGTGGCTTGCCCAAATTCACCTAGAAAAGAGCCCTGGATTTGAGTCCCGGGATTCTAGCCAAGTCCAATCCTCTTTTCCTTCTACCATGTTGCCTCTCATTATTTCCTTTTTTCTCCTTCCCTCACACATACTATACACACATACACATGCGCGTGCACACACACACACACACACACACACACACACAATACTCTTTGAGACAAAGTGGACTTGGAGTTAGGAAGGTGTGGGCTCAAATCCTGACTTTAAAAATTACTAGTTTTAAGATCATGGCCAACCTCCCAGGGCCTCAGTTTCCTCATATGGAAAAAGGATATTGAGTAGAAGGGTAACCCAGTTAGACCTGCATGTTAGGAAAAAGCACTTGGCATCTGAGTGGATGGCAGATTGGAGCATGGAGAGATTTGGGGCAAGGAGTTGCATTAGGAGGCTGTTGCAATAATCCAGGCAAGAGATGATAAAAGCCTGAACTAGGGTAGTCACTGTGTGAGTAGAGAGAAGAAGGGAGGGTATTCCAGGCATAGGAGACAGCCAATGCAAAGACACAGAGGTAGGCAGTAGAACTTTGTATGTGAGAAACAGTGAGTATGTCTAAATTGGAGAGTACACGGAAGGGAACATTAAGTAAGAACATAGAAGGAACTAAGCCATGAAGAACTTTAAAAGCCAAAGAGTTTGTATTTGATTCTAGAAATAATAGAGGATCATTAGAATTTATTGAGAAGAGGAGCAACATAGTCAGACTGGTACTTTAGGAAAAGCACTTTGACATCTGAGTAGAGGATGGATTGGAGTGGGGAGAGATTTGAGGCAAGGAGTTGCATTAGAAGGCTAATTCCAGGCAAAAGGTGATGAAAAGGCCTGAAGTGGTGGTGATTCTGTGAGTGGAGAGAAGAGGTTATATTCTAGAGATGCTGTGGAAAAGAAACTATGCAATTTGGCAACTGACTGTTTATATGAGGCGGGTGAGAGTGATGAGTCAAAGATGACAATGAGGTTGTGAACCTGGGCATCTGGAAAGATGGTGCTTTCTCAATGGTGAAAGGAAAGCTCAGAAGAGGGGTGGGTTTTGGGGAAGGGAAACAATGAATTCTATTTTGGACATGTTGGATTTGAGATGTCTAAATGACATTCAGTTCAAAATGTCTAATAGGCAATTGGCAATGTTGGACTGGAGCTCAGGAGAGAGACTAGGGCTGTATATTTAGATATGGGAATCATCTGTATAGACATGAAAATTGAACCCAGGAGGATTAGTGAAAGACTATAGAAAAAAAATAAGAGAAGGTCCAAGACAGAGCAAGGGGGGAATACCTACAATTTGTATATGTGACACAAATGAAGATGCATCAAAGTAGACTGAAAAGGAAGGGTCAGACAAGTAACAGGAGAATCAAGAAGTAGTGTCACCAAAACCGCAAGGGGGAAGAATATCTAGGAGGTGATCAACAATCTTAAATGCTACGCAGAGGTCTGAGAAATGAGAAAGGGTCATTACATTTGACAATGAAAAGATCATTGGTAACTTTGGAAGGAGCAGTTTTATTTGAGTGATAAAGTCAGAAACCAGATCGCAAGAGGGTTTAGAACTGAGAGGACAGGAAAGTAAAAGTTAGCAGAGAAGAGTAGACATAGGAGAAGAGTGAGCAGGAATCATCAGATCAAGTGAGGGTTTTTAAGGAGGGTGTAGACTTCAGGGTATTTGTAGATAGTTAGGAAAGGAGTCAGATGATAGGAAGAGATTAAAAATGAGAGACAGACAGAAAGAGAGACAAACAGACACACAGACACACGCACACATGCACAGAGACAGAGAGACAGAGAGAATGATAGTAGAAACAATCTGCTGTAGAAGACAGGAAGGATAGGATCAAAGGTTGGCCTTACCCAAAAGGGTGACCTCTTCATCCAAGAATGGAGTGGAGAAGATAGTGGAGGGATGATGTTAGAGGGATATAAACTAACAAGTGGAAAAGAGGGAGTTTACCCCCAATTTGCCTGAATTTTTTCTGTTAAGTATGAGACAAAAGCCTTACCTGAGAGAATGGGTGAGGGGGTTCCATGGGAGGCTGAAGGAGAGAAGAAAAGATTTGAAACAGTCACTATGGTGAGTTGAATAGAGAACCAATTAGGAAGGAATAGGATTGTCTTACCAAAGTGAGGGTCCAGCAAAGATTGGGTAAAATAGATTTGTAGTGCACCCAGTCAGCATATTTTTGTGACTTTGTGGGACCATTCAGTAGCATGTGGTAGGAACAAAGGGGATAGATAGTGGGACTAATCCAGGCTTCAGATTTAGCAATGTCTTAGTGGAGATAAGACAAGGAAATTAAGGGATTCAGTATAGAAGGTGGTGAAGAATTGAACTGGTTCAGCGAAGAGGTCGACTCTGTCGAGGGAGGAGAATGCAACCAGAAAAGGAGTAATGGCCTAGAAAATATCGAGAGGCAGAGGAGCAAGAGATCATCATGCGAATACAGAATAAATTTGGGAGTAGTAATACGTAAAGATGCAATGATTAAAAATTATGATTAAATAAAGGAATTTCAGAGTTCTTGAACATGGGAAGTGGAACACTTGTGGGTAGTGACAAGGTCAAGGGTGTGATTGCCTTGTGTGTAAGTAGCTGAAGTTGAGTGGAGGAGGAGGTCATGGGGTTGAGTAGACTGAGGAACTGAGAAGTCAGTGTATTGGAGGGAATATCAATATGTTTTTGAAATCTCATACTATGAGAACAGGAGTTGGACTGGAGAAGGAGACTGTGAACCAGGAGGCACTAAACTTACCAAGAAAGAAAGGAAAATGTCCTAGGAGTCGGTAGCTAATGGCTGCCAAGATCTGGATTAGGTGACAAATTGAGATAGAGTGAACCTCAAGGGAGAAACTTCTGAAAGAAGATGGTAGAATATTCTACCTCCATCAATGGGACCAGTGAGTTGAGGGGCATTAGAGGAGATCTGACTAATACAGAGAGGCTATCCCAGAATGCAATAATATAGATGGAACCAGTCTTTGTGATGCCCAAAACTGAGAGGAGCGTGAGAGGCATTGTGCTAAAGTCTTCACAAATGTTACCTCATTTGGGCCTCACAACATCCTGTGAGGGCGGTGTGATTATTCCCACTTTATGGTTGGGGTCACTGAGGCAGACAGAAGTTAAGTAATTTGCTCAGATCATACAGCCAATAAAATAGCTGAGTACAGATTTGAGTTCAGGGCTCCATGACTCCAGGCCCACTGCTGTAGCCACTGTGCCACCTAGTTGCCTCAATAGAAGAGGCAGAAAGAGCTGAAATGAGATCATGTGGATTAAGGTGGATGCAAATGAGGGAAAGGACAACTCTGGCTGGGGAGGAAGGCTTATTTTTCCAAAGATAAAGGTTTAATATCTCTGGGATGGGGAGAGTAAGAGTGGAAGAGAGTATACTATATAGGGGATAGGAGGGAAGGGTGGGAATTCATCTAAGCAAAATATCAGTGGTTGGGAGGAGGTCTACTGATGAAGGCAACTGTTTAGAACGTTCCAGATCCTCCCAGCCTATCTCTGCACAGAGACAGGAGGCAGTGTTATATACAAAGGCATCTAGAAGATGAAAGAAGAGAAAACATGACCTGGTGCTGACGGTGTTGTGTGAGGACACTGAAATACTTAAAGGGTCTATGATTTTCTTAGTGTAGAGAAACTCAGTGCGGAAACTCTCTCCACTCATACAAATCACATACCATCTATAACTCAATAGATAAAACCTAGGGAGTTGCTTGAGTTACCTGGTAAGTTGCCTAGAGTTGCCCTGTTTGACCTTTACTAGGTCAGAGGGAGTATTTGAACCCAGGAATTTTAGACTCCAAGCCTAGCCTTCCATCCACTAAAACCATGGTATCAAACTCAAATAGAAACAGAGCTGCTAAACAGTATATATGGATCTCTGTGAGCCACATGTTGATTTCGAAAACTACAAATTAACGTTATCTACAATTTATTGTATTTTAATTTATTTTGTTAGATATTTCCCAAGTAGATTTTAATCTGGTTCAGGCCACACTCTGGAGTGTTGCTGACCACATCTGACACCTCTGTACTATTTTATGCTGTCTCTACCATGTGGACACATCCAGGCCGAAGAACCGATGAGAAACACATTCCTCTGTTATAGTGTTACCTAAGGCTTTCAAACATAACTGCAATGTCCAAGACTCCTGCCTTGAAAGGAAGTTTTGTTTTGTGGCAGTTAAGCAACAGTTTAAAAAAACCCAACAATTTCCTATGTTCAGTCAGTCAAATCAAATCGCATTTTTTATTTTTTACTACCCAGTTTAGAAAGGGAGATCAATATTTCCTGTAAATAAATATGTCTATTTGCTAGATTGTGCAATGAACAATCATGATTAGAGAGAAATCAGAATACTCTTGCTTCTGTGTGTGTTTTAATTAATTTAATTAATTAATAAATTTTTGGTTTTCACCTTCACTTCCACAAGATTTTGAGCTCCAAATTTTCTCCCCATCTCTCCCCTCCCTCCACCCCAAGATGTTGTTTGGTCATTCTCATTATCCTTTCCCCCAATCTGCCCTCTCTTCTATCACACCCATCCTCTTCCCCTTCTATTTTCCTGTAGGGAAAAAAAAGATTTCTAACACTCCTGATTCTTGATCATACCTTTGTAGGCTCAGCTCTTTCTGTTTCTTTTCTTCTAGGTTTACTGGAACAAGGAGGGATCAACATGGAAAAGCCTCCCAAAGAAGTGAAAGTCTACCTCCTGACCACTTCAAAGGCTCCATATTGCTGTGAGTAGAACTTCCTCTCCTCCCAAATAAAATCAAACAACAATAAAAAAGAAAAAAAGGAAACCCGCCTCATCTCAGACTACTAATATTGAAAGCAGCCTTTATTATTAGTCTGTTGTTTTCAGTCATGTCCAACTCTTCGTGGCCCCATTTTGGGGGTTTTCTTGGCAAAGATACTAGAGTAGTTTGCCATTCCCTTTTCCAGCTCATTTTACAGATGAGAAAACTGAGGCAAACAGGATGAAGTCACTTTCCCAGGGTCACATGGCTTCTAAGTTTCTGAGGCGAGATTTGAACTTATGAAGATGAGTTTTCCTGACTGCTACACCACCTAGCTGCCCCCAGCAGTCTGTTATGGAGAAAATTTGTTGTCAACGTGTTTGATTTCAAGTCCTGCTCTGACCATTAGACAATGCCACATGAGGACTGACTCAGGAGTCATAGGACCTACATTCAAATTTCACTTCTGTTGCTTACTATTTCTGTGACTTTGGGCAAGTCACTCCCCTCTCTGAGCCTCAGTTTCCTCAAGATGACCCTTAAAGGTCTTTTTCAGATCTAAATCTATGATCCTATGTTCCAAATCAAGCCCATGGCTACACAGGCCTTCATGCTCTTCCTAGATATCTACTCCTTCCTGTACTGGGGGAGAATCAAGTTCCATGAGGGGCAACAGACCCTTTCTCTTCATTCTATCTTATGCCTAAGTGGGGAAATTAGGTAATGTGACTGAATAGTCAATGGGTAAACTCAGACATGGGGCAAATTAAAAATTTTTATAGATAAGACTTGAAAACCTGGCCTCAATGGGTATTACTTATTGGCCACTGGAGGCTTTAAGCCTTCACTCTACTTATCACAAAATAAATACCTGTAAGCCACAAGAAGTCAATTAATCAATGTTTATAGAGCACCTACTATGTGCTAGGCACTGTGCTGAGCACTAAGGATACAAAAAAAGATAAAAGAAAGTTCCCTGCTATCAAGTTTACAATCTCATGGGGGAATTAACAAGCAAAAAAAATATTTATGCAAAGTAAGCAATGCACAGGATAAATAGAAAATAATTAATAGAGGGAGGGCTCTAGAATTAGTACTGAATGTGGATTCAGAGGATCTGGCTTCAAATTCTACCTCTGATCCTTACAACCTGCGTATTCCTGGGCAAGCCACTTAATTTCCCTGGGTCCGGGTTCCCACAGCTGTAAAATGATGTGGTTGGAATAGATGTCATTAAGGTACCTTCCAGGTCTACATCTGTGTTCCTCTGACTATTCCAAAGTGTCCCTCACTGTAGCCTCCCTGGGTTTTGTGTCTTTCAGCAGCTGTACACTTTATCTATCCCTAGTCCTAGCTCTGGCAGCACCACCACCATTTTGGATGATATAAGTAGAAATTTCATGTTCCTAATCTCTCACCCTCACCCCCATCTCACTTTCCTCATTTCTCTGGTATGTTTTGCTTTCCTAGTGTATCACAGTCTCGTGGAGTTTCATTTACAGAAAGTGAGAAACAAGAACACCAACATTGAAATCACTTTGCATAGCAGTAATCTTACAACTTCCATTAAGATCACCATGTAAGTAATCTGTGTGCCTCCCTCCCACCTTGGGCACTTCCTTTCTTTTTCTTGATTGTCTATGTGTGTGGTCTCACCCTATGAGGATGTAAATTACTGGAGGTTAAGAACTGGCTCTTTGTATCCCCAATGCCTAGTATAGTCCCTGGCATATAGTAGGTATTTTTAAAAATGCTTTTTTCATTCATTCATTCATTCATTCATTCATTCATTCATTCATTCATTCATTTATCCTTCCAACTGAGGTTAGGAAAGGGACTAGGAGACATCAGTGCACTTTCTTTGCTAAACAACAGAATAGGCAGCAATAGTCCAAGCTTTCCTGACACAACATGACACCCTTCCACTCTCAAGAAGCTCCCTGCTTTAGATTGTAGACTTCGAAGTGTTAGGGAGCTCTGAGGTCATTTGGTCAAACCTCTACATTTTATAGATGAGAAAATGGAATCACTGAGGGGCCAAGTGCTTTGCCCAAGGCCATGCAGGGAGAAAACATCAGAGCCAGGACTATAGTCCCAAACATCTGTGTGCCTGACTGTGGTTATCGTAACAGGTCACATTCAAATAGTGAAGTGAGCTTTATAGTGTCTTTTCCCTTATAACAACCTTTGGGGTACAATGAAGAGTACTGGATTTAGAGTGCAAGGACCTGCATTTGAATCTCACCTCTCCTATTTACTGTCTTTGAGACCTTGGGTAAGCCACTGACTTTTTTTAGGCCTCACTTTCCTCCTCAGTGCAATGAATGAGTTGACTACTTTCAATTAACAAGCACTTATTAAGTGCTTACAGCATGCCAGGCATCATATTAGACACTGGGGATACAAAGACAAAAGTGAAAATAGTTTCTGCCTTTGAAGAGCTTTCAATCTAGCTGGGGAGACAATATATACAAGCAAAAGTATATGTAAAATAATTTGTGGGGAAGCTTGAACAGCTGGAGGGGCATCAGGAAATGTTTCATTTATTGTAGACCAGAGATGTTGAACACACAGGTCATAATACACCTTGTGGAACTAATTGGGAAATATTTATTTATCTATTTATTTATTTATTTATTTTGGTGAGGCATTTGAGGTTAAGTGACTTGCCCAGGGTCACATGGCTAGTAAGTGTCAAGTATTTGGTCTGAGGCCAAATTTGAACTCAGGTCCTCCTGACTCCAGGGCCAGTGCTCTATTCACTGTGCCACCTAGCTGTCCCCTCTATTTTCTTAATAAAGGATGAAGCAAGGTCCTCAGTTATTAGGGTCAGGGGAATAGATGCTTCTAGTAGATACCTTTCCAGGGCAGCTAGATGATGCAGTGGATACAGCACTAGCCCTGGAGTCAGGAAAGACTCATCTTTCTGAGTTCAAATTTGGCCTCAGACATTTACTAGCTGGGCAAATCACTGAACCTTGTTTGCCTCAGTTCCTCATCTGTGAAATGAGCTGGAGAAGGCAATGCAAACCACTCCAGAATCTTTGCCAAGAAAATCCCAAGTAGGATCACAAAGAATTAGACATGCCTGAAATGACTTAACAATAACAAGGAATAAGTTACCCAAGTAATAAAGTTACTAGCTGACTCAGTTTTCTTCTTCTTTAATGCTATTAGCATTGAACTACTTCTTTGGGACTGTAGACTTAGAGCTGGGAAGGGACCTTAGAGATCATTTCATCTCTCAGATTTTAGATGAAGAAACTGAGGCCCAGAAAGGTTAAGTGATTTATTTAGACTCCCAAAGTGATCAATACTGCCCCCTGAAGGGTGCTGGTACAATACAGGGGGGCAGTAGTAGCCTCAGGTGCAATTGGAGGGTATTGAATAAAATTAAGGGGATGGTGGAAGCATTAGGAAAGGAGAGACAATAAGGAAATTTTGAAAAACCGTTCCTACATGTTTCATCTGTTGTGTAACAGAATTAAAGTCATAGTGATCACATCGTTTTCCCGATAAACATGCAAAATGCAAGTTATAACTCATCAGAGGTCAAGTCCACCAACAAGTCTTAACAAGCAAGTGTTGGCAGGCTGTGCATTGCTGAGAAGTCCAGCATGCATCGGCAGGAATATGTGCATGTAATGACTTGTTTACAATATGATACCATATGGTTACATGATGCAATATTGTGTCATGAAACTTTTAACTCAGGAAAAACCCCACAAATTTACAATGAATTATTAAAGATGCATCATTTTTTTAAAAAATTTTATATTTTTTGAAATGACGCAAATAAAAAAAGAGTTACAGGGTTAAAGAAAGTAGATTTCCATGGGGGTGCTGAGTAAAATTTTTGGAAAGGGGTCAGTAGGCCAAATAAGTTTGGGAACCTTTGGTTTAGGGTCACACAACTAGTAAGGATTTGAGGCATGATCTGAACCCAGGTTCTCAAACTCCAAACTCTTTCTTCTTTTGTAAGATCTAAAATTTTACAACCTGAATTAACATCTTTTTGCAATGGATCTAATCTTTTTTTTCTTCGAATGTTTTAAAGACATTTTAGCATAAAAATAATTTTTAAATGGTTAGAATCCAATTCTGTCTCTATATCTTTCCACTGGCTGTGTCCTGGTACCTGGAACATACTCTCTCCTCACCTCTTCACTATTACACTCTAAGTTTCTTGAGAGCAGGGACCATATATTTGCCTTTCTTGGTGTACCCAGTAATTGGAACAGTTCCTGGCACATAGTAAAGGTTTAATAAATGCTTGTTGATTGTTGACTGACTCCACCTCTTAGAATCCTTGGTGTCCTTTAAGAACCCCTCAAGCACCATCTTCTAAATGAAGTTGCTCCCCTTGGCTACTAATGCCTCCCACCAAATCACCTTGAATCTGTTTTGTATGTGTATCTATATGAGTCTATATATCTATAGATCTACATAAGCTCCTCTGATACAGCATAAATAAACTCTTTGAGGGTGGAGACTGTTTCACATCTGTCTTGTATCCCCAGGGCCAAGTACAATGCCTGGCACATGGTAGATGCTTTACAATGCTTTTTGATTGATTGGCAGATACAGAGTCTGAGAGAGGATCTAGTTCAGCTCTTCATTTTATTATGGTTTATTATTTATTATTGTTATCATTATTATTATTAATAGTCTCATATTGCATTGAAAATTCTTTTTTTTAGTTCTTTATTCTCTCCTCCCCTTTCCCTTTCTCTACCCATTAAGAAGGCAAACTCATTACAAATATGTATTGTCATGCAATATAAATTCCCACTTCAGACATGTCCAAAAAAAAGGAAAGAAAAGAAAGAGAAGAAAATAGGCTTCAGTTGCAGTCTGAGTACACCAGCTTTCTATCCAGAGATGGACAGCATGTTTCATCATGAATCCTTGGAATTATGATGGGTCATTATATTGATCAGAGTTCCTAAGTCTTTCAAAGTTGATTGTCTCTATAATATTACTGTTACTATGCAGATTGTTCTCCTGGTTTTCCCAACTTCACTTTGTACCAGTTTAGACAAGTCTTCCCAGGTTTTTCTGAAACTATCCCTTTCATCATTTCTTATAGCACAATAACATTTCAGCAAATAGTATTCCATTATATTTGTAGGCCATAACTTGTTTAGCCATTCCCCAGCTGATCGATATTCCTTGAGTTTCCTATTCTTTGCCACCACAAAAATTGCTGCTATAAAGTTTTGTATATATGCATTGTTTTCCTCTTTCTTTGGTCTCTTTGGATATAGACCTAATAGTGGTATTGCAGGGCCAAAGGGTATGTGCACAGCTTAATGGCTTTTGGGTGTACTCCCAATTGCTTTCCAGAATGGCTAAACTAAGTCATAGCTTCACCAATTGTGCATTTGTATACCTGTTTCTCACAGCCCCTCTAATATTTATCATTTTCCTTTTTTGTCACCTTGGGCAATCTGATGGGTATAAAGTAAAGCCTCAGAGTTGTTCTAACTTGCCTTTACCTGATTATTAGTAATTTAGAGCATTTTTTTATGTGCCTATTGATAGCTTTGATTTCTTTCTCAAAAAACCGCCTATTCATATCCTTTGATCATTTATCAATTGGAGAATGGCCTATTTTTGTAAATTTGACTCAGTTTCTCACCAAGTCAGATTTCCTTAAAAATGATACCCCTATCAGAGAAACTTTGCTTCAAATACTGCCCCCCCAACTGTCTGCTTTTCTTCTAATTTTAGCTGCATTGGTTTCATTTATGCAAAAACTTTTTAATATTATCAAAATTATCCATTTTACCTCTGGTTAACCTCACAATCTCTTTGGTCATGAACTTTTCCCCTATTCATAAACAGGGAAAAACAGGTAATTTCTTCCATGTTCCACTAATTTGCTCATAATGTTATCCTTATGCCTAAATCATTCACCCAATTTAAGCCTGTGTATTTGGCATGAGATTTGATCTATACTTAGTTTTCAGCTCTTCATTTTATAAAATAGAAACCCTTCCTGCGGAGGGCACACACTGGCTGTGTGACCCTAGGTAAGCCAGTTAATTTCTCAGTGACTAAGACAGCTCTAGAAGACTTGAAATTGCAGAAAAGGTGCTGACCTGCACTGCTAGAGGGAGTTTCTTCCCTATTCCATGAAATCAGAGATCAGGTTCCTATATGGAGTTTCATATCTCTTTCAATCTCCCTGTCTCTGAGCTCCCTGCTTCTGATATGGTAGCTGACAGTCCCTCTTTCTGTCATACTACCCTGCAGAGCTTGGGCAATATTTACGCAGATCTGGGCTTCAAGGCAAGGAGGGTGGGAAAATGGAGTCCCAGCTCTATAAGGACAAAATATAGAAAGAGGGCATCTAGTCCTCTGCTCAAACTTTCCCCTTAGTTTGAAAGATCATGCATATACATCCTTATCCCTCAAAACCTAAGGGGAGCAAAACCCTTGGAAACTTTGCTTTTTAACAGACTTAGTACATGCAAATGCTGCCACTTAAGGTCTGAAAAGGCCTGAAAAATTTACAGTCTTCATAGCCAAAAAACCTTACCAAGCCAAACCAAAATTAAGACTCATTCTAAACTCCTAAGAGAGAATAATCCTCCTACAAAATTTGTTGAACTAAGAATTTAAAATAAACTTTCCATTTCTAGGTAACTGAACCTGGAAGTGAAGCTCTCTTCTTATTTTTGCCTCTTATTAGGAACCCAACCGGGAGTTTTTCCCCAAGTAATGAAAATGTCAAGAATTAGGAGAGCTCCTTTTTGCTAAAGTTTTCTCTTCCTCCTTCTTTTCCTCCTCACTCTCTCTACCTCTTTTCTTTCCCACCCTCTCTTTCATTCTCTCCCAAACCTAGTCTCCCCTTTCTCTTCCTTTCTCTCCCCTTTTCTCCCCTCTCTCCTTTCTCTCAACATAGTATCAAATTTTTATTGAGTACCTACTGTATCCAAAGGACTTTGCTATCTCAGTGGCAAATCTGAAGAAGCATAAGATGTAATCTCTGCTTTCCAGGACTTCATGTCGTAGTACCAAAGCAAGCATCCATAGCATTTCAGAACTGGAAGAGAACCTCAAAGTCCACGTAGCCTAAAGATATCAAACTTAATGGGTCCCAGTGCTTTCAACGTCCCTCAACTCCCCAGCCTCTCCTTCGTACTTTTATTCTGAGGTAGTGTTATGTAGTTCATAGAACCCTGGACTTGAAGTCAGGAGAGTGGGTTCTAGTCTCTTCAACATGGGACTTCAGCAAGTCACTGAGCTTCCTGATATGATATATATGTATATATGTATATGTATATGTGTACATGTGTGTACACATATACACACATATATACATACCTATACATGCATGCATACATGCATGCACACATACATATACACATACACCTTTGCATGCCCCACCCATTGGGTTATGATGAGGTTCAAATGAGCTAAGATGTGGAGAGCACATTGTAAAGTTTAAGGCCTATATTAGTTTGAGCTATTAATATTTATTTAATTCAGACAGATATCAGAATCAGATGAAAACATCTTTAGAGACAGAAACAAATTGTTAATATAGAATCATGTAATAAACTTAAAGAGCGAATTTGAGGCTAACCCTTACCTGCTGCATGAATTCTTCTACTGAACATCCCAGATGAGAGGTCATCCAGTGACTTACCGGGCAGACAAGGGAGAAGAGAACTATTCAGAAATACATGTAATGTAAAAGCAAAAGGCATCAACAAAAAAGAGAAATCATCCATCCTTAGCTTGAACAACTCCCTTGATGGGGAACTATCTAGCTGAAGAGCTAAGACATACATGTTAAATGAAGGGTTAATTAAAAGTAGCAGGTAATATCTGACAAGTCTTCCATTATAGGTTTGCTACGATGACTCATTATGTGGTACAGGTGATCTCAAGTTCTCAAAGGAAATACCTAAGAAATCCAAGCTCCAGCAGGTTCTACCACATTGAAAAGGTTTTGAGTTACCTATCAATTTTAAGTCATTAAACATTTGTTGTTTAATCAGTTCTGACTCCTTGTGATCCCTTTTGGGGTTTTCTCGGTAGAGCTACTGGAGTGGTTTGTCATTTCCTTCTTCAGCTTATTTTACAGATGAGGAAACTGAGGCACCTAGGGTTAAGTGACTTGCCCAGGGTCACACAGCTAGTAAGTGTCTGAGGCTAGATTTGAACTCAAGAAGATGAGTCATCCTGACTCCAGGCCCAGCACTCTATCCACTGCAACATTTAGCTGCCCTCATTAAACATTTACTTAGTTCCTGCTATGTGCTAGGCACTGTTCTAAGCACTGGGGATACAAGGAAGGTAAAGGTAAAGATAGTCCCTGACCTAAAGGAGCTCATGGTCTAATGGGAGATACAGCATGCAAACAACTGTGTACAAACAAACTATATACAAGACCAATTGGAGAGCAGGAACTAGCATTAAAGGGGATTGGAAAAGGCTTCTTGTAGAAGATGGATTTTAACTGGGACTAAAGGAATCCAGGAAAGCCAAGAGGTGGGGATGAGGAGAAAGAACATTCTAGGCATGGGATACACCCATGAAAATACCCTGCGTCAGGAGATGAAAAATCTCAGTGTCTTATTTGAGGAGCAGTAAGGAGGCATCACTGGATCTTAGATTTCAAGCTGGGTTTGTAAGATGTAAGAAGACTGGCAAGGTAGGGGAGGAAGACAAGTAATGAAGGGCTTCGAATGCCAGACAGAGGGCTTTATATTTGATCCTGGAAATAATAGGGGGCCATGGGGTTTAATGAATAGAGAGATGACATGATCAGACCTACACTTTCAGAAGATCACCTTGGCATCTGAGTGGAGGATGGACTGGAGTGGGGAAGGACTTATGGCCAGCAGACCCACCAGCAGGCTTTTTGCTTTAGTAGAGGCATAAAGTGATGAGGGTCTATGTATCTGTTAGTTGAGGTGATATCAGTCTAGCTAAATTTAAAGAGGTTCAATACTAGAAAGGTGACCACAGGTGATTAATTTATTTTGGGGGCATAGCATTTAATGAAGATAATCTCCTAAAAGAGTGGTGTGTAAATTTCTTTAATTATGTACTCCTAAAAATGTAAAAAAATGTTGTGTGTGCAATCCTAATATATGCATATTTATTTCTTTATAAATTATATATATGTGCTATTGTACCAACAATTGGCACATTATACAACTTACATAAAAAATGAGATAAAGATGTAATAAAATTTGAACCTAGGGTCAATAGGGAAGCCACTAGAATTTATTGAGGGGGAAGGTGACGTGGTCTGATCTGCACTTTTGGGAAATCACTTGAACATCTGCTTGAGGATGAATTTGAGAAGAAAGCTAATTGAGGTGAGAGTAATGGGTGATGAGAGTTCCAGTTAGGGGGTGGCTGCGTGAGTGGAGAGAAAGAGACAGATGTGGGAGATGTTGTGAAGGTACAAAGATTTCACAGCTGATTGGATCTGGGGGATGAAGGAAAATGAGGAGATAATGTGATTGTGAGCCTGGGTGACTTGGGAGGATGGTGGTGCTCTCAATAGAAATAGGGAAGTTTGGAAGAGGAGTGATTTGGGGGCAGGCCGAATAATAAAATGACATCACAGTGCATCCCTTCTTGCTCAATCTATGTGCCTCACTCTGTCCCAATCAAAACGGAAAGCGAGAGGTGGAGATCTTACTAGTTGGACCCTGTGGTTCACCAGCTGTCTGAGGGGTACCTTTAACAGTCATAAAGTGAGATGGGGTAGGAGGTGGGCATGGGGGTGTGGGGTTTCTTAAGAAAGCCTTCTGCTGTGCATGCCTGGGTGGTGGTTAGTAATGACCAAAAGGGCAGAATAATACAGTGGAAAGGCTTTTGGAAGTTAGAGGACATGACTTCCAATCTGACTTCTGCCCTTTATTACCCCTGGAACTGTGGGCATGTCATTGTTCAAATTTCTCTGGGCCTCAGTTTTCTCATATATAACATGAGGGGAATGTACTAGATGGCCTCTGAGGTCATTTCCAGATCTAAATCTATGATCCAATTTCCTCTTCCCTGCTTGTTGATCTTTCCCCACCTTACCCCAACCCCCCAAGGAAGAGGTTGGGAGATTGAACTACAGAGGGAAGGGGTAGAGTGTGGGTGTTGGGGATAGGTGTAGTTTTGTTGTAGATAAACCCCAGTAATAGTTATTGTGAGGAGGGTGGGAGGTGACCCATCTTTCCACCCTCTGATTGGTTGATCACATACCCCTCAGGGTCAAGCCACAGACAAGTCTCCTACTTTGGAGACCATTGTTCTGAGGATTAGAGGGGTTTCTCTCAGCACTCATGGAGGGATCATTCCTAGCAATGAAATGAAAGATCCTTGGAATATAATATGGAAGTATATAAGTGCCAGACAAGTAGCCTGGACAATAGGTTCTCCAGGATTTCACTCTTGTGTCTCCTTACAGATTGAAAAACCAGTTCATTGGCAAAGGATTGATAGCCCACTCAATCCCACATTGCCACATAAATCAAGTGATCCTGAAGGTTCTTTCCTCCAACCATGTTTGGAAGAAAGACAAGAGCTCCATCACTGGGAGATTCTGCGCCATCCCTTTGCCTGCTAACCAGAGGTAAACAGACCCTTTCAGTGACCATTGACAAACACAGACATCTATCCTTTCCACCTGACTATATATAGTGTTCCTAATATCAAAATCTCTCCAAAACAAACCAGGGCCAGTAAATGGTCTTGCTCTGGCCAAAAACTATTTTAGTCTTGGCTAGCTGGGTCTCCTGAGATGTCATCTTGAACACTTAGGGCTTCTGGGTGATGAGAACAACATGAAATTTGATATGACAAGATACCATTCAGTTACCACTTTCCCATATGGAAATATACCAGTATGAGTAAGTGGTGAGCAAGACTTTCTTGCTAGGTACCAGGTACTTCTAGCCTGCCACTGAAAGCTGGAAGTATTCCTCTGAGTAAGCCTTTTAGTTGTTCCCCTTTATCTTCTATTTATATTTTTCTAACGTACTAGTTTATCTGTCTGTTACACACTACGTCAGAAAAAATTGCCAAGCTGGCATTTCAGTAGCATGGAGGCTGCTTCTGGATTAATGATTGCCAATGAGAATGGAGGAAAGGGAAAAAAGAAAGAAGAAACTAACTTGCAGTGGGAAGCAGCTTACTGTCCATCAAACAAATATTCTAGTGCTACTGAAAAAAAAGAATAACCTATAAGACGCTATGGAATAGCACTGAATCTGGATAAATAGGCTAAAGACATGTTTGTTCCTGTCCAAGAGGCAGAAGACTTGCTAAGGTTCCAGTGGCCCAGTGAGTGATGCTAGGAAGCTTATCACCTTCACAGGAGGGTGACTTCAGCCACCTTAATCTTCCGTGTTGTCCGTCCCTTCCAAAAATAAGATTAATTGAAGGCAGACCAGCAAAATGGGCAGGTGTGGCTGAAAATTCCATGGAACATGGAACAGAACATGTACAGGAGAATCAGCATGGAAGAGTGGATGGATTGCTAAATAAGAGTCAGAGAAAGTCTTGGTTCAAACCTTGCCTCAGATTGGTTCTCTTGGGGAAGTTAAGGTCTTAGCCTCAGTTCTCTTATCTGTAAAATGGGAATTAAAAATAGCACCATCCTCCCTGGGTTGTTGTGAGGCTCAAATGACATGATACATAGTGCTTCACAAGCTTTAAAGTGCTAGCTAGATAAGTATGAACTATTATGATTATTATTGACTTGGCAACTAGAACCTCACTCTGAGGGGCTCACTCCTAGGTGATTTACTTCCCCTGGTCTCAGAGTTGGCCAGAAGCCTTTGCTGAAAAGAGAAACTCTGTTCTTTATAGCATCATGCCAGATGCTTTGGTTTAATAGTATCTAAAGCTAAAAGCATAAGAGGAAATGGAAACTTTGGAAAGTGAAATGACTTTTCCAAGGTCACACAGATAGTAAGTGACAGAGTTGGGATTAGGTTTTCAAATTCACATTCAGATTGAGTCATCTGCTCTCCCCAGATTTCCCTAGTGGTTGTTTTTCAGTGGTATGAATAAAAACAATAACAATAATAACACAGTTAGAATGGTACTTTAAAGTATGCAAATCACTTTGCATACTTTATCTCATCTGAGCTTCCAAATTTTACCTGTGAGGTAAAGACACAGATTGAGAGCTGGAAGGGACCTCGGAGAGGCTAGTGAGTGCGACCATTCCCTTTTTCAGATGAGAAGGTTGAGGATTAGAGAGATTAAGTGATTTACACATAGTTACCCCTGGGAAACATCAGTAGGAGAATTTGAACTCTGGTCTCTTTCATTCCCAGTCCATCACTCTATCCACCATGCCCCACTGTTGTAAGGACTCCATAGCTTATATGTTAGAGTACTGATCTTGTAACCTCTTTTTAACTCTGAGATTATGAGTTTGAATCTCGCAGTTGCATTAAAACAGGTTCAGCACAACCCAACACACCTCTAATCTTGTTTAGTTTACTACCCCCCATTTTGCTCAGTTGATCGCCTAAGACATGATGGCCACTCCTAACCTCTTGCTGTTCTTCCCTTATAGTACGAAGATGTGGTGCTCTTCTGAACTAATGACCTTGCAAACAAATGTAAATTCTTTTGCAAAGCTGGAAATACCATGTGCATAATATAATCCCTGGAGATCTTTGGAGGACAGCAAGTGGTTTCATTCAGGCTGCTCTTATCAGACTAAGGATAATATCTCTGTCATTATCTACTAAGTAGCACAAAACTACTCGTCATTATTTTTATCGAAACATTTTGTTTAGCTATATGGGTCAATTCATTCCCAATAAACAATAAAGGTCTTCCTGCCCTCCACTTTTCTATTAAAAAGCTGTGATTAGGACAGCTATTGTGGTTGATAGCACACATAATTTTCCACTTTTATAGTTTCTTCCTTTTTTTTTTCCTTTTTTCCCCTCCTCCTTCTTAATTGAAAGGAAATATGTCATCTGGGAGCAATACTGACCATTGCTATTGACACAAATTTCTTTGCCTTTTAGATTGTCTTTATTTGCATTATTAAAATCATTACACATAGTGTTCTGGTTTTGCTTTCCTCACTCTGTATCAGTCTGTCTTTCCATGTTTCTCTAATTTCTTCATGTTCATCATTACTTGCTGTCTAATAATATTCTACAGTAATTCCCATTCCCAGCCATTCCCAAGTCATTGGACACAATTTATTCCAGCTTTTAACTATTATAAATAGTGCTGCTATGAATATTTTGATACCTTGGGGATCATTCTTTCTGTCACTGATGTCCTTGGGGGTATAAACCACAGTAATGAGATCACAGTGCCTGACACATAGTAAGTGCTTAATGAATGTTTGTTGACTGACTGGATCAAAAGGTAGGAACAGTTTAGAAACTTGTGTAATTCTAAATTTTTATTTTCAGAATAGTTGGACCAATTCACTGTTCAGTCAGTAGTAAATGAGTGTATCTGTCTTCCAACATTGTCCTTTTCTTATTAATATTATAAGCAGAAATGACCCCATATATTTGGGCTTTCTACCTAGAACTGTACCTGTTATTCAGCAGAAACATTTATAGGGGAAAATCCATAAATTCCACAGAATAGTCAGATTGGTTTTTTTTTAATGAAATTGTGTTACCGTTGATATACTGAGAAAAAAAATCACATTTGAAATCTGCAGGACTTAGAGGAAAGGAAGGTGAAGTGAATCTTCCCTAGGGTAAAGTACAAGGGAGAGGAGGTGTTCTGAAGTAATAGGTGAAAGACATAATTCAAACACGCAGTATTCCACCTCTCGGTGACCTATTTCCTCCTTTGAGTTCCAACTGATTTTTTTTTTGAGGGGGTGGGGTCTTTTATTTTGGTGTCTGCTTTGAGAAATTAGCTTGAATGTTTAAGGGGACAGATATGAAGGGAGTTGATGGGTAAATTATTTGGTGGCACATCCAGAGTGAAGCGTAGCTAGTGTCTCCCAATTTACGATGCAAACAGCAAGTAATCAAGGGTTTTCATTATAATTAATGACATGGACAAGGACCAGAGAGCACTGTATAGAATTCAACAGTGATAGCATTAAGAAAACACTTTCTCTTAGATGACCATTACAACATGAAAAATGGCTCAGAATCACAGATTGCAAGAGTTAGAAAGGAATCTTAGAATTTATATACTTGATCATCCCACTTAGTGCAGGCATAGGGCCTCAGTTTCTATGTCTGTGAAATAAGGAAGTTGTGCTGATTGGTTTAAGGAGGAGATTACTAGAATTAAACCCCCATCTATTTATGCAAAAGTATTCTCACTGGGATTATTCTTTAGAGTAAAACAACTGGACACAAACTATGAACCCAGCGACAGAGGAATGGCTGAATAAATTGTGGTGGTTTATGAAGGTAATAGAATATTATTACTCTACAAGAAAGGACAAATATGAAGATTTCAAAGACATATGAAGTGATGCATAATGACAAAAACAGAACCAAAAGCATGATTACAACCATATAAATGAAAACAGTAAATTCATATTAAAGATAAAGGATGACTTTGTTACTACCATATAAAAGTTCCCATGCACATCTTCTGTTTAACAATTAGGTCAAGTCAACAAGTACTTATTATGTGCCAGGCACTATACTAACCACTGGGGATACAAACACACAAGCAGAAAGAAAGATAATGCTTGCCCTTAAGGACCTTACACTCTGACAAGGGAAGACAACACATAAAAGGGAGCTGAAATCAGTAAATAATAGAAGTGTATGGTTACATGTACAATCATTTGCAATTCCATTCATTTGTTTTTATTTTTGCATTTTATTTCTTTTGTTATTGTTTATATATTTAAATATGCTTGTCAATGAAAGTTAAAATGTATTAATAAAAAATAAAGAAAAGTGAGCATATTGGACTAAATGACACTGTTTCCTTCTACCTCTAAGATCCTAAGATCTGGCCTTTGCTTTTGAATATTTTCAGGAGCTGTGAACTCACTGCCTCCTAAGAGCACCCATTCCGGTTTTCAATAATTCTCTTGTTAGAAAATTCTTTCTTCTGTCAAGTTGAAATTTGCTCCCCTGTACCTTCCTCTCAGGGTCTTAGTTCTGCCTTCTAGAGCTACATACGATAAGTCTACTTGCTTTTACATGTCATTCTTTCAAACAGTTGAAGATAGATCTCATATTCTTTCTATGTCTTCTTTTCTCAATAATAAAAAACCCCAGTTCCTTCTACTGTTCTTCATATGTTCTCCTCCAGATACACTTTAATTTGCTATTATCCCTTTCAGAATGTTTTATCTAGAACTTAAATAATATTTGAATATATATATATAATATTGCATATATAATCTGACCAATTGGATGCTAATTTCTATTAATGAAACCTAAGATGGCATTGTTTCATTGTTGCAGCCATATTATGCCACTGAGTCTTAGTGGCTCGCAAGACTTAGAGCTAGACATCATCTAGTTAAAATTGTTCCTTTTACAAATATGGAAACAGGAGCCCAGAGAAATAAAATGGCATATTCCAGGTTACACAAGTAGTAAGTGGAAGAGCCAGAATTTGAAACCTCCCTGGTTCCGTGAGCTCCTGATTAGGGCTTGACTGAGACCCACCGTACTGTTGGCCTCCAACTATCTTCATGCCATACCACTAGCCCATACTATTTCTCAGCCCTCCACTCCTTTCCATCTCTTGCTGTTCTTGGAAAGGACATGTTACTGAATTGCCCTATGGATCTACTCACCATCCCTCTTATTTCCCATTCCAAAACACCCCTCCCTGGTCAACTCTCTCTTATATGTAGCATCTTTCCTTATTAGAATGCAAGCTCCTTGAGAGCAGATTATCTTTTTATATGTGTGCCCCCAGCCTTTAGCAGGTGTCAGCTATATAGTAAGTGCTAAATTAATATATTTTTAACATTCACTCATTCTTCAATTAATCAATCAAAGGGTAGTAGTTGGAGAGTAAGTCTGGCTTCAAACTGAGTGACATTTTGTCTCTCATCTATTCATCTTGAAAATGTCCTGGTGTTGACCACACTTTTTGTAAAGGCACTATCAGTCAGGTAGGGGTGGGGTGAGAGGAGGCTTTTGCAATATAGCTGCAAATACAGAGTTCACTGGGAGAGAGATCCAATGGATATTCAGAAATAAACTTTCTTTCTACTTTCCTTCCTTCCTTCTCTTTTTCTCTCTTTGTCTCTCTCTCTTTCTTTCTGTCTTTCTTTTTCTCAGCATACTGTTGAAAAGTGTTGCTGTTTGCAGTCCTACAGCACCTCAGTGTTAGGTAGATTGTGAAAGCAACTTTAGCTTCGGAGGAAGGTCATGGATCTGGAGCTGGAAGAGACTTCAGAGGACATCTATCTCAACCCCCCTCATTTATAGATAAGGAAACTAATAAATTGGAAAGTGATTTGCACAGGGGCACAGAATACCTAAGTGTTAGTGGCTGGATTTGAACCTAGCTCCTTTGCCTCTAGAATCACTTTCTACTAAAACACTCTGCCTACCTGTCCACTTTAGGATCAAGGACACATAGCAGCACATTAGCTGAAATACATAAAACACTTTCTGAGCTGTTCCTATCTCACATTAAGACAGTCTGATCCAGAAATGAAATGCATTTCAGGGTCCTGTTTTCCCAGGGACCTTGTAATACAAGTCTCTGTTTGGCTTTTAAAGACATTCTTAACCTGTTCCCTTCCTACCTTTCTAGTCTTCTTTCACTTTATCCCCCTCCACATAATCTATGATCCAGCAGCCTTGGCTTTCTTCTCCTTCCTCACATGTGACATCCCATCTCCTGACCACGTGTCTTTTCACTGACTGCTGCCATACCTGGCTCCTTCCTTATTCCTTCTGGCTCCTCTTGCTTCCTTCAAGACTCAGCTCCAAATCCTACTCTCTACAGAAGGACTTTCCCACCTCCTCCCATCACATCCCTCATACCTTACCTTTGAAATGGCCTTCCACTGTACAGAACTCACATTTATAGTTTTTCCATGTTGCCTCCCCCATTAGAATATAAATTCCTTGAAGGCAGGGACTATTTCTGCCTTTCTTTGTATCCTCAGCACTCACCACAATGCCTGGCACATAGTAGGTACTTTATAAATTTTTTTTTGGCTGATTGATTGACAAATGAGGTGGCACTAAAAAATATCAGCTACAGAATCTGGGTCATCCATGTTGCAGCTCAAGATTCTATGGAATTGATTTGAGGCCTTGCTCTGTGATATAAAGGTATGGTAAAAGCAACATCTATTTACCAGACGTGTAGATTAGTCCAGTATTTTCCCCAAAAGGAAAAGTAGCTGTCCCCAAGGCTTACTTGGTCCAAAGGGTTAAGGCCTGAGCTGTTGACCCTTTACTGTTGACCAGATACATTACCCTGTGTAGATGAGGAGTATGGCATCTACCTAAACCAATGCTATATCCTTGCTTGAGTACCCTTCCCATGCTATGGCTCAGTAAACTTTTTGATAACTGTTAGATGATCTACAAGCACCTCATTGCATTCTAGTATTGAAATTCAAACCTGAGTCAGGCCTGACATCCAGATTTTTTTGTTTTTCATTATTTTATCCAGTTGCCTCTTACTAAGCCATACCAAGGTCAAGAAGGTAACTTTGCTCTTTGAAGAAGAATGTGTCTGTGAATAATGCAAGTTTAAGGGCAAGCAAACTGTGATTGTAAAGGATTCCAAGGGGTTCTTTCTGAAAACACTCAAAATCCCAGGGGGCTTTCAAGAGGAGAGCCCCGCTTGGTTTTCAGGAGAAAGGTAGTCAAGACACTGCAATCTTTTCTGAACCCATCCCTTTTTAGAACCAGACAAACAGAGGAATTTTTCAAAAGAGCTACTGAAACAGAAAATCTCCTGACAGATCAGATAGGGAGGGCAGGGGTTAGCAAAGCAACCCTCACCTAGTTTGTTGGGAGAAAAAGCGTATCTACCAAAAGAGGCCTGAGTGAAAATAGGATGGGGGAACAAAGGGAGAAAACATATATGTGTTTTCAGTCTTTCACTATCTCCAAGCTGAGGAAAGCTCTTTTCTTCTCACAGACACATCTCATGAATATGGCCTTGAGAAGTGACCTTTGAAAAAGTATGTTCCCAGAATCACATAAAACTTCACAGTGAAAGCCCTAGTGAGGACGTAGCTATTTAGCATTTACCAGCATGTACAGCTCCTCTTTGAAGACTCTGGTTAAAAATAGGTATCATTCAAAGGGCAACAGAGAGCTGTATGGTGGGTGTGGGCTGGTTGCAACCATAGCAAATAAGAAATTCTGAGGAAGAAGCAGAGTAAAAGATGTCATCCAAGTAGCATATGATTAGAAAAGATGAGACAGTCCTATGGCAAGAGGAAGGCCTGATTGACAGAGAATCTATGAGCTCCGCTGGTGTTCTTTTGATATTGGAAAAAAAAAAAAAAGGAAGCAGGCCCCCAGAATGTTGAGTAGGCTCTCTGTGATAAATGAAAGAATGAATGGGAAACATATATATATATTATTTATTTATTTATTAAGTGCTTAATATGTGCCAGGCTAAGCACTGGGAATACAAATATTAAAAAGAGTCCCTGCCCTCAAGGAGCTTACATTCTAATGGCAGGAGGGGTTGGCATCAGGAGTGGCGTCCAGGGAAGGGTGTTTTGGTTTGGGAAGTCACAGGGTAGTTAATTAACATAACCTTCTAGAAGAAGTGTTATCACAGCAACAGGATGGAAAGCAGGATGGGAGGAGGGGAGAAGTCTGATTCCAGGGAGTTCAGAGCTGAATGATTTAGTAGCTTGGGTGAGGAAGTATCAGAACTGAGTGGCTTAGTTCCCCGTGGGCACCAGCTTCTGTAGATCTATCTGTTCTGGAAGGTGGAGCAGCAGTAGTGAAGTGAATGGGGTAAAGAAACATGGTGAATTAACGGGACGTGGAAGACTCACACGTGCTTAATAGGTTTCAGTCTGTATTGCTGGAGAGTATCCCCATTGATGTTGTCACAAATAGCTCCTCTTGTCATAGAATGGTTTAAGGTTCCCTTTTGTGACTGCTCTTCAATTCTGGGGAGAAGTTGTTGCTGTTTTTAATCCAAGTTTTCTTAGTGAGGATGTTGAGTTCCCAACTGGTGATGGCCAAGGTCACTACTGATTAAAGAAGGAGTTCCTTCAATCTATTGCTTAGCCCATTGACCCACAGATTCTTCCAAGAATAGATCATAGGATGTTAGACCTGGAAAGGGTCATTAGAGACCACCTATCCAACCCTCTTATTTTACAGATGTGGAAACTGAGACCCAGAGAAGTCAAGTAACTTAACAGTGATCAGAAAGTTAGCCAGAAGCAGAGCCAGGATCGGAAGCCATGTTGGGGTTATTCAGATTTCCAACTCTCACCATCCAAACCAAAGCAGGTTATATTCTTCCTCCTTTTTCCACCTATGCAGTATGTCTCCTGACCTCCCACCAATTCCCTGCCTACCTCCTTCTTCTCACAAGGTCTTCCATTAGCTGGTATTTATTGCAAAAATCTGTTTTGTCCAAAGGCACACCAAACTACCCAATCCACAGCTATAGCGCTGTGGTATAATTAGAGAAATATCATCAGCACAGAGAGTATATTCATAACTGAAAAACAAAAACTGGCTGACTGAGCAGAAAAAGAAAGGATAAACTAGGGAAAGAAAGGAGAGATAAGCAGATAAAGGTGGAGCTAACAATAGCCAGAGGTGGCTCATGTTGGTGCACATAAATGCAGGACTTCCTGTTGCTCCCCAGGGACCTCAAAGCAGTTTCCCTTGGTCAGTGGCCCACAAACTGTGGTTTCAACACTTCAGTGATTAGCTTCCCTCCAAGGGCTGAGTTTGTCCTTCCCATCCACCGCTGGCCTCTGATCTATCTGCATTTAATTTGCCATCTAAATGTGAATATCCTGAGTGTCACTGCCACTTGGCCAAGCCTTGAACCTGTACATTTCAGGGGGCAGTTTGAAAGCAAGGAATCTTTCTGAGCCATTCTGGCCCCTTAAGCCCTGTGACCGCATTCTCCAAGTTTCAGTTCCATGGTTCCTCTTTGGGTTTCTACCTGATAACATATAATCTCTTTCTCTTTCCTGGCTTTTCTATACACCATTTGGAGGAAGTGGAGAGAATGGATAGGGCTTTCTTTCTCCCAAAAAGTAAATAACCCTTTTCAAGCTTTTGTTTGAAAAGAGTTTGCTACTGTGTCCTATAAGGGAATGCATGTAATGGAATAACATAACAGGAGGAAAATTACATAGGAAGAGTGGTCCCCAGTTAATCATAGAATCATAGATTTAGAGTTAAAAGGTGAGATCTAGTCCATTTTCCTTATTTTATAGAAGGTGCTTTATTCAGTCAATTTGTTTCAGTCAAGTTGTTTCAGTCATGCCTGACTCTTTGTGACACCATTTTGGAGTTTTCTTGGCAAAGATACTGGAGTGGTTTGCCATTTCCTTCTCCAGCTCACTTTTACAGATGAGGAAACTGAGGCAAACAGGGTTAAGTGACTTGCCCAGGGTCACACAGCTAGTAAGTGTGTGAGGCCAGATTTGAACTCAGGAAGATAAGTACTCCTGATTCCAAGCCCAGTGCCCTATCTATTGTTCCACCATTTATTGAGTGCCTACTATATGCCCAGGCACTGTGCCAAGTGTTGGGGATACAAAAAAAAGGCAAAAGACAGTCCCTGCCCTCAAGGAGCACACAATCTAATGGAGGAGACAAGAAGTAAAGAAATATGCATAAAGAAACTATAAACAGGGTAAATAGAAAATCATTAACAGGGGAAGGCTCTAGAATTAAGAGTGATTGGGAAAGGCTTCGTGTAGAAAGTAGGTTTTTAGTTGGAATTTGAGGGTAGTCAGGGAAGATATCAAATGAGATAATATTTGTAAAGTACTTAGCACAGTGCCTGGCACAGAGTAGGTGCCATGTAAACATTTATTCCCTCCCCCTTCTTCAATTACATCTTCCATTAGCTTGTCTTTTGCCTCTTTTAGTATCCTCACTGCTTAATACAGTGCCAGGCATAAACATTAATAATGTTTGATTGATTGATCTTCCAGGAAGACCTTCCGAAGTAATTTGTGGAGCAAATGATGCTTTTTTCCTCCCAGTAAACAATATCCCCGAGGCCCTCTTAAATCACTGTTAAATGCCTTTAGCCTCTGTCTTGCACAGACACTGAATACAGATGTATAACACACCATAATATAGTAACTTGTACATATTGCTATCAGTCATGTCTGAGTCTTCCTGATCCTAGTTGGGGTTTTCTTGGCAAAGATACTGGAGTGGTTTGCCACTTTCTTCCCTAGCTCATTTTACCTATGAGGAAACTGAGGCAAACAGAGTTAAATGACTTGCCCAGGGTAACACAACTAGTAAGTATCTGAGGCCAGATTTGAACTCAGTTCTTCCTGTCTCCAGGCCTGGCATTTTATCCACTGTACCATCTAACTGCTTAACACTCAGTATCTGCTCAACACTTATTGACTGAAAGAATGAATGATGCAAACATTTGATTCATTTGTCAACCATTTCTGTACTTACAATTGTTGTCTATCTAGCTCTCAGAAGAATGTTAAATATATTTGCCAATAGGCCTTATTCTTTCTTAGTCCTCTATCCCCCTCTCTTATCAGAACTTCCTTTTCTTTCATACCTTCCTTGTCTTCCAAAACTTGTAACCCCCTTACTCCTATCTCCCAGGCTATGAACATTTTAACATTATGTTACCTTTTCCCTTTAATCAGAAAACGTCTCCCTTCTTTTCTTCCTGTCTCCTGTCATTTTGACAATAAATATCTAAGATATCTAGATATCTAAATATCTAAGCAATGTGTGCAGGTAGCACACATTGGGGTAGGAAGGTGAAGGGTAAGAGGCTAGAATTAGTTAACTCTTGACTGGTCTCCACCTTTATGTATGAGGTACTCTGTGAACCCAGCACCTCCTTCCAGGTGTGACTTTCTCTTAAATCAATACTCCCACTTCTGTCCCTTGAGAAGACAGGTTTCTTTAATAAAGGAATCAAATTTGTCTGAAGTAACTATGCTCAGAGTCAATGCTAGCTCTGTTGTGCCTAGATTTTTTTTGGTCTAGGTCCAATTGGTCCTTCTTAATGTTTGGGAAGTTATAAAATACTAATGAAAAATTCTCTTTCCAGTCCAGCTTTGAGGCCCCTGTTTGATTGGAATATTCTCAGCAACATGAAGGTTATTAAGGAATCCCACTCTCCTACATATGCCCCGTCAAAAGAAAACTGAAGACTAACACAAGTTCTTCTGTTCAGTTGGAACTACATAAAAAAGTTGGCCAGAAGCCAGAGGAATCTGGGAGAGAGTTTATACTCTCTCCAAGTAAACAGAATGAAAATGTTCTACTACCAAAAAAGTAGTTATTCCTGGAGAAAAAATGAGTTCAACCTAAGAAAACACCACCAACAGTGAAGAATATACTGTGGATTAAGAGAAACCCAAGAGGTAATTACAGAGAAAAATAATTCCCTAGCAAGTATGAGCAAAGCTGTGAGGGAAAAATACTTAGTTGCAATGACTTTAGGAGTGGCTGGAAGAAATGATGCAAGAGATAACAAAATTATAATTGAAATAAGAACAATGGAGGAAAAAATTGGAAGGAGAATGATAACATAGAATATCAACCTATTCTTCTTATAAGAAACAGTCAAAACAAAGATTTACATAGAATTAAATTGAGAGATGGACCCTATTTATTATTCTTTAGGCATATTTTTTAAAAGCTGGAATTAGTCAAAAAACATTTATTAAGTGCCAGTTATGTGTCAGGCACTGTGCTAAGTGCTAGGGTTACAAGGAAGGGCAAAAGCCCTGCCCTCAAGGAGTTCACAGTCTAACATGGGAGACTACAAGCAAACAAATATGTCAAACTAAATAGGAAATTGTTAGTGGAGGGAAAGTACTAGAATTAAGATGGATGGAGAATGGCATCCTGTAGAGGGTGGGATTTCAGTTCAGACTTGAAAGAAGTCAGAGAAACCAGGAGGTGGAGATAGGGAGGGAGAGCATTCAGGTACGGAGGACAACCAGAGGAAATGACCAGAGTCAAAAGATGGAGTGTCTTTGTGGCATGTGCTGATTCAAAAAGTATACTGGATTTTAGGGGTGATATAAGGTGATCAGTGAAACAGATACACAAGAACCAGAGGCAATCAGACCGAAAATATTTATTATCTTTGTTTTTATATCACCTACATTTTCCTCCTCAGTTTTTTGTTTGTTTGTTTGTTTTTTAAATAGAAGAGGACTCTGAAGCCCAGGAAGATGAAATGACTTTCAAAGGTCATACAGGTAATAAGTGTTAAAAAGTGAGTTTTGATCCTCAGGCCTCTATCCAGCACCAACATACCACACTGCCTGCCTCACATATTGGTATATTCAAAAAGTGTCCAGGTCTGTTTACCCTTGATGGGTGTATTTGAAAAGCTCTAGTTTCTTCTTGTTTCTTCTCTCAGAGCATAAAATCTTTAACTATCCTCAGAGCTTAATAGTTATCCCCTATTGGAATGCAGTTGCCTTGAGGCAACTTTTAATCCCTTTTTATTTCCCCAGGTTTAGAACAAGACCTGACATGTGGTAAGCACTTTAATAAACATTTATTTATTGATTGATTGATTGATTATCTTTAACCTCTGTTGCCACTCAGATCTAGCCATAGTTTAGGACTGACCTGGTTTTCTTGGAACTCCCACATATGTTGCTTTGCCTCTCAAGGCCCAGAATATACAGCTGAGAAACTGAGTGGCCAATAAAACCAAAGATATCCTTACTGAATGTGCGTGCCACCACTGATTTGTAGATTATAAAAAAACCTTTTGGATAATAATTAAATTAAGGAGTATGGGGACTGTGTTTTTATTCCGTTATCTAGAATTGGACTAACTCAGTCTTACATTTTTCTCTGCCATAGTAAATAGATTATATTGGGCATTGTGTAAATTTTCCATAAAGGGATATGTGATATCATTAAACCCAGGGAATTTCCTTTACCAATGCAAACTGTTTTAGAATTTAGAACTCTTAAAGAGTTTCCTGGGATGCTGAGAGATTAAGCATCTGGATTATAGCCTCAGTGTGTCAGAGAATGCACTTGAACCCAATTCTGTCTGATTTTTAGGAGAGCCCTCAATCCGCTTCACCAAGTTGGCCCTCCTTTCCACTGAGAACACAAATTATTGGGACTATGATTGGGCGGTCCCTTCAGAGGTATTTGAGTGATAGGTGGATACCAAAGGTGGTTGAGCAGTCCTGAAAAGGGCTCAGCAAGCCCTCACACTGTACAGTTCTCCCTGAACACCCTGTACACCCCACTGGACTTCAATGACTCTAGAAGAAAGAGGCTGACAACTCTGTTCATTTCTGCCTCGCTGAAATCCAGCTCACACAAGAGTCAAGACACCACCCAATGTCAATGGTCCTCTTCAAAGGATGAACAACATTGTGCTATTTAAAGCTCAATTTGCACTTGTACTCAATAGCCCTGTGATTCCAGCAGCATTCTAGGTATGGGGCGTCTATTTCTCCGTCTCCCCTTCTCTGCTTCTCATCCTCCCACTCTCCAGTTGCACTCTTCAGTAGAACTAAAGGTTACCAGGGGAAAACAAACAGCTAAGTCTTAGCATTATGTGTAATAAATAGTAAATCAAATTGGCACTTTGCTGGCGAAGGGAGGTGGCAGCTGTACTCCTCCTCACAGAGCAGAATGTGTGGGTTTTGTGACAACTATTTTCATTCCTGCTCACACTAGCAGGGTCATTTTCTTTTTTTTCTTACTTCTAAGATAAGTTTCTATTCTAGATGGCTAAGGTTGCCAGATGCTTAACTGTCGGATAAGTGAGGTGTTACTATACATTTACACATAGATTTCTACTCATTATTCAACAACAAATGTAATATTGCAACAGTTCCTGATCAACATCACTCAATCAACAAGCATACTACATGCCAGGCACTGTACTAAACTATAGAAATAAAAAAAGAGAAAGAAATAGCCCCTGACTTCAAGGGGTTTACAGTCTATCAAGGGAAAGAATATGTACCTACATAAGTAGGTTTAAAGAAGGCACTGGACTTGCTATTTCATTGGTATAGAGAATTCTTTTTTTTTTCTGGGTAATTTAATCATCTTATTAGTAAGGCCAGCACATTATTAATGAAAGAATGGTCATTTGGCGCTCTCTTTTAGACCAAAGACAATCATGGTTGTGGGCTCAGGGCTTATATGTCTTTTGGAAGAGGAGTGACAATCAATTCTGATTGGTTAACACAATGGAAGGTGGGTTGTATTAAAATGAGGGCCTGAGACTGACATCATGTCACCCTGGGACAGAGAAACTATCTCTGATATAGAGAATTCTTGATGAGGAAATTTCTCCTCCCAGATTAATAACTTTTCTGCAATTTATATCTTCTTGCTGTTCAATTATGTCCCACTCTTCTTGACCCCATTTGGGGTTTTCTTGGCAAAGATACAGGAATGGTTTACCATTTCCTTCTCCATTTTACAGATGAGGAAACTGATGCAAACAGGGTTAAGTGACTTGCCCAAGCTAGTAAATGTCTGAGGCCAGATCTGAACTGAGGTCTTCCTGACTCCAGACCCAGTGCTCTATCCACTATACCACACAGATGCCCAACCTTACTCTCTTACAAATCAATAACTTCTCTACAATTTATTATCTTACAGAGGTACCAAGGGGTGCAAAGAAGAGAGACTTAAGTTACATAGCTAGTATATGTAAGAGGCAGGACTGGAATCTAGCTCCTACTATGGCTACCTACTATGCTGTGCTGCCTGTCATTTAAAACATATACAAAATAAATTTATTTTTCAAATGTATGTTTAAATATCCAATAACATAGTAAGAGTCCATCAGTAGTCTTCAGTCCTCTTGAATTCGTTTAATCAGTATCTCAGAGGCCAGGCAGGTTTACAGGTAGTTGGTTAATGCAATGCAAAGATTATCTATTGCAGGATCATAGATTTAGAAATGGAAGGTCAGTCAGTCAATAAGCATTTATTAAGTGACTGCTGTATGCCAGACACTGTGCTAAGTGATGAGGATCCAAAGAAAAGCAAAAGATAGCTAGTCTAGCCCCCTTGTTGGCAAGAACCACTGACACAGAACCTAATGTTTCAGGCACATTAAAAATAGAAGGGGTTAGGGGCAGCTAGGTGGCGCAGTGAATAGAGCACCAGCCCTGAAGTCAGGAGGACCGAGTTCAAATCCGGCCTCAGATCAAACACTTGATACTTAACTAGCTGTGTGACCCTGGGCAAGTAACTTAACCCCAATTGCCTAAAAAAAAAATTAATTTAAAAAAAAAAACAAAAATAGAAGGGGCCAGTCAATAAGCACTTATTAAGCACCTAGTTGAAGAAACGAAATTTGGAGAGATTAAGTTGAGTCGGTCACACAGGTAGCAAAGAACCAAGCAGAATTTGAACCTAGGCCCTATGTCACAAAATTCACAGCTTTTCCTAATGTACCATGATGCTGTTTATAGGCAAAAGGAAAATGTGATGGTGGTGAGCTGAGACCAGGAGAAGAGGAGAGATGGGGTTGTTGCCCTGCTCTTTTGTATAAGGCCTGGAGAAGTGGAGTAGGGGTCAGCTATCTGGCTCCCTATCCAGCTTGTTTTGTCCTGGGAGCCTACTTCACCCAGAGAAGGATGCCGAGTTCGATACTACAAAGACAGTGGCAACCTTGCGCCTGATTACTCAGGGAAGGCCCAATGTCCACAAGGGGTGGCATGGGTGCAGATCTCATCTATAGTACAGTGGGGCCGCTAAAGGGCAACAGATCAGCATGAATGTGATGCTGCCATATGTGCATGCCCCCACCCTCCAAGGCAAGTTCCATGGCCTTTCTCCTACAGGCGGGGGCTTATACCTTGATCATCCTAGGGCTGTGTGAGTGAATGTTCAGGAATCATTGGCAAGGACCCTTCTGACATCTCTGAAAATTGGAAATAATTGGCCAAATCAATCTTGCTTTGGTTGAATCTAGTTTGAGCTCTGTCTTCGCTGATAAAAAAAAAAAAGTAGCTGTATTTATTCAGGAAAAAATATCTAACTAGAAAATATCAGATGATTTTGGCTATTGCTTCAACCCCTGCCCCTAGGGTTGCCTGCCTTTATGGGGACAGAAAGAGTGCTCTGAACAGTTTGGAAAACTGTTCTATTTTTTAAATCCTGGGGTGAGAGTAATGGGGAGGAGTAAAGCACCTTGGACAGAGTACCCTTCCCTTCCGTTGGCCAGCCTTTGACTTCCTCTCAGGAAAGGGAGGATAGAAATAGGAGAGCTTGGTAAGTATCATCTTTTTACACTGGTTTAGGTTCTGCTGGGAATACTCCCAGAAGCTCAAGGGAATCAAATTTGAACATACACCTCCCAGAAGGGAAGAGAAGTTGTGTGTCCTCTGCCCAGGCTTGGACAGTTGGGAGTAGTGGAATGGTAGATTACTACTTTCCATTTGGGAAGGTCTGGTTTCCCAAACAGAAATGACTGTGCCACTGGGGAATGGGGATGGGGGTGGGGGTGGCTGTAAGGGAGACTGCTTGCCATAGACTTGTTCTGGCCACAGGAAACACTTGTAGGCATTTCTTATGAGGCATTTCAGTGAGGGGCCTGTCACGTATCCCTGAAGCATCTGTACTTTCCAGGTCTATACCTTATAATTTCTATGACTGACAGCTCCAATACAAGGAGACACCTTCATGGTTACTCCCAGAACCCAGGTTAGAAGAGGTGAGAACCGTAGCAGACACCATTATCTGGTCTGAAGACAGCTGTACTATGTACTATAGTACTATAGGCATGTACTATGAAAGTCTATCCATTTACAGATGGTCAGATGAAGTACTTAGGGCCATATGAGACCATTAGTCCTGACTTGAGTCAGAGAAAATAAATCACCGTATAAAAAAAAGATTATATTGAAATCTTTTGTTTTTATATCCTACCTTTTGGAGGAAGCCTTCCCCAACTGCTCTTAAATCTAGTGCCTTCCCTCTGTTAATTATTTCCTGTTTATCCTGTATATAGCTTGCTTTGTATATATTTGTTTACATATTGTCTCTCCCATTAGTTTATGAGCTCCTTGAAGGGTAGGACTGGCTTTTGCTTCCTTTTGTATCCCCAACGCTTAGTACAATGCCTGGCACACAGTAGGTTTTTAATAATTGTTTATTGATTGATTGATATTGACTATTGTTCCATTCCCTTTCCCAGAGAGTCTTCCCTTCTAATAGAATTGTTTTTAAAAAGAGGAAGAGAAAAAAGATCAGCAAAAATAATCAACACATTGAAAAAACATATGCAATATGCAATATTCTATGCCTGTGACTCCAATCCTCTGCAAAGGAGGGCAAAGGGAGGTGTCATCTCCTATCTCTTCCCTAGGAATACTTTTGTGGTTTTTTTAAAAAATTATTCCCAATGGGGCAGCTAGGTGGCACAGCAGATAGAGCATCGGCCCTGAAGTCAGGAGGACCTCAGTTCAAATCCGGCATCAGGCCAAACACTTGACACTTACTAGCTGTGTGACCCTGGGCAAGTCACTTAACCCCAATTGCCTCACCAAAATAATAATAATAATAATAATTTCCCACAATTCAGTTTTGATTGTGTCATGGTGATTGTTCTTTCCATTTATATGGTTGTAGTCACTGTGTATATTGTTTTCCTGGCTCTGCCTACCTCACTTGGCATCATTCAGCTCTTGTCTTTCCATGCTTCTCTCTAGTCATCACACATGTAATTTGTTACAGCACAATATTCCATTCCATTCATGCAGCACACTTTATTTAGACAATGGGCATCCACCCTGTTTCCAGTTTCTTATGTCTACAGAAAGTGCTATTATAAACATTTTGCTGTAGATGGGAATTTAAAAATATTTTTGTTTTGTCAATGACCTCCTTGGGGAAAAATCCTCGTTAAACTACTTTGAAAGGCCTTTATCTGCTTTTATTTTTTTAAAATAATTTTTAAAAATTTAGATAAGTTTTATTGATATCTTTTTTTCTACCCTCCCAATGAGCCGTCCTTTATAATCAAGGATTTTAAAAAGAAGAAGAAAAAGGGCAGACAGGTGGCACAGAGGATAGAGCACCAGCCCTGGAGTCAGGAGGACCTGAGTTCAAAACTGGCCTCAGGCACTTGACACTTACTAGCTGTGAGATCCTGGGCAAATCATTTAACCCCAATTGCTTCCAAATTTTAAAAAAAGGGAAGAAAAAAGATCATTACCAGAGATATGATACAGATGTTTCCCCTCCGGCAGATGCTTAGCCTCACTGCATTGCTTCTGTGTTAGAGGTGTCAGTAGAAAGATAGCCAGATTTGGAGTCAGGAAAACCCCTGTTCAAATTCTGCTTCAGACACTTACTAGCTCTGTGACTATGGGAAAATCACTCAACTTTTCTGAGCCTCAGTTTCCCCAACTGTAAAGTAGGGATAACAATAGCACCTACCTTACATAGTTATTGAGACAAGGAGATAACACATGTAAAGCAATTTATAAACCTTAAAGCATATGTAAGTGCTAGTTCTTATATTCTTTTTCTCATTCAAAGCCATAAAAGCAAAGTTCTCAAAGCCATACGATCTACAGGTAGCTTTTTGTGAATTCATAGAATCACAGATTGATGAAGAAGCATCCAGGTTTCACAGTCAGAACACAAGATCTGAGAGTCATAAGGACATTCTAGCTACTTAATCCAACCCAGACCTTTACAGGATGTTGTTCAATACCCCCAATAAATAGAGATGCTTAAAGTCCTCTACTGAGGGGGGGAAACCTATTGCCTTAAAGCCAGGAAGAGCTTGGTTCAAGTCTTGCCTCTGATACATACTAGCTATGTGGCCCTAGGCAAGTCACTTAATCTTTTAAGAGTTCTAGGCACCTCTCTAAGACTACAAACTGCAGAGAAGTCAGTCAATAAACATATATTAAGCAGGCATCTTGCTAAGCATTGGTGATGTTGCAGTCTGAGAGGTTATGACCCCTCTAAGATTGAAGCACACCACGGGGTCATCTGGAATGAATTCACAGACTCAAGCATTCTTTAAGTCAAGGAGGCAAAAAGTTTATTATTACGCTTTTCAACGGGCAAGGATTCTTAAGGATCCTGGAACCTTAGAGTGGTACAGTTAAAGT
This sequence comes from Phascolarctos cinereus, assembly GCF_003287225.1. Taxonomy (NCBI): domain Eukaryota; kingdom Metazoa; phylum Chordata; class Mammalia; order Diprotodontia; family Phascolarctidae; genus Phascolarctos; species Phascolarctos cinereus. The sequence continues at coordinate 111,019,642 of NW_027556098.1, forward strand.
TTATATAGGATAAAATACAATAAAACATGTGCCAAATATGCTAACTAGGTGATTCAGGGTGGGATTAAGGAGTGGTCAGTTCTTAAAAAAACATGCACTTCTTGTACCTACTGCAAAGGCGTTTTACCCAGAGTTCACTAGGAAAAGCCCACAAGGGGGGCCACATGGAGGTGTGGTTTTAGGCCTGCTATGTCACTAAGTTAACTAGAGTTCAGGGGTAACTGAGAGTTGTCCAGTCTGCCACCAATCAATGTCTTGTTTGACAAGGTAGATGTAGGGAGTAGACATATGTCTTAAGTCTAGAATAGAGTTAATGAGGAGCCCAGGATGTAGATAATGAGGTAGGGTGTTAGTACAGATAGTCCAGTGGGTAAGAATGTCTTTATGACCCAGTGCAAAGCCAGTTCAAACTAATAATTCCTTCAGGTGCTGTTTGTAACTGCACCAGGGAAAAGAGATAAGGGTCTTGCTGGGGCGGACTCATGAGTAATTGCGAGGCACAGTGTCCTTGGGCTGGGGAGAAACTGTTAGGGATAGTGTTTCTGAGGCTAGGGAGAAATTGGGGTCCAAGTACAAGCACCCAAACACAAGCACCCAAGCACCCCGTCAGTGATGCAAAGGACAGCCCCTGCCCTCAAAGAGCTCACAGTCTAATGAGGGAGTCAACACGAAAACAACTATATACAAACAAGCCATATACAGGATAAACTGGAGATAACCAAAAGAGAGGGAAAGGCCCCAGCTTTAAGGTGGAATTGGGAAATGCTTCTTGTAGAAGGGGAGATTTTAGTTGGGACTGAAAGGAAGCCTGGAGAACCAGGAGATGGAGATGAGGAAAGGAGAGCATTCCAAGCTTGGGGGACCACCAGTGAAAAGGCCCAGAATTGGGAGATGGAGAATCTTGTGTGAGGGACAGCAAGGAGGCCAGTGTATGAACTGCAGAGTATGTGGGGGGTGTACAGTGTAAGAAGGTTCAAAAGGGAGGAGGCAGGTCATGAAGAGCTTTGAAAGCCAAACACAAGATTTTCTGTTTGCTCCTCTCCAGATGGTCTACGGCTTTCCTCAAATGTGACTCCCTGAACAGAATACAATACTCTAAGCCCAAACTATCACCACAGTTTCTCTTGATACAACAACCTAAAATCAGATTTGTATTCTTCCCTGCCATGTCACACTGGCTGCTTCTACATAATGGGTGGAGAGCTCTCCCTGGAGTCAGGAAGACCTGAGTTCTAATAACTGCCTCTGACGTATAATGTCTGGGAAAGCCTGGGCAAATCACTTAACTTTTTAGTGTTCTTGTTGACTCTCTAGTCTAGGATTACAAGTTTTAGAGGAGGAGTCAACCTTCATTTTTAAAGGGAGTGTTTGAATCCAAGTTCCCTACATCAGTGAAATCACAAGTCTGGTGACTGCTGGCTCCTTGCTGGGCTGGATCAAGAAGATTGCTTCTCCGGATTGGCTCCTCAGTGGACTTGGCTGCTGCTGACATCACCAACTCCAGGAGTGCAGTTATTTCTGGGACCTCTTATGGCTTTGCCGAATATGTTGGTCTCACTGGTCACCAAGGAACTCCCATCTCAAGATAACTCTTTACTTAAGGTCCAGAAAGAAGCAACACATGAGGACTCAGGGACACCCAATGGCCAGGTGTGCAGACAAGACAACTGATACTTCTGCCCTTCCCCCAACCTAAAGGCACCCAGTGTCTTGCTGTCAACAGAAAAGAAAAAAACGCAAAAGGCTGAGAGAGGAACATATGGATCCTTTTGTATGTGGACTCACTTCTTTCATCAGCCGGCTCCAAAGCCAACCAGAAAATGTTTTTGTCACTGCAGAGCACCAGACCCTCAGTCACTCGTGGAAAGAAGAATTCTTATAGAACTTCCACTTCAGGGGAATATTGTATGTGCTCTATATAACCCATCTGGAAAGGCATAGCTCCACATATCTGCAGAGGGTTTTACCCTTTTGTGTGTTATAGAACCCTCTGGTTATCTGTTGAAGCCTATGGATTCCTCATTAGAACATTTTTTAAATGCATAAAACAAAATACATATCATTACAAAGGAAACCAAGGTTAATGCAAAATAAAGATGTAATTTTTTTCCATCCAGGTTCACAGACATCCTGACATTTATCTGTGGACCCCCAGGTTAAGAATGTCTGCTCTAATGCCTGGGCCATCATTGGCCAGCCCCTCATTACATACATATGAGGGAAGTTAATTGATTTGTCTGACATCACCCCAAACCAAGTATTCTTTTCAATGCACCAAAATGTCTTCTAAACTGATTTCATCTCTTATTTTACAAATGTTAAGAGTCTGTTTAGATCTAAGGAAGAGAATCACAGCTGGTATTCAAAGGATGCCTGCTTAGCTCTAATTCATTGATTTTAGACTAAGGATATAGGGAGGACAAGTACCAATGTGTGAGGCAGCCAGCCACCTGGATCCCTTTTGTCTAATGCTGTTGACATCTCATTGAATCCTTATTCTGTCATCCAATGTGTTCTTTGTCTCTCCCAGCTTTTTGTTATCTACAAATCTGATGAGCATTTTAACTAGAACTTTTTCCAAACCACATTTTTTGGGGTTCATTTATTCAATCAATTCCCAGACCCCATAACCTCACTATCATTTAGCCCATTTCTCTCCATCTTGTCCACAAATATAGACTTGGAGTACCAGTCTCACCTTCACCACTTGGAAACCATAGCACCTTTTCTCTGGGAACCTTGATTTCCTTATTGTAAAATGAGGATAACACAGTAAACCCTTTGCTACCTATCTCTCAGGTGAGGAAAGCCCTTTTGAGCTGTGAAAAGTGGCATAAATACAGATTATTATTATAGCTTGAAGAGACACTAGAAATAATCTTTTCTAAGCCCTTTATTTTATAATTGAGAAAAGTGAGGCCCAGAGAGGTGAGATGAGTTAGTGACAGAGCTGGAACTAGTCTTGGAACACTTCCAGTTCAATGTTCTTTCCACTAAATCGAGTGCCTCGTTTATTACTTGGATTCTGAGGGAAAATCAGAGACAATTTGGTATTTGTATCACTAGTAATACTTTTTCAAATGTGCGTTGGCAGTTTTGCTGTTTTTGAATAGGAGAATACAAGTAAATGATGGGGAGGCATGGTTAGACAGCAGTTTGTCTGGAAAAAAAAATATGGGAATTTGGTGGATTGTAAACTCAATATGAATCAGCAGCTTACCGTAGTAGGCAGAAGAGGTAATGGGTAATGAGGCTGTGGTATAAAGGCTTCACCTTTTGGGTTCCCAGGCAATACCCCAAGACTACATGCTGTAGGGTAGGGGCCAACCTGCATTGTTGGAGGGACTTTTTATGGGAAATTCCCTATGCCAATGAAATTAGTCAACAAGCATTCACTAAAGTCCTACTCTGTTCCAAGAACTATGCTAGTGCCTGGGGATAAAAAGACAAACAGTAAAACAGTCTAGGCCCTCCTGGAGCTTACCTGGGCTGAGAGAAAAGAGCACACACACATATAAAGAAGTAGAAATGGAGCATTAGCAGCTGAAGGAGAGGGGCCAGGAAAGGCCCCAGGTAGAAAGAAGGTCGTGCTTGTACTGAGTTTTGAAGAAACTAAAGAATTTTGAGAAAGTAGTGCTCTAGACCCCCACAGGGGAAAAACAAAAACCAAAAACAAAACCCCCACCACACTTGGCCCTGGTCAGATGGCGTCTGAAATATCGTGTTCTGTTCAGTTCAGTCCATATTTTAAGAAGGATGTTGATAAGCTAAGAGTGACCAGAGTAGGATCACAGATTTGGAACCAGAAGGGGATCTCAAAGGCATTGCAGGTGAGTAAATTGAGAGATTTAGTGATTTACATAGCTCAGGAGATGGGATTTTACTTTAGATCCTCTGACTGCCAGAAGCAATGTTCCTTCCACTTGAACCAGGCTGAATGGTGAAGGACCTTGAGGCCACACCGTAGAAGGATTGGTTGAAGGAGGTGTTTAGACAGGTGAAGAGAAGACTTAATGAAGGACAGGATATTAGGTATGTTATAACAGATTTATTTCAGGTCTGGGTTTTAGTAATTGTATATATAGGTCAGCCGCTAGGTGGTGCAGTGGACCGAGCGCTGGAGCTGGGTCAGGAAGATCTGAGTTCAAATTTGACCTTATACACTTTCTAGCTATGTCACTCTGTCTGCCTCAGTTTCCTTAATTTTAAAATGGAAATAGCAATAGCACCCACTTTACAGGGCTGTTGTGAGACTCAAATGAGATATTTGTAAAAGTGCTTAGGGCAGTACTTGGTCCATAATAGGGACTTAATAAATGCTTATTCCTTCTCCTCCCTTCTAACCATGGATATGCTAGAGCCAGCTTGTGAAAGCTGATTGTTAAATTATCCCTATGAGCACTGACATCTCAGAAACTGGCAACCCTACAAATCAGGGTTTTATTTATTGTTTTGTTGATTGGCTAGACTTAAGAAAGTGATGAAGAAAATGTTAACAGTACAATAATGAAGATCAAACTGGATTGTGTTATGCATACATTCCTCCCCGCCCCAGAGCCAGCTGTTAAACATTTGCCATCATACCCCTGTTTCTGATTTTAAAAGTTCTGTGACTCTGAATACTTGCTGCAAAGGAACCCCCTCTGCCAAGGCAGGGCCAAGGCTGGTAGACCCCAACCCTGCAGACTAAGTAGATAAGTCTTGGGCACATAGTAGGTAAGTGATGTGTTGGGTCACAGGAATAGTGAGCTCTCAGGGGCTTGTCTTGAAGCCAAATCTTTTCTGACTCAGGTTCAGCATTCTATGAACACTGATATATCTACTCATTTAATGTTTTCAATGAACATTTATTTTCATACCCTTCCCTCAATTAAAAAAAAAAAGAAGAAAGGAAAACTTGTAACAAATATACATAACCAAACCAAACACATTTTTTGGCCATGTCCAAAAATGTATGTTTTATTCTCCAGCTTAAGTCTATCATTTCTCTGTCAGGAGATGGGTAGCATGCTTCATGATTGGTCCCCTGGAGAGGTAGCTGGTCATTGTATTGATTAAGTCTTTCAAGGTTGTTTATCTTTACAGTATTATTGTATAAATTGTTCCCCCAGTTCTACTTACTTTACTCTGCATCAGTTCAGGAGTCTTCCCAGGTTTCTCTGAAACCATTCCTTTTGACACAACAGTATTCCATTACATTCATTTCTTTCTTCTTCTTCTTCTTCTTCTTTTTTTTTTTTACAGCTCTAAATTATGCCCTTGCCTTGGGCAGGATTCATCTAGCCTTCTGAAGACAGGGAAACAGTGCTAGCTGCTAAAATGGGTAGATTTCTCTGCATGTGGGTAGAAACATGTATACAACGCTACTCCTCTCAAGTTGCTTCCCTGGGATTTTCTGGCCCCTCTAGTCCCCTCCTGAAATCCCCTGGGCTACTGACATCCACCCTTTACCCTGCCCCTGTAGACAAATAGATCTGGAAGATGAAGGGGAGGAAGAAAAAAAGAGAGGAAGAATTTGGTAAATATCCTGGATAAGCCAGCCCTGGCATGCTGATAACCAATCACAATGACACTGAGAATGGGCCACCCTGAACAGTGGCCTTCACTAAAGCCTAGTAGGGCCCCTGCTTTCCTCTTCCCTGACCTTCCCAGAATCCTATGATGTCACCATTCAAACTTTTCAACCTTCAGACACTCCCCATTATGGTTCAGACCTGGATCCTGGGTCCTTTTGAGGACATCCAGCCCAAGGTCTAACCCAGAAAGCCTAATGCTGCTTTTGTTTTCTCTGATGCAAGTACAAGGAAGTGAGTAAAAGGGTATAAAGACATGTATGCCCACTTCAGAAAACCTCGATGAAACACAGCAACAAGAAACCATCTTGAGACACAGAGGGGACGGTTTAAGCCAGAAGTTTTTAACCTGGAGTCTCAAGCCCCCTTGGGAATCCACAGAGAGATTTCAGTGTTGGGGGAGGGACAGGGTTCATGAATTTGGATGGGAAATAGGTTATATTTCTATTTTCACTAACTTCTAATCAAAATCTACCATTGCCCTCAGTTATTTAAAATCATTCTTCTGAGAAGGGGTCCAAAGGTTTCACCAGACTGCCAAAGACTCAGCAAGAGGGTAAGAACCTCTTGTCCTAAGCTACATTCAATTCACTCTATCCCCCTTCTCTCCGTTTACATTTCTCGAGTCACACCTAAAGTTGCAGAAGATGAGGGGACCAATGACTATCTTATACTTCAATTGGAGGATATAAAATGGGAGCACTGATTACAACGAACACCTGCAAACTTCTGAGGAAAAGTTAAAAGGGAAGAGCTGTCTTTCTTTGTAGTCAGTGACAGTTTCATTTTTTGGTTTTATGCTCCCAGTGCCTAGCACAGTACCTGGCACAGAGTAGGTGCTTAATAAATGCTTGTGGATTAATTGACTGATTGATTATGATTCAGAAGGTATAGGCTAGAAAATTTTGCCCTTTCCTGCAAGAAATTTGGGTAAAAAGAGACAATGAGGAATAAAGGGTGGTAAAGGAAGCAGATCAGCCAAACCCTGGGACTGGCAAGAAAAATAAAGCCAGTGGTACAAGGAGAGAGCTGGAGGTCTTTCTAGAGGTTTAACAAACACTGGCAGACATCTCCATGTGGCTTTCTTTTCTCTACTCCTATTGTTTCCTAGATAAGACTGGCCCATCCACCCTCATTTCAGAACTATTAACCGCTGGGGCCAGAACCAAGAATATCTTTCTGGCTTGTGCCACAGTGGAACATTCTAATGCTTTGGAATTGTGTGCCCCAAACCACACAACATTTGCCCATGTGCCATCTAGGAGCTAAAAAGAACCCAAACCCAAACCCAAACAAAACTCTCCCCAAAATATGTGTGATTTGGATTATAACTGGCTTTATAAAATGATACTGTGGGTTTGGAATGTGCAGATTGTAACTGAAGATACAATGAAATGAGGGGACATGCTGGGGGACTCTGGATCAAATTTTTTTTTGAGAAGAGCTGTGATTTCACTGATAAAGAGAACTCCCAGTGAGGTAACTCCCTCTATCAATGCAGATCAGCATATGCTCTGCAAATTACAGTCTTAGATCAAGGCTAGGTAAGAAACTGAGACCTGGGGGAAGACCTTAGCTTAAAAAGGCCAAGGTCTCCCACTGCATCCGGGGCCATCTCCAGTCATCCTGATCTATACCTGGCCACTGGAGTCAGATAGCTCTGGAGGAGAAAGTGAGGCTGGTGACTGAGCACAGCCCTCCTTCACTTAAATCCAATTCACTGCAAATCAGGGCATCACCTCCCTGATGTCATGGTCCTCTTTGAGAATGAAGGAGAAACAGCAGCAACACTGTTGAAGAACTTCCTGGATCACTCAGAGGGTTAAGTGTCTTGTCAAGGTTGATACAGGCAGTATAGGTCAAAAGGCAAGATTTGAGCGCAGGCCTTCCTGACTCTGAGGGCAGTTCTTCATCCTCTATGCCATACTGTCTTCAAGCAAATTGAACTGAAGCAATTTAGGAGCAAAGCCAGAAGAGCTGTGGGGAGAGGAAAGTGAAGAGGAAGCTGATATAAGGAAACTGTCTGTTCAATAAGAAGGAGAAAGTTGTTCAAAAGAGGAAAGACGGGAAGGCAGATGTCATTTTACAAGAGTTTCCTGGGCTCTAGATTCAGGTAAGAGATAGACTGGGTTAGGAAGACTTCCGTGTGGGAGTGGGGCCCCAGGAAGACATTGTTGCTGAGATTTCAGGGGGCTGCCTAGAGTCTAGCCCAGCTTGAATGGAGGGAGGCAGATAAGACTGGGAGAAAGGAGGCAGAAAGGACCTCAGTAATAAGGGACCCAAAATGAAACGGAAAGGGCCCTGACTTGAACTGAAAGGAAAAAAGGAAAAAGAGGAACCGGGAAAGAGAACTAGAGGTGCCTGTAAAGCCCTGTTTTATGTCAAGCTGGATTGAGAGGCCAGTGAGTCATGAGATACCTTGTTCCAGTAACTTACTCAGTTTGGTGTTCTGTACCCTGAGATGGAGGAAAGTTGTTTTGTGTTTTAAATGACTGAGGGCCTTAAAGGGAAGAATATTGCAGGAGAAGAAAAGAGAGGAGAAAGACTATCCTGCCATTGAATACTTGAAAAGGGGCCTCTGGGAAAGAAATCCTCCAGTAGTGACTTTTAAAAAATGTTTTTATAGAGAATAGTTTATTTTCTATAGATCATAGATAGAATCTTGGTGATACAAACAGGTAAATTACAGATGCACAGTGAGGTTGTAGGATCCATATTCATTCAGTTGAATAATATGTCTGGCTTTAAATCTCTCCTTGTTTCCCTCCTAGGTCAGCCATTCTCTCTGTTTCTCTCTGTCTCTCTCTCTCTCTCTCTCTATATATATATATATATATATTTTTTTTCCTCTCTGTCTCTCTGTCTCTGTCTGTCTCTCTGTCTCTCTGTCGTTTGCCCTCAGCTTGCATTATCACAACACAATGTTCCCTTCTGGGAGTCTGACCTGCAGAAAAATCAGGAGCAAGAATGGCTGGTGTGGCCAACAGATGATATTTCATAGTTCCAACTTAGAACTGAAAAGAGACTGAGAGGCTGCAAGTTTGAAAGGAGCCCACTTTTCCTAGCGTTCCTCAGTGGCAATTACATCCTTTTCTTAGCCCATTGCCACTGTGGGTCCTAGTACTAAAGCTTGAGTATCTCTATGTCTATTGTCTTCATGGTGTTGTGGCAGAGTGATCACAGTTCTGGACTTGGAGACTTGGAATCAAAGCCTATCTCTGACCTTTCATTAGCTAGCTGTGTGACAATGGGTAAATTGCTTTACTTTATCTTTAAAGTGGGAATAATGATTCCTAAACTACCTACCTCACATTAGTTATAATGAGGAAAGCATTTGGCAAACTTTGAAACAATATGTAAATCTGACATTATTTCTATGATTTTGTCTGTTGGTACTAGCACCACTGATAGACATTGAAACTGTTCTTTGCTTTAGTCAATGAACTCTGTGAGCTGTTATGGCCAAAAAAAAAAATGTCATTGCCTGGTGGTCAGTGACCATTTGTCCTCTGTCAGTGAACCATTCCAAACATAGCTAGGGTGATACTATGGACCAAGATACTCTCATAAATCATTTCAAGCATTCTCTAAATTCCGTACCTCTTGACTTTTCCCTTCTCATTCTCTAGTCCCTGTGGAGATTCCAGGGCCTCAAAAACACTCTCCAGGTGTACAATAAGAGACCAAGTCTCCAGTTCCCCTCTTGGGATCACTGCACTAGGATCTTCTTTGATCTTCTGGTAGAACTATAGACATGGGGCCAATCTATAACTCTTTCCCCAAATTATAATCATCAATAATAACCAGCATTTTCATGTACTTTAAGGTTTGCAAAACATTTTACAAATATTATCTCATTTTATCTGAAGGTAGGTGCTATTATTATCTATACTTTCCGGATGGAGAAACAGAGGCAGACAGAGGTTATATCTTGCCCAAGGTCACAGAGCATGTAAGTAAGGAGTTGAACTTTGATCTTCCTGACTCAATTGTCTAGTGACACCTTGGTGCCAAATTCAACACAAAATTGGCTCCATGGAACCACTCTCAGAGCCATGCTGGTTCTGCCAGTTACTAAGTGGGTTCCCTGCTAAGAGAGTCTTCCTTTCTTCTGACACTCACCACTCTATACACATGCAGCCAATGATTTCTCACTCTCAGTCTCCACGTCACCATTTCAATAACCTCTTGGACTGGTTTTCTGTGCCTACTCCTCTACCCCTCACCCAGCGGTTGAGAGATATCCTGACTACTCCTTTATAGCTGCAGGGAAAGTGGTAGGGTGGGCATCAATGATAGCAGACAGCTATTCACAAATTGCTTTACCCACAGGAAGATGTCTGTCTTCCTCTGGATTTTCTAGCCTTTTTCTAGCCTTATTGTCCTTAGACAATAGCCATCGAGTCCTTTTAACCTTCAGCCTTTCTTAATTGGTAGAAGAATACCTCACTTCCACATGAGGATGAGGTAGGACTTTATGTTAGTAAAAAGCATAAATTTATTTTCAGGACCTGAGAGATAATATTATCAAAATCCTATTCAACTCAACTTAATACCCAAAAAAACCATTTTTAAAATTTCTACTATGTTTAAGACACTGTAGTCAAATTACAGGTGTGTGAGTATACAAGTCTCTGCAACAGACTTCCTATTTGCTAATAGCTAGAAAGACTGTTGAGAGTCCATTCACTATTCACCAGCCCTCTGAATATATGTGGGACTCTATAGGAAGCAATAACACATGGCATAAAAAGTAAAGACTCATAGTTTGAGTCATCTTTTACTCTTCCCCCCTTTCTTCCACATCCAATCAGATTCCTAGACCTATAGATTCTTAATAGGTCACTTTTATATAGCACTTTAGGGTTTACAAAACTCTACCACACCCATAGTAACCCTATGAAGTACCAATTCACATTAAATTATCTCCATTTTATAATCGAGGGAACGGAAGCTCAGAGGGGTGAATTATTTGCCCATCTAAGCACGCTTACAAAGTTTAAGAGTCAGGAGGTGAACTCAGGGCTTCTGTTTCTAACATCAGTTCTCTTTTAACTACACCAAATTAATTTCACAGTGTACTCAGGACTGCTCCCCTCTTTTTCATTCCCACTGCCATCCTTCCTAGACCTTTATTGCTTCTGTCCTGGAAGACTGGAGCCTCATTATAAGTGCCCCAATTAGTCTTCTTGCCTTCAGTCTTTCCCCTCCATTTAATTTAAACTCATTGGCACAAACTTTTGAAAGTATCACTTTGATCGTGGCACTCTACTGCCCCAAAACCTTCAATGGCTCCCCATTGCCCTCTCACAATAAGGTCAAATGCCTTACTTTGTATTCAAGGCTTAACACAAAATTATTCCACCTTATCTTTCCATCCTTATCTCCCACTATTACTCTACTGAATTCTAGGTTCCACCTAAATCACACAATTTACCATGCTCTGAATTTTCTATGCCACTTCTAAGGTCTTTGATCATGCAGTTTCCTGTCTCATCCTGCCCCATCTTTGACCACCAAACATTTTCCCAATACTTCAAGTCCCAACTCAAATGCCACCTCTTCCATAAAGATTTCCCTGTGACCATACCAGATGAAAATAATCCCTCCCTCCATTGAACTCCAATATAGCATCTTGTTTCTACATGATTCATAGTATGAACTTATATTGAAGTCATCTGTGCCTAATTTTGATCCTTCTTTAAAAGCTCTGTGAAAGGTAATTCTTTGCATATACTACAGTAGTTTGGATATAGGAGATGCTTAATATATATCTACTGAATGGATGAATAAACAGCCAGTATTTGGACCAGATTTAGAATACATGTTTTGGGCCATATATTGAAGAAATTATTCTTCAAAATATATATACAACAGTGACTACCCACATGTGCTGCTATGATCATTTCCTAAACCCAGGGATTGGCAAACTGTAACATATGACAAAGGTGATATTGGTATGGCCAAAGCTGGGACATATTATGAAGCTGGGGGAGTTTTTCTTTGGTGTACTCTCTGTGCCCTATTTAACTGTGACTCCACTGTCCACAGCCTTAGTTACTTCTCAACATCCTATTGCAGAGTCCCACCACCTCACTTTCAGATGGCACTTGAAATCTATGACATCATAGAGCAGAGCTTCCCTACTCCTTACCTGCTTTCTGACCAAAACTAAGACCAGACAAATGGGACTTTGCCCCTGGATGCTGAAATTTAGAGGAGGGCACTGTCAGCACTTTTAGACCTTAAGCAGCTTTAAAACTAAGCTTAATGCTTAGTTAACATGTAGAATTGGTTAAAATATGAAGCCGTCAGGTTGGTAGCTTCTCCTCCCAACAGCCACAGCTCCCTTTAGTTCCTAACTAGCCTCACTCTGCTTCCTTACCAATAAAAGCCCCATGGTATGCTACTCTTTTCTCTCTACTCCCTGCCTCTAACTGTAGGTGGTTCATTAGATAGATGGCCAAGCCTGGAGTCAGGAAGACCTGAGTCTGAATGTGGCTCAGACACTTCCTAGCTATGTGACCCTGGCTAAGTCACTTAACCACTCACTGTCTGCCTCAGTTTCCTCAACTGTAAAATGCAGAAAATAATAGCACCTTCATCTCAGGGTTGTTGTGAGGATCAAATGAAATAATATTTATAAAGCACTTTGCACAGTACCTGGCACACAGTGTTGTGGTCATTCAATAGGATCTGACTTTTCATGACCCTGTTTAAGATTTTTTTTTGCAAAGATACAGGATGATTTGTCCTTTCCTTCTCCAGTGGGTTAAGGCAAACAGAGGCTAAGTGACTTGCCCATGGTCACACAGCTAGTGAGTATCTGAGGCTGGATTTGAACTCAGGTCTTCCTGACTCCAGGCCTTGTGTGCTATCCATTGAGCCACCTAGCTGCCTCCACATAATAGCTATTCATAAACGCTTATTTTCTTTCTTCTTTCCCTCTCTAAATCCAAGAATCATGTCTAAGGGTGGGGAACCTGTGGCTTCAAGGCCACATGTGGCCCTCTAGGTCCTCAAATTCGACTCTGTGACTGAATCCTGTTCGATGAAGTTTGGATTCAGTCAAAGGGCCTTACTACAGCCATAAAGCTGTAGATTCCCCCACCCCTGGGTTACAGAGGCTTTGCATATAGATCAATCCAACTCACTTATTTTATTGGTTGGCCTAGAAAGATCAGGTGATTTGCACAAAGTTAGACAGCAAGCCACGACAGTGCCACTGAATGAAAAAGAAACATGGATCAGGACTTCTTAGACAGCTTAATCACATGGTACTTTCTAGGCATTTTAATTAAATGACCCAGAGGGAAGAAGTGGGGAAAATACAAAATGGCACACATGGAGAGCACCGTGGTGTCACGCAGGTACAGGGGTTTTGTGTGTCCCAATTGCAGGTGCAGGCGAGGAGCCTGGTGCATGAAAATTCAGGTCAAGTTCATTTGCGGCCTCTTTAAGAATACAAGCTTGTGCAGAGAGTGGAGCTGATCATCCCAACAAGAGTTACCAGTTGATCCCTAGAGTTCAGGGGTGTGTGTTGGAGCCAAAGGGGCCTGTCCCTTTGAGCTTTTGGCTTGAATTTGAGGATGACTCCTAAGAGGACTTGCAGAAGCTGGAGGGAGAGAGAAGAAAAAACAGATACAGAAGCGTGATTCCCAATAGTTTGGCAAGCTCCAGCTGGAGCCTTTGCTAGCTTTTGTATAGACGGTTATCCCTTCCACATGGAGACTTTTCCTATTATGATTTCGATATATTGCAAGCCAGCATAAGAAATTACATGGAAATTTTGGGGAGAGTTTACTGGAAGCCACAGACAAAACACATGAAAGCCGGCAGATGACACAGTAAAAGTTTAGAAATTCAGAAATGCCTAAAATATATGTGTAGTAATATATATATCAAAATATTTTATCTTTAATACTGTAAACACCTGTAAAAGAAAAAGAAAACATTCAGACTTCTTCTCTGGTATAAGTGAGGGCCAAAAAATTTTACTCGGATTTTCCAGATCTCAGAGGCACCAGGCCCTTAACCCCCATGATGTGGAAGTACTTGACTTGGCTTTCTATTTCCTACCTCAGTTGTCCAAGTTGTAACAGTCTTAAAGTAAATTGGTGAGAAAAGCATTGCAGATATAACGTCTCTAGCTAGTAAAATAGCTCATAGAACCATAACTAAATGTAGTGGTTTCAAATCCTATTTGGTGGTATCCAAGGTTGTTTTTTTTCCTGCTAAGGAACAGATATTTGGACCGTGCAGTAAACTTTGGGTAATTTGGGGGCTGATTATCCATTTTTAGCTCCCCTGGACCTCTCACTTCTCCTTCTCCAATATCCTTGGTAAATGGACTAAGTTCTCTTCCTTCACAATAAGATGGGGCTAGGGCAGCTAGATTTTCCTCAGGCTGTTCCAAACTGAACTTCATCTCTCCCCTAAAACTTCTTTCTGACTTCCCTATTTCAATTAATGGTGCCACCATCCTCCCAGCTTGACCAGGCTAGAGACCTTCAGATTCATCTTTGGTTCCTTAACCTCACATCTCCAATTAGCCACCAAATTCTATAGATTCTACCCCTTCGCCCCATTATAGAAAGCATCATGATAGGCGCTTGGGCAAAGGCTGGCAATTTGGGAGCACTCAGTTATAGAGTCCTGGATGAACCACAAACCAGCTGTGTCACCTTGGAAAAATTGCCACATTAAGTAGGATAAGGAGACTGACTGATGTGATGACTAAAGTGATATAAAGGAAAATAATATTGAAAGGCTTCAGAATTCCGATTTATGCAGTGACCCATCATGCCTTCAGAGGAAGCTGGTGGTGCAGTGGACAGAGAACTGAGCCTGGAATCAGGAAGACTTGAGTTCAAATTCAGCCTTAGCTCCTTAATAGCGGTGTGACCCTGGGCAAGTCATTTAATTTCCCCATGCCTCAATTTCTTCAACTGTAAAATGGGGATAAAAATAGCACATATCTGTTATTGTAAGAATCAAATGAGATCATATTTGTAAAAAGTGCTTAGCAAAGCACCTGTCACATAGTAGATGATATATATATATATGTATATATATATATATATATATATGCACACACACACACATACACACATTATATATATGCTTATTCTCTTCCTGTCTACCCCTACTCCCTTTCAGAAGACCAATGGAGAAGTATATCCCCTACTTCTTAGAAGAGAGGTGTGGAATGAGGAAAATATGATCCATGGGAGGGATCTGGAGATGGGGAGCAGAAGAAGAGAGGCAGTAAGAAGTGACAGTGATATAGGAAAAAGTACCAACAAAACTTTTTTTAAAAATTCACTTCTTTTATCAGAGCTGTATTTTCATCATCTATAAAATAAAAGGGTGAGAATAGGTGATGCCTTTGGCTCACTTCTTAAGTTCTCTTTATTTTACAACTTAATTCTTTAGGCTCTGATATTACATGACATGCAGCTATACTGTATCTTTGGAAGCATATTTATGTTTAAAAAGGATCAACCTCTTTTTTCAGTGACAAGCTCATGGTCATTAAAAGCACTTTGCAATTTTCCGAAGTAAGTATGACCATGTTTTTCCTTCTGAATTGTGATACCAACTCACTGTTCAAAGTATCTAAGACATAAGTATTTTTGAACCACCTCTATGGATTATCCAGTCAATCAAAAATTATAGTCTACAGCCAAGTTCCAATCCTGCCTCAGATACTTAATAGCTATGTAACCCAGGCAAGGCACTTCACCACATTCAGTGTCAGTTTCCTCATCTGTAAAATGGAGATAATAATAGCATCTACCTCCCAGGATTGTTTTGAGGATCAAATTAGATAATATTTGTAAAGCACTTTGCAAACCTTAAATAAATACTACACAAATGCTAGTTATTACTATTACTATCAGACAGTAAGCATTCTTTCACATATTTCGTTTTTTCCTATGAAGATAGAACAAATTCTTTTCACTTTATTTAGGATTGCTCTGCAATATTCTGGGGCTCAAAGTAATCAGCCATGATATCTACAAAAAAGAACATCTATAGAGCACTGGCCCTGGATTCAGAGGACCTGAGTTCAAATCCGTCCTCAGACACATAACACTTACTAGCTGTGTGACCCTGGGCAAGTCACTTAACCCCATAGCCTAGACAAAAAAAAAAAAGAACATCTGGCGAACCCCTCTACCTACAGGGAATCCTTCATCTGTTAGTATTCTGTGCTGTATATCCTGCAAAGTTGAGTGGTAAACACTTTTGGCAAACATACCACCCTGTTTTACATATCACTTGATATTAATAACCAGGGGATCATCAAACAGATATGTCATGATAGCTTTCAAGCAATCATGTCACTTTGACAATATACATTGGAGGAATCATTTTGGAGAAGAGTCTTTTAAGGTAGTTCCAAATCAAATTCATTTTGAGAGTCAACGAACAGCACAATTTTTTTAGACCTTTCTGTCAATAGTGTACAGCTAAAGATGTGCTCTGCTATGTATGATATAGTTTTCAAAAGCCTGACTATTCTCTTCTCAAATTAAGTCCTATCTGGTACTAAAATCAAGATTATTAAAGATACTTTCTGTGCTTATATTAATTTGCCTTATAAAGATTTTGTAGAGATGGGTAAATAGACATATGAGTGAGCAGTTGTGAATATTTTCTTAGTCATCTTTTTTTCTTTTTTTTAAAATAAGACCTGTATTTCCCCCTCAAACGTTTGGCATTTTCCTCTCTTTTTAGATATCTGAAGAATTGATCTCTTAATGTCCTCAATATTGTTACATCCGGCATGGGTTTCCTTTATGATCAGGTACTTAGGCATGGTGCTATTTCCATCTCTGTTTTCGTTAGTGTCATTTCTACTTCCTCAAGCAATGTGTGAAAGTCTATGAAATTAGAATGTAAACGTGGTGGGTTTACTGTCATTGATGGAGAAGGGAGTTTGTTACAGCAATCTTTACAGATTTTTCCCCCATTTTTTCATCCATTTATTGTCCCTCCACTTTCATCCTTAAATGCTCTTAGGATTATCTGGTTTTATTGGGCCCCATAGCAAACTTTCTGTAAACCTGTTTTTCTCTTTACTGTTTCTCTGTGATTTGTGAGATGGTATTATTCATAATCTTCTATCATCCTCTTCGGTAAGATTTCACAAATAAGTTTATACTGTAAGCCAGTGTTGCCCTTGTCTACCATACTTCTCTGCTTGTCAGGGAGATAATTTTTTTCTGACTAAGGCAGTTTCCAGGCTCTTCTGTTATCCTTATGTTTGGAACAGCTTTACATGGGTTAAAATTCTTTAAGAAATGTTGAAAATCTATATAAATGTCTGCTCTTTTATCCATTTTCCATTTCCATTTGTCAATTATCCATCTCCAGATTTTAGTTACCTAACTTGGAGACCATAATTTCTTATTTTTATTCTTTCTTTTGATTTGGTATTGATTTTTTTTGCCTTTGTTCTAGCAGGTTAGTGGTCTGACTATACACAGATAGCTGATTTGGAGATGATTCCTTCATCAGTAACTAGACATTTCCTCTCTGTTAAATCATAATCAATTTCATTATTTATGATGTTATTTTCTGGAATGTCTTACCGCTTTTCTTGAAGAAAGTATGATAAGCTTTTGGCCTATCTTGTTTCTTACTCCTAAACTATATTTATGTGTGTGTGTATACATGTGCACATGTTACATACACACATAGATATATGTATTATACATATAAAATATATTATATATTACATGAATACATACATATCTATATGTACACATATTGACACAGGCATTGATAAATATATGTTATATAGCATAAATATACATGCATAGATATGTATATATGTATACATATAGATATGTATAATGATAAATATATTATATATAATATTATGAATATAATATAATATATACACACATAGATATGTATGTATGTACAATAGATATGTATACGTATACACATACACAAATCTATGTGTGTATACACACACACACACACACACACACACAGACCTTCAATGTCCACCTTAGTATTAAAGTCACAAAGTATTAAAGTATATGGTGATTTAATTTGGAGGGTCTTATTTATGTTGTAGGCTCTTTTGGTCTCCCTCTTGTGGGTACTGATTTACAATGGCCTTCTCATATTTGTGTACTAACAGAGAAAGTTCAAAACGTGAATAAAGTTGTCAGAAATACTATTAGCAGCTTCCTATCTGGTCTGTTTCCCAAACTGTAACATGAATGAATAGGACAACATGACCCCTGACCTCCCTTCAAGCTCCAAAGTTCTGAATGTTGTTTTGTAGATACCACATGCATATCACATAGCAGTGTATGTCCCTAGAGCTATGTGTGGTAGCGTTGGTTGTTACTTCTTCTTAAGCTGTAGAAAAGGATAAATATGGAAAAGAAAACTTTAGACAAGAAAGTATTAGTGACAGGGCACAACTGGGGACTTTAAGGCTTTGTTTCAGAAACCTTAGTAGATGTCAGGAAGCCCTAAGGACTCCTAAGTTTGAATCAACTGTAAAATGATCCTAACAGGTGCAGGATGATTGGGAATCCCAGTCACCAGGGGAGGGAGACATTCCAAGGTCACTAGATCATATTTAGTGACATGAAGAACAGCACGTTGTAATGGAGAAAAACCCTATGCTAGCCCAAGCTCAGCCACTGAATGAATCACTGTAAGAAACAGAAAAAGCACCTAAGTATTCTGTGTACTTGCTCTTATAAAATTGAAGCAATTATAATAGTTATATTATATTAATTGTATATATCATATTAATGGTATATTAATAATATATAACATTATGACAATGATTATTTTAATAGCATATTAATAATATATAATATGTATTATGCTAGTAGTATATGAATAATACATAATATTATGCATTATGTCAATGGTATATTAATAATATGTGTTGTGCTAGTAGTATATTAATAATATAATATGTAATCATATATTATATTAGTTGTATATTAATAATATATATATAATAATAACAATTATATGCTATTATATATTATATTGATAGTATGTATTTAGTACTTTAAGGTTTTCAGAACACTTTATACATATTATTTCATTTGATCCTCTTAACAATCCCGTGAGATGAGTTCTATTATTATCCCCATTTTAAAGATGAGGAAACTAAGGCTGAGAGTGGTTAAATGACTTGCCTAGGGTCACACAGCTAGTAAGTGTCTGAGGCAGGATTTGAACTCAAGTCTTCCTGACTCCAATCCCAGCATTCCATCACCCAGAAATCTTTATAATGACTATCCCTTCCCGATTCAAAGGAATACTTGAATTTTAAAGCTGAAGAAGTCTTGAGAAGCTAACCAGTCTGGTACCCTTATACTCAAAAGAAAGAACCTGAGGCCTAAAAAAAGGTTAACTCTTTAAAAAAATGACTTGCTTCAATCCACGCAGTTGGAAGTAGCAGTGCTTGTCCCTAGTTCTCCTGACTACAAATCCAATGTTCTTTCTACCTCACCATTCTTGCTTTAGAAGACAACATGGTCGCCATAGAAAGGTGACAGAGAAGAACAACCAGAAAGGTCGAGCATGAACAGAATGGGAGGATGGGAGAGAGAGCATCTGGGTGGGTCTAAGGCAGCCCGGGAAATGACAACAGGCTTCAGGACCTGCTGCTGAACCAGACGTGTTACCTCTAGCTCTCTAGTGGTACACACTGCTTTGAGAGATGCAGTTTACATCTACAAAACCAACCTCATCGTTTAAGGGCTTTAAGGAACTTTGAAGATACCTAGTCCAAAACTCTCATTTTGCCAGTGATCCAGAGAGGTTAAGTGATTTGCCTGGGGTTACACAGCCAGTAAATAGTCAGGCTGAGGCTTGAACTCAGGCCCTATGGCTCCAAACCACTTTTTTCACTCTGCCTCTCCTCTATAATTTTCCTGCTCGTTCTACAATAATTAACAGCTATAATGATCATTACTTATATAATTTTCTTCCAAAATGTGCAGTCATTGCAATCATTCAATAATCTTTGTGGTACAGTCATAGATATTATGCTGTTCTCATTTTGAAGCCTTGCATCTGGAGAAACATCCCTCACGGTCCTCTTTTTGAGCAGAGAAGTGGGTGGACAACATTTTTGTAACTGGAGGGGGGAGTATTCCAAGTGAAGGGAATTAGGAGAGTGAAAGATAGAGGTGGAGGTGACCTTGAGCTAGCTTGACTAGAATGGAAGATGTGTACTGGTGATTAATACGAAGTGAGGCTGGATATGCCGGGTGGGGCTAGCTAAGGGAGGGGCCTGGAGAGCTAGGTAGAGAAATTTGTTTAGACAAGGCCATAGGCAGTAATGGGTAAGAGTGGGATGTGAGAGTTCAAAAGAGCTTATCATTAAATTTTCAGTGGGAGCATTTACACCTTAGAAATTAGCAAATGCTGCAAATCAGGGCTTGATTTATTGTTTTGTTGATTTTATTGTCTAGACTTAAGAAATTGATGGAAAATGTTAGTAGTCCAAATTAAACTTAAAAGTGTATCTTGCTTCCTAAGGATCATTTCCTCCCCAGCTCTCCCCCAGCCAATTATTAAACATTTACTAGGACAGTCCTAGCAACGGGCAATGAGGAGTCCGATGTGACCCTGGACCAATTTTACCGGTCCTCAGTTTCCTCGTTATTAATATAAGAGGGCTGGATTGGATTGTCACCAAAGTCCCTACTAGCCTTTTGTGATTCTGCATTTTTTGCTCAGAAGTGTCTTCCTGGGAGATGTTCTCCATCAAATGCAATGGGATTTTCCTCAGGAAGACTCATGCAAGGTCTGGCCATGATTAGGTAGCATCCCTTGGGGAAGTATTGTAGCCTTGTGAAAGACCACTGTGGGAAAATATGCCAACAAGTCTCTGGAATTCGTTCAATGGGAGCTTTTTGGGCACTGTCCCCTACTAGGAGAGGAAATCCCATGAGCAGTCCCAGGCATTATGAGATTCATTTGAGGAAGTACAGTTGGGCCACCTTGATAGGTGTGGTTTTCAGGGGAATGCCGTCTTCTGGCACCCACCTCAGTCAGCTAACAACAGGATCTGGTCAGGGTGGTGTCTGCTTCCTTCCCGAATGCAATGGTTCACAGAGCCTCCACTCTATTCTTTGACAGTAAATTAGTCCAGCATTTTGGATCATCTGTGGGATGGGCATTTCCCAGTTACAGAGAGCACCTACCTCCTCCCAGCCCTTAGCCCAAGGGACTTCTAGCATATTTCCAGTACTGACTAAAGGCCAAGAAGACAGCCTGCTTAGAATTAATGTGGTCACCTTTTCCGGTTAAACTAATGCCGCAATGAAATTCACTTCAGCTCTAGCAGCATCTAGTACTTAGCACAACTTTGCAAACCAGGGAGAGCAATCTGCCAGCCCATACAAGTGATTAGCCAGTCCATATTATACAAACAAGGATGGGAGAGGTGGACCAGCAATTTCAGTGGTGGAGAGACAAATGTGGGTCAGGACTGTCTTTTGTAGCATATAGTCTTAGTGACCTAGATAACTCAGAGGTTACATGACTTGACTGAGGTCACACAGTCAGAGACAGGACTTATACCAGGTCTCCCTGGCTCCAAGACCTGATCTCTATCTACGTACCACACTATAAATTACAGACATACATACACATATTTACATACATATAAACACACAAAGATGTATATTACGCACAGATAAATCACATACATTTATATACATATAAATTACACACATACGGAATACATAAATTATGTGTATACATATAAATATATTTACACCATATCACACTATAAATTACACACATATAGACATATATTTTATATATATATAAATATTATACATATACATACTTATAAATTACATACATACAGACTATGGCAAATGTATAAGTATATATATTTATAGATAAATATATATATTTGCCATACTGTAAATTACATACACATATTTTACATGCACACCACATATACACATATTTACATGTACATATATACATACACATGCATACTTCTAAATTACATGCATATTAAATATACAAATGTATGATATATGTATGTGTGTATATGTATATGTAAATATATTTGGTTCTTTCAGGAAGATACATTACTGAACATCCATATGGCATACATTATGAGTACATTACTATATGCAAAGTTGGGTTACAGTTTCTCAATTACAGAGTCCATTCTGACACTAGAATCTCTAAGGGAAAGGACCTTTTAGATCATTTGGGTCTGGTCCATGAAAGCAAAATTAACGCTAAGCTCTTCAAAAATGCATGCATCAGCCATCTGCAAACCACAGGCATGGTTAGGAGTGCCCCCTTCCTTGGGCAGGCATGTACTTACACGGGGGTCTTAAACCAGATGGCTGTGGCCCATGTTAAAACTTCCCTCATCTCATATACTCCCCTTCACTCCCATAATCCATAAACGATCCTGGCAACTCTGCAAAATCTTCCAACACAAGACTGGTAGAGTCCTCACCCAGGGTATCACTGCCAAGTCGAGATGCCCTGGCCGGGGCAGGAGTGCAGCGGGGGCAGCAGGGACTGGAGGAGAAGGGAGTGGGGCAGCTTTCTGAACCGCCACGGACAGAGGGTGAGGAGGGAGGGCTGGGTCCTTGCTTTCCTCAGCTTCCTTCTCCGCTTCGGGCTCTGAGGAGGAGGAAGCAGATCTTAGGACGTGATAGAGGCTGGGGAGACGGATGTCAAAACGCAGGCCAAACTTGGCAAAGAGCTTGTCGTTGAGGGCATACAGCTTCTCTGAGATGTCGAAGCCCAGCAGGGCTGCGAAAAGGCGGGAGATGTAGCGCTCTTTGTCCAAGAGGTGGTAGAGGGGCTTCCGCGGCCAGGAAACGTAGGTGCAGTCTGTCTCAGCAGTCAGGGTGACCTGAGGGTAGATGTTGCAAGAGGAACATTAGGCTACGGATCTCCTGGTACCATTGACAATTAGGCGATTAGTAAATTATTTTAGGTAAAGATCATATGTGCTGAATTAATTTCCCCATGGTCTTAAAATTTATTAGGTGCCCCGCACTGTTCAAAGTGTTGGAGATACAAAGAAGCCAAAGATAGCACCTGCCCTCAAGGAGTTTACTATCTAATGGGGGGACAACATCTAAACAAATCTATACAAAGCTTTCCTCTGACACTGCCATCGGGCTGGTGCAGGACCTCATCACGCCTGCACTATTGCAAGAGCCTTCTGGTTAGTCTTGCTGCAAAGTCTCTCCCCACTCAGTCCATCCTCCACTCAGCTGTCAAAGAGATCTTCCTAAAGTGCAGGTCTGACCATGCCACTCTCCCATCGATAAACTCGACTGGCTCCTTATTATCAAATATAAAATTCTGTTTGTCTTTTAACGCTCTTGATAACCAATTCCTTCCTATCTTTCCAGTCTTCTTATACCTTACTGCCCTCAAAGTACTCTGCAATTCAGTGACTCTAGCCTCCTCTTCAAACATATTACACCATTTCCTGACTCCAGTCATTTTCCCTTCTTGTCCGTCATGCCTAGAACGGTCTTCCTTTTTCACCTCTACCTCTTGGCTGGCTTTAAATGCCAGCAAAAATCCTAACTTCTCTAAGAAGCCTTTCCTTAATCCCCCTTAATGCTAGTACCTTCCCTCTGTTGACTCCCCTCTGTTCCCTCTAAGTAATTCTGTATATATCTTATTTGTACAAAGTTATTTGCATGTTATCTCCCCAGTTAGACTACATTTTGACTTCTTTGTATTTCTAGCAATTAACATAGGGCCTGGCATAGAGCAGGCAATAAATTCTTGGTGAAGAGGGAGAAAGAATTAGCATTTATATAGTGCCTGACTTGATTTGTGTTGTCAAGTTACATGTGATACCGCAAAGGCTCAAAGCTTTTAGTCCAATAATATACAGGAGACATATGTTTCAATGGGCAAATAGATGGCTCAGTGGATAGGGTGCTGAGCCTGGAGTCAGGAAGACTCATCTTCTTGAGGTGAAACCTGACCTCAGACACTTATTAGCTCTGTGACCCTGGGCAAGCCACTCAACCCTGTTTGCCTCAGTTTCCTCATTTGTAAAATGAGAAGGAAATGGCAAACCACTTTGGTATCTTTGCCAAGAAAACCCCAAATGGGGTCAGGAAGAGTTGGACATGACTGAAATGACTGAACAAGAAAAAACACATTTCAAACCTTGTCTAGGGGCATAACATTCTTTGTCCTGGGAATTGCCCTTACTGCTGACTAGTCTCTTTGCAAATATGTGTCATCATGGGAAACAGAGGCATTTTATCTAAGTGAATAGGTTTAAGCCAGTCTTCCAAAGACTTAACATCTTTTTAAAAAACTTTTTAAACATCTTTTTTTAAGTTAATATTTTATTTCCCCCCAATTACATGTAAAACAATTTCTAATAATTTTTTTAAATTCTGAGTTCTAAATTCTCTACTTCCTTCCCTTCCCTACCCCCATTATTATGAAGGCAAGTAATTTGATATAGATTATACATGTATAGTCATATAACACATTTCCATGTTAAAAACTTGAACATCTTGTATATAGCAGACATATACATTAATAATAGCTCATATGTTACAATACTTCATACTTTATAGAAGACTTTCTTAACAACAACAGCCTTAAGGCAAATAGCATAAGAATTATTTTCTTTTTATAGATCAATCAGTTAATCAACAAACATTTATGCCACGCACAATGCTAGGTGTTGGGTTCACAAAGAGAAAAGCAAAATAGTCCCTGACTTCAAAGAGTTTACATTCTGAGAAAATAAAACACACATCTATGAATACATACACACACACACACACACACACACACACACACACACATATGTATAATAGAGTAATAATAATAGGTAATTTGGGGGAAGAAGGCACTAGCAGCTGGGTAGGGGGCATCAGGTCAGGAAAGGCTTCATGTAGGAGATAAGTTAAGCTGCATTTTAAAAATAAATTTGAGATTCTAAGATTCTAAGTGTATTCTGAGCAAAGGATATAGCCCATGCAAAGCAAGGAGAAGGGAGGTAGAGTATCGTACATGAAGAAGAGTAAGAAGGACATTTTGGCTGGACTGAAGATGACATGAATGGGAGTATTTTATGTAAGAGGGTTGGTGTGGTAGGTTGGAACCAAGTTGCAAAGGAATTCAAATGCCCAACAGAGGAGTTTATTTTGAATCCTAGAGGTAACAGGACACCATTGGGATTTGTTGAGTAGGAGAGTGACATGATCAGACCTGGGCTTTAGGGAAATCATTTTGGCAGCTCTATGGAGGATGGATTGTAATGGGGAGAGATTTGAGGTAGGAAGACCAATTGGGAGACTATTGGAATAATTGAGGTGTTGAGGGCCTGAACTTGGGTGGTGGCTGAAAGAAGGGAGAGGAGACATGAAATAGAAGTTGTCAAGGTAGTAACAACAAAATCTGGCAACTGATTGGGAATGTGGAAGGAGACCAGGGTGATTCTGAGGTTGTGAATCTGCACACTGGAAGGGTGGTGGTGTAATTTCAACAGCAATAGTGAAGTTTGGAAACTCTGAGGTTCCATCACACACCCATTAGATTTTCAAAGTTGACCCAAAAAATCCCCCCAAAAAACAGAGGAGCTTTGAAAAACTAAATGTATTAATGTTTGGTTGATGGAGCTGCGAATTGTTCAGCTCATTCTAGAAAGTCATTTGGGACTATGCTCCTAAAGTCACTAAACTGTCTATGGCTTTTGACCCAACGATAGCACTATTAGGCCTATATCCCAGAGAGATCAAAGAATGAAAACAGCATCAATATGGTGAGCCCTCAAGAAGGGGGGAGGAGAGAGAGAGGGAAACACCAGGCTGTGTAAGGAGAGCAAAGGCACCCAGGTCAGACATGGACCATGTCAGACCAGTATTGGAATCAGGCCTGCCACTGTACCTTTGGCCTGGGTAAGATGAGAAATGCAATCTCTCTCTCTCTTTTTTTATTTTAAAAATAAAAAAAAAGTTTATTGCACAAACATCTTGGCTCCATTTATTAAGGAGACTCAATCACAAAAAAAAAAAATTAAGAGAGCCCTTTTAATTGAGTTATACAACTGGAAAACATTTTACAAGGGGCTGAGAAGTGAGGGACAGGAGAGGAAGGGGAGGCAATGAGAAGAAGTAATGTTTTGTAGAAGTTTGGTTGTGAAAAGGAGAGACAAGACAATACTCTGATAGACAAGGAAATCGTAGCTTATAGAGGTTAAGTGACTTGACCAGGGTCACACAGCTAGTACCAAAGAGCTAGGAGTCAAACCCAGGTCTTCTGACTCTAAGACCGGTGTGCTTTCCACTATACCACATTGTTTTTCAGCTTCTAAAATAATTTCCTCAAGCTATCTCCATTCATCACCTCTACTTCTTCTCCTTTCACTCCTTTTTTAACCCTGTAAGGTCAGTAGCACAGGTACTATCATCCTCATTTTGCAGGTTAATAAAATTGAGTCTCAGAGAGGTTAAACCCACAATCATGGCCGAATAAGGGATGGATCTGGCACTCAAACTGAGCTCCTCTTATTCCAAGTCTTATTCCAAACTTTCCTCTGTACGTTCTACTTCTTAAACTCACATCGTAAATATTTACATTTAATAAATGTTTGTTGAATGAGTGAGCTTTCAGTCCACTGGGATCACATCACCTTTATGACAGTCAGTTTTGCCCCCACAAACCCCAGCTGGCTCCTACATGCTAGGCACCTAGGGGCTATCTGGGAAGAAGGTGGTTCCATGACTCAGTATCTCGGAGGTCCACAGTGCTCCTCAGTCTCTTCAGCCAACCAACCTGCTGCCACCATCACTGGGATAGATCTGGGGATAACAAAAGGCTGCTCTAGCATCAGTAGTCATAGAAACTAGGTGGCACAATAAATTGAGCACTAGATTGTTAAAGAAGACCTGAGTTCAAATCTTGCCTCAGACACTTACTAGCTCTGTAACTCCGAGCAAATCACTTTACCATACAAAGCCCCACCTGTAAAATGGAGATTATAATAACAACTACTTCCCAAGTGAAAACCAAATGAGATAGCATTTTCTCACAGTGCTATCCGAGAGGACAAGGATCAAGTCTTAATTACCTCTATATCAATCAACAAACATATATTAAGCACCTACTTTGTGCCAGGCACCACATCAGATTCAGGGAATACAAATACAAAAATGAAACAACTCCTGCCCTCAAGGAACTTACATTCTATTGGGGAGAAAATACATACAGCTATATGTTCTATAGAAAATAAATACACGGTAATGGTGGGGGAGAGCTAGTAGCTGGAGAAGAGAGGTGAGATCAAGAAAAGCTTCCCATAGAAGACAACATTTATGATTTACAAAGCACTTTACAAATATCTCATTTGATCCTCACAACAATCCTGGGAGGTAGATGCTGTTATTATCCCCATTTTATAAGATGAGGAAACTGAGGCACAGAGAGGTTAAGTGAGGTTGGTTACCGGGCTTCAAGTCTAATGCTTTCTCCACTGCACCACCTAGCTACCATCATATATGTCTATCTACCATCCTCACACGTGAGGTCACACAGATATCCACTGCCTAAGGCAAGATAGGAGCCTCGGTCTTCCTGACTCTAAGTCCAGTACCCTCATTAGTAAATGCATGACAAATGCTTTTTCATTCATTCATTCATTCATTCATTCATAGAACCAATCAACCAACCTAGAGATTAGTTTAGGTTATTCTGTAGGAACCATCCTAATGGGTCTCCAACTTACCTGAAATATCCCTTCCTCAGAGGGTTGCAATGATTCCCACTCTGGGGAGTCCATGAACTGGTAGGGGAAGATATAATGCAGAAACTGTCCATCCTGACTCACACGAATCCTGCAGAATGCAGAGAACATAAGGGTTAAGAAATTCAGCTTCTGGTCCCAGCTCTCAGCTAACTAGCTGTACAGCTTTGGGCAAGTCACTTAAACCTCAGTTTTGTCATCTGTAAAAACTACAAAGGAAAGGGAAAATAGCTAACAGCTGACATTTTCTAGTGTTTTAAAGTTTGCAAAGTATTCTGCACACTCATTTCATTTGAGACTTACAGCAAACCTGGGAGGAAACACTGCATATATCATTGTCCTTACCTTACGATCAGGAAGCTGAACTTAAGAAAGGTTAGAGTATTTGCCATGGTCACACAGAGCAAGTGTTATAGGCAGGATCCAAATCCAGCATCATATATATATTTGTTGTTCAGTGTCCAATTCTTCATGAACCTGTAGACCATAGTGTCCATGGGACTTTCTTGGCAAAGATACTGAAGTGATTTGACATTTCCTTCTCTAGTAGATCAAGGCAAACAGAGGTCAAGTGACTTGTCCAAGGTCACACAGCTAGCAAGGTTGGGTTTGAACTCAGATCTTCCTGGCTCCAGGCCCAGCACTCTTTCCACTGAGCCATGTAGCCATCTACTCTATCTACTACATAAGGTCTTTCCCCTCTTTGATATTCTAGGGTTACCCACCCCTGTGTTAAATAGGGACCTTCCAGGGTAGCCAATCTAGTCTTGACCCTATGGTTGAACAGTTCAGCATCATACTGTCCTTCTTGGTCCCTCATCCTATCATTGCTCGGGCCTTGCCAAGCCTCAGCCCTGGATGACTCCCACCATCTGCCTCCTCTCCATCACTCTGACATGGGGCTGAATGGAACTGGAGGAAGCCACACAACCATGCTAGCTGGGTCCATCACAAAATTATGCATAATCCACCTTTTGGAAGTCTGCCAAAAGGTTTTGAAACAGAGCAATGGGAGACAAAAACATCAGAGCTGCCTGCTGTCTGCTTTCCAGAATTTCCAAGAGGATGTCATACTTTCCCTGAGGGGAAATTACCCAGAATGCCTTTGACTCTAACCTTGGGAGAAAGTGTATGTAGGTCAAAGAGGTGGGAACCAAACCAAGAAAGTGAAACACACACAGACAGAGCAAAACAAGCAAAAATAGAGGAGAAAGCAGATGATATTTTAAGTACACAGGAGGCTGGAAGCAAGCTACAGGAGTCCTCAGCTAGAGCACTGAGGACACTGCAATTAAGAACCACAGCTGGAGCGACTCTGTGCTATTGTTCCCATCCGACTTGGAGACAGTAACCAAAGACCTTCTCCCTAATCTCCAGGCCCTCCCCTCCCCCACCGTGTCTTGTACACTGTGGCCACCAATTTCAGAACTACTATTTCTACAAAAGATTTGTCTTCAGCATTTTTGCATGTGTATGATGGCGTGTTAAAATCCAGATGGCTGCTCAAATTTGTACTAATTCTGCTTGTTTGAATGCTAGGGGTGAGATCAGAAATGGAGAAAGGATGCCTGAAAAGAAAGCAAATTTAAAGTATTGAGGTTTTATAAATCTAGTAGGGATTTTTTTCAGTGCAAACTGGTTAGGGGTTTGAGTAATATTGTAAATCCAGCACAATAAAGTGAGAAAGAAAGTATTTGGGGCCATACTCCTTCTGAGACATGAGCCAGTAAGCAAGTGTCCCAGGATACTAAAGGAGCAGGTAATCTTACTTTTATTTGCAAACCAGTGGTGGGCATCAGTGCTAAGGTTTTAAAAGAGAGATCTGCTCTTGGGCAGTAGTAAGTTGAGAGACACCCATTCCTCCATGAAAGTTGGAGGCAGTTTCTCCCTCTCCCCCACCCAAGATTGACATTTCAGCCTGACGTTCACTAGAACCAATAGAGGCTTGTATATGTTATCAAATCTCAATTGTTGTTCAGTCATTTCAAACTCTTCATGACTTCATTGGCGTTTTCTTGGCAGTGGTTGCCATTTCCTTCTCCAGCTCATTTTACAGATGGGGAAACTGAGGCAAACAAGGTAAAGTGACTTGCCCAGGGTCACACAGCTAGGAAATGTCTGAGGCCAGATTTGAACTCAGGAAGATGAGTCTCTCCAGGCCTGGTACTCTATCCACTGCATCGTCTAACTGTAGCCCAGTCTCAACCAGGTCCTCACTAAAGCAAGGCAATCCTTTTCTCTTCCCCATAGAGGGTATTCAAAATGTTCTCTTTTCTCTTCAATCTTCCAGTAGCACCCACTTCTCTCAACCTCTCACCTGAGCACCTAGCCTCATACATAACTGAGAAAATAGAAACCATTTTCAATGTGCTACTTTTTCTCCCCTTCTCTATATTTAAAAACTCTTTGACATAATCCTTCATCTCTCTTTCATTACTCTACTCTCTGATAAAGAAATGGGCCTTCTCTACTTTTACCCTTGTACACTTATCTCTTATCTCCTCTGGCAGTTTGCCCCCACAAATAATCCCCAGTCTCTAACATTCGTTCTCTTTCTGTTTAGTGCCTCATTACCCATAGCCTACAAATAGGACCAGGTCTCCCCCATCTTTGATAAAGCAACACCAATGGGGTAGCTAGGTGGTGCAGTGTGTAGAGCACCAGCCCAGGTGTCAGGAGGACCTGAGTTCAATGCCAGCCTCAGACATTTACTAGCTGTGCAACCCTGGACAAGTTATTTAACCCTAATTGCCTCCAAAAAGACCCCCTTTGGAATTGTCTTGCATCATTGTATTGATCATAGTGGGGCCGCTAGGTGGCTCAGTGAGTAGAGTTCCAGACCTTGAGTCAGCAATACTCATCTTCAGGAGTTCAAATCTGGCCTCAGATACTTACTGGCTGTGTAACTCTGGGCAAGTAATTTAACCCTGATTGCCTCAGTTTCCTGATCTGTAAAATGAGCTGGAGGAGGAAATGGCAAACCACTCCAGTATCTTTGCCAAGAAAATCCCAAATAAGGTTACAAAGAGTCAGGCACAACTGAAGGGACTGAATAACAACAATAAAATTGATCAGCATAGCTAAGGTTCCCTCAGTTGATCAACATTACAATATTACTGTTACTGTGTACAATCTCATGGTACTACTCACTTTACTCTGCATCAACTCATATAAGTCTTCCCTGGTTTTTCTGAAATCATCTCCCTCATTACTTCTTATAGCACAATAGTATTCCATCATAGTCATATTATACCACAACTTGTTCAGCCATTCCCCAACTGATGGGCATCACCTAAATTTCCAATTCTTTGCCACCACAAAAAGAGCTGCTTTAAATATCTTTGTACATATAGGAACTTTTTCTTTTTCTTTGCTTTCTTTGGGATACAGACCTAATAGTGGTATTGCTGGGTCAAAGGATGTGCACAGTTTTATAGCTACAAATTGTTCTCCAAATGGTTGGACTGATTCACAATTCTACCAATAATGTATTAGTGTGTCTACTTTCTCAATTCCCTTCAGCATTTGCCATTTTCCTCTTCTGTCATTTTAGCCAACCTCATAGGTATCAGGTAGTACCTCAGAGTTGTTTTAATGTACATTTCTCTAATAAATAGTGATTTTTTTCATATAACTAGATAGCTTTGATTTCTTCTTCTGAAGACTGACTGTTAATATCCTTTGACCATTTATCAATTGGGGAGTGGCTCTTATTCATAGCAGGCACTGAACAGATGCTTATTGACTAACTACTTGACCACTCCCCTTCAGTTTATTTCGTTAGATTAACATCCACATCCTATCCTGAACTATGGACGTACCTCCAAGGTTCTGTCTTAGGTTTTCTTCTTTCTCTATTCTCCATCCCTATTTCTCTATGACTTCATCAGCTATCATGGATTCAATTCCCATCTCTATGCAGATTTCCCAGCTGTGCATATTCAAAGCTACTCTCTTTCCTGAGCTCCAGACCCATATCATCAACTGTTTGTCAGACATTTAGAACTGAATAGACTGTAGGTGCCTAAAATTCAACATGTCCAAAATAGAAGTCATTATCTTTCCTCCCAAACCTAACACTTCTTCCTCACTTAGCTGCTTCTATAAAGGGCATCACCATCATCGAATCTTGCAGATCTACAATCTCAGAGTCACGTTTGACTCTTCACTACTGTCTGTCTCTCCACATACTCAATCAGGTGATGAATCTTGTCAAGACTATGTTTACAGCATCTGCTGCCTCCATCCCCTTTTCTCTACTCACGTGGGTAGCACTCTAGTTCAGGTACTCATCACCTCTCCCCTGAATTATCTCAAGATATTCCTATTTAGTCTCTCTGTCTTAAGTATCTCCCCTTTCCAATCCATCCTCCACCCAGTTGCCAAAGTGGCATTCCTAAAGCAAAGATGTGAGACCATGTCACAGTCCTACTTGGTCAATTCCACCGGCTGCCTCTTGCCTCTGAGATCAAATACAAACTCCTCTATTTGGCATTTAAAGCCCTTCACAACCTGGCTCCAATCTACCTCTCCAGTCTTATTAGATGTTACTCCCCTTCATATACTCTTCAGTACAGGCAAACTGGCCTTCTTGCTATAGGTTATACATGAAATTCCATTTCCCACCTCCATGTCTGTGCACTGGCTGTGCCCCCATGCCTAAAATCCACTCACTCTTCACCTTTGCCTCTTAAAATGCTTAGTCTCCTT
Organism: Phascolarctos cinereus; assembly: GCF_003287225.1. NCBI lineage: Eukaryota > Metazoa > Chordata > Mammalia > Diprotodontia > Phascolarctidae > Phascolarctos > Phascolarctos cinereus. Next base: position 111,051,703 of record NW_027556098.1, read on the forward strand.
CAAAGTTCAGTTCAATTATCATCCCCTACATGAAGCTTTTCCTGACTCACCAGGCTCCTAGTGCCTCCCCACAGAAAATTATCTTCATTTCTACTTCATTCTTTCAACAAACGAATTAAGGTTACACAGCCCATGCTCAGTATTCTACTTGGTCCTAGCCACATACACATTTACAGAAAGTGGCACAATTAATAGGCTTATTTTCAAGCCTGTATTGCAAAATCTGAGCAGGTGGTCATCAGTGGGAGGGAGAGTAGATCTAAATTTGTCATTTGTGTTGACTCAGAATATTGATAGTTACCAAAAACAAAACAAAATAAACAAATGCAACCCCTCTCCACAAGGCCCCTGCTTAAAGACTGGAAAGTAAAAACATAGGGTTTTATAAAATATGTGCATCCTAAAATAGCTGAGTTTGGGTTTCAGAGGGTGGGGATGTGGCCCCTTCACGTAGGAGGGAGAAGATCTAGGAACACCTAGAATCAGCATGCTTTCTAACACCTATCTTCATGCAATCATATCTCATATCATCTCCTACCCTTTATTTGGGAATACAGAGTAGGCCAGTCAAGCAACAAGCATTAATTAAATGCCTACTGTTTACCAGAGGACAGCTAGGTGGCAAAGCGCATAAAGTACCAGGCCTGGAGTCAGGAAGACTCATAATCCTGAATTCAAATCTGACTTCAGGCACTTACTAGTTGTACGATACTGGGCAAGTCACTTAAACCTGTTTGCTTCAGTTTCCTCATCTGTAAAATGAGCTCGAGAAGGAAATGACAAAACCACTCTAGTATCTTTGCCAAGAAAACCCCAAAAATGGAGTCACAAAGAGTCAGGAGTGACTGAAAGACCAAACAACAACAACAACACTGTTTGCCAGAGGCTGTGTTAGGCACTGGGGAATACAAATGCAAAAATGAAATAGCCCCTGTCTAAAGGGCTTATACTGTATAGGACAAAAATTCCTTAAGGGGGGGAAAGGAAAGGGGGAAGGTCTATGGATAGATTTCAAGGAGTCTGTAAGCTTGGATGGAAAAAAACACATCTTTATTTTTATAATACATCTACCCCCCCAACTGAAATTCAGCATTTCTTTCAGTTATAAATTTAAAAAAAACCAAAACATGGTTCTGAGAAGGGATCCAAATTCTGCCAAAGGAATGCATGACACAAAAGCTTAAAAAACCCTGCCACAGAAGGAGACAACATGCATACATACAAGTACACACAAAATAAACATAAGGTAATTTTTGCGGGGAAGTACTAGGAGCCAGGTAAGTCAGAAAAAGCTTCATGTAGGAGGTAATGTTTGAACTGAACTTTGAAGGAGACTAAGTGTTCTCAGAGGCAAAGGTGAAGAGTGCATGGGGTCACAGCCTGTGCACAGACATGGAGGTGGGAAATGGAATTTCAGGTGTAACCTATAGCAAGAAGGCCAGTTTGCCGGTACTGAAGAGTAGATGAAGGGGAGTACCATCTAATAAAACTGGAGAGGTAGATTGGAGCCAGGTTGTGAAGGGCTTTAAATGCCAAGTGGAGGATTTTATATTTGATCCCAGAGGCAAGAGGCAGCCGGTGGAATTGACTAAACAGGATTGTGACATGGTCTCACGTCTTTGCTTTAGGAATGCCACTTTGGCAGCTGGGTGGAGGATGGAGGGAAAGGGGAGATACTTAAGGCAGAGAAACCAAATAGGAATATCTTGTGATAATTCATAGTTCATGAGATAATTATGATAATTCATAATTCATCTAGGTAGTACAGTAGATAAAGCTCTAGGCCTGGAGTCAGGAAGACTCATTTTCCTGAGTTCAAATCTGGCCTCAGCCACTAGCTGTGCGACCCTAGGCAAGTCACTTAAACCTTTTTGCTTGAGTTTTCTCATCTGGAAAATGAGCTGGAGAAATAGCAAACCACTCTGAATCTTTACCAAGAAAACCCCAAAAGGGGTCATGAAGAGTAGGACACCACTGAAACAACCAAATAACAACCGAATGATAATTCAAGGGAGAGGTGATGAGTACCTGAACTAGGGTGCTGGCCACGTGAGCGGAGAAAAAGGGAGGGAGGAAATAGATGTTGCAGAGGTAGTCTTGTCAAGATTCATCACCTGATTGAATATGAGGAAAGAGGAAGGAGAGGGAGGAGTTGAGGATGACTCTGAGATCATGCATCTGCATGATGGAAGATGGTGCCTGGCAAAAGTAAGTGCTTAATAAATGCTTGTTGATTGATTTAAGGTGTTAGGCCAGATGACCTCCAAGGCCATTTTTTTTTTGGCACTAAATCCATCACCCAGTGATATTAATCTGGTAAAGAAATCCACTGGATTATTTCTGGAGACAATCAGCAATAGCATGAAACCTTCAGTTATATGTTTGACCATTTTATTTTTTTACAAATAATGTTTATGTTAGAGACTAGAGAATTAATTTTTTCTGGGTGAATAATCCAGGGATTAGTAAAATATGAAGGAGCCAGGGAGGAAGGGCAGGTGAAAATAGGTTTTAGGGCAGGTTTGAACAAGTATGTGTAAAGCTGTTGGGGGTGGTGGGGGTGGTGGGGGTGGAGATTTTGAACTAGGAAGGGGAAATTGTACTGTGGGTGATTAGAAAAGCATGAAGATGAGGATGGGGGCCGGGAAATAAGGGGAAGCAAGGAGGGCAGGAGGGAAAAGGAGAGATAAAAATGACCCTTGGGTCAGGTTTTGAGCTTAGGGTCTTGCAACCCAGCAGGGTGAATTTCACACCCCACCCCCCTTCACTTCATTTCCTTGGTTCTGCTAATCACTTTGTATTGGCTCCTTCTCCAGCTGCCTGAGGAGTGGGAATGGACCACAAACACCCTAAAACTATTATACTTTATTAACGATACTTTATATTGCATGTGAACAGAGCTATAATTGGACATTTCTGCACCCAGCACAAGTGCACCCAAGGTAATCATGAAGGAAAGATGTAGGGCTGTGTATCTGGAGTGTAGTCAAGCATTTAGGCGTGCCAGTGATCTGATAGCTTCTATTTAAACTGATTATTCTTTTTTTTTTTTTGAGGGGGGGCAGAAGCAATCTGGGTTAAGTGGCTTGCCCAGGGCACACGGTTTGTAAGTATGTGAACTCAGATCCTTCTGATTTCAAGGCTGGACCTCTAGCCAGTGGCCCACTTAGCTGCCCCTAAATTGATTATTCTTAATAACCAGGTACTAAGCTCAGTTGTTTTAAGTATTATCAGCACCCCCTAAATTTTGGTGCTCTGCTGTAAACCCTGTTTCCTCACCCTAGTGATAGCTCTGCACATGAATATACTTATTTCATAAAATACATACATATGGCATAATATAAAAACATCACATAAAAATTTGAGGGTGTGTGGGACGCCACTCAAATTAAAAAAAAACACACAGAGGTATCCAAAGAGAAACGGAAAGTTAATTTCTTATTATTATTTCAAATCTTGAGATTTGGGTGTCCTTCCACCAGTATGATCTGATGAGGGGAGACAAAGACACAGAAACAGAAAGCCAGGTTAAATAGCCCTAACGGGCAAATTCCCCCTCCCACTAGCTGTCCCTTAGCCAGGCCACCATGGCAGAAAGATGGTTTACAACTGTTTTGGAATGTCGGAGAGACTGAATAGACAACGGGGATAGATAATGGAGGGAACTGGAAGGCATCTGAGTAAGGTCCTTTCAAAGGGAGATAAGGGGAGTAGATAAGGAACCTTTTAAGGGTTTTCTGGAGCCAGATTCTTTTTAGGGGCAAAGGCATATCTGAATAAGATTAAAAGGTAGGCTAAGGCTTAACAACTAGACAAATTTTAACTACTGATATATGGCACTAAAAAAACCTTACAGAAATCTATACTTAACCCTATCCCACCTTCTGAACTCATTATCAGATTTAGGATAATCTTATCCCAAACCTTAACTACACTGAGAAGTCTTCACTGGGACATCCCATTCAAGAGTACTTATACTCTCAAAGGGATGATGGGTCCAATTCTTCTTTTATTCTCATAACCTGAAGACACAATACCCTATTTAACACTTCAAAGTATGTGTAATTTCTTCTGTGTAAGTACTCCATTCACTCCAGGGGATGTTAGTTCCTCTATTCCTTGATAACCCATTGATTTCAGGAGTTGCCATGACCAAACTCTTCACTCACGGAAATGACCTTGTGGCCTCAAAAAAGGGAAATTTGCTTGGCTTTCTCTGTGGAAACCCTAAGCATGATTCATTTTTCAAATCAAATATTTAAGTTTATGAAATGTAATAGTGTCTAATATGGTAAGAAAAAAAAACACTTCGCCACCACCAAATAAGATACATGAAGGGGGGGAAAAAAAAAACCCAACCCAGAACAGAAAATTCTTACAGACTGCTAAGTTGAGGTAGTTTTACTAAACAACTATGAGTGATGGAGTTCTTTCCACTTTAACTAGCTCCAAGAGCAAGAGGATTTTTTTCCCCTAGCTTGGGAATTTAGATAAAGAGGTAAGAAGACTAACATTAAAATGAATGGAATCACAGGTTCAAAGGAGGAAGGAATCTTAGAAGCAAGCTCAGCTAAGTCTCATTTTACAGATGAGAAAATTGAGACGTAGGGAGGATTCAGACTCAGATCCTGTGACTCCACGATCATCATTCTTTATGCCTCTCCACCGTCGTGTTTTTTAGTAGTGTGGGCTTTTGTACATTGGTCTAGGAACCTAACTATAATTGTTCAATTGTTAATAAAATTGTTAAATTGTTAATAAATTGTTATAATTGTTAACTGTCATGGGCATGGGGGAAAAGTTTTAAACAACTGACTTACAAATACAAGTTCCCAGAATCTCATTTTAAACTCCTTTAATGTGGCATGTGAATTGCTTGCTGCATTACGATTTTATTTAAAAGAAGACTTGATCCTATGCTTGCATGTACAGAATAGGATGCGGTTATAATCACAGGTAATGAATTTGGATTTTCGTTTGTTTCCTTACGACAGCACTCCCTTATGCATTAAACCTTCTGTGTTCTTTCTACCAACACAATTATTTGGTGAGTTCAAGGGGCTGTTAGGGAAGTAACAGATCGTGGGGGAAAGAGCCCCCACCTAGTGCAAAGAGACTTGGGTTAACTACTTCCTAGCTTCGTGAGCTTTGGAAGTCACTTAATCTCACTAAATCTATTTTCCTCATCTGTACAATGGGGATTCTTATTTCTGAATTATCTATCTCGTGGTGGTCGCGAATAAAATACTTTATAAGTTGCACAGTGCCCTAGGTGTAGTGGATAGGGAGCCAGCCTCAGAGTTAGGAAGGCAGAAGTTTAAGCCCTCCCTCTATCCAAGCTGGCTGTGAGACCCTGAAATTCGCTTCTCATTATGACAGGCAATTCTCTCAGAATTACTGAACACTTTACAGAATAATTGCTGATCTTTGCCGTCACAGGGGAATTTTCTTGTCGGGAGTTCCCTATACCAGTAGTGTTAAACTCAAATAGAAAAGGGGCTTACTAAACCATACATAAGAATCACTGTGTACCACATATTGATTTAGTTTTAAAATGTAATATTATTATGTTTTATTGTATTTTTATTAATGTTGTCAAATATTTCCCAATTACATTTAAATCTGATTTGGGCAGTACCTGGGAGTGTTGTAGACCACGTGTCTGATACCTCCGCCCTACACCAGTGAAAAGTCTCCAGGGGTGGGGAACTTATTAAGGGGAACAAATCACCTTAATAAAAGGATTTGTTCTGTAAAATTTTGGACTCAGTCAAAAGGCTACACCCAAGGACCTAGAAGGCCAGGCCTCAGGCCTCAGTTTCCTTTCCCCTGGTCTAGACTAATTCTTCCCATCCCCACCCTATATGTGCCTGTCTAGATCACTGTGTAAGGCCCATCGGAGCAATTTTTATTTGTCCTTTTATTCCATTTTAGTGCTGTACCAGACAGAGCATGATCAATAAATGTTAATTGATGATGGATAGTCACATCTAGCTGTGAAGTGGCTTAATCATACAATTGATAAAAGACCAAAGAGTTTTCCACCTCTAAATTGACCATGGGTATTAGCTCGGATTGACCCTGACAAAAATCCGCCTCTAACCAGTTTATTTAAAGCCTGTAATTTAATGAGCCAGGCATTCTCATTAAACTGTCAGTGGAGACGACTGTGAATATCACAAACAAGTCTTTTTCCTCTTCTCTCCCAGAATCATGCAGTTCAGAGGTTCATAGCCGGAAGGGACCTCAGAGACATTGTGGTCCAGCCTCTTTATTTTGAGAGAAGAGGGAGGAGAGGCTGAGTGACTTGCCTAGGGTCACACAGTTAATAAATAGCATTTCAACTCAACAAACATTGTTCAAGCACCTACTATGTGTAAGGCCTCAAGCCAGGTACTGGGTTTACAAAGACAAAAAATGAGATAATCCCTGGCCTAAAGAAATTTATAGTCCCCTGGAAAGGTGCAATGTGTAAATGCAGAGGGACTGAGGAGGGAAAGAGATTATGGACTTGGGAAAGCAGGGAAGGCTTCATGGAGGAGGTAGAAAGAAGATAAAGGAAAAAAAGGAAGATAAGGATGCTGACAGACTAAGGTTCCTTCAAAATTAGAGTAGTCAGGAAAAAAATCCAAACCTACAACAAAGACAATGGAGCTTTATCAGCACAGAAACAGGAAAAGGGGGAAATTTTGTGGAAGGGAGGAAAGGGAAAGTCCAGACCTAGGAGTGCAGCAATCAAATGTGATAGCATATGCAAATGCTAATTATGTATATGATAATATATGTAAAGGATCTTGCAAACCTTAGAGCACTACCTGCTAGTTAGTTAGTAGTAGTCGCCATAGTACTTATTTTGTTGGTTTAGAGAACTCCTGGTAAGTAAGTGCCTCTACCGTGTTTTATCCTTGCATTTTCAGATCCCTACTTGTCCAGGTTGGGCAGCTAGCGGGTACCATAGTGCGCAGCGTGCTGGGCCTGGAGTCAGGAAGATCTGAGTTCAAATCTGGCCTCAGAGACTTACTAGCTATGTGTGACCTGGGCAAATCACTTAACCTGTTTGCCACAATTTCTCATCTGGAAAATGAGCTGGAGAAGGAAATGGCAAACCACTCTAGTATCTTTGCCAAGAAAACTCCCTGAAAACACCTAAACAGCAAAAACACTTGTTCAGGTACCCTTCCTAGACCTTTTTGGAGTAGTTGTTGGAGGGACCCAGGCTATACTGCTTCCCTCCTCCTCCTCCTCTTCTACCTTGGTCTCTCTCCTCTAGAAATCCCTCTACCATTGCAGATCTGAAATTGTCTTACAATTTATAGTTTTCAGGAGTTGCTTGTGGCACTGAGAGGTTAAACGATTTTGCCCATAATAACACAGACAGTATATGTAGACTTAAACCCAGTTTTCCACAATTCAAGGCCAGTTCTTTGTTCACTACATCACACTGACTTTCAATACATTATTTTTGCTCATATTTTGTTAAAATTGATGTTATCATTAGTATTTGTTTTCTTAACTAAAATGTGCACTGTCTACCACTCTTGAAGCTCTTGTCTCTTTATCTGCCTTCCATTCATATCCTGCCAATCTTTAATTGCAGACCACCCCACCCTCTGCCTTTACTGCTTCTGCTCCTGGGATGCTGAACATGGGCAGAAGCCATGTGATGGCATTGGCTGGAAATGCTAAAAATTCAACTCAACTCAACTCTTACTTCTGTTTGACAAAACTTTCATTGTTCCCTGATTGACTTATTCTCCTCTTCCCCATAATAGTTTCTATAAAACTTCCCCTCTCTCCTTGGAAGCTCACCCCAACTCCTACACTTTTTGTTTCTCACCTGATGACCTCCCCACCTGCTCTCCTGAGAATGGTTTCCATTGAAGCCATGGGTTATAAACTCCCTTATCTCCTCTATTGCATACCTCAAAACCTCTCAGTATATTTACCCATCCTCTCCCTCTTTGTTCCATTCTCTGAGGAAGAGATAGTTCTTTGCCTCGACTAAGATAAGCCCTCAGCCCTAACCCTTCCCATCTCTTCCTGGAGCTTGTGACATCCATCATTCCATCCCTCTCTCTCATCTTAAATGTCTCCCCTTCAACTGGCTCCTTCTTTGTTATCTACAAACATTCCCAGGTCTCCCTTGGCATTCAAAAAACCTTTTATTGTCCATCCCATCCTATCAAGGTATCACCACGTCTGTCACCTCCTTTTCACTTCCAAACTCCTAAAAAGATGTGTCTGTACTTTCTGCTGCTACCTTCTCATCATCAAATCACTTCTCAGCTCCCTGTAATTTGGTTTCCAGCCCCACCACTCTGCTGAAATTGCTGATCTCTTATTCACTCAATACAAAGACCTTGTTTGCTGTTTTGGGGAGGGTGAAGAGTCAGGAATGATGCATGAACCTGCATGACCAGAAGGGGAGCGGTGCTCTCAACAAATCATAGGGAAGTTTAGAAGAGGATGGGTTTGGGGGTGAGAGGGAAGATGATGAGCTCTAATTTAGACGTGTTGAGTTTGTCATGCCTATTGGGCATCTAATTCTAAGTCATCAATAGGCAGCTGGTGGTGCAGGACAGGAATTCAGAGACACTAGAAATAGATCCATAGATCATTCTCCCAGACCCCTCTGCAGATTCTGGGGTTTTTTTTGGGTTTTTTTTTGTTTTTGGTTGCTAGGCAATGAGGTTAAGTGACTTGCCCAGGGTCACTCAGCTAGTACGTGTTATGTGTCTGAGGCTTGATTTGAACTCAGGTCCTCTTGACTCCAGGGCTGGTGCTCTATCCACTGGGCACCCTGGCTGCCCCCATCCTCTGCAGCTTCTGAAACAGCTGACCAAGCCACCCCCTGAATACTCTCTGCTCCCTTGGATTTCATGACACTGTGATCTCTTGTCCTACAAATTTGACTAGTTCTCTATTTCCTTTGCTGGATCATAGATCTAGAGTTGAAAGGACCTCAATGGTCATGTAATTCAATCCCCTCTTTTTTTTAAATGAGGAAACTGAGGCCCAGGGAAGTTAAGTGACATTGCCCTGGTCATATAGATAGCAAGTTGTCAAAAGTAGGATTTGAACTTGGGTTCTCTGACTCTAGAGTCAGGGCTGTTTCCTGGCGATAAGTGTGAACATCTCACTAGGCTCTGTTATCATCATTACACGATTGACTCACAAATCTAAATATCCAGTCTTAGTTTTTCTCTTTAACTTCCACATTGCCTTTAGAATATCTCTAGCAGAGGGGCAGCAAGGTGGTGCAGTGGATAGAACACCGGCCCTGGAGTCAGAAGAACCTGAGTTCAAATTTAGCCTCAGACACTTACTAGCTGTGTGATCCTGGGTAAGTCACTTAACCATGAGTGCCTCAAAAAAAAAAAAAGCATCTCCACCAGGATGTCCTGTTGACGTCTCAAATTCAACGTATCATCCCAATTTGATCACCTTGATCCCTTCCTTCTCCCTCACTTCCCATATCCAATCAGCTGCCAAGTTTTTTTGATTCTACCTTCACAACATCTCACAGATCTACCTATCTCTCTCTCTCGCCACTCCCTGGACCCTTGTCCTAGTCCAGGGCCTTGTCACCTATGGGGGAAGAGCCGTATTACAGAGGGAGGAGCTTTGGCCCGTGAGTTAGAAGACCTGGGTTCAAATCCTGGACTATGATGTTTACTACTTTTATGATCATAAATAAGTTGCTTAATCTCCTTGCACCTCGGTTTCCCCATCTATAAAATGAGCAGGTTGGACTAGATGGCTTATGAGGTTCCTTCCAGTTCTAACTCTGTGATTCTATGGTTAGTCTCTTGCTTCCAGTCTCTCTTCTCTGTAATCGCTCTTCCATACAATTGCAAAAATAATATGCTATGGCATAGGTCTGACCACATCACTCCCCTGCTCCAAAACCTTCAGGGGCTCTCTACTGCCTTGAGGATAAGTGTAAATTCCTCATCTGGCACTGAAAGCCATATATAATCTGACTGCTACTTACCTGATTGTCCAGCCTTATTTCATATTATTCCTCTTCTATGTTCCATCCAAATTAGACTAGCTGCTCCTCAAACTCTCAATAGTCTATATCCAGCTGATGTGCATTCCCACAACCTACTTCCTGTGCTTGGAATGCACACTCTCCTCATCTCTGCCTCGCCAATATCCTCAGCATCACCCTAGCTCACAGTTGCATAGCACTTTGAGAAAAGTTGGATGGTGCAGTGGATAGAGTGCCAATCCTGGAATCAGGAAGACTCATCTTCCCAAGTTCAAATCCAGCCTCAGACACTTAGTTACTGTGTGACCCTGGGCAAGTTACTTAACCCTGTTTGCCTCAGTTTCCTCATCTGTAAAATGAGCTGGAGAAGGAAATGGCAAACCACTCCAATACCTTTGCTAAGAAAACCCCAAATGGGGTCACAAAGAGTTGGACATGACTGGACAACAACAAAATAGCTTCATTATTTCATGACCAAGCTTCACAGGCACTTTGTGAAGTAGGTGCTATTATAATTCTCATTTTACAGAGGAAGAAGTGGAGGTTCAAAGACAGCAAGTGACTTCCCCAGGGTCACCCAGCTAGTACTTGCCTAAGGTGGGATTTGACCTCAGGTATCCCAGACTGCTAGCCTGCCAAGCTGCCTCTGTAATTCTTCCTTCAAGGCTCCGCTCAGGCACCACCTTTTCTGTGAAGTTTTCAGTTGCTAGTATGCTGTCTCTCCCCAGATCACCTTGTATTTACCTCTCTGTGCGATGCTTAGACCCGCACTGGGATCCCACAGAAGTATACATGTAGGCTTTGCAAACCTCAGAGCGCTATATAAATGTTACCAACTATCATAGTTTCATTATCAGCTCTTTGAAGATAGAGACCATCATTTTTGTCCCTATATGACAAGAATATAGCAGCACAGTACGTGGAATATAGTAGGCACTTGCTAAATGTTTCTTGCATTTCACTGAATTTCTCATGCTCGCACAGTAAATGCCAAACATGGGATTCAAACCCAGGCCCTCTGCCTCCAAATACAATACTCTATGATTCCAGGTGCTACCACTTGCACCTGAAGGAGGTTCTGAAGTCTGGCCAGGGAAAATAATTAGGATGAAAAAAGAGACTTACCTGCCTTCAAGTAACAGAGAAAGGCGGTTGATAGGTGTCTCACCTTCCACAGCATAGGTTTGCTCGGTAGCTAGTGACAAGACTCTCTCCTCACAGCAGTGGACAATCTCTTTGTACGTCTGCAGGGGTACCTGCAAGGGCAGGTACAGGACCTTGTAGAGGTGGTCAAACTCTCCCACGAAGACATTCTTCCGTAGCTGGTACACCAAATGAGCCAGCTGAATCAGGCAGACTATGACCAGTAGGAAACTCCAGACAAAGATGTCCAGCCCACAGGCGAAAAACCAGCCCCACAATGCATGGCACAAGAAGCCAGTGGCTAGGAAGCTGAAGAGATAGAAACAACCATAGACACCGCTTCCCCCCATGAAGCCTAGCAGTACGAAACAATTGGCAAGGTGATAAAGTGCCCCTTCCGTGTCATGCTTCCAGCTTTCACACAGGGGGATCTGCCAAAGAAGTTGGTCCAAGACTGTGGTATTGTGACCCATCTTTCAAAGGGGTCTGGTCTCTGGGTACTTGGTTTAAAACTGCCCTGACATGTGAAATCAAGAAAATAAAGGAATCGGACTCTAAAAACCTGCTCACCTCCTGGCAACTTGCTGGCCCAACTCAGATTGCCTTCTTCAGGGGAAAGTTTCAGCCCAATTTTGGAGTTAAAAGAGCAACAGAGTCCAAAGGCTGGAGAGTTAAGGGGCTTCCCACTGTGGCCCGGGTGGGTCTCTTTGGCTACAAGCCCCTAGCAACAACACCCAACTGCTCAAATCAGAAGAAAAAAAAATCTTAAGAAATTTGTATTAGAAAAAAATAATATGGCCTGTGATTAAGGTTTCTCCAGGTTGTTGAAGAAAGCCAGTCTCAGGCTGTTCGCTGTTTCGCAGGAGGGAGAGTAAGGAGAAAGAGAGTGAGAGCATGCCCACGTGTTACATTTGGAATGCCTATCTCTTGGCCACGGAAATAGGAGTGACCCCACATGGATACCATGTTTGGAATTAGAATGCAAGGCGCAGGGACGGTGAGAAAAAGCAGGAACCAGTCAGACAGGCAAGCAGGCATACAAAGGTCACTTAACATAGCTCAGGAGAATTAGATAAGCCCATAGCATAAGTGAAGGGAGAAAGCATTAGAAGGGAGTAGAAATAACCCCTTTATTTAGAAAATAGTGAAGCATACCCCCTTTCCATCAAGGTTCCCTTGACTTTCAGTACTGAGGCTAATGGAAGTTTAAATGAAAATTCCCCTAAGCTTCCATGAATGTCTTAGGAAGTGGTTATTCCAGAATATATTATATCTATACATTTTAACTAATAGTTTTTGTTTTAGAGGTTGAGAAACTACCTTTTATAATAATAGTTTATTTTGTCTAGTGTTCCCTTAAAGATGATTGAATGCCTCTCCTAAGATAATATTATAGACAAATGATAAAGAATATTATATTTTCTAATACGTTACAAAAGTATGAGATTATTGTAGGGAAAAAAACGTTGTCTGTGTGAGATCTAGTAAGCTCTTTAAAATCCTACCTCCATTAAACTGTCAGCATCACTGACAAATATTTACTCACTGGCCAGAAGATAATACGAATATAAGATTTAGTACTGGTAGGGGTCTTAGAGGTCTATACTGACCCCCTCCCCCTCATTTTCTGTCATGCCTGGAATCATGGATGTAGAGGTCCAAAATCCTCATTTTTGAGGACTTTGACTTTTGAGATCACTTAACCCTGCTTGCCTCAGTTTCCTCATCTGTAAAATTAGCTGGAGAAGGAAATAGCAAAACATTCCAGTATATTTGCCAAGAAAATCCCAAAAGGGCGTCCCGAAGAGTCGGAAATGAATGAAAAATGATGAATATCAATGAACGAAAAGGCCAAGTGAAGTGATATGACCAAGATCATACAGGAAGTTAGGTAGCAGAGCCAGGATTTGCACCCAGGCCCTCTGGCTCTAGAATTCTGTCCATTGTATCACTTCTATTTTGCAAAACAAAATTACTAGAAGCAAAGTTTTTGATTCTCCTACTGGTGAGGGTGAAGGAACTTGAAGAACATCTCTCCACACTTCAGGCTGGTAGGGACAGGGAAGGGGGATCCTTTAAGGCTGATTTCTCAGGACTATCTGGCATGCTTTGGCAAGAACACTGGAAGCACAAATCTTAATTCCTAAGACTGGTTCCAGCACTGGCCCCCCCTTGCTACCTGGATGATGTTGGGCAAGTCACTCATCCTCTCTGGGACTCAGTTTCTTCATCTATAAAATGAGTGGGTGACTTCTACATGACCTCTAAGGTCCCTTGCCAGCCCTGAAATCTAGGATCCAATGAACCACCATGAATCACTAGTCCTCTTCTACAAAATGTGGTGGGGGTAATACAACTTGCCTAGCCTCATAGATGCGGTACATTGTAAACCTTCAGGGACTACATAAATGTCAGCTGTTCAGTCGTCTTCAGTCATGTCCAGTCCTTCGGGACTCCATTTGGAGTTTTCTTGGCAGACATACTGGAGTGGTTTGCTACTTCCTTCTCCAGCTCATTTTACAGATGACAAAATTGAAGTAAACACGGTTAAATGACTTGCCCAAGGTCACACAGCTAGTGAGTGTCTGAGGCTAGATTTGAGCTTAGGTCTTCCAGACTGAGCCGCCAGCTGCCTCATAAATGTCAGATCATGATTAATATTATTACTGCTTCTGGAATCAAACATCAGAGTTATAAAGGTGGTTGGGCTGCCCAAGCCAAGTCCCCCTCCCCTATTTCCCACTATGCATACATTCTAAATCAAAAGCAGCATATAAATAGATGTTTTAATTTTGATGTTTACAAAGATTCTGTTCTAATTTCAAAGATGGATACAGCTTGAAAGGCATATTAATTGACTCTAAACTGGGAAAATGAACTTGACATCAAGGGCTGATGATCACTGACTCTGAGGGACCCCAGATAAATCTCTATCTCCCTGTACGTCGGTTTTCTCACTTATAAAATAGGCCTTCTGATGCTTTGATTATGCTCATTAGGACTGGATGAAGATGATGTCTGATGATATAGCTAATAACAATAATAGCCAATGGCAGCTAGGTGGTCACAGTGGGTAGAATATGGGCCTAGAGTCAGGAAGAGCTGAGTTCAAATCTAGCCTCAGACACTTATTAGCTGTGGGACCCTGGACAAATCATTTAACCCTGTTTGCCTCGGTTTCCTCATCTGTAAAATAAGCTGGAAAAGGAAATGGCAAACTACTCCAGTATCCTTGCCAAGAAAACTCCAAATACGGTCATGAAGAGTCAAGCATGACTGAAAATGACTGAACAACAATAGCTAGCATTTATATAGAGCCTACTATATGCCATGCACTTTACAAACATTTTCTCATTTTATGTGCTCAACAACAGGTGCTCTTATAACCCATTTTACAGATGAAGAAACAGAGGTAAACAAGTAAAGCGACTTGCCAGGGTCACACAGTTAATTAGTGTCTAATTTGAACTTGTCTTACTGACTCCAGGCCTAGAGCTCTACCCATTGCAACCACCTGACTGCCCCTATTTTGCTGCTTCATTCATTCATTCATTCATTCAATGATTCATTCATTCATTCATTTTGGTTTACCCATTTGAACATCGTACATTTCCAAACAGGGGCTTCAAATATTGTACACATGGCCACATCTCATTCATCAGAAGAGAGTGGTGTGATGGGAGCTCAAGGAAGTAGCAGAGTCAAAGGAAGGCTTTTAAGGAGATCTGGATAAGCAGAAGAGAGGGAGTGGGAAAATTCAGAGAGGGGAATTAAAGTTTGAGATTTTGGAGGTGAACAAACTGTGATGGTAGTGAACAGCAATGATGATCTCCTTGATCCCGCCACACTGGTAGCTGACTAAAGCATAACTGAGGTGCAGAAATTGTGAGGCTGGTACTAAGAGTCATTCACATAGATTCTGAAGTCTCCACAGACGAGAGAGGGCAATCAACGAGTCAGGGAGTAAAGTCGTGGGGAAGCTTGCACGAGTTCTGAATTCACAGGATCTGAAAAGATCTCATCATTTTAGATGAGAATTTACCTCATTATAATGTGAAAGAAGGTAATCTGAGAAATAAAACCTTCACATGTGCCAGGCAGGAGATGACCTTTTTTTTTTTCTTCAGCCAAAGGAAGTTTATTAGTGATAAATCACATTGACCAGGTGACGCCTGTAAAGACAAACAGGCATGAGAGGTTCTCAGCCTTGTGGGCCTGAGATTCTCAGCATCTGAATGAGGGCCAAGGTGGATCTTAAATACTAAAGTAACTTTGGGTGTCCAGAGAAGGGGGTTGGGAAAAGGGTCTAGGTAAGAATTCTAATTGGGGAGGTCTGAGAGATTGAATAGACAATGGGAATAGCTAATGGAGGGAACAGGAAGGCAGAAGTTTGAAAGGCATCTGCACAAAATCAAGGTGGGGCTAGGACTTTCAAAAGAAGATAAGGGGAGTCGATAAGGAACAGTTTTAGACCAGAGAAGGACTTTCTGGGGCCTACAGACAAAAGGGAGCCAGATTCTTTTAGGGCGCATCTGAATAAGATTAAAAGTTAAGGCTAAGGCTTTCAAAGGAAAATGAGGGTCTGGAGCCTGTGAGTCAGATTCCCTTTGGGGCAAAGGGCAAAGATCTTGGCTTGGGCCCCACCCCTATCATTCCCCCCTCAAACAAATCGGAACCAAATTCTTTTGGTGAAAGGGGCGAAGGTCTCTGCTTCTGAAACTGCTTTCTGCTGGCAAGGGGCTTAGAGCTGTCCCTGCCTCTCTGGGTCCTGTTCGAGGGGTCAAACTTCAAAACCTGGCTCATGCCAGGTTCAGTGGACTAGAGACCTTGGGTTGGTATACAGTAGGAGATGACTTTCTTTGCGCGCACACACACACACACACACACACACATCCCTCTGCCCTCACCATCCCATGGGGCTCTAAAGCACTATGGGAGGTACTAGAAACGCAAAGATGAAAAATGCCGCCTTGAGGTGGAGAAAGGAAACTAAGTCTCTAGAAAAAAAAAGGACAGGGCAAAAGGACAATGTCCCTTCCTTATTGAAGTAATAGATTACATGCTGTCATTTCAGTAGTTAAACCAGGGGATTTCCACCTCTTTCCTTTTGCATCCCCTACCTTATATGCCTTTATTTTAAGAAGCAGTTATAATTTTTCACTCTATTCATATGCATTTGGGGCTGCCAAAAAAGAAAAAAAAATTTATTGCCAGCCTTGGGAAGGGTGTAAGGAAGCCACCAAAACAGTGAAACACCCTACGCCTCTGCATGAGATAGAATTTCAAAGTAGGTCATCTTTCTGGGCTGAATTCCCAGTCAGCATACCTGACATACTATTGTTGCTGGCATCTGTCCTTTAAAGAAACACTAGCATGTTGTGACTGTTTACTGACCATTCACCTGTTCTCACGTCAATTCATTCATTCCATCTCTCCTACCAAACTTTGTACTCTTTTAGATATCTACCCACCCACTCTGGAGTCTGCAAATCTCTATGGCTATGCCTGTTTCTACACATGGTGCTATGCCAATTGGGAGTCCCCTTTGTGATCTCCAGTTTCATATACCAGTGAGTTATTAGCTGGAATAATATCCCATAGTCAATTCAGTTAAATTAACATTTAATAAATGCCTACTAAGTGCCAGGCACTATGCTAGGCACTAAGGATACAAAGATGAAAAATTGTATTGCCTTCAAAAAACTTACAATGTGATGGGGGTGGAGACAGACTATTTACATAAATACATATGATATAAAGCAGCTAGGTAGCCCAGTGAATCGAGTCCTGGACGTGGAGTCAGAAAGACTTGAGTTCAAAGTCCTGTCTCAGATACTCACCAGCTGAGACCCTGGACCAGTGACTTAAGCACTGACTCAGTTTCCTCATATGTAAAATGGGGATAATAATACCACCTACCTCCCAGGGTTGTTGTGAGGATAAAATTAAATATTTGTAAAATGCTTTGCAAACTTTAAATGAGTTATTGTGGTGGTGGTGGTGATGATGAATTGAAAAAAGCAAAAGAGAAAGTTAGGGTGTTTTCAGAAAATGTAAGAAGGTAGAGACTCCTTTTAGCTTTAGGGTGGAGGGCATTGGGGAAGGTTTCATGGAAGAAGTGGTACATGAGCTGGACCTAAAGGAAGAGATGTTGATGGGGGAGAGGAAAAGAGAGAAAATACCAAAAGGGGAGGGAGGTGACTGACCTGTGCAAATGCACGGAGATGGGAGAGGGCAGAGCAAGACAGAATACAGTAGCCCTGTTTTTCTGGTTTGGAAGTAATATGAAATAAGACTGGACAGGTAGGCTGGAATCACATTGCGGATCCTCCTTTACTCTTGTCTGAGGAAGGTGTGGTTCTTCTTGCCCAGGAAGACACCTTTACTGTTTCTGCACTCAATCTCATTACTTCCTGTCTCTTTCAAGAGTTTGTATCCACAATGATTCCATTTCTCCCTCCCTCCGTCCATCTCTCTCCCCATCTTCTTTCCTTTCTCCTTCCTTTCTCTCTCCTTACCTATTAACTTTTTTTTCACTATCTACAAACATACTCGTCTACTCTGTCCTTAGGTATTCTCCCTTCAAGTATCCTAAGTATTACTTGCTGCTAATATTCCCTCTCCCAGAATAATTCTTATCTACTTCTCTCCCTAGGAGGGTGTCAAGCTTTTTCACCAGCTCTTGCTCAACAGGACAGGGTTTACTACATAACTCCCAAACAATTCCATTAAAGGTTGTCTCATTAACAATTCTAGAATGTACCAATGTTTCAGGCAAATAATCTGATCCAGCCCCTCAAAAACCTTAAATAGCTCTCCATTGCCTATAAAAAAAAAGTACATTACCGCTTGGCATTTAAAATACTTCAATCTGACACCTACCTTTCCAGCTTTATTTCACACCATTTCTGTTCATGTGTTCTGTGTCCTGTTCAAACTCAACTACCAGCCATTCATTCCCCAAACAATACGCCTATCTCCTGCTCTGCCATGTATTTACATGTTATTCCTCAAGCCTGAAATGTGCTCACCATTACTTCTCAGAAATCTTAAGAAACCTTCAAACTTCACTCACATGCCATATCTTCAGCAGTCTTTCCTTATCCCCAAACATTAACTGCCCACTCATTTAATTTTTTTCTTACACTATGCTTACTATCAATACTCGTTTTATCCCTGGATTTTTTCATTATATTGCCTTTTTTCCTTTGAAACCACTTATTATTTATGGAAAACAAGCATTTCCATAACATAATAAAAAAATATGATTGCACATAAAACTGCAAATTATTATGCACAACTTGCTATTCCTTTTAAATATATAATACTTATCATGTAAATTTTTTTCATCCCTCCCCCCTCCCACTCTAGAGATGGCTACACAAATAGGTATGCGTGTGTGTATGTATGTGTATGTATGTATATATATATACATATATATATATATATATATATATATATATATATATAGTAAAATTATTCTATGTATACTTCTATTTATCACTTCTTTCTCTGGATGCAGATAGCATCTTTATATATCCTTTATAGTTAATCTGGGTATTTTATAATAGTCAACAGTATTAGGCTAATTATGACCTAGGTAAAACTGTTTACTTCTTGGACCAAGACTCACCTGCTTGTAAACCTATAGTGAGGAACAGATATTTTAACAGAGGTTAAGCCCATTACAATGATTAAAGATGGTATCTGTAATTACAATTCTGTGAATGACTGAACTTAAAATGAAATTGCCAAAGTTAATACAAATTCTCTACACAAGCTTTCTATACATATGTCAGTGCCTACCTCAGGCATTTGTTGCAAAAAGAACAAAGAAAATTTATTAGCTGCTTAGCTGACACAAAAGGCTATTAGTACTGTTAATGCTATCAAGTCTTCACTGCTTCCTTATGTAGCGTAATGGCAGCTCCAGAATCTTAAAGGCTGGTCTGGCAGAGGGGGGAATCCCAAGGAGACTCCACCCAATGAGAAGTGCACCGGGTGGGAGGCAGCATGAAGCAGTGGAGAGTGGCTAGTTTGGAGGTAGAAGGCCTGCTGGATTTGAATTCTGGCTCCGTCACTTATGGGTTGTGTGACTTTGGGAAAGTCCCTTAATTTTTCTCAGCCTTAGCTTCCTTACCGGAAAAATGAGGGGGCTAGACAAAATAATCTGTAGAGTTCCTCCCAACTATGATCTCATGCTCTAAATTACTGAGTATGAACTCTCTTCTACCTACCAAAGTGCTAAACTAATAAATCAGTTACGAGGCATATAGTTTTCCCCAGTACTATCAATTTGTTTATAATGACTTAGCTCTTGCCCATTCTAACCAAGACAGCCTTTTAGTATTAAGGCCATAGAATAAGGATCACTGATCTATGTCAGGACTCGAACACATGATTATGGTCTTAGCAAATAAGTTAAACATACACTGGTTAACTTTTGAACAGAGATCTTTCCAGCCAAGGCACTGATGGAGTCCAGAATCCAAACAGTTCTTCCAAATGCAGATAGGTGAAGAACTCCAGCAGTGGCATTAATACAAGACAGAAACCTTGTGTAGTTTTTGCCTTAACAGCTACTCCAATATTTCAATGACCTGTAATTTCTTTACTGAGTACTCGTTTTATTAACTATAGCGCATAAGTCCTTTATATCCCTTAATAAATGGTATTCACAAGTTGTGGCAAAAAAAAAAATCTCTTGGTGGAAAATCCTTTGGTGATGAACGTCCCCAAAGTTAGTCTGGAGGAATCTTGGATGATCCTCACCTCTTTCATTTTACATAAGGAAGGCTTGGAGAGGTCAAGGGGCTTGCTTGAAGTTACACCACCAATAACCTAGAGCTGGAATTCATAACTCCGATTCTGACTCCACATGCATGAAGACTCCTACGCAGCCATTCCAAGTTTGGTGGGATCTCCTACAGCCAACCATCTCCTACCACAAGTTTTTTAATTCCAGGGTTATCTCTGGTATAAATCCCACCTGGATATCCAGTATAATCCTTGTGATATATTGTTGTAATTGCCTTGCTAATATTTTGTTCAAAATTTTTGCATCAATATTAGGGAAATTGATCTATAATTTTCTTTCTGTTTCAGCTCTTCCTGGTTTAGATATCAGCACTTATATTTGTGTCATTCCAGGTTTACCCCCATGCTACATAAGGAAGCATCACTAAGCATTGTTAGTGGAGAGTTAGTAAAATTAGCAACAATCCAAGGAGGCCTGCAGGGGGGTGATAACAGTTGTGCTGGTTTTGAATTGGTGGAAAGGCCTGCCTCCCAAGAACTCTTAGAACTTCCTCTGAAAAGAACAGTCTTACCAAAAATTTCCAGATGTCGCCCCTAACCATCCCCCCAAAAGCAGCATGTGGCACAAATACTTTTAAGAAGAAAAAAGTTGCAATATATATACCCAAATATTTTACCAGATTTTATATATATACATACATTTTATTTTTTAAAGAAATTATAAGTATTCACACATATAAGAATTTTATTCTTCAAAGAAGCCCCCAAATAATTTAATCCCATTCATTCCTTAGGAACTATTCTTCCAATGTCGGACAACCTAGGGGGAAAAAAAGATATTTTAGCAAACTGGACTTCAAAAAAACATGCTCTTTACTCTGACATCAATTAACAAACAATACTTGGAATGTCTCCCCTGAGAAACTGCCACAGCTCTCCTAATGTCAATGAAATTGTACTAAAGGTAAAATTTTTAATGGTTCTAGTTTCACTTAACTTAAAAACACTTAATGAAATAAGTTTTCAGAACTTAAAATATGCTAACATCAAACAGCTTAATCTCTGTAAGCCTTTGAACTAGGGCATACGTTTTCTTAAAAACATCTTCCAATAAAAGAAAACATTTTTTTGTTATTCTAAAGCTACCAAGAACACAGAGGCCTGTAGGTCATTTTGTTTGTGCAAGTGTGTTTGGCAAACACAGATGAAGTTGAAAGTTGCAAGGTCAGCTCAGTACATCACTGACTTCCTGTGGAAAGTTTTCAATTAATACCTAGTGTAAACTAAGAATTACAGCTGCTAAGTCCACTCTGAAAGAACAAAAAGGAACACTGCACAGATGACAGCAGTAAAAACAGCAGGCTGCCTCTCTTACAACATTTAATCATAATCTGGGACCACAGGGCAGCCAAGTACTACTAAAAAGGTAACAAGATAAATTAGGCTGTTCTGCTCCTCAAGTTTCAAGTAAATGCCTCTCCACCCAGCTATGATACAACATTCTGTGCACAAACCTAAAATCTCTTTTCTAAAGTCTCTGGAAAGAAAAAAAGTAGATAATGTTTTGGCAGTCAAGAATACTAGAAAATTAACCACACTCTTGCTCAATTCCTCTTCTGAGCGATACGTTCATGGTTTTTATATTTTTGTTTTCCTATAATTCACTAACAAATCATCATAAAATGAGGCACAGGAATAGATGGTATCATTTGGTATGCACATTCTCTCATTATTCATTTGTGGACACATAAAGCTGCTGGAGGAGAGGAATTTATTCATCTTTGTGTTCCCCAACTGTACCTAGCAGAGTGTTCTGCTCATAGCAGAGCCCAATAAATACTTTTTAGATGTACACACAGCGGAGATGATGTTTTCATACACTCCCTTCCATGGTATCTTTTTTCTTTTTAAATCAGCAATTCTTCATTACCTTCATATTGGCACATTTCACCTATCTTAATGTTTGGTTCAACTAAATAAGCATCCTTACTGCTCCTCTCTTCTCCAACTGAAAACTTGAGGGCCCTAGGATTAATAGCTATCAATTGTCATATCTTCCTTAAAATTTTCCTCTTCAGAGGGAGACTGCTTACTATCACTACACTTCTCTCAACCTTACTTTCTTCAACTGTAAACTATGGGGCTTAGAGTAGATCTCACTATGGCCCTTTCTAGTTTGAAAATTTTATGGTTTTCTAAAATTGGGTCATCTTTCTTGGAATCACACTGCCGTACACTGGCAAAAGGAAAATGCCTGAATTTACCATTTTCTGTATTTTTCCTAATGTAGAGCTCAGCTTCTTAACTGCTTTATTAAATAACTGTTAGCCTTGCTAAATGTGCCTCCTTAGTGCTTTCCAAACGCTATATAACATAAAACCCTGATATTTCACATTTTAGGGATTCTTTGAAAAATACTGATGCTAGAGATATTCTTCCCTAAAATAGCAAATATAACAATTATGTGGAAAGATTATATATAGTCATTTTTCAGTATAAAAATTAAACCTATTTCCCCTATTTTGCTTCAAAATTTACTCCACCTCCCTTGACTCCAAGGATATTCCATACCATCTATCAGCATTTACAGATTTCATCACTATATATCACAAATGTGAACAAACTTCATTTTAAGCTATTTCAATTAATCCCCCGAGGGTGGAAAAAACATTAATAGTGTTAAGAACTTGCCAGTTAGATTTACCCTCAGAGCAGTACAGGGAGTTCTGTACTAAGTGTAATCACTAGAATGCTGTGACCTAGTTCACATTCATACACCGTTTTTGGCAATGAAGCTTTATAAACAGCTTTCATAATAAGAGTTTTAAGGTTTATAGCACAAAGCTTATATGTAAGCCTAACAACTAACATTCTGGCAATAAAAGCTTCCCACACTGACAAGGTAGCATAAGAAAAAAAGCTTGTAATTTGAAGGTCCAAATACCTGGGTTATAGCCGTAGTCTACTATGAATTCACTTCTGTGACCTTGAACAAGTTTGAAGTTTCTCATGCCCCACTGGGATAAAAGGACATTTAAAAAAAAATACCTATTCCTATTTCATAAGGATTACAAGATCACAGATTTTGTGCTAAAAGAGACCTCAGATGTCATCTAGCCTAAGGCCCTCATTTTACAGATGTAGAAAACTATATTTGAGATTAAGTGACTTTGCTCAAAGTCATTCAGACAGTAAGGAACAGATCGAGGAATTAAACTCAGGGCCAAATCCAGCACATACTTTCCACTAAACCAGCCTACTCTCACAAAAGACAAGTGAAATGTACCAACTTCCTGGAACGGTCTCTCAAATTCAAGTTGTAACCAGGACTACTGTCTTCCTTTATACTCCAATATGGGAAACGAAGCTCTATAATACCTTTTGCTCATCAGGGACACTATGCATAAAGCAAAGAGTCCTGGTGATGTCACCAATGTAGTTCAAGCTAAATTGCTAACAGGCAGGAGGGGTGGGAGGCTCCTCCTAATGTCAAAATTATTCACTCTCATAAGGCTAGGCTAACTAAGATCCAGATTTAGTTTGCAAGAAAACTTCAGATCTTGAAGGTTAAAGATAAGAGGACTTCAAGTCTATAAATAAAGCCCCATTTAAATCAAACTATACAAAAATCTGGGATCATCAAACTAATTAAGGGAGAAGTTGCTATATAAAAGGATTCACTATGATTTAAGTAGTCAAAAGCCTAAGTTTGCTTAAAATAATTTGATTTACATCTGTATTAATTCTGATTATATCTGCCATGCAGTGAATTTCAAAACTGAAAGAAAACTAAAAAATAATCTAGGTCAACCTCTTCAATTTATAGAAGAGGAAATAGGTCTGATGAAAGGAAGTAACTTACCTAAAGATCAAAAGGCTAGTTAACGGTAGAGTCTAGAACAGGGGTAGGAAACCTGCAGCCTTGAGCCTTAAATCCCTAAAAGGATTTGTTCTATGAAGTTTGGATTCAGTCAAATGGTCTCACTTGAGGTCTTAGAGGCATCAAGGCTGCAGGTCCCCCACCCCTAGACTAAGGCTTAGATATCTTTACTCAGTCTAGTGCTCACATTTCATTTTCTGGCCTTTCCTCTTTCCAGCCCAGAGGGCAAGAACAATCCTAGAACTCCTTGGGAGATAGGAAGCAGGGGCATATATAAATGTGAGTATCAAGATATGTGACTTTGTTATCACTCAGCCACTCTGACATTTAAACTAGCAGTACAGTTTTGTGGAAGAACACTAGACTAAAAAAAAAAAATTAGGTTCTAGCCTCACCTCTGCCCCTAACTAGTTATGTGACCTTAAAGGAGTGACTTCACGTCTCCGTGTCTAAGATGTTTGATTGCTAATACTCCTTCCAATTCTAAATGTCAGGTTCAAAACATTCCACTAACGGCTCAGGTTTCATTTTAGAGAGGAACAATATAAAGCTTAATGAATTAATGAAATGAAAGCTTAATTTAATTCCATTTTGTATCTAATAAATGCACGTAGGGGTCCTCTAGTTCCTATCTCACAGTTCTTTATGAACTCAAGGGCATTCAAGAATGGGAGTTTTAAAATAAGCTTTTCCCTTTTGCTTTCTCTAAGTCAGAATCTGATGATTAGCCAAGTAGCATTCTGGACATACTGTAACCCTACTTCTCACCATCAACCTACCAACTTCCATGAATCTGAATAACACCCTCCACCTTTTTTTAGCTGCTATAGCTAACCATCACTGCCTTGTCTAAATGAACTCTTAAGTTCCAATAAAATTAATCAATCTTATTATATTATTCTTCCCATCCCACCTCCCAACTCTTTCAAGGTAGAGAAGTTGTACTTTCTATCCTGAAAGCAAATGGTTATATTACACAACATTTGTTTAAAAAATATTTTCCTTGACTAGTTAAAAAGTTACATTAATTCCTTTCTCCCAAAGCTACCACTTCAGATGAGGTACTGCCTAAGATGTAAAATGTTGATTTTTTTAATCTTTGTTCAATTGCAAAACAGATTAAACTAAGTCAAAGCAGTGCCCAAATTCCCTTTGCACCCAGTACTCACCATCCATACTCTACTTCTTTCATTCATATTTTGAATCCCAGGGCTCTCATACACTCCTTGTGAGCTTCAATTAGATGTCCACAGTGTTCTTCTCCTTTCTCAATGATGCTATAAAACACAGTTTAGTTATTATACAGCAAAAATAGGTATTAAGCTACTCAAGTAAAAAATACAGACATTCACAAAGGGAGACAATGTGTGTTGAGTGGTGGTCAAACTATAAAAACTTGTTATGAGAAATGCTGTTACAAAGAGCCTTTTATAATCAAAGCTATTTTGATGTCACAGATAATAAAAAAGTCCACCTACAAACATGCTTCAATCCTGTATTACAAATGTGTATGGTCTAGATGGTAAGTCTCTAGAATTTTAAAAACTTGATTGAATGCAAATTGTATGGCAGCAGGACAAAAACCAAGTTTTGGATCTGCCATCAGATCGAAATTATTCCTTGGCTCAACTTTAATAGAGTTTCACCTGTCCTCTCCCTTAAATCTTATGTTTATCACCTAAATAAAACCCACAAAAATTCCTAAAGTATTCAGCAAATAAAGACAAAAAAAGATCCCAGGCCCTGTGGCAACATGGCTGTTAACCCTCCACCGGGTTCAGAGAGCACTTTTTCACTTGTTACTAGAAAGAGGCTAGAATTCAGAATTTTCTTTACACTTGGTTTTCTAGCAATGCAGTTATTTAAATAAAATTCCATTGTAACAATAGCAAATCTATAAAAACTACCCTGATGGCCCAAAGAGTTTGTCATAAAGTTATTTGTGTGTATTTCTCAGATATTTTCCACTAGCGAAAAAAATTTCTTAAGGTTTTTTTTTTTTGCTTCATACTTTGCTAGGGGCAAGAAGAGAAAGAGAATTCCTGTTCTCAAAGTAAAGGATGGGGAATGTGATAAGGAAAAGAACTAAACAATTTCCTCAACTGAGGTAGCCTATACATTGGAAGTTCTGTAAAGGCTTGATCAAGATAACCCCTCACAGTCCAATTTCGGAACCACTAGCAAAGACATGTATTCCTAGGTATCCACCCAACAGCATGGCACTTTTTCCCATTGAAAATCCAAATCCAAAAGTGCTGAGATACAAATATACGTTAAAGTATATTTAATCCATGTAATCAGAGTGTATTCCGTACCCAGCCCCAGTACTAGGCTCTGGGGAGCACACAGAGAATAAAAACAGTTCTTTACTCTCTAGAAACAATCTAATTGACATGATTTAAGATACATACACATGAAACAGGCAATCATATATTGTTCTGAACATGTCAAAAAATACATGTTAACAGAGTCTCAAGTGTTATAATACCATTGGACATATGATTTAAAAAAAATTATCCAGGCAAACTGGTAAACAGATGGGAGAAGGTAGACAACGAGAAAAGAAAAAATGGGAACCAAATAACAGTAATAATAGCTGACTTTCATACAGCACTTTAATATTTGCAAAGCACTTTATATACAAAAGAGGATCACAACAACTTTGTGATATGGGCACTATGGGTATTGTCCCTACTTTACAGATAGAGGAAACCAAGGGGCTCAGAGAAGTGACTTGCCCACAGTTACACAGCTAGGAAATGAGAGGGGGAGATCAAGCTAGGTCTTCCTGACTCAAAATAAGGTATCAGAGGAGGTAAAAGGTTGAGTAAATGAGAATATCGGCAAAGATTAAAATAGCCACAAAAGACGAAAGGGAGGAAAAAAAAATCCCAACACACAAAGGCAATGACAACACCCT
Source organism: Phascolarctos cinereus (assembly GCF_003287225.1). Classification (NCBI taxonomy): domain Eukaryota; kingdom Metazoa; phylum Chordata; class Mammalia; order Diprotodontia; family Phascolarctidae; genus Phascolarctos; species Phascolarctos cinereus. Next base: position 111,078,397 of record NW_027556098.1, read on the forward strand.
GCAAAAGCAATATATTATGTGCCATGACAAGTACTTAAAGTGGGTTAGTCTTTAAAACAACCTGCACAGATGATAAGAGCATATGGTTCGTCTGTTTGCTTGCTTGCTGAATAGTACAGAGATGACAGAAGCAAGGATCAAACTCTAGCCACACTGGAATAATGGACCAAACATAACAAAAATACATTTTACAGGAAATATTAATTCCTGCACTTTAAAGAAAAATTAACTGCACAAGTAGCAAACAAGGGAGAGCTGGTACTGTAACAAACCACGTGAAAAAAGCCTAGGAGTTTTAGTTTAGTCCAAGGGTAATGTGACTACCTGAAGAGTGAATAGTCTTAGACAACTGATGGAAGTAGTTACCAGAGCAAAAGAAGTATGGCATTTACAGTGGCCAGGCATCTGGAGTGCTGGGCTAAAATGCCAATTTTTGAGAGAGATTGGGAGTGCCCATGGTTCCAGAAACCACGCTACATGAGGATTAGTTGATGGAACCGAGGACACTAAATTAATGAATTCAGCATTTGTTGCATAGATTTTCTATGTTAATGTTCATTTTACAAATGAGGACACTGACACAGGTTAATTACCTAATCCAAAGTCTTGTGTAAGTAAAACTGGAGTTATTTTGTGGTGATCCAGAGAATAAAAACTAAGATAAAAAGGTAGTTGTAGATTTCAAATGAATGTAAAAAATAAATCTCTAAAACTTAGAACTGTTTAACAATAGAATGAATTGTTCTGTGGGATAATGACCTCTCTATCACTCGAAGTACCATCAACAAACAGACATTGAATTAACTTTTTTCAGGGATGTTGCAGAAAGAACTTCTATGTGATTTCAAAGGTAATTTTGAGGTAGGTTTTATACTTTTCCATCTCAAACAACCAAACATCATCCCAATAGAAAGTGATCTCTCATCTGACAGCATTCTGTACTATTCATGTACCTACTATATTCTAATACACATACACACACACACACACACACACACACACACACACATATTTAACCATATGGATGTTTTTACCCTTACAAGATTATACACTCTGATGGTGTGGCCCATGTCTTACTTTTCTTTGTCTCTTCCAGTACAATGCACAAAGAAGGCCTTTGAGAAATTATTTACTGAATGAATGAATGATTACAATGTTAGGAGAGTAGATTAGGTGATACCAAAATCCTCTTCCAAATCTAAGATTCTGTTAATTACTTTGGTTTGCTACTAACTACACTGTAGTACAGTGGAAAGAACACTGGATTCGTTCATTCAACAAGCACTTATTAAGCACTTAATGTGTGCCAATCAAAGTATACCTCAAGTACTGTTTTCAGTTGTGAGCATTACATTTTAGCAAAAACACATGACAAACAGGGTGCTCAGGCTATTGAAGGAACTCAGTATCTTGCTATATGAGGACTGGTTGAAGAAAGTGGGGATACTTAATCTGGAGAAAAATCAATCAACAAGCACTTGTTAAGACTCCACTATGTACTGCCAGACACTGTGCTATGTGTTGGAGAAAAAAAGACCAAAAATGGAGTTGTGAACAGATCCAACCATTTTGGAGAGCAATTTGGAACTGTGCCCAAAGGACTATAAAACTGTGCATACCCTTTACTCAGCAATACTACTTCTAGGTCTGTATCCCAAAGAGATCATAAAAACAGGAAAAGGACCCACATGTACAAAAACATTTATAGCAGTTTTTTTTTGTGGTGGCAAAGAACTGGAAATTGAGAGGATGCCCATCAATTGGAGAATGGCTGAACAAGTTGTAGTATATGAATGTAATGGAATACTATTGTGCTATAAGAAATGATGAGCTTTCCAGCAAAACCTGGAAAGACTTATATGAACTGATGCTGAGTGAATGAGCAGAACCAGGAGATTATATACAGTAACAGCAACACTGTGCAATGACTGACTTTGACAAACTTGGCTCTTCTCAGCAATGCAAGGATCTTAGACAACGCTAAAAGACTCACAACTGAAAATGCTATCCACACCCAGAGAAAGAACTATGGAGTCTGAAAGCAGATGGAAGCGTATTATTTGCTCTCGTTTTATTTTGTTGTTTTGTTTTATTGCTTCCTGCTCATGGTTCCTCCTATCAGTTCTAATTGTTCTTTACATCATGACTAATGGGAAAATATGCTTACTATGAATGTATAAATAGAGCCTATATCTGATTGCATGCTGTCTTGGGGAGGGAGGAGAAGGAGAAAATCTAAAACTCAAAATCTTATGGAAGTGAATGTTGAAAACTAAAAAAGAATAAATTTTTTAAAAAAATAAATAAAAAGCATAGTTCCTTCCTACAAGGTGTTTCCATTCTATAAGAAAACAACAAACTTACAAGTTGACAGAAAACATATACAAAGTAATTGTGCGTGAAATGAGGAAGAAGTCTACCGCAGGGAGAGTGAGAAGTTGGGAGCTGAGGAGATAGGGGGATATGCATGTGTGGAAGGCCTCATGTAGGAAATACTTCGGCACTTGGATTAAACTGGAGAGGTGAGGAGGAAGGGCATTCCAAATGGAAAGACACAGAAATGGGAAAAGGGATGTTGTTCATGAGACATCAAATGGGTCAACTTCTTTCGAACACAGACATGAAAAGGGAATTAATGTGTAATTCTGGAAACAGGCTGGAGCCATTTAGTGAAGGGCTTTAAATAAGAACAGAAAAAAGAGGTTCTATGTGATCCTAGAAGCTACAGGAAACCGAGCTTTCTTTGAAGGGCAGCATGCCAGTCAAATTTAATCTTGAAGAATATCACTTGGGCATCTGGGTAGAGCACAGACTGGGAGACCAGTTGGGAAGCCATTTGGATGTGACACGTAAGAGGTGAGGAGTGCCTGAACTAGGCTGGTGACAGTGTGAGTAGAGAGAAGACAGAAGGAGAGAGCTAATGTATGCCTTCCAAAGACTTGAAGGGTTGTCATACATATAAGAGAGGTAGTATTGTATTGTGCTAGATTTGAAGTCACGAAGACCTGGGTTCCAATCCTATCTTAGAGAAAGGAAAATTCTGGGCAAACCACATAACGTCTCTGAGTCTCAGTTTCCTTATCTGTAAAATCAAGAGATTAGACCAAATGGTTCCTAAGGTCTTACTCAGCTTTTTCATCTTGGAGCTGAAGAATGGATCAGTGGGCAAAAAAGTTAAGAGAGATGCAGAGTTCAATACTAACATAAAGACAACCTAAGTGTCAGAGCAGTCCAAAGATGGAATTGGCTTTCTTACAGGGCTCTAAGCTCAGTATCCCTGAAAGCTCTCACAAAGAAGAATAACCACCTGTCAGAAGTACAGTAGATGGGACTGATGTTTTAGGTAATAGCTAGACTAGATGATATCAAAAGTATTTTCCAGTTGTGCAATGCTATTGTTATGCTTTTATTATTTGAAAAGAACGGAGTACTGGTGAGAACACTGAGTTCCATATTTTGGAATCTTCTGTACACCATTATATAGCTATACACTACATCACAGACAAAAGAAAAGAACAAAGAGTACAAGCAGGTGATTTAAAAAAAAACAAGCTAAGAATAGTAAAGTGATCAGGAATGTGCTGTTTTCTTTTTTAAAGTAAAATTTTATTGATGTTTTATTTTTTACATCACCCAGATTTCTCCCACTATGCCTTGTCCCTCTTCCTAGAGAGCTACTCCATTTAACAAAGTTATTCAGAAAAAAAAAAAGAAAAAAAATCAGAACTAATCAAAACATTTGAGGGAAAAAAAAAAGCCTGAAAATACAGGTAACATATCCCAACCATGGACCTCCAACCTCTGCAAAGGAGTGAGATGGGGGTATCTTCTCCTGTCTCTCTCAGGCGCCATGTTTGTTGTTTGTAATTTTGTAGCATTCACTTTCTTATTGTTTTGTGATCATTCTATTTATGCTCTTATAATCATAGCATACATTGTTTTCTTCGCCCTCCTTTATTTCACTGTACATCAGATTCTTTAAACATTTCCATGATTCTATCATATTTGTCATTTCTTATAGTACAGCAACATTCCATTACCTCCACAAAGCACAATTTGTTTAGTCATTCCCCAATCTATGGGCATCTATTTTGTTTCCAATTCTTTGCTACAACAAAAAGTACTGCTATAAATTTTTTGGGGTATATGGGGACTTTTTTCTTCTTAATGATTTCCTTGGGTATAAGCCTAGCAGTGGACTCTATGGGTCAAAAGATCCAGACATTTTAGTCACTTTTTTTGCATAATTCCATCTCATCTCCTCCAATAGACTATCCTCTGTTATCTCCACTCTGCTGCTCACCTATGCCTCTCCCATCCTGAAAAAAACATTACTTGACCTTTCTTTCCCTGCTATTGCCCTATATTTCCTCCACCCTTAGCTGCCAAATCCAATGGACTTTTCTCTATCCTCACTCTCCTCCACATCTCTTCAGCCTTTAACACTATCGATCACTGTCTCTCCTCTCAGGGTTCTCTCCTGGGCCCTCCTTCTTCTCCCTCTATACTATTTCACTTGGTGATATCATCGTTCCCACAGACTTAATTATCATCTCTACGCTGATGATTTTCAAATCTACCTATTCTGCCCCAACTTCTCTGCTGATCCCCAATCTCACATCTCCAAGGTGATGTCCAGTAGACATCTTAAACTCAACAAAATGGAACTCATTTATCTTTCCCTCAAACCCTCCCACCCTCCCTTATTACTATAGAGGACAACATCATTCTCCCAATCCCTCAGGATTGCAACTTAGAAGTAATCCTGGACTCCTCACCATCTCTTATCCCAATCTCTTATCCCTCTCATATTCAATCTGTCCTGTCAATTTCACTTTTGCAACTTTAATATACCCCCTTCTCTCTTCTGACGCTGCCACCACTCTAGTGCAGGCCCTTATCACCTTACACCTGCTCCAAGTCTATCTTCACTCCAGTCCATTCCCCATTCAGCCAATAAGTGGTTTTCCTAAAGCGCAGGTCTGATCATGCTCCTCCCCACTCCATAAACTCCAGTAGCTCCCTATTATCTCCAGGATCAACTACAAAAGCTCTGTCTGGCATTCAAAGACCTTTATGACCTAGCCCAGGGGTGAGGAACCTGCTGCTCTGAGGCCACAGGTGGCCCCCTAGGTCCTCAAGCGCACCCCTTTGACTGAATCCAACCTTCACAGATCAAATCCCCTTCAAAAGGCTTCACCCAACGACCTACATACAAGGCCACAGGTTCCCCACCCTGGGCTAGACCACTGAAGGAGAAGTAAAAAATGAACTAGCCTTAGAGGATACTGAATTCCCTGCCTTTAAAGGTTTTCAAATAAAATGTGGGCAACTATTTGTCAGAAGTACTGCAGACAGAATTCACAGTTTGAGGACAGGAAAGACTAGATCATCTCTGAAGTCTTTTCTGCCTGGGAATTATGTTTGTTAGACTTCTATATTAAAAGATATCGTTTTTCGATGATCAACTGTGAATGACTTAGCTACTCTGATCAATATAATGACCTAAGACAATTCAAAAGGAATCATGATGAAAAATGCTATCTACTTCCAGATAAATGATGAAATCTGAATGCAGATTAAAGCATAATTTTTTCACTTTCTTTTTCTTACTTTTTTTTTTTTTTACAACACAGCTAATGGAAATATGTTTTGCATGATTTAACATGTTTAATTGGTAATAATACTGCTTGCCTTCTCAATAGGTAGAGAAGGGCTGGAAGGAGAGAATTTGTAAATCAAAAAAAAATTTTTAAATGAATGTTAAAAATAAATAATAAATTAAGAACAAAGTTCATTTAAAAAAATATAATTTTTTAAAAAACTACCATAAAATGAAATGTAACTTAGTGTGGCAGACAGAAAATCTGTCTAAAGGGTAGGAAGACCTGGGTTTAGGTCCTGCCTGTGACACATGATAGCTTGACAAATTACTTTAATCTCTTAGTACTCTAGATAACTTTTCCAACTCTTGCAAAGAAGGTATTAACCTGCATTGGTAGGGAGTTCTCTGTACTATAGGTATCCAACACATAGCTACTGAGGCACCAGGATTCCCAAAAATATAATGGGAAACATTTAACAAGATAAATAAATACATTAGAACATAGTGTATATTAATATGTAGTTTTCTAAGTCAACGTGCTACCTCCAGGGATCTTTACATAGGATTTAATGGCCTTATTTGAGTTGTACACCACAGTTCCATCCCAAAGAGCTCATAGGTCCCAGTCCCTCCTCTTCCTAGCCCTAAAGTATAATATATAACAATAAAGTACCAACCACAAAATAGCCTCAAAGAAAGACAATGTCAGACCTGATTTTTTTTTAAATTATTCCCTTTCATTTTAAAGATGCAGACATGAAAGCTTGGAGAAGTGATTTCCAAGGTCACAAGAGGTAGGCGAGAGCAAGGTCACGCCAGGCCCGTTTTTTGGACCTTCCCCTGCACCTCGTTGCCCGGTGCTTCGCAGGCAGGGCTGGGGAAGCCCGGAGCTCGTGCTGGCTCCCTGGAAAATGAGGAAGCTGCTCCAGACTGGAGGTTCTTAATTTGAGGGGAGGGGGGGAAAGTGTGTGGGAACGTAAAAAAAAATTTTTTTGTAATTACTTTTCAGTATACTTTGTTTCCTTTGTGATCCCATTTATTTTATGCATTGGAAAAACGTGACTGCGAGGAGGGGTTCCCATGGCACGTGACGCCGGCGGGACACAACTTACCAGGCATCCCGGGCTTTCTTCGTCTCCGGGCATGCACAGCACGGCTTCAGCGGCTTCTTCTCCACCGCCTTTTCCGAGGAGTCGGAGTCATAGCTGGCAGCGGCCAGAGTGGACATGTCCGGAGCACGCGCAGAGGGAGGCTCCCTGGGCACCCGGATCAACAGGGGTCATTTATTACACGGCGGCCGGCTCACCCTCCCGCCCTCCCAGCCCCCCTTCACCCCACGGGATTCCCTTGGTCCCTGCAGCTAGAGCCTGGGAAGACCTCATTTTGTGAATTCCCCACTTGGCAGGAACAGAAGCGGATCTTACCTCCGAGAACTCAGTACATGAGCTGGCGTTACGGACCTCGCCAAAAGCTGGGTAGAAAATGGGGAAACCGGAAGTCCCGCCTACCACGGTCCCGGCCGCTTTTCAACGGGACAAGCCATGGAAGAGAGATCAGGCTCGAGTCATAGAGTGTTACCCGGAAGTAGCGGGACCGGAAGTGCACTTGGCAGTGAGGAACCGGACGGGAAAGGTTTCTTGTGGTTGTCGCCTCCGGGGTTCATAGGCATCTACTACGCTAGCTTTTTTTTTTTTAAACTGTCTTGCATAGGCGAAGATGGCATGGACAGTAAGATCCTGGGAAAAGAGCTTTTTCATCTTGAGGAGACTTAGCAAAGCAATACATCGTCTTATTTTTACTTAGGTGCCCTTCAAGTCCTTCAGTGTCCTCCCTCCCTTCTTTCCTGGCAGCTTGGTAGAGCAGAGCACTACACTACACTTGGTAGGTAGGGCACTCACTGGTCCCGGAATGACGAAGATTTGGGTTCATATCGTGCCTCAGACACTTAACTAGCTGTGTGACTAAGGGCAAGTCACTTACTTCTGTCAGCCTCAGTTTCCTCAGCTGTAAAGCGGGGATAATAACCTTCCAGGCATGTGAGAATCAAATAAAATATTTGTAAAGCGCTGGAGAAGAGAACACTTAGGGAGGATATTAGGCAAAAGTCGTGTCTGACGTTGTGACCCCCTATTTGGAGTTTTCCTGGCAAAGATTCTGGAGTGGTTTGCCATTTCCTTTTTTAGCTCATTTTACAGATGAGAAAACTGAGGTAAACAGCGTTAAGTGACTTGCCTAGGGTCACACAGCTACTGAGAGTGTGAGGCTGAATTTGAACTCAGGTCTTCCTGACTCCTGGCTTGGCACTGTATCCACTGCACCACGTAGATGCCCTTTCTAAGGATTAAAGCTATTTAAAAACAGAATGGGCTGACTGAATTGGTAGTGAGTTCTCCTCTTTTGAGATATTTAAATGTAGACTTCTCAGGAATGTTGAAAAGGTTTTTGTCTTTTGTTTTTATTCTTCTAGTATAGTCTATAGACTGCCACTTCCAATTCCCAAATTCTAAAATTTTGCAATTTTATGATACTATGTGAAAAGCACTATGCTAGACTCTGAGTATACAAAGTCAAAACGGAAAGGAAGAAAAGTCTGCTCTTTTTTCAATTCCTCCCATTCCAGTGAGAGGATATGAAGTCAGAGTATATGGGTTTGAATCTTGGCTCTACTACTTACCACCTGTTTGACCTTGGGAAAGGCATTTTAACTTCTCTGGACTCATGTTCCACATCTGTAAAATGAGAAAATTAGATGAGGTGATTTCTAAGGTTCTTTTCTGCTCCAAATCTTAACAATTGAGTTTTTTCCTGCTAGCTATTCTTATTCCTATTTCAACAAAGTTGGCTGAAAATGAAATATTTTATACTCCAAGGAAAAAGAGTGTATGTTTGTACCAAAGGATATTCTCTTCCAAAAGGAAATATAGAATCACATGAGAGAGGTAATTTATTTCTATTATTTTTGTTCAGGAACAGTTCTCAAACTTCCACTTCATTACTTTCCCCCTGTATTGCTTAATAGATGATGAATTTAGAATATGCCATTTTTAATTTTTCCTTTGCAAAAAAATATACCTTTTGAATTTATGAAAGAAAATTAATTTGAAAGCATTAATTTTTAACTAATGACTTCATGAGACTTCAAATATATATATTTTTAAAATTTTATTTATTTTTGCCAAACTATTATATCATTTAATTTAGGGAAGAAAGTCTTGGATTTTAAAGGAAAATTTCAGTTTATAAAACATGTAAAATAGTGTTCCCATACCTCTTCTAAAACCTTAACAATAATCCTAACACACCTCCCAGAACTCTTCAAAAAACAACCAAATGTCAGACTAGAAAGGATGTTACCTTTTTTTCTTTCCCAGGGGTTGAGGGGTGGGTGGGAATGGAATTCACTTGGTTGTGAGGAGGATGAATGATGATAGAGTCTATTATAAACCTCCATTGTATAACCAACTTTCCTAGTTATGTGCCTTCACTACCACTTTCACATGCTCTTGCCACTCACAGTTCTAATTTTTAGCCGGAAATGTTTTCTAATATGAAAGGATATAAGTCTTTGGGCTCTTTGTTTTGTAATAACTACTCAAGTATCTTCTTTGTCATGGAAGCAACAAGTCCTTAAATGTTTACTTGAATCTTTCATAGAACACTGGTTGGTAGAAGTTGACTTGTCAAGGGAATCCTTTCCCAATAGATGGTTTGGCCAATATGGTGAAGACCCTGTTAATATAGTCATTCTTGTTCATTTTTTATACTTCACTACTTATTTAAATGGATAATGTGATTTAATTTAAATGGATACCCTTTTCAGTGGTACAGCTTGAGACCCATTCATTTGTTGATTCTTAGCAACTCTTATCCATATGTCCATATAACTCTTCTAAAGGAGGTCCACCTAACATGCCAGGGATCTTTCTCTTTCTTTTGTTCTCTTAACATTACATCAGGACCAGTGGGTGGTCCATCTGCTATCTCTTACTTCAGAGCCATAATTCTCTACAAGGGCAAGAAGTATGCTCTAGGTATGTGTTCTTTGGAAGCTTCCTATTTAGATTAATTATTCTTACTAATTACTAGATGTAGCTATTGCAAGCTTTTGGAGGATTGTAAATACTATTAAAGATTTTTAAAATTTCATCCCCACCCTAGTCACAGCACTGTCATGTACTCACTACATGACTCACCTATTTCCTTTTCTGGTCACACTTATCTTTATTATGTTTACTCTTGTATACAAATCTTGCATTCTTTTTGCATTTCCCCATTTTCCTTGGGTGACTTACAAATTCTTCAGAAATTATGGTATTTCATCTTTCATAACCATTTGACATCATTTGAAGAATATTGGTTTTAAAGACATGGATTTTTGTTTTAGGGACGTGTGCTACAGTTACCCAAAAATAACACTCGGAGATTTTCTAGGTATAAAATGAAAGATTTATTACGTTCTCGCGAGAAGCAGGCGTCTGCTTCGTCCAGCAGTCCGAGCAAAGCAAGGCGAGGCACAAAGGTCAGAACAAAGGTTATATAGTCCTAATGCAGAGATACCCACCTACCACTGGCTGTAAATTCCCATGGGACAGCCTTACAATCTAAAACGTGAAAATCTACCCCAGAAACAAGGAATCTCATTATAGTACTACCAATCCTAGCTATTTTATCCTTATTTAGCATTAGCCATTACCTAATACTAATGTAACAGTACAGATCATGTGTTTTTTTAGGAACTTGAAACTTGGGCCTATTCAGGCTAGCTTAACCAACCTTGAGTTTGTAACAGTCTACAAAACTGTTACACTCAGTCCATCTGAGAGATCTCACATTGTCTCACTCAGTCCCTCCACTTTTTATCTTACTGAGATCTCTTCAAAATTTTGTAACATCATCTCACACACTTTATCTAACTTCTCCTTCATTCCTACCAGGATCATCCTGTTCTGATGCTGCAATAGGTACCCAACCCTGTCCCTGCAAAAGCAACATTCTAGTATTATCAGAAGCAGTAGTAATCATTTTAGCAATACTATCTTTTACTAACTTAGTAACTAATTGAATTATACAAGGTGTGCATATAGGAAGTAAAATAATCCTACTAAAAGCTATCAGCACAAACTACAGGAGTTGTTTCCACCAATTACCCCCAAACCAGGACCACCAAGTGGTGTTAAAGGGAGTTGACCGTGTTTGAACCAGGACATGGGCCAATTTTCTAATTTCTTTGTTAATATTTTTGACTGCCTGTCCTACATCATCTAGTTTTATACAACATGTTGACAAATTCAGTTTCCCACATACGCCTCCTTCTTCAGCTAACAAATAATCCAATACTAGTCTATGTTGCAGAATAGCCTCCCGGCTCTGCTCGGCATAAGATGCAAGTAAATCAGTGGTTTTGGTAGTCTGATTAGTTATAATTTCTACAACAGAGTAAATAAATCGGGGTCCTGTATCCCCAACTTCCATCTTGTGCCCAGGTTGCTGGTCCATATTCTTTTATTATCCTTTCCAGGGGCCAACCATTCCCCCAACCATTAGCATTTCCTGTAGATGCTATTGATGAATCGATTCACCTCCCATCTCTTTCAAGGTCGTCATATAGTTGTTTCCCTAACTGCTTCCCTTCTTGTTCTGGTAACAATTTCTAGTCCAATCTGTTGGAAGGTGTATAAACCACATATCCAATAATGGCCTTTTAAAGCTGGTTGTTTTTTTTTTTTTACTAAAAATTCGACTCACATTTCCTCTTGATGGATAATATTGAATATCCCTGTCTCCCAATGGTCCCCCTCGGAACCGTATATGGTCCCCATCTTTATAAATACATTTCCATAGCTGTTTATTTTTTTTCCAATTATAGTTTTCCACCCCAGATCCGAATTAGTACTATCTTCCTTGCTCCAAAATTTCCTAAAATATCCAGACCATGTTTGATTTCTCCATGCCCAACCATAATAAGGAAGCCTCAGTTTACCATTAATACTGTTATCATCTTTACATAGATTTAGTCGCTCTAAGTCACCAGTTTCCTGGGAAAGATTACAGCTTAAACGAGGATTCCCTCCTGCCAATACATATCTGCAGGTTTGTGCGTAATTAGTACCAATAAGGTACCTTGCATTCTTACATGATATCCATGTCCCATTAGTGCATTTAATATGAGTGGCATTCCATCTACCTTGATATAGGGAACAGTCAACTTCAAAGTAACCAATCTGGCAGGAATAAGTATACTCACATGTACTCATCCCCAATTGCTTTCCCCTACCCTTTTGATTAATACAATACTTCCATTTAATTGATTCAACTAGGGGCCAGGAATGTTCTTCAGTCTCAGCCCAAAAACCTGTTTGATTATTAACCTCTGATCTGTTACTTAAGATCCAGGCCGGACTTAAGGGCACGGGTACCCATGGCCATTGCTCAAGCTGTTGAGGCCCCCCACAAATCAACAGTTCTTAAGGTTAAATATTTCCCCTACTTTTTGCATAAGTTGTATAAATTGATTCTCTTGTGGAAACAGTACAGGGATAGGTACAGCAGTAACAGTCACTATAAGAAATGAAAGAAGTTTAAGGATCATGATAAGGGCCCATAGGAGGCAGTCTCCTTCATATAGTTTGAGGTCCTTCGTTTTTCAGCAGTCCATTCAGATGAAGGAGGCGCCACTGGTCCTTTTACTCTGGTGTGATGGGTCCAACCCTGCTCCTGGGTGCGAACTGCAGTATCAGATGTTAAAAGTACCTGAAAGGGCCCATCCCAATTTGGGGTTAATTTTTCATCTTTCCAAGATCGAACATATACCCAATCACCTACTTGTAGTTTATGAACAGGAAACCCTAGAGGGGGAGTTTGAGCATTAGTCCCTTTAAAATTCAAAAAGTCTTTTCCTATACAGCTGTCTGGCAGGGGATATCGTCAATGAAGTCCTCTGGTCCTTAGTGTTTGTTCCAGCCATCTCCAGCACAGCATCTCAGCATCTTGTCTTCTTGTAGGAACCAGCTTTCTGTCCATTCTCCTGCAAAAGTGACCTTAGCACAATTTTAAATTACCATTTCTAATCCTTATAACCCTGATCATTTTACAGACTCAAAATTGGAACCATGGTCAATTGTCATGTTTAAGAAATTCACCTCAGAACCCAGTGTCTTATACTTTACATTAATCCATTATTAATTTCCTCACCAGGAGGATGAGATTTCGCTAAGGGGTTAATAACAGGCTCTAGTACATGCATAAATATATTAAATAATCAATTTTAACACAGTATATATATAAAATCTTAAACTTTTAGTCATGCCATGTTTCTTTGATGGCATTTACAAAATAAACCTAATTGTCTCCATACCATTACCAAGAATTAAAGGACCCTAACTCATATAGCAACACACAGGAACACTAGTCCTAGTACTATAGTAATCTAAGATGTTCCATAATCAATTATTTTAGCAACTTTGTTACTGTACTTACAAAATCTTCTGATTATAGAAACTTACTACAGAAGGAAAATGAGCAGGGACATGTGACGTATCAAATATAACAAGATAAAATATCCTTAACTTTGTTTAAATTCAGATAGAGTCGCAGTTCTCCAATCATGCAGTATCTGTTTCTCCTCATAGCCAGACTCAAGAATAGTCAGGTGGGAAACATTCCTTTCCAAAGGAACACAATGGGGGAACTGAGCCAGGAGGATCCCATCCTAGATTGAGGCTAAGATTGTCCCCTCAACTTTTTCCCAAATGAGTCACATTTACCTCCACCTGTTACCAGTACAGAATCACATTCACTGGCATCTCTCTCTCTCAGATGCTGATTTTAATGCAGACAACTATATCCAAATTCAAACTCAAAACAAAATTAGTTATAGTCCCAAGAGCCTTTTACCTCAAACAGCAAGTCTCACTAATCACAGCTTAAAGCCAGATAAGTTAATTTTGCTCTCATAGAATTGCAGTAAGCAATAAAGATTTACCAGGACTCACATACATAAGAGATTTCACTTAACATCTTTCCTTCTCAAATTTAAACTTGTCCTGGTATAAAAGCCAATCATTAAAAATAATTTCTATACACTTGCAAATTCTCAGCAAGCTAAGTTCATTGTCTAGGAACTGCATAATCCTAACAAATTCTTTTCTTGTGGTTTCCAGGGACCTTGGCAAGTTTACAAAATAATGAGAATTGCCACGGACCTCAGAGAGGGCTGATACTGGTGCCCTTGAATGGGCAGAACCAACCCGATAAGGCTGTACACTATCTCCTTCTTTCCACATACAGTAATTAATTAACACTTTCAGGTTTTAGCATGAAAACAGTAACCCCAAATAACTTAGTCAACAACCTCACAAATTTCATAAATGATAGCAAAACAATATTAACTAAAAAAAATTCCCCTTAAAATAAAAACAAAATTTGGAAATTTTATACTTTCTTAAATTACAATATTTAAAAGGAAATATTACAATACAAAAAATGCCCCAACAACCAAATTCATTCCTTTTTCTCTTTTCTCTGATTTCACAATTAATTTAACATTCCAGATTATAAAAGAAATTGCCCTTCCAGCAACATAACTAATACAACTGCTTACTGGATTACATCACATAAGAAAATTCAGAAATATGTAAGCAGTATGTTAAAAACTTAAAAGAGACCCAATAAAAAATCTTTCTTTCTTTCTAGACCCCTTTACCAGGTCCAGCAGTCTCCTGGGGCCACTCCCAATCAAGGCTCTTCAAGGTCTAGACTTCCCCACGACCACTAATCCCTGCCTTAAGAGCCTGGATCTTTTTCCACCATATATATATATATATATATTTAGTTTCTTTCAATTTACTTTAATAACATTCAAATTATGAAAAGCCACTTGACATAACAATACCAAAGTTTAACAGTTTGCAGATTCTTACATTTTCCCAATTTATCTTAATACCAAACAATGTAATAAATTATGAACATCACATTTCATTCAGCACAGCCTCTGGATGCCCATAAATTACCTTTTGTTCCTGTTCTGGTACACAGAAACTTTTCTCTTTTATATAAGGCAGGGAATGGTTAAAGACTTATTTAGCCTGCCTCCTTTTGATCTGAGCACCCTCCTTTCCTCCTTGTCTCTCTCTCTTCCATTCACCTTAGGAAGAGAATATTTTCCAACAACTCTTCAAGAGTTTCTAAACTTTTTTACTTCAAAACCTCTATTCATACTGTGCAAATAAATTATACCTTCCTTAAGCTTTCTACATATACTCCTCTCTCCCTCCGATGCACTTTGATTAAAGTCCCTTTAAAACTGCACATACCTTGTTTCTTTCTAATTCTGACCAGACACTTTGACAATCCTCCTCAACTTGCTTTTTACCAATCATATAACCTAAATAATACAGTATATTTTTTTTCCCCATTTCTCCCTCCATCCACCCACTCCCAGGAATGCGGCTGGTATTAGGAAAGGGGGGAAGGGGAGAAAGTTACTAGCAGTATTTCAGAATCCAGTTGCAGCCCTTGGCTGCCTGGCAGTAAAGGATCAACAACTCACAGACATTAATCACAGACCATCATTCACACAGACACAGACAAACATAGAACAAAATGACAGGGAGAATCCAAAAGCGAAAAACTTATCAGAAATCCCCTACCAATCATATATCACTTCCTCCGGGTCAACAGGATCCTTTTCATTCACAAATAAATTTAATTTCTGGCACACCCAGTCTTCGGCCTAGCCTATTAGCCAAATCATGCCACTCCCAATATCCTTATTACCCCAAACAAAACAACAATATTTAATCATTTTTCTTTTATCTTTCCTTTTATCCTATCGGGGCACCCCTTCCAGAGTCGGTAAACGCTTGACTCAAGGGTCCCCTAGGTGCTTTTATCTTTCCCTTTATACTTTGGCAACTCATTCCAATTACTTAATTTATTTCCCAAGGAACTATTTACTGGTATTCTTTTAATTTCAATCTCTGCAGAGGGCAGCTTGGACTGAGCCTGCCCATTTCAATATTGACGGAACCCTGGTTCCTATGTCCAATCACAGGGGAGTCGCCTCCACCTCTCAGTCACCCAAGAGGCCTTCCTATCCGGGGCACCCCTTCCAGAGTCAGTAAACGCTTAACTCAAGGGTCCCCTAGGTGCTTACCTTGGGCCATGTGCACACAAGTTACCTGACTGCTCTGTCCATACCAACGGTCAGGATTTGCCGCAGAGTCATCTCTTTTATTTTCACTATATACCTAGTCTCTCTGCTTCAGGTCACTTCACCTGGTGGAAGGGGAAGAAATCCCAAGCTGCATGGGCTGCCTAAAATAGAGTCAGGGCGCACCACCCCAAGAGGCCCAGGACTCTGTCCTTTCACCTGGTCACGTTTTCCCGGCCAATGCACCAAATACTGTGTGCTACAGTTACCCAAAAATAACACTCGGAGATTTTCTAGGTGTAAAGTGAAAGATTTATTACGTTCTCGCGAGAAGCAGGCGTCTGCTTCGTCCATCAGTCTGAGCAAAGCAAGGCGAGGCACAAAGGTCAGAACAAAGGTTATATAGTCCTAATGCAGAGACACCCATCCACCACTGGCTGTAAATTCCCATCGGACAGGAATTTCAGCCTTATAATCTAAAACGTGAAAATCTACCCCAGAAACAAGGAATCTCATTATAGTACTACCAATCCTAGCTATTTTATCCTTATTTAGCATTAGCCATTACCTAATACTAATGTAACAGTACAGATCATGTGTTTTTCTAGGAACTTGAAACTTGGGCCTATTCAGGCTAGCATAACCAACCTTGAGTTTGTAACAGTATACAAAACTGTTACACTCAGTCCATCTGAGAGATCTCACATTGTCTCACTCAGGGAGAAGTTTTGAAAGCACTACACTATTTTCCCAATATAATCTACCCCATTCTCTTCATTTTGAGCCCAGATCATTGTTCATTTGCAGTATCTGGCCAAGATATTTATCAATACTGATTTTTTTGATCTATCTCTAAATGTAGAACCTTTACTAGGCTTTGTGGAGTAGGAGTGACACCATATGTTGAGACAGAAGAATTATGGTGTCATTTTTGAATCTCTGTCCCCTGAGTAACTGATTATTACTTCAGTTTTGTATTTCAATCACTTTCTTTGTACTTCAACGCCTCATTCCTCTTACAATGAACTCTTCAAACACTTCAGAGCCCAAGAGAGGCAGTGGGGTGTGGTAGAAAGAACACTCAAGTTTACATCAGAGGTCTTCGATTTGAACCCTGACTATTTCTTACTTTGTAAGCTTGGACAAGTCACTTCTTTAGGACTCATCTTCCTCCTTTTTTATAAGATAAGGGGTTTGGAATACGGAACCTTAGTTCCTCAAGGCCACATGTGGCCACCTAGGTCCTTGGGTGTAGCCTTTTGACTGAATCCAAGTTTTGCAGAATAAATCCTTTTATTAAGGGAATTTATTCTGTGAAGTTTGGATTCAATCAAAGGGCCACATTTGAGGACCTAGAGGGCCACATGTGCCCCTGAGGCCACAGGTTCCTTTACCCATGCAGTAAAAGATGATAGGACTTCTTTTTGCTTTAGAGTCTATGTTTTTTTTAGGGAAAATCTTCAAGCCTAATCCACTTGTATTTAAGAGGGTAGGGGGAAGGAACCCTAGTAAATAAGATCTAATCAATCAATCAGCAAACATTTATGAAGTGCCTACTTTGTTCAAATCACTGTGCCAAGCTCTGAGAATACAAAAAGAAGCAAAATACAGTTCCTGCTCTCAAAGGGCTTACAATCTAATGGGGGAAACAACATGCAAACAAATATAAACAAAGCAGCTATATGCTGGAGAAATAGGAAATAGTTAACAGAGGGAAGGCACTAGAATTAAGAGGGGTTGGGGAAGGCTTCTGTAAAAGATGGGATTTTAATTAGGACTTAAAGGAAGCCAAGGGGGTCAGTAGTCACAGGAGAGGAGGGAGAGTGTTCCAGTTGACGGGATTGAGACTACCTACCCAAATAAAAATTCAGAGGTTTCTCTCAGTAGAAACAGAAGTTTTATTCTAGCAAGTCTCATGAGAGAATTGGGCATCACCTACCCAGGCTGGACTGGAGTAGGGAGGCAAGATACAACAGCAAGCAACCAGTTATATACCCTTAGACAAACCATTCCAAGAAACACCCCCCCCCACTTGTTTACCTCAATCTCTTTATTCTCATTGGTTGAGGCAAGAGACCTTATAATCTATATTTAGAACCCAAGAGATACATTTTACCCAAACCAAGCTTGGAAGCTAGAAGATTGCCTTATTTGGTAAGGATAAGGCTGGGGGTGATGGTTACAAAACAAGGGAGGGGGTGGGCAGCTGGTGTATGACCCTATTATGTGATTTACAGGAAAATGAAACTTAGGCCCAGCTAATGCTAAAGCCTTAACTAAATTTTTGGGGCATAGCTTCCATTTCATATGAGAAACTTTCACTTGTCCCACACAGTTCCCCCCTCTCATTTCATAGTTGAAAGTTCCTCACACCAAAACTGGTAAGTTTCTTCAGTTTCCCTATTTGCTATTTCATCAAGATCGGGCCCTCCTTCCTCCTGATTGACTGTCATCAACCCTTGATTCCTTGATATCATTAGTCTTACAGACTCACTGACAGTCTCTTTTAATGTAATCATTCTAGAGAGGGTCTTTTGTACAGCAGTAGTAATGAACTGCACAATGCAAGGGACACACACTGGGAGTAGTATGACTCCACTTACTGCTATTAACAAAAACCATAATAACTGCTTCCACTGAGATCCCCCAAACCAGGACCACCCCTTTAAGTAAATATGGGAAGGATTAATCTAAGCATTGACAAATCAAAGGGGCAGCCTCTTCATAAATGTAGATACAGAGACCCAAAAGAAAACGATAATGCAATTGTCCCTTTAAGATTCACAAATTATTTTCTTATACAGCTGTCTGGCAGGGAACATCATCAATGAAGTCCTCTTGTCCTTGGTATTTGCTCCAGCCATCTCCAGCACAGCATTGCAACATCTTCCTCTTCTTGTCTTCTTATAGGAACTAGCTTTCTGTCCATCCTCCTACAGAAGTGATCTTAGCACAATTTTAGATTATTACTTCTAGTCCTTATAACCCTGATCATTTTTACAAACTCGAAATTGGAACCATGGCCAATTGTCATGTTTAAGAAATTCATTCCAACCATTCTGGAGAACAATTTGGAACTATGTCCAAAGGGCTACAAAAATGTGCATACCCTTTGATCCAGCAATAGCACTTCTAGGGCTATATCCCAAAGAGATCAAACAAATGGGAAAAGGACCCATGTACAAAAATATTCATAGCAGCTCTTTTTGTGGTGGCAAAGAATTGGAAATTGAGAGGATGCCCATCATTTGGGGAATGGCTGAGCAAGTCATGGTATATGAATGTAATGGAATACTATTGTGCTATAAGAAATGATGAACAGGCTGACTTCAGAAAAACCTGGAAAGACTTATATGGTCTGATGCTGAGTGAAGTGAGCAGAACCAAGAGGACTTTGTACACAATAACAGCCACATTATGTGATGACTAATATTGTTAGACTGAATCCTTCTCTGCATTACAAGGATCTAGGACATCTCCAGAGGCCTACAGAAAATGCTACCCACATCCAAAGAAAGAACTACGGAAGTTGAATCACTATCACTTAGTTTTACCTTCTGTTGAGTTTTGTTTCATCTTTCTGATGGTTCCTCCTATTGGTTTTAATTTTTACTTACAACTTCACTAATGTGAAAATATGTTTAATAGGAATATAAATATAAAGCCTATATCAGATTGTGCGCCGTCTTAGGGTGGGGAGGAAGGGGGAGAAAAACTTTCAACTCAAAAGCATATGGACATGATTGTTGATAAATCAAAATAAATTAATAAAATTTAAAAAAAAAGAAATTCATATCAGAACCCAGTGTCTTATACTTTACATTAATCCATTATTAATTTCCTCACCAGGGGGATGAGATTTCACTAAGGGATTAATCACAGTACATACATATCAATTTTTAACACAGTACATATAAAATCTTAAAATTTTAGTCATGGCTTATTTCTTTGATGGCATTTACAAAATAAATCACAAGCCATTCTTCTTTTGACATTATTAATCAATGGTAACAAAACTTTAGACGAGTATGATATTATCCAAATAACAAAATACCATTCTCATAAGCCCCTGATTATCTCCATACCATTACCAAGAATTAAAAGACCCTAACTCATACAGGAACACTAGTCCCAGTTCTATAATAACCTAAGATGTTCCATAATCAATTATTTTAGTAAATTTGTTACTGTACTTATAAAACCTTCTGATTACAGAAACTAGCCAATAAAAGATTAGAATAAGGGAACAATATTTCCCTCAACTTCCTGTCAACTCCAGAGTGTTATGTCAAACTGCAAACTGCATTGAGCCAGACTTAAAAGTCCTCCAGGTTTCAGTTAAGGACACCTGGAGTTAGACTCAAAAACAGTCAGTCATTAGTCCCAGCAAGTTCCAACAATCAGTTTAAGACATGAGTATAATCTAATCCTTTCCTTATGTCTCATGCTGACTACTTGCTCTGATCATAGAAACTTACTATAGAAGGAAAAAGAGCAGGGACAGGTGACGTATCAAATATGACAGGATAAAACATCCTTAGCTCTGTTTAAATTCAGATAGTGTCGCAGTTCTCCAATCATGCAGTATCTGTTTCTCCTCATAGCCAAACTCAGGAATAGTCAGGTGGGAAACATTCCTTTCCAAAGGAACACAATGTGGAAACTGAGCCAGGAGGATTCCATCCTAGATTGAAGCTAAGATTGTCCCCTCAGCCTTTTTCCCCCCAAAACATCACATTTCCTCTAAGTAGATCTCCACCTGTTCTTGTGGCATTTCTCTCAGATATTGATTTAATGCAGACAACTATACCCAAATTTAAACTCGAAACAAAATTATAGTCCCAAGAGCCTTTTACCTCAAACAGCAAGTCTCACTAATCACAGCTTAAAGCCAGATGCAGTTATGTTCACTCTCATGGAGTTGCAATAAGCAATATAGATTTAGATTTTCCAGGACTCATATATAAGAAATCTCACTTTACATCTTTCCTTCTCAAATTTAAACTTGCTCTGGTGTAAAAGCCAATCATTAGAAATCATTTCTATCTACTGTACATAAACTTGCAACTTCTCAGCAAGTTAAGTTCATTGTCTAGGAACTGCATAATCCTAACAAGTTCTTTTCTCAGGGCAAATGACCTTGCCCACACAGATACAGTAATTAATTAACCCTTTTTGGGTTTTAGCATTAAAACAGTAATCCCAAACAACTTAGTTAAAAATCTCACAAATTTCATAAATGATAACAAAACAATTTTAACTGAAAATTCCCTTTAAATAAAAATTTGGAAATTTTATGATTTCTTAAATCCCCAACAGCCAGATTCATTCCTTTTTCTCTTTTCTCTGAAGACACAATTAATTTAATATTCTAGATGATAGAAGAAATTGCCCTTCCAGCAACATAACTAATACAATTGAAAACAGACTCAATAAAAAATCTTTCTTTCTTTCTAGACCCCTTCACCAGATTCAACAGTCTCCTGGGGCCACATAGTTAATACATTTCTTAATGCCAAATAACAATATGTGCTCTTAAAATTATACAAATACACATTTCTAAGTTCAATACCCTTGACCCTTTATAAAGGGATATTATCCAGAAGTTCATATATTTCTTCAATAGTCAGTTCCCCATTCATGTTCACATTTTCTTGCAAAAGTTTTACAAATAGTTTGGAATCACCTATTGTAATCAGGTCAGTTTAAAATGTACTGGGCCAGTATTCTAACTACTTCTTTTTGCTTTCCCTCCAGGCAGGCACCTCTGGAGCTTAATAATTAATTGAACAGTAATAATCATAACTCACAATAACCAATATAACACCCTCCCAGGGTGGGGAACTTAAGACACCCCCCACCCAAATTACACTCACCAAGACTACTATACAGCTTTCTTTTTGCATTTCTGAAGGGAGATAACTGAATAGGGCTCTCCTTCCCTCTGTCTCTTCTCAAACTGCCTGTACAACTTTACTATGCATTCTAAACAATTCACTCTCTCACACGATTTTTCCACTGTTCTTTAGTTTCAGTTTACTTTAGTGCAAAACAGTATAATAAGTTCTGAAATTTAAAACATTACATTTTTACCAATTTGAATGAGTTGGGGCTCATGGGGAAATATGGTCTCTGAAACAGTCAAACCCAGTCATCCCCAACAAGCTGCAGCCCTCAGCACAGCCTCTGGCTGCCCATAAATTGCCTTTTATGTTCTGGTACACAAAAACTTTTCTCTTTTATGAGAGGCAGAAAAGGTTAAGTGCTACCTCTTTTTTTTTTTTTAATCTGAGGGGAAAAGGTTCCCTCTTTTTCTCTTTGTCTCCACACTCAAATTTGGCCAGAATTAGAATGCAGAGAGAGAGAGAAATTATTTTTTTCCCGAAAGTTTCAAAACCTTCTTACTTTCAAAACCTCTATTCACACTGTGCAAATAAAGTATACCTTCTTTAAGCTTTCTACACATACTCCCCTCTCCTACATACTTAAACTTTCTTGCCTTTCTTTCTAATAGACTTTGATTAAAGTCCCTTTAAAACTGCACATATCTTACTTCTTTCTAATTCTGACTTGACACTTCAAAGATCCTTCTCAACTTGCCTTTTTACCAATCTTATAACCTAAATAATAAAGTATTTTTCTCTCTTTCTCTCTCCCATCCAGCCCCACCCCTCTGAGGCTGCTGTTATCAGTGAGTGAGAGGGAAGAGAAAGAAAGCCACACTCCAGAGTCCAGCTGCAGCACTCGGAATGCTTTTCTTGCCAAATCTTTTACTATTAACCACTGTTAACACTCATTCACACCACGCACAGACACAAACACAAAAAAGAAAACAGACATACAACAACCCTTCGCTCTGTAGAATCCTCAAATCATCAAACCATATCCAATCATTTTCCTTTTATCTTTTCCTCTACATCTTGGCAGTTCATTCCAGTTCTGCAACCTATTGCCTAAAAGACTGTCTATAGATACCTCCCATTTGCGCTCTGACTGCACAGATTTAGATCGTTCCTTTCCCATTCCTAGGGACCCCCTAAGGCTTAACCTAGGGAATTTATGGGAGCCGTCACTGAACTCCCTGAGTCTAAAGACTCAGCCGAATCACCAAGGAGGGTCGCCCACTCCTCACCAGTCACCCATGAAGCTTTCTCAGCAGCATCCATTTTGTTGAGGTATCTATTCCGCAATATGATTAGGCCAAGACTCCGCCTAAACTAGAGTCCGCCCTAAAGGACCCTCACCCTACACCAATTACCTCCAGACCCCTGAGTGCTTACCTCTGGGTTGCACGCGTTCAACTTAAGTGACTGCTGTCACTCACCAGCCAGCCAGAATTTCTTAGTTTCATTTTTAATGGTCGGAGCCCTAACAAGCCTTCTGTTTCTCTGAGTCCCTCTCTTTGGGTTTATTTCAATGACTGGGTGGTAACCTCCCTCTGGGGCTCAAGATCTCTGAGAAATCTCATTTGCTTGCTCAGTCTTGACCTTGGCAAGGAAGCCCCCTCCCTAATCAAAGAAAATACCGGACAATCACCCAATTGAGTGGGATTGAGACTACCTACCCAAATAAAAATTCAGAAATTTCTCTCAGTAGAAACAAAAGTTTTGTTCTAGCAAGTCTCATGAGAGAATTGGGCATCACCTACCCAGGGCGGCCTGGAGTAGTGAGGCAAGATACAGCAGCAAGTAACCAGTTACATACCCTTAGACAAACCACTCCAAGAAACCCCACTCCCCACTTGTTTACCTTAATCTCTTTATCCTCATTGGTTGAAGCAAGAGACCTTACAATCTATATTTAGAACCCAAGAGATACATTTTACCCAAACCAAGCTTGGAAGCTAGAAGATTGCCTTATTTGGTAAGGATAAGGCTGGGGTGATGGTTACAAAACGGGGTGGGGGGGGCGGGCAGCTGGTCTACGACCCTATTATATGATTTACAGGAAAATGAAACTTAGGCCCAGCTAATGCTAAAGCCTTAACTAAATTTTGTGGCATCGCTTCCATTTCAGATCAGAAACTTTCACTTGTCCTACACACAGTCATGGAGGACAGTCAGAGAAAATGCCTAGAACTAAGAGATGAGTGTCTTGTTCATGGATTAGCAAGTAGGCCAGTGTCACTGGATCAGAGTGCATGTTGGGGAATAAGATGTAAAAAGATTTGCAAAGATTGAAGGGGTCTAGCTTATGAAGGGCTTTGAACACCAAATAGAGCATTTTGCATTTACTCTTGGAGGGAATCAATTTAGGAAAATCACTTTAGTGGCTGAATGGAATATGGATTTGAGTGGGGAAAGACTTGAGGCAGACAGGCCCACCAGTAGGATATTGCCATAATCCAGGCATAAAGTGATGAGGGCCTGCAGCACAATGTTGACAATGTCAGAGGAGAGGAAGGGGGTATTGGTGTCAAGTAACGGGGGTATTAGTGTCAAGTCTGAAAACAAATGACCAAAAAGTCACAGAGGTTATGCAACTACTGTTAGCTCTGAAAATACCAAAAAGCTCACACAACCACAGTTAACTCTAAGAAATAAAATAAAACCAAAGAGCTAACAGTGGTCATAAGCAAAAAGATTTCTTTATTCCATTGGAGGAGGGAAACTAAATACATGTGCTGGGGCCTCCTCTAGTAGGAGACCTACTTCAGCGTGGGCAAATCTCAGTACATATACCAGTGGCTATGAAGTGAGCTGTACCTTGGCAATAAAGGTTAACAGCAACAAAGAAACAAGTTTGAGTCACAGCAGGGCTTCATGACCAGAACATGGGTCCTGTATGTGTATGTGTGTGCTCAGGGACCACCTGGGGCTGGTGTGAAGCCTGGGATTTTGCTGTGGCTGAGTTCATCCAGAGGGTGAGTGCAAAGTATTGTTGTTATGCCAACCATAGGGCACAGTTTGCTTGCTGGACCTTAGCTCTGGAAAACAAGGTGTCTCCTAATAATAAAAAGAGAGGGGTATGGGGATTCTGACATTGAAAAGATGCTGCAAAGGCGAAATTAACAGGCCTGGGCAACAAGCTTGGATGTGGTGGGTAAGAGATAATGAGTACTCCAGGATAACTCCTAGGTTGTGAGTCTGAGGGACAGAGAAGATGGTGTTGCCCTCTACAGTACTAGGGGAAGCTACGAGGGAGGTAAGGTTTAGTGAGTAGTGTAATGAGGTCAGTTTTGGACATATTGAGTTTAAGATGTCTACTGGACATCTAGTTCGAGATGTCTGAAAGGCAGCTGGAGATGTGAGATTGGGGATCAGCAGAGAGATTAGGCAGGACAGATAGATTTGAAAATCATCAGCATAGAGAGGCCCCGCGATGGCAAAGTCCTAAGAGTCATCTAGAGGACTTTTCACCACTTACATAACTTAGGGTCGTAACTGGACAATTCTGGCATAGGCAATTGTTGTTGTTGTTGTTCAGTCACATCTGACTCTTTGTGACCCCATTTGGGGTTTTCTTGGCAAAGACACTGGAGTGGTTTGCCATTTCCTTCTCCAGCTCATTTTACAGATGAGGAAACTGAGGCAAGCAGGGTTAACTGAGTTGCCCAAGGTTACACAGAGGCCAGATTTGAACTCAAGAAAATGAGTCTTCCTGACTCCTGGGCCCTCGACCTATCCACTTCACTACTTAGCTGCCCTTGACTTCATAGATAGTACTAAGGGGAAGAAGAAGAACAAAATTTATACCCTAAGAACTAAGTCTCAGATTTCAATGGTCTGGTCCATGAAGTGGGTGATGCCACATCTTTGCAGTTCAAAGTGGGTCTCCTTATGCAATATGGCGATGATAAGCTGGAACAGCACCAGGGTCATCAGGGCTGTGGCACAGATGATGACACTTCCAGCACAATAAAAAATTCATTCTTCATCAGTCATCTATAATAAAGTTGCTAAGATGTCACAAGCCTCTTGCATGTAACCTGCTCCAGGATATAAGCTGATACTGGCTTTGCCAGTTCTCTCACCCACTGCCTCACCCACTAAAACCTCTTCCTCCTTGAGATTCACATCAGAAAAATTATGCCAAATTTTGGCTCTTTAAAGGCCTCTGTGGAAAGGCTGCCCCCTTCTTCCAAGGGACTAAATAAGCACTCTCCCTCATCCCTGTCCAAAGACTCAATATTACCACTAAGTCAGCTGGGGATCCCCTTCCAAGTAAGTACAACTTCACCACAGTTATATAGCAACACTTTCACCTTTCCCTTGCTGATAGAAAACCTGGTACCTACCTTCCAATAATACCATGGCTTAGTCCCCTCAGCATTTTCTGGGAAGGAACTGTCTGAACCCTGGTAGAAGGAAGTCTGTCAACTGAGGGAGAACCTGAGCTTGGAGAGGGGGCGGGAAATCACGAGGCCCAGGTGACTCTGTGAAGGTGAAGGAATGAGAAAGTGCCAGGGAGTTAGCTAGAATTACGTCCAGAAGCATCCCATTCTTATCAAATAAGTCTTCCTGGAGATGAGTTCCAGGAAACCACTGGACCAGAAAGCCATTCACTTTCCTGTGTGTTGCTGATTTTTTGCAGACATGGCCTCTAGGAGATTGAACACCAGAACAAAATACCTTATAAAACATGACGTAATGGCTACAATTACACATTGCAAGCTCGCTATCTCCTATTGTCAGAGCAATATTTTAACCCTAGCAAGGTGTCAAAGTCCAATATTGTCTTTGGAGAGTCAGTTTTCTAGACTTAGCACATCATTATTCCAAACTCTTGCTACCCATCCCAGGTTCTGTGGTTATGAACTTCCAGAGCTGTCACTGTTCCATGTATCAGGGCACACTGAAGTTATAGAAAATGGCTAGGGTTTTTATAGGGAAGCATTGTGTCTGCCTAGGTGGTCTGACTGGCTTCCTGCCTCTGATGTCACAGGCCAGGAGGAACAAGAACTCTGCCATGGAGCATGAAAGAATCTAGGCACAGAAGATTCCATAAAAGGGAGAAGTGTGCAAGCCAGTAAGGTAATTATTTTCAGATCAGAGACAACTGGCAAGAAATACCAGGCCTCCCAAAACAGGGTTTTTTTGAGGCTATCAAGTTAACATAAATATCTTTTGGTTTGGGGTCAGCAGTTGGTAAATGACAGAAATTTACAGAAACAAGTACAATATTTTTGATGTCTTTTGTTTCTTTTTTTGTTCATTGTTCTTATATTTGTTTTATCTACTTGAATACTTGTCCCTGTAAGGAGATTAATTTTGATCTTTTCTTTAACAGGTTGGTGATCAGGTTGTACATAGCTGATTCATGAATGACTCCCTCATATCAACAACAAATTGTTTCCTGTTAAAATAAAATCCATCCTTTTTTTTTGGTGATAGTTATGTGGTGTTCTCTATGTCCTGTACTTCCTAATTCTTTTCTCATAGGAAGTGTTTATAATACGTAGGCATGAGGCTTTGGTGTAGTCTACAAGCCTTTGTCTTTCTTGATTCCTTACTCTTATACCATATTTTATTTTTTATAATTTAAAATTTTTTCTTTTTTGTTATTATAAATTAGACAAATATGAGCATTTTCTTGTACAAAGAACAAAGAAAGTGTATTGAATATGACACCATCAAACTATTAAACATAACTTATATACACACACATATGTGTGTGTGTGTGTGTGTGTATATATATATATATATATAATTTAACATTTTCCAGCTTTCCCCATTCTGAACTTCCTTTTGCTTTTTTTCTGTGTATTAAAAAAATGTTTTGGGGCAGCTAGGTGGCTCAGTGGATATAGCACCAGCCCTGAAGTCAGGAGTACCTGAGTTCAAATCCAGCCTCAAACCAAACACTTGACATTTACTCGCTGTGTGATCCTAGGCAAGTTGATTAACCCCAATTGCCTTTAAAAAAAAGTTTCATGGATGTTCTCTTTTTTTCTTTCTTTCTTTTGTTATCACTATCATTAGCTCCTCCCCTCCCCCATTTCCCCTATAAATTATTCCCTCCAAGGTTCCTCACATAACAAATGAGTATAACTAAACAAGACAAATATACACTGAAATGAAAATTCATTGTCTAACCTTATCTTCTACTACAATTGCAGCTCATGATTATATATAACACAAACAACAATTTATGAAGTGCCTAGTAAATTTAAGGCGCTTTGTTTGATGCTAGGTGTACAATCACAAACAAAAAAATAGCACTTGGTAATTTATAAAGCATTTTTGTGTTATGATACTTATCTAAAGATGAGGAAACTGAAGTTTAGCCTGGTTAGATAGGGCAGAGCTTTTAACTTAGGTCCTATGCCTTTAAGTCCAGTACATTTTCCACTATGACATGTTGTCTCTCACTTCCTGTTATTTCCCATAACATGTTTTCTACTTTAGTTGCCTCTTTACTGAACTCCACACAACTTATACATCCTCATTCTAGACTTTGTTCCTTCACTTATTGTGTTCACAGGACTGTAGGAATTACATCCAGAAGAGACTTTAGAGATCAGCTCATCCAATCCCCGAGCCAGAATTTTATAGATAAGGAAACAGGCCTAGAAAGGAGGATTTGACTGAGGTTGCACAGTTAATAAGAGCCAATATTTGAACGTGGGTCCTCTGGATTCAAATTCACTTCTCTTTATCATACCCTCTTCCTTGTATATCCCTATGCTACTATACTTCAAAGTCACAAAGAGCAGAGCTAATGAATAGCAAATGAACCTACTTATTCAAGTCAATAGCAAATAGAAATCAAAGAGGAATTCAAATGAGAATATACTAGACAGTACATAGAGTGAATGAGCTCTCCCACTAGGAGTGAAATATTTCAGTTCAACAAAGAGAAAGAGTCCCAGATTTCACCCAAAGGGAAATTCCTCAATCTTGAGTATAGTAATCTGGGGATACAGACATGACCAAGGTGCTGGCTCCTCTAAATGTTGGTTTCTTCCCAGAGTCTTTCCCTGCCTTCAAGGATCTGTTCCTGAAGAGATTCTCCTCTCTGGAAGCTAGAAGACCAGGATCTCTCCTCTCTCAAGGTCTTGCCAGCTATGTCTCTCCAAAAGTTGAGGCATATTGGACAATCAATTTCCATTAAAGAGGAGAATTATATGCTAAGGGTTACACATGGAAATGAAAGCCCATGTGACTTATAAACACCTGATAATTCAACCTGAGATGTACACAGAACCCATGAAGAAGAGTAGTATAAAATAAGACTTGAAAGGAATTATAGAGGTAGTTTATGGAGGCTTTTACCACACTAAGGAATTTGCATTTTGATAATAATAGCTCGCATTTATATAGCACCTTAAGACTTGCAAAGCACTATACATGTTCTCTCATTTGATCATTTCATCCTTACAACCTACTACCCAGTAAGGTAGGTTTTGTTATTATCCTCACTTTACAGATGAAGAAACTGGGACTGAGGTTAAGTGATTTGCCTAGTGTCAGTCCCACAGCTAGTAATTATAGGAGGTGGGATTTAAATTCAGATCTATTCTCTATATCTAGAGCTCTTAACCACTGTGCCCCCTAGCTGCCTCTAATTTTATCTTTTGTTTTATCCTTTGAGCCAAAGAAGTCATGAAAATTTTCAATTAGGACAGTGATACTATCTGAACTGTACTGTTTTATCCTTGACCATAGAATTTATGAAAATTTTCAAGTAGGACGGTGATATTATCTGAACTGTACATTAAGAAGATTTTTTGGACAATTATATAAAGGATGGATCAGAAAGGAGGCATGGCTGGTGGAAGAGAGACAATCAGCTGTTGTATTAGAAGGCTAATACAGTGGTCGGATGAGAAGTATTGAGGGCCTGAACTAAAGTTATAGCCGTATAATTGGATAGAAGAAAACAAATTTGAGAGATTGAGGGGTGAGGGCAATTGCTTTAATATGGAGAGTAAAAGGGAGTTAACACTTGAAGATAAAGGTATGGTCCACAAAACCAGGGCAGGAGAACGAATCTGTTTGGGGTAGAAAATGAGCTCCATTTTGAACTTGTGTTTGAGGTGCTAGTGGGACATCCAAATACTGACATCCCGCAGGCAGTTAGAAATCACCTGTGCTCAGTAGATAAAATCTTGCAGGCTGGCATAGCTGCTGAGTTGAGAACAGAGATAGCAAGACAGCCCTCACTGATCTGGGTGCCAGTTTCTGGACTATATCAATTGTAGTTTGAATGAACACCTTTACTAGGTGTGAATCCAATAAACTTTATAAAAGAATTAACAGGATTTGGGTGTAGATTGGTTATAAGAGGTTTCAATCTTAGATGACCTCAGAGAATGGCAGTCATTGGCAAAAGTTGGTAAGTAGGAAAAGGAATTTGATTTATGAGGGAAGATGTTAAGTTTATAGGATCGTGATCTAGAGCTGGAAGGGACCTCCTCAGAGGTCTAATTTCTTCTTTTCACAAAAGAGAAAACTGAGGCCCAGAGTGACTTTGACCAAGGTCACATAGGTAGTGTCAGAGGTGGGATCAGAATCCAGATGCTGACTCCAGAGCCAGAAACTGAGGACCAGAGAGGTTAAGGAACTTGCTTAGGGTTACATCAAACCTAGTTCTTTCCACTACAGTTGTGATTAGGTTGAATTTGAGTCTTCTAAGCCAGAGCATCCTCACATCCTGATGTCAGTTGGCGGTGAAAAGGACTAGAAGTCTGCTGAAAGGTCAAGGAGTGGAGGGTTTTAGAATTACTAATCTTAGAGGTGTTGAAACCCTAAGAGTGGATGAAACCACAGGACACAGAAAATCACAGTAAAGAAAGAACCTGAAGGCTCCAGGATATATGCAAGTTGAGGGGGAAATGCTGAATATAAACAAGCCAAGAACATAACACCTTCAGGATGTCATCAAAGAAGGGGAAATTTACTAGAATTTCAAGGCCTTTATAAAACTCTTCTTTGTAACGTCATGACTATCCTGTTTTGGGGGTGGAAAGCCCTGGATTTCCAGTTGAAAGTTCTTACTGCCCGAGTGAATGGGGCAAAGCACTTAACCTCCCTAGATCTATTTTCTCATCTGTAAAATGGATAACACCTAAGTGTCTCTTATCTCCAAACCTCATGAAACCCGGCCCCATTCTGAACCCTGCCCGGGACGCGTCTTTGCTTCAGGAGCCTTAGGACGCGAACTTAAGGTCCGCTGCAGGGAAGACTGCACGCAGGGCAGCAGCAAAATGTTCCGGGACCATGGAGTAAAAGTGGGGGTTTTCCGAAATGAAACCCCCGATTTTTCCTCAAGGCTCTGGGATTTCCACAAGGCTGCCGGATTTAATCTGCAAACCACCACGGCATCTCCAGGACAGCTCTGACCTAGTCCCTGCAAGCCGGCCCCAGGAGAGGTAGCTGTTGCTGCAGCAGCTGTGCCAGCTGATGGGCGGCCCACCCCTTCCGGGTGCACCCCACTGCGCCTGCGCAGGGGTTGCCATAGCGACGCCGCCCAACAATCTCCAGACCTAGCCTAGCCCGGCTTGACCTAGGACGTAAAGGCCGCCACCATGAGCCGAGTGGTGACCGTCGAGCAGCCCCCTCCTCAGCATCCTCGGTTCCGGCAAAGGCTAGGGCGTGGAGGCACCGTAGCCAGCGGGCGACTGTATGACTACCTGTACGGTAAGAATGGGACCCCGGCTCTACTCGCCTCCCACCGACCCCCAGAGTGGGCGGGAACTCCGTCTTCCGGTAGAGGGAGAGGAGGCTGGAGTCGGTTAGAGCCAAACTTAAGTGTCATGTCTACGCAGGCACTGGGTTTTTCGGAGATTCGGAATCGCGCGCCCTTGGGATGCGCAGCGGCAGCGCTCCTCCGCTCCTGACTCCCCATCGGCTCCTCACTGCGCAGGCGTGGGCTTTGAGTGCGAGGTCATCAGGGAGCCGTCGGGGCCGAGGCTCCTTCTGTTCAATGAAACCTACCTTTATTAAGCGCTTCCTGTGTGTGTGGCACCGTGTGCCGGGAAAAAACGGCACAGACCCTGCCCTCAGGAAACTTCAGTTCTTCTGGGGTGGGAGAGGCATCGTGCACACCAATAAGGTGTCGGTCAGTAAGCATGTGTTAAGCCATTGGATGTGCCAGGCTCTGCAGTAAGCGTTGGGAAACGAAGAGTGGGAGATAAGCTAAAACAAAAAAACAAGGGTCCCTGCCCTCAAGGAGCCCACCTTCTGATGGGGGAGACGACATACAAACAAGATATTGACAGGTTAAATCTGAGATAATCTCAGAAGAAAGAGGCAGGCTCAGAAGAAAGGGACTTCTGTTAATGGGGATCCAGAAAAGCTTCTTGTAGAAAGCGAGATTTTGATTGAGAACAAAGTGATTCCCAAGGAAAAGGTGCATTCACCATGGAGAATATCAGGAAGTGCTGCTTACAAGAGGTGGGCTCTTGAGCTAAGCCCTGAAAAGAACAAGATAGCATGTGTTGTGTTGCTTGAGGAAGTCAGGTAGCATAGAAACAGAACTGCCATGCCAATTCAAATCATGAGATCATAGATTTAGAGCTGGAAGAGACCTTCACCATTGAGCGTTTTGGTCCATCAAACCTGAACAATGTGTTCAGTTGTTTTTTGGATGCTTCCAACTGGATGTCCTGTAGACATATGTATCCAAAACACAACTCATTATTTTCTCCCAAAAAACTCACCCTTCATGCTAATTTTCTGTCAAGATCATTACTAACTATTCTTCTGTAGTTACCAAGATTCACTTTGCAATAATTCTTAACTCTTCATTCTCTCTCATCACATATTTAATCATTTGCAGGTATTTTAGGGTTGTTTTCAGTGGCACTTGTTCCAAAACCATCAGTTATCCCCAATTATACCTGAGGTGTCTTATGTATACATGTAAACACATATATGTAAATATGCACACACACATACATGTATGTACTGTGTGTTTATTAGTTCATATTCCTGTAGTTCATCATTTTACAGTGTTCTCCCCACAATGCCTCTGTGAAGCATGTGGTATAAATATCATTTTGTCTGTGTTGTACATGAGGAATAGAGAGAAATGACTTGCTTGGGGTCAGAGCCAGGTTTTGAATCTCTAGTTTCCAAGTCTAGCACTCATTCCCTTGTACTTTTTTTTTTTTAGGCAATGGGGGTTAAGTGACTTGCACAGCTAGCTAGTAAGTGTCTGAGGCCAGATTTGAATTTAGGTCCTCCTGACTCCAGGGCCAGTGTTCTATCTACTACCCCAAATCAATCGAACTATTTCTCCATCTACCATTCTCTGTGTGTCTCTCAGTCTCTGTCTCTCTGTCTCTGTCTCTATCTGTCTGTCTGTCTCCCTCTCCCCTGTCCCCTTTCTTCCTCTGGTCTCTTTCCTGAATTCCAGATCTTCACTACCAGTTGTCTGTTGGACATTTCCAACTGGATGTCTTGTAGACATTTCAAAATTGACATATCCAAGACATAGCTCACTATTTTTCCAGGGAAAAAAACCCCAAAAATAAAAATCTCACCCTTCTTGCTAAGCTAACTTTCTGTCAAGGTCATTACTATCCTTCTAGTCACCTGGGTTCACTTTGGAATAATCCTTAACTCTTCCATTTTCCCTCATCCCCTATCCCATATTTAGTCACTTGCCAAATTCTGGATTCAAACAGTACAACAGCTCTTGCACCTGTCATCTTCTCTCCATTTACATGATTACCGCCCTAGTTTCAGTCCCTTAACAACTCTTTTCTGAGCTATTGCAATAGCCTCCAAATTGATGTTCCTGACAAGTTCTTTTCCTCTCCAACCCATTCTCCACACAACTGCCAAGCTGATATTCCAAAAGCACAGGTGTGATGAGTTCATAAACCTGCTCATTGAACTTCAGTAGTGACTTCTTGACTTTAGAGTAAAATTGAATTTCTTCTGGAAAATTTAAAGCCATTCACAATCTGGCTACAGCTTACCTTTCCAGCCTTCCCGCCAAACTGTCCTGCTGGTTGCTCCCCATGCACAGCCTTCTATCTCTCATCTCCATGCCTTTATATACATGCGTGAAATGCAGTCCCTCCTCACTTCTGTCTCTCAGAGTTCCTGTTTTCTTTCATTCCCACACACGAAGCCTTTCCAGCTCTACACTTTCCCCTATTCCCTTTTGCTCATTGTTAGTGTCTTCCATCCCCAAATCATATAATTTTTTTGTATTTATGTATTTGTGTACATGTTATTTCCTTCAATAAAATGTAAGCTCCTTGTAAGAGGACCAGTTTCATTCTTTTATTTGTCCCAAGCACAGTTTAGTAAAGGTTTAATAATTGCTTGTTGAATTGAATAACATAAATCTGTTAACCTCTTGTTATAAAAACATAAAGCTGCATACATAACTGATTTAAAAACTTTTGATTTTCAGTTCTGAATTATCTCCCTTCCTCCTTCCTCTTCCCACCCATTAAGGAGGCAAGTAATATCATACCCATTATATAATTGAAGTCATGGAAGGCACATTTCCACATTAACTATGTTGCCAAAGAAGAAGAAAAGAAAGAAAGAAAAAGACAGGGAAAGAAAATATACTTCAGTATATACTCAGAGTCTGTCAGTTCTCTGGAGGTGGATAGCATTTTTCATCATAAGTCCCTGGGAATTGTTGTGAATCATTGTATTGATGAGAGTGTCTAAATCTTTCACCATTGATTATCATTATAATATTGCTCTTACTCTATACAATGTTCTGTTTCTGTTTTGCTTTGCATCAGCTCATATAAGTCTTCCCAGGTTTTTCTGAAATCATCTCCTTCATAATTTCTTACAGCATAATAATATTCCATCACAATCATATACCACAACTTGTTTAGCCATTCCCCAATTGCTGGTTGTTGTTGTTAAGTTATGGCAGTCATATCCAGCTCTTAGTGACCTTATTTGGGG
This sequence comes from Phascolarctos cinereus, assembly GCF_003287225.1. NCBI lineage: Eukaryota > Metazoa > Chordata > Mammalia > Diprotodontia > Phascolarctidae > Phascolarctos > Phascolarctos cinereus. The sequence continues at coordinate 111,112,982 of NW_027556098.1, forward strand.
TTTTCTTGGCAAAGATACAGGAGTGGTTTTCCATTTTCTTCTCCAGCTCATTTTACAGATGAAGAAATTAAGGCAAAAAGCATTAAGTGACTTACCTGAGTAAGGTCATACAGCTAGTAAATATCTGAGGCTAGATTTGAACTCGTCTTCCTGACTCCAGGTCCTATGTTTTATCTGCTGTGCCATCTAGCTGCCCCAATTGATGGGCATCCCCTCATCCAATTCTTTGCCACCATTAAAAGAGCTGCTATAAATATAGTTGTACATATAGGTAATTTTCCTTTTCCTTTGATTTCTTTGGGTTACAGGCCTAGTAGTGGTATTGCTGGGTCAAAAGGCATGCAGTGTTTTATAGCCCTTTGGGCATAGTTCCCAATTATTCTTTAGAAGGGCTGGACTAGTTCACAAATCTACCAACAGTGCATTAGAGTCCCTATTTTTCCACATCCCCCTCAAACATTTGTCATTTTCTTTTTCTGTCATATTAGTCAATCTGATAAGTGATAAAGAGTGATTTATATTTAGATTTCCTGTGACTATTAATAGCTTTTTGATTTCTTATTCTGAAAACTGCCTGTTCTTATTCTTTGACCATCTGTAAATTGAAGAAAGGTTCTTATTTTTTATAAATTTGTATTAGTTCCCTATATATTTGAGAAATGAAACCTTTATCAGAAAATCTTACTGTAAATTTTTTTTCTCAATTTCCTGTTTTCCTTCTAATTTTGGCTGCACTGGTTTATGTAAATCCTATTTAACTTAATAAAAATTATCCATCCCCTCCCCCCGTCCCCAAATCTTTTCTGTCTCTTATTTGGTCATGACCTCTTCCCTTATCCATAGATCTGAGAGATCTTTTTTCCATGTTCCCCTAATTTGCTAATGATATATCACCCTTTATGTCTAAATCATATCCCCATTTTGAGCTTATCTTGGAATACAGTGTGTCAACCTGGAAGAACTCAGACCAGCTAGGTGATCAATAAATGAAGTGAAGCTGAACCATGACCATGTTAGTAACATGGACCTCAAAACGAAAGGCAAAGCGATCTATAGACAACCTTGATTTCCAAAAAAGGGGAGCAAGGTACATGCAAGGAGAATGAGAAGTCCCTGAAAATAGGGCAGATTAAAACCTCAAGGCCAAAAGGGAGCCAGTTAAGAAGGTGAGCAATCCACTAGTGGTGGGAGGGCTCAGACTCAACTTTGCCATGGAAAGAAACCTCTGAGCCAGGAATGCCAAAAGCCAGATTTTTCTACCAAGGGGTTATGGGTTAGGAGTGACCTATCCCCACTGTCCATTTAGTCAGTACATTTCATCTTGAATCTCAGATGTCCTTTGTAGCCATTTTGTCTTCTGGAAGTATCTTCTCTTGGACATTTTTGTAAGGGACAGAATATCATCTTACAACATCAGCAAAGAAGTTACATTGTTTTAACAAGCTTGCAAAACCTTGCAAAAACAGGGAAACAGGGGAAAGGGCAAGACAATGACATGGGCCCTAATCTTTTAATAGACCCCAAAGTTCTAGAGAGCAGAACCGGTTTTAACCAGCCCTAAGTAGGACAAAGGGCATGGCTTTTGGAACTGTGCATGCTTAATTAGTTGATATAATATTAACTGACACGTCCTGAATAGAATTAGAGCCTCATTAACTGATCAGGTGAGGGACAGGGGAAACATGGGATGGGCGGGCCACAAAGATTGTAACCCAGAAAGGAGCGGATCAATCTGGGCCTGGAAGGGAGGAGTTGAGGCATTCTAACGGTATAACTTCTGTATTTGGCACACTCTCTTCTCAGAGGTGTGCCCAGTTCTGGAGCACCATAATAAATGATTCTTCAGTCACTCCCAGCTTAGTTTTGCTTTTAACTAGAAGGCTAGATTTCTCAGTCATACAACAGAGGGGCAATTGGCTTCAGCACCTCGTCAGGCCTTAAGCCTCCACTCTGCTCTGAGGGTCTGTAAGGCCTTATTTCTGTTAGTTTTTGTACTTCCTTCTCCAGTTGGCCAGTTGTCTTTTTAAGAGATTTGTTTTCTTCAGTGTACTTTTTTTCCAATTGGCCAATTGTATTTTTTAAGGACTCTTCTACCTCTCTCATTAGACTTTTAAAATCCGTCTTGAGCTCTTCTAAGAAGGCTTTTTGGGCTTCAGACCAGTTCATATTCCCTTTTGATGTTGCAGATGTGGGTTTGTTGACCATGTTGTCCTCTTCAGAATTTCTGTCTTGATCTTCACTCTTCTCAGAATAGGAATCTATGGTACATTTCTTTTTACTCATGGTTTCTTTATTCCCTGGCCTTTAAAGAGATTGAGCTCTCCTGCTGGGGAACAGAGGGCACTAATCCAAGCTTCTTGTATCAGGAGCCTAGGTCTTGGTCACTGGCTTTGTGTGCTGGGGTCTCTTATATTGGCAATTGGAGGCTGTAGGGTTCTGGCAGCTTACCTCTTGTTGGGCAGGAATCAGCAAGGCTGGAACTTTCAGACAGTTCTAGGTTGCCTGCTTTTCCTTTCCTTTAGCTTTCTTCAGCTCCTTTTAGATGGGTGCTGCAGGGTGTTTATCTGCCTGGGGCCCCCTGCAGTGTTGTCTCCCTCCTTTCTGCTAATGCACTGGGAGATTCCTTTGTGATAGAGTGCCGAGGCACCTAGTGGTTTTTTTGAGCTGGTTTCCACGGGTTCCCCTTGCCCTCACTGAGGCACTTGGAGGTCCAGGTGTTAGTGTTTGCTTGCTCTATCACCTGGGCTTCAGGATCTCCTTCTGGTTGACAGTTGCAGGCTGTAGGATTCTGACAGCTTACCTGGTGTTGGGTTGGAATCAGCAAGGCTGGGACTTTAGGAAGACTCTAGGTTGCTTTCTTTCTTCAGCTTCTTTCAGATGAATGCTGCAGGGTGCTTGTCAGCCTGGGGCCGTTTGTAGTGCTGCTGCCCTTATTTTTGCTGAGGCACTGGAAGACCCATTTGCTTGGGCTCCTGCACTGCTGTTCCCTGTCTTTCTTCTAGTTCAGCTGGTCCAGGGTTTTTTTCTGGGGTGATATTTTCCGGGTTTTCAGAGGTGGATCTCTAAGGCCTTATTTCTAACATTTTGGAATAGATGGTCTCATTCTCAGGGGAGCTTTGAAGGGGGCTCATCTTCAGTAGATTTGCTTCTCTGGTTGCATGTCACTTGTAGATTCTTAGATGTTCTTGTTGAAATTTTTTACAAAACATCTCAATACACTTTAATACAATCTCATAAGTATTACTTCTGTAATAACCAGTTCATGTGATGAAAACCATCTCAATTTTGTGGTTCTGATAACTTTAAATTAGGAATCTGTAGTTCACTTAAAACTTCAGAAAATTTCAGTTCTTAAATTACGGCTTCCTGTTTTTATCTTTATCTAAACTCTTTACCTGTTATAGACACTGCCAATAACAAGCTAAAGAATCTTTAAAAATCCATGAGAATCTGACCTATAAAATGAGTCCTTCTGGTTCATGATTTAATATTTACCATAGCAGACTTATAAGCTAGAGCTAAGAATACTTTTCTAAAGTAGCATCAACTCCATCATCATTATCTCCCTACAATGTAAGTTAGCAAACTGTTATATTGATATAGTTAAGAAAATTAAATATAAACTGAAAAATCAAAAATTAAATATTTTAAGATGCCACAGAAGGCAGAATTATTAAAACCTTTTAAATATACATATATAATTGTCTGATCTTGTTGCCTTCTTAAAATTTTTGCTGCAATTATTATTTAGAACCTAAAATTTTCAATCAATCCAAATTTTTTCCTTTTGGAACTCCAGTGAATTACAGCTGAGGATTAGAAACTGATAAGGATCTAATCCTCACATAAGAACATAGTTAACAGAGCACTTTTTATAAGATGACTGCTAATACACAAATGAATTCACTTAAAAGTTGCAAATTTCACCTCAATTGTAGTAAAAAAATCATGGGATATGGGATGTGTAAATACACTAATCAATTTTAAAAGAGAACAAATCAAGTAAGTAGTCAATAATAAAACATTTTGCACCAGGGGGCATGCTCTATAAACAGATGTTAATTTCACCTTAAATAATAAATACAAATAAAATTGACTTTCTCTTTGAGATAACACGAGATATTCCATAAAGCTCCTTTAAGAAACTGATTGCACTGAAAGTCTTTTCTTCAAAACAAAACTAAAGAAGTTTCTGATCTTAACTTGAACTAACTAATAAGCTCTTACATCATTGTCTAATTATTGCTATGTCATTCTGAAAAAAAAAACAGGCAGATGGCAAAGCCAAAGTTGTTTAGGATACGGGAATAACTATAAGCAGAGATTGAAAATAGGGAGATTTTATATAGCAGCATCTTATAACAGTGCAGAGATGCTAAATTATTATGGCAATAAGATTCATCATAAAAAATAAAAATCACACCTTAACTTGTCCTGGTTAGGGAGATTTGCTGTGAAATGAAGAAGTAGGTTGGGACCACTATAGCAGCATCAATATTGGCCCTGCAGGTCTAAGCCCAAGGACACAGAATGACTCAACATATGTATAACAGGATAAAGCATCCTCAGTCCCTTTGATTTCAGGTAAGAATAGTATAGGAAGCCAGATATATGACAGGGTACCACAGCCAGGCTCAGAATTAACCAGGTGAAAAAATTTCTTGCTTAGGAAACTGAGTGAAGAGAGTCTTACCTTAGTCACCCTCCCAATCTTTTGCCCAGAGACAAAGAGATATCCACTGGCCATAGATCACAGAACTCTCACTCAATTGAGCTGCTGGCATATTTCTCAAATGGTAGATTACTGACTCACAGATTGAGTAGACAATCATGCCTGAAATCAAAACTTAGAGTAAATAATATTAGATTATAGCCCCATGAGATTTCACCTCAAATAGCAAGTTCTACTAATCATGCTTAGAGATACACACACATAGTTATAATTATAGTTATTAACAAATTGCTCTCATGTTGTTGCAGTAAATAAACTTAACAATAAAAAATTTATCAGGCTTTCTAAAAACAATCAAACATTCTTTTTTCCTATTATTCTCTTTTTCAAATACAGCTTAAAATTCATCCTGATGTAAAAGGCGGTCATTAGAATTTAATGAACCAATTACATATCACATAGATAGTGACTATGTGATAGTTTATTCAAAATACCAACAGTAATGTCTAGACTAACAAATATTCTTTTTTTCCAAAGTATTGTATATTAACACTATTAAAACAAAAATAAATTATCGAGACTGGAGTCTGTTAAGACTAAGTTGGTTAAAGGTGTAATGTTAGTAGAGACTATTCTGAGTATAACTTCATAATTTTCATAATCAGAAAGTAGCACTTAAATTTATTCACTATGAACACAGTTAAATTTTGTTTTCCTCCCTTATCCAAGGAGTCTTTGTAATGGGGAATGGAGATCCTGCTCCCTAAACAAATCAATACATATATTTTTTCGCAGAGCTGATAAGATTCTTTTGACCTTCCTCAAGAAACTTGGCAGTTTACACATAAGCATATCTTTACAAGGTCTTTCTCTCACTCCTCTTTTCTTTTAAAAAAGTAAGCCTTTATTATACCATCCTTTACAAATATACCCAGTTAAATGTTTCAGAAATTTTAGCATTATGACAATAACCTCCAATAACTTAATAATTTCACAGTACCCAAATCAAAAAAGAGTAAAAATCACCAATGACATAATTTTACAATTACCTTAACATCATTTCTTATAAAATGGTTCCCCAGTACTCACAATACAGCAAAATTTAGAAAAAATGATAATATTAATATCATGAATTTAAAACATGAAACAACAAAATTTAGTACTAATCAGATATTAATTTAGTTAAATGCAATTCCAAATTACTCTTATATAGGAAAACATCCTGCCACAAGTGGTTCTTAAAATCATAATCCTTATAATTTAGATAGGTATTAGTATAACACATATTTCACATTTCATTAAAGAATCAGCAAAAAGAAACATATACCTAGAATGAATGAAATTACACAAGACAAATGAATCTCACAGTAAAATTACAAGGAGATTCATATAAGGCTTTAACCAGTTTAAATTTACAACTGTTATTGTTAGTTTAATTCAAAATATGTAAGCCTAAATATTATAAGGCCTTTTAAGATCTCAGGAGTCTGCATTTCAAAAATTAAAGATATTTGTTATATCGAAATCACAATAAAGACATTATTATCTATCATACTTATAAATGAACAGTTTCAAATAACTTGCATCCTTTTAACAATTGAATCTGTTAGTTTAATCAATAACCTAAAAGAATCCAGATTTTAAAAGAATTTGTCACTTTGCCAATATTTCTAATGTAATAAATTTTCAAACTAATGTTAGGTATAATCTTTTTCCACATTATAGACTGGCAAATTGAGGTAACTTGTTTTAAGATCACACAACAAATTACCTGATCTATGGATTTTTTAAACATGTTGTCTTAATGCCAAATAGTAGAATAAATTCCAACTTATCATAAGCATTCTTATTAAGAGAGACATATTTCACTTAAAATGAAACCAGAGTAAAATCAATCATGCCTAGGTCTGTTTTCCAAATGGTATCACACAGAATCTCCATCTATAATTTCAATTATTTAGCATTATTTTTTTCCATAAGGGCCATGTATCTTAAACATTTCATCTAATAATAATAATTTTCAGATAATCTACTGCCAAAGATTTTTAAAATGGCAATCTAATATTAAATTTTAATCTACCCTAAATATCACACTTACCAGCACATTTTCAAATTGTTCAAATCTGGGTTCTGCAATTGCAGAAAGAACACATTGCTCACCAGTTTACTTCTAGCTTTATATAACTTTTCGCTATCTACTTTCAAATCAAAGTGCAATTGTTATTACTACAATTTCAATAAAATAAATGCATATGGTTTTCACATAGTTCTTATTCCAACCACAACCAAAAACCTCCCTCAAACCCATCATTCAACATACTTAAACTTTCTCATATTTCTCTGCATGTATTCCTCAGGTGGTCTTAAAAACCATGTCTTTCTAATTCCTGCCATATTCTTCTCTCAAACTTTTATTTTGTTTACTTCCTAAATTTTCCTTCTTTCAATAGTGTTTCAGACTATCTATCTCATTAATCTTTGCTTCAGGCAGTTTTTCCTTTATTATTTTATGACACATTGTTAATCAAAATCAGTGATTTCCTAAAAACTGTTACTCCCTGTAGTTGTGACTTTGCCTCTACTTTAACTCTATTGAATTATTGCCAGTTCTGTTTTTCCCTAAGAGATGGAAGCATCAAAAATCCTTTAAGATGCTTTTAGCAATTACAAAAGTCTTTAACAGGTTACAAAAACTTGGTCTATTCAAATAACAGTTAAGTTCTGTTACATTATTTCAAGTTGTTCCCATAAATGAGCTTCTCTGTTATGGGCAAGAAGAAAGAAAGTTTTTAAGATTCAAATATATAATCTAATACAAAATAGGTAGGAGTCCCATAATTTACAGCAAAATTCTAAGTTAAGACACAGCAATTCAAAAAGGCATTTCTAAGTTAATTTCTACTTCACTTTAATTTGTAAACCCCCAAGTATCCAGTTAGTTTTTTTCATCAAATCCAATTTATAATCCCCAGAGGATTCTGGGAAGATGGCAGAATAAAGCGGCAAATTACCTGGCTCTCTAAATTCTCCCACAAACAATATAAAATAATGGCCAAATGGAAAAGGAAGTCCAAAAGTTCACTGAAGAAAATACTTCCTTAAAAATTAGAGTGGAGCAGTTGGAAGCTAGTGATTTATGAGAAATCAAGACATTGTAAAACAAAACCAAAAGAATGAAAAAAAAAAATAGAAGACAATGTTAAATATCTCATTGGAAAAACAACTGACCTGGAAAATAGATCCAGGAGAGATAATTTAAAAATTATTGGACTACCTGAAAGGCATGATCAAAAAAAGAGCCTAGACATCATCTTTCAAGAAATTATCAAGGAAAACTGCCCTGATATTTTAGAACCAGAGGGCAAAATAGAAATGGAAAGGATCCATCAATCACCTCCTGAAAGAGATCCCCAAAGGAAAACTCCTGGGAATATTGTAACCAAATTCCAGAGTTCCCAAATGAAGGAGAAAATATTGCAAGCAGCCAGAAAGAAACAATTCAAGTATTGTGAAAACACAATAAGGATAACACAAGATTTAGCAGCTTCTACATTAAGGAACCAGAGGGCTTGGAACATAATATTCCAGAAGTCAAAGGAGATAGAATTACAACCAAGAATCACCTACCCAGCAAAACAGTATAATCTCTCAGGGGGGAAAATGGATATTCAGTGAAATAGAGGACTTTCAAGCATTCTTGATGAAAAGACCAGAGCTGGATAGAAAATTTGACTTTCAAATATAGAACTCAAGTGGAACATGAAGAGGTAAACATGAAAGAGAAATCATAAGAGATTTATTAAGATTGAACTGTTTACATTCCTGAATGGAAAGATGATATTTGTAACTTATGAGACCTTTGTCAGTATTAGGGTAGTTGGAGGGGAAAAATTATATGTATAGATAGATAGATGAATGGATAGATGGATAGACAGAGGTCACAGGGTGAGTTGAAGATGAAGGGGTGATATTTGAAGAGTACAATTAAGCAGTGAGAGAGGACTGTACTGGGAGAAGGAGAAAGGGAGAGATAGAATGAGGTAAATTATCTCACAAAAAACAGACAAGAAAAGGCTTTTATGGTGGAGAGGAAGTGGGGAAAGGTGAGAAGGAATGAGTGAATCTTATTCTCATAGGATTTGGCTTAAGGAGAGAATACCATACACACTCAATTGGGTATGGAAAGCTATCTTACTCTACAGGAAAATAGGGGGGAGGGGGATAAGAGAGCAGGAGGATGATAAAGGGGAGGACAGATTGGGGGAGGGTGTAATCAGAAGCAAACATTTCTGAGGAGGGACAAGGCCAAAAAAGGAAATAGAATAAATGGGGGGGGCGGATTAGGATGAAGGGAAATATAGTTAGTTTTCTACAACATGACTACCATAGAAGTGTTTTGCATGAATACACATGTATAACCTGTATCGAGTTGCTTGCCTTCTAAATTAGGGTGAGTGGGAAGGGAGGAAGGGAGAAAATTTGGAACCCATAGTTTTAAAAACAAATGTCAAAAATTGTTTTTACATGCAACTGGAAATAAGATATACAGGCAGTGGGGTATGGAAATCTATCCTGCCTTACATGAAAATAGAAGGGGAAGGGTATAAGAGAAGGGGGTGGGAGAGATAGAAGGGAGGGCAGATTAGGGGAAAGGGTATTCAGAATGCACACTATCTTAGGGTGGGGGAAGGGACTAGATGGCATGAAAATTTGAAAGTCAAAATCTTGTGGAAATTAATGCTGAAAACTAAAAATAAATAAATATTAAAAATAAAAAAATAGGATAGAGGGAAATGTACTAGACCTGTGTTCAAATTGTAGCTCTTCTTACTGGCAAATCCTTTTCAATAGAATGAACAAAGGTTAATAACACTTTTATTATTAACTTTTCCTTTTTATTATTAACCAAAGATTATTTGAAGGAAAACATTATGTAAATATAATGTGTCATGCAATATTTACTTCAGGGATCCATGATTTTATCAGGGTGGATTATTCCTTTCACTGAACTTGATTGTCACCTCTCTATCACTTAGTCATTTGAACATTGTTACAATTGTTCTTCACAGTGTGGGTTTCACCTTTATTGTTTCTCCTGCCTAGAAGGTAAACTAACTATCCTCAGATAGCTCACTAATAATAACATGATGATAATGATATGGGACTTTATTTATTTATAATTTTACTTATTTGTAATTTTCATGGGACTTTAATGTGAATGAGATGAACTCACTTATTAAATAGGAATGGATAGCAGAATGGACGAAAAGCCAGAATCCAATAATATGTTGCTTACAGGAAACACATTTGAAAATGAGAGATACACATAGAATGAAAATAAAGTGCTGGAGTAGAATTTATTATGCCTCAGCTGATGCAAAAAAAAAAATCAGGGGTAGCAATCATGATCTCAGACAAAGTTAAAGCTAAAATAGATTTAATTGAAAGAGATGAGCAGAGAAACTACATTATGATGCAAGGTACCATAGATAACAAAGTAGTATCAATACTAAACCTATATGCACCAAATGCTAAAGCGCTCACATTTTTAAAGGAAAAGCTAAATTAATTACAGATGGAAATAGATAGCAAAACTATAACAGTGGGGGATTTCAATCTTCCCTTCTTACAACTAGATAAATCTAACCAAAAAACAAAAAAGAATTGAAGGAGTTGAATAGAATCTTAGTTAAGTTAGATATCTGGATAAGACATCTGAAGAGAATTGAATTTGGAATAGAGAGGAATGCAACTTTTTCTCAGTATTACGTAGTACCTTTACAAAAATTTACCACATATTAGGGCATACAAACTTTATAGTTGGATGCAAAAAAAGCAGAAATATTAAGTGCATCCTTTTCAGATCACAATGCAATAAAATTGTATTTAACAAGGGACTATGGAAACATTAATAATTAATTGGAGGCTAAATAACCTAATATTAAAGAATTGAGTGGGTTAAAGAAGAAGTCAGAAAAAATAAATAATTTTATTAAAGAAAATGATAATGAAACAGCATGTTAAAACCTATGGGATGCAGGAAGAGCAGTAATCACAGGAAGATGTATCTCTCTAAATGTGTACATCAGGAAGATAGAAAAAGAGCAGATCAATAAATTGATATGTAATTTAAAAAAACTAGAAAAAGAACAAATTAAAAATCCCCAATTAAACACCAAATTGGAAATGCCAAAATTAAAGGTGAGATTTTAAAATTTGTTCTGAATTTAAGAAATAAAACAGGCATTTCATAACATAGTAGAATAGAAAAAAAGATAATTATACATGAAACTATAAATCTATTATATGCAACCTGCTATTCCTTTTAAATATATATTAAAGTTACCCCTTGTAAATTTTTTTCTTCCATCATCCCCTCCCCGCCTCAGAGATGGCTGGTATTAGACACAAATATGTGTGTGTGTGTATATGTATATGTATACACACACACACACACACACATACATATATATGTATATATGTAAAAATCATTCCACACATACTTCTATTTATCAGTTTCTTCTCTGGATGCAAGTTAGTGTCCTCCCTCATAGGTCTTTTGTAGTTAATTTGGGTATTTATAAAAGTCAAAATAATTTAGTTGCTCAAAGTTGTTCTTAAAACAATACTGCTGTTATTATATATAACATTCTCTTAGTTCTGCTCACTTTAATCTTCATTATTTCATGCAAGTCTATCCATATTTTTCTAAGATCATTGAGTTCATCATTTCTTATAGCACGATAGTATTACATCATGATAATAAACCACAACTTGTTCAACCATTCCTCAATTGATGGGCATCCCTGCAGTTTCCAGTTCTTTGCCATCACAAAGAGAGCTGCTATAAATATTTTAGAACATATAGGTTCTTTTCCTTTTTCCCTAATCACCTTTGGAAAGTAGTGGTAAGATTAATAAAATTGAATATAAGAAAACCATTGAATTAATAAATAAAACTAGAAGTTGGTTTTATGAAAAAAAAATAGACAAACTGTTGGTTAATATGATAAAAAAAAAAGAATACCAAATTACTAGTATCAGAAATGAAATGGGTGAATATATATCATTAATGAAGATCAAATCAAATCAATTATTAGGAGTTATTTTGCTCAGCTATATGCCAATAACTTTAACAATTTAAGTAAAATGGAAGAATATTTACAAAAATATAAACTACCTAGATTAACAGAAGAGGAAATAGAATATCTAAATAAACCTATTTTATTAAAAGAAATTGAACAGGCCTTAAGTGAGCTTCCTAAGAAAAAAAGCATCAGGACCAGATTGATTTTACAGGTGAATTCTACCAAACATTTAAAAATCAACTAATTTAAATATTAAATAAATTATTTGGAATAATAGGCAAAGAAGGAGTTCTACCAAACTCTTTTTATGCAGCAAGTATGGTGTTGATACCTAGATGAGGAAGAGCAAAAACAGAGAAAGAAAATTATAAACCAATTTTACTAATGAATATGAATACAAAAATTCTAACTAAAATATTAGCCAGGAGACTACAAAAATAAATTACAAAAATTATACATCGCAGCCAAGTGGGATTTATGCCAGAAATTCAGGGATGATTTAATGTAGGAAAACTATTAATATAATTGATTATGTCAATAACAAAAGTAACAAGAATCATATGATTATATCAATAAGTGCAGAAAAACCTTTGACAAAATGCAATACTCACTTCTGTTAAAAACACTCAAAACCATAGGCATAAATGAATTTTTCCTTAAAAGGATAGAAAGCATCTACTTAAAACATAAGCAAGTATTATTTGTTATAATGATGTTAGAATCCTTTCCAATAAGATCAGGAGTGAAACAAGGATGTCTATTATCACCAGTATTATTCAGTATTTAATTAGAAATGCTAGCAGCAGCAATAGGAGAAGAAAAAGAAATGGAAGGAATCAGAATGGGATATGAGGTAATAAAACTATCTCTCTTTGTTGGTGATGTGGTGATATACTTGGAAAATCCTAGAGATTCAACTAAAAAGTTAGTCAAAATAATAATTTTAGCAAAGTAGCAGGATATAAAATAAATCCACATAAATTATTAACATTTGTATATATCACCAACAAAACTCTGCAAGAAGTAAGAAATATCCCATTTAAAATAATTGTAGACTCTATAAAATACCTGGGAGTATACCTGCCAAGACAAATCCAGGGACTACCTGAACATAATTATAAAATACTTTTTTTTATACAAATAAAGCCAGATTTAAGTAATTGGAGAAATATTAATTCTTCATGGGTAGGCAGAGCAATATAATAAAAATGACAATTCTACTTAAACTAATATATTTAATTCCATCCCAATTAAACTACCAAAAATTGTTTTATTGAGTTAGAAAAAAATAATAAAATTCATTTGGTAGAACAAAATGTCAAGAATATCAAAGTAATTAATAAAAAAAAATGTAAGGGAAGAAGGTTTGGTAGTACCAGATATTAAACTATGTTATAAGACAGTAATTCTCAAAACTCTCTGACATTGGCTAAGAAATGGAAAGGTGGGGGCAGCTAGGTCATGCAGTGGATAGAGCACCAGCCCTGGAGTCAGGAGAACCTGAGTTCAAATCTGGCTTCAGACAAAACACTCACTAGAGGTGTGACTCTGGGCAACCCAATTGCCTCACCAAAAAAAAGAAAAGAAAAGAAAAAGAGAGAGAGAGAAAGGTAGATCAGTGGAACAGAGTAGACATACAATACAGAGTAGTAAATGATTATAGTAATCTTGTGTTTGACAAATGTAAAGATTTAAGCTGTTGGGATAATAATACATTATTTGTTAAAAAGAATTGGGAAAACTGGAAAACAGTCTGGCAGAAATTGGGTATAGATTAATATCTTACACCATTTATCAAGATAAGGTCAAAATGGATACATGACTAGATATAAAAAGGATGTATAAGAAAACTAGAAGAATATGAAACACGTTACCTATCAGACTTATGAATAAGGGAAGAATTTGTGAATAAATGAGAGACAGAGAGCATTGTGAGATGTGAAATGGATACTTTTGTTACGTTAAATTAAAAAAACTTTTGTACAAATAAAACCAATGGAGCCAAGATTAAAAGGAAAGCTGAAAATTGGCGGGGGGGAATTATAGATAGGTTCTTGCATAAAGGTCTTATATCTCAAATATATAAAGAACTTTGTCAAGTTTATAAGAATATGATTCATTCCCCATTTGATAAATGGTCAAAGGATATGAACATGAAATTTTTCAACAAAGAAATAAAAACTATGTATAGTCATATAAATACTCTAAATCATTATTTATTACATGAAATTAAAACAGCTCTGAGATGTCTCACTTATCATATTGGCTAAAGTGATAGAAGAGGGAAATGAAAAATATTGGCAGAGATGTGGAAAAATTGAGACATTTAATACACTGTTCATGGAACTGTAAACTGATCCAACCATTTTGGAGAGTAATCCAGAATTATGCCCAAAGAATTATAAAACTGTGTACCTTTTGACCCAGTAATACCACCATTACGTCTGTTTCCCAAGGCGCTCAGGGAAAAAGGAAAAGAATCTATGTGTTCTAAAATATTTATAACAGCTCTCTTTATGGTAGCAAAAAAACCCCAACAACCTGGAAACTGAGGGGATGCCCATCAATTGGGAAATGGCTAAACAAGTTGTGGCATATGGCTTTGATGGAATACTACTGTGCTACAAGAAATGATAAGCTGGTTAATTTTAGAAAAACATGGAAAGACTTGCATGAAATAATGAAAAGTGAGGTGAGCGGAACCAGAAGAACATTATATACAGTAACAGCAATGTTATTTGAAGAATAATTGTGACAACCAAGTTGTTCTGAGTACTATAAATACTCAAATCAACTATAAAGGAGCTGTGAAGGAAGATGATATCCACCTCCAGAGAAAGAACTAATAAATAGAAGTATGCATAGTATGGTTTTACATATATTTAAAAATCTGTGTCAGATGGTGGCCTTCTCTGATGTGGAGTGGGGGAAGGAAGGAGGGAAACAGTTTGGAACTAAAATTATAGAAAAAAAATTAAATTTTAAAAATTCTATTTACTTTTTGGTTGTTCCCCAATTCATGCAATTTTTCTCTTTGTCATGAAGCAAGAAAGAGTTAACATTGAAAATGTGATCTTTAGATACTATAAGCAAACTAGGAGAGCAAGGAATAGTTTGCTTGTCAGACTTATGGAAAACAAAGAATTTATGACCAAACAGGAGATAGAGAACATTATGAAATGCAAAATGGATAATTTTGATTACATTAAATTGAAAAGTTTTTTACACAAACAAAGCCAATGCAACCAAGATTAGGAGGGAAACAGAAAACTGGGAAAGAACTTTTACAACTTCTGTCTCTGATAAGGGCCTCATTTCTAAAATATATAGAGAACTAAGTCAAATTTATAAGAAGTCATTCCCCAATTGATAAATGGTCAAAGGATATGAACAGGCAGTTTTCAGATGAAGAAATTAAAGCCATCTATAGTCATATGAAAAAATGCTCTAAATCATTATTGATTAGAGAAATTTAAATCAAAACAACTCTGAGGTACCACATCACACCTATCAGATGGGCTAACATGACAAAACAAGTGATAAATGTTGGAGAAGATGTGGGAAAATTAGAACACTAATGCATTGTTGGTGGAGTTGTAAAATGATCCAACCATTTTGGAGAGCAATTTGGAACTATGCCCAAAGGGCTATAAAATGTGCATACCCTTTGACCCAGCAATAGCACTTCTAGGGCTGTATCCCAAAGAGATCATAAAAATGGGAAAGCACCCACATGTACAAAAATATTTATAGCAGCTCTTTTTGTGGTGACCAAGAATTGGAAATTGAGGGGATGCCCAGCAATTGGGGAATGACTGAACAAGTTGTGGCATATGAAAGTAATGGAATACTACTGTGCTATAAGAAATGATGAACAGACAGACTTTAGAAAAACCTGGAAAAACTTGTATGGACTGATGCTAAGTGAAATGAGCAGAACCAGGAGAACGTTATACACAGTAACAGCCATGTTGTATGATGACTAACTTTGATAGACTTAGCTCTTCTCAGCAATGCAAGGATCTAAGACATCTCCAAAAGTCTCATGATGGAAAATGCTGTCCATATCCAAAGAAAGAACTATGGAATTTGAATGCATATCAAAGCAGACTATTTGCTTTTTTTTCTTCTGTTTTGTTTTGTGTTCTCTTTCTTGTGGTTCCTCCTATTGATTCTAATTCTTCCTTACAACATGACTAATGTGAAAATATGTTTAATAGGAATGTATATGTAAAGCCTATATCAGATTGTCTGCCATCTTGGGGAAGGAGGAGGTGGGTAGGGAGGGGGAGAAAAATTTTAAACTCAAAAGCTTATGGAAGTGATTGTTGATAAATCAAAATAAATTAAGAAAAAAATAAAATGTGAACTTTACCTTTTTTTTTTTTTGCTTCCCATTATCCTTACAAGCATCTCTCTAATCAGAAAATGACCTTCCTTTCTTGGCTGTAAAACAATAAATCTGTCTTCCAGGGGTGGGAGAAGGGGGAGAAATAGGTGCTCTTAAAACAAATTCTGAAGAATGTTTACCCAAAATTTGTTAGAATACTTCAGCATTTATAAAACCATCTAAACCAAATGGAATTTCAGTCATAAATTTAGTCTCAAATTAGTTTATGTCATAAATTTTTGTAAACTGGGAAAATATTTCTCTACCACCTCTTATGTGTGTTTCCTTCCTGCCTCCTAACTTGGCTACAGTTAAAAGAAAGAGACCTTTTTTTTCCTCAAGAAAAAATTTATTCTTACTCTTCAGAAAAAAGACTAGTTTGACTTTTAAATGTAGATAATGTGACAAAAGAGAGACAGAAGCATTTACTGTCAAGGTCTTCCTTCTTATTATGAGGGTTAAGCCATGCTAGCCTGTTGAGTCGTTTTAAAATTTCATCCTTCTAGGCTTTCAACTGAAGCACGTAACTGACATCACCTAGAAGCACATAACAACAAGCATAAATCAGTTCTAATCTCATTTAACGTTTTCCTGGAGACGGGCTGAGTTAGATTCAGATTCTCATTTACAGTTCTCTAGATACCAAAGAAAGAAAACATCCCACTGGGGGTTTTGGTGGAGGGACCCTACCTTTGTTATCCCCTGCTATTCTGGCAAGTATCTGTAGCTGTGGCCATATAACTGACAGCCATCCCAGATAGTGGCTGCCTGTCTCCATACCTGGAGACCTAATTAGCCATGGGCAAACCTTAAAGATTAGTTACCAGAAACCCTTGAATAAATCCTCAAAGAACTCAGCCAAGGCAGGAGTTCAGAGATCTGAGAGGGGACTTAGTGAAGGATAGTCTGGGTCCTAGGCTCTACAGGGACCCAGAGGGTCCACGGTGGTACCAAAGGGGCTATCTGTGGATGTCCTCCTTTGAATCTCACTTCTGACACCAAAAATGTCAGACTGGAAAAACTCAGACCAGCTAAGTGATCAGTACATAAAGTGAAGCATTTATTTAGGGTCAAGAAGTTGCAATTCAGGACAACATGCTTCCTTATTCAGACAGGGATGCCTAGATAGGGAGGAGAAAAGGGAATTCTTATTGAACAGCCAAACTGCAGGAAGAGAGTATTATAGGTGTTGAGGGATTAGAAGAACAAGGTCACAGAAATGTCCTTGAAAGTATCTCTGTCCAGGAACAGAGGCAGTTAGAAACTTCTGGGGTGTGTAGGGGTGGTCTTGGGGACAATTAGAAAGTGCTAGTCAGAGCAGTGTGGGCGCCTAGAGTTTCCCTGGGGTTGACAGGTGTGAGATATTGGTTTGTTATCTCATTTCTGCCTGACTGCTTTCCAGTTTTCCCAGCAGTTTTTGTCTTGTCCCAGTAGTGTGGACCTTCAGGTTTATCAAACATTGCATTACTGTGGTCATTTGCTTCTGTTTATTGTGTACCTATTCTATTCCATTTATTTCTTATCCAGTACCAGATTTTTTTTATGATTACCACTTTTTAACATAACTTGAGAACTAGTATTGGTAGGCTGCCTTCCTTAACTTTTTTTTTTCCCCATTGATTCCTTTGATATTCTTGACCTTTTGTTCCTCCAGATGAATTTTTTTTTTCTAGTTCTATAAAATAATTCTTTGGTAGTTTCATTGGTATGACACTGATTAAGTAAATTAATTTGGGTAGTGTTGTCATTTTCATTATATTGGTTTGGCCTACCCATGAGAAATGAATATTTCTCCAGTTGTTTAGATCTGTCTTTATTTGTATTTTGTATTTTGTAATTGAGTTCATATAGTTCCTACATGTGTCTTTGAAAGTATACTTCCAAGTATTTTATACTGTCTGCAGTTATTTTAAATTGAATTTCTCTTTCTGCTGGGTTTTGTTGGTAATATATAGAAATGCTAATGATTTGTGTGGGTTCATTTCATATTCTGTTAACTTTGCTAAAGTTGTTCATTGCTTCAGCTAGTTGTTTTTAGTTTACTTTCTAGGGTTCTCTAAGTATATTGTCATGTCATTTGCAAAATAATTACAATTTTGTTTACTTGTTGCCTATGCATATTCCTTCAGTTTTTTCTCATCTTGTTGCTATAGCTACAATTTCTAATATGACATTGAATAGTAATGCATCACCCCTCATCTTATTGGAAAGACTTCTAGTTTATCACCATTACAGGTAATGCTTGGTCTTGGTTGTAGATAGATACTAGTTATCCTTTTAAGAAAAACTCTGCTTGTTCTTGTGTTTTCTAGTGTTTTTTAATAGATATGGATGTTGTATTCTGTTGATATAATCATGTGATTTTTGTCATTTTTGTTATTGATATGGTCAGTTATGCTTGTAATTTTCCTAATATTGAACCATCCCTGCATTCCTGGTATATATCCAACCTGGTCATAGTGTATGATTTATTTGATATATTGCCGTAATATCTTTGCTAGTGTTTTGTATAAAAATTTTGCATCAGTATTCATTAGGGAAATTGATCTATAGTTTTCTTTCTCTGTTTTGACTCTCTCTGGTTTAGGTATCAAAGCCATATTTATGTTCTAGAAGGAACATGGTTTTTCTTTCTTTACCTCTTTTTCCAAACACCTTATAAAGCATTGGAATTCATTATTTTTTAAAAAAATGTTTGGTAGAATTTGCTTATAAATCCATCGAGTCCTGTTTTTTTTTTCTTTAGGGAGCTCATTTATGGCTTGTTAAATTTCTTTTTTTAAGATAGGATTATTTAAGTATTCTACTTCCTGTTCTGTTAATCTGGGTTATTTATATTCTTGTAAATATTCATCCATTTTTTTTAGATTGTCAATCTTATTGGCATATAGTTGACAAAAGAGCTCCTAGTAATTGCTTTAATTTCATCTCCATTAGTTATACATTCACCCTTTTCATTTTTGATATTAGTAGTTTAGTTTTCTTCTTTTTCTGAAAATCAAGTTAACAGTATTTATTTTATTGTTTTCCCCCCATAAAACCAGCTCCTTGTTTTATTTCTTTGTTCAGTGATTTTTTAAACTTTCAATTTAATTTCTTTTTCCTTGATACTCAGGGTTTCTAATTTGGTATTTAATCAAAGATTCTTAATTCAACAACATCAAATTGAAGTCTTGAAATGTTCCATTTATCTCTTTTATTGATGTAAGTGTTTGGAGATATAAAATTTCCCCTAAGTACTGCTTTGGATGCATCCTACAAATTTTGTTATGTTGTCTCATTGTTGTCATTATTTTTAAAGAAATTATTGTTTCTATGATTTATTCTGGTTAAGATTAGTTTCCCATTAATTTTTAATCTATTCTTTCATTGCCCTTTGTGGAATATAATTTTTATTGCATTATGGTCTGAAAAGGGTACATTTAGTATTTCTGCTTTTCTGCATTTTTGTGAGGAATGAATTCTGCTTACAGAAACCATGTTGCCTTAAACCAAAGCATGTGCCTAATAAACTCAATTTAATAAACATTTATTAAGCACATACTATGTGCAAGGAAGGCACTGAGGATAAAAACACAAAAAACCCAGTTCCTTCCCTCAGGGAGCTCATATTTTCCTGAAGGCCAATATAAGATATCCACAAATAAATACAAAACATTTAAAGTAATTTCAAGAGTGACAGTGCTAGTGACTGCAGAGCTGAAGGGTAGTGGAAGAGTGGAAGTTAAAAGGGGTATTCCTCAGCAAAGGTGTTTCTTAGGAGAGGCACCTGAGTTGTAGATGTTTGTCAGTCACACTGTTTCCCCCAAGGGGCTATGCTTACTGATGTTCAGTAGGCATCAGTTCAAGAGTCTATGCTTACTGATGTTCAGTGGGCATCTGTTCAATTCAGATTCCACTACTTGGAAGAATCTGTGTTAGTTAGGTATTAAAAGTTAGAATATCTTCTTTCTAGTCCCTAGGATCTCTTTGGGATCAGAATTTTATTGGTAACCTGCCAGTCTTCTGCTAACAATGACTATAATCATAGGTTCTGTGTTTTGGCTAAAGCTTACTTATGTATTCTTTCCAAACCTTGCCTAAGGCTAAAAGTTACCAATAAAAAGGAATCTCTCAGCTCCTCAGCAAGGTAAAAGACCTGAGGTAAGGCAAGGTTGCCTTTTAAAAAATTTTTTTTCTTTCATTGAGGCAATTGGGGTTAAGTGACTTGCCCAGAGTCACACAGCTAGGAAGTACTATGTGTGTGAGGCCAGATTTGAACTCAGGTCCTCCTGACTCCAGGGCTGGTGCTCTGTCCACTGTGCCATCTAGCTGCCCCCAAAGCTTACCTTTTTTATGGCTTTTCTGGGAAGCACATAACAACAGGACTTTACAGGCAGGAAATGAGCTATGATTGATTATAAAGCTTAAAGAAAAACAATATGATTGGTAGCATGGTAGATGTGGGGGACCACATGATTGTCTGGAAATCGGGAATGTGAGGCTGGTAATAACCACATTCTTGTCATTAAGAAATGTTGACTGATTTATGGAGCCCATCTGCAGCCTTAAGGTAAATTGAAGTAAGGTAACTTGCCTAAGGTCACACTGCTAATGAATTTCTGAGAGCAGGTTTTGACTCAGGTTTTTCTGAGCCATGATCATCTTAATGTCACATAATAAATGTATTTTGAGTTAGGTTCTAATTTACCATAATTATCCTGTTTAGTTTCAGGACAAAATTTTGTCTGGATCAAATCTGGATTTTTGAGTGGCAACATTTAAAACTTCAAAAAAAAAATTTCCCCCAAAGGCCATTAGTTGACAGTACTTCCAAATTTAAAGCTCGTTGTTATCAGTTAGCTCAGTCTCAAAGATTTGTGGTGATACTCCCAGCTTCCCATAATTTTCTCTTTATTTCCTTTTAAATCAGCCCCCCAAACCAATTCCTTTTGGGTTCACAATCTAGCCCCCACTCTTTCACCTGTCCTCAAGGCTATTCATTTTAACCCTGGGTAAAAGATAGGGAGAGGCTCTTAAAGGCATCCTCACATTCCCATACCCCTACTCTGGAGTCTGGGAGTTTCATGCTGCAACTATATTGCTATAGTTTCCATATCATAAAAAATGTAACCATATAACCGTTTCTCACATCCTTCTTATCTCAGTAGATCAAAAATCTCCCTCAAACCTCTCTTTGCAAAACTCCAAACCTCTTTTACTTTCAAACCCTATTTGCTTAAACTTTCTACTTCCTTCCTCGTGTGTGTATCTATATCTATATCTGTATCTTTATCTATAGCTATATCTATATCCCTCCAGTAGACTTTGGCTTTCCCTTTAAAGCAGGACCTTTCTTTTTCTCTTTTCCCATTCTTATCCAACACCACTCTTTCATATCCCATATTATCTATAATCTTCACTCTACTGAATTTCTCCTTTATAATTTTGCACAAAATCTTTTTATACAACTCTGGTTAATTGCAATACTGTTGCCTTTGGGTTCTTGAGTTGACAAATGCATAGTCTTATTCAATTTTTAATTCATTTATAATGCCTCCTCAAAAATTTTCCTTAAGTGGGAATATAGTCAGAAGGGGTGGCAGAGAGGGTAGTGCCCAGAGGTGTAATAGGTCTTTACAGTTTAAATATCTTGTCTGCATTGGGTTCAAAAGGGGCTGAGCTCATTTAAACAGACTGGACATAGAACACAAGGTAGGAAGCCTGTAGTGGCTTATCTCTGCTGGTGAGGCACAGGAGAGTGGGTCTAAATTCTCCCAGCCCTGTTTAACAGCTTACAAATACCCAATCTATTCAAATAACAATTTAATGTTTTTATATTATTCACAGAAGTAACACAAAGCATTTTTCCAAATTAAATTTTACTTACTCTTTAATTTTAAACAATTGCTTTAGTGCAAGGGGGAATTTAAACAAAATTTTCTCATTCTGTGGACTAGGAAAAGGTTAATAATAAGCAGGTCTTAAGCACTAGATACAAACTGCAAACCTGTTTCTTTTTGTTTTTTTCCACTTTGGAATTTCACTGATAACATTTTCGTTTCTTTTCTTTTCTTTTTTTTTTTGAACACAGATCTTCTTAACTTTATTTTTAAAAATGTAATCTTTATCATTTTAATAGTTATTTTCCCCACTTAATAGTATTTTATTTTTCCAATTACATTTAAAAATAGTTTTCAACATACACTTTTATAAGATTTTGAGATCCAATTTTTTTTTCTCCCTCTCCTCCCTCCCTAAGACAGCATGCAATCTGATACAGGCTATACATGTATAGTCCTATTAGGCATATTTCCACATTAGTCATGCTGTGAAAGAAGAATCAAAACAAAAGGGAAAAACTGTGAGAAAGAAAAAAAAAGATAACAGTATGCTTTGATCTGCATTCAGACTCCATAATTCTTTCTCTGGATGTGGATAGTGTTTTCCATCATGAGTGTTTTAGAATTGTCTTAGATCATTGTATTGCTTAGAAGAGCTAGGTCTATCAAAGTTGGTCATTACACAGTGTTACTGTGTATAGTGTTCTCTTGGTTTTCCTCATTTCACTCATCATCAGTTCATGTAAATCTTTCCAGGTTTTTCTGAAGTCTACCTGCTTATCATTTCTCATAGCACAGCAGTATTCCATTACATTCACATACACAATGTGTTCAGCCATTCCCCAATTGATGGGCATCCTCTCAATTTCCAATTCTTGGCCACCACAAAAAGAGCTGCTATAAATGTTTTTGTACATATAGGTGCTTTTCCCATTTTTATGATCTCTTTGGGATACAGCCCTAGAAGTGCTATTGCTGGGTCAAAGAGTATGCACAGTTCTTTAGCTCTTTGGGCATAGTTCCAAATTGCTCTCCACTTGGACACTGATACCACTTTCAAACCAGCTTCAGTTCCCTTTTCTCTAATCAGTAAAATTATATTCCCCCTTGCACTAAAGCAATAAATCTTGTCACTTTCTAGGGATAGAGGGATTAAGGATTTAAGTGTTATTTCCTTGTAACTTTCACAGTTCTATTCTCATTTTTCCTTAAATTCTACAGTTACCTCAAAACTCAGTAAAACATTTCAACATTTATAAAAACATTCAAACTACATTTTGGAAATTCACATCAGAGAAGTTACATTTTAGTCTCTGATTAGTCACTAATAGATTTACAATGCCAAAAATTTTTGCAAACTGAGAATGAAGATTCCCTTTTGTCTGTGTCTGTTGTCTGTCTTCTTACTTGGCCAAAGTTAAAAGACAGAGAGAAACTTTTTTTCTGAAGGCAAAAAGTATTTGGCTGACCAGGTCCAATCTAAAAAGTAGTTTGAATTACAAAATACAGATAACATGACATAAGAACACTTAAAAATCAGTTTACAGAAGTAGAAGTCCCTTTGCAGGCCAAATTTGAGACCAGCACACACACACACACACACACACACACACACACACACACACACTCTCACTCTCTCTCTCTCTCTCTCTCTCTCTCTCTCTCTCTCTCTCTCTCTCTCTGTTTCTGGGCTTCCCCAACCCCTTGTCAAATGGGAAGTGTCCCTTATTATACCTCCTGGCTTGGACCAGGAACCCCTTTGAAGAAGAAAATTTTTCAAGAGTTCACTTTCTCTACCAGCTTGAACCCCCCCCCAAGAGACAAATTTTCCAAATGTTCAGTATTGATTTCCCTAAAGGGGTGTTGATCCTTTAGTGGGATTTCCTGGATTTTCTATTTGCCAAATAGTCACACTAAACATAAACAGTACACCAAGACAAATAAGCAGAGTTGCAATTTTCGCAATAGTGTGTAGGCCTTCAGTTCAGAAGAGTTGGGACTGAGGGTTGAGTCAGATATTTGGTACTATCCTCTATGGAGAAATTCTTCAGGGCAAAATTTCCCAGGAATGCTCATGAATTCCCCTAAGAAAATGTTACAGAGACCAGCATCCCTTCCTTACTCCCTTCATGATTGCCATTTAAGATGAAAATTAAGTTAAACTGAGGCATAAAATTCTAAGCATGTTCAATTTATTGGCAAAGCTAGCAATTACCAATAAAGGAAGTCTCTCAGCTCCTCAGTAAGCTGCAAGAAAACGAGGTGAAACAACCTAGCCTTTTTTATAGTTGGCTTTTTTTTTTGTGGGAGTGGGGAAGCAGAGAACAAAGAACAAGACTTCATAGGTGGAAACCTCTCAGACAGGAAACAAGGTATGATTGGTTACAAAGCCCAAAGAAAACAATATGATTTGTTAGCATTGTAGATAAGGGGACAACATGATTGGCTGGAAATCAGCAATGTGGGGCTAGTAGCAACCCCTTTTTGTCCTTAAGGAATGCTAATTGATTTATGAATCCCATGTGCAACCTGCAGAGCTTATTAGTGGTACAGAGATAACAGACTTTCTGATGCCCCACCTGCATCTTGCAAGAATTGTTACTGAGATAACAGGTCTCCCTTAATTGTGCATGGGCAGTAAGATGTGTAGAGATAATACATTTCTTTGAATTAAGGTCATTTATGAGACAATTTAGCTCTGAGATGAAGGCTGAACTTCTGAACCTATTTCTGAATTTAACTCAGAGACAAAGAAACATGACAGTATACAAAATGTTGCTGGTGATACAGTTACAAAAATGGAGACAATATCAATTTGATTTTCTCAATAGTCTGTTCTCTGATGCACATCAAAACACTTCCATGTCTTCCCATCCTGTGCAATTAGATTCATGTTCTTCTAGAGATCTTTCACAGGGACTCTACCTAACATTCTGGGTATCTGCCCCTAGTTTCTCTGTCAACTGCATGCTACCATTGAATGCACAGGCTGTTCATTCCTGGCTTTGCTATGTTACACACATGTATACACATACACATGTGATGCTCACATGATGATATCACTTAGGTAGCATCATATATCTGTTAATAAGAAGATGGGTTATAATGATATAACAAGAATACAGCCTAATGTTGTTGATAAACCATAGACCTGTCAGACATCACCAATGCCGCTGGGTAAGGTGGGTTTTCTTGCATCTGGGCTGTTGGTGATCTCTCAGATGGTCCTGTGCTGGGATTCTTACTCAATTACCCCAGATCCCACTCATCTATCTCTAGAAGTTCAATTAACTTCAGATCAGTTGCTTTTTAAGGGCAGGTACCACATAGTCCAGTGACCTCTGTCTTGAAACTTCTTCACTTGGCTATTTTTAACAGTGTTGCTAAAGGCTATAGAAATACTTAATTGGTCCATTCAGTACTTGGCCTGTTTTTGGACATAATTCATGCAATGTGTTGTGAAATAAATAATGTTCTTAGGAGAATACTGGCCAGTCAAGTTAATGAACTCCCAGGGATAAGACCAGGCCATTCAAGGGGTGTGTGTGTGTGTGTGTGACGGGGGGAAGATGGAGACTGTTTAGATGAAATTAACCGCACTGGCCAATGGAAACCATAGCAGCAGCAGAATGTACGAAATACGTGGTGAGCATTGCAATGTGAGTTATTGCACATGGAGAACTCACCAGAAACACCACTTAGGCCATAAGCGTTTATCAAGCACCTACTTAATGTTCTAAGCTTTGTTGGATATCTTTCTAAAATTAGGTCTATGTCCTTCTCTGTCCTAAACAGTAAATAATGAGGAAGACGACATGATCTTACTTGACTGAGTTATAACACAGACATACCCTCAGGCTGTTGAATATAACGTTATTCCCTCCCACATACAAACACACCCAATGGTCCTATGTGGCTTTACTTTTTGGGGTCTTATATCTGTTTTTTTATTGTTGTTATTTTTTTCTATATCCTCTTACAAAGCAGTTATTTTTCACTACTGACTCTGGGCCAGCTTCTAGTCACATCTCATTACCACACTTCTCCTTAATTTGTTGTTTCTAATTTGCTAGTATAGTCTGAGAAGCCAGACTTATTTAAATTGTGCATAAAATAAGAGTGAGTAGGTTCGCAGTGAAGACCTGATGAGTTTTCCTGTGAATAAAGTTCATGAGCTTTATTGCATAGGTTTTTATGGCATATTCCAGCTGCTCAGAGGTTGTTTCAGATTCTTGGCTATCTTGCAGATGATTGAATTTGTAGTGACTCCATGATAGAAAGCATGCTTTGTAACCATAAAGTGATATATGAATATAAGCTATTATTATTCCTACTAAATTTTTCTACAGATGTTAAGGAGTAGTTTCCTCTTTAGACACTGCTCCATGTCACTCTTTCTCAGCTCTGGGCATTTTCTGTGTGTCTCCCCTATGGCTTTAACATTCTCCCTTGTCTGTTCTAATACTGACCTGGTTTCCTTTAAGCCCCAATTAAAATCTAGTCTTTTACTGGAAGTCTTCCCCACCCCCTCTAAATTCTAGTTCCTTCTTTCTGTTAATTATTTTCCATTCATCCTGTATGTAGTTCACTTTGTATGTATTTGTCAAATGTTGTCTCCCCTGTTAGATTGTAAGCTCCTTGAGGGCAGGGACTGTGTTTTGCCTCCTTTTATATCCCTAGCACTTACCACAGTGCCTGGCACATAGTAGGCACTTAATAAATGTCTTTTGATTGATTATCACTGAATACAAAGTGGGCACTCATAAAAATTTCTAAATTAAATCTAAGGAGTAGGCTTATATACCTTAACATGATTTTTTAAAGAAAAATTACTGAATGCTATTTTGTTTGCACATGGGCAGATGGGCATCTATGGCCCTTTTTGGGTACTTGACACTTCCTAGGTTATATAATCTCCAAAGAGATGCAACTTAGTTTGTGTATGTATGTAGGGTTGGTGGTGTTAAAGGAGGTAAAGTTGGGAACCTGCTATGCCTTTTCCATTTTCATTGACCTCTTTAAGCTGATTTTGGAGTATAAATTTGCATGTTGCTTGTGGAGTCATGAGGACTTGACTTGCTTTAGTATTGGGCAGTCTTGTAGGCTTCTATTCATTCTCTGAGATATTATGTTGTTTTGACATTTTCTCCTTAGCTCATAAATAGATTTGCCATATTGCTTATTCTTCTGCTTCTGTTCTTATTACAGATCCATTGTTTATAGTATCAAGTGCAAAGGACCATGCACAGGCTAATATCCAAGCCACTGTGATGAGAAACCAATTGGTAGGCCATTTCATCTTCCCTCACTGCCTGAATCAGGCCTGAATTATCGTGTTGACTGCATACATTGATCATATAAATTGAATAACTGTCCGATATTCCCTGGCCTTTGTGTGGTAATGACACAGTTACTTGGGATAATATAGTTGGCCATTTGTTTACTCTTGATGAGGGTTAATGAAGTACTGGGAGTGTGTAAAATGTTTTAAAAATTTGATTGTATTACTTCCTCCATTTTTTCCTATTTTACTTCTATTAGAAAAAAGTTCCCAGGTTTAGAACTATGTTTAGTAACCTGCAGAATTATCCAAGATACATGATGTTTTTGAACCCCTCACATCCTATCCCACTATTTGTTGATCAAGAATGGCGAGGATGGGCGGAGCAACGTAAAGAAGCTTTCTACAAACTTGCAGCGTAAGTGCCAGGTGACTTCAGCTTTCAAAAACTCTACTCACACTATTGTTTTCCTTTTTCTGGTCAGCTTAGTTCTTTTGACTCAAATTATTCTACCTTAAAAAATGAATGGATTTCTAAGATGCATATAATTGTAATACTTAGACCAGTTGTCCTCAGACTTTCTTTCCCAACCTGCTTTGGCACCTGATGACATCTTGCAGTTGCCTTAACACATTAAACCAGTAACAGTGGTCATGGATGACTGAAGAGAGGAGTGACCAGTGGGTCAGAACACACATGTATAGGCCAACTAGGAATCTGCCAGTGAACATAAGAATGTCTGAGACTTTGTGGAGCTGTGATTTACCTTATATATTTCAGATTTCCTGGGGGGGAAATTTTAAGCAGCTACTACATTTCTTGTAATAATTTTCAGATATATTCTTTGGAGAATTGTAGTCAGTACATTTTTACTAGAGAAGCCTAATTTCTGGAGTTCCTTTTCCTTTTGCTTATCCATAAGTTCATCCTTAGTAAACACTTTTTGATAATAAAGATGGGTATCTTCAGTCTAGGAACCAATGAGTAGTATTTTTAAATTATTTTTATTGTTTGGCACTTAAAGACTAGAACATTAATGTAGGTTTATTATAAATGAATTTTGCCTTTTGTGTCTGTCCCCTAACCTGAGAGTGGCTGAATGGCTGAGTGGCTACAGAAACTTCCATGCCTTCCTCACTGTCACTGCTTGAAATTTCTTTCCCTTTGATTCTGAAGATGCCATATTGCCCATGAATGCCTTCTCACTGGTGCTTCTTTCCTCCTACATGCATATGCATAGACGTTCCTCAGCCCTTGAGCCAATCCTGGGCAGGATGTTGATTGACAAGGGAAAAGGGCAGCTGTTTCTGTAGTCCCAGCATTGGGCTCCATGGTCTCTGGCCTTTGCTTTCCCTCACAATCTGAGGTCTTCATCCCATAGCTGCTGCCTAGCTCCTGTTATAAAATACTTAGGGAACATATGCTGATCTTCCTTTGAATGTAGGGTTTTTCTCTGAAGTGTAGGTGAATCTTCAATCATTTGTGTTCCCAGAGATTCCTAATCAACACAATAGGTCATCTGTGTGACCTATAAGTGAAAAAAGAGAAAGGATTGTAGAGGAGAATAGAAGAAAGCTGTTTTTAGTCTTATATATACTCTTATTTCCAGAAGTAAAAATTCTCAGAAAACTTCCAAAAGACAGTGTACATGTTTCAAGGAGAAGAATTGTAGGTATAAACTGGGAAGTTGTTTTCTTCTGCAGTGCATTTGGGGTGCCCTCCTTATATTTTCAATCCCCCTCAAAAAAAAGATATTGCAGGTTCAGGCTACTCAGTGAGTCTTCAGCCACTCAAAAGCTCCCATTCTCCAATATATTTATTTTACTAGTAAGCCAGAGGACACAACTGATTCAAAGCAAAAGCATTTAATGAAATAGCATAAAAAGAGAAGTGGTAATAGAATGTTTTCACTCCCAAATCCAGGACACACTCTCACACAAATCATTCTCACTATCAGTGGGAAGAGTGGATACGCATAGGGATCATGCCTATGTGTGGTCTAGGCATATGCGCGGCCAGCACAGATGAATGACTAAGTAACTCAGTTCTTTGATATTAGGGCCACTGATGGCTCCTGTTGTTGTCATCTCTCTGCTGTGCTGAGCCTGCTCCTTCTTAGGTGCTGTTTTCTCTTGGGTCTGCTCTTGACTGCACTGTGTCACCACTGCTGCCCCTGAGGTGTTGTGTACTCTCTCTACTGCTTCCTGTCATTTATGTTTAAGGTGGCCTATTCTTGCGGCTTCCATTTATTCAGCCTCAAGCACAGCCTTCTGCTTAGGAATCTGAACAGAAATGTGCCCCTTCCCATAAGAATAGAAATTGTCTTTGTCGTTGTTGTGTTCGTAACCCAGAGGCTAAGCGTCAGTTCTTTTGGTGAGAAAGGACTCAGTCACTGGACTAGGTAAATGTGTCTTTTTCTCTGTGACAATAGAGGTCTTTCAGTAAGCTGATTCTGAGCACTGGGGGCTGATAAACTCTTTTGCGGTACAGACCTACCATCTATCTAATTAGGACTTAATTAGACATTTAGTTTGTCTTTTGTTAGGAGGATGATGAGTTTGTATCAAGCCTCTGATGTTGGGTTAACCCTTTATGGGAATACTTTGCCTTCAAAACCACTTTCAGGGGCTCTATTCATACTGTTCATAAGTTATAGGCTGCCTCTCTTTTAATTATTGATATATTTATATATAGTGCCAGTGTGACATAGTGGGATAGTGTGCTGGACCTGGGAGACCAGGAACCCCACATTAGCTTTGTGATGCAGGAAGTCCAGCTTTATTTCCAAGACTCTCTCAGGATTTAGATGAAAATGAACAAAAGCAAGCAGAAAAAACTAAGCTAAGAGGGGCAAGATCCTATTCTTTCACCCTCCAGGACCACAGTCTTCTTTAACATATATAAAAGTTACTGGTAATAAATTTCTCAGAGTTGGAGCTTCCCTAGAGCATTGTTAGTAGAAAGATAAGTAGATGGCCCAGTCTCTAGGAAGTAAAGAATGACATGATTGACAATAAGCTCAGGATGAAGAAGTCTTTCTAGAAATTCACACCAGTTGGACCTCATAAGCTCCTGATTTTCATACTTCCTGGTGCCCCAGACTCCAACTCAGCTACCAGTCTTCCTCCAGGACTCACTAATATTGGCTTGGAGCTGACAGAGTTCCCACTTATGCTGTTAAAAATGGAATTTCCCAGTATTTTGAGTTGGACTGGAAAATGCATTTGCCCACAAAACATTGTTGTGTAGGAGTTAGAGTCCGTGTTAATAATAGTAGAGTATACATGCAATGTATCAGATATATTAAAATAGGTGAGGAATCTGTCATGTTGTCAGGGTGGCAAGTATGTTATGAATTAAATAGTTTTTTTGTGGACTGGCCTAGGCATTTCATCACTCTGTATAACATTGGGAACATGGGAAAATGTGTTTAAATCCATAAAAACAACTTAGAGACTTTGGAAATCTCATTCATAAGTTAAAATCTGTCCTTATTTTAATTAATGATATATTTATATTTGGGAACAGTATGACAGTGGATGGAGTACTGGACTTGGGAGATAGGTAGACCTGGGTTTGTGTTCAGCCTCAGTTGTGTGCCCTTAATTTCTCTGAATTTGTTTCCTCATCTATAAAACAGGGATCATTTTAATGACACCTATTTTACAGAGTTGTTAGGGTTAATGTGAGTCAAAGCATACAAACACAGAGTTTGGGGACAGAGATTCATCCAAATTGCCTTGAACATGGAGTACATGGGAAGTCAGTAAGGCTGTGATAGGCTTTGCATTCTAGGTGGAAGAGTTTGTTGGGAAGCTATCTCAGTTGTCTGTAGTAATGACAGAGGTGAAAATTAATGTGGTAACAGTAAGAAACAAAGAGGATTAGACAGCTGCAAGACATGTTTCAGAGATGTACTTGACAGGAATTGGTAATTGATAAGATAATCAAAGATGAAGGAAGGAAAAGAGTCAAAAGATATTTGTAAGTTTGCACATGTGGAAGACTAGATAAATAGTGGTGTCAAAGACAGAAATAGTGAAGTTAGAAGGAGAGTGGCAAGGTTTATAGGAGAGATAATGAGCTCAGTTTTTGACTTGGTGAGTTTAAGGTACTCGTTGGATATCCAGGCAGAGATCATAAAGTTATGATTTTAGAGTTGAAACAGATTGAAGCTGCCCATAAGTGGGAGAACTGGGATTTGAACCCAGGTCCTCTGACTCTAAATTCAGCATTCTTCCCACTGTACCATGTTGTCTCCAGTGTCTTATGGGTAGCTGGGAATCAGATCTGGAACTTAAAAAAACAGGTTTAGGTGAGAGATATTTAGATTTAGAAGCCATCAATATAGAAGAAGTCTTTAAAGCTGCAGGAATGAAAAGGATTGTCAAGGAAGAGAGTGTAATGAGATCACCCTGTCTGTTCCTTTCCTCTTATTAAGGATGCTATAGAAGCACAAGTATGAGAGAGTACATCATCAAATTCCTGTTAGACTATTCTATGTGTCTGATGTCTACGGGGTACAGTGGACAGGATGCTTGACTTGAATCCCAGTTCTGCTGATTGCTGTTTCTTTTGACAGTGGACAAGTCACTTAACCTCTTTGGGCATCAGGTTCCCTGTTTGTAAGTGGAAGGAGTTAGACTAGATAACTTCCAACACAGCTGTAGCAATGATCCTAAATGTTCAGATTAACATTGTGGTTCCTAACCTTTTTGAGTATGGATACCCCTTTGCATTATTAGAATATTTCTAGGACCCTGACATGAAATAGTTATATTGAGAAAGTACTAAATAATCAAGTAAAAATATATCATGACAGAAAGCTTTTATGGAATCATTACTACTTAAAATATTTTATCATATTAATAACAATATCAACATAAGTTTGAAAAGAATAATATATGTGCAAGATATAATTTATTTAGCCTGCTGATACATTTCTTTGTTATACTGAGTCATACTATGTATTTTGTTTAAATTGAATAAAGATCAAAATTCCAATGTTTGCTGTGCATATGGACAGCAATTGGGTTCAGAGCCTCGTGGCTCATCTTGTGGTATGTGGTGGAGTATAAACATTATTTCCCTTTGTTCACTCTATCTTAAAGGTGAACTTGGGCCAATTCCAAGATTTGCTCTCTTAGTCCTTGCCACTAATACCTTCTATATGTTATCTGTTATTAAACTAGTGGTTCTTTGAATAGAAATTCTTTATTTGAGATTCTTTTATAACTTAAGCTTTTTTCAACTTTGCTTCCCACTTATTTATAGAAATCTTTCCTCTAATAAATAGCTGAGACTACCCTATCATTCTAGAGTATTTTATGTTCAAGAAGAGGATCTAAAAACTCTCAAAATATAGTAATTCCTCCAGCTGTGGGAGTTAATACATTTTTTCTTCTCTGCTAATCTATTGCATAATCATATTGCCCCATTGGATCATTGCCTGCCAAGAACGATCATGCGGTAGTAGTACAATAACCACCACTCACTTGTAGAATTACTAAATCTTGACTGTGAAATATTTCACTTAGATATTAAGAGCCACAACCTGAGGTGCCCATGACTGGTAGTAGTCATGGTTTCCAGAGGCACATCTACACAGATTCCATGATGAAGTCAAGAACTATCTGGACCACTGCTTCCCTGTAATTTTGAGCATGGTAGTTTTTTTTTTAGACATGTGACTCCTTTAACTGTCTATGACTGATTTTTAGAAGCCAAAATATGCAGCATATCAGGAGAACCAAATATCACCCTAAGCACATACATAACAACATAATTTACCTACAAAAAGTTTGATATAGGTATCTGAACTTAAAAAAGAAATATGGAATAATACAGGGGAATTATATGGAATACTGATAGAATGTAAACTCCTTAAGGACATTAGTTATTTTGGTTTTGTCTTTGTATCCCCTAGGGCTTGACACATAATGATGTTTAATAAAGCTTATTGATTGTCACAATGATGGGGGAATAATCTCTTAGAATAAGGCATTATAAAAAATTAAATGCCAACTAGTATTCTTATTCCAGATCTGAATGTTCTTTTCTTACTTCATTTTAGCGCTGACCCTTCTTTTAAGATGCCTAAAGAAGTTGATGAAGATCCTCAGGTTACTGGAAAGAATCGCTACAAATATTTTGAATGGTAAGAAACCAACATTAATGTTACATGAACCTTACCTGGCAATTATAGTCTATTGGAATATGTGTGCATAGAATGAGAGGAAGGAATTTCCCTATAGCTTACAATGGGTTCAATAGTTTAGGCAGATGAAAAATGAAATAGGGTGCAGAACGGTATGGGACTTGGACAGTGAAGATGGAAAAATATTAGAACTGACTAGAAAGTGGTATACATAGGCTTTCTCCGTGAATATGACCAATCCAAGCAGGAGTAAAAGATTCAGTCTGTCTATTTGCCATGGCTCAAAAAGGTAGCCATAAACTGGCTACTGTGTAATTCAGTTGAATCAAAAGATGTCTCTGAGTTTCCTGTAGAATCTGTTCTGGAACAGGTAAAATCTTGAGTCTTTGTCTGCCTGAACTCCCTTGAGAAAGTAAATTTTTAATGAATATTGTTATTCTAAGCAATCTTTTTCTGTGAAACTCAGTTGCAACTGGGGATGGATTGTCTTGCTGTCTTTCAGGATGTCTTTCCCCTTCCATTTCCAAACATTCTAGACTTTAAGGAAGAGTTGTAAAACTCTTCTTAGACATGATCTTCCTATGTGGGAGGGAACAAGCTTGTAATTTCATGTAAACATAAACCAGTACAGATGAGCTTTGGGACAGAATGCGAAATGGTATGCAGAAGGCCTTTTTTAAGAAATTGCCCCCAAGGCATTGGAGAGAGCCAGAGTTACCATATTTGATATGTGAATCACAGCATCTTGGAATTGGAACCTTAGGGATTATGTCATCAACCTTCTACCCCAAGTCACAAATCCCATTTAATTGTATTGCCTTGTTTTCCCTTCAGGCCTTTTCTTCCATTTTACAAGCAGATGCCACTCAATGTTATTCTTGCAACACAAAAGTAAGTAGTAAACTAATTATTACTAAGTATTTTTCAATTTGTTTTGTTTCTTCACTATTAGAGATGCAGACTGTTTGCCTTAGTGTATTTGATTTAAAAAGAAATTAATCAAAATAGTTTTGCTCCTCTGCAAAATATATTTGTTGTTTGATGCTGTGACTCAGCAATTTGTCACAGTAATCAATCAATAAATATTCTGTGAATCCTTCATTTTTCTTATACTGTCCTGCTTTAGTGGAATTTGTCAATCGTATCAGAGCTAAGTGTTGTAAGGTACCCGTGAAAAGATAAGCAAATCTATGTCCTACCATATCTCATTTAAGTTACAGATTTAGGAAAAGAAATGTATTTAGTTCTGTGCATACAAACACAGTGAATATTTATTATTCCTAATGTTCACATGTTTATGGTATTGGAAAGTAGCACATGATGAACCTTTTTCCTCTTGGTCTTACTGAGAGGAAGAGACTGTAGAGAGGTACCTTTATCCTTTACAGGTATAGAAAACAGTTCATTTGTTACACAGAGAAGGAGCAAGTAATTTCATGGCTAGCCTAGGGTGTGAAGTGACAAAAGGTCTTGTGTGGACAAAATGAGGAGCAAAATAGAGTTAGCGGGTCCTTCAGGTGAGTCTAGCTAGTTTTGTCATGTTCACGTAGAGGGGGCAGAGAAGACAGGTCACATTTAGCTGAAATGTATGTGGTACTTTTCCTTCCTATATTATCTTATGCCAAGGAAAAGCAGTATTTTAAAGCCCAAACTATTTGCCCTTTAAAACAGTAATAACAACAACACCTTTATTTCAGCTTTATTGGAAAATACTTATTTCTGCTGTATTGAGGGAAATTTTCTAGATCAATTCCATATAACTGGCTATTATTGAATTGCGTTTGGCTCATACACCAAAACTAATAGGTCATTCTTGGTATATAAAAATGATTCTGCTAGTCAGTAGTGAGGACAAATTTATTCATCCACACTTTTTCATTTATACCTCTTAAGACCAGTGATAAGCATTTAGGAAATGGCTTGCTGGACTTAGAGGTTCAGCCTGTGACTATTGAACAAAGCAAATTTAATTTTCTCACATTGTCTAGCACAGTATTATAGATCTTTGTGCAGTAGATAAATATGGTTAATGATTGAATGGTTGAGGACTTACTTTAGTACCATGCTCTTACCAACTGATTGAATCTTCCTCATTGACTGTTTGTAAAGTAGGTTCTGTAGCAGCCAGGTGTTACAGTGGGTAGAGTACTGGGCTTGAAATCAGGAAGATCCATGTTCCTGAGTTAAAATCTGGCCTCAGTTTCCTCATCTGTAAAATGAGCTGGAGAAGGAAATGGCAAACCATTCCACTATCTTTGCCAAGAAAACCCCAAATGGGGTCACAGAGAGTCCGAAACAACTCAACAACAACAGAAATTGTGTTCTTGTCCTCTTTGTCCTTAGTAGAATCTTCAGTTCTCTGTAGATTGAACTATACTTCAACACTTAGATATTTCAAGAATCTCCAATCTTGTTTGTGTACCACACGACACTAGTGTACATTGCAGGCCCCTGTTATGTCAGCAGGTCATTGACAAGGGTTGCCAAGATCAGAAAACATCATCCACCTGTAGCCAACCCAGTAATGAACCTTTCTAAACTGCTCCTTGACAACAGACATACAGTCCCATCACTAGCCTATTCTTGGAGCCATCTAGCCTGATATCACTTGCCAAATTTTGTGCACTGTTTGTGTGGCCTTCAAGAGCCCAGTATTACCTCCTACCATGATGGGACATTTACGTGGCGTGTTGGTGGTGAATTTGGATAATATGTAGATAGAAAGAAAACCACCTTGGAATATAGATGTGTCAATGCCTGGGCGCTGTCCTGATTGCCCTTCGCCTAAGAAGCACAGATATTCAATTCAACAATGCTCCTTTTACATGCCAGACACCACGCAAAAACAAAAATGAAAACAGTTTCTGCCCTCGAAGAGCTTACATTCTACATAGAGGGAACACTATATACATAGTTAAGTAAATACAAAATATATGCAGAATAAAAACAAAATAATGTGGAGAGTATTATCACGTGGGGAAACCAGGAAGAGCTTCAGTCTGAGAGAGTGACATTTGAGCTGAGTCTTGAAGGCGAGTGAGGAATTCCAGGAGATAGAGGTGAGAGGAAAGAACATTCCAAGTATGGGGGTTAGCCTGTGGAAAGGCGTCACGGTGGGAGATGGAAGGTGGGGTATGAGGAAGAATAAATGGGCTAATTTCTCTGGAATGTTGAGAGTGCAAAGGAGGAGTCATAGAATAAGTCTGGAAAAAATAGATTGGATCCATCTCTTAAAGGGCTTAATTGCAAAACAGAGTGTTTTATCCTTGAGATGAAAGAGAACATTGGGAGCTTCTTGAGGAAGAGGATGGCATGGCCAAACCTGTGCTTTAGAAAGATTACTTTGACAGCCAAGTGGAGAACCCATTGGAGAGGGGTGGGACTGGAGGCAGGGAGATGAGTTAGGAGGCTCTTACAATAATCCAGGGAAAGGTGATGAGGGCCTCAGCTGGGCTGGTGGCAGGGCAAGTAGAGGGAAGGGTGTGAATGAGACATGTTGTGGAGAGAGCAGCAGGACAATGTGGCAGTTAACTGGATGTAGAGAGTAACAGACAGGAAAGCACCAAAGGTGACTTTGAGGATGTAGTGCCTGCCCTTGATAGAAGCAGGGAAACTACAAAGAGTCGTGAGTTGGGGGGAGGGGGAAAGAAAATGAGTTCTATTTTTGGACATGTTGAATTTGAAATGCCTATGAGATATAGAAGAAGAGCTGTCTAGCAGGCAGTTTTGAAGGACCAAGAGGTGAGACTTGTATTTATACACTTAAGAAGGGCACCCAAAGAGAAAATGGGTGAGTTGAAATGCAAAGCTTTCATATTCAGGTGGAATGAACTTAGCTCAGGTGATAAATACACAGTGTGTTATAGTGAAAAAAGATTAGTTAAACCTTCAAATGGAACCATAGCATTCACTGGCTTTTCAAGGTGGTCCTTCTTTTATGAATTTTTTTAAGTTACTGGGACTGGAAGAACAAAGCTGGAAGGTAATGGGCAGAGTAAACCATGAATGTCTTTATTACCAAGTCTGTGGTAAGTTAACAGACAGGCAAAAGCTGGACCAGAGAAGGGAGCAAAAGCAGCAGCAGCAAACGTATTGAGATATAGCAGAGATCAAGCTGAGCAAGGAACCAGAGGAGCAGACGAGCACAAAAGTATTGCCATCTTTAGACCTGCCTCTTTTATATGCCACACTGACCTATAGTTTAGCTGGTCGGCTTCAGAATTCACTTGGCCAGTAGGGTCATGAGATGGGGAAGAAAAGGGAAAAACTTGAAGAAACCTGACAGCTACTGAACCAGTTGTGTTATCTAGCTCCTAATTCTCCCTCCTCCAAAACCCACCAGAATGAGAAAATGGAGCAATTTGGTAGTTAAGGTGAGTAACCAAGAAGGTGGTCAAGAAAGGAAAAGTATTTGTCATTTTGTTTTAGAAATTATATCATAGAAGCAGTACTATTTGGTATCCATCAAATCTTTTGGAGTGTAATTGATAGGTCATACATCAGGAATCTAGACTGGAGGGATTCATTAAGTCCTCCTTTGCATGTTTGAATATATATTACCAAATATATATTACCGAATATTACCAGTGATTATTCTAGATGGAAAAATAAAAAGCCACTCTTTTGATTCCTATTTGGTAGTTTGACAGTATAATGAATATACTATGTGCTCATCTATAATAACACATACGTACATATGTGTATATGTATGTATATATACATATATATACATATATGCAAAGTCATCTATCTTGTGCTTATATATAGGGCAGCTTAAAACTGCATTAAGACTTTTGGGCCATCCACTATATGACACCTGCCATTCACTTTAGCTAGCTATGGCTTATATTCTATAATTAGACCGATACTCCACTACTTAGAGGAAGAAATAGGTTTCTATAGAAGGCATACTGTGTTCTCCCTTCTCTGTCCTTGCACTGGGTTGGGGAGGGGTGGAGATTAGCTAAATTTGGGAGTATGACCATGGGAGGGAAGGTAAGAAGTTGGAGAGCATGTAGTTTGAGGGATTATACTGTACTTTAAGGTTTTCCTGTGGCACCCAGAATGCGCATTTTATATTCATAAATGGCCTCCTTTCAACTTCCTTATCTCCTCTCCTGCTCCCTTCATCCTGCCCCTCAATTCAGTAAGTGAGGAGATGACTTTTTTCAGTTGTTATGCAGATGCGGAGATAGCAGGGAAGTTCTTCAGGGACAGTTGGGCTGAACCCTAGTCATGCTGAAGAATCTGAAAGAGAAATAGAGAGGGTTTTCTTCCCTCCAGGGAAGAGTAGATTACTGTATATCTCTTTGAGTTGAAGAGCAAATAGGCCAATATGTTCTCAGAGTCTGACTTTTAACTCCTATTCCTGTTTGTGTTGTTGGGTATTCTAAATGATGCTAACATGATTTAATTTTTTTTCTTTCTTTTTTACCTTTCAGGCAAGATGCATACAATTATGTTTCCGTGCCCAAAAAGCAGCCCAAAATTGATTTGGTACGTACTCAAGGCACACAGACAGATTATCGGGATAGTGAAACCCAAACAGATCCATACACACCAGAATATGTAGTGTGCCAGGACACCATCCCCGAGATCTTGACCCTGGCTACTCTCACTTGGGGTAAGTTAATTTGCACGTGACTCCTGCTGCTGATGGATAACTGTATGTTCAGATATAGGGAGTGAGGTCCTAGCAACGACCCTTGCACGGCCCACTATTCTTTCTCCACTGTAGATGCATGAAGGCTGCCTTTACTTATGTTGTAGCTGCTGCTTGGAGGCTCTCATTGTGTACAGCTACTTTTAAGATTCAGTCTCTCATAGGACTTTGTGCAAAGATTGCCACCTTGCCACCCGTTATTGTCTCTTGGTGATCAAAATTAATTTTCACAAACATCCTTTGGTTGTTTTGCTTACCACTCATTCTCTCCCACATACTCATTCACTCTCTAAACCACCCTCTCTTTCTCATTTCGGTTTTTCCTATCCAGTCACTTAGTATCTCCTGTTTACCAGTCCACGTTCTCCAAGAATCAGCTTTTTTTTGAGTGTATATTCATGTGTGCGTATTAAATAAAGTCAACAAGCTTTTATTGAGCACCTGCTGTGTTACAAGAACTGTGCTAAGCACTGCAGAAAGGGGAAAAAAAAGCAAAAAACACAACAGTCCCTGCTGTCAGGGAGCTCAGTTTAATGAGAGACAACATGTAAACAACTTACGTACAAAGGAGATATATAACATACATTCTAGATAGTCAAAAGAGGGAAGGTACTAGTATTAAAAGGAATCTGGAAAGGCTTCTTGCAGAAGGTAGGATTTTTATTGGGAACCTGAGGGAAGCCAGGGAAGGGAGAAGGCAAAAGAAGAGGAGGGAGAGAATTGCAGGTATGGGGAGCAACCAGTAAAAATGCCCGGAGTCACAAGATGAAGTGCTTTGTACACAGAAAAGCAAGTAACCAGTGCCACTTCAAGAAATCTGGAAGGGTAAGAGTGAGCCAAGTTATGAAGGGCTTTAAATACCAAACATAGGATTTCTATTTGATCCTAGAGGTAATAGGGAGCCATTGTGGTTTATTGAATGGGAGGGGAGTGGTGACATGGTAGACCTTTACTTTAGGAAGATTAATTTGACAGTTAAGTGGAAGAAGGACTGATGTGAGAAGGGATTTTTTTAAAGACAAGAGAAAAAGAGAAAGAATGGGGAAAAAAAATCAGTAAAGTAGATCAGTACATTGTCTGACAATATAGTCAGTGTTCTAGACACTGAATGGAGCCCCCATGTCTGCAGAGGAATGGGGAAGATATCTTCTCATATCTCTTCTTTGGAGCAAGGCTTGTTCTTTCTTTCATCACCTTGTTGAATTTGTATATATTGTTTTCTTGGTTTTGTGCATCAGTTCATGTAAGCTTTTCCATGTTTCTCTGTATTCATCATATTTATTGTTTTTTATAGCAGGTAATTCCTTTACATCTATGTACCACAATTACTTTTTAGCTGTTCTCCGGTTGATAGGCATCTACTTTGTTTCTTGTTCTTTGCTGCCCCCCCCCCCAAAGAGGTTGCTATAAATCCTTTGGCATATATGGAGCAATAACATTTTTAGTGTTAAAATTTTTAAGTAAAATTTGATATATTTTTCTAAAAATTTTACTGAAATTTTCTTAGTGGTCCATTTTTGTTAAAGAATTTGAACTGGTGGTTTTGCTGGAATGGCAGTATCTAGTCTTATTTTAACTATGTCAGTTCAATAATGAGGTGCCTTTGGTATTTGGAAGGGGCTAAGGGAAAGATGCCAGATTTACCTAAAGATGTGGAGAGTGAGATCTCAGTGGGAATGGCTTGGATTTGGATTAGATGAAGAGACTGAATTATTGCCAACCTGTAAAATTAGTGTAGACAGCCTGAGTTGTTTGTTTTTGATGGCAAGTTGGAGGGTATAGGTAGGAGATGAGAAAGTTTCAGGTGGGGGGGGCGGAGTAATGTCTGTTTCCAAGAGCTATGAAAAGACATCTTTGATTTTATCTGCTCTCTTCCCTTTCATGCAGTTCCTTCCATTTTTTACAGTGAATTAGCTAGTGCTAGAATAACCCACCTTGTTGCATCTGGTTCTGAGAGCAGATTTGGACAGTGGCAAGGGGCAGCCTCTTGAGGGAATGGACAGAACTTGGACGGAGTGGAGAGAAGGGAAGAGAGAGGCCTCGTTGCACTTTCACAAGTAGGAAGTGGCAGGAACAGACTGGCTGCAGAACCTAGAGGAGTTTTGGGGCCCCACATTTGTGGGGATGCTGATCTTGGGGTACTTTTCATTTTTGTTTTTTTAGCATCACTAGCATCTCTAAATGTAGTCAACAGGCAGAGAGGGAGCAATAACCAAGTTATGGCTGAGGGCAATAGTGTCAGAAGATTAAAAAGCTGGTTTTATAGGTAATTGATGTGGTGGTTGATATGATAATTAACAGCATTTTGAAGGTGCTTCAGGAAGTTTGTTAAGCTTGTAGATCTTAGATAATTACACTAAATGACAGTGCCCTGTCATTTACAGCTGCCACCAACTCTACTTTAGAATTTTAGGGGGATTAGGGACCTTAGAGAGCTAATACCATCATTCTACAGAGAAGGAAGCCCATTTTCAGAGATGTCAGTGGCTTGCCCAAAGCCACCTGTGTGCTTGGTAGGGGCAGAGCTGGGACTGGAATCTGTGTCTCAACACCTAGTTCTGTATTCTTTCCACTTTTCCACTCCTCAAACACTGTTTACCGCAAATAACCAATATTTTGAAAAAAATATTGCTCAAATGTATTTACGTTCTGATAAGAAATAGTCACCTCTGATGCCATTGTTTTGAAACATGCAAACATCCATTTAAAGGATGCCATCTAACCCATCCACCCAGCTTCCTTCCCGCCCCCCCCAATGCATTGTAATTATTGGGAGTGGATATTGTATCTATATTGTCACATGGTAATCACTGTATCTCATGCTTTTTAAAAAAAATGTTTTTCTTTTGTAACAAGGAAGGATTTAATCTTAACCAAGGAGAGCTAGGAGAGAATATACTAAAGTGTATAATGGGGCCAGGAGGCAAGGCAAGGACTTGGGGAGTAACTAATCAAAGCTTACCTGAGCTTTTGCTTCCTTTCTGGAATTTGCTTCTGCTGGGGGCTTGGATGTACTGTTAATCTCTCAGAAGTATTTTTGTTTTCAGCCAAAGACAAGGTTTATTAAAGATCCACTATATTAATATTAGACTCTTGAGGAATCTGAGAATCTGTGAGGTATTGGCTAGATTCTAAGAATTTGAGCAGTGTCTGGATTATAAGAATCTAAGCCCTGAAGTTTTGATGTTTATCTGATAGCCATAGCAACTCACAGGGATACATTTTTACCTAGATTGTGGTAATGGTGACCGGTAGCTTACCACATGATCCAAATAAAGTCAAGGGCTGGATCTGACCTGTGGGACAAACAGAAGGGCAGAAAGGACCTTCCAAGTAGAAGGCAGTGGCTGAGTCTGGCTCAGGTAGACAGGAAGCTCTAAGAAGAGGAGCACCATCAAAGCCTTCTAACCCCGGCAATTTATACCCACCACCTTCACATATCACCAGTGCAGATTTTATAAAGACTGTTTAACATTAAATAGTTAAAAGAAAAGGGTCGTTGGGCATGTGCATGATAGAGGGGGAAGAGTATATCTAGAAATGTGATAACAAAAAAGGCAACAATAAAACTTTTAAAAGTTTAGTACTCATTAAAACGTTAGTCAGATACAGTTAATCTAAATAACTGCCATGCCAAAAAGGATGTCTTAAATGTAGTGATTGCAAAATGAACAAGGATTTAACATAGAGTCTTATTCAAACATAGTTTGTTCTCTCTTTTCACACACACACACACACACACACACACACAAAGCAGTGCTAGTATAGACTCATGTCTGGGACATAGACATTAACTTCATTTTATAGAATTGACATTATAATGGCATTTGTTAAAATATATATTACATTCTTGTTTTCCTCAGTTAGGGGTGAGAG
This sequence comes from Phascolarctos cinereus, assembly GCF_003287225.1. NCBI lineage: Eukaryota > Metazoa > Chordata > Mammalia > Diprotodontia > Phascolarctidae > Phascolarctos > Phascolarctos cinereus. The sequence continues at coordinate 111,155,931 of NW_027556098.1, forward strand.
CAGTACAAGTATGAGTAAAATAGACAAATAAACATCTTTGCTTCATGACATTTTATTTATTTATTTTTTTTGGTGAGGCATTTGGGGTTAAGTGACTTACCCAGAGTCACACAGCTAGTGAGTGTTATGTGTCTGAGGCTGGATTTGAACTCAGGTCCTCCTAATTCCAGAATCGGTGCTGTATCCACTATGCCACCTAGCTGCCCCTCTTCACGACATTTTGTAATGTTTCTTTGTGAAGTATTGTTATTGTTTTATCCTAAAGGTCGGGGACTTCCAGCAGGACTAGCCGAAGTAGAGATGATTGAACGTGCCAGAGAGAAACGTGCTTGGGAAGCCACCCTTCCACCTCTGAGTAATGGCGCATTATTCAATAAAAGGAGGAAAATGATGAATGACATGGAAAGGAAGGAGTGGGCCTTTAGAGAACATGAAATTGAAAAGTGGGTACTTGATCATCAGTACTATTATTCCTTCACTCATACGTGCTATGTGTGTTATCACAATAATTTTGGGTTGGTTTGTTTGCACATCAAAGTGTGTCTGGTTTATATTTATACCTCAACATGCAGGAGAGCGTTAGTCAATTCAACTGTAAAATACTTAAGTATCTAGAGACCTACTTAGTAGCTCCAAAAACTACCTGTCCCGAGAGAGAGATCGTGAGGTCAGATAATTCAGACAGCTTTACTCTAGCGGGAAGGAATAGGGCTGCTGGGACTCCAATCTAGGGTGTGTTTTAGCTGAGTATATAGCTTCTTGGACTTGCCCATTATAACATTGGTCTTTTCTCAAGCAGTCCTCATCCTTCTGGACTCTTTGCAGCCTTTGACCCTGTTGATCACCCTTTTCTCCTTGATACCCTCTTCTCTCTAGGTTTTCAGGACACCACTCTCTCCTCATCCTCCCCCAATCTATCTCAGTCTCCTTTGCTGGATCTTCATCCAGGTCATGCCTGCTAACTGTGGTTGTACCAAAGGCTGTATCTTAGGTCTGTCCTAGACTGACTGATTGACAGCAAAAATTGATTCCTAGGTGCTTTAAGAAATTAGTAATGCAGTGGAGACTGGAACATTGCCCAGTTTACTTCAGTTCTTCAAAGTTCGATTTCCGTGCTGTGGGTTCTCCCTCTACCAATGCAGATTATAACTCCTTTTTATGTTAGTGGATGGCTTTTTTGAGTTGATGTAGCCAAAATATCTATCATCCTTCCATGAATCTAGTGATAAACCTTTTTGAGTTTAGCCATGTTTGTGGTTGTCAGGTAATACATTGTCTGTGCCCAAAGTTTTTCTGGAAAGTAGGCCTTGGAGAACTCGGGTCTGTTGGTACAGCCCTTGACCAGCCACAGTCACCCCCATCCACAGGGAGGCATGAGAGGAGGACTTCAGTGAAGCTTTGTTTAAGTAGCTAGAAGTAATTAACATGTTAGCATCCATTTGCTAGATCTCCTTGGCAGGGGTAGGGAGCGGGGTGTGTATTTCAAGGCAGTTCCCACTGAACTGGTCCATAAGGCTAGTAAATAGAATAAAAAGTAATAGGTAATCCATAAGTACTTTTCCTTTAATAGATTTAACTCTTCTTAGCCATATAGATGGAAGGACCAGTAAGATTAGGCATGACAATTCATTCCCAGTGGTGATGTTTGCCATCACTTTGTGGTGGCTGCCCATGGGTTTGGTTGAGCAGATCTCACTCCCTCATTCACATTCTAGTACATATGGGGCAGGTAGGTGGTGCAGTGGATAGAGTGCCAGGCCTGGAGTCAGGAAGACCTGTGTGACCCTTGGCAAGTCCTCATCTATAAATGAACTGGAGAAGGAAATGGCAAAACACTCCAGTATCTGTGCTAAGAAAACACCAAATGGAGTTCTTCACCTAAATATTTTCCTGGCTCCCCAGATGCTATCATCATTTATTTGTCTGCCGAAGGATGTTCTTGGAAATGAGATTTACCGTGATACCCCAAACTTTCCATAGCTCTTTTGGTTTTTCTCTGGTGGAGTCCCTCAGCTGAGCTTTAGAAATACAGAATCCCAATCAGGGATGTAGCAGTATTTAGAAGGAATTTTCTAATCCTGAGTTAGATAGTTGTCTGGAACCATGAACTTTGAAGTTGCTTCGGACCCAGGAGTTAAAAGGATACAATTAATGACAGCCTGGTGACTCTCTGCCTGGTTTTTGTTGGCTGTGTGGCTAGCTGTAGTGGCTTGGCCCTACCTCCTCTCCATTAAAAGTGCTCGGCCCACCCTTGTTAAAAAGCAACTTTCTAGCCCTTCTACCATTGTTAATGGGAGGAGAGAGGCTTTGAGGAGCTGAAATTCAGGAGGTGGTAATAGAGAGAAGTTCAGTGATGAGAAATACCCAAGCACTTACAATGCAGCACCTGTCAGAGAGCAGAGATAGGATGCTCAGTACAAATACCTGATGCCCAGAAGTGATGATGGACTATGTGGAGATCCACACAGTGATATCACCAGAGAACTGTAGGGAGCATCAGAGGTATTAGTAGGCCTTGTCATATGTGATGACACAGGTTCACGTGGGATCCTGACATGTGTGCCCTCTAGCAATGTGCTCTGGCCATATGGGTTCCTGGCATGCGCTCTTTCAGACACATTCCCTCCCTATTTTCCTTCCACCCATGTTCTCTGGTCATGTATATTCCCTTTGATCATACTCTTCTCCATGATGTGGTACTTGTGGAAGAACATATTCTATCTGTGCTTGGGAGATCTTTTTACCTTAATTTTCAATACTGAGTAAAGCAAGAGTGCTCTTTCTTCCCACAATTACTTGATATAATTCCAAAAATGTTAGTCTCAGCAATATAACAAGAGAAGAATATTAAAGACATATTTGCTATGCTGTTTATTTAAATGTCTTTTGCTTTCAGCTAATACATCCTCTAATTGATAAAAGTTGATACATCAGTAGGGGCTCATTTGATCCACAGAGTGCCTCAAAAAAATGGATCTTTAAGCTTTTCTTGGAGGCTCTCTGACAGGGAGTGCCACATTCAAAATGTTTTTCAAATTTATTCCTTTTCCTCTATTCCCACAACCTGATGGACTCAAATATAGGTCCTAATCACCTCACATTTCATATTTCATCTTTATAAATTGAATTTCTGTCTAAATTTATCCTGCTACTAGACTAATCTTCTTAAAAATAGGGCCACGAAGAGTCAGACACGACTGAAATGACTGAACAACAAAAGTGTGTGTGTGTGTGTGTGTGTGTGTGTGTGTGGTGACTTTTGGTGAGGGGGAGGGAACTAGCTGGAGGGATGAGGAAAGTCTTCAGTTGTAGGTGATGGCCCTTGTGCTGGGGGGTTCCAGGGGAAGTGCTAATGCGGGAGGGTATGCCAGGGCTGGAGGACAGCCAAGGCCGAGGCATGGAGACAGGAAGTGGGGTATATCTCTTTTTAAAGATGACTGAGATGGATATGTGGACATGGGGTTATTCATTCATGAGCACGTGTAGAAAGGTCACTTCAGTGCAAAGTACAGGAAACATTAGTCCAGGTGGATAAACCCTTGCATAAGCCCTTACTGCCATCATTCAGAGCGTCAGGGGAGGAGCAAGAAAACCTCCTCTGCTCAGGCGGCCAACTCTTCACTTTTTCTATCCATTTAGCCAAGTCTTCATTTATTTTTTTTCCAACTAGACTTTGATTTCATTTGTAGAGGAAACTTCTGGTGAGGAAACCCCATCTACTAATGCATATTTACAACTATTTTGCCACTTTGATGGTCTTAACAGGTTTCTGAGGGGGGGGGGAGGCCAGGATGGGCAGGGAGAGGGCACTGAGAGGCCAAGTGGTTTGCCCACTGTCAAACAGCCAGAATATGTCAGAGGTGGCACTGAATCTAAGTCTTCCTTGCTGTACACAGCCTCTCAGCCAAATCTACTTCAAATAAAATACTTTTTTTGGGGGGGGGGATAGGGTATTTGTCTTCTGAATTATGCTTTTAAAAAATCTTCTGGATATGTCATTTCTCCTGCATATAGTCCTTAGAGCAGGGTTTCTTAACTTGGGGTCCATGAACTTTTTTTTAAAACAATTTTTGATAACTATTTCAATATAATTGTTTTCCTTTGTAATCCTTTATATTTTATTTTGTGCATTTAAAAATATCATTCTGAGGAGTCCTTTAGACTCCAACAGACTGCCAGAGGGTTCTGTGACACACTAAAGTTAACAATTCCTTCTACCTTAGAGCAATTGTTGTCCCTTTAGAGTAGACGGTACAAAATTAGAGATGTTTGGGCCTCAGAAGTGAAATGGCTAAAGAGTTTTGGAAAGAGAAATGAAACAGGCAAATAGGTTTTGTTCATCTAAGGCCTACAGTGTTCTCAAGAAATATTTGTCCATGGCATGTCAGGAAACAAAAGCAGATATGACTTTGAGCATAGATTTTGACCCCAAACAAATAAGGTCGGAAGATAAAGTTTGTAAGCAGTGAAGGTTTCTGAATAGCAGAGATAACATTGATTGCTTTTTGATATGGATAGGGTGTTATAAAATATATATAACATAAAGAAAGCTTGGTGTACATTATGAGGAGAAAGTATGGTACGGTGGACAGCAGGGCGGGCAGCTCTTTACTATCCTATGGCAAACAGCAGTTAGGATTTTGGAACTAGTGAGGAAACCTTCAATGTTTGCTACAGATTTAAATCACTCACTAGCATTCCAGGAAACTATACTGACTGACCTGTTTCTGTCAGATACTGAATTAGGCAAGACCACCCACAAAGAGTTTCTTGTTATTTGGACAAGGAGTCAACCAGATTAAAGGACAGATAATGCCTTTACATATGCCAATATCCAACAATGAACGTCCTCAAAAATGGGTAGGGTTCCTTCCACCTAGTTAACTTCACCACCAGCTAAAAATCACGCCACAGCTTACTTAACCTGGAAGGATTTTGAGAAGATTCCATTTCAGCTTTTTCCATTTACAGCCTAGGCGTCCACGAGGTTGTTTTTCATATTGTTCCTCATACTCAGAATGGCAACTTTGCAGCCTCAGAGGCTAGGATGTTTGGATCACAAAAGTGGCTGTCCGTGTAGAAGAGAATTTAAGTGATAGTGATTTTGGCAGTGTCTGAAAGGTGACCTGTTTTAGCCTGACCAGATGAGCTGATCTGTATTTAGGCTTAAATTACAAGGTGCTGGAAGTGGTTACAGGAGATGTACATGTACAAGATGTGCTAGGAAGGAACACAGGACCAGGTGGAAATCAGCAACCTCCCGGACCATCCCTGCCAGCCTTGAAGGAAAGGTCAGACCCAATAGAGCCAGTCCCAGGCCTCATCTTTCTACACTTCAAGGTGTGCTGTGGGCCCCACTGATGTCAAGCAAATTGAGTGAATGGTAATGGGCACGACAGGGTCCTTACACCAAGCTGTGTAAAAGGCTTCCTTCGGGGGAGAAATTCTCATACCCCTTAGGAGCTAAATGAAAAAGTGCTGACAGCTGGGTCTTTTTGTTGAGGCTAGTTTCCCTAGTGTAGAAGAATACAGCCAAGCCTGTTGAACTGCTAGGGTCTTTATCACTATTTATTATTATTTTTATTATTTGTATTCACATTTTTAAAAATACTGTTTAAATTATTGTTCATGTAAGCATTTATCATCTATCCCTCCGAATGCAACACTCTCCACCCCCACCAAACAGTTTTTTAAAACCCTCAAAACAAATGGTGGGCAGCTTAGCCAAACAATTTGTATATTGACTGGGTCCAAGGATCCATGTCTCATTCAGGATTTTAAGTCCACTGTCTCTTTGGCAAGAGGCAGGTGGTGTTTACCGTCGTTTTAAGATGCAATACTACCTCGGTTGGCCTTGCCCAGGACATCTGCAAGGGGTGGGAAGGATGTCAGAACTAGAGGAAGGTGGTCCTGAGAAACAAACTCAAACAGAAAAGCTGTGTGCAAAAGGGGCTGTTTCATTTCTGGAGAGATGGGGAGGAGGCTGGAGCAGGAGCCTTGGGTGAGATGTGCCTCCCATCTGGCTCGTTAGAGAGCCATGATGCTGTATGCTTACATGTGCTGACAGTTGTTGGAGTCACTGAAGTCAAGTTGTGGAAACATGTTTGAGAAAAGTGCTGATGTGATCAGGGACATAATTATTAACCTCAGGAAAACAAAACAAAACATTGTAATCTAAAGATTTACAGATCTTTGTCATTTCAACAATTGATGCTAAAAAATTCACTGAAAAAAGTAGGGACAGATGGACTTGTACAAGTATTTTTTCTGCATCTTGTGGATTTTGTTTTTTTTTTTAAAGCCTTGAAGCAGAAAACCATAAAGGTTAATTGCAAGCTGCACATCCCTTTCCGATATTTCAGGAGTTTGGTTAAATATTTCAGGCATTTGTGGCTCCTAGTTCTAGGAAAAGATTAAAAAGTTGGAGCAGAAAAACTCCCATCTCTACTCTAAGTTCATCCTCAAGGACTTGAGCGTATGAAACAGCAAAGACAAGCTAAGTGCTCATCCTGATGACATTAAGCTAATGCAGACATTCCAAGGTGACCAAAAAAACCATCTGAAGGCATTGCTGGTCAAATAGAAAAGGATATTGGTGCTTCTGAATAGTAGCTTGTATGTCATTAAGTAGCTGGGTGGTACAGTAAATAGTCAAGTCAGGAGGAACTGAGAGTTGAACCTGGAGTCGGGAAGATCTGAGTTCAAAAACTGCTTCATCTATGTCAGATACATGCCTTTATGACCATAATCATGTCACTTGCCCTTTCTCTGCCTCAGTTTCCTCATATGTAATGTAATAATAGCTCCTGTCTCATTGAGTTATGTGGATGTGATGAGGTAAAATGTAAAGCAAACCTAAGAATGCTTTCTCTCTTTCGCATATATCATATATCATATATATATATACAATGCACATTTTACTTTATATAAAGTACCATATATGTATATGTGTGTGTGTGAGAATGCTAGCTGTTGTTATTGTCCCAAGCAGTCACTAACACCTTCCAAGAAATAGTGACTGCAAGCAAAAATGAAATATCTCATAGCTCTAAGAAATGACGAGCAGGATGCTTTCAGAAAAAAAAAAACCCTGGAAAGACTTACATGAATTGATGCAGAGTGAAGTGAGCAGAACCAGAAGAACATTGTACACAGTAACAGCAATATTATATGATGATCAGCTGTGAACCTAGACTTAGCTATTCTCAGCAGTACAGTGATTTAAGACAATTTTGAAGGACATGATGAAAAATGCTGTCTACCTCCAGAGAAAGAACTGATGAATTCTGAGTATAGATAGAAGCATACTTTTATAAACTTTATTTTTCTTGGCTTTTTTTCTTTTACTGTGTTTTCTGTCACAACATGACTAATATGGAAATACATTTTGTGCGATTGCACATGTATAACTATATCAAATTACTTGCTTTCTCAGTGAGGGAGATGGGAGAGAGAGAATTTGGAACTCAAATTTTTTTTTAAATGTTAAAAAAAATTTTACATGTAATTGAAAAACTATTTTTAAAAATTAAAAGAAACATCTGACGAACAGACAGGGCAAAATATCTGAGATCAGTGTCATACATTTCCTTCAATTCTTGCTAGAGAAAGGAAGACTTTTTGAGATTAGTTGTCAAATAACAGTTTGCAATTTAACAAGCATTATGTTGATAATCTTCAAAGATTCATTTTTCAGGAGAAATAGTTATCAGGTAGAATCGCCAAGTTAATCTTGTGTTTCACGTTTTAACCATTTTAACTATGTAACTATATACTCCCAACAGTGATAACAGCTAAGGTACTACATAAGGCAGAAAAAGCCTTCAAAATTGCTATGAACAGGAGAATCTTGAGGACATCTAGATTTATATTCTGCTGCTATCTGCAAGTTGCTTCTTCAATAGGTGATGCTGCAGAATTAGTGAAATAAACTTTGATACTAAAATTCCCCATGACTGACAGCTTACTGGAATCAATATCTCAACTGAAAATTGCAGTCATTATTGATTTCATGTCACATATTCGAATGATGTATAATATATTCTTTAAAAACCTCTAGTCAAATACTAAATGCAGCCGTCAGAAGCTCCTAATATGTTCTCTGTTACACACACCACATGCATATTGTCTTGGATTGCCACTTAGAACTGTCAGGAAAGAAATCACAAGAGAATGGTTAAGTTGAAATATAATACGCTTGGGGTGACCGTATTCTTCTGCTAAGCATTGGGGAATAGACCTGCGACTTCATTAGCAGAGAGACCTGCCCAGTGAAGAAACTCCCTCTAGAATACAGTTCAGCACCTTTTCTTTGTGACTCGTAGTCTCCGAGTTGCCTAAAGCAGAAGTGTCAGACTCAGGGCTTAGAAACATATGGCCCGCTAAACTCCCAAGTGCAAGCAAACCAGATTAAAATGTAATTGAGAAGTATTTAACAAATTAAAAATGCAATACAACATACATAGCAATTTGTAGTTTTCTAAGTTATTATGGGGCCCACAGGAATGCATTCCTATTTCTGCCATTTTGTCTTAGAGACGAGACTTGAACTCTTGTCTCCCTGGCTCTGAGGTCAGTTTTCTACCTACTATGCCACTTTGCTTCTCTTTGACCAGTTGGTGAAACAGCACCAACTACCCAATACATTGATTACTAATCACTTTGGGCTATTTTTTCCAGCTCTGATGCCTCTGGAGCATGAAGGCTATGCTGAATCTCTTTAAAGGCTATGGCATGGGATCACAAGCCTGGCAGGTCCTACTCCACTGGAAAATCTTAGATTTGAGATGGTTAGCAGCTCATTCTGTTTCTGTCTTCTGAGGATCAATCAGCCTAGCAAAGTTGGAAGAGACTTATTGCTAGCATGTTGGGCACAAAATGATGTTGGGGTGGGTGGATGGGTGTATAGTAGCTCAAGAACCAGATAAGTCTTAGACAAATTGTGGTATGCATTAGTGGAAGGTATATGTACCCCAAATAATTTCAAGTATTTTTGCAATCATCAGTAATGAAGCTACTTCTATACAAATGTACAGAAATGACAAGAATTAGGAAGTTTGAAATCTCAGAAGCAAGGCTGAGGAATTAACACAGCTGAACGTCCCAGTTAAGCAACCCAGGTCAGTACTGACCCAGTACTGATGTCATAAATGTTTCCTCATGATATATTTAAAGTGGTATTTATTATATCCCTAGTGTGTACCTGATAATACTTCTTTTTCCAAAATTTTTAAAAAAATTTTATTTTCAGATCCATGTTCTCTCTCTTCTGTCTCCATTCCTCCCTGCTCCCAAATCCAGTTGAGAAATCAAGAAAAATAAAATCTCTGTTACTAACATTGTATAGTCAGGCAAAACAAATTCCTGCTAGTTGTTGTTTAGTAATTCAATTGTATCCAAGTCTATATGACTTTATGGACATTGTCCATGGGGTTTTCTTGGCAAAGATACTGGAGTGCTTTGCCATTTCCTTCTCCAGTGTGTCTCCATTTTACAGATGAGGAACTGAGGCAAATAAGGGTTAAGTGACTTGCCCAGGACCACACAGCTAGTAAATGTCCAAAGCCAGATTTGAACTCAGATCTTCCTGACTCCAGACCCAATGTTCTATCCACTGAGTACCTAACTGCTCTTAAAATTCCTGCGTAGGCCAGGTTAAAAAAATACATCAGCGTGCTCTCAAAGTTCATCATCTCCCTATTAGGAGGGTAGGTAATATGTTTTATCATGAGTTTTTTGGAATTATAGCTCGTCATTGTGTTTATCAGAGTTCCCAAGTTTTTATCTAAGTATTTATCTTTCCAATGTTGTTATTATATAAACTATTTCTTGGTTCTACTCACTTCATTTTGTATCAGTTATACAAGTCTTCCCATGTTTCTCTGAAACCGTCCCCTTCATCATTTCTTTCAGTACAGTGGTATTCTATCATGCTCACGTATCACAACTTGTTCAGCCATTCCCCAATTAATGGGTACCCTCTCATTTCCCAATTGTTTCCCACCACACAAAAGTGACTATAAGTATTTTTGCACACATGGATCCTTATCCTCTTTCTGTGATCTCTTTGGGGGTATAGATCTAGTAGTGGTATTTCTGGGTATTCACAATTTAATGATTTTTGGAGCATAGTTCCAAATTACTTTCCCGAATGTCTGGACCAGTTCACAGTTATGCCAGCAATGCACTGATGTGCTTATTTTCCTACAGTCCCTTCAGTATTTATTTTCCTTTTTTTGGTCAGTTTTGCTAGTCTGATGGGTATAAGATGGAAGCTCAGGGTAGTTTTAATTTACATTTTTCCAATTAGTGATTTGGGCTGTTGATAGCTTAGATTTCTTCTTCTGAAAATTACCCATTCATATACTTTGACCAATTTATCAATTGGGGAATGGCTCTTATTTTTACAAATTTGAATTTGTTCCCTGTGTATCTTAGAAATGAAAGCTTTATCAGTGAAACTTGCTGCAGAAATTTTTCTCCATATTTCTTCCATTTACCAAAATATTTTCTAATTTTAACTTTATTGATTTTGTTTGTGTAAATTTTTTTTAAATTTTGAATAATCTGACAATTCTTAATATCACAGGCTTGAGGGATTAAAAAGATAACTTTGTCAAAGAATCACAGAATTAGAACTGGAAGGGCTCTCCAAGGTCATCTTTCCAAAATCTCCAATTGCCTTTTCAGTAAGGTTGTATCATCCTGGAATATGTTATGTTTTGGGAAAAGTTTACTGTTTTACTGGAAATAATGCTTTGAACAAGATTGTTGCTAAACATGAGTACATAGCCTTAACACTTTCACAGTTTGGAGAGACAGATGCTTTATTACAAAAAGACACTGAAAATGCAGAAAGGCATCTGGTTAGTGTGGAGACACAGTTCCTCCAAAATGAAACACTTGTCAAGCCAAGGGTTTATACATGCAGAAAGTCGACTGTCTCTTGCAGATCTAGCCTCTCCAAATACATCTCCATTAGATGATGCAATCAGTGAGCCGTCCCTGCTATCAGATAGAGAATCATTTTTATTTAGAGTTTTTTCCTTGTGTAATCTAAACCTGGAAAGAAGTGGTGGGTGCTTTATAGTAAATAGCAGACACTTTTACCAAAAGAATTGAAAATCATTTAGCTAGAAAACATTTCGGATGCAAAAAAGGTCTCAGTGACCTGTTTTTCTTTCTGCCAGCAATAAAAGCTGTTTCAGGAGGCATTTTAAATGAATTTAAAATATTAAAACCAGAAAAATATGTATGTATCCTTTGAATGTTTCTAATTCCAATTGTGGTTAAATTTTTATTTTACTTAATTTTTCCGTATGCTTTCCCAGCAATTCATAGTGGCATGTATGTTCCTTCTTCTTATCCTTGTAACAATATTCTTAGCAGGGACGTGTAAGAAAGCCTGGTGGACATGCTTGTCACGTTTGCAGATGATACAAAGGTGGGAGGGGTGGCTGAGAGGTGTCAAAGACGAGATTTTAAAAGTTTTAATAGGTTGAAGCTAATAAGGTAAAATGTAATGAATGAGTAGAACCAGGAGCTAGTTTATATAATAACAACTTTGGAAAGATAAATAACTTTGAAAGACTTAGGAACTTTGATAAACACAACGACCATCCAAGTTCCAAATTCCAGCCTATACTTGGAAAACAATCAACCGCACAAATACAGGATAGGGAAAGTGAGGCTAGACAGCAATTCATATGAAAAAATGGAGAGGTTTTAGTGGATTCAAAGTTCAGAATGAGTCAGTGCTGTGACATGGCGATCTCCAAAGCTAACAAGGTCTGCGGCTGTGTGCTAAGAAAGAGAGAATATCCAGAACAAGGGAAGTGATAGTCCCTGTAGGGGACAGCCCTGGTCAGGACATATCTGGGATATTATGTTCAGATCAGGGCATCCGGTTTTGGAAAGGACTTTGACAAGCTGGAGTGTATCAATAGAAGGATGACCAGGTTGGAGATGGGACTGAAAACTGTCGTATAAAGATAATTTGAAGACTCTGGGAAGGTTTAGCCTAGAGAAATGAAGGCGATTTTGTTGTTGTTGAGTTGTTTCAGTCATGTCCGACTCTCTGTGACCCCATTTGGGGTTTTCTTGTCAAAGATACTGGGGTGGTTGGCCATGTCCTTCTCCAGCTCATTTTACAGATGAGGAAACTGAGGCAAGCCTACTTAATCCTGGTTAAGTAGGAATGACATAATAGCTGTCTTCAAGTACTTTAAGAGCTTCTATATGAAACAGGAATTAGATGTGTCGTTCTTAGATCTTGAGGATCAAATTAGGGGGTTATAAAGACACAGATTTAAATTTGATATTTAAACATTTTTTCTAATTTTTCAGAAGTTAGTATGTCCTTGTCATGAGAAATTTTCAAGTAAAGACTAAATAACTAGTTTTTAGGATGATGATGTTGAAGAGAACTTTTCTTTTTAGGTGGAGGTTAGGCTAAATGACTTCATTTGTTGTTTAGTCATTTATCAGTCACGTCCGTCCCTTCTTGACCCCATTTGGGGGTTTCTGGGCAAAGATCCTGGAGTGGTTTGCCATTTCCCTAGGTACTAGGTACAGAGACATTCCTAAGTAAGTGTATGCTCAGGCTCAGGTTTCTTTAATTGAATTTCCTGGCCCAAGGGCAGGAAATAGTCTCATTGCCTGAAACTTCACTGAAGTTGGTGGTGAACATTTCCTTTTTGTTGTTCAGTAATTTCAGTAGAGTCCAACTCTTCATGACCCCCTCTGGGGTTTTCTTGGCAAGACACTGGAGTGGTTTGCTATTTCCTTCTCTAGCTCATTATACAGATGAGGAGACTGAGGCAAACAGAGTTAAGTGACTTGCCCAGCATCATACAGCTAGTAAGTATAAGCAAGTTTTCCTGACTCCAGGCCCAACACTCTGTCCATTGCACCACCTATATGCCCTAATAAATTACCTCTAGAGGACTTTGTATCTCTGAGATTCTGTGGTTGTAGGATATATAGGTTTGGCTAAAAGACAAAAAAGCCTAAATCAGTGAACAGAACAGAGATTTGAATTTAAGTCTTTTTGATCTTACTCTCCCATTCTATCTGGTGGTTATGATAGTTGGTGGTTGTTATTCTATTTATTCTGGACTAACATTATGTTGCTACTAAAATGAGTAGCATTTCAACGTACACTAATTTACTAGTTAATTCATATCCATATTTGAATGTTAGTAATCCTTGAAAATGGCAGGCAGTTAATGCCACACAATGGAGCTTTAAGTTACACAAACTGGAAAACAAAACAAGATACTCTTCAGGGGGATTTGTGGTAGATCCTGAACTACAAGGGCTTTGGGACATGTCATAGCCTTCTTTTGTATTACTTGGAGTCCTTAATAGACAGCTGGAAGAAAGAGAATTTTAGAACCAGAAGGGACCTTTGGGATAGGCACTCCAATGAATCTCTACTGATTGGTTAATTTCCCCAATGACCTGTAGCAAAAGTAACCTATGCTTTTTCCATGTTAAGAGGGTGAAAAGGGAACAGCAAAGATTTTTCATCCGTGGAAATATTTTCTAGTGGCCTTGCATCGTAAGAATCTTCTTGATCTGATTTATTGATGAAGTCAAACCCTGACACCTGCAAAAGATTGTTAAAATTAAAAGAATTTTAATTAGGTCAATATTAGATAGGTTCAGAATATGGGTTTAAGCTTTATTCCCTGGAAATGTCACATAACAAAATAAATAATTGACAAATGAGTGCCGGCCAGAATAAAGGGAATAATTTTTGGCAGGAACTCATTTGTAATTTATTGGAGGATGCCTATTTGAGATGTCATATATTTGCATGTCTGTCATTTAAAGACTGCAGGAACTTCAACTAGAGGTCCTCAAACAGCTATTGAAGAAGCGTGAAGATGATCAAAATGAGGTGAACATAAATCGTTTAAATGCCCAGTGGTCTAAACTTCAGGAAGAAAAGGAAGACAAATTGTCAAAAATTAGACACACACATGTATCAGGTAATTTGTATCATAGGAAAGATCATGGAAATTGAAAAATTGGGTTGAAATAAGCTCTCAAATTGACTGTATAATTAAATATGCTGAATTTTTTTTTATCATCTTATTATACACAACCAGAAGTGGGAAATGAACAGTGGTTTATTGTTAAAAGCCAGAAAGGAGAAAAGGCAAAAATTCTAGAAAAATCCACTTACCTGGCAATCAGGTTGTTTAAATTAGTAGGTAAGAGCATAGTGGACAGTTCCCCACCATAGAGTTTCCCTCATTTTGGGGTACTAGAGTTCTAGATGATTGACCTTATCAGGTGGCAAGATCTGAGGTGAAGTTTGGACAATAAAGTGAAAGTAGACAATGTGAATCTTATGTTTTAAGTGTATGGCAGTGACTTTCTTCTGGCCACAGAGCAATCCTAAAAATATGCAACTGGGGCATTCTTTAACTCCCGAGAATAGGAATAGTCTTTCCATGCTATTAGGTTCTCTCAGCTCTTCTCTCAGGGAAGGATTTAAGCTCAATGTTGGAATTTATTTTGCATTCAGCTACTTCTGAAGCTACTGCTGTAGAATCAGACTAAGTAACATCCAACTTTTTACCAGCTGACTAGCCCATGAGGCTCTATATGGGCATAAACTCTAGTGAAAGGGAAGCATCCCTGAGACTTTCATTTTTTTATCTCCAGTGTATAGCATTCATAATATATGCTTAATAAATGTTTCTTGAATTCAGCTTTCACCACGTGAATACACTAGAAATCAGACTTCAGTTAGTTTCCAATGTGACTATGTGGTTTTGAATGCCATATGCACGACTTGCAGCATAGGATTGCAAAATACACTAACCTTAAGTATCAGTGTTTGTTTAAAGAAAAATAGATGTAGCTGAGATTGGTGTTGGACATTAAGCATAACATTGGACAAGAGCCTTGTTTAGTTTGGGAGCTGGTCTTTGGCTAAATTTAGATATAGTTTGTTAGGTTACTTCACCCTTTTAGAGCAATTTTTTGAGGCAATTTCCCATGTAGATGTTTTATATTTCAGCAATCAGAAAAATGATGATGAAGGGAAGAAATGTAGAGGGGAAATTTGAGAGAAGAAACATCATTAATGAATATAATGACTATGCATCTCAAGTCTATGGACCTCTTTCTCGATTGGGTCGCTTTCCAGACAGTAATTCAGAACGTTTTGTTGTCAAAAACCGTTTTCTTAACACCTATGAGGGTAAGTCATCATGAAAAATTCAATTCAATTACATCTATGTGTAATAGAGTAACAGATGTTTTCAACAAAATATAGGGGTATCACACTCAAAGGAGACTCAATGTAAGAAAGCCGTAGCTGTGGAAAGAATAAACTGTGAAAATTATTCTTTTAAATATACTGTTATTTTGAAGAACAGAAACTCTTGCTCAGGAAGAACTTAAAAATATATGCATCATGTGTACTAATAGAGTCAGTAACGACCCAAACCAAAGCTTATGAAGGAAACTATGAAGAAAAATGTGCTCCTGTAGAAGGGACAACTAACAGTTTGTGGGGGGTTTGGAGGGGCACTTTGAGGAGGTGGTTAAAAGATCATAGAGAACCTAGGAGAAGAGAGAGTCCTCAGTTTTTCTTAAAGGTGAATGAAGCAGAGGATCTCCTTATAAAGCTGCCTTGGGTTCACAAAGAACAGCTTGATTCTCTGTACCTGATGACTACAGAATGCGCCACCTCCAACTCTAGCCAATCTCACAGATTTTTGCCATTGCATTTGAAAGAGATCTGGCAAAAAACCAACCAAACAAATAAAAAACTGTAAAGAAACTCATACAGATCGGTCACCACTACTTAAAAAAAATTCAGAGAGCAAGTCCAGCTGACAGTGGATCAATAGTAATGATAATGAAGGCTCACATATGTAGTAGACTGACCCTCACTTCTTTTGAGTGATATAATAATAATGTTTCAGAGTTCTTTTTTTTTTATGTAAAAAATTTTAAGCATGACTTTTTTTTTTGGTGAGCCAATCAAGGTTAAGTGACTTGCCCAGGGTCACACATCTAGTAAGTATCAAATGTCTGAGGCCAGATTTGAACTCAGGGTCCTCTTGACTTCAGAGCCAGTGCTCTATCCACTGTGCCATCTATCTGCCCTAAACACGACTTTTTACATATTCTTAGTTCTTTTGATTTTTTCTTGTTTTGCTTTTTATTACATTCAAAATTGTTTATTATATAGAAAAATTCTTTTGATTTTTATTATATTCCCCATTGATTTTTTTTTTGGTGAGATTGCATCTTCAGTTTTATCATCATGGTAAAAGATGATTACATTTTTAGAAATTTCCTTTACTACCAACTTTTCAGGAACACTTGATCATATTAAATGACATTATGGAATCATATAGTCATAGAGTTGGAAGGAATCTTAGAAGTTATTTGCTCTGATATCTATGTGAAGCATGCATTCTCCTCTACATCAAACACTAATTTGAACACTTTATTTCCCCTTTCAGAATCATTCAAAATGAGGTGGTAAGAGAGTTTAATTCTTGAGAGCCTCAGGGGAAGACCTTGAATCAATTTCTCTTTTGGAGCCCCAGGCTTCAGGATCATAAGAGTCTTTTCTCTGAATTTTTTGAAATCTGCTTTCTTAATTAAAAGCTAGGATACACATCCCCAGAGTTCTTCTCTTTCACAAAAGCCAGGTAGTATGGTCACTCTAAAAATTTCATTTGTCCAACAGTTTCTTCCTATTGGTCCATATCAGTTTTGCCCCAACAAGAGTGGAGATGTGGCTTGGATCCCACAGAGTACCTCAGATGGTCTTGACAATTTGGGCCAAGGCAGAATCTGACCCAGACCCGACGTGCTGCAGGCTGACTGTCTTCCTGCAGTAGCTCTTGGGCCCATCCTCCAACTCAAACCCAATGCACAACCTCCTACCCTGGGGCCCTGGACTTCTAATTAGTGAGATAGATCCATCTAGCCAAAACCCACATCCAGACTCCTTTACTGGCCTCCCACCATCTAAATGCTCTGCTGCTGGGCTGGTCCTCTTCTGCATGCCTCCCTCTTCCAACTCTTCTTTCCGCCTCCCTCTCTATAACTGTAATCACATCAGTATTACATTCATGAAGAGGATATCTCTGTGACTGCACCCCCAGCACTTAGGCCAGTGCTTGAGACACATAGTAAATGATTAATATTGATTAATAAAAATGATTAATCATTCACTTGAGGCCTAGTAATACCAAAAAGACGTATCCGAGGGAAGCAGGGTTGTCAAGTAAATGGGCTAACAAGAAGTAATAGATAGGAAGAATTACTACAGAACTGGAACCGGGAGTCAGACAAGAAGAGATTGATCATATAGAAACCAAGAATGAACCCATCACACTAGAAAACTAAATCTGCACGCTCAAGGGGCTGTGTCCCATAGACTATTCTGAAAGACTGGCCCCACTCCCACTCAGGAGTGTGCCTCTTAATCTTATGCAGCTACATGGGTGATGATGCCAGATACCCTTTTTTCTACCTTCATCAAAATGAAATTATCAGCAAAGCCAATTGCCAGCATTTATCAGCAAGGCCTTTCATAAGTTGACTCACTCCTATGTTTCCAGTCTCTTTACACTGCCACACTTCTACACTCATCCTTGCATATTTTTTTTTCAGGGGGAGACAATTGGGGTTAAGTGCCTTGCCCAGCGTCGCACAGCTAGTAAGTGTATGAGGCCAGATTTAAGCTCAGGTCCTCCTGACTCCGGGGTTGGTACTCTATCCACTGTGCCACCTAGCTGCCCCTTTCATGTACTCTTTGGTCCAGTGACACTTGGCTCCTTGATTTTTTTTCAAACAATACATTTCATCTTCCAACCCTGAGCATTTTTCCTGTCTGTCCTCCATGCCTAGAAGTCTCTCTCTCCTCATCTCTGATTCCTGGGTTCCTTCAAGTCCCAGCTAATAACCCACCTTCTGTAAGAAGCCTTTCCTAGTTTCTGTTAAAGCTCCTACCTTCCCTCTGAGATCGTCTCCAATTTGTCCTGTACACATCTTGTTTGTACATAGTTAATGTAAAAAACTTAGCAAAGGCTAACTTCCAGTGCCAAGTCCTTTTGGCCCAGGCCATCTCCCCAACTCTGGCTTCATTTTTCCATACCCAGCCTTGACTCCATAGCTGGCCTTTTAATGTTTTATTAGCTAGCTGCCTCCATTAAAGCAGAGGATCATAGCTTTAGAGCTAGAAGGGATTGTGGTCCTTCAGACTGCTTCCTTGCTGCCTCTCTCTGCCCCCTTCCTTGAAGCAAAGCACCATAACCAGTGGTAGGTGGGTGGTGGGGGAAGGGAGGAGGAAAATCTCCTCTCCCATCTCCCCCACCCCAGAAAGAGAAGAGCAGATGCTTCTTGCTTGGTTGCCATCTCTTGCTTAGCTCAGGTATAGTCCCTGAATGTTTGGTGTTTAGTAAGCTAATTTTTAAAAAAGCGACCAGAGGCATGGCCAGTCTTCTTCCTTTCTAATTCTGTCAAGGAGAACTTGATGGAATAAATAGGGTAGTAGCATGCTAGTACTTTGTTAACACATTGACATTTCATACCTTCTGTTACCTTCTTTATTTTCTGAGATTACCTAAGTCTTTACACTTAGTTTAACACCTTCTTAATTACACTTACTTCCCAAACTGGGAGAAATTAGTTGGTCATTGTGATAGGTGCAAAATCCTAAGGTCCTGTCCTACTGTAGGTTAAACTAGTTTTTCTTTACAAGGTATCATAACCACCCTCAAGACTTAAATCATGAGATTAAAGGATTAGGCTGTTAATATGGATTCCAGGTGCCCTTGGTACAAAATTCCCAGGTCTCAAAAGAGTCGGCAGCAACTCCCTCACCCTTCTGATCAGCTGGCAGGGACCATACAGTGGCCCAGAAGCTATGCCAAGTTGAATCAAAGTGACATAACTTGCTGAATAATTATCATTTCCCTATCCTGTATATCCTTCCCCAGCTATGGATAAGTAAATCTCCTTTTGTTCACTGCCGGATATTCTAAGAGTGTTCCTAATCTCCATCCTGAATTAGCTGAGTCAGGCCTGGCCTATTGCAGTTGGGGAGCAGCTCTCTTCCCTTCCTCCACCTCCTCTCCTTCACATTTAAGCATTTTTTTCTCCCCTAATTCCTAGCACGGTGTGATGTGCACAGAGGATATTAGTTAATAATTATTTATTCAGTGAATGTTATATCAAAAACCTTCTTTTTCATATCTTTTTTCCTCCTAGGATTACTTGAACTTGAGGCCTCCCTCCCAGATTTTGTAACACAGCCTCGGATCAGAGCTCCAAAACCTAAAGTGATCACCACAAAGAATAAATTTCTTAAAAGGTCAGCAAGAATGGATCTTGAGTTAGCTGAGGTTCACCAGGTATAAAGCAGTCACTTTTTCTTTCCTTACCAAGAACTCTTAATTACCCATAGAGCTAGACTATGATGTAGCCTGTGTAGTTCATGCATTTGGTGACGCCAAATGATGATGGCATTCCGTAGTAAGATCAGAATGTGATAACTCTCACAATGGAAGATGTAGCCAGAGACCAGTTAGTATGCAGCTGAAGGTATGCTGTGTTTCAGGACCTGGGGTGGGAGTGGGGATTGGGGTGGAGGGAGGAGCGAGGAGTGAGAAAGGTGCTACTTGGCAAAGCAGAATTTCTAAAGGATCAGAGATTTAGAGATAAAAGCCACCTCAGAAGTCATCTAGTCCAACCCCCTTATTTTACAAAAGAGGAAAAGAGAAGTGAAATCCATTCCTCTAGGTTACCGAGGCAGTAGTAGTAAGTGAGGGAGTCAGGGATCCTTGTTTCTCTGGGAAGCAAGAGTACAATTTTGTTGTGGACTGTTGCTCTCTGGGTGAAGTTTCTGAAGATACAAAACTCTCTTGTTCTGTTGGCTTTCACCATACTTCTTGTATTTCCTTCACAAAGTAGCATCATCTCCTTGGAGGCTTTCCCTAATCAGAAGAGTAGTCTATATTTTCTGAAAGATAAAAAAAAAAATTATGGTTGGGGAGTGGGAGGAAGAAGGTGTGGGATAACGGAATAGGAAATAGGGCTAAACTCTAAGCCTTTGTGTTAAACTACATTTTTTCACCTTTAATTGGGTGTCTTATAGTGAAGCTTTAGTACATTTTGTTTACCATTAGTTTTAATTATCCTGTTTTGCTTGACAGTATACATGTTTCCTAAGCAAAGAGGAATCTTCTTTACCCCTCTCCACCTGGTTTAAGCTCAGGTGAAGAGGAGGGTCTGTTGACCACTCTTGTGAATAGTATCAGTCATCAGTAGCACTTTCTGTATAATCACTATTTTCAGTCATCAGTAGCACTTTCTGTATAATTACTACTTTATGAACATAGGAAACTCAGAGTTTCAGTGAAAATGATTAGGGTGTGCTTTCAGATCCTATTTCCATCCTACATCAGTGTCTGACTCTTTTGGACTGCATACCTAGGATTCTTTTTCACAGTATCACAGCAGATGTTTGGGGTGGGGGGGGAAGGAAGTTGTTTCCTTAATTACATATGAATTCATTAAAGACAAGTTGTTTGGAGATTATGCTGCTTTCTAAAAGGAATCAGGCAATCAGCGAGCATGTTTTAGATGATTTATATCCACAGCACTGGGATGCCATTGGCAATAAAAATGCAGAAGTGGAAACAGTCCCTGCCCTCAAGATGCTAACAGTCCACCTAGAGGACACAACACGTACAGATGTAGGTGTATACAAAACAGAGGGTGGTTTAGGGAGAAGGTACTAGCAGCTGGTAGAATCAGTAAAAGACTTATGTAAAAGGTGGAACTTGACCTGAGTCTTGAAGGAATATATGGTTTCTGAAAAACGAAAGTGAGAAGAGAGTACATTCCAGGCATGAGGGACAAGGGCCCAGAGTTGGGAGATGGCATATTTGTATGGGGAGCTGCAAAAAAATAAATAAATAAAACCAAATTGGCGGGATCTTAGTGTATGTGGTCCAGTAATATATTCTTTTCTGTAGTTTAGTTAAGTATGTTATAAGAGGACTCTAGTTTAGTATGTTTTGTTGCAGTAAAGGCATATTTTTATATTGAAATATTTGTTCATATCATATTTGTAGATAAAATAGTATTAGTCAGCCATTACTGTTAAAATACTAGGTTTCTTATATAATTGAAATCATAGGTCTGGTTCCTGTCCTTATCCCTTTCTGACCTCCCCCTCTCTCCATGTACACACAACCTGTTAGGAAGAATCTATAGAAATTGTATTATTTTCTGAAAGATAAATATGGGTGGTTAACTAGAGACCTGCATTAAACCACATTTTCTCCTATGACTAGGTAGTTAGACTGTAGGTAATGCATTACATGTGTCATTAGTTTAAATGGTCCTCATTTCCTCTTGTCCTACCTTAAAGACAGAGGAACCTTTTTCATGGTCAGATCCTACTTGATTTGCCCTCTTCTGTCCTCTACCACTTTTTTTTTTTACCTTTCAGAAAGTTTTGCATCTACTGTGAAATCAACATGTTTGTACTTTGAAATTGATCAAGTCATATCTTTTGACCTTAATTATTGGAATAATTTTAGTATGTAAATCTAGTGTACCAAATTAGATTTGGCTCTGATGAGCCCCTTTGGTATGGAGGTGACTTGAATTTTCCAAGGTTATGCCAGTGGAGTCCAAGCTTTGGCCAATGTCACCAGCCCAGAAGATTATTCAGTCACAGACAAGGCTCTGTGTCTCATCTGAGGACCAATTTAGCCAAATTTGGCTCATTATCATGAAGTTGGTCATCAGATAATTTTTTGGTTGTAGCAATTCGTGAAACAATTCACTAAAGTATGCAATCAAAACATGAGCAAGAAATGAAACAGGTGAGAGAAAATAATTCATATTATAAACAATGCTTTGGGTATCAGAAAAGGCATGATACTGGTTTTCTAGTGAAGGCTGCAATGCAAGAGATTCAGAGGAGGCCAGTAACCTTATATATCCCTCAAAAAAATTAACAATTATGACACCAAAGAAAAGAAAAATTACAACAAAACACATACTTGCGAGAGAATAAAATTCAGCTAAAACAATTTAAAAAATAGTGAAGAACACCTATTATTAAAAAAACAACAACACTACAGAGTAACTGAAACAGAAAAAGGATAGAAGCATAGAAAGGGACAGAGCTGGAGATACTCCATGAGACATCCTCAAATGGATACATGTTTAAAGGGATTAAGAAAGAATTAATCCTGACAAGAACTTCCCAGGAGTTAGTAAAAGAGGAGCTTGTAGAAAACAGAAGATCACAGGAAGAACTGAAGCTAGAATGACAGGACAAGAGCAGAGACCAGGCCCTGCCAAGGCAGGTGCTGCCCAGAGCACTGAGAAGTTAAGGGAGTTACCCAGAGTCATGGAGCTAGTATGTGTCAGTGGTAGGACTCGAACCCAGGTTCTCCTGGATCAGCTTTATTTCAAATACTAGATTTTTAAAACTGTAAGGAAATTTAAACAGCGACTAATATGGACCACATAATGGAAAGCCTTAAAGAATCAATAGATAAAATCAACAGCAGACCTTATTGTAGCAGAAAACAAAATTGTAGACAATAAAGGCCAACTGGAAAAACATGATCTGAAAATAATTGAATTATTAAATGATCTAGAAAACATGCAGACTCAAGTGACAGCCCTGATAGGTCAAGAAGTAGCCATCTCAATTATTAACAACCCTGAAAATTTAAAGGGGGAAGAAAAAGCCTAAATGCTGTATTGTAAGAAATCATTCCAGAAAACTTTCTAGATGAACAAAAACCAGTGCTAATATAGTCACACAGAAAGAATTGGCAGGACCTTTGAGAAGAAAAAAAAAACCCGAGATTCAGTTCTCCTAGACCCAGTAGAGTTAAATTTCAGCATTATAATATGGTAACAATTCTGTAATCTGTAAGAGGACAGACAAAAATAACATACCAATGTATTCCAATCAGAATTACAATAGAGTTCTCAAGGAAGACAAGGAGCTACACAGAGAAATTAGAATATAACATATATGCAAATAAGCATGGGCCATGAACCCAAAATTATCTACTGAGCAAAACTTAGTTTGCTATATGAAGGTGAGAGAGAACATTGAGAAGAATGTTGACTTTAAAGAGAGATATGTACAATTCAATGAACAACCAGTCCTCCAAGCCAAAAAGATAAGTATTTGAAACAATACATACTTAATCAACATCCATGTAAATCAGTTTGCTAACAAAATGTAAGAAGCTTCAGACTATTAAATGGGCTAAACTACTCAATGTTTTAGAATGCTGTTTCAGGTAGACCAAAAGAAAAATGAGGTAGTGTCCTAGTCAACATGGTACTCAGTGGAAAGAACTCTGGAGTCAGAGAACTTGGGATCAGATTCCACCTCGGATGCTTATTAATACTCATGGGAACCTTGGCAGGTTACTTTACTTCTCAGCCTCAGTTTCCTCATCCATAAAAAAGAGGGGGTTGAACTGGATGACCTCTGAAGGTCCCTTCCAGCTCTAGATCTATGATTCTGTAATCTAGGGTAATCCTAAAGATAATTACTTATCTATAAGAAATGGGAAGTGTAAATTACTAGGAAACTAAAGAATTTTGTTTAGCTTGGTTTTCTGAAGTTTGGATTAATAAGAATAAAAAGGCTTATAGTCACTTTAAATAGATTCCATAACAATCCAGAAAAGTGATAGAAAAAAAATCTAATAATTTTAATGCTAAATAAAAATGGACAGAGCTCTTTAATAAAAGAGAATGACAATGAATTTTAAAATGGATTCCAGCAATTTTTATAGGAGTCTATTTTGACATTATTTTGTAGGGTTTACTTTATAACTACCCTGGAGAATAAATATGCTGATGGGATCTGGTTATATCAGAGAAGGACTAAAATAATGAATAAAATTACATATTTTATTTCAGGCACTTCTGGATAAGAAGAGGAGAGGTCCTGAGCCAAAGAAAAAACTCTTCTTCCTTCAGAAAAAAGTAATACCATCACCTCGACTTTCAACACCAGCCTTGGAAATGTGTTCTTCTGTAAGTTAGAAATACTTGCTCTTAATTAGAAATTCAATAACATTGTTATTTAAGATGGAAAACTGCCCTCTCCCCTATTTACCAGTATTCCTGTACTCCAGCCCTGATTTAATTAATACTTTCTTTCTTGTTAAAAGTTAAAATATCCAAACTTTTCAAGAAGGAATAAATGAAAAATACACCTAAAGAAAACTGAATTTTTGATATACAGCCTTCATTTAGTCTTAATGCAGGAAGACTGATAAGTGACGTAATTACTGTCATCAGATGTACACAATTGAACAGGGACCGAGAGCAGACTTGTTCAGTCGTTTCATTCGTGTCCAACTCTTCGTTACCCCATTTGGGGTTTTCATGGTAAAGATACTAGAGTGGTTTGCCATTTCCTTCTCCAGCTCATTTTACAGATGAGGCAAACAGGGTTAAGTGACTTTGCCCAGGGTCCCACAATTAATAGGTGCCTGAGGCCAGATCAGAACTCAGGAAAGTGAGTCTTCCTGACTTCAGTCCCACATTCTATTCACCACGCCTGCAGCTGCCCTAGCAGACTACTGGCAGCTAGATAGAACACTGGGCCTGGAGTCAGGAGGACATGAGTTCAAATTTGACCTCAGACACGTACTGGTTGTGTGACCCTGGGCAAATTACTTAACCTTGTTTACTTCAGTTTCTTCATCTGTAAAATGAGCTAGAAGAGAAACGACAAACCATTCCAGTATCTTTGCCAAAAAAAACCCAGGTGAGGTCTTAAAGAGTCAGACGCAACTGTAATGACTGAACAACAAAGTACCGGACTATTTTCAGTGAAGACAGAAGAAACTATAAGCTGAAAGGAAGCTGTAAATTGTGTGCTGTTAGCTGTGAGAAAGGAATTACTGAGAGTTCAGCTCAATTCAACAAGCATTTTCTTAATGCCTCTTGTATGCAAGGCACTGGGGACTAATTCAGAATTACCCCGGGGCATATACACCCGGTACTAGATTGTGAAAGGCGTTCTTTCTACCTCAAGCTGAGGCATTTGTATTTTATCTTGGAGGTAATTGGGAACCACTGAAGATTCCTGAGCCAGGGGAATGACATGGTAAAATGTATTTTAGGAAGATCATTTTGTCAGTTGTATAGTGCTAGATGGAATGGGTGGAGAAAGATTAAGCTGAGGAGGGTCTTTAATAGTCCAAGGAGGGAGGTGTGCTGGCCTGAACTCAGGTGGTGTCTGTGTGAATGCAGAGAAAGGGGCCAATGTGAGGGACTTTGTGGAAGTCACATTGACGAGATTTGGCAGCTGATCAGAGAAGAGAGAAAAGAGTTGAGGACAACTTGGAAGGTATGAACCTAGGTGACTAAAAGGGTGGGGATTCCAGCAATAAAAAGAGAAGATGTTGAAGAATGAGTTTATGGTAGAATTTCAAAGAGTTATGTTTAGATGTGCTGAGTTTGGGATGCTAGTAGGATATCCAGCTGGAGCTATCTCTAGCAAGCTTTGGTGATGTGGGTCCGGAGCGCAAGAGGCTGCTTGTAGAGATGTGGGAGCCATCTTCATAGAGGTGATGATTGAAGCCTTGGAAACTGAAAAGACGGCCAGGAGAGAGGAGATACAGGGTGTCAACCTATACCCAGAGCTTTGGCCTAGGAAACAAACACAGTCAGGGTCCCCCCCTTAACCAGAGGCTTGTTCAAAAGGAACAAACAGAATGGGGTTCACCTTTGACCAGAGATTTGATCAAAGGACAAACAGTATTAGTTTCTATGCACATGTTTATTTCTCTCAAAGCTGAAGATGTATATGAGTCCATACATGGGAGTCATAAGAATGAGCTCAAGGAAAGAACAGTTGAAGAGGACTTTACATCCTCAGAGCAATCCCACCTCTCCTCCTGACTCAGGATGGCAGTGTCGGCCAAAATTAGAGTCGCCGTATTTGTCAGCCTTAGCAAGGAAAGAACAGGAATGTCTTAATAGGAGAAAGTCATAAAACAGGGATGTCCTAACAGGATAGTGTCCGTAAATACCAAGAGAAGAAGAGCCCCATTATTCAAGAAAGTGTCTGGTTCAAGGTGCCTGCTTTTGTCAGAAGAATGTTCCCAGTTAGCAAAATCCAGAAGGAGAGTTTGGGTTCACTCAGAGAGCAAAGCAAAGCACGTCTGTTATGCCAGAGCAGCTCAGAGGGGGCCAGAAATGTCTTCCTCCTGACCGACCGGGTTTAGGCCTTTCTCAGGTGAAGGGGCTGAAGCTGGTGTGGGGGGGCAAGCTGGTCTACAAGAGTAAAGAGAAGAGTACTCAAAATAAAGGCTTTGGAGAGAATGCTCACAGTTAGGAGATGGGAAAGATTGCTGATGATCCTTTCAAGGGGATGGAAGAACAGGTAGATAGGAGGAACACTGGAAGAGACCAGAGTCACACAAGCGTCGGGAATGGAGGAGAGGGGAGGATGGTCAGTATTGTCAGAAACTCGGGAGAGGTTAAGAAGGATGAGGACAGAGAAAAGGACAACTTACGGAGCCTTAAGTGATTATGGGTCATCTTAAGGAGAACAGTTTCAGTGTTAAGATTGGGAACCAAGAGTGGAAGAGTTTGGTTTTGAAAGTGAGGGGGAATACGTAAGACAACATTTTGAAAGCATGACAGGGTCAAATGAAGGTTTGCTGGGAGAGCCCTGGGCATGTTTGCAGGTAGCTGGGAAAGAGCCAGTAGGTAAGGAGAAATTGATGATAAAGAGAGGATTTTCTGGAGGGGCAAACTCCTGGAAGAGTCTGAGGAGAGATGGAATGCTCAGAAATGGCAGCTGTCATGAGATAGGTGTAGAACTACAATGGAATTTCGTTTGCCACAGGGTGGCCAAGGTATTGACTTGCCCTAATTCAGGTGCATGAATTCCTGAATGATCTCTCAAGGTCCCTGCAGACACTTTGTGATTCTAGAGTTAATTAGAGCATGGGAAAACGATATAGGAAATAACTAGTATTTTTATTTAATACAAACTTTAAAATAGTCCTACTTTTCTGCAAGGTAAATTTTTTTTTTGCAAGGTAAATTTTTTAAAAAATTAACAGCATATGTGTTTAGGATATATACATTTTAGCTTTGGCCAAAAATACTAGCTGGTGTATTATGTTTACTCATCATCTCATATTTAAGCTGAATTTATATGATGATGATGTTTTTTTTTCTGATTTCTGCTTTATTGAAGGGAATTTTCCACACTCTTGATGGTGTCATTGTAAATCATCCTCCCATTCTGCCTTATTTCCTCTAGAAATCAATATGGATCAAAGGGAGAAAATTATGTGGTTACATTATTTGGTGGGTCACCCTCAGTTTAAGAATGGGTTATGTGGGAAAGGTTTTGGAAAAGTCTGTTGTTTGAAACTCTGAAGGTCTTTTCCTATAGAAATAATGTGGCTTCCTACCATGGGGGGTAGGCTATCAGGTTGGACCATTCGATCCATCCTGTGCTTGAAGTACTAAGTACTAAGGGGATGGGGACTGGAACCATGGTTTCATTGGTTTAGGGAACTGGGTGAGAAGCTCCCTCTACCAAGGCAGTCAGCCCCCCTCTTCTGCAATTTGTATAGCCTTAGAGAGTTGTCTTGAACAGAGGTGTCACCGAATGAAAATGTAATTGGGAAACATTTAACAAAATAACTAAAAATACAATAGAACATGAAGTGTGCTAAGTCAGTATACAGCCTGCAGGGATTTTTATGTACAGTTTAGTGGCCCCTGTTTCCACTGGAGACACGTCTGGCCCAGAGCCCTGAGAGGTTAAGGGCCCAAGGGCCAACGACCTTTAGATGTGGGAGGTAGGACTTAGGCTAGGTCTTCCAGGCTCCAAGGCCAGCTTGAGGCATAATGATCCCTCACCTCCTCTCCCTATACTAATAGTCCCTTAAAATCTAACCACCCTGTGTAGCAGGGTATTTCTCTGGAAGAAATCTTTAGACTTGTGTGTCTGGTTTCCAAATATGTATCTTCACCCTTCTGTAGAGTGGTAGGATTATGTACACAGCTAGAAAGAAGCCTGCCCAAAAGAGGGAGTGGGGATTTCCCCCACTGCAGACCTTGGGCAGTAGTTCCCGTGGTCTGAGGAAGAAGCCACAGCAAGGCAGGGGTGCTGTTATGGGGTGTGAGGGACAGGGACCTGGAAGCTATAAGCTGTCTTGTAAGGCTGGGATTCTCAGGCAAACCCTGCTGGACAGTGCTTTATCCTGGTAGGTCCCTTAGTCAATTCTGTTCTTTTTTCCTCAGTGCCCTGGAAATCGGTCTGCCTACTTCCCTTTCAAATTGCTAAGGCCTATCACTTCTGACCAAGATTTCTCACAGAAGTTAGCCTTATAATCTTTTGGAGGTTTTCAGGGGTTTCCAACAAAGGGGACCCAGGAAGTATAAAATTCCCTTCTGTATTCCTCCCAAATCATACTTAATGCCTTCTCTTTTTTTGCATAGAACATAATAAAAAGGATACGCCAAGTGGAACATAGGTTAATAAATGGTGGGGCTTTTGTAAATTATGAACTGAATGAAATAAGATTTTTCTGCGCTCTAGAGGAAAACCATATTTGGGAGTTAGGGTAGACAAGGGTTCAGAGGTAAGGAACAGGCTGGCACTCTGGCTGGGGGGGTGACAACAGAATGGAGCCTGTCTGTGCTGCCACTTGGGGCCAGGGGGCACTTGGGATTTGAGGGGGGCAGTCTGGAAGGAAGAACAGCTCTCAAGGCTCACTCTCCCCTTCCAAACTCTCAACGCCACCAGCTTTACCATTGCAGATCCTGTCCAGAACTGGCTCTAGAACTAGTGATAATTGATGATAATGTGGGGCGGGTTTCTAGATAGAGTAAGGAGAGTAGAGGAGTAAAATTTCACGTGGCTGCAATGATGACTGCCTGTAACCTCTGTACCCTAATTGTTAATGAGGAACTTACCCTCCAGACAGTACTGAGAATGATAAGTCCTTCCTGAATATCCTCTACACTTCTTCAGTGAGTCCTCCATCTCAGGATGTACATTCATTTCACAGTCTAATTTCTGTAGTCACTTCTCTGCACCCAGGAGGGCCTGTTGCAGGCTAGTGTCCCTACATTTTAATCTCTCCACCTTTTTCTGTCTGTGTTTTCACCCTTTTCAGGAAGAAGAGGAGATTGAAATGGCTGTGGTCTACTTACAAAAGTTACTTCGTGGCCGAGTCATCCAGAACATGGTACTTGATCTCCCTTGCTCTCCTACTAATATCCTTTACCAGCTGCAGTGTGGTTTGATTTCAGTCAGTGAAATCTTCATCTTGAACTTTACTCCCGACTGACTTCTTTTTAAAACAGAATGCCTCCATTTTCCCAAGTTTGAACCAATCACCCAATTGTTCTGATGGGAAGCTAGTTCTGCTGGTGTGTTCTCACTGCCATTGCCCTAGCTGGGCGTCACAGCAGAAAGGGAAGGAGGGCCATTATGACGGTGGCAGCAAGATAGCCTTTCCTTTTTCAGAAATGCCGAATGAAAGACTTTCCTTCAACTGGGAATCTACATAAATGGGTATATAACAGCAACATAAACTGAGTTTATTTCCTAACTTTTCAAATCCCTGTTTCGGAATTCTGTTGTCTGATTTTCCATAAAGCAAGGGATGCCTGTATTCTAAAAGTGAGAACAAAAGTAGCTGAAGAACCCTCAAGGCCATTAGATGGCCTCATTCCAAAAATGGTTGGAAACTTCTTTTGTCACACCTTCTTTGGGGACCAGGTGAGCAGGAAGCATGCTGGCCTGTTAATGTATTACTAATACATCCTGAGGAGGCTGCCCTTCTGAGTATAGACAGGAGAACGTGTGTTGCAGACTGGTAGAGGCAGCCTTAGAAAATAAATGAGGACAATGTGGTTCAGAAAAGGAGGCACTCATTTTTCAAAGGGCAGAGAAGAAAAAGAAGCTTTGAAGGTTTTCTTTTGAGATGGGGTGGGGAAGAGAGGCTGTTGCCTTAGTTAGCCCAGTCTCATGTTATAAAAAGGAAGAGAGGAGATTTGGAACAAAAACAACGAAGCCCATCTTTATGTCCAGGACCCACCACTGGGCAGTCCTTATTTAAGGAGGGATTAGGAGTCTGTAAAATTCAGATAGCTTTTGGCAGGATCCCACTCTCCCACTGTAGAGCATCGTGGGCCATAACCCCAGACAAACACGTCTGTCTGGGAAAGGTCTCCTTCCCTCCCTCCCTCCTCATCACAATGCACCATGAAGAAACAAATGGAGATTTCCAGGCTGAAGCCCAGGCACCACGCAGTGGTGTCATTTCTCCTAGCCTCGGCTGTTCTTTTATGCCACATCACCCATCCCACTCCCCCACGACATCTGGCTCAGCACAATCACCATCCCCATTCCCACTCTTTGAATCTCCTAAATCCCCTGGCAGACATGCTTATGCACCCAGCCTCCCGCTCCCTTTATTTGTCCACCACAGCCCTGGCAAAGGAGCGGCATTTCAGGGAAATCTGTGGGCTGCACACAGTCTCTACCTCCTGTCTCATCTTCTACTTCCAGGCTTCCTTTGAGCTCATTCTCCTTGTTCTACCTGTATACTTCTTAAAAATCAGCTATAAAGTATGTTTGTTCAGTTGGATACTATAGTTTTAAGGCAAGGAGAGCACACTTGTGTATATTTTTCCCAAGATCAGTGAGTCACTTGATAGAATTGTCAAGGTAGGCCAGTTACGCTAACCACTTGTGCAGCATTAGAGACGCTGCAGGAGAGAATGTTCTTTTTTCAGTATGTTTTCTTAAGGGCATATCCTAGCATTTGGCCTCCATTGAACTTAACAGTACAGGTGTGCTAGTTGATTCCCAGTCTTTGAGAAGTTCCAGGTGTTCCACAGGCAGATTCCTGCACGGGCTGATGGCTCCTAGCAGCTTCAGCGCACTTGGGGTCGGGGCCTCGTGACAGCACAGTCGCCCCGGCTGCTTCTTGGGGAAACACATTGTTTCACTCACATGAACTGGGGGCAGTGTGGGTAGGAGTTACCTAGGCTAAGTAGTTCCAAGCATTTTAAGACAAACCTCAATGCGTAGAACAAAGCTCTGTCTGTTCTCAGAACTCCTGAATCACACCTCCTCTGTTTGCTCT
Source organism: Phascolarctos cinereus (assembly GCF_003287225.1). NCBI lineage: Eukaryota > Metazoa > Chordata > Mammalia > Diprotodontia > Phascolarctidae > Phascolarctos > Phascolarctos cinereus. The sequence continues at coordinate 111,187,109 of NW_027556098.1, forward strand.
GTTTAAGATGTTTGAAGGAAAAGAAAAGCGCTTAGAGTTGATCAATGAACTGCGGACCAGCCATTGGCTTCAGGAAGATGGCAGACTGGTGAAGAAAATGGAGAAGCAAGTGACGCTGGCCCTGCAGCGGCAGCGCAACTTGCACGAGGAGAAGGTCTGTTCATCTGTTTGAAAAGGGCGCAATCAGATGTTTCCGTTCTTATTTTAAAGTTGTGAGCGGACACTCCTGCCTGCTGTGAGGATAGCATGCCTGGATAGAGGTCTGGGCTGTAGGCTACAGTGTGGTTTAGTGAGAAGAACACCACCGGGCCGGGCTGAGGAGCTCCAGGCTCGTGTTCTGCTGGTTAGTCACGTGGCCTTGGAGAAGCCACTTGTGCTCTATGGGCCTCAGTCTCCTTATCATTAAAATCAAGGACTTTGCAGTCAGTCTTTCCAAGATCCCTCCCAGCTCTAACATTTTGTGTTCTTAAAGGCATCTGGCACAGATTTAGTAACATGCATGATTTCTGCTTGCTACATTTTATTGGGCATCAGTGGTATTCAGTATGGATGAGCTATAATTAGTTCTATTAGTTTTATTTAACAATCATGCCACAGGTCATGATTTCCTGAAGTGACAGCATAATCACTCTGCTCAAGGGATCTGGTAGTCAGCGTCCCAGGAGGAACAGCAAGGCAGAGAAGGGGTTGTCAGGGTCCACTTTTTGTACAGCAGTGGAATTAGATACCAGCCTCATCGTAGGAGGCACCCATAGCTGTGCAGTGGGTAGGGCTTCCAGGTACCAACCCAGCCATGGAAGGCAGAAGCCTGGGGTGGGGGCGGTGTTTGATTCTGCCAAAGAGAGTGGCTTCAGCCAAGGAGGAGGGACTTCATTCAGTATGTAGGGCAAGGGGGCATTGTCTCTGTTATGGGGTATGGAGGTGACCACGCCCCCACTGTGAAGAAGGCAGTGTCGGGAACTGCCAAACCAAGGAACCAACACGTAGGCATGACAACCGCCCAGCCAGCTGCTGGGAAGCATTGCTTCTAACGTCCCCTCAGAGCCAGTAATTGAAAGCAGGACTGTGCTGTATAAGATGTTATCAAGGCCCTTCTGAGCTTAGGACCAACCATCTTGGGTGGCTCTGAGGAAGATAAAGCTAGCATCAAGAACCACTGACGTGGAATATTTGTGGTCCATGAGGGGCTCATGTGCATAGAGTAGTCTGGGCTTTCAGTGCCATTTGTTTTTGTGCATGAATGTACAGAGACTCTGCCATTTCCTAGAATTGTGTGAAAATGTCAGGTATTTTGAAACAAATCAATATTTTGCCTTACACTGAAGGAAATCATATTTGATTAAGGCTTTGCTGAATTCTTAGAAAAATCCCAGCCTGCTTGATTCCTGCCTTCAAGCCTGAAACAGCACTGGAAATTCACCTATCTCATTCTCTAGTACAATAGTGTGACTAGAGATACTCTTAATAAGGATGCTTGAAATGAGGTCTTGTCTAGAAATTGTATGAATAATTTCATATTAAAAATAAATCAGGGTCAAAAAGTGACCAGGCAGACAGGAGTGTTACTGCTCTGACATGTTCCAGCACTGCAGTTCTCTGCAGTGATAGACAGACTATGTAAGATTACTTTTTAAAAATTGTCTTTCAGATGGCAATGATTGAAAATCACTTGGGTGGCCTGGAAGGAAGGGTCTTAACAGAGATGTTTGACTTCCTCTCCAAAGAACTCATCCGACTACAAGAGGAAAGGAGGATCCATGCCTTCGCCATGCTGGCGGAGAGGCAGCGTCGGATTCGAGAGGCAGAGGAGAGTGGCCGTCGCCAGGTGGAGCAGAGGCGTCAGCGTGAAGAGGATGAGATATTTAAGGAGGTGAGTAGAAGGAGGGTGCCAAGCCAGATCAACAGAAACTGACAACCCAGAACAGAGTGAGGTTATCTCTTTGACTGCTCAGACAACAAGGAATGCTGCTTTACTCATCTGAGTATAGTGGGATGGGAAAGAAGCTCCTCTTAGCAAAATGGTCATTATGCCCTTTCAAATTAATGAGTGATTGTCTGAACTACAGACCTCATTCATGAAAGACGTAGCTGATACACCGTGCCATTCACTATCATGGATAGAGAAGTAAACAACTTTTATCCAGTGTGAATATCACAATCAATATGCCCCTTTCATTTTAATATGTTAAGTTGAGTCATTTGGGGACATTTACGTAATCTCTCCCTACATGCCACAATGTATTGAAATTTGAGTTGACAATTTGAAAACTTGTATCAAATGCCATTTTATTTCAAAGTGGCAGACTAAGCCAGAAACCCAGCTTAAAGCATGTCTTTATATCCTCCAGTAATTATCACATTTGACCAAAATCAGTCAAGTATATCCAGAATTGTCATGGAATAGACAAATAAGAACTGCTGAGTAGTTAAATAAAAGAGAAATCACTTGAGTCAGTAGTAGGACAGGTTGTTTGAATATGGACCAAGTACAGACAAATGAATATTTGCCGTTAAATGCTTCTTAAAACCTCTCCTAGAGATAGGAAAGTCTCTAGGATTAAAATGTTAATTAGCTTCATTAATGAAGCAAGTTTCAGGCACTTCCACTTAAAATTAACTTTGAAGGGGTACTGTGGTTCAGTGGAAAGAGCACTGAATTTAGAATCAGAAGACCCGTGTTCAAATCCTGCCTTGGTCACTTACCCATGTAATCGTGGGCAAGTGTTTTAACCACGTTGGGCCTCTGTTTCCTTATCTGAAAAAATGAGAGCGTTAAACTAGAGGGCCTCAGAAGTGCCTTCTGGCTGTAATTGTATGAGCCTGTGAGGTCCAAAGACATGGGTTCTCTTTCTGTTTCATCAGGCTATGCCATTTAGGCACTTTAATTCATTCATTAAGTGTCAAATAACTACTATGTGCAGAAGAAATATGAAAGTGTTTGTCATCAGTTAGGAAAGCAGGATGTCCTCTGCCCTCATGGAGGTCATTCTCACTGAGGGAAGCAACGCATAAAGGAAAGTCTGTTGCAGAGTGGATGGAAAGACCCAGTGGTCCTGTGGATGCAGTATTAGAGTAGAGAAGTCAGCCCCCAGGGTCCTCCATCCGACCATCAAGATTCTGTAGTCGATAATTCCTTGCTGATTGGAGTAATGTGAGTGACTGTGTCTGCCTTGTAGTCAAGGGGATTGGGCCCACAACCACCAGGAAAGGACAGCCCAAGGGCAGAAGTGGAGCATGCACTTCATGCGCTCCCCATGGGGGTGGGGATGAGGAATAGCATGTGGAAGCAGCTGGCGACTCGAATCTAGAGCGAAGGCAGGTCCAGCCCCAAAGCTGATGGTAGATCTTCATACTGATATTCAAACCTAAACTTAACCCACTGCCTATGTTCATTTTCTCGGCAGAAATAGCATTATTTTCCCATTTCCCACCTTGGTAGATAGAATAGAATCATGTCCATTTGCATATTAGAAGACTTAAGTAGTATTCTGTTATCCAGTTACTGTCTTGTGGGTGTTTTGTCTTGATTTTGCTATTTGAGTTGTGACTCCTGCATGGCCTGAGAGTCGGAAGCAAGGCACTGCTGGGAGTTCAAGCAGTGATTTGCATAACTGCCATCCTAAAATTCCTTATACTGAACCTGGGCAGTAGTTTAGGGGTCCCTGAGTCATCATGAAAATAGCTTTGATCTTGGGGATGCCCGGGTGCCCCTGGACCACACTTTAAGAACCACTGGGTTATCCTAAGCTACTCTAATATTTTATGCCTACACACTATACTTCCATGGCACTCCAGCCCATATGTCTAAATCTCAGGATGGCTTTTCAAGGTTCATAGAACCACCACAGGGCTCAGAGTCTGGAATAGATGATTTTAGGTAGTGACCAGCTAATAGTCTAGGTTAACTTTCAGGAGTGAAGGTCATGGGTCCTCTCCCTATGGTGATGCTTCATAATAGTGTTGAGTCTGCCCTGGGTTCTTAAGAGCTGCACAGCCAAATATAAGCTACAGACAGGCATTGTGTACAGTCTTGGTTACAAGTTATGTCTGTTTTCTAAGGACCAGCCTTGCTGATTTCTGATAGACCAGGAGGCTGGCTGCCTAGTGAGGAACTCTTTGGCCCTTCAGACCGATAAGACAAAAAGAAAAAAATACAAAATGATCTTCAGTGCTGACCACCCTTCCTCTTCCCCTTTTGTGGTAATGTGGCAAAGTAGTGGGAACAGTGCAAGAGGGTGCTAAGAATCACATGGTGCTAAGAGAACATCCATGAACATTAATTTACCTTTTGCTATATACTCTACATATGAGATCCTTAAATACCTACTATGTGCTGTGATAGTGACCTGGGCACTACAGATACAAATATGAGAATAAAGAGTCTCTGAGCTTGAGGAACTGATATTCTCCTGAGTCAAGAGTAGAGGGAGAGGAGAACAGAACACGTGATGATGTGATGCAGTAGAAAGAGCCTGAGATTTGGAGTCACAAATTTTTAAGTTCAACCATTTAGGAGAAAAATTTGGAACTATACCCAAAGGACTATAAAACTGTGCATACCCTTTGACCTTTTGTTTAGGAAGTCTACCTGCCAAAGAGATCAAAGAAAAACAGAAAGGACTTATATGTACAAAAATACTTAAAACGGTACATTTGTGGTGGCAAAGAATTAGAAACTGAGGGGATGCCCCTCAATCAGGGAATGGATGGATAAGTTGTGGTATATGAGTGTAATGGAATACTGTTGTGCTATAAGAAATGATGAACAGGCTGACTTCAGAAAAACCTGGAAAGACTTTATGGACTGATACTGAGTGAAGGGAGCAGAACCAGGAGAACGTTGTACACAGTAACAGCCATGTTGCAATGATAATCAGCTGTGAAAGACCTAGCTGCTCTGATCCAAACAATCATCCAGGATAATTCCAAATGAATCAGGATGAAAAATGTTACCCCCTTCAGAGAGAGAAGGGATGAACTCTGAGTGCAGGTCAAAGCATGTTGTTTTTCACTTTCTTTATTTTCTTTGCTTTTTTATGACATGGATAATACAGAAATGTTTTGTATGATTTCACATGTATAATGGGAAATATGCCATTCCTTCTCAGTAGGTGGAGGAGGGGCCAGAGGGAAGGAGAGAATTTGGAACTGAAAATATTAAAATTAATGTTAAAACATTTTTTTAATTTCAAATTTTAGTTCTGCCAGTTGTTACCTTGGTGACCTCAGGCAAGTCCCTTAACCTCTTTGGGCCTTGTGATTTCTAAAGATAAGGACTAGCTCTAAATTCTCAGTACTATGTTAAGTAAGTTCAAGATAATTTCAGGAGAGAAAAGAACACTAAAGTTGGATCAGAAAAGGGCTTCCTGTCACTTAACCCCAATTGCCTCACTTAAAAAAGAAAGAAAGAAAAGAGAAGACAAGACTTCCTACAGGAGATGGCACCAAAACTGAGCCTTGAATGAATGTAGGAACTGGGAGGAGTGGAAATGAATTAGGAATGCCCTCTGGGCCCAGCAATAGCTTTGTGCAAAGAAAGGCGTGGAGATGGGAAAAGGAACAGCTTGCAATACAGTCTGTTTGAAAATGATGCCTGGTGTGTAAAGGGAGGTAATAGGAAGAGGGACTGGAAATGTAGGTGAGAGCCAGATGTGGGAGGCTTCCAGATACTGTTCTGAGTCCCTCTTTTATTCTAGAAGCATTTGGAGCCACTGAAGATTTTTGAGCATGGGAGTGACATGGTTAGACCTATATTTTCAGGACATTAATTTGATGCTTCACAGCTCATAAAAACAAGGATGCAGTCAGCTGATTAGTGCCTGTCATAAAGGAAGTATCAGGTAGTTTGCATGGTGTGTGTGGGAAATTTGGGGTTGTTAGATGGAGAGGCAGATAGTAGATAGAATAGAAAGGAAAGCAAATAGGGGGTTTTGAGAAATAACAAGTAGGTGGGAACCAGGATGATTGGTCAGTAAAGAGAGATGAGAAGATGTTAGAAATGTTTCTGGACAAGAAACAACAACGAAACCCTAATACCATACAATAAGAGAAGAATCAGATCATGCCACTTGACCTAGAGATCCTATTGCTGAGGTTATATCACAAAATATCATTAAAAAAGAATGAATTACTTTTAATTTATCTAATTTTTTTTTTTGGTGAGGCAGTTGGGTTTAAGTGATTTGCCCAGAGTCACACAGCTAATAAGTGTTATAAGTCTGAGGCCAGATTTGAACTTAGATCCTCCAGACTCCAGGACCGGTGCTCTATCAACTGTGCCACCTAGCTGCCCCCAAGAATGATTTTTATACTAAAATATTTTTAGATTCTAAGTTTGTAATAGCGAAAAACAATTTATATGACTAATTGGTAGGGAATGGTTGAATAAAGTATGGTATATCTGTGTAATTGAATATTTTGATTTTAAAAAACAACAAGTATATAATATTAAGAAATGCAGTAAAGTTTGTACAAAATCATACAAAATGAGGCTCTATAAGGAATAAGAATAACTTGCACATTGACCAAAATTACATTAAAAAGGGAAGGCAACAGATCTGTATAAGAACACAGGAAGATTCAGAAGAGGTCAAAGCAAACGTGTTGTTTTTGTTAAAAATTTAAATGAATTTTATATTAAAGAGAAACTTTCTAAAATAATGCAAACTTTTTAAAATTTAGAGTTTTATTTGGAGAGTTACTCAATATTTGGTTTAGTTTTTTAATCAGCATTTATTGTGAGTTCTTAATTTATCATACATTTGTTAAATGCCAGCAGTATGCATTAGGCCTAAAGCTGAGATGGATATGTCTTGAACTACCCAGCCATCACTTTTGTGGTGTAACTGTGCAGCATATTTTATGTTTGGTACAGGTGATTAAAATTCACCAGAGTACCGTTACCTCCTATCTGGAAGACATCATACTAAATACAGAGGAAAGCACAGCAGAAGAACAAGCCCGGGAAGAAATTCAGAAGATGGCTAAGGAAATCAATGACCTCGCTTACGAAATAGAAGATCGGTATGTACTCAGAGAACAAGTCTGTTCATTGCCAGCCTGAAGTGTTGTTCAGTGATCTAGGTCTTCACAATGCAGGACTAGCTAGCCGCAGGTCTTTGTATGTTTTGCTTTCTTTTCTGCTATATCAAAGCATGAAGAAAATGAGACTAGTGACAGCATTTCAGATAGCACTAGAGGCCTATTCCGCAGTTTTAGACATTCATGACCCAAGCCCTGTCCCTTGCAGCCCTTTTCCCGGTAGAGGCGTTGACTCAAACAGAACCAGTCGCCTGCTATCCGCTCTGGATTGTGTATTTCACAGAACTCTCTCCGTGGAGACCCATTCAAATGCAGGTTGTCACCCACAGCGGGAGGGTCTTAGTGTAAGAAGGACCTTAAAGATAGCAGGCAACATTTTGATCCACTTGCCTTTGTTTCTCACTTAGTCGAACTCGTCTTCAGTCAGAAGAGATTGTTGCGGAGCTGGTTTACAGTTTCCTGATTCCAGAAGTGCAGAAGACGTTTGTGAAGGAGAAAGGTAAGGTAGTGGAAATGCCTCATTTCTACTTTTATTCTAAAAATTCTATTCTGTTTTGTTAAAATGACAGAGATGGACATCAGGGCAGGCTATATCTCTGAGAATAACTGTTCTTGGCTACCAGCAGTACTCATATTCAGCAATAACAAATCTGATAATAATAACAACAATAATAGCTAAGATCTACACATAGCACTTACTATGTGCCAGGCACGATGCTAAGCACTTTACAATTATTATCTCATTTTATCCTCACAACAATCCTGGGAGGTAGATTCTATTATGATCCTCATTTTATAGATGAGGAAAAACAGTTAAGTGACTTGCCCAGGGTCACACAGCTAGTGAGTGTTCTGTGTCTGAGGCTGGATTTGAACTCAGGTCCTCCTGACTCCAGGGCCAGTGCTCTATCCACTGTGCCACCTAGCTGCCTCTACCATGTCAGATTTTAACCAGGAATATCTTACTGCACATGATATTGGACTCAACTATCGTCACAGCAGAAACAGCAATGTGGAAGACACAGCAGAAAGGGCTTATGTCCAAATCTATCTAGTGTTTGTTTTTTAAATACTAACATAAGCACATGTCTCCTAGGCCAGAGTGTAAGCTCCTTAAGGGCAAGAACTCTTTCCACCACTTTTGTCTTTGTATCCACAGTACCTGGCATAGGGCCAGGTATTATGCACCTAGTGAGTGCATAACAAATGCTTACTAATTCAATGGATGTACACATTTTTAAAACAAAAACATTTTCACAGCTATCTTTTCTAAATACCATTTGAAGTGTTATTGCAGAATAAATTTTCTGAGTAATTTCTTTCCTTTTGCTCCAGTGAGGAATTTACAAAGGAAGCACATTCTTGCAGCTCACCAGATCATCCACCAGAGTGCTGAAAAAGTCATCAATCAAACTGAGGAAACCCCGCAGCCCAGGCAGAGACCAGTCACGGAGATTGACAAGATGTTTGCCCGATTAAAAGCCAAAAAAGACGAAAAGTCTGACTGAGGTGAGTTTGACTTCCTGTGGTTTGCTTCTTAACACCTGTCGTGTAGCCAGAAGTAACCTGTGGAATACAAAGAACCCTGTGCAAATGATTACGTCTTTTATGTTCAATGAAGGCAAAAGATGGTTCCTCTCTACGGGTTCTCTCGCCCTTAGAGGAGCTATAGAGGTTGTCATCAGCCCAAGGACAGGACACAGGGCGCCGTGACTGAAAAGAATGATAGTTAGTAATGGGTTTGGTGTTTACACTGGGCTGAGAATTGTTGTTTTCAGACTATCCTGAACTTCCCCTTCTAGTAGAGAGAGAAAGGGAAGAAAATAGAATGACTTGTTAGTGAGGCCTGGCATCTGGCTACTAGGAAGGGATCAGAAAGAAAGGACTGAATGAAAAGGCACTTATTGAACTCTGACTCTTTAGTTTTTTATCAGGAGAGCACTGACCAGTTAGGACATGAGACACGGGATGGAGGAGTGTCCTCTGTGAGGAACAGCAGGAAAGTCAACATGGCTCGACCTAGTGTGTGTGGAAGGGAATGGTGTATGGTGGGGTAGAAAGGTTGGTGGAATCCAGGTTTTTATAAAGCCAAACAGAGGAATTTATACTTTAACTTAAAACAAGGGTTCTTAACAACTAGGGCCTATGAACTTGTTTTTTGAATCTCATGGTAACTGTATTTCAGTATAATTGGTTTCCTTGGTCATCCTGGATATTTTGTTTTATGCCTTTAGATACATGATTCTAAGAAGGGGTCCCTAGGCTTCCAGCCTGCCGAAGGGCTCCATGACACAACAAAGGTGAAAAGCCCCAGACCTAGAGGTTGAGGAGACTCAGGAGTCTGTTGTGACGTGGTCACACCCGTGCTTTAGGAATATCAGTTTGGCAGCCTCGGTGCAAGACGGATTAGAGTGGGGAAAGTTCTAAGACTGGGAGAGTTATTAGGAGGCTGTTGTAATGATACTAATACTAACAATGTATATTTCTCTTTAAGGTTTGCAAAGTGCTGTGCATATGTAATCTCATGGTAGGCGCTATTATTTTCCCCATTTCACAGAGAAGGAAACTGAGGGTGAAAGAGGTCATATGACTTGCTCAGGGTCACACAGCTGATATGTGTCTGAGGAAGGATTTGAACCCAGGCCTTCTTGACTCTAGGGCCGTTCCACCACCCCTCAAGAGGTGATGAGGGCCTGAACTCAGGTGATGGCTCGGCAAGTGGAGAAAAGGAGGCATAGTGGAGAAATGTCAAGGGGATAGAATCAGCTAGAGGTGGTGGCAACTGATTGGAAATGTGGGCTAAAAGAGATGACTGACATTGTGAGCCCAGATCTTTAGAAGGATGAAGGGTGACGGTGTTCTCAGTAGAAACAGAAAAGTCAGGAAGAGGGAAAGATCAGAAGCTTTGCTTTGGACAAAATGAGTGTGAGATGCCTGAGAGACATCCAATTTGAAGGGCCCACTAAGGACGTGGTAACTGGAACCAGAGATTGGGAGAAAACCCTGGGGCTCGAGTCTAGTCAGGAACCAAGAGCCACAGAGTTAACCTCACTTGTTGAATCCGCACAGCAGGGACTACAGCAATCAGGACAGCCTAGTTGAGTCTGTCCACTCAACAAGTCCTTTCTTCACTTAACTCTTCATAAAGCAAGTATGAAACAAGCACTAGACCTAAAGGTGGGATCAGTCTTGGGTGGGTGTGGGCTCACTGAGGGGCCTCACAGTGGTGGGAAGAACAAGGTCAAGGCAGAGGGTAGGGTTAACATCCACCACACAATGGTTCGGTTGATGAAAGTGTGTTCCAGTTTCCACAAATACTGTATGTTACATTATATATACTGTGTGAGAAATTAGCCTAGTGTGGTAGACAGACTTGGATTCAGGACAGGCCTGGGTTCAGATCCACCTCTGACACTTCTTGGTTGTGTGATCATGAGTAAGTCACCCACCCCATCAAATGAAAGAATATGTCAAGTGCTTTGCAGACCTTACAGCACTATATAAATGTTAGCTATTGATTTATTTAGGCCCTCAGCCTCCATGACCTCCTTTGTGAAATAGAGATAATAATGCCTTTTAGAGTACCCTCACAGAGCTGTTGTGAAGGGAAAATGAGGTAGTATCCATAAACTGCCATATAAATATCAGTTATTCTTAAATTGCTTTATGTGATGGCTTGAAAGGACTTCTCTGTATTGTCTTCCAATTTGTGGAAGTAATGGTGATTGTGTCAAGTGATTGACTTCACCTCTTATTTTGTTCTAATCACTATTTCTCAGTTTAGGGTGATTCCACAGGGATAGCGATTATTTTTGTTGTATTTGCCTATTAATATACATTTAGTCAGTCTGTTCATCAATATTAGTACACATTTTATATATCTTATATTTAGGGACAATTAGATAAGGTTAGGTAGGTTCTTTTTTATATTAGGCCCCCAAACTTTAAACTGCAAGTTATAAGTTCCCTTGCTTGTTATAAAGTTAACTTGCTTAACCACAGGAAGCTAACTAGAGGACCTCCACCTACTTATTCCCTGCTGTGTAAGTGACCAAGGTCAGCATGGTGATGACCTAATGATATGGAAAATCCTCCAGCTTATTTTTGTCTGTCTGTCTTTCAGTGTCCCTCTCTGTTGTTTAACATGGGGGAACGGCTATGTGCCCTTGGCCAACGAGTTAACCTGTCTACTGGCCCTCTTTGGCCCTCTTGTAGGGGTCAAGGTATAGATCTGTCAACCAATGAAATACTGTATTTTACTTTTTGTCATCTCTGTATCCTCTTATCAAATGCTATAAAACCAAGGCCCTGGAGAGAGGGGACAGCTCAGATCATGAGGAAGATCTGAGGTCTTGTTCATTAAAGGGAGCTAGGTCCCTTTAATGAGCGGTTATTGGCTCAGAGCTCTGCCTCAGTGGGTTTTCTTGCATACTGGATGTTTTGGGGTCCGTATGATGCCTCTGACCAAGTACCAACCGCATCAAGTAGGACTAAGGCGTACTGTATTAGAAGGGTTCAGAACTAGCATTGATCTGTCAGCTTGAAGGTTACAGGGTGAGCAAGCCTCACTGTAATGGCTTCCATACTGGGCCTTCCATTCTATGTCAAGTATAAAGAAATGAACCCGGCACTATCCAGAAGACAAAGACAGCTATTTGCTTAAAGGTTTTTATGGTAGTAGTATTTATAATTGCGGAAAACTGGAATCAGCCTAAATATCCAGTAACAGGGGAATGGTTTAATAAATCATGGTACCCTAATGTAATGGAATTCTCTAGTGTAATTTATGCCAACCAGTGTAAGGAATGCCAAGAAACCTGGAAGGACCTTTTTGAGATCAAGCAAAGTGGAGAAAACAAACAAAAAACAGCAGCCTGAAGAACAGAGTGCTATTCATGCTAGCTACAACCATTAAAAAAAGGTAATGAACAAGAAAGCCTGATGTAGGGTTGGAGCATTAGTTTTGGAATCAGGAGACCTTTGAGCTTATCCCAGCGTGCCTCTGGACAAGTCACTTAAGCCCGCCTGGTTCCCTCGGTTGCACCATCTGCAAAATGAGGAGGCGGGACCAGATGACCGCTGAGGGCAGAGATCTGTGACCTGTGCGTGGCACGTGTGTAGAGCTAGGAGGAGCTGAAAGTTTTACGGCATTTTGTGCCTTGATATTCATGTAAATGAACACATTTAATTTGTATTGATATTTAATAAGATTTTATCTTTATTTAATTTAGCACCCTGACAATAAAAATTTAAATAAAACCATGATTCATGAATTTGTTGGATGCTGTTTCCTGCTGGTTTCTCTCCAAGCAAATCAGGTTTTCATTATCTTTACTTAGATCTATTTACAGTAAAAATTTCTCTTCTTTTATTTGGTTCAGTTCACCTCAAGACTCATGACTATGCTTGCAGAAAAGTGTTATGTAAACTTCTCAGGCTATAGATGGGGTTACACACCCAAACAATCTTACCGGGCAAGGACTTAATGCTTCCACCTCCCAAGCTGAAGCCACTGAGTCTGACTTTCGTTCTTCTCTTGGAAACATGTCTTCTCTACCTGTATAGGTTATATCTTAATTTACCAAGAAGGCTGCAGCTAGGGAACAAGAGACCAGCCTCTCTCCCCTCCCCCCCCCTTGCCCAACGTGACACCTAAGGCATTCCTGGAATCATAAGAATCAGTGCAACAGATGGGCACTGGACCTCAAATTAGAAAGAGCCCGGTTCCTACCCTGCCTCCAATATTTACAAGCTGAGTAGGCAGCTAGGTGGCACTGTGGATCCAGCGCTGGACCTGGAGTCAGGAAGACCGGAGTCAAACCCAGCCTCATGCACTTCCTAGCTTTGTGACCCTGGGCAAGTCATTTAACCTCCATCGGCTTCAGGTGCTTTGTCTGTAAAATGGGGACAGTAACAGAACCTGTCTCCCAGGATTGTTGGGAGGATAAAATGAGATGATGTTTGCAAAGTGCTTTGTGAACCTTAAAGTACTCTGTGTAAATTAGTAGTGCTATTAGTAGTAGTAGTGGTTGTGTGACTTGGACAAGTCACATCTCTCTGCCTCAGTTCCTCATCTGGGAAATGGTTTGGACTCAAGCTCTTAGTCCCTTCCAGCAATCAATCTACAGTCCTACGATCAGGAGCAATAACTCAAGTAATCAGGTGGTTGCATTTATAAAGAATCAACTAATTATACTGACACTGTTAGAGAGTCCTGAGGAGCCATGTGGTGAGTAGCTCCAGGATGCTTTGTGACTTCAGTTCACTGTGAGAGATGCCCCCACTAGGTGGTTCACTATTCTTCAGAGTTGTGTTCGGACTGCTGGTTAGCTGGTTAGAAATACTGTAATAGCTTGTGATTGCTTATCCCTTACCCATTTTCTTAATACTTATAGTTCTAGTTTCTTCACCAAGCCGACATCTAAGTTTACCCAAATACTTGTCTATAACCCTTTACCTTCATTCTGATATGACCTTAGCTTTCTCCAGAAAAAAGTTTTCTGAAAGACAGCAGCAGAATTTAGCTACTGTTTGCCTTTGGTGTGGCACTGATAAGAATCTGCTAATCTCAGACAAACACACCTCTGAGTCAGACCAGCAGCCTCTGAGATCATGGGGAGATATGGAAAAACTCTAGCAAACAGGTGGGAAAATCTAATTATATTTTAGTGGTTACCAAGTAGCTGGTGCCTCCTAATCCAAAAGATGCCCCCCAAAATAAAATAAAATATAAAATCCTGATTAAGACCTGAGGTCTTGTTCATTAAAGGGGGGCCAGGTCCCTTTAATAAATGGTTATTGGCTTGGAGCTCTGCCTCAGTGGGTTTTCTTGCAGATTAGACAGGATAGTCTTCAAAAGTTTCTGTATGCATGAGATGATTCTCAAAAGATCATTGGTGATCTGAGACAGTAACTTCAATAGAGCAGTGACTGCAGATTTCAGAATCTCAGAAAGTGAATCAGTGATGGGAAAGTGGAAATAGTGGCACAGGTCACTCATTCAAAAAAGTTTGTTAATAAAAGGAAGGAAAAAAATGGGATTAGCAGAGTCAGGTGATTAATACATTTAGTTCCATTTGTAAAAACTGCCAAGAAGAAAACACATTTGGGGCATCTTCATAATGTTTTTTAGTCCATAGATTTGTGTAGTACCTGTGAGAGTCATAAAAACAGAAAAAAAATTAAATATTAAAAAAATTAAATTTGACTCGTGATAACTTCAGAATTCTCACACTGGGTTTAATGATGTATGCATTCTTCTGAGAAATATAAAATGTGGTGGGTAGGACAAATCTGGCAGTGTTTCTAAATGAATACTGAGTTCTGTTATGAATTATTTGAAAATGCAGACTTTCCATGTTTTTTTGTTTTTTGTTGTTTTGTTTTGTTTTTTTTGCTAGGTCACAAATGTTGTACAGAAGATGTACCTATCGGCAAGAAGAATTCCAGCCATCTTTGCTTCTTCCAGGTTTTGTGATACGTGTCAGATTTTGTCAGTATGTGGTTCTTGAGGAAAAGAAGAATGATTTAGGGAGACTTTTATCTTTATTAAACATACAATAATTTCAAATGATTTTTAGTAATAAAGATTAAATGTAGGAACTTAATTTTTTGCCTAGACTTCCTCCAGAGCCACTTAACTGTTGCAAACCCTGGCCTACAGGTCCAAGCCCTAACTCCTTGGCCTTCCTTCATTTAATGCCTTTCACATCCCAGATTAACATACTTTTTTTTATCACTCCTTTTTACTGAAAACTGCACCAAATGCTAAACATCCACCTTTAGATAAACAAACACAAGAACGGCAATACACTAAAACAAAACACGTGGCTGAGACCTATTATTGGTTTTCTGTTTGGGACAATTTTAAAAGACTTCTTTTTTGTCACAGAAACAGGAATATACCTATATGAAGGCTCAGAATAAGCTTTTTAAAACAAAAAGGTAATGATTAATAAATTTTATCAATGTCAAAAAAAATACGTTTTGTTCATAGACTATCTAGAAAAATGGTTTACGATGGAATATCTAGTATTGTTGTGTTGTTTTATCCTCTTAATGTTCTTTGACAGATTTGCTCATTTAATTCTCATAATGTGGGGAAGGAAGGTAGATTAGTCATATGATACCCCCATTTTATAGATGAGAAAACTTGGAACTGATTTTTCTACCACTTAAAAGTGTTTGTGGGAGAAAGATACTTTTGGTACAGGCTACATAAGTGGCTAAAGTGTGAATCTTAGAGTCAGTAAGACCTAGGCTGAGTCTTGCCTCTGATAACATACTAGAAGTATGATCATGGACAAGTACCTTAAGCTCTCCATGCCTCAAGGTCACCATGACTAAAATTTAGAGACTAAATTAGACTAAAAATTAGAGAGAGATTGCATTTCTAGGATACAGAGAGTTCCCATGTGGGAGTTAGCCACCAAGTTGAATTATGAGTCTGGATCCCTCTCACTCCTAAAAACCCTTGAGTTTTAAAGGGAAGTACTATAGAGCAGGTTCCCCAACCTACCACGTAGGAAGCCTGAGTTTAAAATTGAGGGACAAAAGGATTGCAATGTATGTGCTCTATATAGGGCATTAGCATTTCAGGAGGAAGAAGGGGAAGATGCAGCACGAGGTATTGCTAGAAGCTGCTGCTTCTGTTATAAGGTTTGTGAAGGTATTTCAAGTGAGAAGGGAGCTGCAGGCACAGTGGCAGCTTCCAATTGAAAGGCCAGGCCCCACCTTTGCTAGAGATGTCCATGGATATATGCAAACTCTTCCCAGGATTAGTTCTGCACAGTGATAAACTGACCATCAAGATGGGACTGTCCCACTTACCTTCTGCCCCACACCATCATGGATCTTACTATTAATATCAAGGATTCAAACAAATACAAAGAAATCCTCACAAATAACTGGAACCACTCTGCCCAAAAAATGAAGACTTTTTGTTTCCTCCAAGGTACTCATTGCTTACAGCTCAAGTAGCTGCCACTATGAATGGTGGTGAGGGGATTTGGATAAAACAGATGCAATAGTAGTTAGGCTTAATTTGGATGTGGATAAATAGGAAAAGAATGAATATGCTACTTAATATATTAAACTATTTTTCCTTTGAAAACATATGTCTATGTAATTGCTTATCTAACAGTGCAAAAATTGGTTATTTTGATTTTCCAGGAAATGAGCTTTTCAGAGAAGCATTACCTCACAAGATTATTTTTATTTTTTTAATTTTTCTAATTTATTATTTATTCATTTTACATATTCTTTTCTTTTTAAAATTTGAGTTCCAAATTCTCTCTCTCTCATGCCCTTCCCTACCCACTGAGAAAGCAAGCAATATGATATCAGTTATACATGTGAAATCATGCAAAACATAATGCCATATCAGCCATATTTCAAAAAAAAATCAAGAAAAATAAAGTGAGAAAATTATACTTCAATTTGCATTCTGAGTTCATCAGTTCTGTCTCTGGAGGTGGATAGCATTTTTTCATCATGAGTCCTTTGGAATTGTCTTGGATCATTGTATTAATCAGAGTAGCCAAGTCTTTTACAATTGATCATCATTACCACATTGCCGTTACTGTGCACAATGATCTCCTGGTTCTCACTTCACTTTGCATCAGTTCATATTGGTCTTGCCATGTATTTCTGAAACCAGCCCCCTTATCATTTCCCATAGCACAATAGTATTCCATCACAATCATATGCCACAACCTGTCTAGCCATTCCCAAATTGATGAGTATCCCCTCAGTTTCCAATTCTTTGCCACCACATAAAGAGGTGCTATAAATGTGTTTTTGTGTATATATAGGTCCTTTTCCTTTTTATTTGATCTCTTTGGAATATAGGCCTAGTAGTGGTATTGCTGGATCAAAAGATACACAGTTTTATAGCCCTTTGGGCCTAGTTCCAAATTGTTCTCCAGAATGGGTTGGACTGGTTCGCTACTCCACCAACAGTTCATTGGTATGCCTGTTTTCCCCTCATCCTCTGCAGGATGTCATTTCTGATAAATATGAGGTAGTACCTCAGAGTTGTTTTAATATACCTTTCTCTAATCAGTAGTGATTTAGAGCATTTTTCATGGCTGGAGATAGCTTTGATTTCTTCTAATGGAAACTGTCTGTTTATATTCTTTGACCACTTATCAATTGGGGAATGGCTTTTGGTTTTTATAAATTTGACTCAGTTCTATACTCAGAATATAAATGAAAAATGAAGTTTATAGAGAAACTTTCTGTAAAAATTTGTGATATTATTTCATTGGCTATGGTACCTTTTAGCAAAACGTCATTTCCCATATTATTCCTTTTAATTCGGAATATTTTTTGCTTTTGCTTTGTTTGAGATCATGATTGCTACCCTGCCTTTCTTTCAGTTCAGCTGAAGCATATTAGATTCTGCTCCAGCTTTATTTTCACTCTGTGTATGTGTCTTTCTGTTTCAAGTATGTCTCTCATAAACAACATATTATTGGATTCTAGTTTCTAATCCATTTTGCTACCTGCTTCTGTTTTATGGGTAGACTCATCCCATTCACATTCACAATTATGAATACTAACTATGTATTTCCCTCTATTCCTATTATCTTCTGTTTCTTCCTCCCTCCCCCACCTCTTTCTCTTTATCCAGTCCCTCCTCAAAAATCTGTTTTGCTTCTAATCACTACCTCACTTAATCTGTCCTCCCTTTTATCATCTCTACCTTTCTTCTATCCCCTTCCCCTCCTCTTTCCATATTAGGTAAGTTACATTTCTATACCCAGCTGAGTGTGTATAAATATACTTCTTCCCTCTTTGAACCAATCCTGATGAGAGTGAGGTTCAAGCATTGCCCTCTACCCCTCCCAATTTTCCTCTCCACTGTAAAAGCTCTTCCTTGTGTTCCTTTTTCATATGAGAAAATTTTCCCTATTCTACCTCTCCCTCCCCCTTCTTCCAGTGCATCCCTCTTTCACACCCCTATTTGTTTTGGAGATCATTCCAACATAATCCACTCATACCCAAACCCTCTGTCTATGTAAACTCTTTTTAACTGCCAGAATAATGACAAAGTTCTTAGGAGTTATAAGAATCACCTTCCTATGTAGGAATACAAACAACTTAACCTTTTTGACCTGGAACTCCTGGAAGTTTTCATTTTGAGATCTCTTTCAGGAGGTGATCAATGGATTCTTTCAATGTCTATTTTACTTTATGGATCTAAGATATCAGGATGGTTTTTCTTGAAGATTTCTTGAAATGTGATGTCTGTGTTTTCTTTGATAATGGCTTTCAAGTAGTCCAATAATTCTTAAAGTATCTTTCTTATTTAGTCTTCTTAAATTATGTCTCCTTGATCTATTTTCCAGGTCATTTATTTTTCTGATGAGATATTTCACATTTTCTTCTTTTTTTCATTCTTTTGACATTGTTTTATTGTTTCTTGATGTCTTCTACTTGCCCAGTTCTAGTTTTTAAGGAATTATTTTCTTGAGTGAATTTTTGTGCCTCTCTTTGGCCAAATCTGCTTTTTAAGGAGTCCTTTTCTTCAGGGAATTTTTGTACCTTCTTTTCCATTTGTTCAATTCTGCTTTTTAAGGTGCTTTTTGCTTCAGGTGCCTCTTTTACTATTAGGCCAATTCTGTTTTTTAAGGTGTTGTTTCCTTCAGTATTTTTAGTTCCTCTTTTACCAAACTGTTAATTCACTTTTCATAATTTTCTTGTTTTAATCTCATTTCTTTTCTCATTTTTTCCTCTAGTAGTTTTATCTCTTTCTTTAAATCTTCCAGGAGTTTTTGTTAAGCTTGGGTCCAGTTAACTTTTTTTTTTTGAGGCTTTGTTTGTAGCTGTTTTCACATTGTTATCTTCTTCTGAGTTTATGTCTTAGTTTTTCCTGCCACCCTAAGAGCTCTTTTAATTTTTTATTTATTTATTTAGTTTTTTGGCAAGGCAGTTGGGATTAAGTGACTTGCCCAGGGTCACATAGCTAGTAAGTGTCAAGTGTCTGGTCTAAGGCCAGATTTGAACTCAGGTCCTCCTGACTCCAGGGCTGGTGCTCTATCCACTGCGCCACCTAGTTGCCCCCTAATAGTTCTTTATGGTCAGTTTCTTTTTGTTGTTGTTGTTGTTGTTTGTGCATTTTTCCAACCTATTTCTTGAAAACTTTGAACTTTGTGTTACAGTTGGGTACTGCTCACCCAGATGTGGGGAGGCACTGTCCCACACTTCAGGCTTTTTGTGCTGCTGTTTTCAGTGCTAGTTCTGGGGCTCTGAATATATTTGGTGCTTCCAAGGTGGTGTGATCCTGGGAGAGGTATGGTCACTGTTTTCCTGGTCTGCACTCTGGTCTTTAACCAGGAAGGACTCCAGTCCCCTGCAGCCACAAATACTAGCACTCTTTGCCTTGGAACTGCAGCCAGGCTGCCTGCTTCCTTTTGACCAGCTCCTAGTTCTTCTCTTTGTCTGGGAACTGTGACCCAGAACTGCCTATGGGCAACAGAGTTGCCAGTCAGTGCCAGCTGTACCCAGTGCCACCATAGGGTCCCTTGAAATCTCTTTCTAATCAGTTGTCTGACCCCTTTACTATCTCTGGGCTGAGAGTTTTCAGAGCCGTTGCTGCTGCTGTGGCCAAAGTTGCTGCCACTGTGTGTGTGTGTGGGCTCTGGACAGACTTCTACCTCCATGTCACAATGTCTCATTCTGACCTTTTGTTGGCTCTGCCCTCCAAAATTTGATTTGAGGTGTTATTTTTAAGTTTTTTGGAGGAGAATATTGAAAGAATTCAGCTGGGTTGCTTCTAATCTGTCATCTTGGCTCCTAAACCATCCATGGGGTTATTTATAAAGAAAATGGTGTTACTAAGAAACAAAATTTAAAAAAAAATTTTAAAAAGAAACAGAAGCTCCTAAGTGCTCTGCCAATATCTTAATTGTTATTAGCTTTACCTTTTGAATATTTGTTGTGAAGAAGCAGGAATGTGTCTGTCATATAGCTAATGTAGAATTAAAATGGCTTACCATTGGAGCTAACATAATTAGGCCATAAACTGTAAACTCCAGATCAATTCCTCCAGAAGCCCTTTTTTTTTCAAGGAGGAACATCCTCTTAGTGCACTTTGTCTCTTGGCTTCAGCTGAAGGACAAAGGCACCACACACAATGTAGCCACGTTTGCTGGAGCCATCTTCCTTCAGAGAGTCATTTTGTCCCTCAGAGTTTCAGTTTATTCATATGTAACATAAGGAAGTTAGATTGGATGGTCTCTAATATTCTAAATTGATGAATCTCTTATGTCAATAAAAAACTACAAACATCATGAATTGTTTTAGATAGTCTTAACCCCTCATTAAGAACTCTGGTCCAAGGAGATTTCTTCAACATCATGTTCCTCATGTCAGGAAAAAGATTATCACCATGGCCTTCAGAGTAGAAGATTGAGGCCATGTTGTGGATCAGGAGATCTGGACCTTGCTAACCTGCTCCTTGCTCTTGTTGTGAACTGCTTGGAGAGCATTTTGCTTCCAGTAGCTTCCAAAGCCACTTTTAGGTGGGTGTGGGGGGAGGTCCAATGGGCTACTTGAGTACTTTATGTTTCTGTGTTTGTTCATGGACTCCTGTAAGTAGTTGGAGTTGATGAATTTTGTATCTGATGAATGAAATAAAGGTTGTTCCATTCTCAGTATGTCATATACATCAATTGCCTACATGAGAGTTGGGGACCATATGATGCACTTCTGGGGAAACCTAGATGTTAACCCCACCTGTGCTTTGTTTTGGAGGTTTCTTTGCTCTGGAACAGGAATACCAGACAAAGAAAAAATTACCTTTAGAGTCAAGCCCCCGGTTTCAGACCTGAGACACCTGTCAGGTCTGTGTGAGCTCATTGTCCTCCTGGACCCTGAGCCTTGAGTATTATATACATTATCTCATTTGATCCTCATGGTATTCTGTAAGGTAAGTAGTCATACAGATAGAATTATCCCCATTTTGCTGATGAGAAAGTTAACCTTTAGAGATTTTCATTGACCTACCCATGGTCACATAGCATAGACTCCCATTCAGGAACAGTCCTTAAAGAAAGGCCTCACCAGGACATTAAAGACAAAGACAGTATTTTATAAGCTGCCAGGAAGAGAAAAGAAAAAATATCCAAAAGTAGGAGGATAAGAATGACTTTGAAGCTCAGACTTTGCAGAGGAGAATTTTTACACCAAAAGATTAAAAAAAATTGGAAGCAGCCAGCCTAGCTTTTCTCTTTTGAGACAGGAGAATACTTCAAAACTTGAGGACTTAAAAAACAATTTTCAGCAAAGCCTCATCTCTGCAAAGGTCACTACAAGAATTACCACAGATCTGACAGCAGACAAGATTATCCTAAGAGATTAAGCAGATTAGAATGTTAACAAATAACAAAAGGCTGTGAAGTAAAATGAATTTGTTTGTCAGACAATAGATTATGAGACATACAAGATAAAAACATAACAGTTGATCAGTAGATTTGTAGTTCAGGGGACTCGGCTTCCCATCCTGGCTTTCCCACTTACATTCAGTACTTCCATACTCAATACTCTTGCTAAACATCTTACTTTCCCACTTACTAGCTGCAGGACTTAGGCGGGCGTTCTAGGTCTCATTTCCTCATCTATAAAAAGGGTCTTTGTACTTGATGTCATTTCAAAGGTCCTTTCTTGTTCTAAATCTACGAGCCTATGACCCTTGTTAACAGGATTTTGCTGAGCCAGTCTTTAACCTGAAAATGATGAAACATCAGTGCTAATAATCAAGTACTTGTTTAAGTAATTAGTTTCATTATGAGGAACAGGTTTGCAAATCAGGAATTCTAATCAGAAATCAGTAAAATCTTGTTAACATCTTTAGTGTTCTGACCAGTCCAGATCAGTTGCACAGTTGATAGGATCACAGATTTTGACCTGAAGGGAACCTTACAGGTTGTCTCCATTTTGTAGATCAGAAAACTGAGACCCGAGGTCACGCAAGTAGTGGTATTGTTGCTGTTCAGTTGTTTTTCTGTTGTGTCCAACTTTTCTTGACCCCATTTGGAGTTTTCTAGGCAGAGAGATTGGAGTGGTTTGCCATTTCCTTCTCCAGTTCACTTTACAGGTGATGAAACTGAGGCAAATAGGGTGAGGCCAGATTTGAAGTCATGAAAATGAGTCTTCCTGACTTCAGGCCCAGCACTCTATCCACTGCACCACTTAACTGCCCTGAGTAGGGAGTAGAGATGCAATTTGAGCTCATCCTTGGATTCTAAATCCAGTACTGTTTTCATTACACCACACTGCCTTTTCTCTGCCCACAGGTGCATCTCCTACCCAGGGGCCTCTGCTCTCCTGAGAGCAGGAAAGATAAAACTCCACCCCTAAATGGCAGGCCTAAACATAGGTGAGATACACAAGCCTATGCAGCTGAATGAAACAGAGATGTCCGTACCACCCTGGATAAAGATCTAGTTACTTTGCTTAAGCCTCATGCCTGTAATCCAAGTTCTAGCCATATTGGCTTACTTGCTGATTCCTGAACTCAGCATGGCCTTTCCAACCTCCATGCTTTTGCAATAATGTCCCACATACCTGCAGTTCACTTCTCCCTCATTTCCACCTCTTAGATTCCTTAACATCCTTCAAAGCGTAGATCTGGTGACACTCCGAATGAGAATCCTTTTCTGATGCCCCTTAGATGTTGGTGTTCTCTCCCTTCTCAAATTATCTGGTGTTTATTTATGTTTTATCCCTTCTTCCCCAGTAGAATGTGAGATCCTTAAGGGCAGGGACTTTTTCAGTTTTGTATTTCTATCTCCAGTACTAGTATAGTGCTTTGTACATATGGGCACTAACTAAATGCTTATTCAATTGGATTCACATTTGGGTAAATTCAGAATAAAGACAAAATAAAGGAAGACAGGATCACCTTAAACCTGTGAATCATTTCTTTGAATCAGCCATTTTATAGGCTGTCTTCTTCCCTCCCCCCATTCCTACTGTAAATAATTCACTATTTTTCACAATTAAGATAAGACTAGGGCCCTGTGGGAGCGAAGAGATTTGAGATGACGAAAGATCTGCCTGGCAAGCATGACCCATGGACTCTTGGCAAGCCACCCTAGAGAGCAGGGTTCATGCCCCTTTTCCTGGAAATAGTTGGGGCCCTCTTGTTGCTCAGGAATGAATCCCTAGACTTTTCTCATCTTGGAAATAAACTTTCCTAGAAAAAAATAATCTGATTTCTTATTCAGTCTTCCTGTCTCCAGAGGCAATCCCTTTTCTTCCAAGGAAGGCAATCCTTGTTTTATGCATTGCCAGGGGCCTCTCTTGGTTATTTGTTAGGAACCATTGGGTTCCCAAGATCACAGGAGTCTTACCTTCTCATCCAGGGCTCAGGAGAGGCAACCCGCTTCATCCTTCTCCCATTCCCATACCTCCTCCACCCAGGTGGCCCAGGTCTCATATGCCACCATTTACAGAATTATAGATGTTTGGTCTGGAAGGAATATTGGAGCTCATCTCATTCTCATTTTATTGCCTGCTCCAAAGGGGGCAGTCTCCCTTGGATTAGAATTAGATATCAAATTTTCTTCCTCATTATTTCTGTGTAAAGTGCGTAGCACAGGGCCTGGCACATAGTAGGCACTCAGTAAATGCTTATTCCTTTCCCCATTCCACTTAGAATACAAAGCCAGTCAGTGGCAGAATGGAAATGGGGGGAGTGTGTGAGCCTTGGGGTGTCAGGGGTTTTTAAAACTCAAATTTGTCCCCACGGGGAAATGCATTTCTTTCTTAGTAGTGAGTCTTATCAGAATATCCTGTGTTGGCAGTCTGAATCAAAGCTGAGAACGCTCCAGATCTGAAACTTGAAAAGAAAGGAAATACTAAATATGAATTTATCTTTTCCATCCCTTTGAAAATCATCCCCATTGGCTCTAGTATAGGCACTGGCATTTTCAGGCTGGTTCCTTCATGTGGCATCCCCGTTTCAATCTTTTCCTTATTAGAAATGTTTTCCTTCTTAAGTACCACTTATCTGGAATATATTTGAGGCAAGTAGCAAGAGAAGTGTTACGGGACACCTAGACTCCTCTTAAATTTGCCATGGATTGCTGTGTAGGCTTACTCAGAAGGAGAAGGTTAAAGATTAATAACAAAGTTTCGGGGCAGGGAGCGGGAGGGGAGGAGATTGGGAGTGGTGGCAGCAATTCAAGACTCATGCTGATAAAATGACGGTTGCTCCTCCCCCACGGTTTTGGAATGAAAACTTCAGATTTGGTGAGGACAGGGGGCACTAACAAGAGCAAATACGGTACCACATCCATTTACTTGGTAAAAAGTCACTCTGGACTTGGGACTCAGGAGTGTCAGCCACACGGCTGCTAAAGGCTATAGCAAGGAAGGAGACTGAACCCAAGGTGCAAGACAGGATTGGCTCATGCCCTTTAGAATGACCTGGGACTAGGTTCAAAGGAGGAAGTGTTGTCTTTATTCCTACCTTGGAGCAGGAAGCTTCTGGAAGACTAGAACAGCTAAACTCAGTGATTGTCTTAGGATGCCTTTATTTTAGCCTCACTTCCTTGGATGCTCATTTGTGTTTTTTCAAAGTGACTCCTTCCGCCTGTTCCCCCTGAGGACTAACAAAGGTGTCAACACACAGGTAGGATTTCTTTTCTCTTCTTTCCCTGGGACTCCCAAGTGTGGTTGCCTATCCCACTATGAGGAAATGGTATTGAGAGAAGAAATCACATCTCTCTACATATTTTAAAAGCTGGGAAACCATACTGACCAGTTTCATTTTACAGGCCAACAGTTTTTGACATAGGAGGATAATAACTTAGGTTTTTATTTCAAGATTAAGATAATTATAAAGAAGGGAATCTAGTACTAACAGCACCTGGGAGTCCCCGTTCATTACTTTTACCCTCCAGGAAATGATCACAAAGCAGTGTGTAAGCCTGGCCTCCTGAGCCAGCATGGTACCATGGAAGGAGTACTGGATTTGAAGTCAGAAAGCCTGGGTTCAAATCCTACCTTTTCCACCATCTGTGTGACTTTGGGTGTGTTACTTAACTTCTTTTTCTCTCTAAAATCTATGATTCTGTTAGTCAGGACTATTGTCCTCCCCATCACTCTCCCTCCCCCACACGCTCTCCATTCTCATCTCTACAACAGCTTCCTGGTTACTGTCAGGTGAGAATATAGTTTAGAGCCCAATGTAACAACATGACTCTACACCATCCCCTCCCTTATTGCCAAGGTGTTTTCCCATAGCAACAACCACACAGAAAGGGAGGAAAGGGAAGGAACAAAGAAATTGCGTGGTATGATGTCTAAAGTACTGGGCCTGTAGTCAGAAAGACCCTCGTGACCCTGGGCAAGTCACTTAATCTTTGTCTGCCTCAGTTTCCTCAACTAAAATGGGGACCATAATAGCACCTCCATAGGGTTGCTGTGAGATAATATTCGTAAAATGCTTGCACAGTGCCTGGCAAATGGTAGGCACTCAATAAATGCTTGTTCCCTGCCCTCCCTGCTAGTTGTGCCTCAGTTTCCTTATTTGCAATATAGGGAGACATTGGATTCAATGGCCTCTAAGGCTCTAAATCTATTATTTTAGAATAAAGTTCTTAAATCTATCTATAAATATCTTAAATCTATAAACAAAGTTCTAAATCTATTATTTTAGAATAAAGTTCTTAAAACATCAACAAATTTAGGCGAAGGTATTGCCACCATAGTCATTGCTGTGTAGTAAATATTTGAGGGAGGATTTGAACACAGGTCATTGACTCCAAGGCCAGTGCCCTACCCTTTATACCATGACTCTCAGCAAAACTATAAGTAACAAATATGCATAGGCAAACAAAAGAGATTCTGACGTTGGCCATATACAAAAATGTGTCTCATCCTGTATATTTTTTTTGAAAGATGGACACAATGATCAACCATGATTTCAGAGCACTGATGATGAAAAATGCTACTCCTGCCTTTTCCACCATCTGTGTGACTTCGGGTGCGTTACTTAGCCTTTTACTCTCTGAAATCTATGATTCTATTAGTCAGGACTGTTGTCCTCCCTGTCACTCCCCCCCCCCCCCCATTGTCATCTCTACAACAGCTTCCTGGTTAGTGTCAGGTGAGAATATAGTTTAGAGCTCAGTGTAACAACATGGCATCCATCCCTTGGGAAAGCAGGTCTAGACGGAGATCCCTGGGCAGTTGGAAATGAATTTACTGAGTGTTTAAGGAAGAGGAATCACATTAAGGAGACAGAGGGACAAAGTTGGGAGGTTGGAAATCTGTAACAGACTCAGCTTCACCTGCTTCACAAGTTGACCCAGACCATTCTCCATAGAAACATAGAAGCAGGTTCATCACAAGGACTCCATGATTGAAGGTCCCTCAGGAGAGCCTGGCAACTTTCTCACCCTCTCTTCCTCCCCTCATTGCTATGTCCTCAACTGGCAGAAACTCCCAATCAGCTCTCTCCTAATGTAAGGTGTACCTTTCAATTTGGCCAGTCTAGTAATAGATGTGGGCTCCTGGACTAGGAGAGAGCTTTGGGGGAAACTGTGCTTAGCATATAGTAGGTGTTCAATAAATGCTTGAAATGCAGGAAAACTAACTCTAAATGAATGCTCTGCATATGATCCTTTAAAGATAGTTGGGTTTAACTATAAAAGCAGTGAATTAGACAATTGATAGAGTTGACCGCCTTCTGCTTGTGAATACTCTCTCCTCTCCAGGTTTTCATGACACTGATCTCTTCAGTTTTTCTCTTTACTTATCTGAGTGCTCCTTAATTTCCTTTGCTGAATCTTCATCCATGTCACATACGCAGTCCCACATGTTGTATCCACAGTTAGTGGACATCCCCAAGCCTCTGTGACCTTGAGCAAGTCACAATCTATCTGGACCTCAGTTCCTTTTTCTATAAAATGGGGATACCAGCCCTATTTTAAAAGCATTACATGAAAGAATCAAATGTGAAAGTGCTTTAAAAAAATACAAATGCGAAAAGTACTACAGAAGGAAAAGATAATATCAATATCCTATTTTATATGAGGAATCACACTCTTACTTTTAAGAAAGAATTTCAAGGGGGCAAGTAGGTGGTGCAGTGGATAGAGCACCAGCCCTGAAGTCAGGAGGACCTGAGTTCAAATGTGGCCTCAGGCCAAACACTTGACACTTACTAGCTGTGTGACACTGGGCAAGTCACTTAATCCCAATTGAAGAAAGAAAGAAAGAAAGAAAGAAAGAAAGAAAGAAAGAAAGAAAGAAAGAAAGAAAGAAAGAAAGAAAGAAAGAAAGAAAGAATTTCAGTTAGTGTCTTAAATTTTCACGAAGAAACTACAGAATATTTCTCAGCAGTGATCTCCAGAGACACAGAGTCAAAACCTAAAAATAATATGATAATAAGATTGTGTTTCCTCATCACTGGAAGTATTCAAATAAAGAGTGGACAACCACTTGTCCTGGTTAGAGGAGACTTAATGTTTTGATCAAGGTTTGAATTAGATGACCTGTGACCCTGACATTAGAAATCTATATAAAATTCCTTTTCTGGGCTTCTCTGTAGCCCTGGATGAGGATCCTTCTGGGTTACACTAGGATCCAGGTGATAAAGCCAGAGGAAAGAAGTGTGTTAAGAGATGTATGACTGAAATCAGAGGTAACCTCATAGATAGATAGTGAAGAATAAGAGTTCTGAACTTTTAAGTTGCATTGGTGGCAGAAGACAGCACTGATTCTTTCTTCATAAATGGCCTAACCTCTTGAATCTGGTGATCAGCTCAATTGCAGTCTGGAAGAACAACATTCATTTATGGCATTGTGCATATAACCACGGACTCGTCACAGTTATCTTAACCTCATTGAACTGAACAAAGGTTATATCACGAACTCAACTCTCTGTCTTGCAGCTGGCAAAATCTCCTGTAAAATTTTGAAAAAGGAGATAGTGCCTGCCCAAGAGAAAGACATGGGGAGACATAGAAACACCTGATCTCCAGATATTCCACACCTAGACCTTTGGAACTTGTTAGCAAAGATTATGGAGGGGAAAGAGTGAGCAAACTACAGGAACAAAGTTTATGAGGTCTTGTTAAAAAGAAAGGGAGAAAGGACAAAGAATCCCGATTTATAGCTAAAGACTGAGATGGCAGGACTGTTGAAGTTTACAAATATAGGAGTCTACAAGTGGAACATGAAGAGGTAAACAGGAAAGATAAATCATAAGAGACTTATTAAGATTGAACTGTTTACATTCCTGCATGGAAAGATGATATTTGTAACTCATGAGAACTTTGTCAGTATTAGGGTAGTTGAAGGAAAAAAATTGTATGTATGTATATATAGATAGACAGATAGAGGGCACAGGGTGAATTGAAGATTAAGGGGTCATATCTGGAGAATAAAATTAAGGGATGAGAGAGGATGATAACTCAGAGAAGAAAGGGAGAGGTAGAATGGGGTAAATTATCTCACAAAAAAAAAACCAGAAAAGTCTGTCACAGTGGAGGGGAAACAGGGGAAGGTGAGAGGGAATGAGTGAATCTTATTCTCATAGGATTTGGCTTAAGGAGAGAATAACATACACATTCAATTGGGTATGGAAATCTGTCTTACCCTACAGGAAAATAGGGGGAGAAGGGGACAAGAGAGCAGGGGGATGATAGAGAGGAGGGCAGATTGGGAAAGGGGCTAATCAGAAGCAAATACTTCTGAGGAGGGACAGGGTCAAAAGAAAGAATAGAATAAATGGGAGGTCAGGATAGGATTAAGGGAAATAGAGTTAGTTTTTCACATGTCTACTAAGGAAGTGTTTTGCATAACTGCACATGTACAACCTATATTGAATTGCTTGCCTTTTCAGTAAGGGTGGGTGGGGAGGGAGGAAGGGAGAAAATTTGGAACTCAAAGTTTTAAAAACACATGTTTTAAAAAAAATGTTTTCACATGCAACTGGGAAATAAGAAATACAGGAAATGGGGTACAGAAGTCTATCCTGTTCTACAGGAAAATGGAAGGGGAAGGGGATAAGAGAAGGGAGGTGGGAGAGATAAAGAGAAGGCAGACCAGGGGAAGGGGTATTCAGAATGCATGCCATCTTGGGGTGGAGGGAGGGGTGAGAAATTTGGAACTCAAAAACTTGTGGAAGTGAATATTGAAAACTAAAAATAAATAAATTTATACTAAAAAAATATATAGGAGTCTAGAAAAGAAATGACCATGAAAAATATCTAACTATTCTGAAAGGCGTTTACTCATCATTATAACCATTACCATGTTTCCCAGATTTCGAAAGCTTCAGTTCTTGTCATGGCATGATCTAAAAAGATGGTATTTCCACTTTACGCTTAACAAATTCTATTCTTTATTGACCACAAAAGCTATTAATTCTACTCATCCACCTCCCTTTTTGATAAGCATATGCCAGAAAGGCTGTTGGCACATACCTCCAAATAAGCATGCTTTAATCCAGGCTTTTACGATTCAGTGCAATGACAAATTTAGCAAACATTAAGCCTTACCATGTCCTTAGCACTGTTTCAGATCCTGAGGAGAGACAAAATTTATTTAAGAAACATTCTCTGCTCTCATGAAACTATCTAGTAAGTAATTTTTCTAGTAAGGAAATGTCAACTTTAGCAATAAGAGAAGAAAAAGAAATTGAAGATATTAGAATAGACAAAGAAGAAACAAAGGTATCACTCTTTGCAGATGATATAATGATATACTTAGAGAATCCTAGAGAATCAAGTAAAAAACTACTTGAAATAATAAACAATTTTAGCAAAGTTCCAGGCTATAAAATAAACCCACATAAATCATCAGCATTTCTGTATATTACCAACGAAGCCTAATAGCAAGAGATAGAAAGAGAAATTTCATTTAAAGTTACTGTAGACATTATAATTATTTAGGAGTCTACCTCCCAAAACAAACCCAGGAACTATATGAACAAAATTACAAAACACTTTCCACACAAATAAAGTCAGATCTAAATAATTGGAAAAACATCAGTTGCTCATGGGTAGGCCGAGCTAAGATAATAAAAATGACAATTCTCCCTAAGCTAATTTACTTATTCAGTGCCATAACCAACCAAACTACCAAAAAATTATTTTATAGAGTTAGAAAAAATAATAACAAGATTCATTTGGAATAACAAAAAGTCCAGAATCTCAAGGGAACTAATGAAAAGAAATGCAGGGGAAGGTGGTCTAGCCATTCCAGCTCTTAAATTGTATTATAAAGCAGCAATCATCAAAACTGCTTGGTACTGGGGAGCCACGATGGCAGAGTAAAAAAGTAGTCGCTCTCACTCTCCCCTATCAATGTCTAAAAACCCAGAAAACATCACCCCAGAAAAAAAAAATCCTGGAACAGGTGAACTAGAAGAAAGACAGGGAACAGCAGTGCGGCAGCCCAGCAAATGGGTCTCCCAGTGTCTCAGCAAAAATAAGGGAAGCAGCACTACAAAGGGCCCCAGGCGGATAAGCACCCTGCAGCATTCATCTGAAAGGAGCTGAAGAAAGCAACCTAGAGTCTTCCTAAAGTTCCAGCCTTGCTTATTCCAACCCAACACCAGGTAAGCTGTCAGAATCCTATGGCCTCCAACTGTCAACCAGGAGGAGATCCTGAAGCCCAGGTGGTAGAGCAGGCAAACACCAACACCTGGACCTCTGAGTGCCTCAGTGAGGGCAGGGGAACTGGAAACCAGCTCAGAAAACCACCAGGTGCCTTGGCACTCTACCACAAAGGAATCTCCCAGTGCATTAGCAGAAACGAGGGAGGCAGCATTGCAAGGGGCCCCAGGCAGATAAACACCCTGCAGCACCCATCTAAAAGGAGCTGAAGAAAGCTAAAGGAAAGGAAAAGCAGGCAACCTAGAATTGCCTGAAAGTTCCAGCCTTGCTGATTCCAGCCCAACACAAGGTAAGCTGCCAGAAACCTACAGCCTCCAATTGCCAACATAAGAGGCCCCAGCACACAAAGCCAGTGACCAAGACCTAGGCTCCCAACACAAGAAGCTTGGGTCAGTGCCCTCTGTTCCCCAGCAGGAGAGCTCAATCTCTTTAAAGGCCAGGGAATAAAGAAACTATGAGTAAAAAGAAATGTACCATAGATTCCTATTATGAGAAGAGTGAAGATCAAGACAGAAATTCTGAAGAGGACAACATTGTCAACAAACCCACATCTGCAACATCAAAAGGGAATATGAACTGGTCTGAAGCCCAAAAAGCCTTCTTAGAAGAGCTCAAGAAGGATTTTAAAAGTCTAATGAGAGAGGTAGAAGAGTCCTAAAAAACACAATTGGCAAACTGGAAAAAAAGTACACTGAAGAAAATACAATTGGCCAACTGAAGAAGGAAGTACAAAAACTAACAGAAGAAAACAATCTGTTAAAAACTAGAATTGGACAAATGGAAACTAATGACTCTATGAGAGAGCAAGAATCAGTCAAACAGAAACAAAAAAATGAAAAAATAGATGAAAACATAAAATACCTCATCGGTAAAACAACTGACCTGGAAAATCAATTCAGGAGATTGGACTACCTGAAAGTCATGATAAAAAAGGAGCCTGGACAGTATCTTTCAGCAAATCATGAAGGAAAACTGCCCAGAAGTCCTAGAACCAGGAGGTAAAATAACCATAGAAAGAATACACCGGTCACCACCTGAAAGAGATCCCAAATTGACAATGCCAAGGAATATAATAGCAAAATTCCAGAATTACCAGATGAAAGAGAAGGTGCTGCAAGCAGCCAGAAAGAAACAATTTAAATATCATGGAACCACAGTCAAGATTACACAGGACCTTGCAGCTTCTACATTAAAAGACCACAGGGCATGGAACATGATATTCCATAAGGCAAAGGAGCTTGGATTACAGCCAAGGATCAACTACCCTGCAAAAAGGAGGATGATTTTTCAAGGAAGGAGGTGGATACTCAATGAAATAGGAGACTTCCAAACTTTCCTCATAAAAATACCAGAGCTCAACAAAAAATTTGATCTTCAAGTACAAGATTCAAGAAAGACGTAAGGGGCAGCCAGGTGGCACAGTGGATAGAGCACCAGCCCTGAAGTCAGGAGGACCTGAGTTCAAATCCAGCCTCAGACCAAAAACACTTGACACTTACTAGCTGTGTGACCCTGGGCAAGTCACTTAACCCCAACTGCCTAAAAAAAATTTTTTTTAAAGACATAAAAAGGTAAATGGGACAGAAAGATACAAAATGTTGTTAATAAGGGCAGACTGTTTAAACCCCTACAAGGGAAGATGACACTTGCAACTCTTGAGAACTGTATTGTTATTACACCATGTTAAAGCAGTATGCATAAAGGGAATGGATATTAGTTGACTGGATGTAATGATAAAAAAAATCTAATCAAGTGGGTTAAATGGATCCAAGAAAGTGGATTAGTCTGATCTTAGAAAATGTACTGAGAAAGGAGGAGGCAGACAAGGGTAAATTACATTACAGGAAAAGAAAGAAAATCCTATTACAGCAGAGGGAAAGAAGGGAGGGGTGTGAGCATTGTTTGAACCTTACTCTCATCAGATTTGGCTCAAGAAGGGAATAACATAATCAGTTAGGTATAGAAATCTAACTTGCCCTATAGGCAGTAGGAGGGAAAAGGGGAAAGAAAAGGGGGGGGGATAGAAGGGAGGGAAGAAGCAGTAAAGGCAAAGGGGAAGAAAAGGGAAAGGGATAATAGAAGGGAAGAGAGACTGAAGGAGGCAGTGGTCAAAAGCAAAACACTAGTGAGGGGGGGAAAGGAGAAAGGAGAAAGAAAAGAATGAACGGGGGGGAAAGGGTAGAGAAAAAGACAGATAGTAATCATAACTGTGAAAGTTGAATCACTATCTTTTTTTTTTCTCTTCTGTTGAGTTTTGTTTCCTCTTTCTGATGGTTCCTCCTGTTGGTTTTAATTTTTACTTACAATTTCACTAATGTGAAAATACGTTTAATAGGAGTATAAATGTGTAGCCTATATCAGATTGTGCGCCGTCTTGGGGAAGGTGGTGGGGAGGAAGGGGGAGAAAAATTTTAAATTCAAAAGCATATGGAAGTGAATGTTGATAAATCAAAACAAATTAATAAAACTTTAAAAAAAACTGCTTGGTACTGACTAAGAAATAGTGGTGGATCAGTGGAATAGGTTAAGTACACAAGACACAGTAGTCAATGACTATAGTAATCTATTATTTGATAAACCCGAAGACCCAGCTTCTCAGATAAGAACTCACTCTTTGACAAAAACTGCTGGGAAAACTGGAAAAGATTATGGCAGAAACTAGGCATAGACCCAAATCTCACACCGTGTGTCAAAATAAAGTCAAAATGAGTTCATGATTTACATATAAAGGCTGATACTGTAAGCAAACTGGGAGAGCAAGGAATAGTTTACCTATCAGACTTGTGGAGAACAGAAGAATTCATGACCAAACAGGAGGCAGAGAACATTATGAAATGCAAAATGGATAATTTAGATTACATTAAATTGAAAAGTTTTTGCATAAAGCCAATGCAACTGAGATTATAAGGAAAGCAGGAAATTGGGAAAGAATTTTTACAACCAGTGTCTCTGATAAGGGCCTCATTTCTAAAATATACAGAGAATTAAGTCAAATTTATAAGAATGTAAGTCATTCCCCAACTGATAAATGGTGAAAGGATAGGAATAGGCAGTTCTCAGATGAAGAAATTAAAGCCATCTATAGGCATATGAAAAATGTTCTAACTCACTATTGATTAGAGAAATACAAATCAAAATAACTCTGAGGTACCATATCACATCTATCAGATTGGCCAACATGACAAAACAGGAAAATGATAAATGTTGCAGAAGATGTGGGAGAATTGGAACACTAATGCATTGTTGGTGGAGTTGTCAAATGACCCAAGTATTTTGGAGAGCAATTTGTAATTATGTCCAAAGGGCTACAAAAATGTGCATACCCTTTGATCCAGCAATAGCACTTTTAGGGCTATATCCCAAAGAGATCAAACAAATGGGAAAAGGACCCACATGGACAAAAATATTCATAGCAGCTCTTTTTGTGGTGGCAAAGAATTGGAAATTGAGAGGATGCCCATCAATTGGGGAGTGGCTGAACAAGTTGTGGTATATGAATGTAATGAAATACTACTGTCATATAAGAAATGATGAACAGGCAGACTTCAGAAAAACCTGGAAAGACTTGTATGGTCTGATGCTGAGTGAAGTGAGCAGAACCAAGAGAATGTTGTACACAATAACAGCCACGTTGTGTGATGACTAATATTGATAAACTTAACCCTTCTGAGCAATACAAGGATCTAAGACGTCTCCAAAGGCCTCTTGATGGAAAATGCTGTCCACATCCAAAGAAAGAACTATAGCGTTTGAATGCAGATAGAAGTATACTATTTGCTATTTTTTTTCTTCTGTTGTTTTGTTTCCTCTTTCTGGTGGTTCCTCCTACTGGTTCTAATTCTTCCTTACAACATCACTAATGTGAAAAGATGTTTAATAGGAATGTATATGTATAGCCTATATCAGATTACATGCTGTCTTGGGAAGGGAGGGGAAGAAAAATTTAAAACTCAAAAGCATATGGAAGTAATTGTTGATAAATCAAAATAAATTAATTTTAAAAAACTGTCTAGTAAAGGGGAATGCAATATCCACTAATGACTGCAATGCAAGATAAGTAGTAATAGATGTCATTTATATGCCCTTTTTAAAGGTCTGCACTTAGTTCGCTTTGCATCAATTTATGTATTTCCATGCTTCTCTGTATCCATTATACTATCACTTCTTGCAGCACAGTAATAGATGATTATAATCTTCTACCACAATTTGTTTAGCCATTCCCTATTTGATGAGCATCTACTTTGTTTCCAATGTGCAAGGAAGGACACTGAGGCACTCTAAGCATTTTCAATTTATTAAGGATTTGGGGGGGGGTCCCTATTGAATTGGGTCCAATATCTTCTTCATGCTCAGGGACCACTCCCCTTGGGTGCCAGCTACCTTTATAAACAATGAGGCAGTACAATTTCATGATTGGTTAACACTAGAAGCAAGGAAAACCCTATGATTGGTTGAGGGGCATGTCCATCAATCATAATCACTTTGTCAGCAGGCTTTTGAGTCATTAACTACAGGTTTTTCCCAGTAAAAGTATTCCACCTGCCACCTCAGCAGGGGTTTTCATAGGAACTCAAACATCCTGTGTTTTGGTGAGCTGTATCCTAGGTTATGAGGAAGTGGTGGGGGGAGGGAAAGGTCACAATGGAGCAATGACAGTGATTCATAGGGGTGAAGGGAATTGATGCTGCAATCAGCAAGCTTCAAGGACAAATGTAATGTGATTTTCTATAACAGACAATTACATGATTTTTATCCTATGATCCACAATGATACCATTAATGCATTGTATCAATATCATTAATACATACGAAGTTATTTGGTCCTGACATATATGACACTCATCCATACATAACTAACTTAATCTTAATCCTATTCTGTTTAATTCACTAATACAATCACTGATACCCATGAAATCACAATAAACTGAGTAAATGCTGATTCATTTAAGTAGGGGAGTATCGAAATTGTCACAGTAGAAAAGGTCTCTTGTAGAAAGTTAGATTTGAGCTGAGTCTTGAAGGAACCCAAAAAAGCCAAGAGGTATAGGAAAAGAGGAAGAGCATTTAGGCATGGCAGGATAGCCAATGAAAAGACACCAGAGGTGGACTGTCCTGTATGACAAACAGCAAAAAGGAAGGTGTGACTGGATCCATAGAATAAACAAAAGAGTAAAGTATGAAAAAGATGTAAAGGTGGAAAGGGGCCAGATCGTGAAGGGCTTTAAAAGCCAAACGGGAGTTTGTATTTGATCGGAGAGGGAATGGAGAGCCCCTAGAGATTACTGATCGTGATGGGGGTTGCGGGGAGAGGTTGAGATAGTCGGACCTGTGCTTCAGGAAGATCACTTTGGCAGTTCTTTGGAAGATGGGCTGGAGTGAGGAGTGATTTGAGGCAGAGAGACCAATCAGAAGGTTAATGTGATAATCCAAGTGTGAGATGATGAAAGCCTGCATTAACATGATGGTAGTATCAGAGAAGAGAAGGGAGGGCATATGAGAAATGTGAAGGTAGAACTGACAAGAACGTTCATCAGACTGGCTATGAGGAATAAATGCAAGTGAGGAATCAAGGAGCTGCTTAGGTTGTGAGCCTGAGTGACTGGGAGGATGGTGGTGCCCTCAGCAATAATAGGGAAGTTCAGAGGAGGGGAGCATTTGGGGGGAGGGCGGAAGGAAAACGAGTTCTGCTTTGCACAAGTTGAGTTTGAACTGTCTATGGGATATCTAATTCAATAGGCCCATTAGGGCTTAATGCATATGTGAGCCTAGAGATCAGAAGAGATCTAATAGTCATTTCCATAAAGAAGATCATTGAATCTATGGGAGCTGATGAGGTCACAAAGTGACATAGAACAGAGAGGAGGAGAAGAAAAGAGGCTCAAGACAAAGCCTTGATAGGGAGTTCTTTCCTAGGTAATTTACGTTTTCTGGTTGAGTGAACCCTCGGTAATAAATCATTATTAAGTAAATTCTTCCAATGAAATATTCCTATAAAATCCATGTGGTTTCTTAATCAAGGCTTATTTTCTTTTTTTACAATGAAAGTTAGATGCCTTTGGTGAGTAATGCTGAGTGTCCTGCCATTTTTCTTGCTATCTTTTCAATATCAGAATCAATTCTGGGGCATGAATGTAGCTTCTATCCAATGTTTTTATGCAAACAGTTCCCTACTATGCCACATGTAGCTTGTCCAAGATAACACAGATGTATAGCTTAGGAAATAGCATCACAATTTCTCCATAAAAAGCATCCTTTGGAATAGGCAGCCCATATTGATCAGACATGGATTACTTGAGTTCCCAAAGTAGTTTCTTCTGTACTCAACTCAAGACAAGCTTGTTGGGACCGTGCATCTTAAATATTCGGAAGAGATTGACCTAAGTCTTCTAACATCAAAACTCACAGTCAAGGTAGTGCCTCCAAACCTGGGATCTGTAGTGTCAGATAGCTGAGAGCAGAGGTCTTCATCCATGTTGTGTGTGTCATAGCCCGCTTTGGCAGTCTGGCAAAGCCTACGGACCCTTTCTCAGAATAGTACTCTTGAAATGCATAAAATAAAATACACAGAAACTAAAGGTGCAATTTTTTATTTTCTTTTTTTTATTAATTTATTTTTAGTTTTCAACACTCATTTCCACAAGCTTTTGAGTTTCAAATTTTTCTCCCCCTCCCTCCCCAAGACAGTGTGCAATCTGACACAGGCCCTATGTATACGTTCCCATTAAACACATTTTCACATTGGTCATGTTGTAAGGATGAATTAGAACCAATAGGAGGAACCACAAGAAAGAGGAAACAAAACAAAACAGAAGAAAGAAAAGATCAAATATTATGCTTCCATCTGCATTCAAATTCCATAGTTCTTTCTCTGGATGTGGATAGCATTTTCTATCATGAGACTTTTGGAGATGTCTTAGATCCTTGCATTAGTCCTCACACAATGCGGCTATTACTGTGTACAACATTTTCCTGGTTCTGCTCACCTCACTCAGCTTCAGTCCATACAAGTCTTTCCAGGTTTTTCTGGTTCACCTGCTTATCATTTCTTATAACACAATAGTATTCCATTACATTCATATACCACAGCTTGTTCAGCCGTTCCCCAATTGGTGGGCGTCCCCTCAATTTCCAATTCTTTGCCACCACAGAAAGAGCTGCTATGAATATTTTTGTACACGTGGGTCCTTTTCCCATTTGTATGATCTCTTTGGGACACAGCCCTGGAAGTGCTGTTGCTGGGTCAAATGGTAGGTGTAATTATTTTCTGTCCAAGTTCATGGTTATCTATCCATGGATGTCTTGGGAGTCCATGGATCCCAGGATAGAAATCACTGGTTTGGAAAAATTATCATTCTATCTTGTCCTTCCAGGCTTTCAGACATACTATAAGCACTATAACTCTACAATGCTTATAAATACTGATTAGTACTTATAATTGCTCTATAATCACTGAAAGAGTTTAGCACTGCATATACTGTAACATAATTAGGGTTTACACTTCTCCATAGAAGAGTGCTGATGGAAGCTTGTGATGAGTGTAAATGGTTGTGGCCCACCTGTAAAGATTCTGCTCCCAAAAGAGCCTAGAGTTTTCTCTCATTTACCCTGTGCCAAGTCCCGTTCTGTAAATATTCTTAAGTGGGAAGTAATTAGTGTTTCAGTGCCCTCTGGCAGGGGATTAAGCACAGGTCTGTATTAACACCAACAGGTGAAGTTTCAGATCTAAGAATTAGTTTATTTAACAAAGGCCTTCAATTCAAACATTTAATGAGCTCACACTCTGGTGAGAGGCTTCCACTAAAATCCTATTTCATAGCCTCATTTAAAGGCTATATTAGTCAAATGGAATCTCTGGCAGGGCCTACCTAGATGGAAAAGCCTCCAATATGGCCCAGTGGATGTGTATTTGTCCTCAAGGACCAGCCTTTGTAAGTGTGGAGAGAACTATTACCAAAGAGTTGATCATCAAGAAAGAAATTTATTTAGCTACAGCAATTCATTTAACCATCTTTTGTTGTTGTTGTTTGTCCTTCATTCTCAAAGAGGACCAATGACATCAGGAGGGTTGTGTCTTGACTAGCAAGTGAATTGGATTTAAGTGAGGCAGGACTGTGCAAAGTCACCAGCCTCACTTTCTCCTCCAGAAACATCAGAGTCCAGTGGCAAGACATAGGTTAGGATAATGGCAGTGGCCCAGGATGCAGGGGGAGTCCTTGGCCTTTTTAAGCTAAGGTCTTTCCTAGGTCTATTTATCTGAGGCAACACCCATTCAGTGATTAAGGCTAGGGAAGAAATGAGGCAAAAGATGGCCTAATTTGCTTTCACTAAACAATCAATCTGGGAGAAGACCCTCAGAGTTTCTGGACAGAACAGAATTGCTATTTACACTCCAACCATCTAGTAAGTTAGGCCTTGAGAAGTTACAAGTGGATCAGAAGAGAGTTACTAACACCAAGGAAATGAATGATCCTTGAAGCACAGAAAACTATACAAGACATAGTTTATGCCCACCATATAAGCAGATTTCAGTACCATAGTCCCCACCTTTCCAGTGAAAGGAAAGAGGTACATTTTCTCATCTCCGTAGTTAAGCTTGGTCATTATAATCATACATTATTCAGTTTTGTTTTATTGTTCTTAAAGTTCAATTTGTTATAAAGTTCACATTGTTATAATCATTATGTATGTTGATTTCCTGGATCTGTCTACTTCACTATGAATCAATTCATATGTTTTCCTATGTTTCTCTTAATTCCTCTTATCATCTTTCTTAATACACAATTCTATTACATTTATATACCATAATTTCTTTAGGTATTGACCAATCTTTTGGTACCCACTTTGTTTCCACTTCTCTGTTACCACAAAAAGTGTTGCTATGAATAATTTGAGACTTTATTTCTGTCTTTCTGACTTCCTTGGGGTTTGCATAGTTTCTAATTGTTTTCTGTCATGGTTGGGCCAATTCGCAGTTTCATCAGTTATAACTTGTGACCAATTTTCCTTTGTGGAATAGTTCTTGGTCTTATAATCTCTTCTATCCCTTGTTTGGTTATGATTTCTTAGGGGGAGAAACAAATGACAAAGGCAATCACAAAAGAGAAAATAGATAATTTCAATTACATGAAATTGAAAAGCTTTTGCACAAACAAAATTAACATAAATAGGATGAGAAGGGAAGCAATTGATTTAAGAAGAAACATTTGCATTGAATATCTCTGATAAGGATTCCTGCATTCAAGACAGGTAGAAAATGAGCACAAACGTATAAGACCAAGAACCATAAATGAATAAAGTTTTCAAAATAATTGCAAATTATAAATGACTATTTGAAGACATGCTCAAAATCACTAATAGGAAAAATTGGCAAAGATAAAAAAATATTGAGGAAATATATGAACTCACATGCACTGTTGATGGAGCCATGAATTGGTCCAATCATTCTGGAAAGCAATTTGAAGTTACACAAATTGATATAAATGATTATATCCTTTGACCGAGAGATCTTACTGCTAAGCCTATACCCCTCAAGGAGGTCAATGATTAGAAAAAAAGGTCCAATGTAAACCAAAATATGTATACTTTTTGTATTAGCAAAGAACTGAAAACAAAGTATTCCCTAATTAGGGAATATCTAAATAAATTATAGTATACAAATATAACAAAATATTATACTGTTAGAAATTATGAATATGATGAATACAGGGAAGCCTGGAAAACTTATGTGAACTAATGCAAATAGAAGTTAACAGAATCAGGAAAACATTATATGAAATGACAATAACAACATATAAAGGTGGGGTGGCACAGTGGATAGAGCTCTGGGCTGGAGTCAGAAAGACTCATCTTCCTGAGTTCAAATCTGGCCAGAGATACTTACTGGCTATGTGACCCTAGACAAGTTACTTAATTCTGTTTGCCTCAGTTTCCTCATCTCCTCAGCTAGAGAATGAAATGGCAAACCATTCCAGTATCTTTGCCAATAAAACATCAAATGGAGTTACGAAGTCAGACATGACTGAAACAACTAAATAACAACAAAACCACTTCACCCCATTTTAGCTTTAGTGCCTTAATTGAGCATTCATAGACCTTAGATTAAGTGATAAAAGGCCTAGAATGATCTAGAATAAGATTGCACCAGGTATTGTATTTGGATAGGCCGAGGAAAGTTGACCCCTCCTCAGGGACCATCTATAAATTGTCAAGTAAATGAAGGAATTTCAATAAATTGGGGCAAGTTTGGCTTTCAGCATGCCCTTGAGAAGAAACCACTCACAACCAGGTTTGCTTCTCTTTCCCCACTTTGGCTGGAAGAGAACCTTTCTAGCTTTGAAGAGTCCAGAGGACGTTGGGGCTCTCTTCCACTGGTGTCTTAGCCACATACTTGGATCTCCTGGTAACGGCATGTGCATTGGGAGCCAAGGACTGTTTGGACTCTAGAAGGAACTCAGCAAAGAACCTACATCACTCCCAAGGGCAATTTCTTGAGCTTCCCACAAATGGGAGAAAAAGACTTCTAGTAGCCAGGACCTGTGAGTTACCCTTCTGCCACATGTGGTCCCTAATTTTGAGCCTACTTTCTCCTATATAATTGTAGGAGAGTGTGTTACTGACTTGGGGGGTGGGAGAAGATATTTTGTACCAATTTACTGTACTGCTTTAGTAAACATTCATCTAACAGATATGTAAAGCTGACTAAATTGATTCTTAACTGAGAATCTTGAGATTCTTACCCCCCCTCTCCTCTCTCTTTCTCTCTCTCTCTCTCATAGACACACACCCCCGCACCCCCACCCCCACACACATTAATAGTATTAAAGAATTGACCTGAATCAATTCAATGGAAATAGCAAATCAACCAGAATCATCCCTGACGCCTCAGGGTTACCTCTGAACCCCTGAGGGGGAGCTATAGCTAATGTAGCACTCTCAGTGGGAGTGGAAGTAGGAATAAAGATCCTCAAAAGATTATGTGGGATAAAAATGTGAATAGAAAGAACAACAAAACAACCAAAACTGAATTATGAAATTATGATTAAGCTTGGCCCCAAAGAAGAGATATGAGAATGTATATCCCTCCCTTCTTTACAGAGATGGGCAGCCTAAGGGTTATAGAACAGTACATATAATGTCAAATTTAGCTGATATGGTAGGGTAGTGCTAAAATGTTTTTCCCCTCTTTTTTATTTCATTATAAAGGATGGCTTTCTAAAAGGAGAAGAGGGAAAGATATATTGGGAAATATAGGTGATATAAAAATAAAACATATCTATAAAAATGAAAAATAAAAAAAAATCTCTCTCTAGCCATAGTTGCAAAAGGTACCTCAATCCATTTTTTCTCCTAGTTAGTTTATGATATGACCCTTATATTTGGGTCAAATATTTATTTGGAACTCATTGTGACACATGAGTACCTAAACCTAGTTTTTGTCAAAGTACTTTTTTGTTTTCCCAGCCATATTTGTCAAGTAGAGAGTTCTACCCCCAAGAAGTTTATGTTCTTGGGCTTATTGGACTCAGGGCTGTTGATTGAGTTCAACTGTTTCTGATTGTTGTTTACTTATTTACCCTACTGACTTCCTTTTCCATTTTTTCCAATACCAAATAATTTTGATAACTGCTGCTTTTTAATATCGTGCTAATCAAATTTACAAGTGATACCCACCTAGCAGAGATCACTAGCATATTTGATAATGGAATTGGGATGTCATAATACCCGGACATGCTAGAATCATAGGCGAAATCAAAGGCAATGAAGTTTGATAGGAGGAAGTATAAAGTACTAAACTTGAATTAAAAAAA
Organism: Phascolarctos cinereus; assembly: GCF_003287225.1. Classification (NCBI taxonomy): domain Eukaryota; kingdom Metazoa; phylum Chordata; class Mammalia; order Diprotodontia; family Phascolarctidae; genus Phascolarctos; species Phascolarctos cinereus. The sequence goes on from NW_027556098.1 coordinate 111,229,595, forward strand.
TTAATTGCACAAGTATAAGAAACATAGCTAAACAATCATCTTATTAAAACTCATGAGTATTAGTGGACTATAACAAGTCAACATATTGTGTCATTTAACCTATCTGAGCCTTGTTTTACTCATTAGAAAAATGGGGATAATGATCCATGTACAAGAACAAGGTGACATTACTGTAAAAAAAAAGTGAGCTTCATCATAAGCTGCACGAGAAGAACTTTAATTTCAAAAGCAAGGAAGGTGATCATCCTTTTCCCCTGGTGTGATCACTCTTGGATTATTTATTGAGTTCTGGGTGTAGGATCAATGTTGTAGGAAGAATGTTAACAGCCTGGGGGATATCCAGCAGAAGGTCCTCAGGATGGTCAATCCAACTTATTATTTTCTAAAACTTGCTATGTCCCAGAAACTATGCCAAAAAAGAAATAGTCTCTGTCTTCCAGTAGTGTATATATGTGTGTGTGTGTGTGTGTATATACATATATATATATAAATATATACATACACACACATACTATATGCTATGTGTATATGCATACATACAACATACTATGTACATACCGTGTGCATACATGCACACACCTCACAATACACATGCATGAGTATATGCATGCACTGTTACACACTATACACATACATGTACTACATGCTATGCATGTGTGTGCACTACATGCCAACCGTGTGTGTATGCACATGCTACAGACTGTGTATGCATATATGCACACATATTACAGACTGTGTATACACATATATGCGCACATACTATATACTGTGCATGTGTGTGTATACACACACAACATAGTAATATTGAAGACAGGTGAGCATTAACAATTGGGAATTAAGAAGAGTTCTTTGCAGGAGGTGGTGGTGACCCAAGTTACCTTGAAGGGAATTGGGGATTCTAAGAAGTGAAGGTGAGGAAGGAGAATATTCCAGGCAAGGAAAATAGCCAATGCAAAGAAATGAAGGTGGGAGGGGGGACTGTCACATTTAACAGATAACTGTCCTAGAGCAGAAAAGTTTGACTGGAAAGGAAAGGGAGTATAATATGAAACTATTCTGGAAGGTTAGGTCAGAGCCAGTTCCTGAGTGGCTTTAAATGCCAAATAGCAGATTTCATGTTTTATCCAAGGAGCAATACAAAGCCACTATAGATTCTTGAGCAGAGAAATTGCATAGTCAGACCAGACTCGGGCTTGAAGAATGTCCATTTGGCAGCTGTGAGAAGGATGGATTGCAAAAGACAAAGACTGGAGGATGAAAGGCGATGGCTCTGTCAATGGAGAGACAGGGAAGTATGTGACAGATGTTGTGGAGATAGAAAAGATGGGATTTCAACTATAGAATATAGGGAATAAGGGAGAGGAAAGAATCAAGGATTATCGAGGCTGAAACCTGGGAGACAGAAAGATAGTAGTGCCTCATCAAAAACAAATAAGGTGTGGGGAGGGAGGAGAGTGTAATGCAGTACCATACAAAGACCACTTGAAGAAACTGGGGACATTTATCGGGGCTTCTGGTGTCTGCAAGTATGTAAAAGATCATCATGTGAAACAGACGTGTGATTTACTCTGCTGGTCCTAGTACATACTGAGAGTAATGGAAGAATTTGCAGTAAGACTGATTTCATCTCTTAGAACAAAAACATTTCCTAACAATTAATGCTACCCAAAAATGAAATGAGCTTTCTTGGTAGGTAATGGGTGCCTTATTACTTGAAGTCTTCAAGTGAAGGCTTGGTTAACCATTTCTCAGGACATTGAAGAGAAATCATCTATTCCTTTAAAAAATAGTTTTATTTTCCCAATTACAGTGTAAAGACAGATCTTAATATTTTTTAAAAATTTTGAGTTTCAAATTTTCTCCCTCCCTTCCCTCTCCCTGCCCTAAGACAGTATGCAATTCGATATAGGTTATGTATGTGCAATCATGTAAAACATATTTCGATATTTTAGTCATGTGAAATAAGAAACAGACCAAAAGGGAAAAAACACACCCCAAAATAAAGTGCAAATAGTATCCTTCAACCTGCATTCAGACTCCATCATTTCTTTCTGTAGAAGTGAATAGCATTTTTCCTCATGAGTCCTTTGGAATTGTCTTGAGAAATCATCTATTTCAGCCTCCTCATTCTACAGATAAGGAAACTGAGACTCAGACAAGTGAAGTGAGTTTCCTAAGTTCCCATAACTAATAAGCATCAGAACTGGGATTTAGGCCCAGGTCCTGTAACTCCAAACAGAGGACCTTTTCTGTTAAACCAAAAGTTCTGTCAGATTCCTGTGTCTGGACCACATGCCAGTGGACTACATGGGAACTCAATGTAAACTTGACATTACCATCTGATCCATTTGAATTATTGATCTTTCTTTACCCCTAGGCCTGGGATGATAATGGTGATGATATAACCTAGTAGTAATATTGTTGGTAGGGCACCTTGGTGGCACAGTGGATAGATGAGTTCAAATGTGGCCTCAGACACTTACTAGCTATGTAACCCTGGGCAAGTCACTTAACCTTGTTTGCCTCAGTTTCCTCATCTGTCAAATGAACTGGAGAAGGAAATGGCAAACCACTCTAGTATCTCTGCCAAGAACACCCCAAAAGGGGTCATGAAGAGTCAGACACTACTGAAACAACTCAACAACAACAAAAACATTGTTGTTACTATAATGTCAGTGCTCTCTCGTTAGGAGTCCTACCTCTGATTGCCGTCGTTTTCACGTGTCAGGAATGAAGGAGTATGCACTAATTCTGAGCCAAAATGCCTGACAGGACAGAGCTGTAACAAAACCAGTACGTTGGCATATTTGATCCATGGCTCTCTCCTTCCTCCTATTGCCTTGGAAATTTGGACTTTTTCCTCCTTCATACGGACAATGGCTTGGGGATCAGATAGAGATGCTTAGAACCATACCAGTATATTACTTTGTAGAATTCAAAAGAATAATAATGAAATTCATCTGGAGGAATAAAAGGTCAAGAATCTCAAGAGAAATGATGGGAAAAAGTAGGAAGGAAGAGGGCTAAGCAGTACTCGATTTCAAACTATACCACAATTCAAATTTGAATGAATGTACAGTATAACTTAGACATAAAGGGTGACATCATAAACAAATTTGAGAAGCAAGGAAGTAATTACCTTTTTGATCTCTGCAAAAGAGAAAAGAACTCATGACCAGAGAATAGAAAGAATCACGGAAGATAAATTGACCATTTTTGATTATATGAAATTTAAAAGTTTTTGCACAAAGAAAACCAAGGCAACCAAAATTAGAAGGGAAGCAGTTAAGTAAGGGAAAACTCTCTGCAGCAAGTTTCTCTAATAAAGATTTGATTTCTAAGAAATATAGGGAACTAATTCAAATTTATAAGAATAAGAACCATTCTTAAACTGATGAATGGTCCAAGGATATGAATGGGCAATTTTCAGAGAAAAGCAGCTAATCTGTCAATCGTATGAAAAATGCTTTAAATCACTAATAATTAAAGAAATGTAAATTAAAGCAACCCTGAGGTTCCATCTCCCAACTATCACATTGGCAAAGTTGACAAAAGGAAATGACAAATGCTGGAGGGGTTGTGAGAAAACAGGTACATTAATGCACTATTGGTGAAGCTGTGAACTAGTCTAGCCCTTCTGGAAAGCAATTAGAAATTAAACCCCCAAAATTATTAAACTGAGCATATACCAGCAATACCACTACTCGGTCTCTACTCCAAAAGATATCAAAGAGAGAGGAAAAGGACACTTATGTACAAACATATTTATGGCAGTTCTTTTTTTTTTTGTATCATCAAAGACCTAGAAACTAAGCAGATACCCATCAATTTGGAAATGGCTGAAAAAATTGTAGTATATTAATGTAATGTAATACCATGGTCCTGTAAGAAATGATGAAAGAGATGGTTTCAGAGAAACACAGAAAGATTTGAATGAGCTGATGAGCATAATCAGGAGAACAATTTATGCAGTAACAACACTGTGAAGACAAAACAACTTCGAAAGATTTAAGAACTTTGATCAACACAATAACCAACTATAATTTCCAAGGACTTGTGATGAAACGTGCTACCTTTCTCCTGAAAGAGAGATGATGGACTCAAGGTGCAGACTGAGACATATGTTTGTCAGACACGGCCGATTTGAGAGTTTCTTTTGCTTGATTGCTTATTTGTAATGAGGATTTTTTTTCCTTTTGCGATGGAGGGAGGTAGAACTAGAAGGGAGAGCAAATAGATTTTTGTTAATTAAAAAAAATTAAAAAGCTGGGCAGCCAGAGGGTGGAGTAGGATGGGCTGAAGCAGGGAAGACTCAGTCAGGCTATCGTTGATAGAGAAGAAAGAGGGACTACATAGGTGATGCAACAGTTTCCCCAAACACCAAGCCAGGGTGCCCCAATATCAGCCAGGTGAAATTTGTACTCCATGTTGGCCGCTGACACTAAGCTAAGAAGGGATGTAGAGCAACCTGCAGTTTTCCTGAACATTATTTCCCTTGCATTGGTAAAGATGGCCCTGTGAGAGTTTTCCAGGGCGTTGATGACCACTTCTGTATGGGGTTTCAGGTGATTCCATTGCTTGGGTTTCCATTATTACTTTTCTATTCTTCCTGAACTATGGCAACTTAGGGAAAAACAGGATGGGGAAGGAGGGAAGAATGCCACTGGGTTTTGTTGTTTTGCTCTAGAAACTGAGAGCTTTGGATGATGGGAAGTGAGGTCCACCGACGTGCTATAGTAGAAGAGCGCAGAGGTGCACTGGGAGCCAGAGCAACCAGTTAGGGATTAGACTGAGGAGACCTGAGCTCTAAGCAGATGCAGAACCAAAGCAACTGGTGAGGTTGGGAAAGTATTTGGGACCCCCGGGACCCCCCTCCCTCCGCCCTCCTTTTTTTTTTTGGCTGAGGCAATTGGGGACTTGGCCAGAGTCACGCAGCTAGTGAGTGATATGTACCTGAGGTCGGATTTGAACTCAGGTCCTCCTGACTCCAGGGCCGGTGCTCTGTTCACTTCACCATCTCGCCGCCCCTGATTGTTTTCACTGTTCCAAAAAAGTGCCTTGGATTGTGGCCCCCAAGTGTCTTTCCATGACTTGTGGATTCAAGAGGAGTTTGGGAAGTTGATTGAGGAGTGAGCTTCCTAGAAGGAAGTGCTTGGATTTTTTTTGCAGTTTTGTCATGTTTAATAAACCACATGATCAAATGCAAAAAGCTGATTCTTGTATAATAGCAACATAAAGCAAGGTTTCTTGAGTTTAGCAGCTTTGTTGCCTGTATTTGTAATTTAAGGAAATGCTACATTTCAGTGAGAAGTTAGTAAAAATAAAGATGCAATTCTTTTCCCCATCCCAATTCCTGGACCCTCTGAAATCTATCCGTGGATCCCAGATTAAGAACTCCTGGTACAGAGAATCAAAATTGAGCTAGGGAATTTCATAGGGATTGTCTAGAGGAAAATATATAAATACTTCAGTAATAATGAGCCATATTTCACAATGTGAACTAGATTCATTCAGGACTTGAATCACCAAAGATTTCCTTCCTGCTGCGCCTTTTGAGGCTGGCAGCTTGGTGGGGTTGGGTTATAGGAATTTTCAAGAGAATAGAGAAAATCTTTTGTGCCTGTAAGTCCAAGGGACCTTGATGGACTCACTGGGCTGGTGACTGGAGTAGCACTCCACCTGGTGGTCAAAATTGTGAACAACATGCCTTTGCTTATTTGGCAAAGTGGAACGTAAGCTAAGGGAAAAAGGACACAAGCCAGTGTGGGTTGCTGCTACTGCAGCATTTTAAAAGTCACCTGGCCTACTCACCATGTGCTCATGCAGCTCACACCCATATTACATATTTTATTATCTTTGTTCTACAGATGGAGAAATGAATAGCTAGGTGGCACAGTGGGTAGTGTGCCAGGCCTGGGGTCAAGAAGACTCACTGACTTCAGATCTGGACTCAGACACTTAGCTGTATGATCCTGGGCAAGTCACTTAGCCCTGTTTGCCTCAGTTTCCTCATCTGTAAAATGAGCTGAAGGAGGAAATGGCAAACTACTATAGTATCTGCCAAGAAAACCCCAAATGGGGTCATGTTGAGTCGGACACAACTGAAATGATTCAACCACACGAACCAGAAGACAGTGTGAATGTTCATTTGTTTCAGTCACATCCAACTCTTTACAACCCCATTTGGGGTTTTCTTGGTAAAGATACTGGAGTGGTTTGCCGTTTCCTTCTCCAGCTCATTTTGCAGATAGGAAACTGAAGCACAGAAACATTAAGTAAACATAAAGAGCTAGGATATTCTATTTTCTAATACACCACGTTGCCTCTCACATCTTTCGAACATTTAAAAAAATCCCACTCCCATAGGCCACTTCCTTTGTATGCAACAAATTCACCTCTTTTTTCATTCATCCAATTTCTCTTCTTTTGGGACCCTACAGGCACCAATCCCTGCCTTCTTTGTTCTTGTGCCATGTATATTACAATGTACATGCTGCCGCTTTAAGCCCCTTAATTGTGTATTTCATTTGCACCTTCATGGCTTCCACTGAACCTTCCCACCTCTCTTTGCTTTTTACTCTTAGTCCACCTCTTCCTTCCATATATCTTAAGCTCTATCTTACTTTTCTCCTCTATTTCTTTTTTTGAGCCCTGTGTTCTATTTACAGCAGGTGTATCATTTTTATTCCCCCTTGGGTCTCTCTCTATTCCTTCCATCCCTTCTCTGCAGACTTCAGACAGCCGTCTCTTCTGAAGTGAGAGCTTTCTGTCTCATTTCCTCTGCAAGGGGCTGCCATGTCCCAGCTATTGTCTTGCTGTACCTCTTGTTAGGCCCTGACTAATTCATGTTTTCCTTTTCCCCTCACCACAACCTGAGATGTGTCTTCTTTTTTTCCCCTTCCTTTCTTCCTGAAATCCCTTCTCCGTGCCTTTCTTCCTATTATAGCCCCGGCTGGTTTTGCTGGATTCACCTGCACAGATGTTACCAGCTTAGCTGTTTCTCTTCCCCGTTTCATTCTGGGCCCCTGAAGCTCTCCCACCAGTGTCTGCCTTCCTTTTATCATGAAATGCTCTTTGGCAGTTTGCATCTATACCTCATTTTTCAACACGGAGGGTTCTACACAATTCATTTTTTTTAATAGGCAACTCTGCTACGTCCTTATCATCCACACCTAAAACATTTTCCTGACTCCAAATTATGTTCAAAATATTTTGAGCTTCATCTATAGGATTATTTGGTTGTTCTTCCCCACCCCCTTTCTCTGTACCTCAATGGGAGGCACCTGTAAGGAGGTTAACTCCATGCCTCCATTACCACAGAGCTCTAGTCCACACTTATAATTCCCAAACCTGCCTGCCACTTTTAAAGGAACTATTATCATGTAGCATATCTTTCAGAGCAGGTCACAGAATTTCTGCTGTCCACTGTTTCATTCCAGAAGACAATGAAGAGCCTACCAAGTAGAATCACTACAAAATTCTCCCACTACTCCTGAGATTCAAGAAAAGAGCCCAAGAGTATTTATTTCATAAAAGATAACAGGCACCACTGATCAGTGTTGCTGTTCAGTCATTTTTCAGTCATGTCCAACTCTTAGTGATCCCCATCTGGGGTTTTCTGGGCAAAGACACTGGAGTGGTTTGCCATTTCTTTCTCCAGCTCATTTTACAGATGAGGAAACTGAGGCAAACAGGGTTAAGTGACTTGCTCAGGGTCACACAGGTAGTATCTGAGGCTAGATTTGAACTCAGGAAGAGGAGTCTTTCTGGCTCCAGATCTGGCACTTTATCCATTGCACCACCTAGTACTGCTTTAATTTCTCCTTATATGTTCTTTGGGAGAAATTTGGTTTCTCTGCTGATCTGAAGCCCATGCCAAACTTCTTACTCCCCAAGTACTGCAATTATTGTCAAAATAATGACTGCAAATATGTCCCATGATTCTCCAATCATGAATAATCAAGGTCTGCGTTGCATAATCTCTTTCTAGGTGATTGCTTTCCAAGTACCTGGATATTCAGAAGGTTGGCACTCAGAATGGTGCCTGATACATAGTAGGTGCTCACAAAATAATTTTTAACTGACTGGATTCTCACATTAAATCTTAACTTAAAGGGGCCATCTAATTGTTCTTCTCACCTTAACAAAGCTTCTCTCTTCCTTCAGGCTTCTTCTCTTATACCCTTTCTGGAAGACAAACAGACCACACCAGCAGCCCTAGAGGGCTTTTTTCCTTCTTTCTCCCTCCTCTTCCCTGTCTTCTTCTACTCCTTTATCCTGCTTCAGTTTTCCAGCCCTTTTCCTTCTTCCCTCTTCTTAAAAGTTCCTGTTGGCAGCTGGCCACTGACTTGCGCCATATTCCTAGCTGATGCCTGGAGAGAGTGAATCAGACCTCAGCAGATCCACAGTCCCGCCAGGCTTCTCTTGCAGACTCTGTTTGACTCGTGCCCACGCCATGCTATCTCTCTCTTCTACCTCCTTCCCCTGGGCCTGCCTGTCTGGACACCATCTACTGCTCTTTGTTCTTGGCCTTCCCATTCCCAGGAAGTGGGGACTCACAGGGCCGTGGTATTTTCCTCAATAAGCACTCCTTATCGGCAAGGGGAAATTATTCCACTTTTCCTTGTGGAGTAGAAAGGGCAGGTATTATCTCTAATTTATAGATGGAGGAGTCTTAACATAGCCAAGGAATGTGACTTGTCTGAGGCCATGAATTGATTTTATAGTAGAACCCAGGTGTCCTAATTCTCAGGCCCATTAATTCCCATTGCCTCACTAAGTATGAGACATGGTATCTTGTCTTAAGGCAGACCTGCACAACTGGGCAGTAGGTAGGGGCCAAAATTAAAATAGGCTCATCTTCTTCTGGCCGAAGATAGGTTAGACTAGAGACATACTGAAGAAGATTGGTTGCCATGGGTCACAGGACACAGGACAAACAGGAGAGAGTACAGCGGCACCCTACATTTTTCGCATCCACAGGCCATATGTTGTGCAGGCCTATCTTAAGGAGTTTCTGATCCATAAAGGTACACATAAAGGTATGCTGGTAAATGAAAGCCATTTCTCTGGAAAACAAAAACAGAAACATATATACACAAGATACTTTTAGGTTTAATTAATTAATCAATTACTTGTCAATTAATTAATTGATTACTCAGTTAATCAAAGTATTTTACAAGTACTTCTAATTACAAGATACTTTTAAGTTTAATTAAATTAATTAATCAGCACTGTCTCTTAAGTCTAAACAAGCCCTGATTTATAGCATTGCTGATATCTGAGGTATAAAGTGCTCACGCTGAAAATTTAACAACTGGCCCTTATGAAGTAGCAGACCCCCAATTACCTCAGTTATTAACCCTTCTTAATTCAGAAAACCACATCCTCATTATGACAGGGAACAATGGTACAGATGAGCAGTCAGTGAAATGACTCCACAGGGGGGTTTCATGATTTTGCAGGGGTGGAAGCTGGAGAGGGGATTTGGTTATAATGCAATAACATGTTATTGTACAACAGCCTTAGTTTGGGTCACTTGAAAGAGAGTCTGCCCAAAGCTGTGGTGGCCTTGAGATGTTCCCTGAACTTTGCCATTGCCTGCTTTGCTTTTACTTCTCTTAGGGCTTTTGAACAACTCTATGGACTTGTTCAATGAGATGTCTGGGTTGACAAATAAAAATTTGCCACTTTTCCAGGAGGATTGCTCATTATGTGAAACCTAGGTTTTAATGCTGGATCTACCATTAACGATTTGGGGGACTTTTGGCAAGCTTCTTAACTTCCATACAATCTTAGTTTTCTGATTTATAAAAGGAGGAGTCAGGCTAAAGGATTTCTTAGGGCCCTTCTAGCAGTCTGATTCTACAGGGTGTCCCAAAATTGTGGAAGCTATTAAATCGTCAGATTGCATTAAGTCTTTGGGGATATCCTGTATGACTGGTTCTATGTTAAGGGTAGAAGCTTAACGTTTGACTATCCTCCCCTCCCAGACTCACCAAAAGCTTCTTCTGTGATATCTCACAATTATTATCCCAGCTTTTCTTATTGGTTAACACTGGGCGCTAACTTGGAAGGGTGGATAATATGTGTAAGGACAATGGGAGCACTCCCAGGATTGGGCTTAAGAGTCAGAAAGACCTCAGAATTCAGGGGTGGGGAATCTGCTAATTTGAGGCCACACGTGGCCCTCTTGGTTCAGCCATTTGACTGAATCTAGACTTCACAAAACAAATCCCCCTAATAAAAGGGTTTTTTTTCTGTAAAACTTAGACTCAGTCAAAAAGTCACACCCCCATGACCTAGAAGGCCACATATAGCCTGGAGGCCACAGGTGCCCCACCCCTGATCTAGATGTTTTTGAATTCTGCATTTGTCATTCAGTGGATCAAAGTTATTCCCCCTAACTTTGTGTCACCTGAAAATGTAATAAGCATGGCATTTGTGCTCTAAAGTATTAAGCCATGCAGGAGCAAGCACAAATCCTTGGGGCATTCCACTGAAGACTTCTTTCTTTCTATGTTGACATCAAACCATTAAGATCACTCTTTGAGTTCAGCCATCTAACATCTAATTGTACTATCATCTAGCCCACATCTTACCTTCTTTTCAACAAGAACAGTATGCAACACTATGTCAGATGATTTGCTAAAATGAAATATTTAAATAAAAATTTAATATTTGTATTTATTTTGTTAGATATTTAAATAAATATTTAATAGATTCAAATCGTTCCCCTGATCTATCAATTTAATAATTGACCAAAGAGGAAATTAGGTTAGTCAGATACAACCTACTCTTGAGGAAACCATGCTGGTTCTTTGTGATCACTGCTTCCTTTTCTACATATTCACCACCCATCCCTTTAAAAGTAAATTCTACAATTTAGGCAAGAACTCAGGTGAAGTTTGCCAACCTATACTTTGCATAGTCAGGGACAGAGGCTGGCAGAGAAGTATGACAAATAACTAGTTTTCCCTCATTATGCAGCTCTGTCTCTGCCAACTCTGATTAGTTCCTGCCAAGCTGCTACATATTAACTACTGTGTTAGGATAAGCACCTAATTAGTAGAGATTTTCTGCCTAGAAAAAGGGACTGAGAACCGGGGCTGGTTTTTTGGTTTTTTTGGTTTTTTTAATGTTTTTAACAAACATACAGCAAGTTTACAGGTATTAACAGTTTCCAAGCCTATAAAAGCCAAAGTAAAGTTCCTAGGGGCTATAGGTCATTGCTTGAAATCTGTTTTCTGGTATTAAGTAAAATTCTGAGATTTTCTGGTTCTGAAGTCAGAAAGATTAAGGCAACAATGCTGGAATTAATCCAGAGGTTTCAATAAAAAGCAGCTGAACATTTGAAGTGGTGGAGGAGAGATCTCAATTTACATTTTCTATTTCTTTATGAATTAGGACTCCATTTCCCAGCTCCTTTCTATAGAGTATTATCTATGAATGTGTATGCCAATGTTTTAAAAAATTAAGTAATTTTCTAATTGTCTTTAGAAAAAAACAAATCCTGCCCTGGAGTGGACATTTCTGGAACTCTCCGTTTCTGACACTTGGATCTGGGGTCTTTGATATCCAATAAAGCAGCTGCTCCATCTTTAGCAGACACTCTGACTAGCATTGCAGTCAGCCCAGGGAGCTGTTTCTGCCCTTTCAGCAGGTAAGTCTAAACAATTCAACTCTTTACCTATGTCAACCAACAGACATGACTCCAAAAGACATGAATAGGAACTTATTTTGTTACAAGAGAAAACATGCCAGGTCCCCTGTTGTGTAGAGTGCAAAGGAGGTCGATGATGCAGGCAGGACCTTGGGTATTTCCACACCTGGTAACAAACATTAAGTGCAGAACCATAGGGTGAAGCAGTCCTGGGGTGTATGCTCTGTGCAGGGAGAAAACTCACAGATCAGTCATTGAATACAGCTTCACAATGCTCAGATTTTAGGGAGTTTTCTAGGTTCTGGCCAGACTGTACCCTAACTTAGGCATCTTGACCTATGGTGCTTCACTTAATTTCCCCTCCCATAAATCTTAAATGACAGTTATCACTTGCAAATCACAACTCCCACCATCGCAGTTCCTATATATTGTGGGATGGCATAAGAAATTAAACGGGCATTTTGGGGGAGTTTTGCAGAACCTGCAGATGACACGGAAAAAGTTTAGAAACTCAGAAATGCATGAAATATGTATAGTATTGTATAATATCAACAAATTTTATCAATTTAATACCATAGTAATTCAGACTTCTTCTGTGGTACAAAGGGAGGGCCAAAAAATGTTATGTGGATTTTCCAGATGGGGATGGGGTGGGGGGACTGTGCCCCAGATTCTCCCCAATGTGGAAGGAAGGAATAACTGTGGTTTCCCTGTTTCCTGAGCAGACAGCTTTAGCCTCAGCTCCCCTGACCTATTCTTTGCTTCAAGCCCTTCTTAGCTAACTTGTCTTTGATAAGCACATATATTTCCTTAACTGATGCCTTCCACACTCAAACTGTCATGCTTTGTGAAGCCCAGTTTTCCTCCATAGTTTCTTTTCCTCTTTTCAGCCTCTCCCCTGACTATCTCTCTGCTCCTTAGCATTTTCTCACTCATACTTCCCACCCTAGGATCCTCTCTATTGTCACAAGATATTTCTCCCAGCAGTATTTTCTCCATACAGTTATCCCTTCCATATCACAGGGGTTAGGGGTGTGGTGGCCCCATGATCTGGAAAATCTGCATAAAACCAGTAGGGGTAGAGGCAGACCCTTCACCTTCATTTTCCTTTAGGAAATCATATTTCTCATATGATGACAGAATCTACTGAAATGCCTTTTTTATAACAATCCTGTATTTCTGAGTTTCTAAACTTTTCCTATATCATCTGCTGACCTTTGTGTGTCGTCTGCGGCTTCTGCAAGACTCCCCAAAAATTCCCATTCGATTCCTTATGCTGACCCATGATATATTGAAACCAATATAGGGAAAGTTGCGATGTGGAACGGTTAACTCTACAATGTTAGTATCATCAAGATCTACATTTTCTCCCATATGAAATCAGTGTTCACATTGCAACAGGGTATAATACAACGCACAAAAAAGCTAGGGATTTAGGGAGTATTTCTTTGCAGACAGAAACAATCAAATACACCTGGCCCGGCAGATGGCATGGCCCTTTTACTCTCCATCATTGTTGATCATTCTAGTTTCCAAGGCACGGGAGTCAACCTGGAGGAGAGACACAGAGGGAGCTGGAGCCATGTTATCCTTCTGGAAGGTGAAAAAGAAGCAGTATCAGGTCCCACCAGCAACGACCCCTCCACAGAAGAAGATGATGGGGAGCCCAAAGTCTGCCGTGTGTGTGGAGACAGAGCTACTGGTTACCACTTCAATGTCATGACCTGTGAAGGGTGCAAGGGATTTTTCAGGTAGAGTCACCACACCAGTGACTATCTTTTCACCACTAACCTTATTGAAACAGAAAGCAACCAGGTTCTGGTCTGGCTATGCCACAAACCTAAGATGTGACCTCATCTTTCAAATGGGGATAATCTATGAAGATATAATGATAGATGTGAAAGCACTTTGAAAAATTAAAAGTTTAGAATTTTTTAAAAATAAAAATACTACTAAAAGTATATTAATGTATAACTCGTGGCCCTAGGGATCTCTAAAGAATCTGGGCTCAGATCAAGTGGGTCTTACCCTGGGGTCACAAAAAGGTCATTTTCTCTTTCTCTGTTTATTGCACACATCCAGAGTTTATTCCAAGAAAATCTCCAAATATATTTTACCTCCCGCCTATAGTTTCCTAAAAATAAATAATATGGTCCCCAGTTCCCATATAAATACTCAGGGTAACAAATAAAACTCATAAGGGAGTGGAAGATGGCATTTCTTTTACCCCACTGCAAAGTAAGAAGATGCAAAGGACACAGTAGCTCATAAAAGTCGAGAAAAAATACATAACACATTCACAACTGTCCACAGAAAGTTGGATTTGAAGTCAGGAAAGCCTAAGTGAAAATCCTGCCTCTGACACTTATGTTAGCTATGTGACTTAATCTTTCTGTGCCTGTGTTTTCTCCCCCTGAAAACATGGAGGTTGTATTTAATAATCTCTAAGGTCCCTCTCAGCTCCAAATCTGAGATCTCAGAATTTTACCCCTAAGAAGGAACTGAACTTGTAGCTGCCATTGAAGAAACACTCATATTCAGAGGCAGCTAAGTGGTGTAGTGGATGGAAAGCTGGGCCTGGAGTCAGGAAGATCTGAGTTCAAATCCAGCCTCAGATCCTTACTAGCTGTATAACCCTGGGCAAGTCACTTAACCTCTGTCTGCCTTAGTTTCCTCAACTGTAAAATGGGGATAATAATAGCACCTGCCTCCCAGGGTTGTTGTGCGTATCAGACAGGATGTTTATAAAGCACTTAGCACAGTACCTGGCACACAGTAGGCACTTAATAAATGCTTGTTCCCTTCTGGTGAATCCCTGATTCTCCCCAACGGTCTTATACAGTCACCTCAAGTACTCTAGCAACCCCTGTGGGTTGGATTCCCCTAAAAAAGCAAATAAACCTTGGGGCTGTTGGACAAGACGGGCATCCTTCTTTCCATCGGAACTGCTATGTCCAAAAAATTCACAATGATTGTGGGAAGGCATTGGGAGAAGACATGGAGGAAGAAGGACCAAGGCGCACCCTTTCCCTCCTGTCCCCTCGTAGCTTTAATCCTCACTGCTGCTTTCACCGTGGGACCATGCAGGGGACCTTTTTCCCCCTAAAGTGATGTTGCTCAGGAAATGCCCTCTTGTCTCCTGGAAAGTTTGCTTCCAAAAATCTCACCCTTGGTGCTGCCCAAGGAGGGGAGCGACACAGTCAGACCTATGCTTGAGCAATGCCTCAGATGGATTTAAAGGAGAGAGAATAGATGCTGGGAGACCAACTGGGAGCTTTGGCTCCAGCTCAGGCAAGAGGTAAGGAGGACTTGAATGAGGGGGTAGGCTGTGTGAGGGAAGAGAAGAAGACAGATGGATATAAGGACTGTTGTGAAGAGAGAATCAGATGGAGTGACAAAGAGAGAAAGGAAAGAACAAAGGAAGGAGGAAGGAAGGAAGAGAGAGAGAGAAAGTGAGAGAAAGAGAGGAAGGAAGGAAGAGAGAGAGAAAGAAAGAAAGAAAGAAAGAAAGAAAGAAAGAAAGAAAGAAAGAAGAAGAAAGAAAGAAAGAAGAAAGAAAGAAAGAGAAAGAAGAGAAAGGAAGAAAGAAGGAAGGAAAAGAGAAGAAAGAAAGAAAGAGAAAGAAAGAAGAAAGAAGAAGAAGAAAGGAAGGAAGGAAGAAAGGAAGGAAGGAAGAAAGGAAGAAAGGAAGAAAGAAAGGAAGAAAGAAGGAAGGAAAGAAGGAAGAAAGAGAAAGAAAGAAAGAAAGAAAGAAAGAAAGAAAGAAAGAAAGAAAGAAAGAAAGAAAGAAGAAAGAAAGAAGGAAGGAAAGAAGGAAAGGAAGAGAGAAAGAGAGAAAGAGAGAAAGAAAGAAAGAAACAAAGAAAAGAAAGAAAGAAAGAAAGAAAGAAAGAAAGAAAGAAAGAAAGAAAGGAAGGAAGGAAGAAAGAAAGAAAGAAAATACAACCCAGTTGCCTGTTACTGCTGATTTTTTTGTAGCTTTCCATTGCTTACAGTGTTTTGATAAAAGACAGCTCTGCCTTTGTAACAGCTGCCACATGCAGTTCCTACCAGCAGTAGCTGTCCAGTTTCATCAATTTCATCTTTTGGAATTCTTCTTTAATATTTACAAATAGGAAAAGGCATTATGCTCTAAACTAAATATGTGTTTCCTTATTTTATTTTCCTATGCAAAGGGACAGCTATGCTGCCTATAAATTTAAGCCTGTATTTTGGTTTTCTTGACTAACTCTTCCACCAGAAACTTACTCCAGTCCCCCAGTGTGGGTTGGAGGGATTATACTGACTGCCTCAGAAATGTTCCTTCTGTGGATAAGCCTGGCTCTCAGGTTTCTCAGAGTTGAGGTTATCCATTAAGCAAACCCTGAGGCTGGCAATTCCCAAAACATTTCCTTTCTCTGACTAGAAACCTAGATTCTGGTATCATGGTAATTAAGAAATTAAAAACTTCCTCCTCCTCAATCAATGTACAAGCATTTGTAAAGCACCTACTCTGTGTGTCCCACACTCTGCTAAATGCTAGGGATGCAAAAAAATTCTGAAATAATCCCTATTCTCAAGAAGCTTACATATGTAAGTATGCACAGAGTAGTCAGGCAGAAATAGTGTTAGTAATTGGGTAATCAGGAAAAGCCTCCTGGAGAAAGTAGTGCTTAGGCTGCATCTTGAAGAAAGAGAGGGATTCTAGGTGGTGGAGGGGAGGAGGGAGTGCTTTCTAGGTATGGGAGACAGTTAACGCAAAGTACGAGAATTGAGATATAAAATACCATGTGTGAGGACAAGAGAAGTACAGCTTAGCTGGATCTTACAGAGTGGGAGGAGGATAAATGGCCAATAAGCCTGGAAAGGTAGTTTGGGGCCAATTTGTGAAGGGTTTTAACACACTCAACAGAAAAGTTTGTGTTTTAACACAGAGGCATCAGGAAGCCATGTCAGTTTACTTAGTATGGTGGTGACATGGTCAGATCTCTGCTTTAGAAAAAAAAAAAACCCAACACCCTGGCAGTTCAATGGAGGATAGGCTGGACTGGTGAGAGGCTCAAGTAAAGTAGACTAATTGTGATACTATTGAGATGATCTAGATGAGAGAGGATGAGGCCCTGAACTGGAGTCCTGGATGTGTAAATAGAGGGATGTTCATGTATGAGAGATGATGTTGGAGATAGGAATGGCAAGATTTGACCATTGATTGGATAACGTTAAGGGGTTTGTCTTTTTGAGTTGCCATATTTTCCAGAAATACTGGACCCAGAGTATGTAGGAGGCCCTGAATGTATCAAAGACAAAGCTCCTCCTGAGCTGACAAGACCTAGAGGACCACGTGTGGCCTCGAGGCTGTAGGTTAAGTTTGGATTCAGTCAAAGGACTGCACTTGAGGACCTAGAGGGCCACATGTGACCTTGAGGCCATAGCAGTTCACAAGGGAAAAGAATGTGGTTTTTGCCATCACCTAGGGGGTTTTGTCTGTTTCCTACCTTTATTGCCCCTTTCCTCCTCCCATGCCATGCCCTTTTAGGTAAAGATTTCTGGCATCTCTTCCTCCCTTTGTCCTACTGTTATAAAAATACAAACTTCTGTATGGATTGTGAACTCTTTGGGTTCCATATGCATGTTCATTTTTCTTGTGATAAACTTAGTTTTTACGTAAGTTTCATGAGGTTGTGATTGCCTGGTGACAATATGTGGTGTAAGGGAGAGTGAATTGTTGAAGATGACACCAAGGTTCCAACCTGGGCGACTAGATAAATGGTAGTGTCTTCATGAGAAATAGTTGCATTGGGGAAAGGGAAGATCATGAGTTCAATTTTGGATATGTTGAGCTTTAAGTGTCTTTGGGACAGAAATCTCATTTGAAATGTACAAAAGGCCGTTGGTGATGCAAGACCCAAGACCAGAACAGAACTTTGGAGAATGCCCATACTCTCCAAAATGTGTGATATGAATGATGAGCCTGCAAAGGAGACCGAGGAGACCAAGGAGAGCAATGTTTCAAAAACTCATAGAGAAGAGATTATGTAGGAGAAGAGGTTGGTCAATGGCATCCTGTTCAGCAGATAGATGAAAAAGGATGAAGACCTAGAAAAAGCCATCAGATTTGGCAATAAAGAGAACATTGGCAACTTTGGAGACAGTAGTTTTAGTTGGGTTATGGGGATACAAGCCAGATTGCAAAGTGGGGGAAGAAGCCAGTAATCAGTGAGGGCAAGTAGATTGAAAGAGTATTAGAGAAAGAAATCCAGAATGAAAATAAGTCTATTCACTATGGAATAGGAATTTCAGAGGGCACAGTGGAAGAGGTGGGCAGGCTTGGAGAGGGAGACGGGTGGAGTATTGTTAAAGAGAATAGGGACAAGAGAATGAGAAGTGAGGATTGAGAATAGTTTGTTCCTATGTGGTCATTAATTCAGTAGTACAGGCACAGGGAAGAGTTATAGGTAGTGGAATTTGTTAGTCATAGGGGTAGTGTGAGGAATAATGCTCACAGTTGTTGTTTTTCACCAAGACTTTCCTCCATTGCTTTTGTTTCTTTCCTCTCATTTTAGGAAAGAATGTTCTCTTTTAATTTATATTCTCATAAACAATTCTTACTTCATTTCTTCTAGGAATTCTAAATGATCTTTTGACCAAGATGCGTTTTCTTTGAGGTTTTGCTTGTAGATGTTTTGGAACTATTCTCTTCTGGGTTTGTATCTTTGTTTTAGGGCTAGGCTCTGTACACTTCCAGTAGAACCATCAAGGCCTTACTGCTAGGGTCAGAGCAATAACACTGCACCCTTGTTTTTCTCTCAGGGTCTGACTCTGAGATCTCTTCTCTTAGATTAGAGTTCCTGATCTTTCCCCTTTTCCCGCCCCCTGTCATGTTCCACCAGTTCCTGCCATACTCATTTGTTTTTTGTTCAATTGTTTCAATTGTTTTCAACTCTTTGTGACCCCATTTGGGGTTTTCTTGGCAAAAATACTGGAGTGGTTTGTCATTTCCTTCTTCAGCTCATTTTACACATGAGGAAACTGAGGCAAACAGAGTTAAGTGACTTGCCCAGGGTCACACAGCTAGGAAGTGTCTGAGGTCAGATTTGAATTCAGGAAGATAAGTTTTCCTGATTCCAAAGCCAGGCATTCCATCCACTGTGCCACCTAACTTCCATAAAATAATTTGCTAGTGGGATCAAAAAAAATTGCTAGTGGGCCAAATTTGTGCTCTTGTGCTAGACAGATCACCCACTGTTTTTTTTTTCTTAGCTTTCTGATCACTATTCAGTTTGGTGTTCATCTGAGATCTTTGTTGGAATAGTTGCTGGGGAATCCCGGCTGCACTGATTTCTCCTCCTCTGCCATCACAAAGGGCTGTTGCCCCAAACAAGAGGCAAAGGTGTGGGGGGAATGGTCTAGTCACTCCCTCCTGCTCCTACGGTTCTCACATTTGATACAAGGTTTGGTCACTGCTCTGAACCTGCTCTCTACTCAGTTCTTTCCTCCACTAATACCCTTAAGCAGGTCTGAGCCTCTGAATTTATGCTTCCAAAGCCTTTTGACCTATCTCATTTCGAATTCAGTATAATATAGTGGAATGTAAATTGAACTAGACCTTACCAATAAGTCTGACCTCTCATGGCCTATTTTTTCTTAACTGTCTCCCAGGCAGGAGCTCTGAGCTCTTCTAACTGTGCTTATTTCTTGCATGGCCTACTCACCTACCACCCTCCCTCTCTCTTCTTTTCCTGCTAGCTATCTGAAGGGGTATTGTAGAACAAGACAGAGGTATGTGGTTATGGGACCTGTTGCCTTGACACATTACAGATTCTCACCATTTTAAAGCTGTCTCAAAGTCCCAGGTATTCTAGCTGTTCCTTCAACCTTGGTAAAGGTAATTGATCTCTTAGCCTCTTTCTCACTGTGGTGAGATAGGAGAATCCTGCTGGATTAATAGGTGAATATGCTCAGAGTAGTGAAGGGTGGTGGAGGTAGGAGGGCTTTCCTTCCCTTCCCTCCCTGACAATTCTTCCATGGTCCCCAGCCCTTCATGGGGAGCTTATGTGGATTGTCCCTTTCTACCTCTATACCTGGGATTCAGGTTTAAGGTTTCTTTCTGACCACTCCTTTAGAAGAATCTCTTTTCCTTACTCATGTGCCCAGTGCTGGACAAAGGGAGAGGAGACCGTCTGTCTCCATGGAAACACTGCCTACAGGGCCATCCTTACAAGGAGATGGAAGGCTGTTGCTTGGCAGCAATTGGGGAAGGGGGAAGGAGGAAAGGGGAAGGCAGCCTTGCTTGAAGGAGCCTATCCTGGGGAGAGCTGCTGTAGCTAAAGAAATCTCTGATGGGGTAGGTCACAGAATACATTGCAAGTTATCATAAAAATATACCCATTTTCCTGAGTGGAAGCTTACGAAACTTACGAACCAAACCATGAATAGGTGGGTTAAAGAATGAAAAATTTGTTCTTAAGGAATGAGCTGCAGTGGATAGAACACTGGCCCTGAAGTCAGGAGGATCTGAGTTCAAATCTGGCCTCAGACCAAACACTTGACACTTACTAGCTGTGTGACTCTGGGCAAGTCACTTAACCCCAACTGCTTAAAAATAAAAAAGAAAAGAAAAGAATACACTGGCTGTTTTCTTCTTATTCTCCTTATCTGGTTCTAGAGGGAAAAGAAATTCAGTGGTAACAGCTGAAATAGTACTTTTTCACCATGTTTGGTTTTCTTTCCCTATGAAATGTAAAAGATCAGCAGAGATAGAGGACACTATATAGACAAGACCTAGACTCAAATCTGATATTTGCCATTTACTGTGTGACCTTGGACAAGTCATTCTGTCTACTGCAGGTATTTTTTTTCATTTTTATTGATATCTTTTATTTTTATAATCTAGGCATTTCTGGATGTAACACACCACTACTACCACTAGTGCCATCAGACAGCTAAGCAAAAAAGAAAACAAAACTTAACTCAGTAACCGAATCTGGTCATAAGCAACATTCTGCCCTTGTAGTCACCCACCTCTCTGCCAAGAGGGTGTTACAAGACTGGTGATTACAATTACTCAGGATTCAGCCCTTTCAGTGATCTATTCTTTTACTTTATTGCATACATCATATATGTTGTTCTCCTGGTTCTGGCTACATCATTCTATATCAGTTTAAGTAAGTTTTACCGGGGGCAGCTAAGTGGTGCAGTAGGTAGAGCTCTGGCCTTGAAGTTCAAATCTGACCTCAGACACTTGACATTTAGTAGCTGTGTGACCTTGGGCAAGTCACTTAACCCTTATGTTGCCTCACCAAAAAGCAAAATAAATAAATAAATAAGTCTTACCATTTTTCTTTAGTCTCCATAATTTCTTACCTTGCAGTAACAGAAATTCATCTTTTATATGCACTTCTTTGGAAGGAATGGGCTGCATTTGGGAGGTAGGAAGTTCCTCCTCACTGGAGGTCATCAAGCAAGGGATTAAATGCAGCAAGATTCTTGTTCAGGTTAGGCTTAAGCTATAGCTCTGATGGTCTCAGAAGTTCCTTCCAACTGTGATTCTGCAATTTCCCTTTCTATTATTTCCTCTTGGATTTTGTAATCATCCAGTTATTACATAGAAATGGATGTGATTTTTGAGGCTTTATTTTGGAGCCTACAACTTTGCTGAAACTGTTGTCTCTTAGCATCTTTGCTGGTTTCCTAGGAGTTTTCAAGTAAACCATAGGGATAGTGTTCAGTCTACTTTATTTATCATTATGCCTTTAATTTCTTTCTCTTGTCTTACTCTATTGCTTCCATTCCCAAAACTATATCAAACAACAGTGGGGAGAGTGAGCATCCTTGCTTTACTCCTGTATTTATTGGGAACAGTTCTAGTCTATCCCCTTTGCATATCATGTTTGCTTTTGATTTTGAACACATTTTTTATGATATTAAAAAGATCCTTCTGTATCTATACTTTGTAGGGTTTTGTTTATTTTTTCATTGTTTTTGGAACAAATGAGTGTTTGAACTGAATCTTGAAGGAAAACCAAGAGATTCATGTGAGATGTGAGTATATTCCTAGCTGCCTAGAGGACAATCATTGTATAAAGGTCAAAAGATGGGGGATGGAGTGTTTTTTGTGCAGAACAGCAAGTCAGTCAGAATGACCAAGAAGCAAGACTGTAATGAAGTGTGAGGATGGGAGAATATGTAAGAAGACTGGAAAGATGAGAAAGGGCCAGGGTGTACAGATTTAAATGTTGAACAGCAGTTTATATTTGACCCTAAAGTCAATAGGAAGCCATTGGAATTTATTAACCCTGGGAGTGAGAAGGGAGGGTGGCATGACCAGACTTGTGCTTTAGGAAATCACTATAGTTTCAGGAAAATCACTTTGATGACTACGTGGAACATGGATAGAGTGGGAGGGAGGCATAAATCAGAGAAACAGAATAGTAAATCATTGCAACAGTCTCGACAAGGCAATAAGGGCCTGAACTAGGGTAGTAGCCATATGAGCAGAAGGATGTAAAGGATGTGGAGGTAGAGATGACAAAATCTGGCAACTGATTCCATATATGGAGAGGGAGTTGAGAATGACACTAAGGCTACAAGTCTGGGTGACTGGAAGAATAATGTTATCCTCAATGGTAATAGAGAAGGTCAGAAGAGGTCTAGGTATGTAAGGAAAAATAATGTGTTCTGATTTGGAATTGTTGAGTTTGGTGCATGTATGGGACATCCACTTGGAAATGACCAATAGATGGTTGGTGATGAAAGACTAGAGCTTAGGAGAGAAACTTGGACAGGACATGTAGACCTGGGAGTCAGATGTATGCAGATGATAATTGAACCCATGTAAGCTGGTGAGGTCATTAAAGGGGAAAGTATAGGGAGAGAAGAGAAGGTGGTTCAGGGCAAAAACTTGGGGGTATGCTCACAGTTGGTGGTTATGGCAAGAATGATGACTCAGCACAGGAGATTGAGAAGTAATATAACCACACGTCACCCCTCTTGTGGAACCCACCTTCCTCCAAAATCCTTGTGAGGGCAAGGGTCAGACTCCTCTCTTGGTGGAGTTATGCCAACAGTCGAGCTATCCTCTATGCCACTATCCATTTTCCTTTCCCTCAACTGTTTTTGCCACAGATGAAAATATTCCCAGTGAAGGCTCTGCTTGGAAGGATGGCTCCCCCTGGCTGATCAGGACTTCCTGAGACCCAGAGCTCCTATGTGTACTGATGGAAGGAGCCCAAATTTACCATTCCAGTCTGGTGCTAATCCTAGTACCACCTTCTCTTTTTCTTCCTACAGGCGAATCGTGAAACGTAATGTCCGGTTGAGATGCCCCTTCCGGAAGGGCACTTGTGTAATCACCCAGAAGACTCGGAAGCAGTGCCAGGCCTGCCGGCTTCGCAAGTGCCTGGATAGCGGAATGAGGAAGGAAAGTAAGCACTGAAACTGATAAATGAGTCTCTCTCTCTCATTCTCTCTCTCTCTCTCTCTCTCTCTCTCTCTCTCTCTCTCTCTCCTCTCTCTCTTTCTCTCTCTTTCTCTCTCCATTTAAACAATAGTCAGTATAAACAACTTGTTCATCTTTCTACCACAGATACTCACACAGAGTTGGCCATTGGTAAAGATTTTCTGAATTGGCAAAGTGTGTGCTTCCCACAGAGGCGTCTGTGTTAGGCTACTAGCACAATTATGGGGGCAGTCTTAAGGGGAGCAGTGACAAGATTGCTGAGAGAGAGGGGAATGAGCTGTCTCATACAACTCAGTGACCAAGACCATGGCACTCCCTAGGTCATGTTGAGCAAGTCACTTCATCTCTCTAGGCCTCAGTTTCCTCATTTGTAAAACTAAGATGTTGGACTACAGAATGGGGCTCTTAATCTTTATGATATCATGGACCCCTTTGGCAGTCTCATAAAGCCTGTAGACCCCTTCTTGGAATAATGTTTTTTTTTAAATGCACAAAATAAAATTGGGGATTACAAAGGAAACTAATTATATTGTAAGATAATTATAATTTTTTTTAAAATGAACAAGTTTCCAGACCCCAGGTTAAGGACTCCTGAGCTATAGATGATCCAAAATCCCTTCCTACTGATATTCTATAATGAAGATGAGTTTATGGTAAAGTGGGAAATCATCTGGGCTGCACACTGCCATTGACTTCTTTTGCCTTTTAAGTATGTCTTTGATGTTCTTTTAAAAACTTTTTTAAATATAGGGGAGAGTAGTTTAAGGTACAGAGCCTAGGGGCCGCATTCATTTAGGGATTTAATCTTTAATCCATCCCTCCCCTTCTATTTCTTGGTCCTCCCTCTTCCATCTGCCTCCTCCCTCCCCCCACCCCACTCTTTTCTCTACTTGGACCCAACTCATTTATTTGGACCTGTCCTACCCCTCTGGAGATAGGAGGAAGGTGGTTTGACTGCCTGGGCTGCTGTCTCTGATCCATGTTGCTTAGAGAGCCAAAGAATGTTTATGCTTCCCCCTTCTAGTGGTGAGTTGACAAGCTTCAAGGGCTCCATCCTAAAGAAGTTGGCCTCAACCATATGATTATCCAAGCCCCAATCCATGTTCTCAGCTGGATTGTGGCAGGGCCTGACCCATCCCTACACACACACACACACACACTCTTCCATGTCTGCCCCTCCAAACCAGAGGACTTCCTAGGATCTCCTGAAAGAACCATGGTGCTTCTAATTTGTATTAACAGATTGACTTTTCCTCCAGGGTCTTTCAGTTGCTCTCAGGTTGGAGATATCTAGTTCTCTCTGGATAGAAGGAGAGAATGAAAGATGGAATGTTCCGCAGATAGCCAAACTTTATGGGGAAGGCAAAAGGCTGAGAATCAAACAGTGTGAAATCTTCCAGACACAAGCAATATGACCATACCCTTTATCCTCTCCCATTGTAGATTCATTCATTCTTCATTAATTTGTAACATGGACCCTTATAAAGCTACACTTGGAGGCAAAGCCAAGATGGTAGAGTAAAGGCAACAACTCTCCTGAGCTCTCCCTCAAACCCCTCCAAATATATTTAAATAATGACTCTAAACAAATTGTAGAGTGGCAGAACCCACAAAAAGACAGAGTGAAACAATTTTCTAGCCCAAGACAACTTATAAAGTCAGCAGGAAAGGTCTGTTGCACGAGGGTGAGAGAGGAGTACAATGCAGTGCAGACCAGGCTCCAGGAAACATAGAGTATGCCTCAGGGCAACTGAGTCAGTGGTAGCAGTGGTAGTTTTCAGACCTCTCAGCCCACAGATACCAAAGACAACTTAGAAGATCAGCAGGAAAAGTCTGTTACATCTGGGTGAGAGTGGAGCACAGTCCCAGTGCAGGCTATGCCAGCACAACCCCAGCCCCAGCAAACCAGGAACAGGCCTCGGGAGCCACTGGATTAGTAGTAGCAGCTGCTTCCAGAGCTCTCAGCCCACAAATGACAAGGAGGTTGAACAACTGGTTAGAAGGAGATTACAGGGGTCTCTTTCCTAGCACTGAGGCAGGACTCTGTTGTTTTGCCTATACTCAGATCTGGGTCCCAGTCCTGGGTGGCAGCCCCAGGATGTAGAGGAGTACTGTCATACCAGTGGAGCAGGGACCCTCCCCACAGTTCCAGGGCAAAAAAGAGTGCTTATGGTTGCTCACAGACCAAAACACAGGCCAGGAAAGGAGTAAATGCCTCTCCTTAGATCATCCCCCCCTTGGAAGAACTGAAAACTTACAGGTCCCTAGAAGTATCTCTGAAAACAACTGTATAAAACCCCTGAATCTTGGGACAGTGTGCCCTCCACACTGGAAGCAGAACCCTAATTTAACAAAGAGTTAAAAGTCAAGAAATAGGCTGGGAAAATGAGCAAACAACAGAAAAAAATTCTGACCATAGAAAGTTACTATGGTGACAAGAAAGAACAAAACACACACTCAAAAGACAACAGTGAAAGCTCCAACAAAGTCCAATGCCTCCAAGAAAAATATGAAGAGCTCAAAAAGGATTTTGAAAATCAAGTAAGAGAGATAGAGGAAAAATTGGAAAGGAAAAGGAGAGTGATGCAAAGAAAATCATGAAAAACAAGTCAACAACAGCTTGGTAAAGGAGACACACACACAAAAAAAAACAGACTAGGTCAAATGGTAAAAGAGTTACAAAAGTCCGATGAGGAGAAGAATACCTTAAAAAGCAGAATTAGCCAAATGGAAAAAGAGGCACAAAAATTCACTGAAGGAAAAAACTCCTTAAAAAATAGAATTGGACAAATGGAAAAGGAGGAGGTACAAAAGCTCACTGAAGAAGATAATTCCTTATAAATTAAAATTGAGCAAATAGAAGCTAATGACTTTATGAGAAATCAAGAAACAATAAAACAAAACCAAAAGAATGAAAAAAAAATAGAAGACGATGTGAAATATCTCATTGGAAAAACAACTAAGCTAGAAAATAGACCCAGGAGAGAGC
The DNA here is from genome assembly GCF_003287225.1 of Phascolarctos cinereus. Lineage (NCBI taxonomy): Eukaryota > Metazoa > Chordata > Mammalia > Diprotodontia > Phascolarctidae > Phascolarctos > Phascolarctos cinereus. The sequence continues at coordinate 111,255,683 of NW_027556098.1, forward strand.
ATTTAAAAATTATGGGACTACCTGAAAGCCATGATAAAAAAGAAAAAGAGCTTAGACATCATCTTTCAAGAAATTATCAAGGAAAACTGCCATGCCATAAATATTCTAGAGGGTGAAATAGAAATTGAAAGAATCCACTGATCACCTCCTGAAAGAGATCCCAAAATGAAAGCTGTCAGGAATATTATAGACAAATCCCAGAGTTCCTAGGTCAAGGAGAAAATATTGCAAGCAGCTAGAAAGAAACAATTCAGGTATCATGGAGCCACAATCAAGATAACACAAGATTTAGCAGCTTCTACATTAAAGGGTCACTGGGCTTGGAATAATCATGATATTCCAGAGGGCAAAGGAGCTAGGATTATAACCAAGAATCACATACCCAGCAAAACTGAATATAATCCTTCAGGGAAAAACATGGATATTCAGTGAAATAGAGGACTTTCAAGCATTCTTGATGAAAAGACCAGAGTTAAATAGAAAATTTGAATTTCAAATATAAGACTCAAAAGAAGCATAGGAAGGTAAACAGGAAAAGGAAATCATAAGAGACAATAAAATTACATTCCTACATGGAAAGATGATACTGGTAACTCATAAGAACTTTCTCATTATTAGGGTAGTTAGAAGTATATATATATATATATATATATATATATATATATATATATATAGACAGAAAGCACAGGTGTGAGTTGAATATGAAGGGATGGTGTCTGAAAAATAAAATTAAAGGTTGAGAGACAAATGTATTGAGAGAAAGGGAAAGGGAGAACAGAATGGGGTAAATTATCTCACATGAAAGAGGCAATAAAAAACTTTTACAGTAGAGGAGAAGAGGGGGGAGGTGAGGGGAAGTGAGTGATCCTTACTCTCATCAGAATTGGCTCGAAGAAGGAATGATATACACACTCAAAAGTAGGAGGGGAAGGGAATAAGAGAAGGAAGTGGGGTGATAGAAGGGAGGGCAGATTGGGGGAAGGGATAGTCAGAAACAAAACACATTGGAGAAGGGAGAGGGTAAAAGGATAGAGGGAATAGAATAAATGGGGTGGGAAATAGGATGAAGGGAAATACATTTATTAATAGTAACAATGAAAAAAAATTTGAAGCAGGTTTCTCTGATAAAGGCCACATTTCTCAAACATATAGAGAACTGAGTCAAATTTATAAAAATAAGAGCTATTCCCCAATTGATAAAGGATCAAAAGATATGAACAGTTTTCAGATGAAGTAATCAAAGCTACCTATAGCCTTATGAAAAAATGGTTTAACTCACTATTGATTGGAGAAAGGCAAATTAAAACCATTCTAAGGTACTACTTCATACCTATTAGATTGGCTGATATGACAGAAAAAGAAAATGGCACATGTTGGAAGGGATGTGGTAAAAATGAGACCTTAATACACTGTTGGTGGAGTTGTGAACTGAATCAACAATTCTGTAGAGAAATTTAAAACTATGCCCAAAGGGCTCATACCCTTTGATCTACCAATACCATTACTAAGTCTGTATCCCAAAAGAGATTAAAAAAAAAAAGGAAAAGGACCTATATGTACAAAAATATTCATAGCAGCTCTTTTGGGGGGGCAAATAATTGGAAATTGAGGGGATGCCCATAAGTTGGGGAATGGCTGAGCAAATTGTGGTATGGGATTATGATAGAATGCTATTGTGCTATAAGAAATGATTGAGTAGGATGCTCTCAGAAAAACCTGGAACCACTTACATGAGCTGATGCAAAGTGAAATGTACTGCGTACAAAGTGACAGCAATGTTGTGCGATGATTGTCTGTGAATGACTTAGTTATTCTCAGCAATACAATGATCCAAGACAACTCTGAAAGACTTATGATGAAAAATACTTTCCATCCCCAGAGAAAGAACTGATGGTGTCTGAATACAGATTGAAACATACTTTTTTTTAAACTTTCTTTATTTTTCTTGAGGGTTTTTTTTGTGGTCTATGTTTTCTTTCACAACATGACTATTATGGAAATGTTTTGCATGACTACACATGTATAACCTATATCAAATTGCTAGCCTTCTCAATGGGAGAGGGGGGATGAGGAGGGAGGAAGGAAGATAATTTGGAACTTAAAGTTTTAAAAATGAGTGTTAAAAATTGTTTTTACATGTAACTGGAGAAAAATAAAATACTAAATATATAGTGCACAAAAAAAAGAAAGAAAGCTACCTTTGGTTGGATACACTTTGTGGGTCAGTATCCATTCAAAATGATAGCCCATAAGCCCCCACCAATATGTTTATTTTTAGCAGGCCAACCAAAGAACATATTCAGATAAAAGGATGTTTAGTCAACCAGCATAATAACATAAATGACAAGAAAGATCTCCCATGTATATATGAGGGTACATTCTCTGATAGGTTACCACACAACCAGCAGAGAAGTAGACATGTACAAGGAACACACATGATGAGAGAACACATACATGTGGCCAGGCAATACACTCAGCCTGACATACCCATAGAGAACATCCATGGCTAAATACACATGACCAGGGAAACTCACTTCTCTGATGCTGTAGCGTCCCTGGTGCCCCTTGGTGATGTCATCAAACTGTTTTCTGCTCTCTTTCTAGTGGTCCTTCCCACCAACTTGTTCTCTGCCAGGCTTTCCTGCTGAGCTGCTGCTCTTTACTGCTCTCTGCTGGCCATCAGTTGTAAGGTGGCTCCTAGCTGACCCACTGCCTTCTGCAGGTTTTCAGTTGTGACAGGGTTTTTGTTGTTGTTGTTGTTGTTGTTGTTGTTTGTTTGTTTATTTGTTTGTTTTTTCAGCTTCTTGCTCTGCTGTCATCACTAGGACTACTGTCATGGATTTTCTTCTCCCCAGAGGCAATCTTTAGCTTTTATGTGATGTGAACCCCAATTGTACCCAGCCATCTAGCTAAAGAAGTCTTTAGAAATTTTGTCTTTTGAACACCATTTCTTTTATTGTTGCTCAGTGTCCCTGAGTTTAGACTTTCTTATTAGCTATGGTCTAAAATTCCTCCTGACTCTTATTATGTCCCTTGGTTGCTAAGAACCCTTCAAATCATCTCAGCGACTCCACTTAGCAAAACTGCAAAGGAGTTGGATGAAACTGGAATGGAGAGATTCCTTTCTGTTGTTCCCTATCATGATGCCTTTGGTTACTATGCAAATTAATTTGAGATCATACTGGTAGTACCATGATCTTTGCCCTATTTTCCACTAGTACCTAATCTTGCTGAGCTCTCAACAGATTCAGTCAATCAGCAAATACTTACTGAGAATTTATTATGCGCAAAGCACTGTGCCAGGCACTGAGGCACTCTGAATACACCATCTTGTTGCCCCAATGCAGTACAGACCCTATAGATCTGTGCTCAACAGAAAATGGCCAGGGGAGGGTACAACTCATACCTCCCTTTGCTGGAACAGTACTGAGAACTGTGGAACTCAGAAAAACAATGGTGGAAGTTCTTAGAGGTCAACATCTCCATGACTTTGGTGATTCAGAGTAGAGAGTGCTTCCAAGCCAGAAACTAATAAAGGAGGTTCCTTATACTCTTCTCTTGCTGTAAGTAGGCCCAGCTAGATTTTCTTCTCTTCAATTGCCACCCCAAACTCAAGTCACTACCTATAGCTCCCTCTAGCTCAGATAGCTGAGGTAATTTAGATTTTCCTTTATGGAATCCATAATCTTTCTGACTTTAGAGGAGGGTGAGCTGGTGATAATATGTAGTTATTCCTGAGCTTAGCACATGCTTAGTACATGTGGCTGGGGTGGCCTGGGGAAAGGAGAATGATCCCAAGCTCAATAGCTCAGGGCATTTGCTCCTGGTGGTATTCAAGCGTTAAGGGAATAGATTTTCCCTAAGCCAGCTCCTCTTCTCCCTTTTGTGCAGTGATCATGTCTGATGCAGCAGTGGAACAGAGGAGAGCCCGGATCAAGAGAAATAAGAGAGAACAGTTGGGGAGTCAGGCTCTGGAAGTCAAGGAATTAACAGAAGAGCAGCAGAAATGATCTTGGAGCTCCTGGAGGCTCAGAAGAAAACCTTTGACCCCACATTCTCCCATCTTAAGAATAACTGGGTAAGAGAATTAAGCATTTGGTGCTTCAGAATAGCATCCTTCATTGTACTATTAGCAAACCTTGTTCCTCATCCCCACAACTCAGGCAAGTGATATGGAACTGGGTCTAAGCTGTAAATGAAGTAATCCTCCCTTAGGGCTAGGGGCATGTGATATGCTTAATGTACTGTCAGGCTTCTCTGGACCTGCAAGTTTGAGTAGTCACAGGCTTCTTTATGATTTATTTCTTTACTCTGAGAACATGGCACAGTATGGTCCAAAGTGATAGCTCCATGTTAGGGCTAAAAGGTGAGAAGTAAAAGGATCTTAGAGACTATGATATAATCCAGTCTCCTCATTTTACAGATGATAGAAATGAGGCTCAAAGACATAAGATAATAATGATGATGATGATGATGATGATGATGATGATGATGATAACTAGTGTTTATGTAGTGCTTTAAGACTTGGAAAGCATTTTCATGTGCTATCTCATTTGATCCATACAACAATCCTGGGAGGTAGGTGCCATTATTTCCCCCATTTTACAGGTGAAGAAATTGAGGTAGTCAGAGGTTGACCTCCTTAGGATCACACAGCTAGTAAGTGTCTAAGGCTGGTTTTGAACTCAGATCTTCCTGATTTCAAGTCATCTAGTTGTTCATATAGCTATTAGTTACTGGGATTTAATCCCAGGTTTCCTGACTCTCAGTCAAAAACACTTTGGACTGCACCATACTGTCTTTTTTCCTACACAGAAATATCTTCATACAGTGTGCTTGCCAAGATGGGCAATATGTGCATACACATCTAGAGTCATCTTTGTACTGGCAGCTAACATTCAATGTGGTTGGTATATATCTGTGTAATGTGACTGATGGGCATAAATGTCCTTGCTTTCTTTCCTCTGCTTCCTCTCCTCCCATACTTTTCCTTCCATACTTTTCCTTCTGTTATGTTACCTTCCCTCCCTTCCTCTTCCCTCCCCTCCCCTCTTCTTCTCTTCTACTGTAATGATCTGTTTCCCAGGGGCCTGAAGCACAGAGCAGTGACCCTAAGATTCCCGAGTCCATTGCCAGTTCAGAGGAAGAAGCTGCCAAGTGGAACAGTATCACCAAAGGTCTCTGCCCTATGTCTCTGCGGCTACAACATGAAGATGGCAGCATTTGGAACTACAGAAACTCAGGAGACAGGTCAAGGGAAATGATAGCTTCCTTTTTGCCCCACGTGGCCAACACGTCAACCTACATGTTTAAAGGCATCATCAATTTTGCCAAAGTCATCCCCTGCTTCCGGTAGGATATGGGGATATATTGGGGAAAGATGGTATAGGAAGGGGCAAAAAAATGGCATCAGTCAGGTGGTCAACAAATATTTATTAAGTACTGTGTGTCAAGTACTATGTGACTATGCTAAGTGCTAGAGAAATTAGTAAGGGCAGAGATTAAAGGGCTCTAAGGTGGGTCTTCCTTCCTCTGAATGTGGATGAGATATCAGTATCCTCAAGGCTCTCTATTTGTTTTTGGCCAGCCAAGATTCAGGTTTTTCCCATGAAGAGGAAGGAAATTTGTGACCACTTGGTGTCATTTAGAGAGTAGAAGAGATTTGGAAAGGAGCTCTGAGCAGAGTGGCCCTCAAGACAAAGGATCACAGGCAACTTGTCCCTAAGGAGGGGATTGGGAAGACTGGGCTAGGGAATGTTGATTACCTAGCATTGAGCAAGCAAGCTATCATCAGGTGTGCTGAGTTCATATGATGTTGCCACCAATGCTATGCTTACCCTTTCTAGTCAGCCGATAACTGGGGGCATGAGGAAAGGGAGGAGGCTCCAAGCCAACTTAATTTATGGATTGTTAAAGGAGGTGACCTTAGAAATTATCTAATCCCTTCCTTGATCATACAGGTGAGACTGATGCCCTCAAATGGTAAATGACTTCCCCAAAGTTATGCAGGGAATAAGTAGCAGAGTTAGGATTGGAATCCAGGTCTTCCAATTCCAAATCCAGGACTCTGTTGCCAGTAACAGAGGCAATGACCTCCTGGACCTGGGATAAACCTCAGAGACCCTTCAGCAGTTTGCTTGGGAATGATGAGAACCTGGGGGTCACTTTCTACCACTCTTGGGGGAGGGGATACTGTGTTTGGCAATGGAGGTTAAGGCTATGGATGGCTGCTTGATTTCTTTATACGTGAGCAGCAGGTCTTGGGTTCTTGAGTAAGAACACATACATGTCCTTTGGAGTTGAATGGAAAAGGCTTTGACTTTAATAATCGAATAGAAATAGATTCTATTGAGATGAATCCATTTTCTATCCTGTCCCACAAATCTACCTATCAAGTCCCTTGTCATTGTTTTGGGCACCCATGGGCAAGAGGTTATGTACATGTCTATGCCTAGTGGTCAGGGACACAGATGGATCAGTGGGGAAATGGAAGCTCATTTGAATTGTGCTCCTTTGGTGGTCTGGGAATTTTCCCCCATTTCTGGTTTGCTTCTTCCAAGGCTGTTGGAGATAAGAGGAGACTAGGCTGAGCTAAGCTGGTCTGTGCTAAACTATGCTGGACTTACTCCTTGTGGTCCTACTGTCATCCTTTGCCTAGTTTCCTCAAACATGTTCAGAAAAGATTGGGAGATGAGAATCCCTGCTAGTGAATGGGGAGCTGGTTGGACAATATACTAGGTTGTTAAAAAGAAAGAGACGTGAGGGGCAGCTAGGTGGTGCAGTGGATAGAGCACTGGCCCTGAAGTCAGGAGGTCCTGAGTTCAAATCCAGCCTCAGACCAAACACTTGGCACTTACTAGCTATGTGGCCTTGGGCAAGTCACTTAACCCCAATTGCCTAAAAAAAAAGAGAGAGAGAAAGAAAGAGACGTGGAGAGAATTGCCACAGTGATACTTTTCTTGTGCTGTCCCTACACCAGAGAGCCACATAAGCTATGTCTACATAGCCCTACTGAATCAACCACCATTTTGACTGAATTGACACAGTTGAGCTAATTTGACTGAGTTTTCCCCCTGTGGAATTGATTAATTGCGTAGTATTATATAATGCAAGCTGAGATGGTAGTGAGTTGCCAGTCACTGAAGAACTTCAGACAAAAGCTAGATGACCATTTGATGAGGATGTTGTGGGAAAGAACTGGAATAAATGGCCTCTGAGGGCCCTTCCAACTCTCAGATCCAATGTCCAAGGACCATTGCTACTGGAGGTCTGGACTTGACCCAGAGATTCAGCAGACTCAGGGCAGAAGGACATCGTTAGAACCCTGAGTAAGCCTCTGAACCACCCTGAGGAAATTTCAGGAGCTTCCAGACTGACCTGAGGTTCCCTCCCAAGACTCCCTCTTCTCTGCCTCTTCGTTCACTCCAGGTTGTAGTTTCTTGGCACTTTTAAGACCTCCCAGAACAGAAGCTACCTTGGTCAAGGAACAGATTCTCCAAAGGACCCCTGATCTGTAAGCTCAAAGTGGCCTGGAGATTCATCCTCTCACCCCAGGGTTCAAGAACTGGTGCCACACTGCACTAGTCGGGTCACTGGACATTCCTTTATCACTTCCGTGTAGGAGCCTCATTCCACAAATGGGGTAGTGCCTTGAATGACAGCCAATATGGTTAATGAAAGGGCTATGTTCCAGTGAAAATCTGTTGTCAAGGGAAGAAATTATAGAGAGATTTCAGAGTATATCCCCTAGCCCTTAAAACATTCTGACGGGGTGTATCCTCTCTCCCTTTTCAGGAGTGGTGAGAAAGGCAGACTGACCTTCTTCAGGGTAGCCCCACACAGAGTTACAAGGGACCTCCCTCATTCTTAGGTGGCCAGGCCACTTGAGCTCCTCTCCCCAGCCATGTCATCTTCGGATCAACTCTGGACTAGCTCTGAGAAGCCTATTCTTGAGATAAACTATTACCATAGCCCCCTGCCACAGGCCACCAATGACCGTCTACATCATTGGGAAGATCTATTTAGTTTAGAGTGGAGGAGATGATAGAGTAATAATAACAATAGCTACTGTTTACATAGTACTTACTGTGTGCCAGGCACTGTGCTAAGACCTTTACAATTATTATTTCACCTGTTCCTCACAGCAATCCTGGGAGATAAGTGCTTTTATTATCCCCATTTTATAGTTGAGGAAACTGAGGCAAACAGAAGTTAAATAGCCAGGGTCACACAGCTATTAAGTGTGGGAGGTCAGATTTGAATTCAGGCCTTCCTGACTTTAGGCCCAGTGCTGTGCCTGGCTGGAGTAGGAAGGGTACTGTACAGTATGAGAAGGGTTCAATTACTCAATAAACAATTGCTTCTGGATTATAAGTTTGTAGATTAAATTTTTGTAGCTCAGTGCTCTGTACACAGCAGATGTTGAGAAATGTTTTATAGTAGTGAACTGTTGCCTTGTATAAACCTTTAGGTTCTGTGGCAGATGCAAAAAAGTATGAGCCATAAACTACCCTGAAAAAGCTTATAATCAGGGGCTGCTAGGTGGTGTAGTGGAGGCAGGAGGACCTGCGTTCAAATGCGGCCTCACACACATGACACTTACTAGCTCTGTGACCCTGGGCAAGTCACTTAATTCCAATAGCCTCACCAAAAAGAAAAAAAAGAAAAAGCTTATAATCTAGTTGGGCATATCAAGTATAAACCCATAACAGTAAGAACATCTGATATTTTTTCAGCATCACATGCATTTCAGCAGTTAATGGGCTACTTTCTCCCTCCCTTCTCTCAGAGAATTGTCCATTGAGGACCAGATTTGTCTGTTGAAAGGGTCCATGGTTGAGCTGTGCCTGCTGCGCTTCAACAGGGTGTTCAATGCAGAGACTGCAACCTGGGATTTCGGCCGATTTTCCTACTACATAGATGATCCGAAAGGCACGTGATTGGTCTTCTCCTGTCATTACATGAGTACAGAACCAGAACTAACTATTTTTGCTGCCAGGGCAAGAAGCAGCAAAGCATGACAGGGGCCAGCAGTGTGAAGTGCACCTTCGATTGCCAGTGGGGAGACTGCTGGAGGGCGTGGGGAGAGGATGTCAGGCGGTGGCACAGCTCCCCTGGGGTACAGCTGTCAGTCACACCTTCCATAGCCAGAGGCGTGCTGGAGAAGGCTCAGATTCGGGGGCCTGTTAAATTATCAGTGTTAGCGTTTACACTTCGGAAATTGGCAAATGCTGCCCATGAAGTAAGGCTTAACTAAGTGCTTTGTTGATTGGCTAGACATAATGAAGTACTGGAGAAAATGTCAATAATGCAGATTACACTTAAAAGTGTGCCATGGGTATATATTTTTTTCTTCTGGAGAGCTGGTTTTTAAACATTTGTCAGCAGTGAGCTCTCTATAGCTTCCTATTTTAATTATTCTTATTAAGTAAGTAAATTTGGTTGTTTCTGCACTGGTAAAGGATTGCAAATGCTCATGGGATCATAGATAGAGAGCCTGAAGGGACCTCAGAAGCTGTCTAGGCCACCTCTCTCCTTATATGGATGACAGAACTGAAGCTAGGGAGGCTGTGACTTTCCCAAAGTCACATAGGCAGTGAGTATCACAAGCAGGATTTGAACCCAGGTCCTCTAAATCCAAACTAATGCCAGTCAGCACCCTCTATATTTTTGTACCCAGGGTGAAAAATGCCTTTTGCCCTGTCTTCATGCCTTACAATTTTACATGAGTTCACCTAACTGACCTCTCTGGCTTTCTTTAGGCCCCAACTAGAATCTCCCTTTCTACAGGAAGCCTTTCCCAACTCTTCTTAATCCCAGTGCCTTCCCTCTGTTAATTATTCCCTATTTATCCTATATATGGTTTGTTTACATATATTCATTTGCATATTGTCTTCTCCCATTCGATTGTAAGCTCCTTGAAGGCAAGGACTGTCTTTCACCCTTTAAAAATTTTTTTTTGTATCCCTAGCACCTAACACAGTGCCTGGCACAAAGTAGGCACTTAATAAATGTTTATTGATTGATTGACCCATTCCCAGAGAACCTGGAAAGGGTGAAGAGGGAGAGGAAGAAATATACAGAATGGGGGCAGCTAGGTGGCACATGGACAGAGCACCAGCCCAGAAGTCAGGAGCACCTGTGTTCAAATCCAGCCTCAGACCAAACACTTGACACTTACTAGCTGTGTGACTCTGGGCAAGTCACTTAACCCCAATTGCCAAAAGAAAGAAAGAAATATACAGAGTGGAAGGAAAGGGGCTCACAATCCCAGCTGTCAAAGTCTCTGACAGGGGCAGCTAAGTGGTGCAGTGGATAGAGCACTGGCCCTGGAATCAGGAGGACCTGAATTCAAGTCTGGCTTCAGACACACAATACTCACTAGCTGTGTGACTCTGGGCAAGTCACTTAACCCCAATTGCTTCACCAAAAAACCAACCACACAAACAAAACAAAAAAACCCAAAAAACCAACCAAGAAACCAAAAAAAACCCAAAGTGTCTGACAAAGAAGGTGCTTCTCTTGTGAGATATTGTGAAAGCCTGGGTTCTTTGGGAAGCCTGTTTTTGCAAATAAGGTGCTCACTCAGTTATATGGCCAGGGCTGCTACTTCAGGAGGGTTGAATGATTAGAGAGCCCCCATACCTACCTTGGCTGACAGCTGCTCTCTTACTGGACTCTACAGGGTTTTGGCAGTACTATCATACGGATCCTGTAATGAAATTACACTACATGATGAAGAAGCTGCAGCTACGTGATGAAGAGTATGTGCTAATTCAGGCCATCTCCCTCTTCTCCCCAGGTACGGTAGCCCAACACTGCTCCTGGCCTTCAGTCTCAGCCCCGACTTACTTCCAAGGCAGATTCAAACTTGAGGGGAACTACCATCATACTCTTCAGTGAAAGGTCCTGGTAGTCAACCACTTAGGAGATCTCTTTCCTGTCTCAGCTCTGTCTTTAGCCTCTCTCTGTCTCTCCCTCTCTCTATATACAAACATATTATATATTATCTAAAATATACACAAACATGTATACATACATATATAAAAGGATTGTCTTTGTTCCTTCTCCCTCCTTCTTCTTCCTCTCCCTTTCCAAACTCTATCTCTTGATATAGATATGTAGATATAGATCTCTATAGAAAGATCTCTTTATAGATATATAGAGAGATTATATATGTATGTGTGTAAATATATATATGTATGAGAGACAGGCAGTCCTATTATATGTTAGGTCTGAGTATCTTTCTTCTTTCTTCTCTCTCTCTCTCCATGTATGCATGTATGTACACATAGAAACACCAGAGACATACACATGTCTATACACACACACACATATACAAAATATTTAAGACTGTCTCTTTTCTCTTATCTCTAACATATACGCACATGCACACATGTTATACAACTTTGGACTGCCTATATCAGAGCCTCCGAATCATACAGCCATGGTGTTGTGTCTCCCTGTGGTCCCCAAATGTGCACAAGGAGAGAAAGCTTCCCTCTAAGAAAATGCCCTACACTTGGGTTTTTCTGGGAGTGGGGCTCCCCAGGAGAGGGACTGAAGAGAAGTTCCTCCCTGGGCTTCTTTCACTAGAAGAAGAATCTGTGGCAAAGTCACAGGGTGATTGGAAGCACAGTCCGTATCTCTCTCTCTTCCTTCATTAACATCAAAGCCCGTCATTCCATGAGACAAAGTTACCCTATCATGCTAGGGGGAAAGGTGCTGAACTTGGGGAAAGGGAGCAGTTTCTCCATCTTAATGCCCCAGGGATTTCCCTTGCTCCTGCTCTTTCCTTAGATCGACCAGGTGTGGTCGAGCATTGTGTCGTGGATCAGCTGCAGCAGAGATTCACCATGACACTGAAAGCCTACATAGAATGCAAGCGACCTCAGCCAGAGAACCGGTGAGTGAGGACAGCCGGCACTGCCTCTCAGTAGAAAAGGCCCCCAGAGTGAACGTCTCGACTTCATTGCAGGGGAGTGGGTTTATGCACTGCTTCACATTGGATGCTGTTCTCCACACTTACGGGGGAAGATTACTAGGGACTGGCTGAGAGAAATCAATCAAACAGAAAGCATTTATTAAGCACTTACTGTGTGCCTGGCACTGTATTGGGCACTACAAATCCATGTACATAGAATGAAACAATCCTTACTTTCAAATGGGGGTTGTGACAAGTACATACATAAGTATATACAGAAGGAATACAAAGTACCATAATTAAATACAAGGTAGTTTGGGAGGGACTTTGGCAGTAGCATGGGATAGGCTGGAGTGGAGGAAGACTGGCATGGAGACCAATTAGGAAGATGTTGCAAAATTCCAGGCAAGAGATGATGAGTGCTTGAACTAAGGTAATAGCTAGGTGAGTGAAGGGAATGGGCAAGATGTGAGAGTTTGGGTTTTTGCTGGTCACACTTTTCTTCTTGATACTCTCTTCTTTCTAGATTTTCTAGGCCCAGCTTTCTCCAGGTTATCTCCTCCTTTTTAGACTCCATTGCTGGTTGGACAGTGACTAGAAATGGTGATCCAGGCCATGCCTGCTACCTGGGGATGCCCCCTAAGGCTCTCTCTGGGGCTCTCTTCTTTTCTCCTCTATGCTGTTTCTCTTGGTGTTCTCATCAGTTCCTAGGGATTCAATTGTTGTCGCTATGCTAATGATTTTCTGCTTTCCTTATCCAGCCCTAAACTCTCTCCAAAACTTCCAGACAGCATCTCAAACTGGATGTCCTATGGACATCTTAAACTCTACATATCCAAAACAAAACTCACTATCTTTCCCTTCAACACCCCACCCCCCCACCGCCTTCTTAACTTTGCTGTTATTGTGTGGGATACCACAGTCATGCAGGCTCATAACCTAAGCGTCATCCTCAACTCCTCACTCTCCTTTGCCCCCCATATCCAGTCTAATGCCAAGTCCTATGGTTTTTACTTTTGTAAAATCTCTCATCTATGACCCTTTTCTCTTCAGACATGGCCATCACCCTGCAGGCCCTCATGACCTCATATTTAGACTATTGCAATAGCCTGCTGGTGGAGCTGTCTGCCTCAAGTCTTCCTCAACTCCAGTTCATCCTCCACTCAGCTGTCAAATTCACCTTCCTAAAGCACATATCTGACCGTGTTATACTCCCCCTTCAATAAACTCCAGTGGCTCCCTATTGCCTCCAGCGTCAAATCTAAATTCCTTTGTTTGTCATTCAGAACCCTCAAGAACCTGGCCGTCTCCTACCTTCCCATATTCTTATACCTTACTCCCGTGTACGCTTCAATCCAGTGACGCGGGCTATCTTGCTGTTCCTTGCAGAAGGCACTATACCTCTTGATTCCAGACATTTTCATTGGCTGTCCCCCATGGCTAGAGTTCTCTCCCTTCTTATTTCTGCCTCCCAGTTTCCCCGACTTTCTTCAAGAACCAGCTAAAAATCTGACCTTCAGCAAGAAGTCTTTCCTGATTCTCCTTAATGCTTGTATCTTCTCTCTGTAGATTACCTCCAGTTTACTTTTACTGAACACACACACATACACACACACATTCTTGTTTTTACTTAGTTATTTGCCTGTTGTCTCTTTCATTAGACAATAGCTCCTTATGAACAAGGACTGTCTTTTGCCTTTCTTTGTATCCCCAACAGAACAGTGCCTGACATAGTAGGTGTTTAATAAATGCTTAGTGACTGGCTGACAATTGGAAACCAAGGAAGTTGTAAGAATTGGAGGGGGTGGAGCTGAGCCAGGCATGGAGGATTTATGTCTGTTGGTGTGTGAGTATGTTGCTACTTATGCACCAAGAGCAAGGAAAAGACTTGGATTTGTGAGACCACTCACTTGCTTAGCCTGGGCTGCTCTTATTTCTCTTCTGCTCATGTGAAAGCCAATACTGAACAAGACTAGTCTGGGATCTTCTAGAAGATGGAAATTGAAAACAATTGACTGAGTAATGAGTGTGGAGACATGGAATGAAATAGAGTCCTCCAGCAAAGATATAACCCTAATGTTTGATAACCACTGGTGTAAGTTTACTTAGTCAGGTCCGCATGTATTAGGTGGGGTAGTATGGTGTAGTGGATAGAGCACCAGACTTGGAGCAATGAAGACCTGGGTTCAAATCTTGCCTTAGACACTTACTAGCTGAGTGACCCTGGGCAAGGTGCTGAACTTCTCTGGAGTGTGTTCATCTATAAAAATCAGAGGATTGGACCCCATGACCTCTAAATCTATGATCCTGTTGGATGTGTTTTTGAAGGTGATTCTAACACCAACACTCAATTCAGGTTTGATGTTGGGAGGAAATGAGTGACTAAAAAAGTCATTGAATGGTTAACAAAATGCAATTAACTCTGACCTAACATCCCCCCATCTAAATATGGAAATGTTTTGGTCATCAGTGGTAAAGGACATGGTGACTGACTCAAGTGAACTTCAGAAATCTGCCAAGTTCCATGGCCCTAGATTCCAAGTGGCTAGGAATTTTATGCCCATAGATGACCAGATGCCAACAAAGCTGGGGCCATTTGGGCTTATGGACAGATTTGTCTTCGTTTTATGTAAAGCCTCCCCATGTTGTGGGTGGGAGGAAAGAAAGTGCCAGATGCTAAAGGCGTGGAACCTCTATTAGCTATCCAAGTTCTCAAGCCATACCAAGCTATACCAATGCCTACTACATTGTCAACACTGTACTAGGTGCCATAGAAGACATAGACAAAGAAACTTGCCCTTAAGAAGCTTATACTCTTGGGGAAGCTAGGTGGCGCGGTGAATACAGCACCGGCCCTGGAGTCAGGAGGACCTGAGTTCAAGTCCAGATTCAGACACATAACACTCACTAGTTGTGTGACATTGGGCAAGTCACTTAACCCCAATTGCCTCACTAAAAAAAAAAAAGAAGAAGCTTATACTCTCGTTGGAGAGTCAAGAGTAACACAAAAAAAAACCCAAAAAGAAGCAATGTAAGATGATTAGTGTAAATTGTGTGGTCTAAACATTAAATCCTGTAGTAGATCAGGGCAGAAGAAGGTCAGTAAGACCTAGAGTAGTTAGGACATGTTTCCTGGTCTACTTTGGAAGGTGCAGAGGAGTTAGCTGGGCAGTAAAGGTGGAGGAGCAAAGAACAAGGCCACAGAAATCAAGAAATGTAAGGAGGGTGCGTGTTGGGGAACAGTGGCAAGGTGGTACAGCTAGGAAAGGGCCCCTAAAGTCAAATGGAAGAGTTTAGATTGGATGTGATAGGAAATAGGGAACCACTGGAGTTTCTGTGCCTCATCTTGGCAGGGATGTAATTTGGGATTCTTGGAAGCTGAACAAGCCGAATGTAGGCTTGGCCAGGCCTTATCACATTGGAAAAGGTCCAGTGATGGACTGACTGTATGCCTGTTTTTCACGGACCAGCCTCACTCATCACCAGAGGCATGGCCACAGCAATTCATGTAACTGTGCACTAAAATGAAGATGGGTTAGGACCTCTGTTCATAATGGGTCTCCTTACACAGATGAAATTACAGATTCTGGAAATACTGAATTATGGAGTTTTGCTCTTAACTTAGCAGTTTGTCAAATGTCAGTGACATACCATAGGATCAGAGAGTTAGAGCTAGTAGAGGCCTTAGAGACCATGTCCAACCCCTTCATTTCACAGATGGGGAAACTGAGGCCAAAGGTGGTTTACGTGACTTGCCAAGGATCACACAGCTAGTAAGCATCTGAGGTGGGATTGAATGCAGCCCTTCCTGATTCTATGTCCAGTGCTTTCTGTTCATTGCACCGCGCTGTCTCTCATATCTGACACTGTTGACCAGGCTTGATTCAGCTTCCAGAAACAAGCCATCGCAAGGTTAGGTAGTGCTTGCCATGGATGCCCCATGGGCTGGACCTTGGCTGCTGCTCTAAACTTAAAGAATCTCAATCATCTTTTTTAATTGTACTATGTTATGAAAATGCTTGTTTTATTCCATAAATTAAAAATAAAATAAACTTTTTTTTGTGGGGGGGGTTGGCTAGGCAATGGGGTTAAGTGACTTGTCCAGGGTCACCCAGCTAGTAAGTGTCAAGTGTCTGAGGCAGAATTTGAACTCAGTTCCTCCTGACTTCAGGGCCAGAGCTCTATCCACTGCGTCCCCTAGCTACCGCAAAATAAACTTTTAAAAAACACAGTCTACCTGGGTTAGCCCTAAAGGAAAGGATAAGGATGTTCTCAGAAGCTGAGCCCTCATTTTTGATTCCTACTGGCTAAAGGTCTTACCCTATTACAACTTGCATGGGATAGGTTCAGTAGTGAGCAACAGGGAGACTGTGTAGACTCTCAACTATAACCAAGAGCTTCTTATCCAATGACACTTGACTACTGCTCAGAGAAATGAAACCAGCCCCTATAGCATGTGTTTCCCTCCCTAAATCTACCGTCAATGGTACCAGGACACCACTGGACCCCTAAGACAAAGGATGAGGGTGGAGTGGGGAAGGAGAAGCCAAACACAAATTCCACAGCATTTCCTAATTTTTTCATCTATGCCCTCTCTTTCCCTTACCCTTTGCCCCCTCTTCCCTTCCCTGCCCCCCACCTATCCTACAGTTTTTTGTTTCTGAAGATCATAGCCATTCTCACAGAGCTCCGAAGCGTCAATGCCCAGCACACCAAGAAACTGCTCAAGATTGAAGACCTCCATCCCTTTGCCACCCCCCTTATGCGGGAGTTATTCAACATAATGGATGATAAGGCCACCGGCTGTTGACCTTTGTCTGGACAGAAATCAGCAAGAGTCAAGAACACTCTGTGATCTGACCTGCAGGGTCCAGCCTTAACCTCTTGGATTTGTCCTAGATCTTCAGTCCTTTCAGTACTCACTCCCATCTGACTTTCCTGGAGAAAAGTGATTGTTCTCTGAGGTACCTCCTCACACTTATCAGATTAGCTAATATGACAGAAAAGGAAAATGATAAATGTTGGAGAAGATGTGGGAAAACTGGAACACTACTGCATTGTTGGTAGAGCTGTGAACTGATCTAACCATTTGGGAGAGTAATTTGGAGCTATGCTATAAAACTGTACATACTCTTTGATCGAACAATACCACTACTAGGTCTGTATCCCGAAGAGATCATAAAAAAGGGAAAAGGACACACATGGACAAAAATATTTATAGCACCTCTTTTTGTAGTGGTGAAGAATGGGAAATTGAGGGGATGCCCATCAATTGGGCAATGGCTGAACAAGTTGTGGTATATGAATGTAATGGAATACTGTTTTGCCATAAGAAATGATGAGCAGGCAGATTTCAGAAAACCTGGAAAAACTTACATGAATTGATGCTGAGTAAAGTGAGCAGAACCAGGAAAACATCATACACTGTAACAGCAACATTGTACATGATCAACTTTGATAGACTTATCTCTTCCCAGCAGTACAATGATCTTAGAAAATTCCAAAAGACTCATGATGGAAAATATTAATCCACATCCAGAGAAGGAATTATGGAGTCTGAATGCAGATGGAAGCATATTATTTTCATTTTTTTTGTTGTTTTTTCTTTCTCATGGTTTTTCCCTTTTGTTCTGATTCTTCTTTTACAACATGACTAATGTGTAAATAGATTTAATATTATTGTGCATGTACAAAAAAGAAAAGTGATTGTTTCCCCCTCAGTCTGTACCTCTACCTCATCCTTAGATACTGAAGCAGTTGGCATAGTAACTTCCTGGTTTATGGGCGCTGCAGCAGAAAAATTTTTCTCCAGAAAAGATGCTGCTGGTCTGAGAATGGAATTCTAGTGAGATATGGTGATGGTACCCAATGAGGAAGGGCTGGGCAGACTCAAAGCTCAGATCTGGGTCTGTGGAACTACATCTCCACCTATATTCATTAGTACCTCATTCGTCATTTCCTCCACTCTTGCACCTACTTCTTGCTACATAAATCTAACCTCCACCTTCTCCCATCTCCTTGTCCAGATTACCCCACACCTACTCTGCTTGAGAGCTCCTTGATTTGTGTGCATGCATGTATGTGTGCACGTGCTTGTGTATGCGCACTCCTGACTGTCTCTATGGGAGTAACAAAAAAGATGATTTCTCCTGGTAGATACCCATCTTCCTGCCCCATGTCAGGGAGCGATACATTAGAGGCATGCTCTCTAGCCAGCATATTTACTTGCACTCAACCTCTAAAGTGGAGCAGTTAGGTGGCACAGTGGATGGAGCACTGGGCTGGAGTCAGGAAGATCCGAATTCAAATCTGACCTCATTCACTAGCTTTGTGACCCTGGGCAAGTCCCTTAATCCTGTTTGCCTCAGTTCCTCATCTGTAAAATGAGCTGCAGAAGGAAATGGCAAACCACTCCAGCATCTTTGCCAAGAGAACCCCAAATGGGGTCACCAAGAGTCAGACATGACTGAAACAACTGAACAACAACACACCTCTGAAGTAGGTATACTGGTACGTGGCTGTTTGTGTGTGCACGCACATATATCTATGTGTGTATGTATATGTATATGTATATATATTTGTTCCTCTTTCTGTACATATCATCAGCATTAATAAGAGAAGTGATGGTACATCTAGTCCAATCTTAGCTAAAGCAGTAATACCTTTTGCAGCATCCTCGAAAAATGGTCATCCAGCATCTGCTTCAGCACTTCCAGTGACAGCAGGCTCATTGCTCACTAAGGGAACCCAATGCCCTCTAATTGCTAGGGGTTCTCACCAGACTCTACCCCCTTGTAACTTCTGTCCGCTGCTCCTGGTTCCTTCCCTTGGGTCAAGCAAGACAAACCCAGTCTTTCTTCCCCATGACAATCTTTCACATACTTTAAGGCATCTATCATATTTCCACCTAAGTATTCTCTTCCTCAGGTTATTGCCACAGTCCACTGTGTGAGGTAGGGTCTTCAGTCCCCTGTTCCTTCTGGTTGCCCTCCTCTGAATGTCATTCAGCTTGTCACCACCCTCATATATCTTCATTTATCCTTGTATGTTTGGAGTGTATGCTTGGATATGTATGCAGTTGTTCATCTCTTTGAGGTCTAGATATGAATCTGTGTAGATATTGTAGAGAAAAGGGCGCACTTTTGCAGAGGGCATTTACCTGGCAGGAGAAAATCTCTGTGTGGTTATATTTATCTCTGTGTATAATTAAAATGCGTAATTCATGCATATACTTGTACTGCTACTGGCTGATGTATCTATGTATCAGGGAGAGCTTTATCAAGAATAACGGTCAAAAGGGCAGCTAGGTGGCGCAGTGGATAGAGCACTGGCCCTGGAGCGAGGACCTGAGTTCAAATCCGACCTCAGATCCAGACACATAACACTCAACTAGCTGTGTGACTCTGGGAAAGTCATTTAACCCCAATTGCCTGACCAAAAAAAAAAAAAACCACGAATAACAAAAAAACCAAGAATAATGGTCACATTCAGCTAATGTTCATGACAGGGAAGAGCAACCAGCAAATTCTTTTTTGATATTTCTACTCCCCAAACTAAGTTTTATTCAGAGAGAGCTGACTGGATTATGTTAAATTGATTGTGATCAATTAGTACCTGAAAATATGCTTGAATGTCCACAAGTTACTTTGCAATGTCATGAAACCACTTCACATCAAGAAATTTAGCCAAGCAAACATTTTGATGTGTTTGTAGTTTCATTTAAGGCAGAAGGACTTAATTAAGAATTAATTAACCCTGGAAATGAATGCATAAGATTTCCAGAAATTTTGAAGCCATGGAAAACTTTTTGCGCCATAGATTGGGGTAAAAAGAAATTTTTATTAAAAAAAAGTACATATATGGAAACATGTCATATTTTTAGAACTAGAAAAGGCCTTTGAAGCCATCTAGGTCAGTTCCTCCATTCTATATATAGACAGAGAAATTTGATGCAGAGAGGTGATGTGAGCCATTGCTGGTCACACAGCAAGTTAGTGGCAGAACCAGGATTTAAATTCAGGTCTCCTGATTCCCTAGGCCATTATTTTCTCCGTCACATACAGCTTGCTACCAAGTGTGCTCCTTTTTTTTCTGGGGAATAGCAGTACAGGAAGAAAAAGTTAAATTAAAATTCACTTTTTTGCATCCTTTGCAAATTTAAAAGTCAGTTTATTGTTTTAAGAACATAAAAACGTATTAGGTATATTTTGGTTTGTTCATAAAATGAAATATACCTGCTTAAATTGAATGTGTAGTCTATTCAGACAATAGCTATGAATCTTCTAGTTGAATTTACTTCTGTTATTTTTTTTGTTTGTTTCGAATTTGACAAAGGAAGAGAGAAACTGCTAAAGACTGTGTCATCTCAGTTTTTATCAGCAACTGACTTTATAATAAGAAATAAATGACTGACTTTATCATAAGAACAGGGAAATTACTAGTTTTTTGGATTTAGTTTTCTTCACAGATTTCAGAGAGTCTGAGAGCTACAAAAGACTGTAGAGAAAGCACTCTTTCCAAAAAGGAAAAATAAAAGAGCCCCACACCTAAACCTACCGAGTGTCACTTGTGCTACATGAAAACTTTGTCAAAGCACTTTGGAAATGCATTTGTCATTAGACAGTATATGCAAGTCCAGTGTGTTCTCCCCCATTCTCCCACCCAGAACAACCAAATCTAGAGAAATTTCATCTTGTATCATTCAACAAAGAAGAATATGTCCTTTGGGGTCCTTTGTGGATTTCAAGGTCATAGGACCAAAAGGATTCAGGTTATAACTTTCCTTCTTTCTCTGACTCTTCTCTGTCCTAGGCCTTCTGTGTAAAGACATGGGAGCTTCTTATTTAAAATCTCTACAGGTAGAAGTCGATGCTACTCATTGCCAGTGCCTACTCCCAAACCTCCTCAGGACAGGAACTTCTCCACCAGCCCTTAGTCCAGGAGTTCTTTCCCTTTTTGTATGCCCGGGTCCCCTCTGGTGGCCTGATGAATGGTGACCTTCTTCAGAATAACATTTTTAAATGCGTAAAGTAAAATACACAAAATCTCAAAGAAAATCAATTATATTGAAATAAAGATGTCCTAGGTCAAAACTCAATAGCAGAAGTAACATAATGAGGTAAGCCCCTAATTAAACATTTGATATTGAGAGAAAGCAGATTGAGGTGACGAGCCAAGGGTCTCCAACCTTCTTCTAATTTTTTTTTTCATGAACTAGAATCATAAGAACATAGGATTTAGAACTGGAGAGGCCCTGCCTTGCTGCCATGAGGAAACCAAGCCTCAGAGAGTTTAAATGACTTGATCAGAACGACATTTGGATTCTGTAATTCCAAGTTCTTTGATTCTAAATTCAGTGTTCTTTCCAATTCTAGCCTTGAGGGGTGGAAGAAGTGACAATGGTACAGTTGTGACCAGGGGTGGGGAACATATGGC
Source organism: Phascolarctos cinereus (assembly GCF_003287225.1). Taxonomy (NCBI): domain Eukaryota; kingdom Metazoa; phylum Chordata; class Mammalia; order Diprotodontia; family Phascolarctidae; genus Phascolarctos; species Phascolarctos cinereus. The sequence goes on from NW_027556098.1 coordinate 111,277,041, forward strand.
CTTGAGGCCACATGTGGCCAGTTCTGTGATGTTTGGATTCAGTCAAAGGGCCGCATGTGAGGACTTAGAGGGCCACAATGTGGCCTCCAGGCTCCAGGTTCCCCGCCCCTGGTTGTGAGGATGGGCTTTACCTCCTCCATGCCATCAGGCTACATGCCCACATAAATGAACAATGAGGGTTGGAAGCATTGGCTAAAATAGGGAGGGAGAGGCCTGAAGAGTAGAGTGTACAGTACAGGATTAGAGAAGGCAGGAGAGGCTTCAGGAGAAGCTCACACTATGTGGACGCCCAGTCCAGAGCCTGGCTCTGCCAGAAGAGGAGCTATGTTCATAAGGTGTTAGGGACATTGGGGAATACTTAAAAATGTAAATTTCCAACCTTTTTGTGGGTGAGGAACTTCTAAGTTCCCTTCTAGCCCTAATAGTCTCCAATTCCATGACTATTCACATGGAGGAAGGTAGGAGTGGGGCAAAGCCAGACCCCTGAGTATATGTCTAAGCTCCTGGGCCCTGCCTCTCGGAGGCAGCCTGGCAGAGCTTTCTAATGTATGGTGCTGGCTAACCATTGCTTTCTGCATCAGTGAGGAGGCTCTGAAATTTAGATGGAAGACAAGACAGGCTGTCTTTTTCATGGAGGAGAGGGAGCTGGAGCAGCAGCTACTCAGCTTCCTATAGCTCTCAGTCCCAGAGCTCCTACCAAGCCCTGGGTTTTGGCCACAAACTGGTCCAGTTCCAGAGAGATGAGCGCATCTGGGCAGTGGTCCAAGGGGTCCCCTCTTAATAGGACAACCAAAGGAGCTTCCTTCCTTGTTCTGCTTTGGATGGGACATTAGACAGCCTCTGTTGGTAATAACAGTTTTGCCTATAGAAAGCCTCGACCATGTCCCTTCCAAAACTACCCAGCCAGGGTGGTACATAAGTGGCATAGGCCTCTATTCAAATTTGGCTAATGCCTATCCCAGGCCATATCAGGTGAAGCCAGGTGCTCCACTCCACCTGGATACATCTGATATTATTCATTGCACTTTGTGCAACCACTCCACAAATGAAAACATCATTCCTTTGATTCCAGGGGCTCTTTTTAAAATGCAAATACCTTTGGGAGAGTTGAGGTTGTTAGATAGTCACACCTTAATGCTACTTTACATAAGCCATGCTATCATACTTCAGTCTTCTCCCAACCCCAGCTTGAGACAGCTGGCCACCCAAGGGAAGTGGGAATCATAAAGAGACCATGGGGTATGGGCGAGGAAACATGGGGACTAGCTGACAATCTTAGGATGCTAGAATAGCTGGCTTCTTGAAAATTAAGACCAGGGGCAGCTAGGTGACTGTCTGGATAGAGCACCGGCCCTGGATTCAGGAGGAGCTAGCTGAATTCAAATTCTACCTCAGACGTGTAACACTTACTAGCTGTGTGACCCTGGGCAAGTCACTTAACCCCATTGCCTGGCAAAAAAAAAAAGCAAACCAAAAAAAAAGAAAAGAAAATGAAGAACAGCTCCACACATACAAATACACAGATGTATATATTCTACAGAGTCTGATATATTCTGCCAATTTAATCCCCATTAGATTGTGAGCTTCTTGAAGGAAGAGCTATTTTTTACCTCTTTTTATATCCCCAGCACTTGGTACAATACTTGGCACATAGTAAGTCCTTCATAAATGTTTACTGACTGGCTGACTGACAGTCTACACCTCTCCTCTCTCTGTTGGGATAAGAACCTCACTGGCCTGTTCTCTAGTCACAGCTTTAAATGAAGCCTTTCATCTCTCTCTCAATCTACATTAACGTTTCTTCTTTTTTTTTTTCCCTCCTGCCAAAAAGAGAACTACTCTATCCATACACCACTTTGTAGGTTATTATTCCTCCATCAGTCTTTCACTATTAGTTACTTTTCCATAGTTCATTTTCAGATGAAGCTATGTCCATTAAAGTCATAGCAGGAGTTCAGAAACACACAGCCTCACTTTAAGGCAATTAGAAGGGCAGTAATGGTTGGGTAGATAGAGTGTTGGCCCAGGAGCCAGGAGGATCAGAGTTGAAATAGTAAGTAGGAAAATGCAAAATGGTTAAATAGTCTTTTGACTCACACATAAACTGGATTTAAGTGAGGCAGAGTTGGGCAAAGTCGGCCTCACTCTCTCTTCCAGAGTCATTGAAGTCCAGTGTCAAGACAAAAGCCAAGATGACTGGTTTTAGCTCAAAATGACGTTCATGACCTTGGCATCTTTGCTGCCTAACCAAGCTCTGAATACTCCACAGGGCCTGCTTTCACCACCTTTAGGGCCTATTGGAACAAATTATTCACACCTTCCTATTCCACCGGGGAAATCTTCACATGTTTGGGTAGACACCCCTCCACCCCACTAACTCACCAAAGAGTTTGAGTCCTGTCACTGCTCTCAACCTGGTTTAACCTGTCTGCCAAGACTATCCCTGGGAAGAAGGATTAAATGTATTTTACTTGGCCCTAGAGGGTAGAACTAGAAACAGTGGAGGGACATTACTGAGAAGCATCTTTCAGCTCAATAACAGGAAAAAATTAGAGTAGTGCCCCCCAACATAAAATTGGTGACCCTAAGAGGTCAGTGGGTCTCCCTTCACTTTGTCTCAGAAAGAATGGCAGATCCCATAAGGGTAGAATTGGTTTTATTTTGTTGTTGTTGTTGAGGCATTTCAGTCATACATGATCCCATTTGGAGATTTCTTGGCAAAGATACAGGAGTGCTTTCCCATTTGCTTCTCCAGATCATTTTACAGATAAAGAAACTGAGGTAAACAGGGTTAAGTGACTGGCCCAGGGTCACACAGCTAGTAAATGTCTGAGGCCAGATTTGAATTCATGGAGACACATCCTTACTCCAAGCCCATCATTCTATCCACTGTGCCACCTAATTGCCCTTTTGTGGAATTGGTAAGGGTAAAGATAAGACCTTACCACTGTGGCCCTTAAGACTTTCCTGCATTAGGGTCCCATCTGCCCATCTTTTCCTTCTGAGGAAAACAGACCTTGTCCAACCTTGGAAGACTAAAAAGACGTAGAACGCCTGCTACAGTTGCTGCTGCTGATGCTGCCGCCACTATATCACCACGCTCGCCATCACCATGTCCCGCTCCTTGTGCCTGCCCACCATATCCCTGTTCATGAGGAATGTAGCTGGGGACACTAGGTGTGTGTCTGAAGACTTGTGCGGGAATTTGGTTGTTATGGTCCCATAGTTGATGTGTATGTGCCACTTGATTTCTACCCTTGTCATCCAAGAGGATTTGCTTGTGTTCAATTTGAAGATGTTTGTGATGCTGAAGATGCCCTGCATAATTTGGACTGAAAATAGATTTGTGGATGTCAGATCAAAATCCAGTCTGCACAAGGGGATCGCAAAACACCAAATCAAATGAAAGCCAAAGAAGGGAGAAATGTATGCAGCTATTCCTGCTGTGATGACTCTGACAGATATAGGCGATCCAGAAGCCAAAATGACGAAAGGAGAAGGTCTAGGAGTCATTCTTTTGATTACAACTACAGAAGATCTTAGAGTCCAAGAAAGAGTAGAAGACATGTGGCCTGAGACTTGATTTGACTCTTGATTTCATCCTCATGGAGGGTAATATTGCTCCAATCTCTCTTGCCCAAAGAATCTCCCACCTGGCACAACATTAGAAGGACTTCTGAAAGTCTGAGAATAAAGAGTAAACTGAATAGCAAATACTAATAAAATAAAAAGGACATAGAACAAGGAAGCATGGGCACAACAGCACAGGGCCCTCCAAAGGGAAGGGACTGGTATGAGGAACATTATCAGCAAAGACATTATGGGGAAAAAAATAGCTCAGTAATGGACTGAAACATACAAAAGCTGACAGAGGAAAGCGTTAGAAGAAAAGATCCTTCTCAAGAGACAGGTGTTTCACCACAAAGGACATTAGGAGATCACAGGATCATGGATCCAGAACTGGAAGGCCTATCAGGTCATCTAGTCCAATTCCCTCATTTTACAGATAAGGGAAATAAGCCTGGAGAGAGTGAGTAGTATGCATCAAAGGAAGGATCTGAATCCAGAACTTCAGACTCTAGAGCCAGTGCTCTTTCTGCTGTACCATACTGTGCTTTTTTTTTTAATCTCCTAGAGAAAATGAAGAAGATAACACAACAGATTCTGCGAGATTCCCTGAAAAGACCACGGAGTAACTCTAAGCATTTCTACAATGGTTCAAAAGAATAATCAAAGAATTAAGGGAAGATATCAAAGAAAGAATAGAAATGATACATTTTAAGGAAGAAATTAGCAAGTCTAACCACAGATTAGAAAAATTAGAATAACAGAGACATTCTTCATATCAGTAGATTCTCTGAAAAAACAAAAAACATTAGAATGCAACAATGAAGAAACAGAAAGAAAAATGACTCAAATTTCAGACATCTCATTGATTCAGGAGTTTGTCCAATGATACAGATTGAGCCCCATCCATCTTGTATCATTCTTGGCCGTTTCCTCCCAATATTTTGCTACTGAGGATCTAACCAATGTTCTGGAAGACCTTCCTTTCTTTATCCTGAGGTTGCTGTATACCACTAGAGCACTCCGACCAAGTCATCATCTGTTAGTCTTGTTCTTCATTGGTTACATGTTGTGGCCTGCTTAATGCTTATGATGTCCTACTCTGTCATTATTCTCTGTGTGATGCTCATTCCTTGGAGGCAGTTTCATTCCATGTCTTCCTGCCTTATAGCAACACCAGTAAAATATTAGTATTGAAAAGATGGATCTTTATTTTCACAGGAAGTTCATGGTCAATAAAAGAGTCTTGCAAAGCAAAAATTCCCTCAAGCAATCCAGCCTGCTCCTTCTATTCAATTCTTGGCCCGATACGTTGACCAGAGTCTGTATAGTCTCCTACGTATGTTTACACTATTTTTTTAAAAAAAAGCTCCATAAAGTGAAATTATTTCTATTCTATTAATGACCAATTATTAAATTAGAATTAAGGCTTTTTTCTCTTTATTTCCTTATTTAGGGACCAGCTTCTATAAGTCAGTCAGTCTCAGGACATTGTTGGTAGATGAGATTGTCCATTCTGGGAACATGCTTGTTGGTGGGCCCCATTACAATTAGAAGACCTTACTTCTGTTTAGAGTGTAAACAGAATCTAAGCTAGGTGAATTCTTGCCCTTAGGAAATTAGCCCATGTCATTGTATCCCTCCATTAGAGTTTAAGGTAACTCCCCATCTCATGAAGGAGAAAACCAACCAGAGCGGTTGGGTAGAGGTGGATTCTTTTGTCAAGACTGCTGGAGGTGTCTGAGTCTCATGATCAAGCCACATTCTCAGGAGGAAGAGCTAAAGACTTTTAGCCCATCTCCTCATTAATATATCTACTCCCTCATTAATTCTTCACCAATGAAGGTTGATTTTCACCTATCAAGGACACCTTCTTTGCCAAAGGTATTTAGCAATTCAGTGATTGTGAGAAATGTCAGCTAGCCTAATGAATAAAAGGATTATTAATTACCCAGAAACTCTGTCTCTCAGTCTTTTGATTCATCTCCAAGGTGTCCATCTACAGGAATACTTTTTTGGATATGTAGCTATGATTTTATCTAAAATTGTTTCATCAGTATTCATTAATGGTATTGGTTTATGATTCTCTTTCTTTGTTTTATCCTTCCATAGCTTAGCTACTAAGGTTATATTTGTGTCATAGCAGGAATTTGTTAGAGTGTTTTCTTTCTCAAATTCTGAGAATAGTTATGTATCAGTTGCTCTTTGAATGTTTGATAGAATCAACTATAATTATGCCTGGATTGGGGTTTTTTATTTTTTGTTTTGAAATTTAATGCTTCCTTTACAGTTACCTAATTCATTAATCCTCTTTTTTTCTATTTGTTAATATGCAGACGATTCTCATTATTTGTGGTAGTTATATTCTATAAAGTTGCTGTGAATTTTGAATTTGCAAATTGCTTTCTTTAATTTAATTAGCGAATTTGTATAATTACTCCTAGGGGAAATAGGTTCCTGTGGGCATCTAGTCACATTTCCATCATCAACAGATCAATACATAACCTTGTTTCATGTGTGCTTCTGTTTAAAGATACCTTATTTAAAAATACGTATATAGAATCTTACAAATTGTTATATGCAATATTTATAATAAAACAACATTTCAATTATGACATTTTTGTGTAGTATATTCCACTGTACTGTGATTGTGCTACTTTAAGTCACTCAGTCATATGTATATAGACAATCCACATATATAGTATTCCCATGCAGTAAACATATAGAGTACAGTGAACACATATTATATATTGTATAGTACAGAGATGCAAGTCCTAAGAACATTAAACAAAAATTAAGCATTTAAAGTTTTATAAAAATATTAATTGAAATCTTATTTTTGATGGAGCCACAGGATGTATGATGGGATGATGTGCTGTGTGGTTAAACTATTAGACCTTGTCACAGAGGTTAAATGTATAAAGGTTTAGCATATTTGTACATAAAATTAATAAAGAAAAAGAAAGCCTATGAAAACTAAAGGAGAGGGTGATGGAATTTATTCTGCAGAAGAAGACATTGATAAGGGTGGTATATTCTACCTCAGGAGTTTGGCTTTTGTGACTTGACTGTTTTCACAATTTTCCTCCTGGACTGTTTTGATGAATCACAATAGCCTGCTTAGCTTTTTTTTTTAACTCAAATCGTTAGACATCTCAGTATAAGGAACAAACTTAGTGAAAGGTTTAAGGGCTAATGTCTGAGGCCAGATTTGAACTCTAATCTTCCTGACCTCAAACCCAGTGCTTGATTCACTGTGCCACCTAGATGCCAATATGTCAATCTAACTCAGGGAAAAACAAAGATAACAATCATAACCATGAATGTTAATCATGTTAACAATCAATGAAGGAACTGAGAAATACTCAGAGTTTAGGTATTAAAAAAAGAAATAGAAAAAAGTTGGGGGAATAACCTAGGGAAAAATTGAGATAGAGCTTAAAACTTCACATGATTAAGGTACCACAAGAAAAACTTATTTAAACCTGGAGGGGGAGTAGCAAGTAGAAATCTGAATTTTTATTGAAGGCAGGCAAGTGAGTTTTTTTTTCTTTTTAAATAGTATTTTATTTTTTCCAATTATATGTAAAAATAATTTTAAACATTTATTAAAACTTTTTTTTGAATTCCAAATTTTCTCCCTCCTTCCCTTTGCTTCTCCCTCCCTAAGATGGTAAGCAATTTGATATAAGTTATATATGTGCAATCATGTAAAACATATTTCCATATTAGTTATGTTGTGAAAGAACAAGCAGACCAAAAGGGAAAAAAAACATGAGAAAAATAAGCTGAAAATAATATTCTTTGGTCTGCATTCAGACTCCATCAGTTCTTTCTCTGGATGTAGATAGCATTATCCATCATGACTTCTTTGGAATTGTTTGGATCATTATATTGCTGAGAAGAGCTAAGTCAATCATAGTTGAAGATCACACAATGTTGCTGTTACTGTGTATAATGCTCTCTTGGTTCTGCTCACTTCACTTTGCATCAGTTAATTTAAGTCTTTCCAGTTTTTCTGAAATCCACTTGCTCATTGTTTCTTATAGCATAATAGTGTTCCGTTACACTCATATACCACAACATGTTCAGCCATTCCCCAATTGATGGGTACCCCCTCAATTTCCAATTCTTTGCCACCACAAAAAGAGCTGCTATAAATATTTTTGTACATGTAGGTCCTTTTCCCTTTCTATGATCTCTTTGTGATTTAGATTTAGTAGTGGTATTGCTGGATCAAAGGGTATACACAGTTATATAGCCCTTTGGGCATAGTTTCAAATTGCTCTTCAGAATGGTTGGATCAAGGGACAGCTAGGTGGTGAAGTGGACAGAGCACCAGCCCTGAAGTCAGGAGGATCTGAGTCCAAATCCAGCCTCAGACCAAACACTTGACACTTATTAGCTGTGTGACCCTGGGCAAGTCACTTAACCCCAATTGCCTAAAAACAAACAAAAAAAATAATAATAACAGAATGGTTGGATCAGTTCATAACTACATCAACAATGCATTAACATCCTCTCCAACATTTATCATTTTCCTTTTGTGTCATATTGGCCAATCTGATAGGTATGAGGTGATACTTCAGAGTTGTTTTAATTTGCATTTTTCTAATTAATAATGATTTAAAGCATTTTTTCATGTAACTATAGATAGCTTTGATTTCTTTATCTGAAAACTGCCTGTTCATATCCTTTGACTATCAATTGGGGAATGACTTGTGTTCTTATTAATTTGACTCAGTTTTCTGTGCATTTGAGAAATGAAGCCTTTACCAGAGACATTTGCTGTAAAAATTGTTTCTCAGCTTTGTGCTTTCCTTCTAATCTTGGTTTCACTAGATTTGTTTGTGAAAAAACCTTTTAATTTAACATAATCAAAATTATCCATTTTATATCTCGTAATGTCGTCTATCTCTTGTTTGGTCATAAATTCTTCCCTTCTCCAGAGATCTAACAGGTAAACTATTCCTTGGTATCCTAATTTGTTTATGGTATCACCCCTTATGTTTAAATCAGGTACCATTTTGACCTTATCTTGGTATATGATGCAAGATGTAGGAATCATAGGTCTATACCTAGTTTCTACCATACTGTTGTCCAGTTTTCCCAGCAGTTTTTGTCAAATAGTGAGTTCTTATCCCAGAAGCTAGGATCTTTGGATTTATCAAACACTAGATTACTGTGGTCATTTACTACGTGTCTTCTGTACCTTATCTATTCCACTGATCCACCACTTTATTTCTTAGCCAGTACCAAGTAGTTTTGATGATTACCACTTTGCAATATAGTTTGAAATCTGATATGACTAGGCCACCTTCTTTTGCATTCTTAAAATTGATTCCCTTGCTATTCTTGACCTTTTGTTCTTCCAGATGAATTTTGTTATTATTTTTTTCTAGCTATTTTTTCTTTTTGGTAATTTGATTGATATGTTACTGAATAAGTAAATTAATTTAGGCAGAATTGTCATTTTTATTATATTGGCTCAGCCTACTTATGAGCAATTGATATTTTTCCAGTTGTTTAGATGTGATTTTATTTGTGTGAAAAGCATTTTTTAATTGTATTTATATAGTTCCCAGGTTTTTCTTAGGAGGTAGACTCTCAAGTATTTTATATTGTCTACAGTTATTTTAAATGGAATTTCTCTTTCTCTCTCTTGCTGCTGGGTTTTGTTGGTAATATATAGAAATGCTGATATGTATGTATGTGTGTGTGTGTGTGTGTGTGTGTGTGTGTGTGTATGCTTATTTATTTTACATCCTGCAACTTTGCTAAAGTTGTTAATTGTTTCAAGTAGATGTTTAGTTGATTCTCTAAGTACACTATCATCTATGAAGAGTGACAGTTTTATTTCCTCATTGCCTATTCTAATTTCTTTTTCTTCTCTTATTGCTATAGCTAACATCTCCAGTACAATATTGAATAATAGTGGTGATAATGGTCATCCTTGTTTCACTCCTGTTTTTATTGGGAAGGCTTCTAGCTTATTCCCATTAGAGATAATGCTTGCTGATGGTTTTAGATAGATACTATTTATTATTTAAGGAAGACTCTATTTATTCCTATGCTGTCTAGTGTTTTTTAATAGGAATGGGTGCTGTATCTTGTCAAAAGCTTTTTCAGCATCTATTGAGATAATCATATGACTTCTGTTGGTTTAGTTATTGATATGGTCTATTATGCTGGTAGTTTTCCTAATACTGAACCAGCCTGGAATTCCTGGTATGAATCCAACTGGTTCATTGTGTATGATCCCTGTGATATATTGCTGGGATCTCCTTGCTAGTACTTTATTCAAAAAAATTTTTTTGCATCAATACTCATTATGGAAATTGGTTTATAGTTTTCTTTTTCTATTTTAGCTCTTCCTGGTTTAGATATCAGCACCATATTTGTGTCATAAAAGGAATTTGGTAGGACTTCTTCTTTGCCTGTTTTTCCAAATTGTTTATATAGTGTTGGAATTAATTGTTCTTTAAATGTTTGGTAGACTTCACTTGTGAACTCATGTGGCCCTGGGAAGTTTTTCTTAGGGAGCTCATTGATGGCTTATTCAATTTCCTTCTCCAAGATGGGGTTGTTTAAGTATTCTATTTTCTTTTCTGTTATTCTGGGCAATTTATATTTTTGGAACTATTCATTGATTTCACTTAGATTGTCAGATGTATTGGCATATAATTGGGCAAAATATTTCCTAACAATTGCTTTAATTTCCTCTTCATTGGTGGCAAATTCATCCTTTTCATTTTCGATATTGGCAATTTGGTTTTCTTCTTTCTTTTTAAAAATCAAATGAACCAATGGTTTATCTATCTTATTGGTTTTTTCATAAAACCAGCTCTTAGTTATATTTATTAGTTTAATAGTTTTCTCACTTTCAATTTTATTAATCTCACATTTGGTTTTCAGGATTTCCAATTTTGAGCTCAATTGAGGATTTTTAATTTGTTCTTTTTCTAGTTGTTGTTTTTTTTTAGCTGCATGCCTAATTCATTGATTTGCTCTTCCTCTAGTTTATTGATGTAAGGGTTTAGAGAAAAAATTTCCCCCTAAGTACTACTTTGCTTGCATCCCATAAATTTTGGTGTGTTGTCTCATTGTTGTCATTCTCTTTCATGAAATTATATATTGCTTCTATGGTTTGTTCTTTGATACACTTATTCTTTAGGATTAGATTATTTAGTTTCCAATTAATTTTTCATTTACTCTATCTTTCCACTGACCTTATTGAAAGTAATTTTTATTGCATTATGATCTGAAAAGGATACATTTAATATTTCTGCCTTTCTACATTTGATTTTGAGGGTTTTATGCTCTAATACTTGGTCAATTTTTGTATAAGTGCTACGTACCATTAAGAAATAGCTATATTCTTTTCTATCCCCATTCAATTGTCCCCAGAGGTCTGTCTTATCTATTCTATTCACTTTCTTATTCTATTCACTTCCTTAACTTCTTTCTTATTTATTTTGTGGTTAGATTTATCTAATTCTGAGAGGGGAAAGTTGAGGTCCCCCACTAGTATAGTTTTATTGTCTATTTCCTTCTGTAACTCATTTAATTTATCCTTTAAAAAATTGATGTTACACCATTTGGTGCATGTTTAGTATTGATATTACTTCATTGTCTGTGGTACCTTTAGAAGGATGTAGTTTCCTTCCATATCTCTTTAATTAGATCTATTTTTGCTTTGTCTGAGATCATGATTGCTACCCTTTTTTTTAACTTCATCTGAAGCATAATAGATTATGCTCCAGCCCCTCCCTTATAAGCCAGTTCCAATGAGAGTAAGGTTCTAGTGCTGCCTACTGATCCCCCTCCCATCTACCCCTCCCACTGTAATAGGTCTTTTGTGCCTCTTCATGTGAGATAATTTATCCCATTTTGCCTTTCACTTCTTTCTGCTCGCAGTATAATTCTCTTTCTTACTTCTTTTTTTTTTTTTGCGGGGGGGTATTATCTCCTATAAGTCACCTTATAGCTGCATCCTCCAAGTATACTTTTAACTGCATTAATAGTGATATAGTTCTTAAGAATTACAAGAATCATCTTCCCATGTAGGGATATAAACATATAGCCTTATTGAATCCCTTATGTTTTCTCTTTCCTTTTTACCTTTTTACACTTCTCTCGAGTCTTGTATTTGAAAATTAGTCATTTTTGTTTTTTGTTTTGTTTTTTGTTATTTTGTTATTTTGGTTTTTGTTCAGCTGTGGTCTATTCATCAGGAAAGCTTGAAAGCTTTCTATTTCAATGAATGATTATTTTTTTCCCCTGGAGGATTATGCTCAGTTTTGCTGGGTTGTAATGCTAGCTCCTATTCCTTCTGGAATATCATATTCCATGCCATCTGATCCTTTAATGTAGAAGCTGCTAAATCCTATGTAATCCTGACTGTGGCTCCATGCATTTGAATGGTTTCTTTCTGGCTGTTTGCAAATATTTTCTCCTTGACCCGGGAATTCTGGAATTTGGCTACACTGTTCTTGGGAGTTTTCATTTTGGGATCTTTTTCAAGGGGTGATCAGTGGATTTTTCAATGTCTATTTTACTGTCTGGTTCTAAGATACCAGTGCAGATTTTTTGATAATTTCTTGAAGTATGATGTCCAGGTCCTTTTTGATCATGGCTTTCAGGTAGCCCAATAATTCTTAAATTAGCTCTCCTGGACCAATTTTCTGGGTCAGTTGTTTTTTTTTTTTTTCCCAATGATATATTTCACATTTTCTTCTATTGTTTTATTCTTTTGATTTTGTTTGATTGATTTTTGATGTCTCATGGAGTCATTAGCTTCCACTTGTCCAATTCTAATTTTTGAGGATTTATTTCCCTCAGTTAGCTTTTCTACCTCCTTCTCTATTTAGCCAATTCCACAGGTGCTGTGGAGGGCCTGGCCATTCACTTGGTGCTGTGCTGAGGCCCACAGGGCCTGGGGAGGTGGCTGGTGCTTTGCCAAGGCTGTAGGGCCTTGGTTACTGATCTGTGTTGGAGCTTGGAGCCTGCGCTGGCTTGCTGGGACACTGCCTATGGCTCTCCTCTTTTACCTGAGGGATATAGACCTTTCCTGCTGACCTTCCAAATTGTTTTGGGCAGGAAAATTGTTTCACTCCATCTTCCTGTTGGTTCTGCTGTTCCAGAATTAATGTTGAGGTTCTATTTTACAGTTGTTTGGAGGTGAATTTGGGAGAGTTTGGGCAATTTTCTCTTTACTCTGCCATCTTGTTTCCTGGAAGATGAGTTGTGTGTTTTTTTTTTAAAGGAGTGTAACATTAAAAAACAGGAAAACATATGGTCACTTGTCATCTTCATGTATGAGGTCCAGCAGAATCGAAAGGGAGGAGAAAATATCAATAGACTATTAAGTCCTTCAGATGCTCTTTTTTGGTGCCCAATGCATAAAGTACCAGAACATTTTAGAGTCCTCTGAATAGAATCCACAATTACACAGGAGTCCAGTTTAACTCAAGAGTTCTTAACTTGAGGTTTGTGAACTTAATTTCTGTTTTTAAAAATTCAATAACTGGGGCAGTTAGATGGCGCAGTGGATAGAGCCCCAGCCTTGGAGTCAGGTGGACCTGAGTTCAACTCTGGCCTCAGACACTTGACACTTACTAGCTGTGTGACTCTGGGCAATTCACTTAACCTTGATTGCCTCACCAAAAAAAAGCAAAATAAAATAAAAATTCAATAACTGTATTTCAACATCATTGGTTTGCTTTGTAATCTTATGTATTTTACTTTATGCATTTAAAACATTATCCTGAGAAGGGATCCAAAGGCTTTTCCAGACTGATAAAGAGGTCTGTGACACAAAAAATGGCTCTGTTACAGCCATTCACTAAAGAAAAACAAAATGGATGAAGAATTTCTATTATGTAGCTTATGATATGTAGTTGGAACTCTTAATCAGTAGTCCATTATATATCTTGGATAGTCATGGGACCCAGAATTGAATAGAAGAGTGGTATGGATTGCTATTTAAGAATTATACAGTATTTTAATGACCCTAAGCTTCTCCTTGAAATAAAGGTTCATCTTTTTAACATCAATATTTTTTGGAGAAGAACCTAACATAGTGGACAACCCTGTATGGATCTTTGTAGCAAGAGGGAGGATCTGAGCAGAGCCCAGCATCAGAGAAGCCCCAAAGTTCTCTGAAGGAGAAGCCTAGTTTTGGCCACTACACTCAGGATCAGCCAGGGCCTGCCTGCTCCATTCAGGAATGAAAGAGTGGAACCTGATCTAAGTTCTCCATCTAGACATTGAGGCTGCTGGGATGAGAAAACTAAAGAAAACACCAAGTGCTATGAGTAAATACCTTGGACTGAGAGATATTCAGGGGGTTAAAACCCAAGGAAAAGAGTGACCATACAAGTCCAATTAAAATCTGAAAAAAAAAATGATATGGCCATAAAGACTACAAGAGTACCTGGAAGGAAAAATACTACAAGCTGTCAAAAAGAGTTCAAATATCAAGGAGCAACAGTAAGTATCACACAAGATTTGGCAGCTGCCAAATAAAAGTGAGGAGAGCTTGGAATCCAATATTCCAAAAGGCAAAAGATAAAAGCTTACAACCAAGAATAACCTACCCAGAAAAACTGAGTATAATCTGATAGAGGAAAAAGCAAACCTTTAGTGATTTCCAAATGATTTCCAAGAATTTCTGATGAAACAGCCAGAATTGAGCAGACATTTTGAAATGGAAATTCAAGAGTCAAGAGAAACATAGAAATGTATACACATTTGTGTAAGTGTAAGGGAATATCTGAGGATGAATCATTTAAATGGTAATAGAGGGATAAGAACAAATGTCTTCTATGAACTCCAGTATCTTTAGGGGTCATAGAGAAAGGTAAAGGTAGTAGAGGGCTTGTGGGTAGTTTTGTTGTTTTGCTGGTTTCAGGAGAAGACAAAAAAGAGAGGGACAAGGAACTATACTGGGGAAGAAAGGAGGAGGAAGTGGAAAGAAATCACCATCATGCAGTGGAGACATATAAGATGAAGAGTATTTCATCATGAATGAAGAGGCGGGGGGACAGATATCTTATGACCTTCACTTTTATCTAAACCAGATATAGAAAGATCTAACACAATACACAGACGTGCATAGACAGAGAGAAATACATTAAACTCAAAAGGAAAATAGGAGAAAATGGACAAGGGATAGTGAGAGAAGGGCCCAAGAGGGAGAGCTGGATAGGGAAGGGAAATAGGCAAAGCAGAATCAAATGCCAGAAAGAACATCAGTATTTATTGATTGTGTGTCATGGAAGAATTGAAATTGAGAGTCACCGAAAGGGCACTGGAGAAGTGTACATTGAGTACAGGGCAGCAACAAAGAATTGAATAAAAGAAGTGGTATAATAGATAGCATTAGAGAGATGTATGACAGAAAAGCAGGTGGCTTGGTCACGTAGAGAATGTGAGATAACTAGACAGCTTATGTCCTCTACTGGTATCCACACTGTGTCAAAATATCTAGAGGAAGGCCCCTAGCACATTGGTTGGATACTTCATGAAGTATTTATAGAACATGGACAAAAGTCACACTGGATGGCAGAATGTGCATGGGTTTTGAGCTTCACCACTGGATGAATTATCAGCACAAGAGAGCTGTCAAAGTATGGGAGTTAATTTCACTTATTCTATTTGGCACATTGTCCAAATCTGTAAGATCTTATTGGAATCTAATTCTGTCCCTAGCGTGTTTAGCTATCATTCAGACTTGATCATCATGCCATGTTTGCCTTCTTCCAAGTCACTGATAAAAAATCATAAATGACTTATGGCAAAAGACAGATTTCCCTAGACTTTCCTCTAGAGACTTCTTTACAAAATAACATTCAGATATTAATGACTGTACTTTGGATCTGGTTATTTGATCAATTTTAGTCAATGCACAAGTATTCATTAAGTGCCTACTATGAGCTAGGCACTGACCTGGCTGCTGGGGATATAAATATAAAGAATGAGACAGTCTTTCCTGTCAAACATAGAATCTACATAATTGTTCAGTAACAATCCAGCCCATCATCTATAAGGCTAGCATGAGAAACTTTGTCAGATGTTTTGCTGAAATCTAGTCAAACTATGTTTACCTCTCTTTCCTGAGTTACCAGTCCAGGAATCCTATCAGAAGCAAATGAGTTTAATCTGTCAAGTTCTATTGATGAAGGCACCCTGCTTCATTCTACAGACAAAGAAATGGAACAGAATAATAATAATTAGCATTTATATAATGCTTTAAGGTTTGCAAAGCACCTGATAACTATTATCTAATGTTGGCCCTATAATAACCCTAGGACATAGGTACTTTTATTATCCCCATCTAACAGTTAAGGAAACTAAAGCAGAGAAGTTAAGTGACTTACCCAGGGTCACAGAGCTAATAAGAATCTGAGGTCATATTTGAGCTCAGATCTTGCTGATTCCAGGCCTAGTACTCTATCCACTGCGTCACTTAGCTGCCTTGCTCATCGACCCTGAGTTGAAAGCAACCTATGAAGCCATCCCATCCAATTTATGCTTCTACAGTTACTCTAAATGGTTGTTGACCCTTCACTTAAAGATTTCTAGTGAGATGCTGGAGGGGCTGTGGGGCAGTGATACTACTATTAGGCCCTTACCTTCATAAGAAGAGATCAATATTGGAAGAAAAGTACTCATATGTACAAAAATGTTTGTAGTGGCAATGTACCCATCAGCTGGGGAGTGGCTGAGTAAATTATGGTATATGAATTTTATGGAATATCATTGTGGCATATGAAATGAGAAATGGGTTCGGAGAAACATGACACTTGGAAAGACTTTTAAGTACTGATAAAGAGTGAAGTGTGAAGATCCTGGAGAAAGACCTTAGGTCTTTGAAAGACCTAAGAGCTCTCATGACTACAATGACCAACCATGATTCCAGAGGAATCAGAAGCATGCCACCCACCTCTTGACAGAGGCCGCTGGACTTAAGAAGAATATTGAGACATATTGCAAGACTAATACGATATGAGAATTTATTTTGTTTGATTATGCACAATTGTTATAAAGGTTTTTTTTTCTTTTTTCATTTGGAGGAATCAAAGTGGGATAGAGAAAGTAAACAGTTTTAAGAAAAAAGACATCCAGTGTTGGATAATCTACTACATACCTAGTGAGGCAGCTCATTCTATTTTTGGCCTGATGTACCAGTCTCATAAAAATAATTTCCAATCACTGTACCTAGCTCTTGGATCCCTCTTCCACATAACCGTGACAGTCTTTCCAAAACCTACAGACAATTGGGGAAAATCACAAAACAGTATAGGGCTGCTACAAGTTTACATTCCATAATCTCAATTGGGCCTTCACTGAGCCAAAACAAACCTTTTACTTCTCCATCACTGATTCACTATCCCACACACCACAACAGCTTTTTAAACCTTTATCTTCTTTCCTCAAAAATCTCCTCTCTTCCCTTTCCCCACCATCCTCTCAACAGAGAACCTTGCCTCATGTTTTCACTGGAAAAAAAAAATTGACCATTTGCACAAGAATTCCCTTTGATACCCTCCTCCTCTCTCATGTCACTGAGGTGCTCTGTTCACCCCTGTCTCAAATGAAGATGAGGCCCTCCCTTTTTTTTTTTTTGCTGAGGCTAACACTTCTACGTGCATAATAAGTGATTCCATTTCATCTGGTCTTCTCCAGCACACACACCTGACTTTGGCACTTCCACCACTCCCTGTCTTCTGGCTGCTTCCACTACTGCTTACTAATGTGCTCATGTCTCCCTCATCCTCAGGGAGTATCTCCTCTAGCTATCCTCCTCTAGCACACCTCCCTTTTTGTGCTACAGTTCTTGAGAAGGGCATCTGCAAAAAGGCTACTTCCTTTCCTCTCACTCCCTTCTTAACTCCATAGTCTAGCTAGCTTCTGACTTCATCATTCAACCCAAACTGCTTTTCATAAAATTACCAATGGTCTATTTTTTTTTTTGCTGTTTTTTGGTGAGGCAATAGGGGTTAAGTGACTTGCCCAGAGTCACACAGCTAGGAAGTGTTATGTGTCTGAGGCCAGATTTGAACTCAGGTCCTCCTGATTCCAGGGCCGGTGCTCTATCCACTGCACCACCTAGCTGCCACCTAGCTGCCCCCTAATGGTTTCTTACTTGTTAAATCTAAAGGCCTTTTCTTGTTCCTCATCCCTCTGGCCTTTGACACTGTTGATCGCCCTCTTCTCCTTGATATTTCTTCTTTCTAGGTTCTTGTGACACATCTTTCTCCTGCTTTTCCTCCTGGTAGTCTGACTGCTCCTTGGTCTCCTTTGTTGGATCTTTATCCAGATCGTGACCATTGACTGAGTGTTTCCTAAGGCTTTGCCCTAGGTGCTCTCCTTTCCTCTCCTCTTCTCCCTCTAGACTATTTCACTTGGTGATTTCACCAAGTGAAATAGTATCAAGTTCACCAGTTTGAGGGATTCAATGATCATCTCTAGGGAGATGATTCTTAGACTTCCTTATTCACCTCTAACCTTTCTTCTGGAGGCAGCTGGTGGCTCAGTGAATAGTCACTGGGCCTGGAATCAGGACCACCTGAGTTCAAATCCAGCCTCAGATACTTCCTAGCTGTGTGACCCTGGACAAGTCACTTAACCTCGGATTGCCTAATAAAATGGACCCACTGGATCCACTGGAGAAGAAAATGGCCAACAACTCTAGTGTCTTTGCTAAGAAAACCCCAGATGGGGTTACGAAAGGTTGGAAGCGACTGACGGCAGACGTCTCTTTCGGCCTCCCATCTCCCACTGCCCGTTGAACATCTTGAACTGGTTGTATTGTAAATATATTCAACTCAATACATCCAAAATTGAATTCATTATCTTTCCCCCCCAAATCCTTCCCTTCCCCCAAACACCCTTATCACTGTTGAGGGCACCACCGTCCTCCTGGTCACCCTTGACACCTCACTCCCCACATCTAATTAATCGTCAAGTCTTGTCATTTCTGTGTTTGGAGCATCTGTTACAGAGGCCCCCTTCTTTCCTTTGACACTCCCACCCCTCTGGTGTAGGCCCTCGCCACCTCCCTCCTGGACTACAGTAATTGCTTGCAGGTTGATCTCCCTGCATCATCTCTGCACTCAGCTGTCAACTTTATCTTCCTAAGGCGTAGTCCTGACCAGGTAACCCCCCTTCCACCCTATTCCATAAACTCCAGTGTCCCCCTGTCATCTCCAGGATCAAACAGAAAATCCTCCATCTGGCACTCCAAGCCAATGACTCTGGTCATTTCCACTGACTGGCCCTTGTGCCCGGAACTCTCTCCCTCCTCATCTCTGCCTCTTGGATTCCGTCTTCCTTCAAGTCTCACCTGAAGTCCCAGCTTCTGTAAGCTGTCCTTAATCTTGGGTGCTTTCCCTCTGAGATAATCTCAGATTCACCCCAATATATAGCTTGTTTGTATAGTTGTTTACATGTTGCCTCTCCCATTAGACTTTATATAAGCAGAAGATTTTTCCTTTGTATTGCCAGTCCTTACCACAGTGCCTGGCACATAGTAGGCATTTAATAAATGCCAGTCGGCTGATTATATCCCCCTAGAGATTTACTTTCCAAAGGCTGAATATCCTTACATTTCCCTTCATTTAGCATAGTCTTGAGGCACTCCACCCTCTAGAATTCTTTTCAGCTTGTCCTCCCTAAATCACGGCACTTAGAGCTGAACACAGTACGGTAGATGTGATCTTGGACATTGCTTCTCAATGCAATCAGCTTTTTTGGGCCTTTTTCACATGAACACATGATCTGGTCGTGCAGCTCAAAGATACATCAACCCCACACAGGATGGGAAGTCAGAAGTCCTGTCTTTTAATCTGAAACCTCATATTATTTAGCTGGGTGCCCTCAGGCAGGGGATTTCATCTTTATGGACCACAGGGGTGGGAAGTGGTGGGCTAAGACTAAAATGCATTTTTCAGGAGTTAAGGCATACATTTTAGTTTGTGGGAAGTCCAGTTTACTCCACCTAATCATTTAAACTGTCCCTGCATATAAGTAGCTATTGGCATTAAGTAAATAACAAGGTTGAGCACATTTAATCCCGGTGTTTCAATGACCAAGGAGTCCCTATGTGGCATGGAGGTATCTTTTAAGTTTGAGCAGTCTTTTTCTTAGTGATATACCCTTAGGTAAATGCATGGCAAGACCATTCTGCAGACGCCACAGAAAATGATTTTGTATTAGTATTGGTTTTGGGAGTGGTGGTGAGGGGGAGTGTAGATTTAAAAAAAAAAAAAGAAACCAGCCTCTGTCCAATATAAATTTGTTTTATTGAAGCAGTGAAGTCACATGACCTTGCATCTAGATTTTAGGATGGTCACAGAATTGGCCACAGGAGCCAGCCCTGAAAACGCTGTTTTTCTTTGCACTAATAGACATATTGTGTTTACATACAGCATCCAGGATTGAATATCACCAGACTCAAACACAGCATGTGTTGATTCATTGGGAGGTACAGCCTCACTGGAAATGGTGTTCATATAGTCTTACAAATCACCACCCAGTAACATCAATGGGATGAAGCTTTAAAAAAAAATAAAAGAACAGTTACCCCAAAACCAAGAGTACAGTGTTCAAAGCCGGCAGTACACAATCTATAGTTTGTCCCTTTAACTGGACACTTTCCTTTCTTTTCAAAAACAGCTTGCTGAAATCCCCTTTTCATCAAATTCAATAACATACTAAATATAAGCTGTACCCCTTGGACAAGGCAAGGGAATAAAAGTTTATGTGGAGGGGAAAAGAGAGAAAACACATCTACATCTCGATTTTTGTAACAAAGATTCATATTTCATTAATTTAGGGAAAGGGGAAGGTAATGGCAGTCAACGGAGCAGTGGCAAATTAGAGGGCAAAGAAAGAGGTCTGGGAACTGAAATAAAGACCACACACTTCCGAATTTGAATTTCATTTCCAGGCTAACCTACTTTTTATTTAATGCAAATTACAGTACCAGTTAACTATTTCCAAACTGAGTCACACAGAACAAAATGTATTTACAAGGGAATGGGGGAAGGAAAAAAAAACATTAAGCATACTGTCCACAAAAAAAGTAATGAAAAAAAAATTCAGTCACAGAGGCATTCAAGTAGTAATAATGTTATACAAGTTTTGCTTTTCCTTTAAATCAAGACAGATTTGCACAAGTGTTTGCAATAGTTTGTATACAACCCACAGTCCTTTATATATATATATGTATATATATATATATTTATATATATTTAGATTTCTGTTTCTAATATGGAAGTGGTCACGCTAATTGGTGTGTGTACAGGCCCAAGTGATCCATCGGCAACACATTTATAAATGCAAATTTTACAGGCAAGCACATTTTCATACATCTATCTGCATCTCCCTGTAGACAGATATATAAAAAAGTTTAGAATGAATTAACACAAGGAAGCTACTTCTCAAGCTAACCCCTTATGCATGGTTTGTCATTTTGCTTTTATTGCAGAGGTGCAAAATGGAGCAACAAACGTGAATAAAATTGGGCATAACCCCTGTGAAAATAATCCAAACCCCAGGGATTACTTTTCAAAACTTCAGAAAGGCAGGCCCTGGTCTGGTTACTTGTCTGTGCTTCTAAGTTGTCTGTTTTACCTTCAATGGCTCAGGTTTCTACCAGAAAAGACTAAAATACTGGTAAAGGATGCTTGGTTTTTTGTATGGCGGTGGGGTGGGGAGTTTGGCTTCATCAAGATTTAGAATTTTGTTAATTGTGAACTGTAGGAACCCAATACAATTGTTTTCTTAAAACAAATGTGGACTATTGGGGATCTAGCACTGGCCAAACTTTGTTTTTGTTTTGTTATTTTTTAGAATGTCCAAAGTTAGACTCTTCAAAAGGAAATGGCAAGAAATTTTAAACAAAATAATACCAGCGTCTTGATATCCACAGGGTCAGAGAACATAGTTCTCTCAGAAACCTTTGCATTAGTGCAGACAAAATGACTGGTCAGCCATACTTTGCTAAAAATAAACCAAAAATATTTTTAAAAAATTGAGTGGACTGTTAACAAAACAAAACAAAATTACATCACTGTCACGTCACCAGAAAAAAAAAAAGGTGCCGTCTTTTGCCTTGCTGGAATGAACAACATGATGTGTCAAAAATAGCAACCTTTGGTTTGGTAAAGTTTTTTTTTTCTTCTCTTCAAGACATTGTATGTGGAATACTTGGAGGCAAAACATAAATGATTGTGATTTTTTTCTTTGTTTAAAAAAAAGCCTTTGTGCTGGGCACATAATAAAAATTAAACTGATTTTAATTAAGAATTTATAAATGACATTTTATTGGAAGGGGTGAGAGTGACAAGAAGGGAGCAAGCTAAGAGTTCTTGTTAAAACAACAGTATTTTAACTGGAATGGTCCTACATATTGTAGCCACCAGTAATTATGATGTGACATGCTGAACCATTTTTTGTCAAGCTGTGGTCCTATGAAGATATTTTTGACTCATAAAATCAAATTCTCTCTCTCGGAGGGGGAGGGGACAAGGAGAAGGAAGGAAGGCAAAGAGAGGGAGAAAATGAACCCAAAGGAAGGCTCCCAGAATCTGCTGTTCACAAGACCCCTGGATGCAGGGCTTGGGGAAAGACGAGCAAAATCTAATCTAGCTGATCCCTGCCCCAGCGTTAGGGCAACTTGGTGCTGGGTGGGTGATGTGTGAAATAATGAAACCGGTCACTGCTACTCGGGAGGAAACCAGCACTCAGCCAAAACAAAGTCAGGGTGTGAGTAAAATGAGTTATAACATGGTTTCCTCTCTTTCCACTCCTAAGCATGGTATCACTGAAACCTTAACAGCACTCGTCACAGCTGTGGGAAGGGCTAAATGCTGCTTTGTGAGACATTAGTTAAAAGAGGGAATGGGGACACAGAAAGGGGAAACAAAATTATAAAACAAAACAGAAAACAAAACCAAAAGCGAACCATGGAAGCGAAGGCACTCCAAACTATATAGATACACTATACATTGCTAGAGTTATTGTTACAATAATACAGGCCGGTACCTACTGTACAGAGTTAAAACTATATGGCTTTAAAAAGCTCGTCTACATTTTGTCTGATTATTAAACAGAATCACTGCCCTGAACAGTAACTTTTTGCTCATTAATAACAGTTCCTGGGTCCACATATTTACATACAAAACAATAAAACTTAAATTTAAAAACATCAAAAGAAAATATAATGTACAAGCTTGAATTTGGTGAGGAGCTTTTTATTATTATTATTATTATTATTATTATTTACAAAAAGATATTCAGAGACCTGGATCTCACTTGTATAAAAGAGTTCTGGGATCCTGTCGTGATCCTTGAGAAAGTAAAATCACCGGACTTCAGCCCTCACACACACAAAATAAAATAAAAATGAGAGAAAAGCGCTTACATTTCCCTCTTCTTCCTCCTCCTCCTCTTTCCATCCTCAGGGAAAAAAAGACACAAAGTGTTTCCTGATATAAGCAGTGATTTTATGGACTTTGGAAAATACCATCCAAGTCCAGAGTAATGTCTGTCTCCAAATCTGTGGCTGGGCATTGTCTTAAAGCACATCCATTATTTAGTCACTAACCTGCCTTTTAAATCTTCTATAAATTCTTTTGGGAAACTTATTATTAAAGCCCTATTTCCCTTTATGGGATTCTGCTGGCAAGTTTCATGAATTCAGACTTCTTTCAGATTCTAATTATAATAGCTAATCAAACTAAGAATAGTTGTGAGGGCTTTTTTTGGGGGGTGGGGTGGGGTGTGTCTGTGTTTTCCTTTCCTCTACTATGCTACACCCAGAGCTTTCAAACACCCCAAAGAGCATTGCTGAATGAGTGAAAACTAAGATGACTCATAGTTTTCTTTCTGGGTATCAGTTCATCTCAGCAGGAGGCAACCATCTCTCAGACACCCTGTTTGTCAAACAGCAGGGCAGTGGAGATGTCAACGCCCATTTCCAGGACCACTAAGAGACTAATCTTCCAAATGAGTTGGAAGGTGAGACATTCAAATCCCTACGTAACTTCCTGTAGCAATGAGGAGGGTGAGGGCAAATTGAATGCTCAGAGAGAGATAAGCCTCCACTCTTCCTGCCTCCTAGCAGTAACTTCGCAGCCAGCTCTGCTGTTGCTAGTTTATCCTTGGAAGGTGTTTGAGGAAGGGCAGGCAGGAGGGAAGGGGCCATCACTTAAAATGATCTTTAAATGTAAAATACAACTGATTGTGCCTTAAAGAGTCACAGGTCAAGTAATGGCCCATAAGCACCAAGGTGACTAAGGTTCATTTTAGTGAGTATATAAGGCCCATGTGGACACCAAACTCACAAGTATAAAACAGACCAGTTCTGAAAAAACTATTTCTACATTGCAAATATAATCCATCCACCCTCCTGGCTTTCCAAGGAATATTGCTTTTACTTCAAAAACAGAGACTTTGATTCTGACATCATTCACTGATACAGAAAGAAAACAGAACAAGATAATTAACTGGAAAAAAAAGCATTCTTCTCATGCTTCAATCAGACAAAAAATAAAAAAGCAGTATTGAATATATGTATACATGTATATATATAATATATATACACACACATTTATATAATCAGCTTTCCTATAGGTCAGCAGGTACAAGTACTTTTTATATAATTTTGATGCCTAGTTTATTAATATTTTTACCATTTTAATATCATAATGGCGTATCTGACATGCATCAATAAATAAAATTTAAAAAGCATGAGGTTAAAAAAGGATGAAATTAAATATAGATTCTAGATTTGGATTTAAAATTAGAACTATGTATAGAATGTGGCAATTTGCAATCTCAACTTTCAATAAAAAATTATGAAAAATAAACCAGTAGACTGTTACAGTTCACATTATAAACTATAGTGTCCTCTCATGGTGTATCTTTGCAAGGGAAGCAATTTCAGAGCAAAACCTGGAAAAATATATTCACAGTGGCCATTTGCCAAAGAGCCCCTCATCTGTCCCCTTCCCATAGGACACAGTTCATCACCTGCTTTTCTCTTCTGCAGACCAGAGCGGCTCACCTAACTTTAATTTTCCTTTAGCCTTTCTAGATGACTCCTGGAAAGCTAGGCTGAGATTTGGCAGAGAGCCTCCAGTCAGCCAAACAGGCATCCTCTTGTCCAGCTAACAGAGCTAAGCTCTGGCTTGCTTCTTCTCATCTGACAACTTCCTATCATGTATGACACTGTAGGTTTCTCTCACCCTGATGTAAGAGCAAAATTAAAAAAAAAAATAAGCAAACCCCCTGAAAACATTCCATGTGTAGCTCTAAACTTGAAAGTCAATTGCCTCCCTTGGCGATGGATGTGACACATTCCACCTGCCACACCCACCCCAACATGCCAAAGGCAATTCTTCAAAAACCCTAGGATACGGATTAATTTTACAAGCAACACTGAAGCCCCCAATGAATTACACCTGCTAAGCTCCCAACCAAATTCAAGCTGTGCACTATACCAATGTCTGACACTGACTGAAAAAAAGAAAAGAAAGTTCCCCAAACTTCAGCACAGAACAGTTTTCTTCTTTTGTGGAAGGGGGCACGAGGCAAGAGTCCTGCTTTTAGAGTACATAACAGCAGACTTTCCATAAAAAAGACTGTCGTGGGAGTTATTTTATGTTCCATTGCTCCGCTTGTCCCCTCCCCACGACCCCTCCCGAACCCCTGGAAATCCCTCAAAGTGAGAATACAATGAAACTGACTTGTATTTATAGATATTTTACAAGGTTAAATAAGAACAACAATAATAAAAAAAAAATTCAACACTAAAATGAACAAGGTTTTTTTTTTTTCTCTTTAATTTTCTTTCCCAACGTGACCAGTGTTGCTGAGTGAAACCCAAGTGGCCGGCGAGTTCTCCTGCACAGCTGGCTGCCTGGTGCTGGTTCAGGTGGAGTTGGAGGCTGAAGCTGATGCTGCATTATTGGTCTGTCCTCGGTCTCCTGCATTAGCATCTGCAATAAGAGTTCCCCAAAGAGAAAGCATGAGCAATGCTGTTTGGAGAGAACTTTTAAATAGGCCTATGAGACAGGAACTGACTAGATGCATGCTGCTCTCCCTCCCCACCCCAAGGCTGCTCTGGCGGTAAGGAAATCTCAATTCCATATTCTTAGATTAGCCTACCAATAAAAATGATTCTTGGTCTTCAGGGAGAGAAAGTATCTCTGGGTAACAGAATAGTTGGGAACTTGGCAAATGCTTGTGTCTGTGTGTCTCAGTTTCCTCATCTATAAAATGAAGGGATGTGAGGTCTGTATTAGGTCTAAACCTTTGATGCTATGATCAACTCAGGCTGGGAGTAAGGAGCAGATTATCAACACTCACAGAGTCTAGCTTATTTAAAATTAACTAGTAATGGATGCATACCAAAACCTGTGGAAAGATTGGGAAGTTACCAAAAAAACAAAATAAGTCACCATATTTAAGTGGGTAGAGATGTCTAAAAAGTCCTGAGAGTCACCCATCAATGACAGGAAGGAGCACCTCAGGTGAATTAGGCTCATCTACTTGCTTTCAAAGTAGAGTCAGCTCTCAATGACTCATTTTAACTGGAGATAGGGACAATAGAAATCCACATTTCTCAACACAATAAACTGTCCCAGAGTCGATGTCTTGGGACTGAGCGTACTTTGCAGACCCATTTTAGGCAACTGACTGACCAGAAAACACACGAAATTTTACACATGTTTAAAAAAAGATCCAAGGAGCTAATTGCCTTCCCTGATATCAGAAACTGTTATGATTTTACCAGTGGGAATGACATTACAGAAGAGGCAGCAACATCTGTTTTGTTGCTGCCCCCTCAGGGTGATGGGGCCTTTCCATCTGATTATTTCAACATTTCACATGTATTGTCTTCCCCTTTAGAATGTGAGTTCCTTGAGGGCAGGGACTGTTTTGCTTTTGTCTTTGTGTGTCAGTGACTATAACAAGGTGGTTTTGCACACAGTAAGTGCATAACAAATGCTTCATTCATTCAGTTCTCTCCTCTGAACTACATAGTACCCAATACTTCCTTTTTCTGCCCATCTGCATTATACTTTACAATGTAATCACAGTACATGTTCTATCTCCCCTCTGGACCATAAACTCTTCAAGGGCAAGAACCCAATCATATTTGTCTTTGTATCCACCAGACCACCTGGCACAGTGACTTGCAGATAGCGAGTATCAAATAAAGATCTGAATTGAAAAACATTCTAAAAGACACGGCTGGACAACTATGGTACCCAAGATGCTTGACTAACTCTTGAAATTCTAGATGGGCTGTTTCTTCTGCATCTACTTTTTTTTTGGCTAGGCAATGGCGTTAAGTGACTTGCCCGGGCTCACACAGCTAGTAAGTGTCAAGTGTATGAGGCCGAATTTGAACTCAGGTCCTCCTGACTGCAGGGGTGGTGCTCTATATACTGCTCCACCTTGCTGCCCCACTGCATCTACTCTTGCTGTTGCACTGACATCACACTCAAAGGTCCAAGAGTGTGTTGCTGGCAACATTGAAAACTGTCCAAAGACAGGGTGTTTATTATTTGCTAAAGTTGGAAATGGGATGAAGGCTATACTGGTATTCCTGGAGACTTTGGCTGGCAATTAATTACCTTATACTTGTCTGTATTTTCCTAGGTTCTTCTATCCTGGCAAGAAATTTCTTTGCATGATAACAAAAACTCCTAACACTTTGAGCAATAAAATTTAACACAGAAGTTGACCCCCAGCCCCTCGAGGTAGGGTTAATATGGATCAAGAAGAGATACTGGTCAAGGCTGGAGGCTATTGGAACTTATTCAGCAGACTCTCAAAATACAGGGGTTATTCTACTCTCTGAGTTATGACCTCTTCATGAAGACCTTGGCTGGTCCATGAGGTCGTTTTTGTAACATAATGACCTGGGACCCTGCTCTAATATTGATAGTACCCTCTGACCTCCCATTTAATTGTGTCTGTTCCTAATGACTTTAATGCCATTTGTATTTGGAGGACGTGCATAATTCCTGGGATTCAACAACTACTTCATGCTTTATTGTCAAAATCCTTGTTGTCCTATGTTCTAAACAAATCTAGTTTACACAAACTCTTCGATGGAACCTTCCTAGATACTTTGATCTTCTTCATACTCTAGTGAAATGTAGATCTGGATGCTGTGATGTCGGGACAAATAAATTAGGGTCAGAGAATCTATGGAACTGAATGGAGTTTTAACTATGGAGACAGTGTGGTATAAAGAAAAGAGAACTGGATTTGGACACAGAAGCCCTGGCTCCAAATCCTGTCTCTGTCACTTAATACTTGTATGACTCTGGCCAAGTAACTTTACCTCTCTGGCCTCCAGTTTCCTAATATGTTAAATAGAGGGGGTTAGTCCTTAGGGTTTCTTCTAACTTTAAAATCTTTAAGCTGTGTCACAAGGAGTGAATTCAAAAAGAAAGTGCATAGCTTATTTATTCCCAGGTTACATTTTCTGCTGACATAGGACTTCCTCCTTGAAGTCAGGGTCATTAGCTTTGATGGTGAATGGATAACAATGTCTAAAATTTAATTTATTTAGTTCATTATTTCAGGTAATGATTCTTGGGCTTCCATGACTATATTTGGATATGCCTTGGTTTTGTCTTTCCACTGAATTTGAGAGTGATGCATCTTGTCCTACTTCTAGTAATTTTTCCACTGGTCTTCAGAGTTTCCTTCATCAAATGACCTCTCTTCAATTACTTTCCTGAACACAGCTATCTAACAAGCCCTTTTCT
Organism: Phascolarctos cinereus; assembly: GCF_003287225.1. Classification (NCBI taxonomy): domain Eukaryota; kingdom Metazoa; phylum Chordata; class Mammalia; order Diprotodontia; family Phascolarctidae; genus Phascolarctos; species Phascolarctos cinereus. The sequence continues at coordinate 111,305,408 of NW_027556098.1, forward strand.
GTAGACTGCATTTCACAATAATAACAGGCACAGTTTATGTTAAAATTAATGAAATCCTACTCCACACTTTATAATTGAAGAACTGCCTCAAAAAAATCTCATTTATTTATACTGGATAGCAATGTCAATCTTTGGTTGGATAAGGGATGTTAAACCTTCATATGTAGTAATATACTAGATATAAATCTGCCTGAAACCTGGTCTATTTGTAGAGAAGGACACAGTAATTATCTAATAACAGTAATCCTACACTAGATTCTCATCTAGAGCAATCTAATAAAGTGGTTTTTGATTTTCAGAATAAAATATTTGAAATGCAATTTGTAAATATTTCTTTACCTACTCTAGGCAGTTCTGTGTGCTGTGTCATTCTTGAGTGTTTGACAAAAAGATTCATTGATTACTGGGAATTTAGCACACATGAACACTGTCCCTGGCAACACTTTACCCTCTTGTTCTAACCAGTCCCTTCTCTCACAATGCAGGCTGAAACTGAGTTAGGTAAAGATCTTCAAAAAAAAAGCTTGTTTTATCTACATTAAATTTGCTTCTTGTTCAAATTTTGCTCAGCAATAAATGCAATAGAAATTCTTTTATGCGACCAATATCTCACACCATATAACAAGATAAGGTCAAAACGGATATATGATTTAGACACGAACAGTGACACTGTAAGCAAATTAGGAAAGCAAGAAATAGTTTACCTGTCAGATTTACGGAGAAGGGAAGAATTTATGACCAAGCAAGAGATGGAGAACATTATGAAATGCAAAATGAATAATTTTGATTACATTAGATTAAAAAGTTTTTGCACAAAGAAAGCTAATGCAACCAAGATTAGAAGGAAAGGAGAAAGCTGGGAAATAAATTTTACATGTTTCTGATAAAGGCCTCATTTCTCAAATATATAGAGAACTGAGTCAAATTTATAAGAATACAAGTCATTCCCCAATTGATAAATGGTCAAAGGATAGGAACAGGCAGTTTTCAGATAAAGAAAATTAAAACACCTCTGAGGTACCACACCATACCTATCAGATTGACTAATATGACAGAAAAGAAAAATGATAAACGTTGGAGAAGATGTGGGAAAAATGGGACACTAATACATTGTTGATTGGAGCTGTAAACTGATCCAAATATTCTGGAGAGCAATTTGGAACTATGCCCAACAATCAAACTGTGATCTAGCAATACCACTACTAGGTCTGTATCCCAGAGATTTAAAAACAAAACAAAACAACACCCAGAAAAGGACCCACATGTACAAAAATATTTATAGCTGCTCCTTTTGTGCGGCAAAGAATCGGAAATTGAGGGGATGCCCATCAATTGGGGAATGGCTGAACAAGTTGTGGTATATGAATGTAATGGAATACTATTGTGCTATGAGAAATGATGAGCAGGCAGACTTCAGAAAAACCTGGAAAGACTTGAATGGTCTGATGCTGAGTGAAGTGAGCAAAACGACGAGAAGATGTACACAGTAACAGTAACAGTAACACTGTGTGATGATATTATGATAGACTTAGCTCTTCTCAGAAATACAATGATCCAAAACAACTCCAAAAGATTCATGATGGAAAATGCTATCCACATCCAGAGAAGGAACTATGGAGTCTGAACGCAGATCGAAGCACGTTATTTTCACTTGTGTGTGTGTGTGTGTGTGTGTGTGTGTGTGTGTGTGTGTGTCTTTTCCCTTCTGTTCTGTTTCTTCTTTCACGTGACTTATGTAGAAATGTTTCCATTATTGCCCGTGTATAACCTATATCAGACTGCTTGCTGACTTGGGGAGGGGAGAGCGAAAGGAGGGAGAAAAATCTGAAACTCAAAATCTTATAAAAATAAAGGTTGAAAACTATCTTTACATGTAATTGGAAAAGATAAAATACTATTTATAAAAAAGATTCTTCTATGCTAGGAAGCACTGGCATGATTTGCTCATCTGCCACACCAATGGTATCTTATGAGGTGTTTTATTTATCTGTAAAGAGTTTTGAAGGTCTTTTTATGCTATATTTTTTACAAATGACAAACACAAGCCTTTTAAATGAGTATGGGACCAAAACCAAATTCTACTTCTAAGCATTTCATTTTAAACCACTGAAAAATGGAATCAAATTCCATAGGTTTAGACTTTGGTAATAATCTCCTCTGAAATATGCCCAAGTCACTTGAGGAGAAAAAATTTTGGTTGCTGATCATTTTGTCTAGATGGGAAGGAACATATGCTTTTTATAGTTCAATTTTTTGACTGAAGGTCAGCATACAGTATATATACTTCACATCTTTGTTGGTAGAAGGTAGATTCTCTATTCTGTCATTTTTTTTTAAATTTAATTTTTGGTGAGGCAATTGGGGTGAAATGACTTGCCCAGGTCAAACAGCTAGTATCAAGTGTCTGAGTTCACATCTGAACTCAGGTCCTCCTGACTCCAGGGCTGGTGCTCTATCCACTGTGCCACCTAGCTGCTCCTAGATTCTCTATTCTTAAAGAAGATATAATTATGGGACAGGAAAACAAAAGAAGAAAGGATTCTTAGTACTACAAATTTTACCATTCGACAGATAACCTTCATTCACTGATTGTGATGAAGGAAGATTTGCTGACATATAAAGTCAAACTTCAAGGGGAACTCACAGGTAAGAGCTAGGTAGATGGGGTGAAAAGGTCTCTTCTCTCCTCAAGCTTCCTCAACAACACTCCTCCCCCAATATGAACTGTGTCTTGCTTATTCTACTGAGCATTCTGAATTCCCTGGTGTCTTCTCTACATCTCACACTCCTTTAAGGTCCTCTCTTCCTTCATTCCAGTTTCTGAGGAAGATGGGGCCCTTACTGCCCAATTTGTAACCAATTTATGACATGTAACCATGATCTCATCCCTTCCCTTCTTCTCCAGCAAATTGCTCCCACAATCATCCTCTTTGGTGTTCCTTCCTTGATGGCTATAAACATGCTTGAGGCTCCCCCATCCTTAAAAAACCCTCTCTAGACCTTACCATCCCCTCAAGATATCACTCGATGTCCCTCCTACCTTTTCCAGCCACATTCTTAGAATAAGTTATCTATATTCACTGCTTCCACTTCCTTTCAACAATTTGAAATCTTGCTTCCGACCTTATCCCTCAAGTGAAATGCTCTTTCCAAAGGTACCCATGATTTTTTAGTTGTCAAATATGATGGCCTTTTCTCAGTTCTTCCCCTTTTGACTTGTCTGCAGCATTGACATTGCTGACCATCCTTTCTTCCTGAATGTTGTCTTCTCTGGGTTTTTGTGACACTGCTGTCTCTTAGTTCTCTTCCCGTTGGACCCCTCCTCAGTTCCTTTGCCTCTTAACTAACTCTTAACTATGGCTGTATACAGATGCTGTCCCGCATTCTCTTCTTTAACTGCTTTCAGTGCCCTCATCAACTCCTATGAGTTTAATAATAATACTTTTTATGCTAATAATTCTTAGATTTACATATCTAGCCCTAGTCTCTCTCCTGACCTCTAGTCCCATTGCCTCTTAGATGTTTCAAAGATGTCATCAGATGTCATTCAGGTTTGCAACTTTAGCATTATCCCTTCTGATCAGTTATGAAATCTCGCCATTCCTAAATGAACGCTACCTCTAGCATCTGTTCCTCTCTTTCTACTTGCACAGAAACCACCCTAGTGCAGGCCCTTATCACCTTTTGCCACAGCCTCCTAATTGATTTCTGGGACCAGTCTCTTCTTTGCTCTAAACCATTTTCAACACAGCTGCCAAAGTGATTTCCGTAAAGTACAGATTTCACGATGTCACTCCCTTACTCAAACTCTAGTGGTTCCCCATTATCTCCAGGATGAAGAATAAATTCCTGTTTGAAATATAAAGCCCTTCACACAATGGCCCTATCCTAGCATTCCAGCCTTGTTACCTATCACTCCCTTTCCCACACTCTACAGTTCAGTCAAAAGGTATTTCTTAGACACGGCACTAAATCTTGGGTCTCCACGTCTTTGCACTGGCTGTCCCCTTCCTGTTTCCTCCCCCACCCTGCCCCCCAACCTGTCATGCATGCTCTACTTTTTCCTCACGTCTACATCTTAGACTCCCTAGGTCCCTTCAAGTCTCAGTACAAGTGCCTTCTTTTACATGAAATCTTTCCTGATCCTCCCCAGCTGTAAGTCCCCCCCCATTACATAGTGTGTGTGTGTGTGCGCGCGCGCGCACGTGTGTGTATGTATTGCCTCTTCTCTTTAGAGCAATCATAGGCTCTTTGAAAGCAGGGTCTGTCTGCTTTTGTTTCCCCAATGCCTGGCATATTCTCTTGCATGGAGTATGTGCCTAATAAATACTTACTGACGGAGTGATTGGTTGATGTACCTTTCATGTGATTAAGCAGACTTTCATTTAGGGCTTAAACTGGAAGTAAAAGGCTATGCTACTCAATACAATCACAAAGCTCATGCTTAGTCTATTCCACTTTATATCTTTTAAAGATACTATCTCTATAAATTAAGACTGTTAACTCTAAGACAAGAAAAATTGTTGACAAGAGCATTATTTTCTATATTTTTAAGTATGAATGTGCTAAAGTACCTATATATTTGTACAGAGGGTTACAAACTGACCTGGGAATAATTCCAGTTATTAATTTACTTGGCTCAAAACTAATCTTTAATAACAGCTTCCCTCCATATGAGGCTAAAGAAAGCAACAGGTTGCTAATTTATAAGGGGAGATGACACCACTGTTCCCCAGAGAAAACAGGAAAAAATAAATTAAATTACCTCCTTAGGTAAGGCCATCCTTATTAGATATATAGTGGCATAGAACCAATGATAAAATATATATTAAAGCCTCCAAACACAAACTCATTCTACCCTTATTTTATATTTTTTTATATATATATGTGTGTGTGTATGTATGTATGTATATATACACATATATACATACATACACACATATGTGCATATGCATTCACACACACATATAAGGATCATAGATTTAAAACTGGAGGGATCTCAGAAGCCATCTAGTCCAGCCCCTCATTACAAATGAGGAAACTGAGGCCCAGGGAGGTTAATATTCATATTCTCATGCACATTCACTCAGACAAGGAGCATAGTATAGTATAAAAGATATTGGATTTGAATTCAGAAGATATGGGCTTCAATCTCAGCTCTGCTCCTTACTACATGGGGAAATATTTTGCAACTCTTAACACTTCTAGGCCTCCAGTCCTTCATTAGTAACATCTGTAACACCCCGTCCCCCTTGCTCCCTCTCCTGCTCTTGGGTGACTCTTTCAGAGCCCATCCAAGATGGAAGGGTGGGGTAAGACTTACCAAAGCAGCCTTCTTCTCAGTCTTTCCTCCTTCCCTTGGACTGCCTGACTACTCACAGGGCTTGCATGAGATGGGAGTCAATAATTCTATTCCTTCTCAGGAGAGAAGTGCCTCCTCTGGTTGACCCTAAGTAATTCTAACTTCTTACTGCTCCAGACAACCCTAAGGCTCTAAGATGCAGAAGAGGCACCGACTTTTCTTGGTGGAGGGAGATTCTTTACTTGGGAGTTCCCTATACCAATGAAATTACAGGTCCAGCTCCTATCTCTATTTCTGGAATTTCAAATTTAGGTAACTTCAGAAAGACATACATATAGGAGACAAATACAGAATTATACTGAAAGATCTGAGACAGAAACATTCCTTCCACATACACCAGAATGGACAGGCAGATGGACAAAGACTCACAATGAAGACAAAAATCATATCACACATAATTATCAATTAGCAGTGATGACTAAGGTACTATCTTTTTAAAAAAAATTTTAACATTTTTATTTAAAGTTTTGAGTTCCAAATTCTATCCCTCCCTCCCCTACTCCCTCCCTGAGATAGTAAGCAATCAGATATAGGTTACACATGTGCAATCATGTAAAACATTTCCATAGTCATTTTGCACAAGAAGACTAGAATAAAAGAAAAAAGTGAAAGTGAAAAATAGCATGCTTCAGTGTGTATTCAATCAATATCAGTTCTTTCTCTGGAGGCGTACAGCATGCTTCATCATTAGTCCTTTGGGATTGTCTAGGATCATTATATTGCTGAGAATATCTAAGTCACTCACAGTTCTTCATCGAACAATACTGCTGTTATTGTGTACAACGATCTCCAGGTTCTGTTCACTTCACTATTCATTAAGTCATGTAAATCTTTCCAGGTTTTTCTGAAAATCATCCTGCTTGTCATTTCTTATAGCACAATAATATTCCATTACGATCATATACTACAGCTTGTTTAGCCATTCCCCAAATGATGAGCATCCCTCTGATTTCCAATTCTTAGCCATAAGGTACTATGTTAATCATTGTGGGCCCCATCCTTGCTCTTAAGGAGCTTACATTCCAATAGGGAAGATATAAACATGTAGAACATTAAATATTGACACAAAGAAATAAACAACAGTCAGCATAATGACAAGGAATATCTTAAGCTGTGATACAAAAACAAAAAATAAGAGATCTGGAATGAGAAGATGTGGGTTCAAGCTGTGTTTCTGCCACTTTCTGTGTGATTTTGAGTAGATAATTTAACTTTTCTGGGTCTCAGATTAAATATTTATAAAAAGGGGTAGTAATACTTTTCAATATCTATCTCATTAGTCAATTATGGTGGCCAAATGGGGCAATGTATGTAAAATATTTTGTTAACAAAATAAGATAAATGTGTATATGTGTGTGTGCGTGCGTGTGTAAGGGAAGCAGTACAGTAAGTAGATTGGGTCTTGGAAACCTTGCATTCAAGTCAAAGCTTTGCTGTTAGTTATTATCTGTGACTGTGGGCAAGTCACTTGACCTCTATGGGCCTCAGTTTCCATATAATGGGTAGGCTACTACTCCTACTTCCTATTACACATGGTTGTTGTGAGAAAAATTATATGTAAATTGTAAAAGTACTATAGCAATATGAGCAATTATCATTATTACCAAAGGATACACAATGACTGAAGAGATGGTAAGAGCTAAATGCTCTCAGTGAGGTTCAATTCACCAGGTCCAAAAGTACATTCCAGGGCACTGAAAGAACTTGCAGATGTGACTGATGAATTGTTGTTGGTGATTTCTGAAAAATTGTGGAGAATGGAAGAGGAGCTTCAGGAATAGAGACAGGTATAAGGCACCACTTTTCAGAAAGGGGAAGACTATGGACCAGTGTGACTTTGACTTTGGTTCTTGGCAAAATTCTAGAGTGCTCTATTGCAGAGATGGCACCAATCTGAAAAGTCTGGCTACCATGTGGGATAGTGTATAAGGACAGGGTGGAATTATGGGTTCATTCTAATAAGATACAATTTTATAGGGTAAGTATAAAACTAATATTAAAAAAAATTGCTCACACTTGTGTACGACAGGGCAAATGTAGCTAAACAACAATTCATGTGAATAGAACATGGGGATTTTAGTGAATTGTAAATTCAATGACGAATCAGCAGGGTGACACGACATCCAAAAAATTGAGTATGAAATTAAGTGCCATTAAAATAAGTATCGTTCACAAAAACAGATGTGAAAGGCCCACTGTGCTCTGCCCTAGCCTGAACACACCTCTGCTGTCAGGCAAGTGCACATTTTAGGAAAGATGGTGACAAGGTAGTTTATATAAAATAGGGTACCAGGATGGTGAGGGAACTACAAACCACGCCATGGAAGTTGAAGAACATGTGAATATTTAGCCAAAAAAGAGAAAACTTAGGGGAAATATGAAAGCTGTCTTTAAATATGTGAAATATCCCTTGTGGAAGAAGGATTAGATTTGTCCTGCTCTGTTCTAGAGGAGATAACCAAGAAGTAATACAGTATGGATTTCCGTAAACTGTACTGAAACAAACCAAAAAAACCTATTTAAAAATAAGAGCTGTTCAAAAGTGGAATGGAAGACCTCAAGATAGTATGTTCTCATTCTGGGGGTTTTCTAGCAGATTCCTACTTCAGTCAGAGGATGAGAGGTCTCTTCCAATTCTGGGATTCTATGATTAATTGCTAAGGGAATCCTACAGACATGAATACTAAAAGAGGTCATAGGAGAGAGAAGGATCACTGTGGGCTAGTGTGGCTTGGGAAGGCTTAATGGAAAAAGAGAGATTTGAGCTTGAAGGATGAATAGATCATAAACCCACACGCAAATAAACAGATGCAAACAATGGCATACAGATAGGAGACTACCCCTTGCTGACTGTCTATGAGCTTTCACCGAGCCCTTTCAATGCTGTTTTGTCAGTTTAAACAGAGCTGGTTCTATAATTGAGTTCATATTAGCCTGAGTGCTTTTCCTTTTTTTTTTTTTTTGTAGATACCTAGACATAAACATATTCTGATGTTCACTGAGGAAATGGGAGTTAAATGAGTCAAAGAATTTCTGTGAGAGGCCCCAAGACTGAATCCTGGCAGTATGAGCCCAGAAGGGGTCAGTTACAAAAGAGTTAAAAATTGATTTCTCCTTTTGTATTTGTGAAGAAACACTACATGGGTTTTTTTTGCAAGTTAATAATTAGACCCTTATGCAGACCAAACACTTACATCCCTCCATCCATCCATCCATCTATCTATCTATCTCTCGACGGCCTATCAGGTGGGACTATCACTATAATGATCCACAATACAACAGTCCTAAAATTCTGGACCTATTCTGCTAGCAGAGTAGATAACTTGAGAATTCTCCTTAGATGTGATCTATCTCACTTTCTCATCCGATTCCTTTCTTTAGGCTTGTTGTCTCATCAGGAAGCCAAGTCACCTCCTCATTTTACCTCAAATTACTGTGACTTCTGACTTCTCCCAGAATTTAATCCCTCCTCCAGGTTTACATTACTTCATTAGGTACCTCTTCTCCCCTCTCTGGCAAAGGAGAACTTTGAAGAGTCACAGAGGCCTTGTTTCTGTTGGGACACCTGGGCATCCCTCCCTTTACAGTCTTCCTGACTTACAATACCATCCTGAATGGTGCAGTTCCACAAAGAGGAACTTAGTGTTTTCCAGTAGCCATCTGATTTGGTAGATGCCAGCTTTCACCAACATGCATTACATTACAATCCAAATATAATTCTAGGTTACTCCTGTGTTGTGCCAATCCTTCTTTTCCACTGTCTACATTGGCCAGCAGCTCTTTTGGTCTGTGTCCATAACTACTGCCAGTTACTCTTCTCCACAGGGGCTAAGTGGTTGTATTGTCCTTCCCTCAGTGTCTTAGTATATGCATGTATGCATTTGTGTGTGTGTGTGTGTGTGTGTGTGTGTGTGTGTGTGTTTGTCTGTCTGTTTCTAACATCCTATCTATCTGTGCTTTTGTCATCTGACTCTTGTTCCTTGATACACATGGTTCCCTAGTCGAGCACCGTACATGCATATGCCTCTCTCCAAGGAATGGAGGTCATGTCAGTATGGAATCCCTTTCTCTTTGTTTCTTGGTGTACCTCTCTCATGCTAGCTCTTCTGAGTCTTTGTTTACTCCCCAGGAATTCTTGGTGCTCCCCTCCTTTAGATTTGACTCTATGACTCAAGCAACTCAGCAATAACTAATACTCATAAAGTGGCTATCATGTGTAGGCATGAGAGGAAATATAAGGATAGACCACAGATCACCCTCACTTTTTATGAAAGAGCTCTTCCAGGTTATCCCTGAAAGTGATTCACAAAACAATGAACTCAAGAAGAAAAAGAAGTTATGTACTGTACCTTTAACTGGGGAAAGGCAGATCGTGGTCTTCTGAATAACTAAGAAGTGAGTCCCCTTCTCTGAAGGCAATGGCTATATCAGATTATTATGGAAGGGAATGTACTGAGAAAGGAAGTGAGGTTCTACTAAGACTGAAGTAAAGGGTCTGCTCAGGTAACAGTGGTTTTGCAAAGGGAATTTAACAGCTGGCTGCTTCCTTGATGCTTAACCTTCCTGGACCTCTGTTTCCTCATTGCTAAAGGGAATGGATTGGCTAGATGACCTTTGAGGTTCCTTCCAACTCTAAATCTGTCATCCTATAAGGCACTGTTGAAGAGAGGTGCTGAGGATATCCTAGAAGTCAGTTGCTCTCAGGTAGGGGACAGGTCTCATAGCACTTCTTTATAGTCAGATTCAGTGTAAAAAGCAACGATGACCTATGAATACATCAATATCTATAGTCTCACTGATGTCACTCCCTACAAAGTTATAAATATCCCAACATAGCCGTGACTTTTTCATTCTGTGTGATTCTAGTTAATATCTTACCATATAACCTCAACAAAAAGCAATCCTCCTCACACTGCCTCCCCTCCCCTGCTACTCCATCCAAGGGCTGGTGGCTTTTCTTGAAATTTCTTGACACTGTGTGGATACTAACTGAGCACAAATAATTCTTGGATTATTCTCTGCTCTTGTTACATGACTGGCTCACCTTGTCTTCTGTCCATATTTCTCTCCAATGCTACAGGCTCTATGCCATTTCCCCATTTGTTGGTTCCTACTATATGCCTCTTTTATTGCTCTTGGAGTAACCCACAACTTTAATTCTTAGAAGACTCTGGTATCATATAGGGCATCACTGGAAAAATGCTGATGTTAAAAAGATGGGCTTTACCCTAAAAAAGCCATTTGCTGATGGGTAAAATGGTCAGAGGATAAGAACAGTTTTCAAAAGAAAAAAACCACAAACTATTATTATCAGCTATAAAGATTGCTCCATATGAATAAGAAGAGAAGGGCAAACCAAAACAGCTGAGGGTGTACCTCACATGATGTAAACTGGAAAAGATGACAAAAGATAGAAGTAATCAACGTTGGAGGTGTGTATTAGGAAAACTAATACACTGTTGGTGGAACTGGGAACATTTTCCAACTATCCTGGAAAGTTTTTTGGAACTAAGCTAAGAAAGTGGTCATATGTCCATATCCTTCGATGCAGAGATCCTTCTGCTAGGTATTTGCAACGAGGAAAGGAGATAAGTGAGAAAAACAAAGGCCCCAAATATAGCAAAATATTTATAGCAGTATTTTGTTTTTTGGTTGCAAAGACTTGTAAACAAAGTAAATGTCCATCAACTGGGGAATGGTTAAACACTATGTGTTACATGAATGCAATGGGATATTACTACACTGAAAGAAACAGTGAATAGGAAGACCATGGAGAAATATGAGAAGACTTTTATGAACTGATGCAGAAGCACAATGCCTATAACAATCTAAATTGAAAAAAAAACGCAATAAGATTATCATACAGAATATTATAAAATTAAAATTACCTAGATTAGTCCCAAAGAGACATCAGAATATACTTTCCTTTCTTTGCAGAGTAGTAGTGGTGGTAAGAATATGAGAACACAACATTGCAAATAATTTTGGACTTGGTCAATGAGTTGGTTAGTTTTGCTGAACTGATTTTCCCCTCTCTTTTTTATTCTTTGTTACAAAGGAATGCTGTCTGGGAACTGGAGGCACAAGGGACATATTGGGAAATGAAGGTGACACTAAAATAAAAGATGTCAATAGAATTTAAATGTAAAAAGATGGGCCTTTGTGCAGGGAGAAATTTGGGATCCTTAAAAGGACTGTATGATTTCCCCAAAGAGTGTTCAGATCATACGAACTGTCAGCTATATATTATAGTCTGAACAACAGGCATTCTTCAAGTACTTAATTATATCGGTGGATAGTTGGGCTAAAACTTCTTAACATATAAATGCATGCAAACCATGTTTTGGTAATTTCTGCCTTTCACTGCTTAAGATTTTGCTATTCATTGGATGTTGCTTAATTCCAATTAATTTCCATTTTAATTTTCTACATCTTTACTAATTTAAAAAAGTTTATGGGACATATAAGATATGCCACTTAGTGTCAAAGGAAAGGAACTTTTTATTTTTGAAAAGATTATTGGTCTAATTTTGCGTATCTGTGCATTAAAAAAAAAAAGTCAAAACTGGACCTGTGTGATTCATAATAGGGAGTTCCCACAGATGAAATTCTTATACCAATGAAAACCAAAACCTTCTCTGTAACTTTCTGTCTTATTCAGTTGCTTGGGGTATGGAGAGGCTAAGTGACGTGTTTCTGGTCACATTCTAGTATGTCAGAGATAGGATTTAAATCTAGGTCTTCCTGACTTCGAGGCCAGCTCTCTATCAACTACAGTATAGCAAAACTCACTGAGAGGGGAAAATGAACGTGTTGTCAATGTGATAATGACAATGAAGTGACAAAGATCTAAGACAACAATGATAAAAATGAAAAAAAAGAGACTACTTTTATCAGAACATAAAGAAATGCAAAAAAAATTCACAAAATTTTTAGTGCAGTAATTTTGTGTACTTATTGTCAGTGTATACCTACTTTTCCCCCCTTAAGTATGTATATAAGCAAAATGTGTAACATAGGTAACGTACATGACAGGAGTTGGAGAACTGAGGCAGCTACCATAATTTTTCAATAACAGTTCACATTACAAATTGATTTATGATTATGAAGTGTTTTATCTATGTTATCTTACTTGATCTTCACATCAACTTCGTGAATTTCTAAGAAGAGATTTATGTTTTGCCATCTGTATTCTGAGACAATAAATGATCACTGTCATTAATCTGAGTTTAGCTCCCTGTTTGTGATGTTTTTGCTTATATGTCACCATGTACAATGGTGCATTTTCTAGTTCTGCTTTGAATTTCTCATTTTCATCATGTCTTATAGTAAAAAGTAGAACTCCATCACATTAACACACCACAATTTATCCAGCCATTCCCTAATCAATGGTTCTGACTTAAATTTACACACACACATATATTTTAATCACAAAAGAGTATTGCTAGGAAAATTTGAAGATCTATGAGTACTTCCTTTTTGTCATTGAGCCCCTTAGGTTATATACTTAGTAGCAGCATTGCTGAGTCCAAGGGTATGACCAATTTACAGACTTGTCTCCCATAATTCCAAACTTATCCAGAATGGTTTGACCAATTCACAGTCAATAACAACTGTGTACTAGAGCATTTGCCTTCTCTCCAACAATCTTTTATCATCTTTAAGGCAAGATCTCCGGATTCCAAGGCCAGCACTCTACCCATTAAGCCATCCTGTAGGATTACCCCATTTTATAGATGAGGAAGCTGTGGCTGAACCATGTTAATTGACCAGGTCAAGGTTGCACAATGGTGGGAGGAACTGAACCAAGGTTGTCTGATTCCAAGTGGAGTATTCTTTCCATGCTGCCATTTCTCAGCTCTAGTTCTTGTGCTAAGCTAAAATTTGCCTCTTTGTGATGCCTATCCTTTAGTTCTATTCCTAAGTTATGGAACCACCCAGAAATTTACTCCCTTTCTTATCTCATTTTACCGCCCTTCAAATATCTAAACACCTCTATCATTCCTCCTATTTGGCTGTTTATTATCAAAGATAAGCATTCCTAGTTCATAGGATCACTTCAACCATAATGGATACTACAATTTTAATGATCAACTATCCAAATTAACTTCCTTTGGATGTCCTTTAGACTTAGCCAGTGTGAATGTGTCACCAAGAACTGAAAACAGTACTCTAGATACATTCTGATCTTTGTATAGTACAGTCAACTTTTTACATCTTATGATCTGAATGTGGTAAATTTTTTTTTTGAGGAATGCTGTTTTTTAGAAGCCACATCACATTGAAGACTCATATTAATGTTGTCTTCAGCTAAAACTTCTGGATATTTTTTACATTAATTATCAGGAAACAGGTCTCTTCCATCATGTTCTACAATCTACACACACAAGCAAAAAAGAAAGTCTAAATGTAGTACTTGACACTTAACCATGTTAAAATTTATCTTTTGGTTTTAGTTTGGTGTTCTTGTTTTCTGTGAGAGTACTGAATCTTAAGAGTTTCATCTATGTTATGAGCTATCCTTTTCTGCTTTGTTTTATCTGTTTAATTTATAAGCACTCCTTCAAAGTCACTGATAAAAAATGAGGGCTGAGGTAGGGACAAGGGCAGTCTTGTGCAATGTTACTATAGACCTCCCTTTAGGCTGACTCAACAAATAATCAGCATTTTTTGCATATGGCAATTTGATCAGTTGCAGATCCACCGAATGGTACTATTATTTGGCCCACATTTCACCACATTATCCAAAAGATATGAAAGATGATATAAAACACCTATCTAAAAACCAGTTATACTATGTCATTGTCACCCAACTTGGCTCATTAAAGAAGAAATGGACTTAGTTTAACATGCCTTTGTTTTAATAAACCTGTATTAGCTCCTAATGATTAGCACTTTTTCTTCTACATGTTTAAAATCCTAGAATGTTATAGTAAACAGATGGTTTATCTGGTTCCCCCCCCCTTCCCTCCCGATACTGCCACCAACCTGGCGCAGGCCCTCGTGCCTGCGCTATTGCAATAGTCTGCAGCTGGCCTCCTTGACACAAGGTGTTCCCCATTCCAGCCCTTCTTCTGCTCAACCATCAAACTGATTTTCCTAAAGCAGAGGACCGAGCCAAGCCCTGCCCCCACCCACCCACCGACCTCCACCCAGATTCAGTAAACTCCACGGGCTCCCTATTGCCTCTAGGATCAAACATAAAATCCTGTTTGGCATTCAAAGCTGGTCAATAACCTGGTCTTGTCCTACATTTCCAGTTTTCTTACACTATTCTGGGATCCCATGACTCTGACTGGCCTCTTTGCCCCCAGTCTCTTAACTCCCAGCATTTTCATTAGCTGTTCCTTGGAACTCTCTTCTTCCTCATGGACACTTCCTGGATTCCTCGGTTCTTCCTTTCCGTCTCAGCTAAAGAGCCATCTTCTACAAGAAGCCTTTCCCAGTCTTTGTTAATCTCAGTGACTTCCCTTTGAGATCATCCCCAAATTGCTATCTTATTTGTACATAACTGTTCGCACTGTTTTCCTTATTAGACTGTGTTCTCCTTGACAGCAGGAACTGTTTTTTTTTCCCCTTCTGATCTTTCTTGGTATCCCTCATGCTTAGCACAGTGCCTGGCACATTAACAAATGTTAGCTCTTAACAAATGCTTGCTAACTTGACTTGTTGATTTTCCTGACATAAAAAAACCACATCAGATTCTAGAATCTACCTCCCCCCCCGCCTTTTTTTTTTTTTGAAAAGACCACATCTGTCTGTTTCTGGTCTTTTGACACTTCTCCAACCTTCCACAATGTCACAAATATTAGACACTAGCTTTGCAAATTATCCCAGTATCTCAGGAAATAATTTTCTTGCTAGGCACTTGAATTCATTTAGGGAAATATTTGAGAAAGGAAGGGGGTAAATTAATTATGAGAGAAAACAACATTCCTGAGCAACAAAACTCACAGTGTACTGGGAGGTTAGGGGGGAATAAAAAAAAGTGAGTATGATAATATATAGAATGTGATAGGAGCTAAGCAGTTATCAAGACAAAATGATTCAGCAAAATTTGGTGGGAAAGATAACTTTCAGCTGAAAGTAAACTTTCAGTTTACAAATAAACAAGAAAGAGTTCATGGAAGGATTCATGGATGAGTTGGTACCTGGGAGGGGCGAGGGGTAGGGGGTGGGGTGGTTTGTAAAGGAAGAGAAGGATTTTAAATAGCTAGAAATGAGGAGAAAGTATGTTTTATACATATGGGTC
Organism: Phascolarctos cinereus; assembly: GCF_003287225.1. Classification (NCBI taxonomy): domain Eukaryota; kingdom Metazoa; phylum Chordata; class Mammalia; order Diprotodontia; family Phascolarctidae; genus Phascolarctos; species Phascolarctos cinereus. The sequence continues at coordinate 111,321,022 of NW_027556098.1, forward strand.
AGTCTTTCTGAGTGCTTAGAGGTGAGAGAATACAGAATGAGACTGGAGAACTGGTTGCTCAACTGGGTTGAAAGTTGTTGCTGCTGCTACTGGTGGTGATGATGACAAGGAAATCAAGAATGAATCATCTGCCAAAGGAAGACAGTGTGCCAAAGGATGCCTGATAAAATGACTACTTTCAGCATGTATTTTAGAGGAGATTTTCACCTTAGAAAATTATTTAACTAATAGTTCAGTGATAACCAGCTATTTTAATAAGGCCAGCCAAGTTTTAGCTCACGTCTGAGGCTGTGACATTAGACTTCAGAGGTTTTGGGTTATTCCTTTCCACTGCTCAAATATCACCTTCTACATAAAGCTTTTCCAACCCTTCTATGATGTTGGTGCCACCCCAACTCTGCCTTTTTGCAAATTACCTTTTGCTTACTTTGCACATTTTTATTTTGTATATCTTGCCTAAGACACTTTACAAAAAATGAGCATATACTACAAAGCTCTCTTTTTCTTTATATATTTATATATGTATATGTCATCTCTCTTGACAGAATAGCTAACTTTTATGTTGCACTTTAAGGTCTGTAAAACACATCATTATATTACACAGAAGTCCTGTGAGGTAAAATATATGAGCTTCTTAAGGGCATGGAATGTCTTTACATCCCAGGCACCTAGCAAATAGGAAGTGCTTAATAAATGCTTGTTGATTAATTAAAATAACCAAGTTTGGCCCCAGAGAAGAGAGTCAGTTGTTGTGTTAGCTAGTTTGGCTGAATTGCCTTTATTTCTTCTTTTTTATTAAAAATTTTTTTAAATAAGGGGTATCTTGCTTAATATGGGAGAAAGACATGAAAGACATATAAAACCAAAATGTCAGCAAAAATTAAAAAAAAAACAAACCGGAATGTACCTGCTGGGATAGAATGCACAGAGCTGTGATGATATAGAAGACTTGCCTCCAAGGGTTGAAGGACATTTATTTGCTACAGAATTTACTATTCCTGGTGGTTCCACAGATATTTAAAACAATTAAAAAATGTTAACTAAATTCCTTAGCAGAGGAATTTCATATAAATTAGTCTCATGACACTCAGGTAAATCTGATGGACTATTTTCTGAAACTAATGATATAAAAAATTTACGCTTTATTTTCCTAATGACTTGAAGTGAGGAATAGTATTCTAATTTTTAAAGTTACAAGTTTGAGAATAAAATCACATTCCCAAAAATCTAAGAAAGTTCACAGTTAGTTAGAAAGAAAATTAGTTACTGGCAAAATAAACCATAGTTCATTCTGGAAGTTAAGAACATTGTTTAATGGCCACAGCACATTCTGATTTGCTTTTTGTGGATGATGATAAATTTCACCCCAAGAAAAGGCAGCATGGTGTACTGATCTGGGATTTGGAAGTGGGTTCATGTATGACCTCAGAGACTTATTTGACCTCAGACAATTCACTTAGCCTTCACTTAGTAACATGAGGAAGGGGAGTGGTGTTGGATTTGATGGCCTATAAGGGCTCTAAATCTATGATCCTATGACTATATTCTGGGGTAACTGAACAACAGTAACACTGTCCTGGACAACAGATATAATAATAGCTAACATTTTCATAGCACTTTAAGGCTCACAAAATCCTTTAAATACAAATAGATGCTATTATCATCTCCATTTTACACTTGAGAAAACTGAGGCACAGCTTTCTCAAGGAATTTGCTGAGAAGAAGAAGAGAAATATAGGTTAATTTAGCTACATATAATTTAAGGGTGAGATTACTTTCAACTGGAGGAATCAGAAAACATTTTATTGAGGAGGCAGCACCCAAGACGAACCTAGAATGAAGAGAAGGATTTCAACAGGCAGAAATAAAGAGGGTAAACTTTGACAGTAAAGCCCCAAAGGTACAAAAATATTTATATCAGCAACTTTGTTGTAGCAAAGCGAATGCCTATCAATTGGGGAATAGCTGACCAAACCATGATATCTGAGCATACTCTTAAGAAATGATGAAAAGGACAGATTTAGAGAAATCTCAGAAAACTTAATATGAACTAATACAGAATAAAGTAAGCAGAAATAGGAGAACAATTTATACAATTACAACAATAACATAAAGGAGTCAACAGTGAATGAATTAATGACTCTTATCAATAAAATGACTATAATAACTTCCAAAGACCGATGATGAAGCTTGTCCCCCACCTCTTGTTACGAGGTGATAGACTAGAGGGACAGAATGAGACAGAAGTATTCAGACAAGTCTAGTGTGTGTGATTATTTTTGCTTGACCAAAATTTTTTGTTACAAGGCAGGGTTTTTTATGGGGGAGGGAAAAGTGGGGAAAGAGCTGTGGAGAGAGCAAGTGGGTAGGGAAAAGTGATGCAAATAAAGAAGAAAAGACTGCCAATATGTATTAAAAATTATGCAGAAGAGAACAGAAAGAAGTTCAGAAGAGGATACAGGCATGCAAAGCAGTTTTTTAAATATAGTATCACAGTTAATATACATGTTATAGTTCATGATTTCATTTTCAAAAAAGTACACTTTAATAGCCTGTGTTAACGTGGATATAGGAGAATGAAAATAAGATATGAGAAAAGCTATTAGTTTAGTTTGCCTGCAAAGAGTAGAGAGGTAGGGTGGAGTCAGATTATAAAGGGATTCAAATGACAGAATTAAGAGTCTTCTACTTTAAAGGCAATAAGGAGCCAATGAAAATATTTTAGCAGGAGAATTACATGGTTAGACTCGTACATTAGAAAGACTGATTTGGTTGCTGTACATAGACTAGACAAGGGAGAGACTGGGAGATCACTTAGGAGGCTCTAAACAAAGCTGGCTTCAGGGTGACTTAAGATTGAACTCCTCATAGGATGGCCTTTTCTCCATCTTTATCATTCTTGACTCAAGCTTCTGACTGCTGATTATCCATTCCCCATGCTGGACACTGTCTCCCACTTTGTGTGTTCTGATACTGTTCTTTCCTGGTTCTTGACCCTCCTTAGCAATTCCTTCTCAGGCTTCTTCGCTGGATCATTCTACTTCTCTGGCCACTCTAAGCATAGATGTCCTCCAAGGTTTTAACCTGGGCTCTATTCTTTTCTCTCCCTCTTTTCTACGGTGATCTCGTTTGTTCTCATGTACTCAATTATACCTGTAATGATCATTTCCAAATCTATGTGTTTAATTCCTGCCTCACATTGCCAACTGACTGTTGGACATTACTTGGGAGATAGAATATCTATTAATCTCTTAAATTCAAGTCTAAAATGGAGCTCATCATCTCCTTCCCACCTGCAATTTTGTCTTGGTGCAAAACGTCATATGGTTGAGGTCACTATTTTCCTAGTCACTCAGATTTGCATAATTGGAGGCATCTTCAGTGTTTAAAAACAAAAAACCCCCAACATTATCCAATATCTACATTCAAAAGAAAGCCAAATCTTGTTTATTCCACATTCACAATGCTTCTAACAACTTTCTACCACTGTTCAAGCTCTTCTTCTTACTTCCTGTCTACACTAATGGCTTCCTAGCTGGTCTCCCCCTCTCAACTTCATCCTACACATCACTAACAAAGTAATCTTGCTTAGGTGACACTTCCCTGATCTACCTAGATGTTAATGTTCTCTCCTTCTCCTCAAATTACATTACATTTGCTTCTGGTAGATCCCAAGTTTGTATCCTCAGTAACTAAGCAGAGTACCTGCAGGCATTAATGAATATTTGAACTGAATTCAGAGAAGACACATGTACAACATTGTAGATGAGGAAACAAAACACTAACTGGCAACTTACTGGGAGAGAAAGGGTAGAGTCAAAGATGGCTATAACATTTTGAGTCTGGTTAAACCAGGAAGAGGATGGTACAAAAAATATATATATATGCAAAGAGGGAGTAGGGGATTTTGAGGGATAACTGATGACTTTAGTTTTAGGCAGATTTAGTTCGAAGTGTTGGGTAGGAGAGACGTTCAAGTGAAGGGGACAAGCACATTGAAGGAAGCTATATGGGAATGCAAGATAGGTATTGCGGTTCAGAGAAGATGAGAGGCACAGGACTCAAAGGTAACAGTGGAACGGTTTGTATTGGCCAGAAGGAAGATCATCTCATAATCTGAAACCGAAGCAAAGGAGAAGGCAGCAAAATTCATGATTAATGGCTTCAATCTTTTCAGTAATGTAGGAGGTGAGGTTATTTATTGAAAAAGAGAGAAGTAAAGGTCATTTTGAGTAACTTGAGGAGATAGGAGTAGGCTTACAACAGCTCCTATGGTGAGCAGAGAAGGGATCTGGATGAATAAAATGACTGCTGACTAGTTATGAGAGCTCAGTTAAAAAGTTTAAAGTTGTAACAGACAAGACAGTAAGGTTTCATGACTTGTTTCTATAGCAGGGCTTTTGGTTCAGAAGTAGAAGTAGAGACAACTGATATTAGGAGTGGCTCAGGGTTGGGATTAGTGGGACAAAAAGGACAAAAGGATAAGACTCACAAAGTAAATTATTCAAGGCTAGAGGTTAGTGCTGCCTTGTTGAAATATTCAAAGAAGAGAGTCTGATTTTGATGATATAATGAACAGAATTTAGTTTTCTTCTTTTTCAGGTTTGGAATATGAAATGATTCGGGTTAGGTTTAAACATTATTTTTTCCTGTTACCCCAAACCAAAGAGAAAGAAAGGGATGACTCAATATATACACCAGATAAAATTACTAGAAAATTGCCAACAAATATTTTTTTCATCGATTTAACTGAAACTTCACAAACATAATTTTTCAGTAAATAACTTGAGCCTTAAGATGTAAACCTTCCTCCCCCAAAATCCCCCCCACCGTTTTAGAAATTACAGCAAATGAAAATTTTACCTCATACCCATCAAATTATTTGGGTGTGATAAAAGATGGAAACAGTCAATGTTGGAGTGGCTGTGGGAAGACAGGTACACTAAGGCACTGTTGATGTAAATATGAATTGCTCTATTCATTATAGAAAACAACATGGAATTATTACGAGGAAAGAGACTGAAATGCTCATACCCTGTGACCCAGCTTTTTTTACTGCTAGGCATAGACCCCAGTGAGGTCAAGGACACAGAAAAAATTCCTATATATAACAAAAATCCCATCAGCACTTTGCTGTGGTAGCACAAAATTGAAAACAAAGTAGGTGGCTATAGAGGAAGGGTTGAACAAATTGTTGTTGCATGTTAACACAACGGAATATTGTTGTGCTTTACAAAAGTTATAAATATAAGGTATTTAGAGGATTCAGGGAAGACTTGAATGAACTGATGCAAAGTAGAAAAACACAGGACCAAAGAGAATGATATATACAAGGGTTGCAACAGCATAAAGAAAAACTAAAAAGTATCAGATTAATGAAATAACAAATCTTGATTCCAGGGGTCTGATGATGAAACACACTTCCCTCCCCTCAACAGAGGTAGTTGATTAAATGTCATAATGTTATGTAAGCTTTCGGACACAGCAGAAACTGGTTTCTTTTCATTTAAGTGTTTGCTGTAAGTGAGGGCTCTACAGGGTCATGTAAGAAGTATATTAGGAAGTGGCAGAAATGTAAGACCAAAAGCACTCAATATTTTTAAACTGAAAGTTATAGCAAATATTTTGTAAATCATGACTGAAAACAACTTTTGAAAAATACCAATATTCAATAAACTACTAAACCTAAAACATACTTTGACAAAACTATATAATACTGCAATTTTCTCTGCAGTATCATTTGGATCTGTCCCTTAGCCTTCTCATCCTAGACTTAGAGGCAGATAGTGGCACAGTAGATAAGAGCACTGAATTTGGCATCATCTCAAGACAGCAGAGTGTAGCTAAAAGAACATTAGACTTGCAGCCAGAAGAATTGGGTCTTGATTCTCAGTTCTACTACTTACGAGCTAGAGACAGCTAGGGTGGCACAGTGGATGGAGTGCTAGACCTGGAGGTGGGAAGACTTGAGGGCAAATACAGCCTCAAATATTTCCTAGCTGTGTGACCCTGGGCAAATCACTTCTTTGCCAGGCTTAGTTACTTACTGTAATATGCAGGTAATAAAAGCACCTTCCTTACAGGGTTGTCGTGAGATCAAATAAGCTATTTGTAAAGCACTCAGGACACTGGCATGTAGCAGGTACTCATCTGCTTGTTTCCTTCCTACTTCCTTTCTTCCTAGTAACTTTGAAAAAGTCATGAAATTTCTACTTATGAAATGTCTTTTCACAGAATGGGAATAATGTGTACATTAAACAACAATAGTTTACATAATGTTACACAATTTATAAAACTCTTTCCCATAACCACTCAGATATGATTATCTTTACCTTATAATGAGGCAGCTGAACCTCGGAGGTTAGGTGACCTGCCCTGAGTCACACAGCTAATGAGGGTTGGATGCATGACTTCCATGTTCAGTGCTCTTTTTTATTATACTTTACTACTGTAAGAATTAAATAAGATAGGGGCAGCTAGGTGGTGCAGTGGATAGAGCACCGGATTTGAAGTCAGGAGGACCTGAGTTCAAATCTGGCCTCAGACCAAACAATTGACACTTACTAGCTGTGTGACCCTGGGCAAGTCACTTAACCCCAATTGCCTAAAAGTTAAAAAAAAAAGAGAGAATTAAGTAAGATAGTATGAATGCAAGGCATTTTATAACCTCTATAAATGTTATTCATTTTCTCTCACCTGAAGTATGTCTTCTGAATGAGTCTCTCTGGCTTAATAGCTGCTCGTATTTGTATCATACTTTTAACATTTATAAAGCACTTTCCCTATGTGACAGGTAGATAGCCCAGATGCTACCAATACATCTTACAGATGAGGAAATTGAAGTTCAGCGTTTAAGTGACCTGTCCAAAGTCACAGAGCTATTTAAGGTGGGAAAGAGAACTTGTACTCAGCTCTTCTGACTTCAAATTCAATGAGCTTTTGCCATTATACCATACTGTCTTGTCTCTTCCTTTCTCCTCTTCTATATCACTGTTATGAGATTTCCTAAAGGATAGCTTGGATCACAGTGCTCCAATGCTCAAAAATCTCCAGAATCAATCCTCATTCATTCATTATCAAGAAACACACATTAAATGCCTTACATACATTAAATGTGTGCAGAGATAAGCTTAGATGCTGGGTGGGTGAGATTTAAAATTTTGATAAAGCCACAGGTTCTGTCCTCATGAAGCCTGAAGGCTAACCATATAGCTATGATATATAATAACATATAAGCACATCAGAGGCAGAAAATCAAGAGGTACATATTTAAGACAGAATTAGTGAGGAGGAATCTGGAGTGGAAAGGAATCAGAGACTGTTTCACAGAAGGGATGTAAATAAGATAGAATGAAGGAATTCAATAGATGAGAAGTGGAGGAGATATTTCTAGCCTAATAAATATCATGAAAAGAGGTATGAAGGATTGAGAGTACATTGTGTCTTTGGGTTGGGAGGGAAGAAGAGAGAAAGCAGACTTCAGCTTAGCCGGAGTGTGATGGTTAGAGGGGAGCAACAGGAGATGAGGTTAGAAAGGCAGGCTGTGCCAGATTCAGAAGGCCCTGAATGCCAAGCAAAGGAGGTTGAATTTAAAGTGGCATTTACATAAGTAACCCCTAAATATTTTGAGCTAATGAGTGTTGTAAGCAGGTTTATATAAAGAATATTATGCTGGCAGCAATATAAAGACAGACTTGGATAAGAATGGGGTTGGGGAGATGAAGAGTGGAAGAAAGAATTACTTAACTGGACACTGAAAAATCATCCAAGTTTCTTTGCCTGGCACTTAGATCCTCTATCATTTGGTCCTAATGTAACTTACTGGCCATATCTATCTTCTACTATTCCCTTTTACATACCTTACACTCTAGACAAACTGTTTTCCAACCAAGTTTCCTGTACCATTCTACTTCTGTAAATTGCTCAGGCTGGGAGAGAAGAAAAAAGGTCACACTGCCTTGGGGTAATGCTTCTTGGAATGGAATGCCCTCTTATCTCTATCCACTGTTAACCCAACTCAATTTTTCTGGTCAATTACCATTTCTATGACTACTTAACCTGATTTACTGCCCCTCCCTACCCCCCCTCCACCCCCTCCCCTTTAGAACAAATTTCTCTTACCTTGTTCTCATGGCAACTTTTTTTTTTTTTGCATCTACTTAATTTTTAAATGACTTCAAAAAATCTGTCTTGGTATACTTTCACATTCTACTTTGTAGTGAAGTCATTCAATTCTTACCTTCTGTGTTATACACTAGGTAGCTCGTGAGGGCTGGGATTGTAATTTCCCTCCCATATCTTGGCAGAGTGCATTACATATGGTATGCACTAAGGAAATATTTGTTGCTGCATGAATTAATGCATGTGGAGAAAAAAAAACTTACAAATAAGTTTTTTTTTTTGTCTTGCATGAACAAATACCAAAAAATGCTGTGCTGGCATCTTTCCTAACATACCAGTCTTCTATACAGGTCTTACTCCTATCACCTGCTTTGCCTTCTGCCTGGAATGACTTCATGCAGAAGAATGTTAGAATGGAAGCTCCTTGAGGAAGTTTTTTCCAGGTTTTGCCCTCGTATTCCTGACTGATACGTTATGAAATGATTTCCCCCTTCTCTATTTCCCTTGTATAAGTCCTATGATCTTTCAAGGTTCAACAAGTCCTGGTTCTTCTGTGGAGACTTTCTCAACTGTATTTTTGTCCATATAAATATCTCTCTACTCCGAACTTATCTGTCCCTATTATTTGGGGACTTAATGATAGCCTGCTTACAAATGAGGTTGTTGGGCTCCTAGACAACAGGACTGTGTGTTATTTTTCTTTTAAGCCTCCTTGATTTGACAGCACTGAACAAATATGAATAAACAATTGTTGTACTGACTTTGAAATGGTTTTCCTATGTTTCATTGAGACTATCTTTTAGGTAAAGGGAAAACAGGGTATTTCTTTGAAGTCTTGCTGGTGTCTGGAAAAACTGTTATTTTCCTTAGGAATGAAACTTCTGCCCTTCTGATTAGCACTTTGGATACTGGAAGGTACTGAATTCATTTAATAATGTAAGCAAGTTTACAATAAATAGCAATTGGTTTAGTTTTGAAATTCCAAATTTAATTTTGAAATATTTTATTTTCTATGCAATCTGTAGACTTGGGGAGCATGTCAAGATTTGAAATGGCTTTTAACCATCATAATAATATTTAATATTATGCTTAACATAATGAATCATGTACTTTTGGAAATGTAATATTCCAATCTCAAAATCATGCCCCCCCCCAATGTCTACATGCACACCCATACACATAACACATGCTTCCTTATGGAATGTTGTAAATTTTGGATTCAGGCTTGCAGTTCTAGGTACAGAATGGTATCTACAGGTCTGATTTTAGCTGGATTAGAAATGGTATAATTTTGGTTATTTTTCTTCTTTCTAAATATAAATATGTATAGAACATATTTTTAAATGAAAGCTTTCTTCTCCCTACTGATTTCTGAAGTCTGAGCTCTCAGAAGGCATATAAACCCAGTTTTAACTCAAGAGAAATAATTTATTCATTTACATTTATATGGCTGCCATGATCTTTTCAAATTCATAGGCCTACTAACAAGGAATATGTTTTTAGCAGTGAAGACTTAGTTGCTAAAATAGCTTTTCTGAAACAGTTTCACATGCAAGCAAATTTCATGGTTTCACACAAAATATAAGCTAGGGACACAAGGTCTTCGGGTTTATTTGCTTTCTTAGCAGAAGTTACAGCAAAAAGCTGAAAGCAAGACACAACCCAAAGCAAAACATTTAGAAAGTAAGACTTCTAGAAGAGAAAGTGTACTTTGGCAACAGGTCAAAGAGAAAGAACAGAAGATTATGTTAAAAAAGGATACAGGGACCATTTCAAGTAGGTACATTATTTACAGTTATGGATACATAATCTAATGCCTTAAAACAAATTTGTACACATGTAAGATACCCTACATAAAGCTTTTGCCTAAAGAAAGCATAAAATAATAAAGATTAAAGAGACAATGAGGTAAGAAAGCATCTTGTAAACTTAAAAGTTCCAGTATCAATCAACAGGCACTTATTAAGCACCGACAACGTGCCAGGCATTGAAATATCAATGTGAACTATTACTACTAACAGAGCACCATACAGGCCTACAAGATGAATGCAAGAAAAATAGTAGCTAATACTTTTCTTTTCAAATTCGGTTTCCTCCCCCTCTAGGCTGGGGTGGTGGTGGTGGAGAGGGGTGGGACAGTAGATTTGATTATTTTCTGCTAACATCAGAGCTCCACTGCATGACATCAACCTTAAAAAAGCCTTTTCTTATTCACCGGAAGCTCTGTGGGGAGGCAGCAAGAATATCAGGGTTGGAATCAGAAGACCTGGGTGCCAGTCCTAGCCCTGACACCGCAAAGCTGTGTGAGTCAACCTCACTGTGCCTTGGTTTCTACTTGTTAAACAAAATGGTTGGGTTAGATTTAACATCCCTTCTAATTCAAAACTGAATGAGCTTAATACATAAAATATTTCAATGGATCCGTAGTATCACTGAGATAGGTATTCCCTTCAACGATGCTAATCACAACCCATCCATGAAGCACTGTTCTCTGAGATTCTTTTTTGCATCTTCCCATAAATTCACTACAGAAAACCTACTTAACAGGCAGGGAGCCTTCTTTGCTTACTAATGACATTGTAAGGCTACTACTAACAGAACATGTGGGTTATCTCTTGGCCAGCAAATATTTTGCATATAACTTCCTTCACTACATGCTTTCTCCTGCTTCTTCTTCATAACCCTATTATTTCTAATGTGTTGCAACCTGTGCGTGCCCACCACGGTCTTCTCTGTCTCCCTTTTGACAAATGCAGTGCATTGTTGACTGGTGTTGCATGACTCAGCCAAGCAACAATAGAGGAAGAATAATGGTTGGAAAAGGGGCCATTTTTTTCACGGAGAAGCCTGAGGTCACTAAAAACAGCAATAAAACATAACCCAACAATCTCTACATTTCCGAAAGACAATCCAGCTTGTTTCCCTCCTCCTATTCAGTTCTCTGACCTATATGGTTCTATACGTTGTCCTTCCAGTTGCATTTCATAGTCTGGATGACATGACAGATTTTTTTTTTTAATCCGCTTGGTCCCTGTACATAGTTAGGTCAAATGCTTCAGAGTAATGGCAGATCTCATTTAGCATGTTCTGCCATGTTTTAGGGTCTGATATAATCAGCACAATTTGCTTCTGAAAAGGAGTATCTGGAATCCCTTCTTGACTTGAACTCTATGCTCAATCTCCTCAATGGCAGTGCAGAACCCTGGGAGAGCAAATGTCTTTGTTTTTTGCCTTTGCTTGATATGAATGATCATAGAGTCTCTGTCATCTCTTTCAAGGAATCCCATCTAATTCTCATATATGCCAAGAACAGAGCTTTGCTGGGGGTGAGCTTTTAAGCTAGCATTTTTGCTTTATCAAATCAAATGCTTCCTTACAACACATAAGTACAGTTGAATTATACATTTCCTACAACTTTTAATTGATTGTGATGGCAAAGAATTGGTCTTTAGCTATTACAATATAAGCTCTTCAAGCTTAGTGTTGGGCATCTGATGAGCACTTAACATGTGCTTGCAGACGGACTGATTGCAATATCTCCTATAAAGACCTGACCATTACTGTCTAATATTCCCATTAATGAAGTCCTTGCTACTTTTGTAGACAATGCTCAGAAAAGTTTTATAGAGATGGGAAAGTAGGCATATGGGTCAGTAGCTACCTATGTGCTCTTGGTTGCCTTACTTTGGGGTAATAATAAGATCCAAGGTCCCCTTCTTCCGACCTTTGGTACCTTCCCTTCCTCTTCATATATCTTGAAAAGTGACCCCTCAATGCTCTCAAAACTGTACCACTTACAGCATGGACTAACTCTCCCTTTGTATAAATGCTAGGTCTAGTTCAGTTGTTTTCCCACATTATCTGTACTTCCTTTGTAAGCTCATCCACTGTCCATGATGGCAAGGAACTTGTAACAAAAATCGTTACGAATCTTTATTTGTTTGTTGCCCTTCCAGTTTCATTTATAAATGCCCTCAGGATGACTTAGGGCAGATAGGTGGCAAAGCAGATAGAACAATGGACTAGAGTAAGGCAGATCTGAGTTTGAATCCTGTCTCAGATAGTGTGTATCCCTGGGGAAGTTATTTCACCTCTCTGGGCCTCAGTTCCCTCATCTGTAAATAGAAGAGTTGGACTGGATAACCTCAAAAGTCCCTTCCACCTCTAAATCTATGCTGCTACGACTTTGCTTATGGGGTCTCTCATTTAAATTGGGTTTTCTGTCCCTTTCATCTCTGTTTTATGAGGTAGTACTGTTCACAATCTCTCTCACCTTCCATTTTCATAAGATTTAACAATCAAGTTTATAATCTGAATTGGTGATGTCTTTGGCTAGCATTTTTTTCTGCTTGACAGGTAAGTTAAGTGTTCGTTTTGTAGTTAGTGGGTTTTAACCACTTCTGTTCTCATTATGGCAACTGATCTGCAATAGTTAAACTTTTGAATGAAAATGTTAAAATCAGGACAGATATCCTTTCCATCATCCTTTTCTTTCTCTTTTAGCATCAATAACTTGTTTAAATAAGTCATGTTGCCATATCTTCTTTTTATTCATTGTTCTAGTTTCATATCAATTTGGAAATTTGGTCTAATAAGCCAGTGACATGACTACACGGACAGAGTTGATCCAGGAATGACTTCTGTATCAGTAATGAGTTTTCTGCCTTTTAAAATTTTTTTAAAATTATATTTTTTGGGGTGTGTATGAGATTTTTTTAGTGCTTGCCATGTCCTATTGCCCTCTAATTCTTTTTTTGGGGGGACCTCCAATTCTTTTCTTAAAGAAAGAACTAACATGTGAGTTTGAGACTTCTGTGAGGCCTACATGTTTTTGGCCTCTTATTCTTCAATCCACCAACCAATAAGGATTCATCAAGTGTCTAGTACATGCAGTGGGAGAGCACAGATAAAAATGAAGCTGTTGCTGCCCTGGTGCTTATAGCACATCAGGGGAAATAACAGCTATGTGGATAAGTACATATAAAATACATAAAGGTCATTTTTGGTGGGAAGGTAGTGGCAACTGGAGGGAGAACTCACAAAAGTTTTCTTGAAGAAAAGCCTGAGCTGTGTCTGGAAGAAAACAGATATTGGAAGAGGTGGAAGTAAGGAGACAGCACAGTCCACAAAGTAGGGACAGCCAATGCAATGGCACAGGAGGAACAGCATAAAGGCTCAGCTGCTGGATCACACACTGTGAGAAGGAGATTAATGAATAACAGGCATTGAAGGAAAGTTTGGAGCCAGGTTGTTAAAGGCTTGAAAAGCTCAACAGAAGAATTTAAATTTGATCCTAAAAGCAACAGGGTGGGCAGTGGGGGGTAGTGATTTGGTCAGACTTTGGCTTTAGGAAAATCACTTTTGTCAATTGTGTGGAGGATGGATTCAAATGAGGAGAGACTTGAGGCAGGGTGACCAATTAGGAGGTGAGTCCAATAATAGTACAGATGAGAGGAGATGGGGAATAAAACAAGGGGGATGGCTATGTAAGAAAGAAGGGGATGTATTCGAGAAATGTTGTGGAAATAGAAATGGCAAGACTTAACAACTGACTGGATATGGGAGATGAAGAAAAGGTGAGGAGTCGATAATAATGACAGAGTTGGAAACCTGGATGACAGGAAGCATGTGGTGCCTTTGACAGAAATAGCTAAGTCTGGAAGGAGAGGTGGAGGGGTTTGGGAGAAAGATGACAAGACTATTTTGGCATGCTAAATTTGAGATGCCTATGGTAGATCTAATTTGTAAATACCCAAAGGTAGTAGTTGTAGAAGCATGATGGAACTCAGGAGAAAGACTACTTAGGGCTGGATATGTACATCTGGGAGTCATCTGCATAAAGACTATAACTGAACTTAACTCTTGAACCATATTTTACAACATTTTTGGTTACCATTACCTATTCCTATGTCTACATTGAAATCACCAAACATCAGAATTTACGTTGATTTAATTTGGAGGGTCTTAATCTATTTTGAACAGGTTCTTCTCTGTCCCTTCTGAAGCAAGATGCCTAAATTGCAATTATTTTCATATCAGATTGTTTGCAAATATTTATCATAACTATTTCAATAAGATGACCAAATGTAACTTCCTTCCTGGAACTTATGATAAAATCAATGCTGCCAATTCCTTTCTTTGCCTCTCCAAAGAGAACCTGGGAATCATTCTTCAGTTAGCTGTAACTTCTGTTGTCTTCTTCTTCTTCTTCTTCTTCTTCTTTTTTAAATAGTGAGAATGTCAAGATTAACCTAATTCAGCTCTTCCAAAATTAAGTCAGATCAGTGGTCAATGGGTAAGGATTTCATATTTAGAGTACCAACACCTAGAATAATATTTACAGATAGTCTAAAAACCGTGACTCTTACTACTTCCTGCTCCCTCTTCTCTTGGTCACTGCAGAAATAGAATAGGATGGGGTTTAGGGTATCAGATTGTGGGCCATTTTTGCATTTTTCTGTTTCATAGGTTGCAGTGGCAAAAAGAATTTATCTCTAAGTGGCTTGCCTGCCTCTCTGTTCTTAGTTAGGATGGACCTCAGAAAGCAAACACAGTTTGTTTCTAGGAGAGGACAGTAAAATCTGCCGGAGTTAGTACTTTGTTGGCGTAGCCTTTGAGAACCTTTTAAATAAAAGGAAAAACAATCTTCTTATGTAGTGACACAAAGCATTCTAAAAGAGAGTCCCTTGGTGAGGAGGATTTCATACCATAAACTATATTACCAGATCTGTAAAAAAAAAGAACATGGATTAAATTTCATTCCATATTATTCCATATTCTTAAAATAATGATATAAACTGTTCCCTGGAAATGAGAGTAATTATATGACCTAACTTAAGAGTTACTGAATGTTAGAGCAGAAAGGTAACCTGGATGACATCTTTTTCAAACTTTTCATTTGAAATATGAGAAATTTGAAGTCCAGAAAGGCAGTGACTTGCCTAAGGTCATACAGCTAAGTCAGAGGCAGAGCTGGAACTGAAATCCAGGTCCTCTGAAATCCAGGTCCTCTTACTCTCCACTATAGGACATAAACTGTTGGAATGTTCATTGATTAAATTAATACAACTCCAATATGAATGATTAACTTCAATTTTCATAATTCTAAACTTCTTTATTGGAATAATTTATTTTGCTGAAATCTTGCATGCTCAGAATGAGATGCCCACTGTCATTCAGTATTTCCATGCTGAATTTAGACAACTACTGAGCTACAGGAACATGTTATTTTACAAATGTTGAAATCACTATGAAAGCAACATGAAAATCAGGTCACACAAGGTTATTGTATGTGTCCCTCAAATCCTCATAACATTCACTAGCTGGTCTGGTAACCTGGTAAATGTGATTACAAAAATAAATTACTCATAATTTCACTTTCATGCTTAATAAAAAGTGATGCTTATCAAACTAGAGGGTGGAAGAGAGTTTACCAAATGAACTGGCTAGTACAATACTAGTACCTAGCAATTACTTCGTATACAAGCAACCCAATGTTGATTGACATGATTAAAATAAGAAAATTTTCATAAGGTCAATTTCATATATTCTTTTGTAGCAATTTTGCATTTTGTCTCTCTAGATAGGCAAATTATGGTAGGAAAGTAAAAATCACATTCTATTTCTGTAGTAATTTAATCCCTTATGCGTCTCCACCTCCAAAGCAATTTCTAGCATCTATTTTATTTTGTCCTCAGCAACCCTATGAGGTCGATATCATCCCGTTTTATATATGAGGCAGCTAAGGCACCAAGAACGAAGGATTTGACAATTAGATGGGACCTTAGTCCAACACCCTCATTTTACTGCTGAGGATGCTGAGATATTAAGAAAATTAAGTGACTTGTCCAAAGTCACATATTTAGATAGTAACAGAGTTGCAGCTGGAATCCAGGTCTCCTAACTGGTAGCTCAGCACTCTCTACTTACTATGCCATATGAAATCAGTTCTCACTGTTCATAGGTTTTCAAGACTTAAAGCTGGGAAGAACCTCAGCAACCATCTGGTAAAACCCTCTCTTTTTGTACATAAGGGAAATGAAACCAAAAGCAGCAAAAAGATGCAACAAGTCACCTAGGCAATAAGCAAGTCGAGCTGGTGTTCAAACAGGGCTTTGGACATACAACCCAGTCAGTAGTCATTTTTTTTTAAGGCAATTGGGGTTAAGTGACTTGCCCAGGGTCACACAGCTAGTGAGTATCATGTATCTGAGTCTGGATTTTGAACTCAGGTTCTCCTGACCTCAGGGCCAGTGCTCTATCCACTGCGCCACTTAGCTGCCCCTCCCTAAGTGGTCTTTCTACTACAGCATGCTGCTTCCATCTCCAACAATTTTAGGGCCAAAAAATCATTTAATTGCAGCAATTATGTACAAAATTTAAGATGAGGCTGTGAACAAAACCTTTGTATCTGAAAAATGGTAGAAATTTAGGAAGGCAAAAGATGACTTTTCTATAAAAGGATCACTAATGAAAAAAAATCTGTCTTATGTAGTATTGGCCCTCTAATGCAAGGAGATCTGACTGTGTACTTAACTGGTTTTGTGCAATAATGGAAATCTGGTGAGCCTGGCACCTGAAAAAAGATACTGAGTTTATAATCTACCATAATCCTAACATTCGTCAGTTGTTCTTCTGAGTCATAGCAACTGCACAACTATAGAAAAGACAGTCCATTTCTCCATTCCTCTCACACCCAATGAATAGCAAGATTGATGTCATTAGGTTCTTGTTCTGCTATGGATTTGGGGGTCCTGTAGAAACCAGTAGCACCAATGCACAGATAGCATGTTTCAATCTGCAAAGTGAGGTTACATGTTATGGTGCAAGTCACTTTACCTAGCTGGGTCTTAGTTTTCTCATTTGTAGAGACTAAATAGTCTTTAAGATTCTGTCTAGCTGTAACATTACATGACTTTATTTCTTTTGATCTTTATAACAACACAGTGAGGTGGGGATGGAAAGAGGTATTATTATCCCAATTTCAGAGATGAGGAAATAGGTTTGAGAGCTGAAGTGACTTTGCTCCTGGGGATAAAATGGTTCAGACTGAGTTTTATTAGAATGTAGGTCTCATGACTCCAAGTTCAGGACTCTTCCTGTTATACTTCTATTAGGGCTCTATTATGATTTAAATTTTTGTTTAAATGTATTTTCACTGTGGTTTTTGTTTCCTTCAGGTATAAAGTTAAAATTTCCTATATTTCTGATTTTTTAAAAAAAAATCTAAGGGAAATTTCTCTCTTTGTTCTAAAGTACACAGGTTTTCTGTAATAAGTTTCAGAACATTCACTGGGAAGTAAAATCAAGATACATTAAAAGAAGAAAAACATATTAGACTCAGAGTTTTAAAAACATTTAAATGGAATTCTTGACAGTGTGTGCAATAATGGTTTTAGCACCGGCAGAAATACCTACATTATATGAGCCTAACATAAATAGTAAATACAAAAACAATACTTTAGAGGAGGCTACATTTTCTCATGCTACTTTTCTCAATACTATAGGAGGAAGTTTATAAATATCAAAGTGACTGTGAATCTCCCTGCTAATGGTCAAAATAAAATCAACTCAAGAAAAACTCCCAAAGAAGTCTTTATGATTTCATTCAATTTTCACAAGAAATTATGTAAGTTGGCCATAAAGAAGAACATCCCATTGTGTGCTGAGAAGTTCCTGAATGATGACTGTGGCATTCTTTTTAACAGAGAACAGAAGTGAGTCTATAAGAATAGTTTAGATTCTCATCTGCATGGGACAGCTTAAATGTTATTCTAGTTTTAAGATATGAAGAATGATTATCTCTTTTCATGTCCTTTCTAGTATTATGATACTGTAAGAACTTAAAACTAGATTAAGCTAAAATTCTTTCATGTCAATATGCAATAATCAAGAAATCACCTTAAAAGCATGATTTAAGGCAAAATCTGAGCTGAGAAAATAAAAGAACAAAATGAAAAGAATGGTTCTAAATGTGATGAATAAACACACATGAGAATATTTATATGAACAGATACAATGTGAAATAAGAAGCAGGAAAAAAAATACATGACTATAACAATAAGTGAAAAGAACTCCTCCCATACAATTGTAACTGAATGCTGCAAAATTAAAATGAGCAAGCTTGGCCCCAAGGAAGAACTATGAGAGGTATCCCCTCTCCCTTTTTTGCAGAGATGGGGAGGTGAACTAGGGGTATATAATTCTGTAGACAATGGCAGACTTTTTGACATGTGGGTGAATTTTATGAACCAACCCCCCTCTACCCTCTCTCACCTTTCTATTCTTTGTTATAGCGGATGGACAGCCAGGAGAGGATGTGGGTAAGGATATACTGGGATATGTTTTAGACATAAAAACAAAATATATCAATAGAATTTTATTTTTAAAAAAAGAAAGAAAAAAATGCTCCTTATCTGGTCAGGGTTTACAAGACTAAGGGTCTATGTGTTTTATATGCACATGTATAGTTACACACACGTGTATATATATGCCACAGGTACATTATGTACATATACATTCATATATATGTGTATTATATATACATATATTTAAAAGCCTTCATGTGCATCTTATTCTGATGACATATCCATATGCACATGCATATTATATACATACACACATGTATTTATAGACATATAGATTCTATGTATATAAAACTGAAAAGCCTTTCCTCAACCTCTTACTCAGATGCCTTAATATAGTATGGAACTGACCAGGACTCTTAAAGGATGGTGCCATAACCTTCTGTATATATCATTTAAGGAGCCTAACTAACCCTGCTGAAGCTGGTCACTAAAAGGTTGGCTACTCGGCGATGAATGTTTTGGCCACAGAAACTCATAAAAACCATACATGAAGGTGTGGAGGGAATGGTTGCAATCTGTCATAATGGACAGCGTATTCATACTGATGAAATCAAGAATCTGAAAGTAATGAAGTAAAAATAACGCACCTTTTTATTCATTTCAACAATTCATTTATAGTTTCAAGGACTATACTTCTGATATTCAGAATGCAGCAAATATAGACAAGGACCAGATGAATCAGAATTAAAGGACATCTCTTCTCTTTCAGAAAAGATTGTGGACAAAGCTATTCTACTCTCTCAGGAACAGTCCTTTCTCAGGAACAGGGGAGAGAGAAAAGACTCTTATGTGTTCTTCTCACCTGAAGCTGCTGTAGCATTTGTAGGGGTTGAAGCAGCTGCTTGAATCCGAGCATGGGGAGGGATAAGGATTGTAGCCAGAGGTGGATTACTTGACAGTTCTAAGGGAAAGTAAAACAGAACAGTTAGATTTCACTCATAACTCTGAATGTCAAATAACCAGATAATAGCTTCTGTGGAGAGAAGCTCTAGAATGCTTCCAACTAAGACTGACTAAAAGATGATATAACGACCCATTAAAGGCAGTACCCACTTGTCAGCCTGTAGAGAGAGTGCTCTATTTTCAAAGAGTACACTTTCTACATGTGAGCTTTAATAGATATACAAAAAAATTAGAATGGAGGGTCAGGGTATAGATGAATTGATAGCTGTGGTGGAAGGAAGGGAAAAAATTCTGACATGCACCAATGTTCCTGGCAAGTTCATAGATGCATTATGGACCTGAAAAGTTTGGGAAAGTGTGCTATCTGAATTAAGATAAAGTACTTCCTAGTAGCATGATTTTGTATCAGATCATGTTATCCCTGAAAAACATGGAAATAAACTTGGGAAATATCCAGTGCCATTTTACTATAGATAGCCCATTTAAACTGACATTTTGACTTTTAGAAAAGGCAGGAGGATCATTGGTAGTTGGGGCAAAGAATAGGATAATGAAAGAGGAAACATGGTGGTATGAATAAGGCAGGCACTGGACTTGGTTGTCAGGGAGATCTGGGTTCAAATACTACCTCAGACATTTACTAGCTGTGTGACCCTGGGCCAAGTCACTTAACCTCTCTGTGCCTTACTTTCTTCATCTGTATGATAAAGATTGGTCTCTTCTAGGAAAGGTCTCTTCTAGGTCTAAATCTATGATCCTATGACCACTTTTTGCACTAAGAAATACACTTTCACAATTTAAACTCTACTACCTCAGGTAGGAACTGTCTCTTCTTCTTTGTCCTTCCTTTCCTCCTTTCTGGAAAATCTACTTAAGCAAACAGTAAAGACCCTTTCAAATACATATGAGTAGACAATGTCATGGTGGTAGAAAACTGAAGGCTTCTGTCCACAGGTAAGACCTTTGTGCATTTTTAAAATAACACCTCCCTGGATGTTAGTAAAGAGAGAAACATTTTTAATCGAAAGTTTTCTACGATTATGAGTCCCACATTTAAAAGGAAATCTGAATATTAAGTGAAAATCTAAAATTTTCATCTAGAAGTCAATGACCCACCGACAGGGAAAATTTGAGAACAGATAAAATAAAATAGGGTGCTTTTTCAACTTTTCTTTCTTAAACTGCCCTGTCCCCTTTTTAGGGTTAGCTACCTCATTATATTTTATTTTAGGTTACAATTTTCCTTCCAGGGTTGGTTCTCCCTATCCCTAAAGGTCACTCAGTTCCTGGCCAATTCAAAACCTTCCTGCCAGGACTGTGCCAGATGCTCATTGGGTCTCTGGAGCTCTGATTGTCTCCTGGGCTCTGAATATGGAAGCACAGGCACAGGCAGAATCATCAATGATGGCTGCCATCCAATACATTAATTATTATGTATTATTCATTATATAATGAAGAAGGAAACATGGCGGTATGGTCATAGAAATAAAGTTTCTATAATGAAAAAGATCGATTATATCATACTTAAGTCTGTTTCACTAGGAATGATAACGTCTCTCTTCGCAACAATATTATAAAGGAGTTTAGCATAATGTACTGGAATGATCAATGAACACAGGATCAGGAAGGACATGGCTTCATAATCCTGACTCTATCCTGTCATTGTTTTTAGCCTCAGTTTCCAAATCTGTAAAATGGAAATGTTAATACTTGCAGTCCCTAAATTCATAGGGCTGTTGTTGGTAAAGTGATTTGTAAGCCTCAAAGTGCCACAGAAATGTGAATTATTCCAGAAATCAATTTTCTAAGAGGATTACGGTTGAGCAACCTAAATTTGGCCCCCTGGTTATCTACACAATCACCAGTTCTCTGTTCTCCTCCATCCTCTTTGTAGCTTTCTGCCTATAGGTCTCTTATCCTGATCACAGCCTAAACTATTCATATACCTAATTGTATAAAACTTCAGTATATAATTAAAAGAAAAGCAAAACTAAATTTTAAAAGACAATTCAATACTTAAACTAAATAGCAAATTATATTCCTTTGAACAACTTCAGTGCCATCTTGTTTCTATTAAAAACATAAATGCAACATGATCCTCTGAAAAGCTTTGCTGAATAAAGCAGATTCCTAAACAAACTTAGGAGACAAATAATATTGTAAAATATTGTAATATACTGCAAAAGAAAAGAAAAATGCTTGGTAAAGGCTCTAGATTTGTACTGCTGAAATCTTTCTATTCTTGAGCACAAAATTCTATTTTAAAGCTCCTAATCTTTTTTTTTTTAAACCAATAGTGTCATGTCCTTCATTAGAAACAGAAAAAAATACAGATCTGGTTTTATGTATGTCTACACCAGCCTTCCCATCCCCGGACTCTACCCCCCAAGTATGAATGTATTTGTCAGTGTGTTTTAGAGTTATCAAGAGAGCTGGAACTGTACTTAAAAATTCCAGAAGGTCAGAGGTCAAACAGGGGAAAAATGTGTGTCCCCCCCCCCGTCAAAAATTGGTTTATTCTCAATACAAAATAAGGTCAACAGGTACTGAGAGAGGTCCATCACCTTCCCTTAAAATGGCAGAATTAAGGACTGCTCATTAAAGACTGGCCAGAGAAGGGTACTCACCTTCACATTAATTGCTGAAAATTTTTGAGGAGTTAGATTCAAATGGCTCATCCTCAGCTCAAGCACTTTCCTGAATGAGACCATTAGGGAACCAAATTATGTGGCTCTTTCCTCGTGCATCACAAATTTTATGAAGCCCTTTATAAGTTTATCAAGTTTTTAAAAATGCTCTTATTTAGAAATGTAGATAAACTTTTCTGTTCTTAATGACTAGGTTTGGCAGCTTAATATGCTTTCTTATGATATTCTTCTCTAGTTAGATGTTACTTTTTTTCCTTTTTGTTTTTTTGGTGAGGCACTGGGGTTAAATGACTTGCCCAGGGTCACACAACTAGTGAGTGTTATGTGTCTGAGGCCAGATTTGAACTCAGGTCCTCCTGATTCCAGGGCCAGTGCTCTATCCACTGTGCCACCTAGCAGGCCCTAAAGTTATTTTTTCTAACCAGAAATTTTGAGGATGGTTTACGTTTTTGTTCTTAAACTACTTAGTAACATCATTCTAGCTTAATTACACAAGATGCAAATTTGGGTTGGGGAATCTGGCTTAGAAGTCATGAATTATTCACCAGGTGCTGGATATACTCTTGGGGATTAAGGTTGTAAAACAGTCCAACTTTCTCATTTTACAGAAGAGGAAACTAAAGCCCAGCAAGCTGAAAAGGACAGAGGGCAGTAAGCAGGATAGCTAGAATCTGAACCCAGGTCCTCTGACTCCAAATCCAGCACTCTTCCCAATGCACTCTGCTTTGCTTTTACATGCCCCAAAAGGAAATACAGACAACTGTTTGCCAAAAGAAATAATTAAATGTATACATTAGCTTATCAAGAAAAACTTAACTACATACTCACTATACTAAGGCAGAGATAACAGAGTGGATTTTATTAGGTTTTCCATCCCAAACAGTTAAAATTAAACAAAAAGTCAAGCTGTATAAGGGGTAACCCTAATTATCTGGAAAATTTGCTCATCCTGACAATACCTGACGAGGTTCTCTTGTTAATTTCAATTTTGCTCTTTTATGCAATGGGGAATTAGTTTTAATGTTTCAAAATTTGGAGAACAGGTTTGTGTTCAGCTCTATATTACAATTATGTTGGCTTCAATCAGATCTCACTTCAGACCTTGTTTTTCAAGACTGAAGGCCTAATTTTGTTTACTCCATAATAATACAATAATCTTACATTTATATAACACTTTACAATTATTAGGTATCTAATTACTACCTTATTTGATCTTATAACTACCCTATGTGAAAAAGTACAAATAATACTAGTCCTAATTTACAGATGGAAAATCAGGTTCAGAGAAGTTAAGCAATATATCCAATGTATCACAACTGGTAATTGATAGAGCTTGCACTGGAACTCAGAGCTTTGGACAGCAAGCACGATGTTCTACTAGATTGTGCTATTTTTCCTCAGGTAGCAGTCTGCTGAAATTATAGAATTTATTTGGAATGGACCTTAGTGATCATCTAACTTGTTCCTATTGTTTTTTAAAGATGAGAAGCTGAGACTGGGGAAAAAGTAAGTTGCTCAAGGTCAACACAACTTCAGTAGTTAATGACATTATTAAGAATATGAAGGCCTCTTTCCTAACTCTCAGTTCAGTACTCTTCCCAATAAATTTCCGTAAGGCCTCCCTTCATCCTCTTAATCCTCTACAATTCTATTAACTTCTATTAATCATCCTCTTCTACAATTCTATCAACATGTTTACATGGTACACATGGTATTTCTAGAACTGAGTAATAATTTTTTAGTTCTCCCAACAAATACATTCCCTTATAAGGCAGGTATTTTGCTGGTATACATTGGCTAGAGAAGTACAAGTTTGTGCTTTCAGGAAATCACCTATGACCACTCATATGTCCTTTCCCTTCACTGTAACCTTATACTAAATTTAAGAAAAATATGGAATACCTTTCCTTAAAGTGTCTTAACTGCTGATATGAAAATTTTTTATTTTAGCTTATTTATACATTTTCCTTCTCTTTCTGCAGTTCATCTCCATGCATTTTCTATTTTACTACTTAGCACATTTCCTTAACCTTAAAAAGGTTTCATATTTTTTTATGGATGAAAATCATGCTAGCAATTGCAAACTCTCCCATGCAGTATTCATTTGTGAAGTTCTTTAAGTCAACACTCTTTAGTTTCTTCAACACTGCATCTCATTTCACTGGAGTATCTTCAAAACTTCTGGATATATGTTATCGAGTATTAGAAATTTATTTGATTATAATTCATCAGTTAATTCTGCAATGAATACCTCCTATGTTACAACTGTTTAGTACCCGTGAGCTCTCTCTCCCTCACAGGATAATACGAAAGCAGGAATCCCACAATGCTGATCCCTCCAGGTGGTACAGGGTCTCCTCTTAGTAACACAGCCCATTTATTGCAAGGGCCTGTAAAATCTGCCCCTAATCTACATTTCCACCTTAATCATCTACTGTTCTTCTACACACAATTTATGCTTCAGTCAGAATGGACTACTTGCTCTTCCCCAAACTTACATTGTCTTTTCTTGCCTCTGAAGCTTTGCTTTCATCATTCTTTGTTCCCTAGGACACTCTTCCCTCAAATGTCCCATACAACAAAGTTTTATACAATCTTCTCAGCAAGACATGAGTTTTCCATTGCTTGTCATAGCACTTTGCTCCTACTACTTAATATGGCACTTCTCACTATCTGTCTGCTATTATAGTTATCTGTGGGCCTATTTTTCTCCCTATGAAACTACAAGCTCTTTGAGGGGAGGGACTATTATCTTACTTATTTCTGAACAGAAATAGTAAGAATTTGTCTCATCCCCTCTCTTACGGCCTCTCAAACCTTGCTTGATCTATTCTCTCTCTCTCTTATCCTCAGTCTCAACTTCTTTATTAGCAATGTTCATACTGCCTGCATATGTGCACAGGTTTCCTTCAAGCTTAAAAAAAATCTTCTTTACCTGATCCTGCCATTTCCTTATAGACACCATCCATTCTAGAGTTCCCTTATTCTTCCACTGTCAAATTCTCAGAAACCACTGTCTACTACCTTCACTTCCTCACAATTGTTTTTAATAAAACTCTGCTCCAAGTCTCTACAGGGTTACCAGCAATTGCTTACCTGCTAAATCCAAAGGATCTTTTTTACTCCTCATTTTCCTTAACCTATCTGCTGTTTTCACATTGCTGACCATCCCATCCCCTTTTTCTCCTGGACAATTTCCCCTTGGCTTTGGTGATATTTGCCTTCTCTTAGTTTGATCACTGTCTGGATCTGATCTCTCCTGGCTACCTAAAAGTGGGTATCTTTCAAGGCTCTAACTTAGGTCTTCTTTCCTTTGCTTTCCTTTGATGATTTTATCTGCTCACATGAATTCAATTATCTTTCTTTGTAAATGTTACCTAAATAAAAAAATCAAACCCTAATCTCTCATGAAACCTCCAGTTCATTAGTGCTAAGTAACTAGTGGACATCTACTTGAAATTCCTTTCAATTTCTTAAACTCAAGGCCAAATTATTTCCCCAAACATTAAATTTCTTTATTTCTACTGATGGTATCTCTGTTCCTACTTATGTTAAATTCATGACCTTAGTGGCATCCTTGACTTTACCTCTCATATCTAATCAATTGCTAAGTCTTCTCAATTCTACATTATCCTACATTCACAACAACTCTTACATCCATCCCCAGTCTGGTGCAATGGTGAGAATGCTTGACGTGGAGTTAGAGGATTGGGTTTGAATTATAGCAGTGCTAATAGCTTTGTGACCTTGGACAAATAATTGTCTCCTCATCTGTAAAATGAGGGGGTTGAATGGCACTTAAGAACCCTTCAAGCTCTAAATCTATGATACTATGATGCTTTTAATCCAAGTTCAGGTCCTTATTATATCTTACCTAGACTAGTTTAAGAGTTTCCTAAGTGGTCCTCCTACTCCTAGCTCTCTCTTTTTTAATTCACATTCCACACACATCTGCTAAATTAATCCTCTTAAAGCACAAATCTGTGTCACCTCCTTACTCAAAACCTTTCAGGGAATGCTTATTGCTTATCGGACAGAATACATATTCCCTGGTCTACCTGGTAGTTGAGGCCTTGAACAATCTAATCTGGCTCCTAATGTACTTTCTCAGTTTTATTTCATATTTCCCACATTCATAATCTCCAAGTTTCAGCTAAACTTGAATACTGGCTGTTCATTGGACTTGGCATGCTTTTCTCCAACCCCCTGTGTATTTATGTACAAGCTATCTCTTGGGCCTGGAAAGCACTTGCCTTCATAGCTCCATTTCTCAGAATTCTTAATTCTCCTTGAATTGTTCTTCCCCAAACTTACAATGTCTCTTCTTGTCTCTGAACCTTTGCTTTTATCATTCTTTGTTCCCAGGATACTCTTCCCTCAAATGTCCCACATAATGAAGGTTTTTTCACCTTTGTGGAAACTTTCCTTTATTTGCCCAGTTTGTGTTCCTTCCCTTCTAAAATGACCTTATAATTACTTATTTATGATCATTCCCAAGCCCACTCCACTAGCTCATAAGCTCCTTGAACAAAGAATAAGTAAGTATAGTATCAATCACTGGTTAGAACTGTTACTGTTCTTATTTTTTGTATTCCCTGTGCTTAGCATAGGGTCTGGCATGTAGCTGGTGCTTAATACATGTTTAATGAATTGAATTTGTATCTCTAGCACCTAGCACCAGTGCCTTGCACACTGAGGTAACTGATGAATGCTTCTGAATTGAATTGTGGGTGCTCAATCAAAATGTGTTGAATAATTGAAAAACTTGCTTGCACTTATGCTCATTCTTATCCTCCCTCAGCCAACAGGATGTATTCATTGGGTTAAGGAAGTTCTAGTTTTTTAATATTTGCCCTATTTTCTAAAGACATAGCTGCCACAAAGCAGATAAACGGTTAATTTTTTCAAGTCACTCTATGAGTTACTGCATTTACATTAAGCCACAGGTCCAGTTATTCAGAAGGAAATGTGAGGCTTTTCACAGTTTAGCTACTATGGGGAATTTTTTTCCCTAGAAAAAATTTCTTTACCCTAGGAAAATGACATCCTCCTACAGGCTCTACAGTGGATATGAAGAGGTTGGGCTTGGAAATTCTTAGGTATCTCTTTTTTCACTGCTTCCTCAACTACCAACTAGGCTCAGTCTGAAAGAAAGAAGCCAGCTTTTTATTCTTCTTCCTGTTACATAATAGCCGTAACTGGCTATATGGAATAACTTTATACCAGACTAATGCCTGTTATAGGCCCAAGTCATCACATTATCAATATGTTTTGAATTATGTTGCTATACAAAGCAGAGGATTGAACAGAATTAATTATCTATTTTAATCGGGAGAAAATGCTGATGTTCTAGTTTTACTCTAACGTAAGTTTTAGAAAATCATTCTTTATGGTTTAATATACTGCTAGGGCTATGTTTAAAAACTTTGATCTGGCTGATCACAAAAAACTCTATTCATGCATGCTCAGTCTTCATAATTTACTGCTCCTATAAGCACAGTTACTGACTTTACAACTTTAAAAATTAAGGAGCATGGATAGGCAATTCAATATTTGCTGAATGAATCAACCTTGCATTCATACCCAAGTCCCATTATTTAAATGCTGGTAACTAGTGTTCGTTTTAAGTCTGTATCTGCATAAAGTCCATCCTCTTACATTTTGGGCTTTCAAAGCTAAGGCTCCACTACAGGAGTAAACAAGATTATTCTACCGAGATAAGGAGTCAGTTCTCTTTGAAACAGAAAAAATGTGATGCAATTCAACTAAAATGATTTCTCTGACAGTAAGACCCAAGACAAATGTAGTTGGAGAAGATGATAGGGTCACATTATTAGCTGATATGTTTCCTAGGACAGTGCTGTATGTATACATGAATATACTCATACCAGGATGACTTCTACAAACCATTAAGAACAACTGAAAATATATTCACAGTGATCTACTCACAAACATGTACCCATTTACTCATAATTACTGACATGTACATATATAGCCTACATACGTGTACATTTAAATCAACAAAAATGGCAAATGCACACAGATTATACACAAATTTGACCCTACATATTCACAGAGCTTTACATTTAGATAGCTCTTGTTAAGAGAGAAAATACATGTTCCTAAAAAGTAGACT
The DNA here is from genome assembly GCF_003287225.1 of Phascolarctos cinereus. Classification (NCBI taxonomy): domain Eukaryota; kingdom Metazoa; phylum Chordata; class Mammalia; order Diprotodontia; family Phascolarctidae; genus Phascolarctos; species Phascolarctos cinereus. The sequence goes on from NW_027556098.1 coordinate 111,349,197, forward strand.
GTAAAGCAAATTTCTGTATGGAGAACCCTATCTTGCCCATCACCTTCCAAAAAGCACACACAAAAACCTACACAAAAACACTCCTCTGATGTGCTGGTATCTTTGTGTACCAGTAACCACTGTTCCTTTTCCCACCTTTTCACCCAACCCAAAGGTTGGGTAATCTAAACATCACATCTCCTATTGCTGTCAAGCTTTGTGTCCACTTTATGGCAGCAGTTACGTTTGCTCTGCACCCTTTCAAGTTGTTTGTCTCTTAAGCAAGAGCAGCACTGTCCCTGGATTAACGCAATCATTCCAAGATGAGTCACTTGAATTCAGGGTATTAAATGAATGAAATCATTTAGATGGACATTGATGATGGAGTCAAAGCTTGGCCCCGAGGCTACCTGGTACTGGGAAATTTGTACTTGATATATGGTACCAAAATGTTGACTTCCCCAAGTCACATTTTCATTTACTCAGGGTCATGTTATTAGCCAACTCGGCTTTCAACTCCTTATCTGTCTATTTAGGGTGCCAAAAATACCAATAGCAAATGAACTGGTGACTGCATCCATTTACTTTAAGACTCAAGTGTGAATTCATAATACTAATGTTTTGCTTTATGACAAAAAGAAGTGGACTAGTATAGCCATTTCAACTTATTCTACACATAAATACTTTATATGTACTTCAAATAAAAATATTTTCAAGGTCATCTCCATTTAAAAATTTCTCTCCTTACTCCTAATCTCTCTGAGAGCCAACCAATTTAAAACTTCAAATTTTTAGACATTAGATAGTCTGATGAGATATGAACACTTGTCCCCATTCCCTAAATATGGTAATTAAGTTTTCATTAGTGTATTTTGTTAAAGAATTTTCTAATTGAGTAAACTTCATGATTTTCTTCAATTTTCATTTTATTTTCTAGTGCATGACATTTTACTTAAAAATATGTAAATGTTATGCTGTTCACTGACTGTGAAATGTTTAAGAAATGTGTAACACATCACATATATTTGCTATTTTTATTAAAAGTTTTTATTCATTCAAATCTACTGTTATACAAAGGAACAGATATGGCAATATTTGCATTTCACCCAGGACATGAATTTGTCTTTTTTTTTTTTAAAGAGTACCTTCTGAATAAACAAAAGGTTCAAAAAATAACAAAACTGATGGCAAATCTTGGGTTAAGAAGTTTTTCTTTGTGTCTAGAGCTATAATATTGAGGATTTGCTGAATATTTACTTACAGAATATTAGGGTTGAAAAGGACCACAAAGTCATTAAAACTAATCTCTAACTCAAGGTAGTAACTGCTGATTATTACTACAATAAAAGGCAACTCATTGCTTTTAAAATGGTTATAATATTCCTTCTAAATCTGCATTCCTGTATCTTCTAACCCTTGGTCCTAGTTTGTTCTTCTGGAAGAAGAGAAAAAAAATAACTCAAATTTGTCTTCTACATGACACTGTGTCTTTGAATATGGCTATCATACCCCTTTCAAACTCTTCTTCTCGTTTGTTCAGGACTAGTTCTTTAAACATTTCTTATAGAACACTGTTTCAGACCACTCATCATTCTAGTTACCTTTCATTGGATGTCAACAGCTCCCTTAAAATGTGGCACCTGTAACCAAAGATAACACTCCAGATGTGGTCTTACCAGTGTTGAAAACATTAAGATTATCATCCCCCCTTGAACTGGAGACTATACTTAATGCACTTTAATACTATATTACATTAGCTTTTCTCTCTCTTTTTTTTTTGGTGAGGCAATTGCGGTTAAGTAACTTGCCCAGGGTCATACAGGTAGTAAGTGTCAAGTGTCTGAAGCTGGATTTATATTAGCTTCTTTAGCAGCTTTCATACTACCAACTTTAATTGAATTTATAGTCAAGAAAAACTTCTTAAAAAGGGGGGTGGCAGCTAAGTGGTGCAGTGGATAGAGCATCAGCCCTGGAGTCAGGAGGACCTGAGTTCAAATCCAGTCTCAGATCAGACGCTTGACACGTATTAGCTGTGTGACCCTAGGCAAGTCACTTAACCCCGACTGCCTCACCAAAAAACAAACAAAAAGCCCAAACCAAAACGAAAAAACTTCCCAGATCTTTTTTACATGAACTGCTATCAAGCAAGGTCTCCCCCACCTTGTACTTGCACAGATGATTTTCTGAATTGAATATAAAATTTTATGTATTTTTCTAGGTTCTTTTCATATATGAGCTATATTTTGGGAGTAGGATGAACAACTGGTAAACTGCATTATGAATTTAAAAGCCACTTTACACAAAGAATAAGTAATTTTCTGGATGGCTCCTGGTGATCCTGAAAGAATTAGTATGACCGAAATACTCAAAATACTTAACTTGCTCCTAGGATGTAGTTGGTGTACCTTGCACTAATTATGTCCCTAACTCTCCCCCTCACAAACTAGTAAACACATTCTTTGATCCTCTTCTTTTTCTATATTCCATATTCTTTGGTCAATCTAAGCTTTACATCAATCAACATGTATTCACTGGACGTAAGACACTTTTCTATTCAGTACAAGAATCAAAAGAAATATCACCATATAGATACTAGACAGCATATGGTTGTAGGCATCTTTGAGAGGTGAAGGGAATCTGAAAGACTTAAAGATAATTTTTGAGAGAATACTCAGGTACATATAACGTGCCTTTCACATAACTCCAATACTGGGAACACACTTAAAGGTACAGAGACAAGAGATCTCATACCCTGCATAACTTCAAAAGGGCTGCTGACAGTCCTAACCATCAGTTTAATCAGACTGAAGAAATGATAAATAGTAAGTACTCACTTATAAGTTTGAGTCTTGAGGCTAACCTACAGTTATTGCTTTAACTAAAAAGAAAAGTCTCTGTTATCTTTGGGAGAGTATTATTTGTCTGACTTAGTTTCAGGTAACATACTAATACTTCTGAGAATCATGGACTTTATTAGATTAAATTACCCCTCTGTAACTTCTGTCCAAGTAGACTATTAAATGATATCTGTTGAAAATTTCCCAAAGTTTCTGCCTTCTTAAATCTTTTATCACCTACCATTATGCTTCCAGATGGCAAACTGAATATTATACCTTGACACATTAAGCAACTCCTTTGAAAGAGACCCCAGGCAAGTCAATTTTCCTCTTTGGTCCTCAGTTTCTTCATCTATAGAATCAGATTCTCAAAGATTGCTTCCAGCCCTGAAGTTCTATCATTCTATTAGTTTAACCAATAGAGGACTCAAAAGGATGCCTTCTATTTGCTTAAATACTTAATATTCCAGTTCTTTCCAGCTTTTCCTAAATTGAGAAGTACTTCTTGAATTTAGAGACTGGTCTTTTATAGTATGTGATTTCCTGGAGAGTCTCAGTTTATAAAGTTACCTTGAGTGGTGAAGTTGAAGAGTGCAGGTGTATCTCGCCCATTTGGTAATTTGACATTTGGGTCCCGTAATTCATCAAAAAATGAATGTGCACAAGCTTCCAGGGGTGTCAATCGGGCAGTCGGGGTATATTCCAGCAGACGGCTACATAATGCAATTGCCTCAGGTGGAGTTCGGGGTCGGAAGACCTATGTGACAAAAAAGATAGATTGATTTGTTTTTCATTATAACAGCTGAGCAATTAACCCTCTGAGTAATAAGTTAAGAACTCCCACTAGTTACACAAACATAATTGCATTTGGAGAGGGAGCCTTCTAAAATTTAAAGGGTTAACTGCACATGGTTCACCACACTGGGGTGAGGATGAACAGTCAGTGTGAAAGACTATATGAGGAAACTCAGAGAAACCACTGAGAAAGAAGGTAAGAATGTCTAAAAATGCTGATGATACAGTAGAGCAATCAATCATGCATACAGAAATGATATATATGTAGATGGGATAAACATCGAAGTTCAGAGAAAGAGGCAAAATGAAGAAAAATTCAAGATGATGAAAATGAAAAGTTCTTGACTTTTTGTGACAGTGGGAAGGAGGATGCTTCTTTTGAATGATTTTGAGCAGAATAACTGTTGATATGGACAGCACTGTTCAAGTTTGGCAGTCAATGTCTTAGAGAAAACAGAAAGTTGTTTATCCCATGCCTGCAAAATGTTAATGATTTAGTCTTTCCTATTTAAAAAAATAGATTATAAGTTATCTGGTGGAATTTTGAGATACTTAGATTTTGAGGAAACTATATTATTTTCTTAAACAGCTGTCACCCATGGTCATTTATACAGATTATCCTTCTTAGAAGTTTCCTCTATGCACAAAGTGGGGAGACTTTTCCTCTCTATTTGGGGCCACTGATATAAAAAAAAGTGAACTGAAGGCCACATTTCTAATTCTATAAGCACATAAGAGACAATATTTCAGTTTTCTATCTTTACCAATTAAGGAGGAGAGGGAAAAGCAGAGGGAACACAAGGAGGAAAGATGGAATGGAGGTCAGGAAGGGAGGTACTGATGGACAGACAGGGCATAAAAGTAGACTAATGGAGAAAGACAGACAAAAAATACAGCAACTAACAATGATAGTCACATAATGGAAGAGCAAGAACATGGCAGAAGGGAGTGAGGAAGGGATGCCATGTGGGTTAGCGGGAGGTAAAAAGGAAGAGATGGAGTGATGGAGAGAGACAGGGAAAAAGAGAGACAGAGACAGGCAAAGAGGCAGACAGAAAGACAGACACAGACACTCAAAGGAGAATAACACAGAGGCAAAAAGCATTTATGGAATGAGACAAAGTAAGAGGAAGCCAGGGGACACTAAAATGGCTTCTGAAACCCTAGTATTATTCACTGGATATGGGCATCAGAGTACATTATCACAAGAGTTCTGAGAATTTCAAGAAATAGTTTGGAATAATCCTTCATACATGTTTGGAAAACAACTTTTCTGCTTTTATTTTCAAATATCAAAATACATATTTGAAATAAAGGTTTGTTTACTCATGAAATTCTAAAAAAGTTTTATAATTAAACGTAGTATGATGTTGTAGATAGAGTGCTAGGCCTGGAGTCAGGAAGTCCTGAGTTTGAATCCTGTCTCAAACACTTAATAGCTGTATAACCCTGGACAAGTCACTTAACCTCTTTCTACCTCAGTTTCCTCATCTGTAAAATAGGGATAATAATAGCACCTAACACAAGATCAAGTGAAAATAATGTTTGTAAAGTGTTTTGTCAACCTTAAAGCACTACCTAATGCAATTTGTCATGATCACTACTTTAAAAGGAATCAGATTTAAAGAATTCATTTTGGAACCTCAAGAGTGTTGGTTAATTTATTAGCTATGCTTGAAAGTTCTTTTCATAAGATATCCTTTTAGTCTTTTTCATAATGTTTTTCTTTGAGAGATATAGGGCTTAGAACTTTTACCTGTTCCGTAAGTATCTCAGAGTAACGATCTGAAACCAGCATTTATTTCATGTTCTGAGCCAGACCCTCTTTTCTCTTATGCCCATTTCTGAATCATGTCTACCCCTCACATCCCAAATAATAACAATGAATCCTGATTTTTTTGGCTTAGTTGGATCCAAATGGGAGATTGGGAGTAACATAAAGTTATAATCTAAAACCAAATCAAACCAAAACAAACAAACAAACAAACAAAACCTCTTACAGGTACAGATTGAGCACTTCCACAGCTTTTCAATGGTTATTTTCAAACCTAAAAGTCTTTTCTGAATGGGGAGGCCACAGGAAGGACACATAGAGCAAATGTTCTATAGGTACCACAGCTGTGACCAGAACATCACCTCTTGGTACTTGTCTCCAACAACTGCTGAAATAAGTCATTGCTTAGAGGTTTCCCACCTTTCTTCATCACCTAATTTCCCCCTCAGTATCACATGAAAGACAAAGTTGAACAGTTGTCTTTACTGCTCCTCCCTGAGGACAATTTCCATTTACTTGACAGTATATGGAATTACGTTGCCAGCATTTTTCAATAAACATGAGCTAATCCAAAATGCTTTTGCACCAATATGGGAGCACATAAGCCACTCAGCATCACCAAAAATAGAAATAAATACCTCCTGCTAACATTCAAAGTGCAGGGTAGCTGGGCAGTAAGTACATTTTAAATGGAGAAATTTCATGTTAACATCAACGAAGATTATCTGTCAAAACCAACAATAAATCAGTATTGTAAATTTCTCTCTTAAAAATAAAAACCCCAAACCAAAACCTCTTTGGTGTCTTGTTGGCTACAAGTACCCATCCATGTTGGTACTAAGACATTGTATATTAGCCCATTTTGTCATGGAATCCTGACTCATGGAGTCAAAGAGTTAAAACAACAAAGAATAATATCCATTCCGATAACAAACGTTAAGACAGACTTAACCTGCAATTACAAAGTTATCCACTGTTACTTTAAACCCTTTGAGTGACCCATGATGAGAAAAGCTTTGGTTGGCACTCTGTGGATAAACTTTAACCTGAAGATTATGTGGGGGTCATTTGTGTTGGGTCAAACCCAATGCCTCCAGAGTTCGGATTTCTGACCACAATACAGGGTGTAGTAGCAAGTGACTTCCAAGTTACAGCCCAAACAGGAACATTGCTCTTCTGGGTTGTTACCTTTGTGTCTAAAGAAAAGGAGACCGACAGAACTACTGAAATTTGGCTTTTACCAAAGGAGTTTCTGTCTCTGCTGTTTCCTCAATTCCTTACTTTCTTAAACTGTTTAACCTCCAGCTCTACAATTAATCAACAACTTTTTTTATTTAATAAAGGAAATTTAAAGAAAAAAACCACTCTAATTGTTAAACCTGTCTGGAACTATAACGAATTATTGAGATCAGTGATGAAGACAAGATATAACATACCTGAACAAAAACCTTTCTATAGAGTGATTTAAAAACTGAAATCACAGATGCCTAGGTATAATTTTTATTATATTTCAAGAATGAAATATGTATTTATTTGTAGCAGGAATCTCTAACCTTTCAAAATTCCTTTCCCCCAGTTTTATAGGCCAGCCCTAATAATTTGAAAAAAAAAAAATTAAATACATACCCGCACTCCTGAGGTGAAATGTCCTGTTCCTGACGAGTCCTAAAGATGATAATGCAGTGAAATAATCCAAACAGGGGGAGTCAATCCAAAAGAGAATAGTCCAGCAAGGAAAAATATATCCATTGTTATAAGAAATCCATGGTGTGGGGGACATAGAAAATGTTTATACAGTTATAAATTTTAAACATCAGTCTCCATAGTAGCAAGTCCAAGTTTTGAAAATTATTTCGCCACAAGTGTAGGTAAAAAAATTGATTGCGCAATGGTGAGGCACAGTAAAGAAACATCATAATTTTATTTTATTATGTTCCAATGCCAGTGCATTTATTAAAAAAATACAAAACCAAAAAAAGTTAAATCAAAATTAAATCTAGAAGTAAAGGGGTAATCAAGTTCCCAAAGTAAAGTATTTGGTAATCCTCTTGTCCTGGATTCATTGTCCACAGACATGGGGAGAATAGGGAGAAGGGAGGGCCAGATTAGCCTGCTTTAAACATGTTAAATCCCTATGTACAAATTTTGTTTTTCTCCATAAATGTGTCCAAGGAACACAGTATGAAAAAATTCTAAATTAGTGTTCAGAAGAAAATAAAAATATTTGGTCTGTATTATCATTTGAGTTTTCAAGCCAGATAGTTTATAAATTTGTGTGAGCTAAGAACGGATCAGGCCACCGCGGATTATTCTCCATTTTGGATTGACTTCCCTTCTAATGGATGTTTATTTTTGCTGACGTTCTTTCTCATCTCTTTAGGACTCTTCACGAAATTGACATATCACCTTGGGAGTGCGGGTATGGACTTAATTTTTCTATTGTGGGCTTTTCCCCCTCATACCCTTGCACCCATTACTTAAGAAAAGAAAAACTTAAGAACATTCTTTCCTTTTGGAATAACTCACTAAAAAAAATCCTGAGCCTTTTAGCACTACCAATTCAACACAGTTCCACCTATAATTCTACCCAATTCACCCACCAAAAGCTAAACAAAAGATATACAATAAACAGTAATATTAAGGGACAGTCACAGTTATGGGTGACAAGCACAGTAATGTACACCAACACCTAGTACAACTGAGCAAAAAAAAGTGACAGAGGTAGTGGTGTCGGTTATAAGGCATAAGAATAAAAGATCGTACAACTCACCAGTAGCTGTGAACTCCCTTGACTAGCGTAGAATAATTTAACATTCTTTTAGGATAGTTTCTAGTGGGGGAATTAAATATTTTTAATAAAAATAAATAATCCGCGGATTACTTTTAGTCTGCAGACTAAAATTTAGCATACGGATTAAAATCCGGCCCATCAGAAGAAAAATCTCTCAATCTAAAACACATCCAGGAGGACAAAACATGAAATCAAACCAAAAGAACTGAGTGCACGAAAGTAAGACTCAACTGGGCAGACTAACATTTAGTGCGCAGACTAAATATGGCCAGCCAAATGTGCAGCAAGGCCATGAAAATCCCAAAACACCCCTGCAAAAAACAAAAGCAAAAATAAATAAGTAAAACAAAAAAGGCCAAAAAGAAAATAGGAAAAAGGAAAACAAAACAAAACAAAACACTGACATGAACTTTTAAAGTGATCCAAATACTACCTCACCTATGCAGCAACTCATTTTGATAAGATGAAATAAACAGTCTCTCAGAATACTAGTCCATAGTAGAACTAGCAGTACATCAATTCCCAGTTTTCAAAAGTTAAGTATCTTCTGGTGTTGAACAAATGCAAACAAGTCCTAATATAGGAAATTATTCAAAGTACATTTGCATTTGGATAACTAAAAATTATAGATGCACTTTTAATCTACATATAGCCTTTGACTATCAAGTTTAAGCCTGGAGAAACTTTTTATAACTGAATTAAAAATGCTTTATAAAAGAGCCTTTAAAAAAACAATCACATATACCATTTCAAGTCCTATGTTAAAGTAGCTTCCTGACAGCATCAGATCTAATTCTATTATATTAAGAAGCCACATGATCAATGTAAAGTTTCCCATTTTCCATGGATGTAACCAGTGACAATTAATCTAAACAGAACCCAAAGTCAATTCTGCTGCCTGTTCCAAACAGTTCCTCTTCACTAGTTGATATTGGGATAAATATGAACTACTGCCACAGATCTCCAGTTACAGACCAAATAAATGCAATGGAGTTCAAAACAACTGACAAAACCACATGCTCAAGGATGCAAACTTAACCATTACTAAAAAAGGAATCTATTGCAATCAGGCCTTTGTTTTCAAGCTACTAACTAAAATTAGTTACAATTTAAAAACAAACACAGAATGAAATATCACATTAAACACAGCACCACATGTTAATTTTTACTTATTTGCTGAACTTTATACTGCATTAGTTAGTTGATTAGAAGAAAAGCTTCATTCTACTTAATTTTAAAAGACAGGGACAGTATATAGTATTCAAACGGGAAAAAACCTAGTCGATGCCTTTTAAATTTAAGCACCCCTTAATTAGTGTAACTTGACTCTTTGGCATCTTTAATTGAGGATGGTTTTTAATGTTTGATATGAACCTTACATACAGTGATCACATGAAGACTGAATTAAAAGACTTCTTTATATTACTACAAAGTGATCTGCTATCACATAAACGTTGTTCAAACACTGTCAGATGATACAGAGTTCTAGTTAAGTAATATGCAAATAACATTATCATGCTTTTGCTCTGTGAGAATTCAACATTTGAAGTTAGCCCCAAACAGGGACAGTCACATTAGTGAAATATAAAATACACCATCTTTATCTAAAATAGCTAAGGTTTATTTAAAAGATAATAACTCTTATTTTATAACACTACTAGTACTCAAATTTTAAAGGGTTTCTAAATTTGTTAGTAAATTGTTTCCATTCATTCAGGTCATACTGCTAAATATTCTTTTAAAAAGTAAAAGTTGCTGGAATATAATTATGTATCAAGAGTGCAGACAACCTAAAAGCAAGCTTTAATACATGAACAAAAAGATTTAATGTAAAAGACAAAATGACCAAATAAAAGTTTTCTGAAATTGCAGTTTATTTCAATTCAGACTGATAGATTTATCTCTTGCTAATCTTGTTTTGAAATATAAAATGAATTGAAAAGAAAATTTCATTATTTTTCTGGGCTCTAAGAAATTAATTTATGTATGAATCAATTTCTCACCAATGAAAACCATTCCAATCCAAATTGCTAAGCATGCAGGCTCAATTTAAAAGCTTTTACAGACACCGAGTATTATTAAACCAACATATTGAAATATTAGAATTCAGGCATAAAAATAAGATATTTTTAACCTGAGACTATTTCAGTTAACATTTAAGAATTTTATAAAAAGTGTATTTGCCAAAGAGTAATGAAACAGAGTCTTATTTAAAAGTAAGTCTCACTAAGATTTTTCAGCTGCCTAACAGGACAAGATCAGAATTTAAAAGTAACTTTTAGAACCTAACCCAGTAAAAGGGAAGTATAAAAATTTCATGCTCCTTGAAAATGGGGACTGTATTATTCACCTTTACATCAGTCATAATGCATAGTAGAATGCCTTGGAAATTGTGTACATTTAAATATTTATTGAATGAATTAACCAAAAAAGGGGGGTGGAAATAAATGCTTTTCTTTCTTAATACTGAAGTCAAGTTTAAATCCATACATACAAGGAATGCCCAACAAAAGAATCCAAATCCAGTAAAATGGTAAAATTACATTGTTTACTGATATTTAAAAGGTCTTCCTACCCATTACTTCCTTAAACCACAGAGATGCTTTATTTATTTACTATGATGCAGGAAGGAAACATTCCAGAATTGATTTTTTCATGTAACTGAAGGCTATCCCTTTCTAAGCACCAAAATTTTATGATATCTCTTGTCCCTTTCAAGAAGGTGCTGCATGTAATTTACTCTTTTCTGGATCATCATTCACTCATTTAGTCTACATCTAAGTAGTCCTAATCACATTTCCCAGCCATCTTGCCTCAGTATCATGTGGGTTTTCTCTACCTCCTTACATACACTTTCACAGTTCCAGAGTCATAATCAAATCAACACTGCCATCAATATAAGAAAAGGTCATGTTAATCTACTTCTCTACGGCTCCTTTCACTACTTTTGTAACTTTTCCCTGATGCCTAAAATATTATTCTTCTTGGAATTTCAAGTCTCAGATCAAGTGCTACCTTCTACATGAAGCCTTCCTTGACTGACCTCCCAAGCTGCTAGCGTCCTACTCTCCAAAACTATCTCATGTTATTCTTCGATATATTCTGTATATACTGATATAATTCTATCTATCCCATTAGAACGTATGCTCCTTAAGGACAGAGACTGTTTCATTTTTATCCATGTATCCTCAGTGCTTAGCAGAGCCTGACATATACTAGATGTATAATAAATGCTTGTTGACTCATCATAAACCCAAGGAATAGGTTTTAAACAAATACAGAAACTTTCTGTATTCAAGGAGAAATAGCAGGAGAATCTTTTAAAAAGAAATATAATCAAAGCAATGAAAAGTACCTTGCTTTTGAAAAGTACAATCATTCTCCTTTCCCATTTTAAAAAAGTGATAATCAAGATTACTGTGAGAATGAAAGCAGAAAAATTATTTGGAATCATGAAGCACTAGATAAATTTTTATAAGAAGACACGTTTAACACATTTACTGAGTATCCACTATGAATGAATGAAAAGTATTTATTATATCCTTAATATGTGCCCAGTACTGTGCTAAGAGCCAGGGACAGAGGCACAAAAAAGTCCCTGTCCTAAAGGAGCTTTCATTCTAATGAGGGAGACAACACTTGAAAGTAATATGCCCTTTCCAGAGGCCATGGTAATATGATTTCATTACTTTCACCAGAGGAATGGGGCAGTGGGTAGAGGGGGTGTGTATGCGTGTGTGTGTGTGTGTGTGTGAGGGAAAGCTACTTTAAGGGGTTCTAATAGCCTTTCAAGAATTAGAACTTTTGCAATACCCTGTATATGCATCTGTGAGATGGGAGCAGCTCACCTTTTCCTATTAAAATTAAACCTTGTTAATAAACTACTTTTAACAACCAAAGTCATTCTTGCTTACTCAACTGTATGGTGCCTACGCAAGAAATAAAACAGGCAAAATAGTTAAAAGTTGACCTATAATGATCATCGGCAAAAGATTATCTGTTAAAATTCTCACTATCTTCACAAAGCTTTCCCCACTCTCCACCCCAAATACCACAATCTCCTGCTTAACTAAGTTGCTCAATGATCAGGAAATTGCTGAAGCGAATATCAGGGAAGTAATAAATTTCCTGCTACTGTAACCTTAGTGATAACTAAGAGAACATATATATGTATTTAGGTACTTGTTTATGTTTATAGACACACATACTTATATACTTAGTTTGGACCTAGACTAGTCAGAAGTTAAGTGTCTCACTGCCTGGGCAGACAACTAAAATTATTGCACCCTAGAAGTTTAGTTCATAGTATTCAAGTTCTTTTTGAGTTCTGTGTCAGTTTTGAGTACTGGGAAGAGCCAAATGTGGTAGAGAGAGGTGAAATCCCATTCCAAATTGAACAAAAGATACAAAGCATTATTGGGGAATTTAAAAAGTAATCAAGACTTAGAGAATATAAATAGATTATCTCTGTGTGTGTGTGTATAAGAAACAGCATTATGATACTGTTATCGGGAATTGTAGCAGTAGCATTCTTTGTAGGTGAAGCTGTCATAACATAATGAGAAACTGAATTAACTGTATAGCTATGGATGATGAGTTCAATCAATCAATCATTACTTGCCATGTAATACTTGATGTTATTACTTACTATGCTTCTGAGGATGCAAAGGAAGGCAAAAACAGTCTGTGCCCTCAAGGAGCCCATATTCTAATGGGCAGACATGTAAGTAACTACATAAATACAACGTATTTAGAGATCAGATGGAAAGTAACTTTAGAGAAGGCACTAGAAGCTGGAGGACCAGGAAAGGTATTCTGCAGAAGGTAGGATCTGAGTCAGGGAAGCTATGAGGCAGAGGTGAGGAAGGAGAGCATTCCAAGTGTGGTGAACAGCTAACTACTGCAAAAGCAGAGAGACAGGTGATGAACAACGAATTGGCTAGTAGAGCCAGAAGGTACTATGTGGAGGGAAGTAAAAGAAGCCCGGAAAGGTAGGAAGGAACCAGGTTAAGAAGCAGAAAGCAATAGGGAGAGCCTGCAGTTTAATGAATAGGGAAATGACACACTCAGACCTACACTTCAGAAAACTGACTTAGGCACCTGATTGAGTCCATTAAAATTCATGTTGTTTTAGAAACATTACATTGGCAGCTGAGTCCATTAAAACTTGTTACACAATCTCAACCAGAACTTGCTGTGGCAAGGCAATCCTTTTCACACCACCCTAATCTCTCATGCCACTCAGGAGAGCAACTATATCAAACTCTCCAATTTTTCTTCAAGCCTCTGATCACTCTCTTTCCCCCTGACCTTGTTCCTCCAGGGCATGTCCACCAAAGGGGGTATCTTCTAAGGTTCTGTTCTGGGCCATCAACTCTCCCCAAATATGATTTCACTTGGTGATCTCGTCAGCTCCCAAGAATTCATTTATCTTGACACACATGATTCCCACAGGTATATATCCAGCCCTAGTCTCTCTCCTGAATCTGGCATCACCAATTGCCTTTTGGATACTGAACTCAAAATGTCCAAAACAGAACTCATTATTCCCCCTTCCTCAACTTTCCTTTTACTATAGAGGGTACCAACATCTTCCCAGTCACCCAGGCTGGTAACCCAGGTATAATCTTTGACTTCTTACTTACTCTTATCCCATACATCCAATCCACTGCCTCATCTGGTCATTCCTACCTTTACGACATTGCTCATATATGTACCCTTCTCTTGACTCATGAAGCATACTCTAGCATAGGTCTTCATCACCTCTAGCCTGGTCTACTGCAACAGCCTTGTAATTGGTATCCCTGTTTCAAAGTGTCTTCCTATTCTAATACCTCTTAGACTTTATTTCCCAAATAACTCCTTATCTCACTCTTTCACCCCTGGCTCAAAAACTCCATTAGCTCCCTATTAGGAAGGAAATAAGTATTTGAGTTCCTACTGTGTGCTAGGCAGTGTGCTACATAAGCTCTTTACCAATATTATCTTATTTGATCCCCACAACAATCCTAGGAGGTAGGTGCTATTACTTTCAGGATCAAATGTAAAAGTCCTCTGTCTGGCATTTAAAGCTCTTCACCACTTCACCCCTCCCTCCCTCTCTTTTTTCAGTCTTCTTACATTTTATTCTCTTCCATTCACCCATAATCCCTTGCTGTTCCTTGCATACAACATTCCATTTCCAAACTTTGTGTCTGCATTAGCTGGCGCCCATGCTGGAAATGCCCTCTCTCTTTACCTCCGTCTCTTAGCTTCCTTGTCTTCCTTCAAAGTTCAGTTCAAATTCCATCTTCTGCAGAAAGCCTTTCCTATGCCACTACCAACTAATTCATAACTCCTTGAAACACTCTTCTCTCCTCCTTTCTCTTTTGTGACAGTAACAAAAAATAACCAAACAACTACGTCCAAGGTACTGTGCTAGGCTCTGGAGACATAAAGACAAAATATAAAATAGACCCTGGTCTCAAGAAACTTACATTCCATAGAGGTTGGGGGAAGGAAAGGAAGGAAATAACTATTTATCAGGTACCTACCAAGTGCCAGACATTATGCTAAGCAATATACACATATCTCATTTAATCTTCACACAACCCTGGGAAATAGGGGCAATATTATTACCCCCATTTTACAGTTGAAGAAACTGAGGAAGACAGAAATGATTTGCCCAAGGTCACACAGCTAGGAAGTATGTGATACCAAATTTGAACTTGCATCTTTCTGACTCTAGGCCTGGAGCTCTACTGCACCACCTAGTTGCCCCTAAGGGGGATACAGTATATACATTAATAAGTACAGAACAAGGAAAATTGAAGAAGACAAACCACTAACAACTTGTGTGTGTGTGTGTGTGTGTGTGTGTGTGTGTAAGAGAGAGAGAGAGAGAGAGAGAGAGAGAGAGAAGGAGAGAGGGAGAGAGAGACAGAGAGAGATGTAGATCAGGGAAGGCTTCATGCAGAAGTAGCATGGAGCTGAACCTCTGAAAGAGTGATAAGGAAGGAGTGGATTCTAGGATGGAATATACAAAGGCAGAAAATGGAGTGCTGAGTTCAAAGGATAGCCAGAAGTCTAGTTCATCTGGTGACAAAAAGCAAGGCTGAAAAATTACATGAGAAAGAGATGGGTCATAAATATTAGACTAAAAAGTATTTTATCCTTTAAGCAAAGGGGAGCCTTTGAAGTTTCACAAAGAAGTATGGTCAGCTCAAAGCCTTAGGAAGATCATTTTGGCAGCTCTGTAAAGGATGGACTGGAAAGGAAAGAGACTAAAGGCAGTTAACTGACTGGTCTAAAGACCTGGTTTTGGAGTCAGGATGATACTAGTTCAAGTCTGACCTCAGACACCCACTAGCTTTGTGAGTCACGTTCTCAGTTTTGTGAAGATAAAATGAGATAATATTTTTTAAAGCACCAGCATAATGTCTGGTACATAGCAGACACTTCATAAATGCTTGTTACTTTTTTTTTTTTCAATTTAGAAGCTTTTAAAAAAATCTTAGATTTTTTTCAGTCATGTTTGACACTTTGTCACCTGATTTGGGGTTCTCTTGGCAAAGATACTGGAGTGGTTTGCCATTTTCTTCTCCAGCTCATTTTGCAGATGAGGAAACTGAGGCAAATATGGTTAAGTGACTTGCCCAGGGTTACACAGCCAAGTGTCTGAGGCCAGATCTGAACTCAGGAAGATGAATCTTCCCAAATTTAGGCCTGATGCTCTATCCACTGTAACACCTAACTAACCTAATTTAGAAACAGTGGAAACCAATTAGGAAGCTATTAGTGTCCAAGAAAGGTGGTAAAAGGCCTAAATGAAACTTGTGGCTCTATAAGGGGAGGGATATCAGAAATGTTAAGAAAGTGAAATCCTCAAGACTTAAGGATAACTTAAGAGGTTATGAGAACGATAGTGGTAATTCTCAATAGAAACAGTGAAGTAAGGAGGAGAGTTAGTTTAGCAGGGAAGATAAAAACTTCCACTCTGGATATCCTGACTTTGAGATATCTATGGAACTATTCAACAGGCACTTGAAAAATTACTGGAATTCAGGGAAAAATTAAGATTGGATATATTTGATTGATGGGAACCCATGAGGATCTGGAATAGGCCATATTAAGACAGAAGAGGGACCTTCACAGAGTCCCAGGGAGAAGAAATATAGCAAAGGAGCCTGAGAATGAGTAGTCAGGAAAATGAGAGAAGAGTAGTATCAGAAACCACGTGCAGAGAAGTATTCAGGAGGAAGAGCTGGTCAAAGGCATCAAAACCTGCAAAAAGATAGTTAAGAGACCACTAGTAGTTCTGAAGAGAGTGATTTCCTTAGGGTAGACAATCAGAATCCTGATTTGCATGGGAATGAGAAGGGAGTAGATGAAAGTAATAGAAACACTTAGGTGAAGTAGTAAAGAGAAGCAAAGATATATGGAAAAAACTTGAGGGATGACAACCTCAAACGAGTTTTCTAAGGCCAGGCTAGACCTGAGCCTATTGGCTCGTTCTCGAAGCACGAAAAGAGCCAATAGAGGAGGGGTGGGGGTGGAAGAAGTAGGAAGGATGCAGAAGGAGAGGAGAGATAGGAGGATGGTAACAAGCAATGAGGAAAGTTATTGAAGGAGAGAGGGGATCGAATTTAAGGGTTCACTTGGGGAAAGAGAAAGGGACTCTTCTTCAGAGACAGAAAAAAAAGGAGAGAAGGATAGAGTTAGAGAACGATTTCTGGAAAGCTCAAGTGGATGGTCTCTTTTCTCAGTAAATAAGAGGTGAAGAAAATCTGCTGGCAAGGGTGGGAAGTGTGACATCATACTATGTGTCATCTCCTTTCTTTTCTTTAATGGTTCATATTCTTTCTCCCTTTAACCCTTAATCGAGAATAAGGCCAGATGCTAGTGGTACCTGGTGGCACAGTGGATAAAGTGCTAGGTCTGAAGTCAGGAAGACCAGAGTTCAAATTTAGCTTCAGACACTTACTAGCCATGTGATCCTGGGCAAGTCACTTTACCTCTGTCTGCTTCAGTTTTCTCAAAAGTAAAATGGGAATAATAAAACCACCTACCTTACAGGGTTGTTGTGAGGATCAAATGAGATATTTGTAAAGTGCTTAGCACAGTGCCTGGCACACAGTTGGTGCTTAATAAATGCCTGTTTCCTCCCCTGCCTTGGTCACCTCCTTTTCCCAGAAAACTCACCTAATTATCATCAAATATTACATCTATATTAATGCATTTAAAATATACATACCGCTGATTGGTACTTAATAAATGCTTCCTAACTGTATCATTTGGTAATTGAGGTAAAACTCAGTTTTGACTGATTTTGAAATACATTCAGGAGGCTTTGTAATGTGCTCAGGGATTTCGCTAATCCACACAAATTCATGAACAAATAGAGGCATTTGGAGCATATCTCACCATCCATAGAGTTCTACTTGGATTCTGTGCTGAACAGCCTTTTCATGATGAGGGCAAAACCCTCCAGTGAACATGTTTCTCTGTTTTATACCATACTTGCTGATAATAATCAGAGACGAGTACTGTTATCTCTGTTGTTATATCTTTCAAGAAATCTCATGTGATTTTGGCATATGCATGAAATACATCTTACTGGAGTAGATAAAGAACCTTTAGAGTTGTATTTTGCTCTACAGAATTGCTTTGTTTTTATAGTCAATCGACAATTATTCTCTGTAACTTTAAATGAAATGTGTAACTGCAAAGTTCTGATCTATCGCAAATATTGCTTGTGAAAACCTAGATATTGCCTTCTCATAGATTCATCAAGAATGCTCGATGCACGTATATATTACATTACTCTCATGAAAATTTTGTAGAGGAATGTTTCAATGATCCTTGATATACTTACTTGTTTACTCTTTTAGAAAGTAGTAAGACTTGAGATTTTTCTTCAAGCCTTTGGCAAACTTGCCTTTTTTCAAGGCAATTGATCCCTCAATACCCTTACAATTATGTAGCCTCCAGCATGGACCTCCTTCATGTATTCTTGCTCTTCCCATCAATAGCTTCTTTTAATGCTGTTTCTAGTTCCTCATAAGGTGACACGCTACCAAGGGTTGTAATGTTAAGAGTTCAAGAGAGGTAGGTTCTACTGTCAATGATAGAGAAAAAAAATTTACCATCAAGATGAGACATGATAAAGGAAGGAAGCCTTGGTGACTAATTAGAAATGGGGAAAAAAATTGCAAGGGATGAATGAAGGGTAATCCTATTGAAATATAGTCTGGATGGCTAAGAGAATGATGACATTACTGTCAGAAATGTGGAAGCCCAGAGGTATAGGTGGTTCTAGAAGATGAAAATTTTAGTTTCATATATGCTGAGTTTGCAAAGACCATAGGACATAAAGATAGGGATGCCTAATAGGCAGTTAGAGATAGGAGTATGAAGTTCAGAAGAGTTCACAGATAGGATGGAAATTTGGAGGTCACCAATTATACCTGATGAGCTTTCTGAGGAGAACATATATATATATATATATATATATATATATATATATATATATATATATATATATATATATATATATATATAAAGAAGAGCAAAGGCTGAATCAAATATTCAGACTTGGGTTTAATACGCTAATATGTGAATACTGGCAAATGTTCTTATAAATATAAAACATTCTGTAAGGGCTACAAATAACAACATACTAGACAGATGCATACCATTATTTTGAGATAGGATAGACTGACTACTGGATGTCAGCTGTCCATTGCTTTTGCTTCTACAACAGGTTTCTGAGATATAGTTGTGAGTTCCAGGGTGCCTAATGTAGCTTGGTACAAATGTCCATGATGTCACTACATTACAGGATTTTCTGGCCTAAGTTCCTCATCTCTGGGATGATTTTGACAGGATCTAAGATCACTCTCAGAATGCAAGCAAGAAGAAATATATAAAGCCTGAGAGAATTTTAGTATTTACTAATTTTGTAGTACTCTGTTCATCTGACTTATCATCATTAAGGAGGTAAAATGTGGTATCTAGGATAGGGAATGTTTAGGGAAAATATTCTTCCTTGGAGATTGGGGTTTTCCTCATATGTTATTCAGTCCTTTCAGTTAGTCTGACTCTTTGTGAC
Source organism: Phascolarctos cinereus (assembly GCF_003287225.1). Lineage (NCBI taxonomy): Eukaryota > Metazoa > Chordata > Mammalia > Diprotodontia > Phascolarctidae > Phascolarctos > Phascolarctos cinereus. The sequence goes on from NW_027556098.1 coordinate 111,368,462, forward strand.
CCCATTTGGAATTTTCCTGGCAAAGATACTGGAGTGGTTTGCCATTTTCTTCTCCAACTCATTTTACAGATGCGGAAACTTGAGGCAATCAGGGTTACTTGCTCAGGGTCACAGGGTTATTAGTAAGTGTCTGAGACCATATTTGAACTCAGAAAGATATGTCTTCCTGACTCCAGGCCTGGCACTCCATCCTCTGTGCCATTTACCTACCCATCATATGTACTTTGTTAAATTTTTATGTTATCACAGGTATACACAAAATTTCAGCATTTTTTGCTGTCTTCAGCCATCTATGACTTAGTCAAACACCACTGCAAGTTAACTGGAAGCTGAAATCACCAATCTTTATCTAATAGAAAGAACACTCGGCTAGGATGCAAGGGAGTGGGGGTTTTGTTGAGGCTCTTCCATCAACCATCTATAATTTTTTTGGGGTGGATTATTCAATCTCTCTATCATGATTTCTCTGCCTATAAAAAGGTATACTAAATGAGATAAATGTAAAATGTTTTGTAAGTATTTAAGGGCTTTACAAGTGTTAACTATTATTCATTATTATGATAGTCACCTATTTTTATCTACCTTACTACAAATCCAAACTTCAATAGATCTATGAGTGAATATTCACTCTTCTGATACAGCCTGTAACCCATTCATGTCTTCTCATTCTTAAGATTCTTTTTCATGTTGTTCCATATGTCCACCACAGAAGTTCTACCCAACACACAGAAAGCCTTCCTTATAAGTCTTCTTATGTTTTATGGACACGGATATAGGCTGTCCTTTAATTAATTACCCTCTTCTCTTGCTATATGACTGGCCCATTACCTCTTCATTCAGTCATAAATTTCCATGATATCTTAGCAACTCAAACTGGGCTATCACAAGGAAAAAAAAGGGATCACAGATAAAAATGTTTTTAAAAACTTTCTGACTTTGAAATTCCATGACTTGCTATAAAAATGAAAGACTGAAGTCTGAATACACTGCTTAAAAAAAGCAAAAGGAGAAAAATAATTTTGTGTATATCCTTGTGTATTTACATTTTTATTATAGTTTTATTTGGGGGAATAAAAACTCAAGAACATTCATAAAACAAGGGCTTATCATATTTCTGATAGGTGTTTTAATAGATCTGGGAGGGTAAGAGAAAGTAGCTATATGAAGATGTTATATCTATCAGACTACTATTATAAGAGTCAACAATACTCTTGAAAGGTATCAGTGGCTAGAAGGAACACATAATTTTAAAGATAGCTTTGATCGTCAGGTACATAGTAAATCACTTAATGGAAACTGATTAGCACTGGTATCTACTGAAAAAAAGGTTAGAACTAAAACTAGGAATCGTGCAAGAATGTAATATTACACAAATTTATCTTACAGTACTTTTTAACTACACTTCTCTCAAAGCCTTTTTATTTTGTCTTATGATTTAACATGTATTTATGATGTGCTAGGTACTTCCCCTCCCCCACATAATTATCTGTGTTCTCTCTTTAAAAGGGCCTCTTTTTGAGTCAGTAAATGGATACCAATCACCATCTCCTACAGTTATTTGAGAAAATCCTCCCATTCCTTCATTCATCCTATACCCAGCTGTCACATCAATGTTCAACTATTTCCTTTATTACGTAGCTTCTCTACTCAAGAGCCTTACTGCATATTGGATCAAGTTCAATAAGATTAATGGCTGGTTTTAAAAGTCTTTCATAATCTAGATCACTTTTTCAACTTGTCCCCTATCACAACCAATCTCTCTTTTAGTTAGAGAAGTCTCATGTTTGCATAGCTAATACATGAATCATGTTCATTCCTAGTTCTATACCTTTGTTGGGATTCTCTCCCAATTCCATTTTACCAATTCCACTCTTAAATATTATATTGTTCAAGGATCATTTCCATTTGCTACTTCTTACACAAAAGCCTTGCCGAGCTACTCCAATGTACATTCATGTTTCCCTTTTTAGAATTCCTATAGTGATACAAATAATAAGCACTAAAACATTACTTTTTTTTACCTTGGGAGCAATAGTGTTTTATATAAGCATCCTGTAGAGGTTTAAAAATGGAAAGTGTAATTTTCTGCTTCAATATAATAAAAACCTTGAGTTTTTCAAAATGTTTCTTTTTCCAGAGGAAAAATGAAGTACATACATAATGTGAAAATTCAAAAGAAATACTAGGGTTAACCAGCTGTAATTCAATCAGATGCTATATGAATGGCGGCAGAGATAAGTCCAGGTTCTAGAAAAGGGATAACTTACTGACTTTCCTAGTAACATAATATCCTTGGGGGAATACTGGATGGCAAGGATATATAAGGGTGGCAAGACTTCTACCATAACTTTATAGCTAATTAAAAAAAAAATACTGATTGCTCTCCTGTTTTGTCCCCTAGACTTCTGAAGACACCATCACAGCTAACAACCTCACAATGGTATAGCTGGTAGAGGGAGGGAACTGGATAAAATGGGAGGCAGACTGAGGCTAAGCAAGGAAAAAAATGGAAGGCAGAACTAGGAATGTATCTTCCTATTTATTCTTGACGAGAAATCACAAAATCAGAACCAGGGCAAGAACCAAAACTTAATGACTGCTAATCTGATACTATTCACTACTAGTCACAGTGTTTTCTTACTCTTATAATATAAAAAAATATACAGAGCAATATTATCATTTCACATTTGCATGGCACTTTCATATTTTAAAAGTGATTATTTCATTTTGTCCATGCAAAAACCCATATGAAAGGTATAATTACTATCATTATTTTAGAGAAGAAGAAACTGAGGTACAGGAGATTCTAGCACTATAATGTCAGCTCACTGAAGGCAGGGAATGTTTTATATTTCTATCTGCAACACCTAGCAAAGCACACATTCCTTTTTTTCTTCTAAGCCCACCCCACTAATTTTGATTTTCTCTTTGCTTGCAATGCACTTCTACTCACTGTTAACCTTCCCTTCTATTCCCCAAAGGTATGTCATCTTAGAGAAGCAAATCTTGAGTAAACAGGAAGGCCAAGGTGTTTTTCTTCAGGTGTAAAAAAACTATTTTAGAATCCTGGGAAAGATTCCATGATGAAGCTTCTTTTCTTTCACAGTAAAGCTCTCACCCCTTAATTCTATTCCCAAACCATACAGTTAGATAATCATTGGACTGTAAGATACTTGAGAGCAGGGACTGTTTTTTGCCTTACACTGCACCCCCAATGGCTAGCACAGAGCTTAGCATAGAGTAGGTGCTTAAGATTTATTGACTAAAAAACCATGAAAATGTTTACTTACTGACTACAAGAACTAGAAGAAATATCTCTATAGATGTCTTGTAGCCCTAATAGTCATAAATGGCATAGTCAGAAACCAGGATTAGATTATAGGTAGAAACTTCCCTCCTACACATCAGCATTATATTTAAAAACTTCAAGATAACATGGTACTATAATGAGCAGAACTCATTCTACTGTATTTTGTCCCTTGTCATTCCTAATTTCCTCTACCTTGTTATTTCCATATCATACACTTTTCCCTTAATCCCTTATTTGTGCCTGCTCCCCTAAAAATACTAGCTGTTGCTCTTGAGGTCATAGTAGAATACAGAGCTACTTAGGAATATGCACATAACTCTTAATGTACACTTGTAAAGGGAGCTGCCCCTCATATGTTAACAGTGCCCTGAGCTGGCACAAACTGAATCAAAACCAACTCTGGTGGAAGCAAAACTTCTTCAGTTACAGTAATTCCGACCTGTTTCTAGCCATGCTAGGACAAGGCTACTTTCAAATTTTAGGCAAGATCTTTACAAAGACATCCTTGCTGGCCTTTTTTTTTTTTTGTTAAAGCAGCATCACTGGTTGTCTAGTGATACAAAATACAGAAAAAAATATAAACACCCAGGAATTCAAAAAGATATTAAAGTATCTAAATTCATCACAATTCTTTTGCTGTTACAGTTGTATGACATTTTAAAATATTTGTCCACACTCATTCTAATGGATACCAGAGGCTGTATAATATAATGTTAGGAACACTGGTGTCAGAAGATCTGGGTTCAAATCTTGCTTCTGAAATCAATTATGTGACCTTGGGTAAGTTATATAACCATTGGGTGGCAGTTTTCTTATCTATAAAATGGAGATGATAGTAATGCTTACACAATTTCCTTCAAAGAATCTCAGGGCGAGAAGAGAATTCATGGATTACCTATACCTGGCCATGTAGTTTTAACCATACCTGAACAAGAATCCCCTCTATAACACAGTAGCTATTTAGACGTTTCTTGAAGTTCTCTAGTGAAATAACTTATTACTTCCCAAAACAATCCATTCTCCTTTTGAATAGCTACCATTCATAGGAAGATTTTTCCTTACATAAAACCTAAATTTCTTTCTCTGTAAGTCCTACCCACTGCTCTTCATTTTCCTTCCGCAGCCAAGAAGGATAAGCCTAATTCCTTTCCTCATGACAGTTCTTCTCACACTTGAAGAAGACATCCATTGTGGTGCCACCTAAGGGTTTTTTTTTCCCCCCATTAAGTATCTTTTAAGTGCCTACAATATATGCTGGGCGCTGGGGATGCAAAGACAAACATGAGACAGTTTTTGTCCTCAAAGAACTTACAGTTTATAGGGAGAGACAACATGTACATATAAAAGTATACGTAAGAAAATAAATGTAAAGCAATTTAGGGGTGATGGTGAGGAAGGCACCAGCATGTGGAGTAGGGAACAGGAAAGGCCTCAAGTATAAAGCAGCACTTCAGCTGAGCTATTCTCTAAGCTAAACATTTCCAGTTCCTTCTGTTCTAGCTGATTGGATCTTTTTGAATCCTGACTCATCCACTGTTGTTACTTATTTTATTTATTTCTGAGTCATTTGTAAATTTGATGAGCATGTAATTTATGTTTTCATCCCAATCACTGATAAAAATGTTAAATAGCAAAAGGTTAAGCACAGATCTCTGTAGCACTCTATCACAGACAGACCTCCTTCCAAGTGGAAAAGACTGCTTTGAGAAAAGCACTTTGTAAATCATAAGCACTACATAAATATCAGCTATTAGTACTACTGTATTCCACAATTTATAATACATTATTGTATTATAAATTATACTTCAGGGATGTCATCCAAAGAAATTTGAGATGATATAGAAACCTATTTCTAGCTATCTGAAAATGTGATGTATACTACTTTGGATGACATTTTTGAAAATATATGTTGAAATTATACATATACTGAAAATTTCTGCATCAAAAAATCCTTTTTTTTTTTTAAAATCTTGCCTTGTCTGCTTGTAATCCTGCAACAGTTCACATAAATGCTGGATTAAATTGAGATGAGCCCTAAGGATATGAGTCAATATACGGTTAGGTCTGACACAGTCTTAGGACACCCTTAGTCTGAATGATTCTTCAGAGACCCAGTATGGTTTCTGTATAATCTAAGGCAGGTGTGAGCATTCCTAGGACACCTTGAAATGAACTTCAATTTAACCCCTCAAAGTGAAATAGTCTCCTGAGGTCTTCCAGATTTCCCAACTACTTAAATTAGAAATGGAATAATATTTGGGGTAGAGAAATAGAGTAGTCATATTTGACCTCGGGTACTAGTTATACCTTCTCAGCAAAAAAATAAAATAAAATAAATACACGGATCAGGAAAATATTAAAGTCTTGGTCTGTCTGTGATAGCTACATCCTTTAACTATCATTAAAATACTACAACGTATTTGGACTTGAATTAGGAAAAACACACAACTAGCAGCATGAGCAGATTTTCCTAAATGCTAGGAAGTGACTGTAGTCTACATAAATGAAGAATTCAGATGTCGATAAACCCAAATAATTTTTATTTTCAGCATAATTGGATCCTATAAACAGTATTTTTCACTAAAATGTTTTCCCAGTGTTAGGGTGACTATTTCTGACTCCTTTATAAAGGGTGCAATGAGACATGAGACAGCAAACAAGACAGAGCGCAGAAAGTACTAAATAGAGAGTGAGGAGACTTAGATCCTAAGCTTGACTCTTTCAATAACTAATTGTGGTCTTACAAGACACATAACTTTTCTAGGCTTCAGGTAACCCACTGGTAAAACAAGGGAGTTGGGAAAGCTGATTTCTAAGATTATTTTAGCTCCAGCATTAACTTAAAGTGTATTATTTAATGTTACATATTGAAATAAGAAAAATTCTAAAGTCCAATTTAAGTTTTTCTAGTTGGTAGTCAAAATTTACCTTTTACTAAATTAGTACCTTTCCTCTTAAAAATTTGTTCATACTATATCTTCTCCATCTAATACAGAATTATAGTTTTCTGACTAGCAAGTGAAACACTGGCAACATTTCAAATAGCTTTCCATTTGTATCACTGGCAGGAGTAGAGATGCTTAAAATTTTTGCCCCAGAGCACCAAGGAAGCAGAAACAGGAGGCAGAGGAGAAGGAGAGAATCTGTAACTTTAAAGACTAATTTTCACTAGTAAGACCAGTGAATTGAAAAAATGCATGCTATCTTTGTTGTGATGCAAGAATTAAGTACTATTTACCTTATAAGCAAAAGAAAAACCCCTTAGGGCTCGAAATGGTCAAACTTTACAGCCTATTGATATAAGCATGTCATCATGACCTTCAAATACATATTTGGAGTAGTAAATGTCTACAAACAATCAAAATGGGTGCATATTATAAACATCATCAATGAATGCTCACTTGAATTGCTGTAATACCTTGGATTCAACTACTAGGTCTCAAAGTAGTTTTGTTTAAAAATTAAGAAAAAACTAAGTTCTAAATTAATGCCATTTAGTGTACTTTTGGCCCTTATGCCTTAATAATTATTTCACTCATTTAGACTCACCTTAGTCCAAGGATGTGCCTTAATCTGAGGAAATTTGAATTCAGTGTAGTTTGGATTCATTTCTCGAATTTGCTCTCGTGTTGGCGTTCCCAAGACCTAAACACAGAAAGAAAATTCTTTATATAGTCTATAGAAGTTGAAGTATACTCATTATTTTGTAACACATGCTACACTGAGAAAGTGACTTAAATTACACTGACACACAGCTGGTTAAATAAAGCAGACATGATGAAAAGCCTTTTAATTTCTAACTGATTGCAAATTTTATGATGTGTTGCTTCCTAGGGAGCATCTCTAAAGACAAATAATACTGATTTAGCATTTGAAAATTAACTCATAAAAAATAAAGTTAGGTCGTACATATTTGCAAATACTTGTATATTAGCTGTTCTCAAACCCAAAAGCTGTCAGAATTCTCTTTTTCCACCTAATCTGCTTATTTGTAATACATGGGATTACCACTGGTCCAATAACAATCTCTGAGCTGACTTCCAACTGGCTGGGACATCTGAATCCATAATTCATTCATCACTTTTAGAGTTCCTGGGTAAAAGCTAAAATTTCAGAAATATGAGAAGGAAAAGGGAAACAGCTAGTTAAGGATAGGGAAAAGGAGGGAGAAACTGGGGAGTACTGCTCCCAAAGCAGAATAAAAAGGAAGACATGAATAATCTCTCTAGTTAAGACCAAGGGAAAAGTGAAACAGCTAAGCATGCATGAAAGAGATCTTCCAAGTATTCTGATCATCCTATGTGACTCTTAGCAAAGTCTTTTCCATTGAAGAGCCATGCAAAGTGCTGGTAGCTTTCTGCTTCCTTAACATTTCATGAAAAATTTGAGCAGTCCACCTGTTGTCACTCATTCTTACTAAACAGCTTTTCTGATTACACATCTTGATGATATTTTTACACCATTTTTTCAATGTGAGTCATCACAAGCAATATGTTAAAACATACTTATACTTACCATTTATCTTTTTATTCCACTTTCAGTCATTTACAACTTTGACTTTTTCAATATTATGGTGGGAAAAGGGTGGACTAAAAAAGATGGGTCTTTGTGGCAGTGAGCATTTTAGGATCTTTGAAATCACTGCACAATTTCCCAGCTTTACTTTTTGTTCCCATTAAATTATTGCCCAGCTAGCCTGAGCTATGTGCATTTTTCATCTACCTAAAAAAAGTTTTATTGATGCCTTGTTTCTAATGATTCAATTAGTTTTTAATATATTGTCCCACCTTTCAAATCCTCTCATAACAAAGAAAAAGTTGCACAAAACTCAAGACATAGCAACTACCTGGTAGTACATACAACATAAAAAAAAATACCCAGTTTTTGAATTCAGCACCAAAAGGTGGGAAATACTTTTTATTATTATTTATCCTGTATATGCACTTAGGTCTTCTAAGATAGAATATAAGCTTCTTGACAGCAAGGTTTACTTTGTTTTTGTCCAATGCCTAGTATACAGTAGGCATTTTAATTAAAGCACAACAATTATGCTTCTTATCTGACTAATCTGTTGCTCCCAGGGAAGAAGACAGGTTACTGCAATTATATTATTTTCTTTTACGTTACTCAGTCATTGCAAGCATTATTCCCTTGGTTCTACTTTATTTACTCAGAATTAGATTCCTTCTAATCTTACTCTGTTTCTCTGAAATCCTTATGTTTTTTATTCTTTGCAGCAAAATAATATTCTACTATATTCATATACCAGGTTTGGTTTAGCAGTTTGCCAACTGATGGGTACCCACTTTGCAGCTGTTTGCTAACAGGATATAAAGTCCTTGAGGGCAGGGGCTGTTTTACTTTTTTATCTGTATTTCTAGAGCCTGGCATATGGTAAGACTTGATAAAAGTTAGTGGGTTGACTGCTGCCATAAAGAATACTGCTAGGGTAATTTTGTGACTTATGGGATCTCCTCTGGATATATATCCAGTGGTGGTGGCATGAGGTGAAAAGGGGTTAACAGTTTAATGACTCTTCTCACCCAATCCCAAATTTTTCCCAGATCACTCAGACCAACTCACAGCTCAGCCAACATTATAATAAAGTGTCTATCTCCTCACAGCCCTTCCAACATGGCCTATTTCTGTCTTTTATAATCTTTGCCAATTTGATACATCCACTTTGTTTTTTACAATATAGCTAGTTAGGCCAATCCTTCAAATGGCTACTGATTTCACCGAGCAGATTTCATAGTGCTCTGGGTATTGATATATCTATCACAGCTCAAGTAGAGTGCTATGAATCCTATTTATAAATATTGTTTCTACATGAACTCATTTTGGGTTTAAATGAGAATTCCAAAACCACATCCCAATGATGCAACTCCAGGGATAGCAGGATTATTGTCTTTCCTCTGTTAGAACCCTCAAATAGAAGGACACCAGAGGCTCCAGCTGCACTGCATCAATGGAGAAGGAAGTCTCTGGCCAGGGGTGATTTAGCATGAAAAGGAGAGTCATAGGTTGGACCTTCTCTATACTTAAAAAAATGTTGGCTGATAAGAAATCTTCTGACTTGGGTTATTTAAAAAAAAAAAAGCCAAGAACCCTTCGAAAGCTTCCAGGGAATTAAGTTTGTTTAGCGATAGTTGGGCATAGGTATCTCTGGATTAGGGTAAGGCAGTATGAGAGGGTATGAATGTGAATATAGTTTGATTTCATTAGGTAAGTTCCTGAAAAATACACTGAATCAAGAAAAATTCCAGTGTCAGGTTCAATGTAATGCAAGAAGTTTATAGGGAACAGCTTTACCATATACCAAGTTAGTAAAAGTAGCAGTTCAAAAATGTTTAACTTTCAAGTTTATAAAGCACGTTCCCTATAATAACCCTGTGAGGTAGGCATTGCAAAGACATAATCTCAATCAAGGACAAAGAATTCAATGAAATTAGAGTTTCATGACACAAAACCACATGATTGGACTAAGTTCTTATATACTGTAATGACCAAGGGCAGACTGCTACTTGAAATGAATGTTAGGATTCTTAAATGTGCTTCTCCCCTCCCCCCAAACAGATCTCTGAAGTCAAATGGAAAATGATCTGACACATACATGTTTGGTTTATGCACAACTTTTCAGGAACTTATCTGAGATGTAAAGTGAGATCACAATTCACCCCAAAATTCATACCCACTCCCTCTCATACTCTGTTTCACCTTCATCTGGAGGTATACACCAAATACATTTCTATTCAGGAACCTTTCACCAAATATACAGACTCACACATTAAAAATTCAGAATAACTGTCTTTCAATATTTGCAAAGCATTTTTCCTCAGTGGATGCGATTTTATCATTCCACATATATCAAAGTATAAGCACCAGCAGTACCACCCCTAGAAAAACCTGCACTAGGGACCAGTGAATCTATTCTTAATTAAGCCAATCAATACAGGAAAAACTAAGAGTATAAGATAGGTGGTAAGTAAGGCTACAGAAAGATCAGCTCTGATATTACTGAAACATAGTGCCACAGCCAGACTATCTGTTTAACAGTAGCTAAGGTGGCAAGCTAGGCTGAAATAATACTGGAACCCATACTGTTGTTGTCAGGCTCCCTTTCACTTTCTACTTCTTGGTTTCTAACATTTATCTCCACTGAAAGAGACCTGGTCTTTGTAAGGCTAGTGTTATTTTTCTTACTTACCACTGACTCCTACCTCCCTTGCAGATTGGAATCACAGCTAATTCCAAAGACAAGAAGATCCTGTAGAGGAGCTATGGTGCTAGAAGTGAAGTTACTTAGATTAGCAGCTTCATAGTTTCAATCACACTTCTGAGTATTTTCAATATTGCTTCAGTCTCTTTCAGTACTTCTGGGGGCATTTTACAATATTCAAAATAAATGTTCAATTTGAGCTAAGAAGTTGTAGAGGCAGATAATTTAAATTCCCTTCTGCTACAGCAGGGAACATAATCTTTCACAAAAATATAACATTAAAAATGGAAATTCAAATCACAGAATATCCTATATATGTTGGATAAAAGGTAGGGCATTAATGGTACCATGTGCCAAAGTAAGGGCTACTGGTTTGTTTTTTAAATCAGAGTAACTACTCTACTGGCTATACGACCCTTGTTTAAGCTCTCTGGGGAAAAAAGTATTATACATGAAACCCCACTTAACACATATTTACACTAAAGTATTTAAGAAAATTTGCAAAAGAACATAAAAGGAAAATCTTATGAAGAAAGCCAAATACTATAAAATCCCAAGGGATGTGATCCTTTTGACTTATAAGCTCTTAGGTATTACAATATCATTAACAAATTAATTTTGATGTGTCAAGCAATTTTAGGTTGTGTAAAAAGATTTTCACACAAAGACATTAGTGAGCAACCGGAATACTAAATAATTTCACACTGTGCTTAACCTTTGGCCTCTGGTGAGAAACGTGGATTTGAGAAAAGTTGCTTGCATTTACAAATCAGAAAATAAACTGATCCCAACGAAAACCAGATCTCTTGCCCATCTCTTAGCATGTATATTTGCAACTGGGTAAAAGGATTTACCCAAATGTAATCTAGTTATTCAAAAAGTTGTTTTACTGTGATTATATAATTTATAACATGTATTAGAGTATTATAAATACAAAAGTAGAATTGATCTCTATGGGAATACTGGATGCTTTTATACACCTCTTCTTTATAAAGACATTAAAAATATTTCCTTGCTTTTTAATTGTTTTTTTTTTCCCCTAGCATTCACTGAGACTTGGGTGGAGGAGTCAGAATACTACTTGATCCCCAACGAACCTACCAGACTTTCTCCTCTACTTCCAACACTCAGCAACCTCTCATCCTCTGAGCTTCACTCTACAAATTTATCACTTAATTTAGGATCATGGTAGTTGTTATGTGCTTCTTAAGTAAGTGGCTCTCAGTCCACTCAAACTCGTGCTGGCATACTAGTTGATGTCTCCTCCCAGGTGTTCAATTTACAACTCCCATTACACACTTCTCCACTCCACATCATTTACTCACAGGGATGGTCACAACCTTACCTGTGCCATGATATGAAGATTTTCTATTACCCTGTTCAAGAATATCTAATTTCCCTATACACTGGACATTACACAGCAATATCTTACCATTCCATCTCTATGTTTTGCTGGTCCCAAATCTACTTTTTGTTCACATTGTGACATCTAATGTCTCTACCTTTCAGTTCTTTCATAGTTCAACACTTCTATTCTGACTATCAGCTCCTTCCTTCCCTAATCTTGACCTCTTAGTTAACCCACTGTGGAAAGAGCTCTGGCTGTGGAGTCAAAAGATCTAGATTCAAATCCTGCCTCTCATACTGACTACTTGTGAGACTTCGGGCACATAACCTTAACCTCTTTGGGCCTTGGTTTGTTCACCCCTAAGATACAGGGGTTGGACTGGATAGATTCTGAAGCTTTCTCTAGCTCTAAATCTATGGTCCTAGGATCTTCTACTCTCAATTCCCTTGCTTCCTTGTCCTGCCATTCACAACTTGTCAAACCCCAAACCTGGATTATTCCCTTTCTAACCTCCGTCCTTAGCTCCTATGTGCTGCTGAATAGCTCTGGAGCAAGTTAGTGCTAATCAGATACAAATTCATGTTATCTAATCTCAACCAGCTCTTCTCTGAAATAAGGCATTATTTCTACTCCACCCTAATTGATTCTCTATCTCATTTACTACGGCAGATGTTCCAAATCTCTTATCTCTTTAAGACTCTCATAGCAACTCTGTCCTGAATCTCTCAGCTGATGATCTCCCTTCATACTTTACTGGACTTTTTTACCCCAAGCTCCCTCTTATCCCTCTCTCCTCATTTCATGCCCCTCAAACCTTCCTTTATTTCTTAAGAGGTACCCCTTATTCTCAACAGGACCAATTCCTTCACATGTACCCTCAATGTGATCCTCTCCTATTATCTTAAGCAGATTTTCCCTATGAATATACCCTTCAATCTCTTTAGCATTTTCTCCCTATTTAATGGCTTTACCCTGTTGCCTACAAATATAGCCAAGTATCCCCAACTTTTAGACAACTTTCAATAGACTCTACCATCTCTGCTAGCTAATGGCCTATATCTCTCCTTGCCTATTCAACCTACTGGAAAAATCAGTCTATATCCTCACTTTCTCCTAAACTCTTTGCAATATGACTTCCAACACCTCATTACTTAATTGAAACTACTCCCTCTAAACTTACTAATGATCTCTTAATGACCAAATCTAACAGCCTTCTCAATACTCATCTTTCTTAAAGTCTCAGTAGCATCTGACACTGTCGACTTTCCTTCTGGATACTCACTTCTCTCAAATATCCTAAAACTGCTTTCTTTCTTTTTTGTCTCCACTGCTGTATATATGTACCCATGACCCACTCACTAACTGTAGTACTGTACCCCAAGACTTGGTCCCCGGGTCTCTTCTCTTCTCTCTATACTCTCTTACACCATCTCTTGTAGGTTCAATTATCATCTCTTATAAAGAGGACTCCTGAGAGCTAGATATCCAGCCCTGGGCTCTCTTCTGAGCTCCAACTTCACATAATGAACTGCCAACCAGAAATTTTTTTGTTAAACTGGATGTTCAGCAGGCACTCAAACTTAACACATGCAAAACAGAACTCATTATATTTCTCCCCAAACCCATGTCTCTTTTAAACTGCCCTATTATTATTAGAAGACATCAATATCCTCAACTCTGTTGTTACTCAAATAGTTACTCAACTCCTCACTTGAACTTCACCTCATAATATTCAATCAGTTGCCAAATCTTCTAATTTCTTTTTCCATAACAGCTCTCAAATAGAGAGCCTCTCCACTCACAGTCCACCATTTTAGTTTAATTCCTCATTAACTCTTGTTGAGACTACTTCAATAGCTTGCAAAATGATCTCCCTGCTTTAAGTCACTCCCCACTTTAATCTACAGTGATTTTCCTAAATCCAAGTGCAACCATGTCCCTGCTTTAAACAATATACTCCAATGCACCCCCTACCTCCCCATTACCTCTAGGATAAAATATAATCTCTAGTTTTATACTTATAAAGTTCTTCATAAGGAAGTCAGACAGAATGAAAATTCCCATCTACAGCAAAGTATTTGAAGCAGCACCTTTTTTTGTGATAGTAAAGAACTAGAAATAAACTAGATGCCCCTTGATAGTGGAAAAGCTAAACAAAATTATAATACATGAATCTGTAGTGGAATATTACTATACCATATTAAGAATTGATGACTGTGAAGCATAGAGAGAATTCAATAAGGGAACTAATGTACAGAGAAGAAAGAAGGACCAAGAAAGCAATACACAATGACTAACAGTCCAAACAGAAAGAAAACCAAGCTTGGCCTCAGAGGAGTTGAAAAAAAATGCCATCTGCCCACCAGCTACAAATGTCACTTGCCCTTTCAGAATGCCTTCCATTTCTTCTTTATATGTATCTTGTATGTACCTAGTTATTTATTTATACGTTGTCTTCCCCAGTAGAATGTAAGCTCTTCCAGGGCAGGGGCTATTTTTGCCTTTCTTTGTATCCCCAGATATAAGCACAGCACCTGGCACATACTAAACACTTTACAAATGCTTGTTGATTGAAAAATCCCCCTCTTTCTAATGTCAAGATGCAGTGTATGGGAAATTTTATTGATCCCCTTTTTTCCTCTTTTTAAATCTGTTTCAAGGGATAGATTACTCAGTATAGGGTAAAAGGAATATCTATTTGGAATTCAATGCAACATAAAAACAAGCACTTAGAAAAGAGAAAAAAATATACGTGTCAATTAACCAACAAAATTAACAAACACAGAGAACCATCTATGCTAGGTTCTTTGGAAGAGCTACCTCCAAAGCAAGGGCAGGGCCCCAGAGGGACTGTGGCCAAACCTCTGAAGGGTACTGTCAGGAAAACTAGAAATCACTTTTCACCCTCTAATCTAAGCACCAGTTTCCAATTAACATTTACATGTCCCACCCAACAACTCTACTCTATCCAGATTTTTGCTTCCATACCCTCAGGGCAGTCATAAATTAAGTAACTCTCTACCCACATCAGCAGCTCAAATACTACTGGTAAAATTCCACACTTATATCCAAACCCCAGATCATTTTGTGGCCAAAACAGGCCCCTGTTGGAAGGAAGGCTCTGTACTTGGGCTCCATGCTTAGGGCAGGGATAGATAAGAGCTTTGACTCCTCATTTTAATTTTGGGTAGAGCAGAATGGGTCACACAGGATGAAAAGGCACAGGTGGATTATGATCAGGATCACAACTATGATTGTATTATCTTTCCTCTACATTCATCAATCTTCAAATTTTGAAATTACATTTGAGGATCCCAACCATTCCTCTATTGTCCTTCTATCCCTTGATGTCATTTCTGACACTCCATTTTCCCTCACTTCACATCCCATAAAGTTGCCCAATTTTTTGAGTTCTACCTTCACATCTCCTACTGTGTTCTCTTCTCACTACTCACAAATCCACCACCTAGGCCACATCATCTTTTGCCAGGATAATCTCCTAACTGTTCTCCTTACCTCAAGTCTCTTCCCATTGCAATCCTCTATATAACTGCCAGTGATTTCCCTAAAGCCTATGTCTACTCATGTTACTGTCTTACTCAAAAACTCTGGTGACTCTCCTATTTATATTTATATTTATATTATTTCATCATTGTCTCATCTTTTTAGTTTATGTTATTGTGTAAATTTTATAATGTGTATAATTATTAGAAAGGTAGTAAGTATATAATTTATAAATAAATTTACACATATTTTCAGTTCATGCTTACATTTTTTTTTATACTGATAAAGGTGCATAAGAGATTTTAGGGGATCCAAAGAATGCAGGGTACTTGGTTCTTTACCTTCTGGAGTTTATGATGTAGTCAGGAAGACAAGACATAATTACAAAAACATAACCAAGAGTCTAAGAACTAAATGGCAAAAAAAGACGTTAGAAGGTAAAGTATTAACAAATATCCAAGGACAACAAATTAATGGATGGGGAATCCACAGGAGGTGAGCAAGAGTGGGTTCTGCCAGAGAAGCGCAATTTGAGTTGGGCCCCAAAGGACAGAGATGATTTGGACAGGCAGAGAAGTGGCCACTTTAGGTTGTGGGGGAAAGGGCTTGGGAAGGGAAACGAAGTATACAAAGGCAGGTAATCAAGAAAGTGCAGAAGTAGCTGAAATGGTGGGCCTGTGTAGAAGATAAAGAGAAAATAAGGTTAGAAAGGGACTTTGATGCCAGTTAAGTGGATGGCCTTAAACACAAGGCTTTATACAAAGGCTCTGGAAAGGCACTTAAAAGATTCTGAAGAGAGAAGTGCTGAAAAAAAAAGGGGGGGGGAAGGTAGTATGAAAATTAACTTGGAAGTAGTATATAGTATAGACTGGAATTCAGGCAGGTAGATGAATTAGAAGTCTTTAGTAATAATCTAGGTACAAATTAATGAGTACCCTAAATAGAGTTGTAGTGAAGAGAGAGAAATAGCTGGATCAAGACATATTTTATAATAAATTGGCAAGTCTTGGCAACTGATTGGAAAAAGCTGGGCAACAAAGAGATACAACATGATCCCTACTTAATCTAGATTCCACTAATTGAAAGAGAGATGACAGAAAGGAGACAGATAATGAAATCAGAAAACTCTTGGTGGTACGTAAACAGAATTTGGAAAAGAAGCCAAGAGTCCATATTTAGGTGATGACAGGAGAAATTATGATGATCATTTAATTCTGATGGTATATACAAATCAGGAGGGAGCCAAGGCCTTAGTTTTGATTAAGCACTTATTTAGGGGGTAGAAAAAGCAAACTAACCATTTCTGGCAAAAGAGAGATAGAACATTTCAACATATATGTAATGTTTTAAGGTTTACAAACCATAAAAGGAGACAATATTGGCCTAAGAATTATATAAATAAATTCTCTGCTGATGGTCACAAATACTGACCAAATTCTTCATCAAAATTAGCTAAAGAATGGTTTTTACTACTAGATAGAAAAAAAGATTTTCAATCTTTAAAAAGTTCAGTGAATACATCCATAGAAATTACTGTCCAGTAAGTCTCTCTAGCATGTAACATTTAAGTTGTATAAAAAAATGTTTATTGGACAAGTTGGGAGATTGAGAAAATTTCAATGATATTAATCCAATAATGGGCACCTAAAATCACATTAATAATAGATTTGCAAAGCTGAAAAAATCACCTTTTGGAAGAGGTCAAACTAAACATTGTATGATTACTATTCACCCCCAAATTGAAAACTGGGTTCCACTAGTCACTTCTATGATGTTTTTTAAGCTCTATTTTGAAGTTTTTGATTCAGTCACTGGAAAATGTCTCTGGCATGATGGATCTGGCATTGATACTGATAGGTATTTTTCACATTATTGTTTCAGCAGCTTCAGGGAACAATACTGCCAGAATACCGAATAATGATTTTTTAGAAGAAATTATTTTGACCATGAAAAAAAGAGGTAGCAGAATAGGATCTAAGGGTACTTTATAGAAGAAATAAACTTGAAACAAAAATCTGCATAATTTAAATGAGTGGTTGAAACATAATTTATTATCACATGGGTGAAATTAAAAAAATTAGGGATAGCAATCATAATCTTAGTCATGACAATAACAAAAATTGGAAGAGCTGCCTCCAATTACCTTTAGATCAAATATAAATTCTTCCCTTTGGCATTTAATGCTCTTTCAACTTGGTCCCTTCAATCTTTCTGGTCTTTTTACACATCATCACGTTCCATGCATTCTATGACTCATCTCTAGTCACCTACTTGACATTCCTCAAATATGATGCTCTCACTCCCATCCCTGTACTTCTGTCCTGTTCTGGCTTCTCACTTCCAACTCTTAGACAAAATCCATAGCTTTCTACAAGACTCATATCAAATGGCACCTTTTCTAGGAGACCCTTCTGATTCTTCCAGCTGCAGGGTATTTTGTTTCTATATATTTGCCTATGCATATGCTGTCTCCTTCACTACACTGTAAACTCCTTGAGGAGTTTACACCATTTGTCACAATACTTGGTAATGGCTTAATAAATGTTTGTTGACTGATTAGCTATACTTCTACTACATAAATCTAGATATAATAATAAAGATATATAATAAATAATAAAGATAAATCTAGATGTAATAATTAAATTTTTTCTCAACTTTGATTAGTTCATATGAAGTTTTGATCAAATGATATGATTTTTACAAGTCTTAGAGGATTACTCCTTAAAATCTGTGATCACTGCAAAGGAGAAATTTTAAATGTCAATTACCAAAAAAAAAAAAAATTAGTCATGTTTTGCAGCAAGAAACCTAACAAATCTCAATGGCCTATAGATAATAAGTACAAGGCATTTGATACATCTAAGTGTTCATTTGAGAAAAACATTTTCTTTAGAAGTTGTAGAAATAACAAAGGCTAACACAATTATTAGAATTATGTTTGATATATTAAAATTCTATTACACAAAATGTACCTACTTGACTCATTCTACTCAAAAAAGTTTCCAAAAATAATAGTTATTCAAATTCTTTATAAAGGAGAAATGTAGGGCTATAAATATCACAAATTTGTAAACCTTACATGTCAAACATTTTTTGTGGTTGTTCTAATGAGCATATATTGTCAACAATAATTCTGGGAAAGGCTTGCTAGTTTTTTTTCTCATTTACTGCTTTGAAGATATTTTACCATAATCAACTTTGGGATATGACATTTTGTATATTAACAAAATATACAGTCCTTACTAGATGTAAATTCCTTGAAGGCAGGGCTCATGCTTTATTTATCTTGTTATCTCCTTTACTGAATACCCCCAACCACCTCATAGCTGAAGCCTTTGCCTCAGATTTTACCAAGGAAATAAAAGGCATATGCTACAAGCTTCCTGTCATCTTGAACAGCCCTTCCCTTGTGCCCCAATGTATCCTTTATTTAGTTGCTTGAAAATGATGTGGTAATTTTATTTCCTAAGGCTAGACCCTTTATATGTATCCCTGAAATCACCTCTTAAGTCTTTTTTCTCTAGCAGACTGTCCCACCTATTACATTCTTTCATTCTGTGATCTTCAATCCCTCCATCTGCTTTTTTCTTCACTGCAGTCTACAAATGTCAGTCTCTAAGCCTTAAAAAATCTACAACTCTCCTCAGGTCCCTCTAAGCTACTGTCCAATCATCCATAAAACGAGGATAACATTAGCATTCACCCTCAAAAATGTGAAGAGCAAGTAAGATAAGAACTGTAAAGAACTTAGCACAGTGCTGGGCACATAGTAGGCACTATAAAAATGTTTGCTATGAGCTATTATGATTAACTCTGCTCCTTCCTTCTTAGTTAAGTGTATATTACAAAGCCATTTAAACTTGGGGCCTCTACTTCCTCTCTTCTCACTTTGTTTCAAGCTCTCTGTGAAGATGACTGATTCTGACTCAACTAACATATTTTCTCCAAAGTAGCCAATTATCTCAACTGACAAACCCAATGGTCTTTCATTAATACTTAACACTGTTGACCATACTCCCTTCCTTAATTCTTTCTATTCTGAGTTTTTGTGAAATCCTACTTCTAGGTTCTCCTAATTCCTATACAAACACTTCTCAATCTTCTTTGCTGGATCTTCATCCATGACAAGTTTCTTTTCAGTATGCACTAAGGCTCTGTCTGCTGTTCTCTCAATCTCATCTGTTCAGCTCACCAGCTTCTCCGAAATAAAATACCATCTCTAGAAAGATGATTCCCAGATCTATTTGCTGCCTTGTCTCTCTCCTGAGTTCTGTATCACCAATTGTCTATTAGACAATATCAACTGTATATCCATCCTACAGACTTCTTGAAGTCAACATGCATTAAACAACACTCATTAGTCTTTCTGCCTAAGTCACCCCTCTTCTGAACTTTCCTATTGCTGTCTAAAGCACGACTATCCTTCCAGTCACCTGGGTCTGCAACTTTGGTGGTCACCCGTGACTCCTTATCCCATATATCCAAACATTTGTTGTTGTTGTTCAGTCGTTTTTCAGATGTGCCCAACTCTGTGTGACTCTTTTTTGGGATTTTCTTGGCAGAGATACTGGTGTAGTTTGCCACTTCCTTCTTCAGCTCATTTTACAGATGAGGAAACCAAGGCAAACAGGGTTAAGTAACTTGCCTAGAGTCACGCAGCTAGTAAGTGTCTGAGGCTGGATCTGAACTGACAAAAAAAATTTTCCTGACTCTAGGCCCACTACTCTATCCACTGTTACCACCTAGATATTTACATATGTAAATATCTGTCAAGTCTTATCAATTTGATCTCTGTAACATCTCTGGTATACATTCCCTTTGCACATAGTCATCACCCTAAGTCAGGCCTTCATCACTTTTCATCTGGACCTTTCAAAACCTTCTAATTGGCCTCCCTGCCTCAAGACTCTTCCTACTCAATCTTTCCTATACACAGCTGCCAAAGTGATTTCTGAAAGCTTAAGTCTGACCATGTCATCTCTCTACAACAATAAATTCCAGTAGCTTTCCAATTACCTTTAGGATCAAATAAAAATTTTTCTCTTTGGCATTTAACGCTCTTTCAACTTAGTCCCTTCAATCTTTCTGGTCTTTTTACACATCATTACGTTCCACCCCGTACCTCTGTCCTGTTCTTGCTTCTCACTTCCAACTCTTAGACAAAATCCATAGCTTTCTACAAGACTCATATCAAATGGCACCTTTTCTAGGAGACCCTTCTGATTCTTCCAGCTGCAGGGTATTTTATTTCTATATACTTGCTTATGTATATGTTATCGCCTTCACTACATTGTAAACTCTGAGGAAAGGAATTGGCTTTTCCTGGCATCCCCAACATTTGTCACAATACTTGGTAATGGTTTAATAAATGTTTGTTGATTGATTATAGTATTGCTACTTATTTCTTGCTATAATTTGATTACCCTTTCCTTAAGAACTCAGATGCTATGGTGCAACCTATTTTAAATACTGATGTTATTTCATTATCTATGATATCTTTAAGTATAACGGTTTCTCAGCTTCTTTCTATTTATGTCCATTTTTATTATTGTCACGACTGAGATTATGATTGCTATCCCTAACGTTTTAAATTCACTTATGTGATATTATGTTTCAATCATACATTTAAATTATGCAGATCTTTGTTTCAAGTTTATTTCTTGCATATAACATACCCTTATATCTCGTTTTTTAATCTTTTCTGCTACCTTATTTCTTTTTTAATGGGTAAGTTCATACCATATGCATTCACGGTTATACCTCAATTGTTTCCTCCTTATATTTTATTACCTCCACCCTAGCCCTCTTTAAAGATAGTACAGAAAAACAGGGAATGTAATCAACTTTGGTAACCCACAATTAAAGTGGTTTGACCCCACTCTTTTGTCCCTCTATTCTTCATCTAGCCCAAATCTTGATTTGCTTTTTCTAGCAATTTCTTTCTCTCCTTTTAGGATCCCTGCTCCAAATCTGAAATTTGTTTTGCTTCTGATTATTTTTTCCCTTATTTTACCCAAAGGAAAGTAGAGGCACTGATAGCCAGTACCTACATTAAACCATTGGAAGAGAGAGAGAGAATCCAGGGATTAAAACAGAGATGTGTGCAGTGCAGGCCCTAGTGCCAACCACAGAGGGGATAGGATGAAACGAAGCCTTCCTATTACCATCCCAGGAGGAAGAGGTCAGTTTCTGTCTCTGCTAGGAAATCCTAATTCAGAAACTGAGGCTGGAAATAAGAATAAAGAGGGGAACAAACTACCTCCTTCCCATCCTCCACCAATCTCTCATTTGAATTTTGACCTCCTTGATGTATACAGGTAGATCAAACCTTTTTTCAATTTCGGTAAGCGTGAAGTTCATGAGATATCCAGTCTCTCTCCCTCATTGCCATGTTTGCATGCTCTCTTTTTATCTCATACACCTAATTAAATGTAATCTTAAATCCTTCTCCCTTTATTTCTTGTCTAATTTATTCCTTCCTCCCTCTCTTTTCTCTATTTTAAAACAACAACAACAAAAAAGGTGGGGGAAGCAACTGCAGGCTGTTTTGGTTCTTTCTCTACTCCCTTTGTGACCAAAGAAGGTAGTGAGGTTCTCTGAAGGAACACTCATCTCTTCCTCCTCATCACAACATCAACACATCACCATCATTTATTTCCTTCCAAATGTTCAAATGCATTTACCTTCCTAGGTTTTCCTTACTCCCATGTTTGTGTTTCTAAGCCTCCACCCACTTTTTTCTTTCAGATCAGGAATGCCTAAAAGTCCTACTTCTATTAAAAGTGTACTTTTCTTCCTATGGGATTATACTCAGTCTTGAAGGAAGACCTATTCTTTATCTTGTGCCTTTTGGAATACTGTATTCCCAAACTTTCTTTTTCAGAAAAGCTGTAACAATTTTTGTGTGGTCCTATGTTATTTGGTATAGGAAACTCTCTTTTTCTAACTACATACAATATTTTTCTTTAACCTTGAAGCTCTGGTTTTTAACATTACCAGGTAATATTAATTTGAGATATTTTTCAGGAGCAGACCACTGGATTGTTTCTCCTTTCGTACAGCTGATGGTGGTTCTAATAAATCTAGACAAGTTTTCTTTTATGATTTTTTAAAATACAGTATCCTGATTTGTTTGTGGTCTCCAAGGATTCCAATGATTCTTAAATTATCTCTTCTCAACCATTTTCTAGATCAGTTTTTTCCCCTGGTACCAGATTCCTCATGTTTTTCTATTTTATTTTATTCTTTTGGTTCTGTTATATTTACTGTCTTACAAAATCATTGAGTTCTTTGCTTCATTCCATTTCTCAGGCTATCCACAAGCTGGTTAAGGTTTTCCATATTCTGTACTAAGTTCTTTCTGATTTTATTTAAGAGCTCTAATTCTACTTTTTAATTTATTGCTTCATTTTTTGAGCTATTTTGTAATTCTTGTGACCAATTTTTCCCCTTACAGGTGCCACTTGTAGTTTTATGGAGTTATTCTTTTCTCCTAGGTTTATCTCTTGGACTTCTATTAATCATTTTTTCCCCATTGGGCTTGCAGGGTTTGTTCCCCTCTTTATTCTTATTTCCAGCCTCAGTTTCTGAATTAGGATTTCCTGGCAGAGACAGAAACTGACCTCTTCCTCCTGGGATGGTAATAGGAAGGCTTTGTTTCATCCTATCCCCTCTGTGGTTGGCACTAGGGCCTGCACTGCACACATCTCTGTTTTAATCCCTGGATTCTCTCTCTCTCTTCCAATGGTTTAATGTAGGTACTGGCTATCAGTGCCTCTACTTTCCTTTGGTCTTTCCTCTTCCCTTTTGTTTAAACACTCTTCATGCTGGAGAGCATTATAATAGATTGATATCCAGGTATTTAAAGCATTTGTAGTTATTCTGAATAACATTTTTCATTCAACAGTGGATCACATTTTTATCATTTCATAAATAACTGAAAGATGAAATTTTAAGTTCCTAATATGCTAACTGTTTCTAGACTGTGAAAAAATACTTGACTTTATAGAACAAAATACTACCTTAAAGGCTCTTTTACAATCAAGTGTCTCCCATTTACATATTCAGGATTCTTTGAAAAATATAAAAATGAAATACAACCTCATTCAATGACCAACTGACCATAAAAAAATCAGGAGCCATACAACACAAAGATTTCTATTACTGTGACAGAGAACCACCAAAGAGTAGAAGTTGAAGAGAGCTTCCCTGTGAATGACGTGGTAAAAGGATTAACTGTCATATAGACTAGGCTAGTTTTTCCTTGAAAGCTACTGAAAACATTCTTGAGACTTAACTGGCTCAGGAAGTAGTATGCTGGTAAATATGTAACAACTGACTCAACCCCCCCCCCAAAAAAAAGATATCTTTAATTAATATTCTAAACATTTTCTCTATCACCTTAAGTCCAGATCATTAAAAGAACAACAAATCAAGCCCTCATTTCTAGCATCTGTCAATTTCCAAATTGTAAATACCCACAGTGAAAATTTAACAACAGGCTTTGAGTCAGTTTAGCCAGCTCCAACCCACCCATGACATCAGAAGAATTTACATTCTTTCCACTGACAACTTTCTGTACATCTAAACATAAAAGCCATCACATAAGGAGGTGGGGTCGCTTTCTTCCCTCAGGTTTCTGACTAGTAGATAACTATGGCCAACATGGTTAGGGAAATTAAACTTAACTGAATCCCTTGCTAAAAAATCTTTTCCTGCTACAGCTAAATAAATTTGCTTTTGTTAATTTTCTCATGGTCTATGAGTGTCTTATTTCATTCTAATAGGAACTAAAGCAACAGACAAGATGATTCAGGTCTGACCTGCAACAACTGCTTATAATTATACTTGGCAATAATGGATTGGCATGGCCTCACTAAAATGGGAGATGATATTGAGAAATATGAGCCCAGGTGGCCTCCATGCTTGTAGCAGGTGTGGACTGTGTATCATGAGGAATTTCAACAGCCCCACGAGGAATAGAGAAAAACTAGCTATTGGCATTAAGCAAGGAAAGAGAGAGGTAAATGTATTTTCCATCTTTATATTAATGTCCTGAAAATGATAAACACTGTGAATTTTTTGTTTGTAGGACTCACAAAATTTTTGTGTTTGGGGGTGATGATGATTGCCAGACTTACCAGGTGGGATAGGCCAGGGAACTCTTAAAGGTTAGAATGGGGACTGTCTAAGAATTGTACTAAAGGTACTGTTTGGGACTTTTAAAATGGAATTTGGGAGCACAGTGTGAAACTCATATCAACTTTACTGGAACTCTATGAAAGGGCACTCAAAGAAGCAATTGAAATGACAATGCTTAAATGGTAAAAAAAAAATAATCACAAAAGAGGGAACTATATAGTCAATGTCAGAAAGGTTATGGAAAGACACGCACAGTGGTGCACTGTTGGTGGAACTCTGAATTATTATTATCATTTTGGAAAGCAATTTGTAATTATGAAAAAGTTACATATACCTTGACCCAGAGATTCTAGTAGAATCTCTGGGTCAAGGTATATGTACATTTTTCACACCCCAGAGAGGTAATTTATATGAGTAAGTCCCCAGATATACCAAAATATTTACGGCATAGCCTTTAGTCATAGCAAAGAACTGGAAATAATATAGATATCCACTGATTTGGAGAATGGCTAAACAAATTATAATGGGATATTAGTGCTATAAAAAATGCCAAACATGATAGAGAAGCATGGAAAGGCCTACACGAACTAATGCAAAAAAAGTAAGCAAAGATAGCAAAAGAGTATAAAAACATAAGAAAAAGAGCAATGTCTAGTATATATGTAAGGCACAATTTATATTTCACCAAAAATACTGAGGTCATCACTGAGAGCCTCCTTATCTCATATCACTCAGATGCCTTCTGCTACTATCTCCTGCACCCTGCCACATATGATGAAGTATCCCTTCTTGCCAAGGCTAACCCTTGTACGTGCACAAGTGATTCTCTTTTCATGCTATCTTCTCAAGCAAATTGCCACCTTTATCATCTTTATTCTCTTACCAATCTTCAATTGCTCCCTGTCTACTCATTGCTTCTTAACTGCCTACAAACATGCCCATGTCTTCCCCATCCTCAAAAACTCTAATGTGATCCTTTTATCCTGCTGTGTACTGTCCCACACCTCTCCTCCCTTCTGCGGCTACTTTGCTTGAGAAGGCAGCCAGGGGGTGCAGTGGACACCGGGCCTGAAGTCAGTAAGAACCGAGCTAGTTCAAATTCAACTTCAGATACAGCTCTGTGACCCTGAGCAAGTCACTTCACCTCTGTTTGCCTCCATTTCTTTGCTTATCTATAAAATGGAGATAATAATAGCACCTACCTCCCAGGATTGCAGTGAGGATCAAATGACATAATAATTGTAAAGCGCACAATGACTGGCCTATAGTAAGAGCTATATGAAAGTTATTATATATAATCAGTGCCTCTACTTTCTCTCTCACTCTCTTCTTAACTTTACATTTGGGGTCAATATTCAACTGAAACTGCTCTCTCCAAAGTTACCAATGATTTCTTAATCACCCAATCTAATGGCTAGCCTTTGGCATTGTGGTTCACGTTCTTCTCCCTCATAATTTCTTCCTCAGTCTCTTTTGCTGGATCTTAGTCCAAGCCAGGCCCATTAATGGTGTGTGTTCCCCAAGGCTCTGTCCTGATCCCTCTGGTCTTCTCCCTCGATACTATTTTGCTTGGTGATCACAGCAGCTCTAAGGGATTCAATCATTATCTCTATGCTAATGATTCTTAAATCTACTTCTTCAGCCCTAATCTTGAACCAGATGTTCTATAGATTATCTTAAACTCAAAGTGTCCAAACTTGATACATTCATTATTTTTATGCTTAAGTCCTCATCTCTTGACTTTTCTATTATCATGAAATAAAACCCAGTCACCCAGGTTGGTAACCTATATATCCTGCTTGACTCCTCACTCTTACTCCCCATGCGCAATCTGCTGTCAAGACTTTATCTTTGATGCTGCCATCACCTTGGTGCATGTCCTCATCACCTCAAGCTTGGCCTATTGCAATAGCCTGCTAGCTAATTTCGTTGCCTCAAGTCCATCTCCACTCTAGGTGATGCACTCAGATCTACTACCTTTCTAATCTTCGTACACATTATTCTCCTCTCATATACTCTACAATCCAATGACACTGGTCTCTTTGCTGTTCCTCACACATGATACTCCATTTCCAATCAGGGGCATTTTCAGTAATTATCTCCTATGCCTAGAATTTTCTTCCTCTTCAACTCTATTTTCCAGCCTCACTGGCTTTCTTTAAGTCCCAGATAAAATCCTACTTTACACAAGAAACTTTTCTTAATCCTCCTTAATGCTAGTGTTTTCCTTTGTTGATTATCTCCAATTAATCCTATAAATCAGTCAGTAAGCATTTATTTAACCAACTATGTGCCAGGCACTGTGCTGAGCACTGGGGAAACAAAGGCAAAAGGCAGTTCATGTTCTCAAGGAAATCACAATCTAAAGGAGAGACAACATACACAGAAACAATTATGTATAAACAAGATAAAGTGTGTGTGTGTGTGTGTGTGTGTGTGTGTGTGTGTGTGTGTGTGTGTGTGTGTGATTTGTATATAGTTGAGAAAGCTAGCTGGTACAGTGAAAAGAGTGTTGGGCCTGGAGTCAGCAGTATCTGAGTTCAAGTCAGGCCTTAGATACTCACTTTGTGACCCTGAACAAGTCACCTAACCCTTGTCTATGCAGTTTCCTCGTGTGTTAAATGGTGATAATAATAGCACCTACTTCCCAGGGTTGTTGCAAGGATCAAATGAAATAATGTAAGTAAAGAATTTAACAGAGAGACAAGGCACAAGGTGCTTAATAAATGCTTGTTTTCCTTTCTTTTCCCTTCCTGCTTATTTTTTTTTTTAATCCCCAGGGCCTGGCATAATACTTGGCATATAGTAGGAGTTTTGTAAAAGTTTTAACTGACTTAATGTTTTAAGGTTTACAAAGCACTTTATATGTGTTACAGGATTTGATTTAAAAAAAAACCAAACAACCCCCGAGAGGAAGATGCTAGTATTATTCCCACTGAATAAATTAGGAAATAAGACAAAATGAAGACAAGGGACTTTGCAGTGGTCACACAGCTAGTAAGTGTCTGGGTCAAGATTACAAATCAAATCAAGCCTTTTTCTGATATCAAATCCAGTAGTCTATCCACTATGTCATCTTGGTTTCTTAAGAACATGAATATTACCACAATGTAAATGGAAAGAATTACATTAATTTAGAAAAGAATATTGGGAAATTATAAAGAATAAGTTTGGTCCCAAGGAAAAGACATTAAAAACACCTCTGGGTCAAAGAACAAATCACAGAAACAATCAATAATTTCATTGAAGAAAATGACAACAAATAAGACAACATATCAAAATTTATGAGATGTAGCCAAAGCAGTGCTTAGGGGACAATTTGTATCTCTGATTCCTTATGTCAATAACATAGAGAAAAAGAAGATTAATGAATTGGGCATTATACTAAAAAAATCAAATTAAAAATCCCCAATGAAACACCAAATTGGAAATCCTGAAAATCAAAGGAGAGATTAATAAAATTAAAAGAAAACCATTAAACTAATAAATAAAACTAGAAGCTGGTTTTATGAAAAAACCAATAAAATAGATAAACCATTGGTTAATTTGATTTAATAAAGTAAAGAAGAAAACCAAATAACTAGTATCAAAAATGAAAGGGGTGAATTCAGCACTAATGACAAGGAAATTAAGACAACTGTTGTTAGAAGCTATTTTGCCCAATCATATGCCAATAAATTTGACAATCTAAATGAAGTGAGTGAATATCTACAAAAATAAAATTACTCAGATTAACAGAAGAAATAAAATACTTAAATAACACAATCTTAAAAAAAAAAGAAATTGAACAACTCATTGAACTTCTTAAGAAAAAATCCCCAGGACCAGAAGAATTCACAAGTGAATTCTACTAAACATTTAAGGAACAATTAATCCCAATAGTATATAAACTATTTGGAAAATAGGTGAAAGAAGAGCCTTGTCAAACTTCTTTTATGACATAAATATGGTGGTGATACCCAAACCAGGAAGAACCAAAACAAAGAAAGAAAATTATAGACTGATTTTTCTAATGAATATTGATGCAAAAATTTTAAATAAAATACTAGCAAAGAGATTGCAGCAACATATCACAAGGATCATACATAATGACCAGGTGGGATTTATACCAAGAATTCAGGGCTGGTTCAGTTTTAGGAAAATTAACAGCATAATTGACCATATCAATAACAAAACCAGCAGAAATCAAATGATTATCTTAATAGATGCAGAAAAAGCCTTTGACAAAACACAGCACTCATTCCTATTAAAAACACTAGAGAACATGGGAACAGATGGAGTTTGCCTAAAAATGATAAGTAATATTTACCTAAAATGACCAAGCATTATCTGTGATGGGGATAAGCTAAAAACCTTCCCAATACAATCAGGGGTGAAGCAAGGATGCCCATTATCACCTCTATTATTTAATACTGTACTAGAAATGTTGGGTATGGCAATAAGGGAAGAAAAAGAAATTAAGGGAATTAGAATAGGCAATGAGGAAACAAAACCATTACTCTTTGCAGATGATATGATGTTATACTTAGAAAACCTAGAGAATCAACTAAAAAACTACTTGAAATTATTAATAACTTTAGCAAAGTTGCAGAATACAAAATAAACCCACACAAATCATTAATATTTCTATATATTACCAATAAAGTCCAGCAGCAAGGGGCAGAAAGAGAAATTCCATTTAAAATATCTGTAGACAATATAAAATACTTGGGAGTCTACCTGCCAAGACAAACCCAGGAACTATATGAACACAATCATAAAACACTTTTCACACAAAGAAAGTCAGATCAAAACAACTGGAAAAATATTAATTGCTCATGGGTAAGCTGAGCCAACACAATAAAATTACAATTCTACCTAAATTAACTTATGTATTCAGTGCTGTACCAAAAACTATCAAAAAATTATTTTATAGAGCTAGAAAAAATAATAAAATTCATCTGGAAGAACAAAAGTTCAATGATGTCAAGGGAATCAATTAAAAAAATGCGAAAGGTGGTCTAGCCCCACCAGATCTCAAGTTGTACTATAAAGTGGTAATTAATACTACTACTGGCTTAACACATAGAGTAGTAGATCAGAGGAATTGGTTAGATACAAATTACATTATAGTAAATGATCATAGTAATCCAGTATGTAGATAAATCCAAAGATCCAAGCTTTTGGAATGAAAACTCATTATGTGATGAAAACTGCTTTAAAATTGGAAAACAGCATGGCAGAAACTACCAACATCTCACATCATATACCAACATAAGGTCAAAATGGGGACATGATTTACACATAAAGGGTGTTACTCTAAGTAAATTAAGAGAGCAAGAATAGTATATCTGTCAGATTAATGGAAAAGGGAAGAATTTGGACCAAAGAAGATATAGAGAGCATTACAAAATGTAAAACAGATAATTTTGATTATATTTTAATATAATTTATATAATTTAATATATAATTTCAAAGTTTTTGCATAAACAAAAACAATGCAATCAAAATTATAAGCAAAGCAGAAAACTGGGGAAAAATTTTTTCAAAAAGTATCTCTGATAAAGGCCTCATTTCCCATAGAGAACTGAGTCAAATTTATAAAAACACAAGTCATTCTCCAATTGATAAATGGTCAAAGGATGTGAACAGGCAGTTTTTAGACAAGGAATTAATAGCTATCAATCAAAAGCTATAATAGTCACATGAAAAAAATGCTCTAAATCACTTTTGATCAGAGAAATGTAAATTAAAACAAGTCTGAGGTACCACCACACACCTATCAGAATGACTAGTATGACAAATAAGGAAAATACTGGATGTAGCAGGGGATGTGGGAAAAGTGGGACACTGATGCACTGTTGGTGGAGCAATGAACTGATCTAACCATTCTGGAGAACAATTTGGAACTATGCCCAAATGCCTATAAAACTGTGCATACCCTTTCATCTGGCAATACTACTGCTAGGTCTATATCCCAAAGACATCCAAAAAAAGGGAAAAGGACCTATCTGTACAAAAATATTTATAGTAGCTCTTTTTGTGGTAGCTAAGAATTGGAAATCAAAGGGAAGCCCAACAATTTGGAAATGGCTAAAAATGCTGTGGTATATGACCATTATGGAATATTATTGTGCTGTAAGAAATGAAAGCAGGAAATATTTACACTAACTGATGCATGGTGAAGCGAACAGAACCATGAGAACATTGTACACAGTAACAGTAATATTGTTTGATGAAGAACTGTGAATCACTTAGCTATTCTCAGCAATACAATGATTTAAGACAATCCCAAAGGACAAATGATGAAGCATACTATCCACTTCCAGAGAAAGAACTGATATTGAATACAGACTGAAGCATGCTATTTTCTCACTTTCATTTTTTTCTTTTGAGTCCTTGTACAAAACGACTAATATGAAAATGTTTTACATAATTGCACATGTATGATCTATATCTGATTATTGCATACCATCTCAGGAAGGAGGTAGGGGAGGGAAGGATTGAATTTAGAACCCAAAACTTTAAATAAAAATGTTTAAAAAATTGGAAAAAAAAAGCCATTTCTCCCTGTTCCTTTGCAGAACTCTGTGTGTGTGTGTGTGTGTGTGTGTGTGTGTGTGTGTGTGTGTGTGAGAGAGAGAGAGAGAGAGAGAGAGCGAGCTAGGTGTGGAAGATTTCATACATTGGGAATTTTTTTTGATATGTTGATTATTTTTGCTGAATTATTTTTTCTTCCCAAGGTACACTGCTCTCCATGAGCCCAGGGACCTTTCTGGAATTATGAATATAGACAAATGTACCAAATGTGCCTCAAAAAAGAGAAACAGCTTCCATTCTCACTTCTGTGAATTTTAACTTTCTTTCTGGGAATTCCAGTGAGTGATACATAAGGGGCACTTGTGAAATGGGGCCCAATGTCAGCAAGTAGTTTGCCAAGAGGTCTCACCAGTGGTAGCATACATGGCAGAGCTCAGTAAGCCCAGTGCAGCAACACTTAGGCTGACACATAAGGCCAACACTGAGGCCCAAGCAGATGGGGGCATCACTTGGCCCCTGTAAAGTCTGTAGTGGGGGAAAGTGGGACCCATGGAGAGAATACTGGCACGAGCAATAGCAAAAGACAACCAATTTTGAACTTATGTGGGCCCTTTACAATGCTGCCAGTAGAGTACGTAGTAGTCAATGAAAAACTTTTTCTCAGGGAGGAATTACAGGACCAAAGTGGTTGTGGTGGTGGAAGATGGCTTGCTTTCTGACATCAGGGGGGAGGTGAAACTCTCTTTTTAGCCGTCACTGAAGGTGTGTGTGGAGGGAGGGGCATGGGGTGAGGCAGTTTCTTCGTAGCAGCCTCTAAAAGTACAAAGATTTAGTATAACCTCCCATACCCACAGAGATCCAAAGGAACACTAAATAGCACAGGTGATTTATATAGGCTGATTCTCAATGTCAACCGTGGTGCTGGGACACACCACTGAGAAGTTGGTAAGGATATTTTAACTTCTTCACTACAGATAACCCTGACCCATAATGAGGATTAGCGATTGTGCTGGAAGTTTCACCACCTATGTCATGCTCTGTTGGTCCTGCTTACTATCATCATCTCTTTATACCGGAATATCCACATAGAACTCTAAAGATTTGTAATTACAAAGACTTAACTGTTAAGATCCAGGATCGGGTCCTTCTCAAGACAGTAGGTAATGCCAGGGAATTCTGTTGTTGGTTCTTGTTGATATTCTGTTACTGCTTTAAGGGGGCATTAGATTTTTTTCTTTGGGGTTTTTGTTTTTTTGGTTTGCTTTTTGTCTAGTTTTTCTCCTCCACTTCAGCCAATGCCAGCCTTCCTGCATCCTCAAGATATGAGCTGTCCATAAATGGGTCTAAAATAATTTAGTAGTTCAAAATATTGTAGAAAACCTTTAGAACCAT
This sequence comes from Phascolarctos cinereus, assembly GCF_003287225.1. Classification (NCBI taxonomy): domain Eukaryota; kingdom Metazoa; phylum Chordata; class Mammalia; order Diprotodontia; family Phascolarctidae; genus Phascolarctos; species Phascolarctos cinereus. The sequence continues at coordinate 111,400,895 of NW_027556098.1, forward strand.
GTCATCAAGGGATGGGATGTGAAAGCAGAAATGTATGTCATACAGGATAGGTTAGTTTTCCTTAACAGTTACTGAAACCATCCTTAAGGCATAATTGGCTGAAGAAAGTAAGGCTCAGATCACTGACATAGCTTTATGGTAACCTAAGTAATATACCAGCCCAGGAGGCAGAAGTGGCTCTCCTCCTACTGGTTTCTGGCTGGGTTACCAGCATGGACAGTCTAAAGTATGGGAAACTTCCCTCAACTGAATCCTTTGCTAAATATCCTTTGTCGGCTGTGGCTAAGTAAACCTGTTAACTGTTAGATGACCTACAAGTATCTCATTTCATTCTAATTTGAACTTGAACCATCAGACTGGCCTGAAACAGGCCCAGTCTACAACAGATGGTGAGTTCTTCTAGATGCTCCTATTCACAAATGACTCTGTGCTGACAGCATTAAGCACCAGAATACTGCAGGACCTCTTGGAGTTTGGCCTGGTCATTTACAAAGGAAAGACCAAGTGAACAAAAAATCTCTATTGTTCAGATTTCAAAACACATTTAGATGGATAGTCCATTGACTATGCTCAAGACTACATATGTCTGGGACATACAGTACATTTGGATGACTAACTGAACTCAAGGGAAAAGAAGGAGAACAGGATAGATTGCTTTCAGGAAAATATAAGCTCCTTAATGACCACAAACTTCCCATGAAAGCAAAGGCCAATTTAAAAAATATCAACATTGAACAACATGGAATACAAAAGTCTTTAGAGTATTAAAAATAAGCATTGCATAGAGGCCAGTGGAAAAGTACATGGTGAATGTGAATAGGCTACAACATACATAAGCTTCAAGGAATCACAAAGAATTGGAATAAAAGATGTTATCAAGGAATAGAATGATGAGACATGACAAGAAGCTGGAATGAAAGGACAGCCTAAAAGTTCTGCTGGCAGTCTTATAATGTTAGAAGAAGGTGAGGAGGAAGGTTCACTTATTTTTGATACAATGTCATTAATTTCCTGTCAATGGTATCCTTAAGCATAATGGAGTTTCAATGTTTCTCTGTTGAATCAAATCCATTTTTATTGTTGCTTGATATGGGATGATGATTGCTACTTTTGCTTTTCTGAGTTCATCTGAAGCATAACTGATTTTGCTTCATCCCCCCTTATTTTAACTCTGTGTGGAGATTTCTGTTTTAAGTGTTTCCTGTGAACAATATACAGATGCATTCTACTTTGTGAAACATTTTTCCTACCCTCTTTAGTTTTATGTGTGCATTCATCCTATTCACACTCACAGTTATGACTAACTGGGTATTTTTCTGTATTCTATACCTTTATATGCTTCTTTGTCCTTTCTTGCCAATTTACGAAAAAGCGAATATAGAGAGAAGATATTTGTATTTGATGTAATCTACTTTCATTCCTCTACATCTTTTCTTTTTCTCTACCTCAGTTTCTGATTATAGGTTCTTACTCTTTATTTCCTTTTATTTCTCACTGTAGTTTCCACACTCCAAATATGGAGTGTCATTTGAAGATTCCCTTTCTGAAACGATCCTTTACCATTCTTAATTCCCTTCTCCTTAACTGATTCCCTATTGTTTAATATATTTCTACACCAAATTCTTTGTGCATGTAATCGTGTAAATGAATTCAATACTTTTTTGCCCAGTTCAGATGAAAGTAAGGTTCATGCATACCCTTGCTACCTGTCTTCTCCATGTTTTTGTAGTCTTCTTCTCAAACACCATGATTATGTGACATAATAAGTTCTATTCCCATCTTCCCTCTTTCTTCCATAGTGTATTCTTTTTTCCTTCCTTCCCTTTTTCTTCTTAAGAATATCAAAATGTAACAAAACGGCTCCCAGGTCCTCTGTCCTATATTTAATAATAATAATAATAATAATAATGGTAATAACTAGCATTTATATAATGCTTTAAGGTTTTCAAAGTGCTTTACTATTATTTTATCAAGTTAACCCTCAAAACAATCTTGGGATTCTATGACTCTTGAAGACAGAATTCAGGAGAGACTTCTTCTATCTGTTAAAATATAAATACTTCACAATTGTAAAATCCTTTTCAATTACTCAAATATATTTACTTTCTAAGTTTCTTATAACACTTGTGTATGCATTTCAAAATATCTACTCAGCTTTGGTCACATCATCAGGAATACTTGGAAGTACTGTATTTCATTTATGGTTCATTTTTCCCTGCAATGTGACATGTAATCACATATAAGATTATACTCAGCTGTGCTGGGTAAAATTGTGTGCCTTTATTTGTTGCTTTCTTAAATATTATGTTCCAAGTTATCCTATCCTTTTTAATGGCAGTTATCAGATACGGTGTGATCCTGACTATAGCTCCCTGGCACTTGAACTCTTTCTTTCTTGCTACTTCCATTTTTTTCCCCCTTGACCTTGAAGCTCTGGATTTGGCTATGGTATTACTGTGATTTTTTCGCTTTTGAGTTTCTTTAGGTAACCAGTGAAGTCTTTCTATTTTTACTTTGCCCTCTGGTTCTAAAAGGTCTGTGCCATTTTCCCTTGTGATTTTTTTTGAAATAATGCATGTAGGCCATTTTATGGTCAAGGTTTTCAGATAATAACAATAACAGAAACAATATTAATAAAAACCAATAATTTATATCATATTTTAAAGTCTGCAAAACTTTTTTACATATTACTTCACTTGATCCTCACAACAACCCCAGAAGGTAGGAGCTATTATTTTTATTATTATTATTATTGTTCCCACTTTACAAATGAGGTAATCAAGGCTGAAAGAAGTCAAATGACTTGCCCAAGGTTACAAAACTGGTTAATGTCTGAGGCAGAATTTGAATTTGCTGATATCAAGTCTAGCATTCTATTCACTGACCCATTATCTGATAAGAATTGAAGTCCCTCTCAGTCAAATGTTTTTGATAGGAGATAATACCTTAGGAAATACATCAGACTCTCTGATATGTTTAAGGCTTTCATCTTTGTTCTAATATTTCATGCTATCTCATGGAGTCACTAATGCCTATCTGGTCCTATCTAATTTTCAAGTAATTTATGAGTGGTAAATTTGAATCCCCTCCTATTTCATTTTTATGTTACTTTATTTGTACATTTTACCCCATCTTTCCTTTTATTTGCTCTGCCTCACCCTTAAAAAATATCACTTCATGAGGGATCCAATATCAAATGATTCAGTTGCTGTCCTTTTCTTTCTAACAGCTTGGCACACTTAGTGTCTGTTGCCTCTTGTAGCGCAAATGTAGGAGGGGTTCAGGCTGACACACTGACACAGGGAACCTGGTAGGAACTTCTATGGAGCACAAGCTTGCAAGGTTTCTCTCGCTCATTGTGATTGGCACATGAAATAGATTTAGGGGATGAGGAACGGAGTAGGAGTTGATTCTACTTCATGGGTTTCTTACTTTTGTTGCATTCAACTATAATTACTACTCTATCTGTGAGCATATGAGAATACAGATTTTATTTTTAACTGTAAGAAGTAATTTTCCTAAGGCTTTTGTGTTGGATCAATTTGATGAAATTAATTATTCTGCTTTCTTGAAGATAACATGTCTGGTTTTTAAAGCCCTTCAAAATCTGCCTCATGCTTACCTCTTCAGGCAGATTTCATATTATTCTCTTTAACATACTTAATTTTTCAGCCAAAATTCCATTACCCCAATTTCTTTGCCTTTATAAATATTTTCTCCCATCTTTAGACTGCATTCACTTCTTACCTCCAAACTCATGTGGCTTTCTTCAAGGCTTAGCTCAGATGCAGCCTGCTATGAAAGACCTATCCTGATTCCCCCAGTTGCTAAAACGTCTACCTAGACATTACACTGCATGTACTTTGTGCATCTATGTGTCCTATTCCCCAGCCCACAAATGTAATCTTCAGAGTGTGTGACCTGTTGCTTTTTAATTTTTTTATCCCCAGCTCCTACGACAGTGCCTAGCACACAGTAGGTGCTCAATACATGCTTGTTAAATTGCAATGGCACACACATAAACTTACTAAAAATAAGAGGGAGTCGGGGAAGAGAGGCAGAAAACAGGTTTTGAGCTTAATTCCCTTAAGGATGAAACTTTCAGAAACTACACACAAAAGGATACAAAAATTCAAGTCCTGTAATTTGTTGAAATGCAAAATGAACTGCCATAAAAATACAAAATCATAAACATGGAAGTCCTGGTTTTTTCAAAAAATCATTTATTTATTTATTTATTTGATTTGTTTAGTTTTGGGTGAGGCAATTGGGGTCAAGTCATTTGCCCAGAGTCGCACAGCTAGTAAGTGTTATGTGTCTGAGGTCAGATTTGAACTCAGATCCTCCTGACTCCAGGGCTAGTACTCTATCCACTGCACCACCTAGCTGCCCCAATAGAAGTCTTTACTAAAAGCATTAAGAGGTTCAAAAAATCCAATGATTCATGTTGAAAAATTCAAGATCATTTCAATTTATCCTTAATTTTTTTTAAAAAAGTACATTAAATAATAGTAACAAGATTAAGTTGATGAAATGCCCACTTTCTTGCCTTAGACCTCCCACACAAATTATTTAGCCTTAGTGGAAGTCAGAAGAGCTTGTTCCAGGACTGCCACTTGTTAGCCATGTAGTTCTGGACAAGTTTCTTAACCTGGGTCTGTTTCCTTGTCTGTAAAAAGATGAAGTCAGACTATATCAATGCTAAAATCTCTTCCACCTCAAAAGTTCTATAATCCCAGTTAAGTGCCAACCTTGATTATTTCCACCAACTGATCCACACCACTGTCCCCTGGAAAGATTGGTTGTCCTAGCAACAGCTCAGCCAATACACATCCTGCAGACCATACATCTAAAAAGAAAAAGAAATAAGGGTTCATTATGGTATTGCAGTTAAACTGTATTGAAGCATGTTTGAGAGATACTTGTTATTTCTACTTTTATTACAAATAATTATCAATTAACATCTCAATACGTTGTGTATTTCAAATTAGGAAAAAATCCAAACTTTCTTCAGAGAAGCATACTTTGAAATCAAGTATTAAGATCACTATATAAGAAACCTAGACAATAAAAAATATGAAAAAGTCTACAATTGGTTGGTAGGAACATAATGTCAATTCATCATGTTAATATATCTTGGGCTAGCAAGCCAAACAAATATACTAATATAATGCAGAGAATGGTAGCTGCTTACCAATATCAATAACTGGTATTAAATATTCCAAGAAATAGTGAAATCTATGGTAAATTAGACATTGCCTAAATAGGAGGATGAGGCAGGATCCATAACAGGAAGTATTTAGTTGCAAGTATATCTAATCTCAATTTGGAGGAAAAAAATATTTTAACCTTAAAGGGCTGACTGGTATCAGTTAAGCATTAATAGAATTTGTAGACACCTAAATGATGATAAACAACACAAATGTCAAATATTAGATAATATGAGGATATGAGTATATGGACTCTATTTTTAACTGCCTAAAATAATTTCTATTTAAATCTAAAATTCAAACTATACTTATTCCCTTGAAAGAACAAATAACAGAATCTATATTTTAAGTAGCAGATAAGTGACAGGAAAGTACTTGACTGATTAGGGTAAGAGGGGTAGCATTTCTAGATGTTCCTGGTCCAGCTTGAAATTCTAGCAATGAACCAGGATGAAGATCATGACATGACATGAGTCATGATAGCAGCAGCCAGACTGAAAGTCTAACACATAAGTCTTCAATAACTGCCAATACTTTCCTCATTTACTATTGAGGAACCTGTATCATAGTGATTAGTGTTTTAATTCTCAAACACTCAAATGGGATCTGAGATCTATTCAATTCAGTAGGTACCCTCCAACAATACAGGTCTCAAACCATCCATACCTACTCATGCCATGTGACTCACACCCATGATCTCATAAAGTTTTCCATTGAATGGGAGCATTCAATGTGTTAGAGACCTTTCTTCCAAAATTAGGAGGGTACCAGTAGAGTACTTTGGCTGCCTACTTGTCATATCCTGTTCTTACAACATGACTAGCACATCTGCTCTTCCTATAATACTATTCCTAGACTTTACCTTTTATACCTATTCTTCAAAGCTGCTCAATGATCACATGTTGCAACCTGTCAACACCCACTGTGTAGTAAGTGACACTGATTTTAATTTTTCAGAGGTAATGGTGTTCCGGAAATCACCAGCAAAATATTAGTATTTAAAATATGGGTCTTTGTTTCTGTGAGAAGCTTGAGGTCAGTAAAATAATCTGGCAATTTCGTGAAAGAAATACAACCTATTTCTTTCCTCTTTCTGCTCAACCTCAAGCCCAATTTGTTGTCCATTTGTGTTAATACGGACATAAATACTGATGGGCAAACTCTGTAGGGTGTTCATCCAAAAGCATTTTGAAATCTAGGTATTAGACATTCCTCATCCACTTCTTCCCTAAATAAACAGGCCAAACTTCTTCAAGAGATTACAGATCTCCAAGGATGGTGCAATGCCTGGAGTTGGGGAAGAGTGGTGATGCAATTAGCACAAAAACAACTGGATGATTAGATTATTCACAAGGAAACCCTTCTCAACCTGGATCCTATAGTATCTTCTCCATCACAATGGTGAATAGCTTTCACAAACATACATCTCTTGGGTTTATGTCTCATTTGATGTTTATTATTAGAGGGCCCCAGACCAGGACTATTTCTGTTAGTATGACTTCTAAGGAATAATGAATGATCTTGATATGTGAATGGAAGTCAACTTTTTTTTCAAAAGAGCCTGGGCCATAACATTTTGTCATGCCAAACAAATTAGCATTAATATATAGCCTTTTTAAAAAATTGATACAAGCTTTAGAAAAATTGCCTTGAGTTGAATGGAGGATGGAATGGAGTGGGAAGAGCATTCAGGCAGGTAGACCAGTTAGGTGGCTATTGCAATAGTATGAAGAAGTAATAGATGAGGACACTTCCACACCTGCTCTCTAGGTGGCCAGGCTTAATTTGTAAATGACAAAAAAGCATACAGAACAGAACAGTAGTAATTTTAATTCTGGGCTAAAATACACTTCTGGACAATTTACAACTTAGGGTAACTGAAGTCAACACCACATTTTGATGATGATGTAGAATAAAGAGATAATAAAAAATGCCCTTTAGCAAATGCTGAAGTAATTTTATTGAATATCTTCTTTTTAATCTTTAACTAGTGTTATGACCAAAATTACTAAATTCCATTCAAAAAAACATCCCCCCCCCTCCACTCTCTGGTGAGAAAAGGGGAAAGTCAATGGTTCTTTATAATCTGTATGAGATATTAAATAATTAAGAAGTATTTACATATCATAAGGTAAGGAAAATTTTAGAATCAATAAAGTAGAGATGATGTTTAGATGCATGTAGTTCCTTAGCAAACTGTAGATTCCCAGAAAACATATACAGACTCATTTCATATTCCTTTGACATCTATGTGATGGCTGTAAAGCAACTAACTCCCTCCCACCAGTGACCCTAGAAAATTAGTATGTTATTTTATAGTTACAAGTTGGTCAAGAAGTATCATATTTATAAATCAAAAAAAGTCAGCTTGGGAAATAAAATACAGATTTTTACGCTGAAGAGTGCTAATAAGGCAGACAAAATATATTTTTATTTAGTCAGATAAATGAACAAAGCAAAATATTCATTAGAAGCTAGATGACCATTTTTAAGGTATGTTAGTGAGTCCTTTCGGAATGGGTTTGGAAGTCCCTTCTAGTTCTATCATACTGAATGAAGTTGAAAGTTGATTTGAAGTTAGGAGACAAGTTCAAAAACTGATTCAGACACTTATTAGCTCTGTGGCCCTAAGCAAGTCACTTAACTTCTCTATACCTCAGTTTCCTCATCTATAAAATGTTTAGAGTACCTATACTATTACAGTGCAAAGGGTGCATGCTTTATGTTCAGAACCAAGGTTGCAGTGAAGTTGAGTGATGCAACATAGGCAAGATCTGCCAGAAACACCTCAAATTTATTATGCATTCGATTTTTAATTAATTTTTGGTCATTGGGTGTTCAGAAACCTTTCACTGTTGCCAATTTTTTTGCAACCCCATATGGGCTCACAACTCACAGTTTAAGAAGCCCTGACTAGATCATGTGATGCCTTTGGGTGAGTTCTATACCTGTCTCTAACTACTTGTACCACTTCCTTCCCCTTCCTGATTTATAATACTTCAAGAAGTTGAGGCAGGAGGGCAGAATAGGAGAGGATTGTGGAAATTGCATGGAAGCAGCCACCTCTATGGTTTTTTTTTTTCCTTTGTTTTCAGAAGAACACCTGAAAAGCCATCAATTTGGCTGCCAATCTGGTTTTTCAGGGAGGACAGTTCCAGAGGGATTATAGTTGTCAGTTCTATTGTATTTTGGAGTACATGGGAGTATGTAGTGGCAGAGAGGTCCATGGCAGTAAGTTTTTGAAATGGCCAGTAAGAATCACAAAACAAAAAGGAAAGATTCTCAACCAATGGAAATTCTTCAGCTCACTGATACACTTGAGGGTCCTGAATAAAGACTATTATAGCTATATAAAACAAACCAACACTTTCTGAACTGGATAAGTGTTTTATTTTTCTCTGCTTATCTCATAGACACCGATCACATGTGATCTTAATGCAAAGTTTTTAAGTCTTTATTAATCTGAATGTTTTATCTTAATCTAGGCTTTAAAATCTCCTCTACCTACTAATCAAAGTGAAAGACAAAGGGTACTAATTAATTCTACTGGAAAAAAAAACCATTTACCCCCAAAAGATAAGGCTATAAATGCAGAAGAACAAATAAGGCTTTAATATCAGTTCTTAGGAAATCAGTTTTTAGACAACATTCTGCTGCAGAGTTAGAACAATGAAAGAAGACCTCCAAGAGGCAGCATTGTCTAGTAGATAAAGCATAGGACAAGAAATCAAGAAACTCAGAAATTAAATTCTCTTAGCTGCCAATTCTTGTGAACTCAGGCAAACTGCCAAAACCAAGGATATTACCATTTTGTGGTTAAGATACCACAAACCATGATCTTTTCCTACTAAAGGGGTGCCTGAAAGAATGGAGTGATAACTCCAGAACACAGTAAAGCCCCAATTAACTAGAAAGACCAGTGTATGAGCTATTATCCATCAGGTGTCAACTCACAGCTGCAAAATTCCCAGTGCAGTGGGAACCATATTAAAATGCAATTGGGAAATGTTAAACAAAATAAATAAAAAATACAATACAACATTGATATGCTAACGTGTAGTTTTCTAAATCAATAGGAAGGGCAGGGATCAGTTTCTATTTGACACTACTGTTCTAGACCACTGAATTTTCTGATTTTGTGATTCTGATCACAGATTCAGTTCTAGTAAAGATCGCTGAAATCATCCATCATTTCATAATGAGGAAACTGAGGTCCAGACATATTAACAGATTTGTCCAAAGTCATAAAAACATTAAGTAACAGGGTCAAGATTTAAACATAGATCTTCGGACTCGAAATCCAGGGCTCTTTCCACTACAATAAAGGTAAGTCTATAACTACTTTTCTGATTTCATAATCAGGAAACGGACTCCAATATCTTCATTTTACATATGGAGAGTCACATTATAAACCTTAAAGTGCTACATAAATGTTAGCCATTATTATTTTTGTTATTAAATAATGTTTTCAGAGACGCAGCTCTCAGGTCTCCTGAACCCTAATTCAGTGCTGTTTTCAGTGCCTCATCCTATATATCTTTAATCCATAATAGCATCTCCACATCTTTATTCATGGCATTAGGGCACGCCCCTCCTTATTCTGTTGCTACCCATTAAGACTTCTTGCATTCCTCACTACCTTTTCTATATCTCTTATCTCCTGATATTCTTCAACATGGCCCTCTACTCCAACCAGTATTGTGCAAATACTGTTTTTGTGTCAATCCTTATTCTCAAAAAAAAACCCCTTTTAAAAACATAGCTACAATTTTCAGCTTTAGCATAAAGAAAATGTAACATTTTTTTTTGACTGAGGACATTTGTATCTCAATTCTCATTACATAACGCTAGAGACATTAAAAAAATATAGACTGGCCTTAATCTATACTGACTTGACTAGATGACCCAGAAAATTCATGTCAGTATTCTTTTCATTTGCTCCTTAGTCCCAAAAATTAAGCACAGGAAAAATGAATCAAGCTAAGTTAAATTTCTGGTTATCTGAATTCTGGTTTATTGAGATTTTAGTGTATTTTTAGGTTTGCCTCTATGCCAAGATCATGCTAGGCACGGGGAAGATAAAAACAAAGCAGTTCCTTTCTTCAAGGAGCTTTACATTCTTTTGGGGAAATAAAATGCATACACATTAGTAAATACAAAATATATTCAAAGTAAACACAAGGTAATTTGAGGGAAGGAAGGTTAGGACAAGTAACATTTTAATAAGTTAAGATTTAGATTTATTTCTCATGTGCTTTATCCACATCACATGAGTTTCCAATGATTTAAATCACCTTTGAACCAATATTTATTCCTTTTTAAAGATTGTTTGAAAGATACCAACAAAGCCATAGTCAGTGGGGAAATTGCTTTTGCTATAAGGGCAACAAAAACAAAAAGTAAGAAGTAGACTAAGTAACCACCTTTAAGTAGGTCTATTTAAATCATAAATAGGAATAGCGCTAAAGAGCTTGTAGATCTGAACACATGAAGGAGACTTCACTGTCAATTTGACCAGACTGTGGAAACAGCCAACAACTTTTAATTTATCTTTTTAAAAATAACAGCCACTACTGTTTCCAACCCCGGGAAATTCTCAGAGACTTATTTGCCAACCCCACCCAGAGAAGTCTTCCAAACCCGTGAAAGATGCAGAGAAAGGGGGAACCGACTAATTGTCATGCTTTTCAGGTAATCGGTGTCAGGATCAAATGAGATATATTTGTAAATGGCTTAGCACAGTGCCTGGCACATATTAATTCACTTTTTTTTTTTAAGGTGAGCATCAGAAGCACAGACTGTCCCAAAGCATAAACATATAACATCTTGCCTCAGGGAATTGTCTTCTCAGTCCTGCTAACCCAACCTTTTGTACAAGGCAGTCACTCAGAGCATTCTGAAGAATGGTCCCTGATATCTAAAGTTCATTCTTGTGAATTTAATAAGCTAACCTACGTGTTAAGTTTTTAGCCATGCCCCATCCCTCCAATTTTCAAAATAAATGAAAAAATCCTAGGAAAGTTAGTTTCCTGTTACGAAAGAAGGATCTGTACAACCTAGATTAGATGCGCTAGCATTTAAGACCTGAAGGAACTGGTATCTTGAAAGGTGGAATTTTTAATCACTAAGTTTTTGCTCGTGACACATGAACACTGAGTTACAGCTCTGCTAGTTCCCATGTAATTTTGGATAAATCACAATTTCTCTCACTACTCATCTCTTGCCAAACCTCATTCCTGGATTACTCCCACCATCTGCCTCTTCTACTTCTACTAATGAGCTGCTAAATGCAGCTGGAGGAAGTCTTACAACCACCCTGGCTGGGTATTTAACAAATCAATTGCCAAATTTGATGATCTTTTCTTAGTCCTCATCTTTCTTGAACTATCTGCTGCACAAGACCCTGCTGAATACCCCCACATTGCTGACCACCCTCTTCTAGATGTGCTTTCCTCTCTGGATTTTCATGATACTGCTCTGTTTGTCTTCTTGGTCCTTTTCAGTCTCTTATTCCTTTCATTGTCAAACTTATTTAAAGCATAATCTATTCTGATTTCTCTTCTTCACCACCCACTCCCTCCCTTCTCAACACCTTTCAGTCTGGTTGGTCCACATTTTACTGAGGGAACAACCACTTCCTCCATTTATATACTCCCAATTCCCATGACTTCTGAAACACTATGCCTTCAGTATAAAACTTTCCTGATATATCAGTTCCCATGCTCCTTGTAACAGAGAAAAACGGTTTTTAAAAATTTCTTGCTTCCTCCAGATGCTAATACCTTTCCTACTGAGGTTACCTTCTATCTGTCTATTCTACATCTGTCTCATATGTACTTACTTAAATACTGTCTTCTTGCATAGAGGCAGCTAGGTAGATCAGTGGATAGAGCCCTGGGCCTGGAATTAGGAAGGTATGAATTCAAATTCTGCCTCATACATTAGTTATATGACCCTGGGCAAATCACTTAATCTTTGTCTTCCTCAGATTCCTCAACTGTAAAATTGGATAATAACAGCATCTACCTTCCAGGTTTGTTGTGAGGATCAAATAAGATAATATTTGTAAAGGGCTTAGCACAGTGTCTGGCACATATCAGGTGCTTAATAAATGCTTGTTTTCTTCCTTCCTTATTAGAATGTGAGCTCCTTGAAGGTAGGGGTTGCTTTTGCCTTCGTTTGTTTTCTTCACCTGTCCTGTGGAGCTAAAATTGGTCATAGCATTTAATCTCAGTATGGATGTCTTTTTGTTGTTTTTATTTATATTGTTTTCAACATACTCATCATATACTGGAGTATACTGCACTCTCTTGATTGTGCTTTCTTTTCTCTCTTTAAATTCATACAACTCCTATGACGCTTTTCTGAATACTCATATTTATCTGCCCTCATGATGAAGTAATACTCAATTACACTTACATACCATGTTTTGTTTAGCCATTCCCTAACTGGTGGGAAGAGGTTTCAAATTTTTGCTACTATATAAAAAACAACAACAACAAAAAAAACCCTACTATAAATATTTTCTTAAATATGCAGTCTTTCTGTCATTGCTCTCCCTCATTTTGAGGGATAAGCCCAGTAGTGATATTGCTAGATCAAATGGCTTAGTAATTTTTCTCATGTAATTCCGTATTTCTTTTCAGAGTAACTGAAACAATTCAGTAGTAAAAATAAATGCATTAGTGGACCTATTTTCCTATCACTTCTTCAACACTGACTATCCTACTTTTTAATCATATGTGGCTTACGAGATAACTCCCAAAGTTGTTTTGTATGCTCTTATGACTAGTGATTTGGTGATAGCTGTCATATGGCTCTTGACAGTTTGAATTTCTTCTTTTGAAACTTGTTTGCTCATGTCCATTGACTACTTATTAATTGTCTTACTCTGGCTTCTACGGCACTGTAGTCTAGTTTCCAAGTGTTCTACTTCTTTGCTGAATCCTTCCCTCTTAATGAGAGGCAACAATAAAAGTCTCCCCTGGAGGGCATAGGGTTAGTGTTGGAAAGAAGCAGGAATAATTCTTCCTCCAGGATAAGAAGGAAAAAAAGGATAAAGATCGAAAATTTTTTGAGGTGTGGAGAATTAGAGCTGAAGTTTATGTGACATATTCTCTATCTTTTTAGTGGTGTAGGAAGTTACAGAAAATGTTTAATGGCTTCCTATTCCTGGTCTTAAGAGATGGGTAACTTACCTGGATGTGGTACACTTAATTTTATCTATGTTACTGTGTCTCCATGTATACTCGACCTTAACACAGAAGGGACACATATTTAATATTTTTTGTATTTACTGAATATAATATATTTAAAAACCACACATAAATTAAACTGCACTGTATTTTTGTGGCCCCTAGTTATTTTTCTCTCCAGAGATCAATGAAATATGATAGAAACAAGGTTTACAAACCTTGTCTACTGAATTTTTCAGCTTAGCATTCAGGATTCCTCAAAATCTAATCTATCCAGTTCTACTTTCTATAACCCTCTAAAATAAACTCAAAAACATACTCTCTTCATGGAGATCTTGCTATGATGCCTTCTCCACCTTCTCTGCCTATTAAACTAAATTTATAGTCTGGCATAAATCTTAACTCCATGAAGCCAACTATTCCAAGCCTAATGTAGCCTATAGGTAGTAGGTATTTGACAAATTTCTTATTGATGATGACTCAGTTCTTTCTCATATTAAGTTAGTCTGTTTTGATAATCTGGGTCCTAACAAACTGTCTTGTGTTATAACTTCTTTCATTTATTTCTTCAACAAGGATCCTTTAGGGCAGAGATGGGTTGTGTCTTACATTTCTTTAGTGACTCCCACAGTACCTAACACAACATTAAACACACAATAGGTTCTCAATAAAAACTTACTGCATATACATAAAATAAGCCTGAAGTTTATTTAAAACAACAATATATTTTTCCTAATAATACATAAGAAAAAATAAACACTTGATTTCCTGAGTTATGAAAGTAAAAGTGGATAGATTAAAATGCCTTGCTTAAGACTGAAAGCTATTTGGATAGAGAGGCTATGATACTCAAATTCTATAAAATAATATACAGTGTCATGCAAACAAGTGTCATTCTCACTAAATAAATAAAAGTTGATGCATAATTACCATGATAAACATAATATTTAAAAATAATTAATGTTCTATAACCTGAGTTTCCAGCTGGAAAATCTGTAAACTATGAGACTGATTTCTATCTTTTACAGAACATTTAAATAATATCACGGGTCAGCAAACTAGAGCCCATGGGCCTGCTAGACCCAAGCCAAAAATAGAACTTACTTTTTTAAACATAAGAAAACTTTATTTAAAAACGTAAAAACTATTCTTAACTCTTGGGATCTGGCAGGCAGGTCATAGTTTGTCCCTGATCTATAGTAAAGATTTTTAGGGTAACTTTAATAACTGATATTCATGTGGTGTTAAGACTTGCAAAGCACTTTCTATACATTACATATCTCATTTAATTGCCACAAACTTGTGACATTTTAATAGTTATTTTTATGACCATTTTACAGATGAGGGCTCAGAGAACTGAAATGCCCAGGGTCAGACAACAGGGTTATTACACAGTAGAATTTGAAGTGAAATTCTCAAAGGCCCCACATCACACTGCCTCTCATGGGTATAGAGGACAAAATTGGTAACTAAGAAAAAAATGAATATAAGACTATAAGGTTTCCCTGTTACTGTAGAGGGTACAAGTGTCCTCCCACTCCCCCAGGTTTACACTCCAAGATCTCATCCTAACTCTCAGTCACCATATATGACCCAATTTGTTGTCAAGTACTCTTGTTTCTACCTTCACATCTTTTACATATGTTTGCTTCTTTCCTCTGACATTGCCACTGCTCTGGTGCAGGGGCGCCATAACCCCATACCTGGATGACTGCCATAGCTGCTGCTGAGTCTGACTGGGTCTCTTTCCTGCTCCAGTTCATCCTCCACTCAGCTATCCCAGTTATCATCCTGACCACGTAACCCCCTGCTCAATAAACTCTAGTGGTTCCCCATCATCTTTAGGATCAAATATAAAATCACCTGTCTGGCTTTTAAAAAACTCTTTACAACCTGCCCCCTTCCTAACTTTCCAGAATTCTTATACTTTGTTCCCACCCAAACACTTTATGATCCAGGTACATTGCCCTATTTACTTTTTCCTTGCAGACAACACTCCATTTCCCAACTTGCTGTCTTTTCACTGGCTGTCTACTAATGCCTCCTTGTATAAGCCTCCTAGATTGCCTGGTTTCAAGTCTCAGCTAAAATCAAATCTTCTAAAAGAACCCTTTCCATTCTCTACCCCATCTCCTAACCTCTTCCAATACTATTTACTTCTCTCTAAAACTACCTCCATTTTAGGAAGGAAAAGAGACAAGTACCTATTATGCTTGTGCCAGGGACTGTGCTAAGACTTTAAAAATATCTCATTTGATCCTCACAACAACCCTGGTAAGTAGAGGATATTATTATCTACACTTTACAGTTGGGAAAACTGAGGCAAACAGAGGTTAAGTGATGTTCTCAAGGTCAGATAGCAAATAAGTGTCATTTTGAATTCAGTATTTGAAGTGTATTTGAGTTCAGGTCTTCCCTGACTCTAGGCTCTGTACTCCATCCACTATGCCACCCAGCTGCTACTATATATACTGTATAAATATTGTATGTGTATAGTTGTCCAAATAGTGCCTCCCTTATTAGAATGTAAACTCTTGAGGAAGAGCAGGCACTATTTCTGCCTTTCTTTCTATTTCTAGCACTTAGTGCACATAGTAAGCACTTAAAACATGCTTGATGATTGGACATGTCAAAGAAATAGATGAAAGGCATTGATTCAATGGGTTCTTTTCATTTTAAGATTTTCAATTGAAATTAGAAGTTTTGGGAAAATTCACTTAAAATATATCTAGTAAACTTTAACATTTACCCTCTGAATTACAGTAGGAATATCTTCCTTCACCATTTGGATTGGGTCCTGCCTCCTACATGAAAACTTCCTTGGCTGCTCAAGACCACATTCATCTAGTTCTCTGAACTCTCACACTAATTATAGCATATAACACACACATTTTAAACTCACTTCACAGATAAAGAATTTTACTTTCTTTCCCTAATGTTCCACATAAAGGGACATTTGTTATTTTTTTTTCTATTTCTCAAAGCATTTCACACAGTATTGAGCACATATAATGCAGGCATTAAGTATGTACTTGCTGACCTGAATACAAATTATATAGAGACAGATCAAGTTATCTGTCAAATGAGACTTAAAGCAAACTGTTATGAAAACATTTTCCCCCATTTTTTCCATGCTTGGAAATTTTAGTGGGAGAGCTATATGTGTGGCACTTTAGGATGCTGGAACTCTAGAATCTTTGAAAAGAGCAGTTATGTAGAATATCACCCAGGGGACATCAATTTCAGCAAATAGCCAACATGAGAAATTAGGATTAGGGTAGGGTTACAGTTAGAGTCAGAGACAAACCATGGTTTAGTTTCATCATAGCTATGTCAATTTTTCTAAAAAGTATCTGCAGGTTGTCCCTGATAAATGCCATTAAGATCAGTAAATAAAACCATGGATAGGTGAATGAAAGTGAAAATGGAAATATACTGCCCCTCAGCACTCTAGGCAGAGAAGGCCAGGAGACAGTAAGATTTGGTGAATCACAGAGTTGGCATTTTAGGAAATGAAAGAACAGAAACTAAGCAGGGAAATTCTGATTAAAGGTTGTGAAGGGGGCCTGAGCCTTGAGATGGAAAGCCTAAGAGCTATAGGGAATTGAAGCTACAAGTGCTAAAAATGTTACCCACCCATTCCTCCTCTCTCTGATATTCTCCCTCTCTAAGCACCTCTCCTCTTCTCATCCTTTTTTTGTTCTGATAATATCTGTCCCTCATTCAAACTATGTCTTATCTGCATTACAGCTTTTTTTCCCCCTTGCCCCCTGGACCCTTTTATGTTCTTCAATTCCCACCTTGACCCTCATCTCTCTTCCCTTACCTAGGACTAATATATTGGAAGCAATCTGTTACACATTTCATTATTCAAACATATTTATCTACTAAGATAAAAGCAGCATACTGTAATAGAAAGAATCTTGAATTTGGTTTGAATCCCAGTGCTGTTACTTATGAGCTATATTTTAAGTCACTTAACCTCCTAGGACAGGGGTGGGGAACCTTCAGCCTTGTGGCAACATGTGGCCTTCTAGGTTCTCAGGTGTGGCCTTTTGACTGGGTCCATGTTTTACGGAACAAATCTTTTTGTTAAAGGGCTTTGTTCTGTGAGGTTTGGATTCAAAGGGCTGCACTTGAGGACCTAGAGGGCCACATGTGCCCTTGAGGCCAAAGTTCCCCACCCCTGCCTAGGATCTTAGATTCTTCACCTATAAAATGAGGTCATTTGAGTAAGATGATTTGTAATGTCCCCCCATAGCTTTTACTGTGACTCCACATTTCCTGTGCTTAATTTAAAATGCTGGTGAGCTAAATATTTAATTTTTTTAAAAGAAAATTTAAATTTAAGGGTAAACTTTATTTTGTGTCTCCTGCTTTTTCCCCCTTGTAGGTCAGTGGAGCTTAAGAGAAAAAGGTTTCCTACTTCTGCATCAGAAAGTTGACAAACTTTTTGAAAACTTCATAAAATATCAAATGGAGTTTAAACTTCTATTTGTAAGCCAATTAAGTAAACAATCCACATGTCCAACAGGTTTACTTACCAAAAAAAAAATGTATCTATGCTTATAAAAATTTGTTTTGGAGTCTGAAAAATTAGGAATGTTAACTTTTTTAATGATTCTATGGAAGTCTGTCTTTCCTTTATGCTATTTGGCAAGAGATTAAGTTACCATACTATAAAATAATGAAACTCATTTTAATGAGTTTTAAAAAATTAACCAAACATACCAGAACATATGCACGTACATAAGTTTAAACAATTATCCCACCATACAACTGAATTGTTTATTCGGTTTAAAATATTCAGTGTTCCAAAAGAAGAATTTTTGCTGCATTATATCTAAGAAATGTCTTCTAACTTCAATGATTCCAAAGTATATATTTATTTACTTAATTTTCTTTTGGAAGTCTAAAGACTACTTGTTAAATAATAAGCCACTATAATTTCACTATCCTTATTTCTATATCCCTCAACACTTCTACTCCAAAGTTCCAACCACAAGCTGCCCTCCCCTTCTACTGTGCCCTCTGGAATGCCTTGTTCCAAAGGCAACAAGCTTTCTTTCAATCTAAATCTTTTGCTTGTCCCCTCCTTTCTTCCAGAAATAACCAAAACCTGGTTCCCCATTAATGAAACAGCTTCCCCGGCTACCCTTTCCAACACTGGCTGTATTTTCACTCATTTCCCTTGGCTCAATGGTGGAAGCAGGGAAATCAGAATAATCCTTACTCCCCATTGCCACTTCTAGTTTTTGCTCCTCTCTCAATCACTCAAAAACCTCTTCTCCTTTGAGGTTCATGCAATTCATATCTACCAGTCACTCAAAATCTTGGCAGTTGTTATCTATCGACCTCCAGGACACATTCGCTTTTCTTCTTCAATGAGTTCAGTACCTAGGGCACGATTTTTCTCTCCTTTCCAATGCCTGCTCTCTCTTAAACACGCTAATCATTCAATTCCTTAACTTAGTCACTTCCCATAAGTTACTCCTCCACTCTAACTCAGGCACACACAAAGATGGTTATACCCTTGATCTTGCCCTATCTACAAATGTACCACCTCCATGTTAGAAAATTCTGAAATCTAATGATTCTCTATTTCTCTCTGCTTTATAAGATGCTGATGCTGACAACTGTACATCATTCTTCTTCAGAGCTAACAGAAGAGCTTATACTCTAGTTTAGGGTTGCATTTGGCAGTCATTTCTGGAAATTAAATCAGATTTTGTTGACTAAAGGACTTTTTGGGCTCTTTTAGTCTCCCTATTGTAGCAATTAATTTACATTGTGTAAACTTCAGTATCAAATTACTAAAGTCAGTGTTAATGTAATTTCTAAGGAAAAAAGGGTTTTGTTAATTAAAATTTTTTAAAAGTTGTACACCACATAAAAATTATATACCATATTGTATACCAATTGTATGCCAAAGAGTTAAATGCATACTGATGTTGGGAGGTGCTCACCTGAAATTTGTTTGACTAAAAAAGTCCTTAACATAAAGCTTACTTTCTATGTCATATGCCCCTTTCCCATGTCCTCCTAATTCAGTCTTTCAGTCCTAGGCTTTTTGCTGGAGTCTCCCCGGACCATCCTGGAATGTGGACTCTAACAGATGGTTCTCTTAAAGTATAGGACTATTGCTGGAGGGCAAGGTGAGTGATGAGTCTTTCAAATGTTTTCTATACATCCTTCTTCAAAACATGTGTCTACAAGGATGAGTCTCTGTATACATATGTTTCTTTGAGTAGAGAGCTCTATGTTTGTGTGGGTGTGTACTTCAGTACTCCTTCCTTAGTAAGCTTAGATGTGTCCAATACCATGGATCCAATTCCTGTTTAGGAAAGACAATTTTTCAATACCTCAAAAAACTACAAACTATCAGCGATCTTAAAGTAACATGTCAGTTGTCACAAAGACAATCAGGTGAGAATGTTGGAATATATCAACAAACATCCATCACTGCTACTAGAAAAACCCATGGCATCTTCATCCATCCATCCATCCATCCATCCATCCACCCACACACACGCGTGCGCGTACATTTCTGTTTCTGTCTGTCCATATTTCTATTTGTGTTGCACTACAGAGATTTCCCTGAATTTGTGCATAACAAGACTATTATTTGTTAGTATCCTGGTGGCCTTCTCTTTTGTTGTTGGTTTTTTTTCCTCTACAAGAAGTTGATTACTATCTTCTTTTTCCTAAAACTGCCATGCTTGCTGGAAATATATGATCAAGAACAGAAACCACTGGTTCAGAAGCTCTTTTTGGGCTACAGGAAATATTTCAAATTTTCAGATTTTTCAAAGACTGGAGCCCTAGCTGTCATAGGTAGGCAGACCAGCGCATGACAGAAGCCTACAACCAGCGGCTGTTTATTTTTATGCTATTTTTTTTGCTAAGAGATTACAACTTTGGAATTCAAAGATCATCAAAAAAATGTCACTGCTAGGAGAGATCTTTAAGAGACCATTTAGTCCAATCCCCTCTTATTTTAATAATAGCTTAATTTATTACAGTTACTTCTAAGTTTATTAGGCATTTTCTTTACAATAACACTGTCAAGAAAATAGAATGAGTATTATTTAACCAATTTTATAGATAAGAAAACTAAAGCTCACTGAAGTTAAGTAACTTGCCAAGATCAGAAAGTTACTTAGTGCTAGGATCTGTGAATTGAGTATAGGACTTCCAGCACACTTTCTACTCTACCTTTGTGGCTTTTGACAGTTTCTCTGACAAGCCTTTCTTATTTTATGTTTCCTACATAGGGCCAAGACCAACATTTTAATCTAGCTTGTCTATACTGCTGTGGTGGATTTTAAAACTGGTTTAACTTTTAAGTTACTGGCTAGTCATTAGTCAAATATGGCACTTTTGAAGTTAATATCTGTCACACAATCCATTCAAATAAAATTCCAAGGTGGACAACAACATAATAGACAAGACAGCTTCAAAACAAATCCTAGAATTTTAATTGGTTTCTAGAAATTACTCTGAACTAGCCCAAAACTGACAAACTGTAATGACTGTTCTACTACAAGGAAGACAATCCTTTTACATTTCCCTAGTAAACTCACTATCCTATTTATCACACTGGCTTTCCCAATCCTTATCTTTCCTGCCCTCTCTGTAGCCTCTGACTCTGCTAATCATTCTCTTCTCACTGACACGTTTTTCTCTCTAGGTTTTTGGAATACTATTCCCTCCTGGTTCCTCTCCTACCTATTTGACCACTCCTCAGTTTCCTTTACTGAATCTTCATTCAGCATACTTGCTAATCCTAGATGTCCTTCAGTGCCCTCTCCCTTCACATTATTTCACTTGGTGATCTCATCAGCAACCATGAATTCAATGATCATCTTGATGCTGATGATTTTCAAATCTACTCACCCAGCCCTAAACTTTCTGCTGACCTTCAAGTAATGCATCTCAATTATCTACTGGACATTTTAACTGGATGTACTGCAGACATCTTAAAATTAACAGTCCAAAACTGAGCTCATTATTTTCACCCTCAAACCATCCCCTATTCCTAACTTCTCTTTATTGTGGAGGGCACCACCATCCAACCACTTAGGCTTAAAAGTGAGGTATCATCCTTGACACCTCACTCCCTCTTATGTCTCATATACAATCTGTTACCAAAGCCTGTTGATTTTGCCTTTGTAACATCTTGGAATATGCCCCCTTCTCTCCTGATGTTGCCAGTACCTTGGTGAAGGCCTTCATCACCTCATACCTAGGCTTTAACAATAGCCTGCTGGCTGATTTCTCTGTCACAAGGCTCTCTTCATTCTATTTTCCACTAAGCTGTTAAAGTTATCTTTCTAAAGAGCAGGTCTGTCACCATGTCAATCTTCCCACCCCTCACTCAATAAAGTCCAGTGGCTCCCTATCAGCTCCAGATCAGATATAAAATTTTTTGTTTAAAATTCAAAGCCAGATAGTAACCTGCCCACCACCCTCTGCCCCATACTCTCCAGTCTTCTTACACCTTGCTCTCTTTTGCTCTCTCCCCAGTGTACTCTTAGATCCTGTGACACTGGCCTTTGCTGTTCCTCACACAAGAAACTCAAGTGTCAGACATTAGACATTTTCACAGGTTGTACCCCATGCCTGGAATGTTCTTTTCTTGTCTCTACTTCTCAGCTTCCTTGAAGTCCCAGCTAAAATCCCACCTTCTATAGGAAGTCTTTCTCAATCTCCCTTCATCACAGTGCCTTTCCTCTATTGATTATTTTTAATTTATCCTATTTATGGCTCTTCAGTTTCAGCCCCATTGCCTAGAAGCCTAAAATATCTGGAACTATGAGCAATAAACAAGATGCTAGGCAGTGAATGGTTTCACAAAGCTGTTTTGCCTCTGGGGCAGACCAGGCAATGTAGCTGGCCTGCAACAGATGCCATAAGCCAACAATAATGGTGCACAATGCCTTCCACTTGGGGAACATCTGGAGATGAAGATGAAGGCACAAGGAAGGTAACCATGAGAAGTTCAGTGCTCTTGGGTTTGAGAACTATTTGGGCCGGGGATTGAGAATGTTGTTCTACCAAGAAGCCATATGCTCTCCTTCAACATACATTTATTAAGCTCCTGTGACTGTGAGCTATCATGTGCCGGCACTATTTACAACTCAAAAGAGAATATTATCATTGAGTTTAAATGAAAGGAATATCACTGCTTGGAAAGATTCATTTTTTAAATCCATGCATAAAGTAATCATAAAAACTTTGATTTCTCTCTCCCTTTAATATTAGTAAAAAGTAAAAACTGGTGCTTTTGTTAAGTTAGGATATTATATTCAATGAAGACTAGTTCATAGACTATTGCTGTACTAGTGAAAATGGTGAATGATTTTAAGAACCTTTTAAATTTTGAAACTTTTCACCAGAGTTTTCAAAATAAAGGCACAAAGGTGATGTAGTGGATAGAGTGATAGGCCTGGAGTCAGGAAGACCTGAGTTCAAATCAAGCCTCAGATATTTACTATCTGGGGGTCCCTGAGAAGGTCGCTTCATCTCTATCTGCTTTAGCTTCTTCATCTTTAAAAAGTTTGATCTTTAATAGCACCTCCCTCCCAGATTTGTGGTGAGCACCAAATGAGATAATATCTGTAAAGCATTTAGCTCAGTTCCAGACACACAGCAGGTGCTTAACAAATGCTTGTCCCCTTCACCTTAAACATGTTCATGGATCACTGGAAAATAGTTCTAGCCAATACCAATTCTTGATATTTATTTGAAATTGTGACTAACTGGCCAAATCATTAAGTAATTATGTTAGAAAGTAAATAGCAATGAGAACCACTTTTTACAGATTCGTCACCTACCTATGCTAGAAGTATAATCAGTTGCTCCAAAGATCAACTCTGGTGCTCTATAGTAGCGAGAGCAGATATATGAAACGTTGGGCTCTCCTCGAACCAGCTGCTTTGCACTAGTAACAAAAACAGAAAGCAGATGACTTTAGAAATTACTATATCTTTATGCTGCATAAATAGGTTAAATGGCTATCACTCTTAAAGACAGGCATACCAGCTATATGTCCTCCAAGATTCATTTTAAATCTAGTCATTTATCTAAGATGTATTTTTATACCTGAAAGAAAAATTTGGGTGAAATCAGCAAAATAATCATACCTATATATTTGTTCCAAATATTATAAAACTGTGTATATTATATAACTGATTTAAAGAAAAGCAATCTTAAAACAATTATCACATTGTTACAAGTGAAGTGAGACAGACAGAGACTCTTCTGATCCCTAAATTACCCACTCCCAGTCAGATAAGAATGTATACTTTTATCCCCAGGGGAAAAATTGATTTAAAACTGGCTAGCACCTTAAAAGTTGGCTCTTGAACTGAGGCGACACCTCAGCACAGACAGATCCAACCTATTTTGAAGGCTCATTATCACAAACAATGCCTTAATTGCCTAAACCCTACACAGAGAATTGCATAATTCTACATCCTTGTGTACAATGATAACTCAATCTTTTTTGACTCCTGACATCATAGTCCCCTTTGTTCAATATAAAAGCTCCTTCATTTTACCACCACCACCAAAAGGCTCTCCTATTCTAAAAATGTTTAAATATTTAGCATTTTAAACTATTTAAAATGAAATTTAAAAAATTAAAATGAATTATAGTTAATAGTTTGAGATACCACCTGGGAAAAACTGAAATAAAATGCAGCATAAAACAATTAGAACTGGAAACTCCTACTTTCAAAGCTTAGCACCTTTTTGAACACAAGGCAACAAAACTAAAAGAGTTAAATGAGAACAGTCAGGCATCAGATTAAGAATGACATGGACACATGAGAGTACTGAGCTAGACTAAATATGTTTTATGTAGAGCCTGGAGACAGAAGTCACAGCAAACTCAAATGCGGAGTCTAGAGTTAGAAAAGTAACGCATGTTTAATCTAATTCAATTGAAAAAGCATTTCTATTAAATACCTACTGTATGCAAATCCCCCAAGCTGGCTGTCTTAGCACTCATAGGCACAGAAAGGACATATAGCACATACAGATCAAAAATGACCCTTGTGCTTAAAGAGTTTACATTTTTCTGTGGTGAAAGGGAGATATAATAATTACAGCGATTAGTAAATAAAGCAAGAAGAAAAGATCCCTATCCACTAGGGAATAAAGGAGGGCTTTCTGTTAATGATGGTGCCTAAGCTAACCCCAGAACAAAGGTAAAGATTCTAAGAGAGCAAGTGAGATGAGAAGAGAGTTCATTATAGATGTGCAGGACAACTAGTGGTCTAAAAGCACTGAGGTAGGAGTTCTGGGAAGAGCAAACAAAACGGTAATGATCAGGACACAGAACGCAAGAGAAGTAATGTGAAATTAGTCTGGAAAGTTAGACTACATTTGGAATCTGAAGGGTATAAATGACAAGCTGAGGAGCTGGTTATTTTATCTTAAAGGTAGTAGGGAGACATATCAGAGGTACTGGCAGACTTGAGCTTCTTGCAACTGAGGAGGAATGACACACTATTCACCCACTTTTAAATGTGCACTTTGGAAAATGAGTGAGTCATCCAATTTTCATTCTAATTAGTACTCGGTGCTTCCTAGACCCTAAAATTATGAATCAAAGTCATACATGGAACCTGAACTCCAAATGAATGTTAATGTTTAATACTTTAAAATTACCTTTTCCCATTCTTTTTCTAGTAATTTGCTTCTTTAATCCCAATATTAGTGCTTCATTATAAAATTCAAAGGTCAGGATTATTTCTTTTGATATCTCCACAATGTTTGGTCCCTCCTTGGCATGTCAAATTGAATAATAAAAACTGCTCATTGGATTTAGACTGAACTAAAATGAAGCCATGGCTGAATATAACAAATAATATCAATAGCCCTTATCTTTTTATAATATAGTAATATCTCTGTATAGAAGCTAGGCCTTGAAATCAGGAAGGCTTGTATTCAAGCCCTCGTTTTAAAACATTAATTGTGAAATCACAAATTTAATGTAACTAAATGCCCAGGGCAACTCTGTAAAACTTTAACTTATAGGTGATATTATAGATCTGCACTAATAGAGGGAGTTTGCATGCTGGGAAATCTCCAAACCAATGAAATCACAGGATTTCTTCCTCCCGCAATAAAATTAAATCCATTGATAAAAAGATACATTACAATGATACTTTGCTGTTAGAAAGTAGAACTAACCTAGTAAGCGTAAGAATTTATTGCAGATTGCAAAGCTTGTAACCTTGGAAGGGATACTATCTCCTCTTGCCTCCCCTTCCATTTGAGATAAGCTGCAGGTTTTCTGCTCTGTTAGCCTAAGTAGGAGGACCCTTCTCTTCTTTGCTCCCCAGTGAATGAGAAAGGTGTATACAGCCATGGCCTGGTCAGTATGCTTTTCTCTCAGTTGGGTCCCAAACTGCCTTTGATTGGCCTATACCTGAAACAGCACCACTGATACTTCTTCAATTATCACTAACTCAACAATGAGAAGAAGATCCCTTCTAGTTCCCTCTTTCCTCAGGCAAACTATGTTTAAAAATGTTTCATCCCAGAAAAATTTGTTAAATGAGACAATGAGCCTGTTAAATGAGATTTTGCCTGTAAAGGCAAAATATTTATTCTAGATTCCACTATAATGAAATATCTTAATAAAATTATTTCCATGCCCCAAAACATGACACATAATAAGTGTTTTGCAGCTGGGAAAAGAATACTTCAACAATGGAAAAATCTAGTATCATAAATTCTTTCATATCTAATTTAACACTATTTGTACTATAAGTAGGGAATGGTAACAGAGTTTTGGAACACTTTATGTATTAAGCAGTAGTTTCTATTAAGCATCCTTTATCTTTCCCTATAATGACAGGTCAGGGAGCCATAACCTCATAAGTAAAACTAAACCTCAAAAGAGCCATTAGACATTTGGACAATGTGAAATAGGAAAGGTCAAAAAGAGGATACCCTCTGTAGATATAAGATCTCTAGGTACTACGTATATGATCATTCTGCTATGGGAAATTTTCCAGAGACAACTGAGACAGCCAAAATCAAAAATATGTCCTAGGAATAATATGGATGAAGTGAGCACAATATTAATATTATTTGAACCAGACAGAGATCTCATTCTTATATATATTCCCTAAAGAAGTAAAAAATAGGGGGAAAAAAAAAAAGGCTTACATATTCATAACAGCTTTGTTTGTGGCAGCAAAGAGCTAGAAACAAAGTAGAAATTATCCAACTAGAGAATGGTTGAACAACTGGAATTCTTGAATGTAATAGAATGTTATTCTGAAGTAAGAAATGACAAATATGAAGAATTCAAACAAACATGCATGATGTGGTAGAAGGAAGTAAGCACAATCAGAAGAACAATATAAACAATTATAATAACGTTAAAAAAAAAAGACCACTGAAAGGAGGCCAAACTCCAAATAGCTGCCTTGCTCATAGCAGCCTCATCTGACTTAGAGGTAAGAGTCCACAGAAAGACTGTTAGATGCAGATCTTTATCAGTTGTTTTTGCATAGGTTTAGTTTGTGGGGAATGTGGGGAGGAGTTCCATGTCTGAAAATGGCTTACTTTAAAAACAAAAGGTATCATTAAAATATTCTCCATGTGAAACAGCTAGTTGAAATAATAAGGGCACTGTAAGGTGTTTTGAAGTAGAAATATGAAAATTAGATGGTATGAATGTGTCTATATGAAACCTAGGAAAAAAAGGAGAGCTGGAAGATCATAAAGAATGGGAAAAATACAACAAAAAAAAAGCAAACTGAAAGATGGGGAGGAATCAGCCCAATGTTTAAGAGATGCTTCAATGAATCCATAAGCCCCTGGTACTTACTTCTTGTTCAAGTATAGATTACAACCCACCCATTTCTACAATGTATAGTTTTATCTCCTACAAAATTTTCCACAGAGGGTCTGTTTAAGGCACACAGGCCTTCCCATAGAATGTTTAATTATATTATTATCCCTGGCTCTTGCTACATGAATAGCCTTCTGCCTCTTCCAGTCATATACGTTCTTGCTGAGGTCTTTTAGTACACTTCTTATGCACTCATGGCTAGAAACATGAAGGAGTCTCTACTTACATCAGACGTATTTTTCCATGGACTGAATTTCAGTCACCAGCAATTCTGATTTTCATGAGACTGTAGAAGTTCACTACTCTCAGCTACATAAAGTCACTGCAAGTTAACTGTTGTTTCAAAGAAAGACTTTGTGAGGGGGAGCAGTCTGGGATCACTGAAAGTGGTAATCAATTCCCCAAACATAATGTGGGCTGTCTTTCTCCTCTTCAATTCTAGGCTTACCTCATTACCATTCGCAGTGTTTGCCTAAGATGTTATGAGGTTCTTTTAGCAGAACAGGACTATATTTCATTTTAAGAGTTCAAGATAATTGAAAGACAGAAAAAGGTAACAGTCTAAGTGGGGATTTTGAAATTTTTAAAGGATGTACCAGAAGTTCAGAAAGATGCCACGAAAAAAGGAAGAAAATGAGGGACTGGTGAAGATTTACAATCAGTGGCAAAGTATAAGGTAAATGAAAGGGAAAGGGGCAGGAACCATAGGGGTAAAGAAAAAGCTAGTAGGAAAGACAAAGTAAAAAGAATAAAATGTTACTTCTGAAGTATCTTCCTCATTCCTAAACTGAGATAAAAATGAGCCCTGTGGTCAAGAGAAACACAACAGATACATATCAGTCAAAATGATAAGTATATGTATTATAATAATAAGAATAATGGATTATATTTATAAAGTGCTTTAACAGTTTGCAGAGTGCTTTACATACATTATTTCATTAAACATGTAACAGGTTTAGAGCGGTATGTGAAAATTCAAAAGAGGAAACTTACCTTCCAAAGTCACAAAGTTTTAGGACAGCCGTATCAGGGTCAAGCAAGAGGTTCTGTGGTTTAATATCCCGATGACAGATTCCAAAGGAATGGATATAGGCTAAACTTCGAAACAGTTGATACATGTACAACTGAAATAAACAATAATAAGTGTTACATTGCTTATATCAAATACAGGATTATCCTTAGTCAGTAAATAATGAAAGAAGAAAAATAATTTTAAGGGAAAATTAGTTCCTGAACTTTTTCCTTAAGTTTTTCTCTCTTTTTTCCAACTAAGTAATTAAATGCATAAACATCTCTCCAGTTTCTACCACAACATGAATTTCCATTGGTAAACATCCCTTGGAGGTTACTATGACCCAAAGCTCCCAGGATTTTCTGGACTAGGGCAGGATATGAAAGACCTAAGTCTATTAATGATTTGTTGTAACACTGAAGAAATCAGGACTACAATATCACTGTCATCCTTGATAAGTCTCAGAGACAACAGGGTTTTAAACTGCCACATATACCACAGGTGACTAACACCACAGAGATGCCCAAGACTGTAGGTATCACCTTGTGGACTCTTTCCATTTTATCCCAAAAGGTGATACTTAAATACTTGACTGAGGGAAAAAGAAAAGAATCCACATGAAGAGATACTGAACCTCTTTGGCGGTGTCTCTCAAGGGCAGAGTCTACATCTTTTGCTTGCTTCTCTCTGACTTACTGGCTGCCTACACAGCATGTCCTTTGGAAAACAATCATCACTGAGGTGACTAGCCAGGCAACATCCTTAAATAGGCTCATGTGGGATGTAAGAGTGACATTTGTGGCAGCCCCTTTAGAAGTTGCTGACAGGACAGTGACGCAGATGAAGTAAATCTTGACACAAATGACCCTGTAGTTTTTAATTCCTTCAAAGAGGTATGATGAAGCAAAGATAAATCACTGCCTGGATATCATATAGTTTATCTAGCAATTTGGTATCAAACTTAACTCCAAAGTATGATGGTTATAAAAAGATTTTTAGAACATTATTTAATGAGGGTGAAAGGTTGAGGAAGTTTTATTTCCAACTCAAATGAGCATGTTACAAAGGGAAGAATTATGGTAACACTGACTACATCATTTCTTTGAACTTCTGGAAGGTATCAAGGGTGCACTGCTGTACCAACATCATCAAGGTCTTTACAACTTTGGTAACATTTAGTAAACAAAAGGAATTATTATCTAAATCTTAAGGTGTATTCAAAGAGGGTCTTTCATTCATTGCCATTAAAAAAGGATCCTCCAAATAAGAAACTTGGGCAATGTGTATTAGTTTGCTTAAAATGATTCATTTAACAGTTCTGTCACACCAATGTCTTAAGAGCAGTGAGAATCATTAATGTTAGAATACTAAAGGGTTTTCATCTTGTCTAAAACTTTCTTTGCAATGTTAAAACAGGTTAGTTTCAAGAAACCATTTACTTCATATAAATTCTTATCTAATAGACCTATTCTATATCCTAGATTTCCTTTCTCTTCCCCTTTTGAAGAAAGAAGAATGAAATACTTAGCTTTAATTTAAATTTAATTTTTTCTATTCAAGTCCTCAAAAAAATTTTTGAAGTAAGGTAAAAAGATTTTTACCCTGGCGCCCGTCTTTTCATTCATTCATTCATTCACTTTTACTCACTCACTCTACAAGTATGTATTACACATTTACATTGTGACAGGTACCACACTTGGCAGTAGGGAAAAAAGACAAAAATGAAAAAAAAAAGCCCCTCTCTTTAGGAAACTTGTATTCTATTGGGGAAAGTAGTATGAATGCAGATGAGTAAATACAAAATACATACAAAATAAATGACAAATAAATTCTGAAGATAAGGAGGAAGAGCATTAGCAACTGAAGGGATTATATTAGAACTTATACAGGATCTGGCATTTGAGCCCTGAAAAAAGCCACAAGGTTATTATTCTTTGAGTACAGGCTACAAGTAAGACCATGTTATAAAGTCTTTTTGATACTGTAAGTAAATCTACATGGACAATGTCCAAACAGGCCTAGCTTCTCTCTAAATTCTACTCCAGTACATAAGATACAATAATGAAGACTCCAGGATAGTCACTACTTAGAAAAACTTACATATGAAGCAAAAAGAACTTTAGATAACAAAAATGAGATGGGTTCATGATTTCTAAAAGTATGCAAGTTTGCGTGGCTTTTGGCTAAAAGCTAGGACAGAATTCCAATGATGTGAATGCTTTCATTAGAACCTTTGAATATCAGAGAAAATTAGTAACACTGAATGAGATAAATTCTAAACATAAAATTGTGCTTACTCAATTTTACTTAAGTTCTAATTATTCCAAATCATTACCTCAGAGTGGGAGAAGAAATTATCAATGTTTATTGAATTGATTTGTGGGGAGGAGAATCTTAGACCTGTCATTTCATCTTCAATAAAATTCACTGATACCATAGCAGCTTAGAGAATTGCCTGGGGCACTGAAAGGACAAGTGACTTGCCTAAGGTCATCCTATTAATATGTGTCGGACTCAGGACTTGAATCTATAAACATTAACAATTTTAAGTATATGCTAAAAATTAAAATCCTGGGTCATAGCCACAAAGCAAAAATTTTAATTGAGACAAGGATTTATCTTTCAGCTTTATGTGAGTTTCAGAATACAGGGGAAAAAATGGACAAAAATTCTATTCCTACTGGAGTTGCCTGGGTATAGCTTCCCTTCATTTTAATTTCTGTATTACATTTAATCAGTTTTTCTTTTCTAAAAAGATGAGGCTAGAAAAACGATAGCAGTGTTTTGCTTGTTTTTCCAAATTACCATAGTCTAAAATCAGAGGTTCTCTGATAAAACAGATTCTTATTAATGTGAATCTTGATATTATAGTTTTAAAAAGACTTATAAACATCCTTAAAGAGCAAGTTGTCAAAGAAAGAATAGTCAGTTTAAAGTCAGCTCCTACATGTTTATATTGAATAAATAATGATGAATGAATCTATGTCCTTTGCACCACAGATAGGCAACATGATATAATATTAAAGGACAGCTATATGCCCATAGGCAAGTTGATTAAGAGCATAGCATTGGAGAGAGAATGCTGAATTCAGAGTCAGGAAAACCAGGGGTCAAATCCAGCCTCACATTCTTACTGTAGGATAAGTCATTATCCTAAAGACGTATCCTAAGTCATTTCATCTTTTTGAGTGTTCGTTTCTTCATTTTTAAAATACTGGGATAACCAGAGCACCTATTTCATACCATGTTGTTGTGAGGACCAAATGAGATAAAGTATATAAAGTTCTTTGTAAAATTTAAAACACTGTGTAAATGTGAGCTATTACTACCACTATTATTATTATAACTATTCTCTCTAGCCTCTACTTTTCTCATCTGCAAAATGAGGATAATAAAAATTGGACAATTTACTTCAAAATGTTGGTGTGAGAAAAGCATGCTGAGAAATGTGAATAACTGTGAATAATAAAATGTGAGTAAGTAAATGTGTGTCTGTCAGAAATGATATTCTAAGAATTAAATGAGCTATTCGTAAAGTCCCTCTGCATTTTTAAACAGGCTGCAGGTACAATTACATCTGTAAATGGCATTTTTAAGAGCAAATTTAATGTAGTTTAAGGTAAACAGCATTGCAATATTCTGATTTTCAATCCTCTGACAAATGGAGAGGCTGCCAAAGATGAAAAAATAAACTACGTCCTAGGACTAGAACTGAAGTGCATTATCACATTTAAAGATTAAATAAATTTTTTATGTTATAATGAGCTTTAAAAATTTCTTGCGTACCTTAACATAGATCAAAGGAAGCGTCTGTTTGGCCCGACTATAGTGTCTGGCAACTCTGTATACTGTTTCAGGAACGTAGTCCAGCACCAGATTAAGATACACTTCATCTTTCTGAAAGATTAGAAAACCAAAATTAATAATTATTTTTAAAAATACTTAAATAAACATTACCACATCAAATGCAATTTATTCAAATTTTCAATTACTTAAAAATCATCTGTTATTTGAAATTAAATTATGCAAAATAAATGCACATTACAGCCCAACAGTCACAATTCTGCCTCAAGACTTCTACCTCTCTTGGTATCTCCCAGCACTCAGCACAATGACTGGCAGTTAATAATTGTTTACTAACTGACCGGCTGACTTTAAACAACAAAAGGCAGGGACACTAAGCAGAAACACCAGGTTAGAAGTAACTAGAGTAAGAAGCAGGTCAATGGTGGTGTGAGCAGAAAGAAGGGAACAGCTAGGAGAGTTGCTGGGGAGGCAGAAATGGCAAAACTTGGCGAATGAGCAAAAGCAAAGAGTTGAGGATGGCTTTAGGATTATGAACCTGGGTTACTGGAAGTTTTGTGATAATACTGACAAAAACAGGAAGCTCGAAAAAGGTATAAATTTTGGAGGAGAAGATGATGAATTTTGTTTTGAACAGGGTAAGTTTATGATACCCTATAACACAACTTAGATAGAGCTCAAGAGAGAGACTAAGGCTGAATCTATAGATCTGATAATTATCTAAATTTACAGAGATGAATAAACCATGGGAACTGATAAGGTCAGCAAGAGAAAGTATTCAGATAAAAAAGAAGTGGGTCCAGGGCATTATCTTGGGGAACGTCCATATTGAGGAAATTAGAAACAGATGATGATCCAGCAGAGGCTGAGAAAGAAGAAAAATCTAAAAAACCCCAAAACTCTGATGCAGAGTAAACAGAAACCAAATATAATATATATAATGACACAAATAAGAACAATAAAAGGAAGATCAAAACTTTAAAATTATAATGACCATGCCTATCCTCAGAGAAGAGTTATTAAAAAAAGTAGATCCCCTTCTCATCACTGAGGGGCGAAGGGGGACTATGAATGTGGAATACTACATATACCATCAGACTCAGTGTGTGTATAAGCTGGAATTGTTTTCTATTTACTTTTCTATTTTACTGACTTTGTTCCAAGAAAAGAATTTGCTGAGGAAGGGAAAGGAGAAAGATATATTAAAAAAAATAATAATGATGTAAAAAAACAAACAAAAGGAATCTATAGAAAAGGCATAAAAGCACACATCTAAGTAATACAAAGGACCAGCACCATCCTTTCAGGATTCCACCACAAACCAGTCAAATCCAGAATAAATAAAAGTTGGACACTGATAACTAAGAACAATTCAAAAATTTTTTTTAAAGCTATGA
Organism: Phascolarctos cinereus; assembly: GCF_003287225.1. Taxonomy (NCBI): domain Eukaryota; kingdom Metazoa; phylum Chordata; class Mammalia; order Diprotodontia; family Phascolarctidae; genus Phascolarctos; species Phascolarctos cinereus. The sequence continues at coordinate 111,434,389 of NW_027556098.1, forward strand.
TGAACAAAAGACAAAGGAGGGTAGGATCCCATTGTTTGGATGGGATGGGATGGTGATAATGGAATATGGAAAAGGCTAAACTACTCAATTCTCATTTTGACACTTTTTTCTTCATAGGAAAATGATCTTTGGAATGAAAAGGACAGAAAATGTTAAGCAGAAAATGGAACCCCAAATAAACGAAGCAGTAATCAGATACCATGTAGCTTTCACTCAAGAAGTTCAAGCCATTATTAACCCAGACAAACTACAACTGTCAAGTGTGGTTCTGGAGCTGCCATCTGTGATCTTTTAAAGGTACTGGGGTAACAGAGGAGTGGGATTTAAGAAACAGGCATGATCAATCAAAAAACATTTGTTAAATGCCTGTTATGTGCCAAACACTGCACTATAAATTGGGGGTAAAAATAACAATAATCTCTAGAGGCAAATGTCCCCATTTTCAAAAAAGAGAGTGAAGATGGCAAAGCATACATCAATGAGCTTAACTTTTATTCTTGGAAAAATTCCAGAATATATTATCAAGGTGATGGCTTATGACCAGGGAAAAGCAGTGATCACTAACTTTATCAAAAATAGGTTGTTCACTACTAGTGCAGCTATTAACTAATTAAACTATTCTGGAAAACAATTAGGAATTATGTAAGAAAAGTCACTAAGTACTCTTTGATTCGATGATCCCAAAACTAGGTTTATAACTCAAAAAAGACAAAGGCAGAAAAATTGGCTGAACAAACGATAACAGAATATTACTGTCCCATAAAGAATTATACATGTGAAATATGAAAAAAGTGTATCAAATGATAAAGTTAAAAAAAAGGTAAAACCCAAGAAGCAATATAACCTATGATTCTAAAAATGGAAATGAAAACTGTTGTTGTTTGTCCTTCATTCTTTTTTTTACAATATTTTAAAATTTTATTAATTTATTTTGATTTATCAACAATCACTTCCATATGCTTTTGAGTTGAAAATTTTTCTCCCCCTTTTCGCCCCTCACCCTCCCCACGACAGCGCACCATACCCATTAAACATTATTTTCACATTAGTGTAGTTGTAAGTAAAAATTAAAACCAATAGGAGGAAGCATCAGAAAGATGAAACAAAACTCAACAGAAGGTAAAAATAAGTGATAGTGATTCAACTTCCACAGTTCTTTCTTTGGAGGTGGACAGCATTTTCCATCCTGAGGCCTTTGGAGATGTCTTAGATCCTCGTAATGCTGAGAAGGGTTCAGTTTAACAATCTTAGTCATTGCATAATGTGGCTGTTATTGTGTACAAAGTCCTCTTGGTTCTGTTCACTCAGCATCAGACCATATAAGTCTTTCCAGGTTTTTCTGAAGTCAGCCTGTTCATCATTTCTTATAGCACAACAGTATTCCATTACATTCATATACCACAACTTGCTCAGCCATTCCCCAATTGATGGGCATCCTCTCAATTTCCAATTCTTTGCCACCACAAAAAGAGCTGCCATGAATATTTTTGTACATGTGGGTCCTTTACCCTTTTGATCTCTTTGGGATATAGCCCTAGAAGTGCTTTTGCTGAATCAAAGGGTATGTACATTTTTGTAGCCTTTGGGCATAGTTCCAAATTGTTCTCCAAAATAGTTGGATCATTTCACAACTCCACCAACAATGTATTAGTGTTCCAATTTTCCCACATCTTCTCCAACATTTATCATTTTCCTGTTTTGTCATGTTGGCCAATCTGATAGGTGTGATGTGGTACCTCAGAGTTGTTTTGATTTGCATTTCTCTAATCAATAACGATTTAGAGCATTTTTTCATATGACTATAGATGGCTTTAATTTCTTCATCTGAGAACTGTCTGTTCATATCCTTTGACCATTTATCAATTGGGGAATGGCTTGTGTTCTTATAAATTTGTCTTAATTCTCTATATATTTTAGAAATGAGGCCTTTATCAGAGAGACTGGTTGTAAAAATTCTTTCCCAATTTTCTACCTTCCTTCTAATCTTAGTTGCATTGGCTTTGTTTGTGCAAAAACTTTTCAATTTAATGTAATCAAAATTATCCATTTTGCTTTTCATAATGTTCTCTATCTCCTGTTTGGTCATGAATTCTTCTGTTCTCCATAGATCTGATAGGTAAACTATTCCTTGTTCTCCCAGTTTACTTATGGTATCAGCCTTTATATCTAAGTCATGAACCCATTTTGACTTTATTTTGGTATATGGTGTGAGATTTGGGTCTATGCCTAGTTTCTGCCATACTCTTTTCCAGTTTTCCCAGCAGTTTTTTTCAAAGAGTGGGTTCTTATCCCAGAAGCTGGGGTCTTTGGGTTTATCAAATAATAGATTACTATAGTCACTACTGTGTCTTGCATATTTAACCTATTCCACTGATCCACCTCCCCATTTCTTAGCCAGTACCAAGCAGTTTTGATGATTGCTGCTTTATAATACAATGTAAGATCTGGAATTTCTAGGCAACCTTCCTCTGCATTTCTTTTCATTAGTTCCTTTGATATTCTGGACCTTTTGTTTTCCAAATGAATCTTGTTTTATTTTTTCTAACTCTATAAAATAATTTTTGGTAGTTTGATTGGTATGGCACTGAATAAGTAAATTAGCTTAGGTAGGATTGTCATTTTTATTATATTAGCTTGGCCTACCCATGAGCAACTGATGTTTTTCCAATTATTTAGATCTGATTTTATTTGTGTGAAAAGTGTTTTGTAATTGTGTTCATAGAGTTCCTGGGTTTGTTTCAGGAGGTAGACTCCTAAATATTTTATAATGTCTACAGTAAGTTTAAATGGGATTTCTCTTTCTATCTCTTGCTGTTGGGCTTTGTTGGTAATATATAGAAATGCTGATGATTTATGTGGGTTTATTTTATAGCCTGCAACTTTGCTAAAGTTGTTTATTATTTCAAGTAGTTTTTTACTTGATTCTCTAGGATTCTCTAAGTATATCATCATGTCATCTGCAAAGAGTGATAGCTTTGTTTCTTCTTTGCCTTCTAATACCTTCAATTTCTTTTTCTTCTCTATTAGCTAAAGCTAAGGTTTCCAGTACAATATTGAATAACAGTGGTGATAATGGACATCCTTGTTTCACCCCGATCTTATTGGAAATGCTTCTAGCCTGTCCCCATTACATAATGAAGGTTTTAGAAAATGCTATTTATCCTATGCTTTCTAGTGTTTTTAATAGGAATGGGTGTTGTATTTTATCAAAAGCTTTTTCTGCATCTATTGAGATGATCATGTGGTTTCTGTTGGTTTTGGTGTTGATATGCTCAATGATGCTGATAGTTTTCCTAATATTGAACCAACCCTGCATTCCTGGTATAAATCCTACCTGGTCATAGTGTATTATTCTTGTGATAAGTTGCTGCAATCTACTTGCTAGTATTTTGTTTAAAATTTTTGCATCTATATTCATTAGAGAAATTGGTCTATAATTTTCTTTCTCTATTTTGACTCTTCCTGGTTTAGGTATCAACACCATATTTGTATCATAAAAAGAATTTGGTAAGACTCCTTCTTCACCTATTTTCCCAAATAGTCTATATAGTATTGGAATTAATTGTTCTTTAAATGTTTGATAGAATTGCATGTAAATCCATCTGGCCCTGGAGATTTTTTCCTAGGGAGTTCATCAATGGCTTGTTCAATTTCTTTTTCTGAGATGGGGTTATTTAAGTATTTTACTTCCTCTTTGGTTAATCTGGGCAATTTATATTTTTGTAAATATGTATCCATTTCACTAAGATTGTCAAATTTGTTGGCATATAGTTGGGCAAAATAATTCCTAATTATTGTTTTAATTTCCTCTTCCTTGGTGGTAGCTTCACCCTTTTCATTCTTGATACTAGTAATTTGGTTTTCTTCTTTCTTTTTTTTAATTAAATTAACCAAAGGCTTATCTATTTTATTGTTTTTTCATAAAACCAGCTCTTAGTTTTATTTATTAGTTCAATAGTTTTCTTAATTTCAATTTTATTAATTTTTCCTTTGGTTTTCAATATTTCTAATTTGGTGTTTAGTTGAGGATTTTTAATTTGTTCTTTTTCTAGTTTTTTTAGTTGTATGCCCAATTCATTAATCTCCTCTTTTTCTATTTTATTTATGTAAGCATTTAGAGATATAAAACTTCCCCTAAGAACTGCTTTCGCTGCATCCCATAGGTTTTGGTATGTTGTCTCATTATTGTCATTCTCTTGAATGAAATTATTGATTGTTTCTATGATTTGTTGTTTGACCCAATCATTTTTTAGGATTAGATTATTTAGTTTCCAATTATTTTTTAGTCTATCTTTCCATGGCCCTTTATTACATATAATTTTTATTGCATCATGATCTGAAAAGGATGCATTTAATATTTCTGCCTTTCTGCATTGGATTGTGAGGTTTTTATGCCCTAGTACATGGTCAATTTTTGTGTATGTGCCATGTACTGCCGAGAAAAAAGTATATTCCTTTCTATCCCCATTCAGTTTTCTCCAGAGGTCTATCATACCTAACTTTTCTAATGTTCTATTCACCTCCTTAACTTCTTTCTTGTTTATTTTGTGGTTAGACTTATCTAGTGCAGAGGGGAGGTTCAGGTCCCCCACTAGTATAGTTTTGCTGTCTATTTCTTCCTGTAACTCCCTGAACTTCTCCTCTAAGAATCTGGATGCTATACCATTTGGTGCGTATATGTTTAGTAATAATATTACTTCATTGTCTATGGTGCCTTTTAGCAGGATGTAGTTTCCTTCCTTATCTCTTTTGATTAGATCTATTTTTGCTTTTGCTTTGTCTGAGATCAGGATTGCTACCCCTGCTTTTTTCACTTCAGCTGACATAATATATTCTGCTCCAGCCTTTTACCTTTACCCTGTATGTGTCAGTCTTTTTCAAATGTGTTTCCTGTAAACAACATATTGTAGGATTACGGTTTTTAATCCATTCTGCAATCCTTTCCTTTTATGGGAGAGTTCATCCCATTCACATTCACAGTTATGATTACTATCTGTGTCTTTTTCTCCATCCTTTTCCCCCCATTTATGCTTCTTTCTTTTTCCTTTCCCCCTTCACTAGTGTTTTGCTTTTGACCACGCCTCCTTCAGTCCCTTCCCCCTTTTATTATCCCTTTCCCTTTTCTTCCCCTTTAGTCTTACTGCTCTTCCTCCCTTCTTTCCCTCTCCCTTTTCTTTCCCCTTTTCCCTCCTACTGCCTAGGGCAAGTTAGATTTCTATACCTAACTGATTTATTATGCCCTTCTTGAGCCAAATCTGATGAGAGTAAGGTTCAAACAATGTCCCCCCCCCTTTCCCTCTGCTGTAATAGGATTTTGTGTCTTTTCCAATGTAATTTACCCTTGTCTGCCTCCTCCTTTCTCAGTACATTTTCTAAGATCAGATTGATCCACTTATTTGGATCCATTTAACCCACTTGATTAGTTTTTTTTTATCATTACATCAAAGTCAACTAATATCCACCCTCTTTATGTATACTCCTTTAACAAGGTGTAATAACAATACAGTTCTCAAGGGTTGCAAGTCTCATATTCCCTTGTAGGGGTTTAAACAGCCCCCCCCCATTAACAACATATTGTATCTTCTGTCCCATTTACCTTTTTAAGTCCTTCTTGAGTCCTGTACTTGAAGATCAAATTTTTTGTTGAGCTCTGGTCTTTTTATCAGGAAAGTTTGGAAGTCTCCTATTTCATTGAATATCCCTCCTCCCTTGAAAAATGATGCTCATTTTTGCTGGGTAATTGATCCTTGGCTGCATTCCAAGCTCCTTTGCCTTTACGGAATATCATGTTCCACGCCCTGCGGTCTTTTAATGTAGAAGCTGCAAGGTCCTGTGTAATCCTGACTGTGGTTCCATGATATTTAAATTGTTTCTTTCTGGCTGCTTGCAGCACCTTCTCTTTCACCTGGTAATTTTGGAATTTTGCTATTATATTCTTGGTGTTGTCAATTTGGGATCTCTTTCAGGTTGGATTCTTTCTATGGTTATTTTCCCTTCTGGTTCTAGGACTTCAGGCAGTTTTCCTTTATGATTTCCTGAAAGATACTGTCCAGGCTCTTTTTTCATCATGATTTTCAGGTAGTCCAATAATTTTTAAATTGTCTCTCCTGAGTGATTTTCCAGGTCGGTTGTTTTACTGATGAGGTATTTTACATTTTCATCTATTTTTTCATTTTTTGTTTCTGTTTGACTGATTCTTGCTCTGTCATAGAGTCATTAGTTTCCATTTGTCCAATTCTAGTTTTTAACAGATTGTTTTCTTCTGTTAGTTTTTGTACTTCCTTCTTCCACTGGCCAATTGTGTTTTTTAGGGACTTTTTCCTTCAGTATACTCTTCTGTTAGTTTTTGTCCTTCCTTCTTCAATTGGCCAATTGTGTTTTAGGGACTTGTTTTCTTCAGTGTATTTTTTTTCCCATTGGCCAATTGTATTTTTTAAGGACTCTTCTACCTCTCTTTGACTATTAAAATCCTTTTTGAGCTCTTGTAAGAAGGCTTTCCAGGCTTCAGACCAGTTCATATTCCCTTTCATTGTTTCAGATGTGCATTTGTTGACCATGTTGTCCTCTTCAGAATTTCTATCTTGATCTTCTCTCTTCTCATAATATGAATCTATGGTACGTTTCTTTTTACTCATGGTGTTTCTTTATTCCCTGGCCTTTAAAGAGCTCTCCTGCTGGGGAATAGAGGGTACTGACCCAAGATTCTTGTGTTGGGAGCCTAGGTCTTGGTGTTTGTGTGCAGGGCCTCTTATGCTGGCAGTTGGAGGCTGTAGGTTTCTGGTAGCATGCCTCTTGTTGGGCTGGAATCAGCAAGGCTGGAACTTTCAGGCAGTTATAGGTTGCCTGCTTTTCCTTTCCTTTAGCTTTCTTCAGCTCCTTTTAGATGGGTGCTGCAGGGTGTTTATCTGCCTGGGGCCCCTGCAGTGTTGTCTCCCTGTTTCTGCTAATGCACTGGGAGATTCCTTTGTGGTAGAGTGCGAGGCACCTGGTTTTCTTGAGCTGGTTTCCACCGGTTCTCAGAGGTCCAGGTGTTTGCCTGTTCTACCACCTGGGCTTCAGGATTTCTTCACAATTGGAGGCTGCAGGGCTCCAACTGCTCACCTGGTGTTGGGTTGGAATCAGCAAGGCCAGGGCTTTAGGAAGCCTTTAGGTTGTTTTCTTCACCTCCTTTCAGATGAATGCCTCAGGGTACTTATCTGCCTGGGGCCCCTTGTAGTTCTGCCTCCCTTATTTTTGCTGAGGCACTGGGAGACCCTTTGTGGGCTGCTGCACTGCTGCTCCCTGTCTTTCTTCTAGTTCAGATATTCCAGGGTTTTTTTTCTGTGGTGATATTTTCTGGGTTTTCAGAGGTTGATAGGGGGAGAGTGAGAGCGACTACCTTTTCACTTCGCCATCTTGGCTCCCGGAACTGTCCTTGTTCTTGAAGAGGACTGTGACATTAGGAAGGTGATGATATGAGTTGCAAGTGAATTGGATTTAAGTGAGGGAGGGCTGTGCAAGTCACCAGCCTCACTTTCTCCTCCAGAGCCAAATCAGGAGGATGGAGATTAATGAAAATAATGAAAGGCAAAAGCAATCAGGTCAAATACAATAAAAAGTGTTAGCTTCAAATTACTAAGATTAAAATGCAATCATTCCCTTGCTTTTAAACAACAATTACAAAAACGACAGTGATGTCAGTTACATTCTGCTTTAACTCACAGAAGTTTTTTGAGAAGAGACTGGTTATGGTCAAAACAAAAAAAAATAAGCTTTCAATAAAAAAGGCCTGCATATTAATGCTAGTACCTTTCCTATGAGATTACCTCTATTTTATATCATATATACAGAACACATATATGTGTAATATCTGTGTATGCATATATATATATATGTGTATATATCTTTTATGTACACAGTTGTTTGCATGTTATCTCTCTCATTAGAATGTGCACTCATTGAGGGCTGGGACTATCTTGCGCCTGTCTTCTCAGTACCTAGCACAGTATCTGACATATAGTAAACACTAATTAAATATTGACTGACTACATATTTTACACGTGTGTGTAACACACATGGTTACCTGATAATTTTTTTGACAAGATAACTAGATCAGCTGACCAGAGAAATGTTAAAGAAAATGTATACTTTTATTTCAAAAATATATTTGTGGACATGGGCAAGATGATAGTATAGTCAAGTAGATTTGAAACACAATGAATGACCAAACCCAATATACACGTATTAATAGCTGTTAAATTGAAGGGAGGTCAGTATATAGAATAGAAGAGAAATCCATAGGAATCTGACCTTGTTGTTACTGTTGAGTCCTTTCAGTCATGTGTGACTCTTCGTGACCCCATTTGGGGTTTACTTGTCAACAATATACTGGAGTGGTTTGCCATTTCCTTCTCCAGCTCATTTAACAGGTAAGGAAACTGAGGCAAACAGGATTAAGTGGCTTATTCAGGGTCATGTAGCTAGTGTCTGGTTTTGAGGAGAGATTCTTTATTTATTTTTTAAATTAATTTATTTTATTTATCAACAATCATTTCCATAAGCTTTTGAGTTTAAAATTTTTCTCCCCCGAATCTGTCTCCCCAAGACAGCACACAACCTGAAATAGGCTCAATAGCTAGTGTCTGAAGCCAAATCTGAACTCATGAAGATGAGCCTTCCTGACTCCAGGTCCAGCATACTATCCACTGAGCCACCTAACCCACTACCTTAAAGCAAGATGATTAGAAAAGAAGGGACAGGAACACTTCTTGGGATAGGTGATATGTTAACAGATGACAATGAAAAAGCAGAACTGAATTCTTGTTTTATTTCCATTTTTTCCACAAAAGTAAAATTCTTTTAGCTTGAAAACTAAAGAGCAAGGCCAAAAAGGAGACAGTAAGTAAGCCAATTCACAAAAGTTCAGCAATCTAGAAGCAAATACATTACATTTGGGTTGCTAAAAAACAAAACAAAACAGAAGCAGAATAGTAAAGAATAATGTATATTTGGGAATCAAAAGAGCTGAGTTGGAATCCCTGACCTTCCATTAGTTTTATCACCTTACCTAAGTCATTGTTTTTATTTAATTGTAAATTCCCCCCACCTCTCTTTTCGCGGGGGGGGGGAAGAAAGGACTACACTAGATGATCTCTAAGGTCCCTTCTACTTCCAAAATTCTGTAATGCTGTGATATGATCCTGAGATCATTGTTGTAAATGTCTTGAGAGATAATGGAGCACGATAAAAATGCTAGCTGGTAAGCAAATATATCAATCATCAAAAAGGAGAAAATGGTACAGTACAAAAAACACAGACCAGTAAGTTTTATGTAGATCACTGGAAAATTTTTTTCTGAATAATGTTAAATAGATGATTTGTGAGATAGATGATTTGTGAGCAATAAGAAAACAAAGTGATCACTAGGAATCTTAATGACTCTATTAAAAATAAGCCATGCCGAATGAATCTAATTTCCTTTTTTTTGATGGTGCAACTAGACGACTGAATTGAAGGAATACTGTACACATGGTGTATTCTTCTGTTAAATCATATCTATGTGGACAAAGCAGAAAAAACAAAGGCTGTTCAGCTCATTAAGTGGATTTGTAGGTGGACTGAATCTTTCTAAATTTGGAGGATCTACACTGGAAATGCTACAGAGTTCTGTCTTTGGCACTGCCCTATAAAGCATGCTTTTTGATAACTTCAGCCAAGACAAAAGAGGTACATTTATCAGACTGACAAATATCACAAAGAAGAGATAGTTAAAATGATTTATTATAGAATCAGGATACAAATAATTCAATCTATATTGCAGAGTGAATGGCAATACCTAAAGTCCTAATGTTATATAGCAAAAGAGTAGACGGCAAGACCTATGGGACTGAGGTTATATCAGTACATCTAATGACAGTACACATGGCTGAAATAATCTTCATAATGCCTAAGGGTAATGCTACTCAAAAATTTTCAGAGGCTCCCTACTGCCTCTAGAATTAAATACAAAGCCCTTAACATCGTATTTAATATACTGCACAACCTAGCTTCTACCTATCTTTAAGTTTTACTTCCTGCAGTTAATTTTCAAAAACATTCTATGCTTCATACAAAACAGAATTGTTTCCTGGCTGTGTGCTCTTATTTTTTACTTCCTAATATTTATGATACACCACCAGTTCATTCCAGAAATGTGATACTTTCTACATCTCTACCTGGTGAAATTAATTCCAAATGTACATACCTACCTATCTCTGCCTGTTTCACCACCTTCAAGTCCCATAGGCATCTTGAATTTAACATATCTAAAAGAATATTAATCTTTCTCCATAAATCCATCACTTCTCCAAACTTCCCAGTTTCTATCACTGGTACCATCATTCTTACAGTCACCTAGATTCACAAGCAGAGTCATCCTCAACTCTTCCCTCTCACTCAGAATGCACACATGTTCAGTAGTCAAGTCTCATCAATTTTACCTCCTCACATTATCTTTTTTTTCTGTCCTGCTTACCTGGACTACTGTGCTTGCCAAACTGGTCCTACTACATCTAGTTTCTCCCTACTACACACAGCCACCACATTGATATACTTAAAAAGTACCTATCTGACTAACTCACTTCCCTGATCAAGAATAGTTCTTCTTTAAAGAATAGTTTCTTCTCATTTCTAAAAAAACAAGCAAACAAACAAAAAACATTTAAGTCTTTCATATTCTGGCTCCAACTTATTTTTCCAATCTCATTACAAATTACTTCCCTTGCTCTAGACAAATTGGCCCACTTGCAATTTCTGATATAAGACATTTCATCTCCTATCTCGTGCCTTCAATGTGCTGTGCCTCTATGCCTAAAATCTTCTCCTTCCTAAGCTTTTGCCCACTAGAATCCATAGCTCTCTTTAAGACTTAAGTCAAGAGTCACCTCCTTCCAGAGGCTGTCTTGGACAACCTAGTTGTTAGTGTCATTCATCTTTCTGCACTGAAAAAACCCTTTTAATATAAGCCATATTTACTAATCTGTAAATTTATTGTAAACCCTGCCTCCCCTCCCCAGCATCCCCAGCAGAATGTAAACTCCTGAAGGGTAAGAACTGTTTCATTTTTCTATGTATGTTCCTGGGATCTAGCACAGTGCCTGTTCGTAGGTGCTTGACTGACTGATTTTCTTATTTCGAAGACTTATTTGGATGACATCTCCTCCATAAGCTCTATGCCCTGTCCTACAAATGATTCTGTACTTCTCCCATTTGCATGTGCTCTTACCTTTTTAACATCATATGTATGCGTACTGGCATACCCATCACCTCTCATCTTATTAAAATAGAAGCTCTCAGGACAAAGACTGTAATTTTCATTTTTTTTATCTTTACTGCCCACATCTTAAGTAAGTACTTAATAAAAAAAATTATTGAAGTGAATACTAAGTACTGTCTCCTTAATCCAACTTGTTTAATTTTGTTCATTTAATAATTATTAAGGAAGATAGTGGAATAAGCAGTAAATCACTGTAGCTCTCCCATATTTATCTCCAAACAACCATAAAATAGCCCAAAAAGAAATTGTGAATCAGCAGAACCAGAAAAAAAGATGGGGTGAAACAACCTTTGAGCCCAAGAAACTTAAAAGATTGACAGAAAAGGTCTGTCTTAGTTGGGTGAAAGGGGAACACAGTCCAAGACAGGAAGCACCCCAGCAACTCAGCAGCAAGCCCCACCTTAGCAAACCAGCTGTAGATCCCGAGTGTGGTGGAACAGGCACACTCCAATACCAGGACCCCACATGCGCCTCAGCATAGCCAGAGGAATGGGCCATACCAGCTCAGACAACTGCAAAGTGCTTTGTTGTAGCCCCATGCAAACAGACAACCACCAGGCGCCCCAGGGAAAAGCAGAAACACCCTACCAGGCCTCAGCACATGACAGACACCACCACTAGGACCTTCGTTAGCACTAGGTAAGCTGGCCAGCAGAACCAGCCACCCCCCCATCCCATCTCCTCAGCACAGCACCAGACATGAGGGTCCCCTTTGGCCTCAAGGCAACGTAAGTGCAGCAGTAGGTAAACAGCTAGGGCCTACAGACCCTGGCACAAGAAGCCTGAGACAGTGCCCCTTCCACCCTGGGAGCAGAGTTCAAATTTAAAAGAAAGGAAAAAGACCAAAAGACAAGAGCAAAAACCACCACCATCACCACCACCACCAAAGGATCTGACCATAGAAAGTTATTATGTTGACAGGGAAGATCAAGACACAAAGGCAGAAGAGGACAACAATGGCAAAACACCAAAGAAAAATGGGAAGTGGTCTCAAGCCCAGAAAGAACTCATGGAAGAGCTCAAAAAGGAGCTTAAAAATCACATAAGAGAGGTAGAAGAAAAATTGGGAAAAGGAATGAGAGTGATGCAAGAGAATTATGAAAAAAGTCAACAGCTTGAGGGAAAAAAAAACCAATTGCTTAAAAAGTAGAATTGGACAAATGGAAAAGGAGATACAAAAATCCGCTGAAGACAACAACTCCTTAAGATGTACAAATGGCCAAATAGAAAAGAAAGTACAAAAGCTAATTGTGTAAAACAACTTCTTAAAAGTTAGAACTGGGCAAGCGGAAGCTAATGACTCTATGAAACATCAAACAAATTCAAAAGAATGAAAAAATAGAAGAGAATATAAAACACCTCATGAAAAACAACTAACCTGGAAAAACAACTGATACTGGAGAGACAATGTTAGAATCAGTGGACTGCCTGAAAGCCATAATCAAAAGGAGGGGCTGGAAACCATCTTTCAAGAAATTATCAAGGAAAACTACCTTGATAACCTGGAACCACAGGGCAAAACAGGCACTGAAAGAATCCAGCAATCACCTTGGGAAAGAGATCCCAAAATAAAAACTCCAACGAACAGTATAGTCAAATTTCAGAACTATCAGGTCCAGGAAAAAGTACTGTGAGTGTCTAGAAAGAAACAATTCAAATACTGGGGAGCCAGAATCAGGATTACACAGGACTTAGCAGCTGCATCATTAAAAGACTGGAGGTCATGAAACATGATATTCTAGAATGTGAAGGAGCTAGTACTACAAGCAAGAATCACTTACCTGGCAAAATTAAGCATAATACATGAAGTGAAAAAATGGTCACTCAATGAAATAGAAGGATTTCTAGCTTTGATATGGAAAAGATCAGAATTAAATAAAAAAATCTGATCTCCAATATCAAGACCCAAGAAAAACCTAAACAGGTAAAAAGGAAAAAGAAAACATAATGAATTTAACAGAGCTAAGCTGTTTATATCTTTACATGGGAAGATGATACCTGTAATTCTTAAAAATTGTACCACTAATAGTATAGGTGGTACTATACTACTGGAAGAAATATACATAGACAAATGATAGGGATACAAGATGAATTTGAGGGAATGACATAAAAAAAATTAAGGGATGAGAAAGAGGAGTACACTGGGTGCAGAAAGAAGGGAAAGGCAGAATGGGATAAATTATTTCACACGAAGAAGCAGTCCTATTAAAGTGGAGGGGAAGGGGGGAGAGTAGGAGATGGGCATCACTTGAACCTTACTCTTACCAGTATTGGCTCAAAGAGGGAATAATATACATAATCAGTTGAATATAGAAATCTATCTTACTCAACAGGGAAGTAGGAAGGGAGGAGATTATAAGGGGTAGGGAGGCTGATAGAAAGGAGGGCAGAATTGGGGAGGCAGCAGACAGAAGCAAAACACTGGTAAGGAAGGAAAGGGCGAATGAAGAGAGGAAAAACAGGAGGAAAAATAGGATGGAGGGAAATATGCAGTTAGTAATCATAACTGTGAATAAGAATGGGATAAACTCTCCCATAAAACAGAAATGGATAGCAAAATGTATCAAAAACCAGAATCCTACAATATGCTGTTTAAAAGAAACACACTTGAAGCAGTAGAGACACACAGAAACTGTACGGGGTTAGAGCAGAATTAACAAACAACAAAAAACAAACAAAAAAAACAACCCCCACAAAAAAACCAGGAGTAGCAATGCTGATCTCAGACAAAATGAAAGCAAAAACAGATCTAACTAAAAGAGATAAGGAAGGAAACTACATCTTGCTAAAAGGTACCATAAACAATGAAACAATGTTAATACTAACCATATATGCATCAAGTGGTATAGCATCAAATTCTTAAAGGAGAAATAAAGTGAGTTACAGGAAGAAATAGACAGAAAAACTATACTACTGGGGGACCTCAACTGTCCCCTCTTGGAACTCAATAAATCCAACCAAAAAATAAACAAGAAAGAAACTAAGAAGGTAAATAGAATATTAGAAAAGTTATATATGACAGACCTTTGGAGAAAACTGAATGGGAAGAGAAAGGAATATACCTTTTTCTCAGAGGCAGCACACGGCATGTACACAAAAACTGACCATGTGTTAGGGTATAAAACCCTCAAAATCCAATGCAGAAAGGCAGAAATATTAAATGTATGATAATGCAATAAAATTCACATTCAACCAAGGGCTGTAGAAAGATATATTAAAAATAATTGGAAAATAATCTAATCCTAAAGAATAAGTGGAACAAACCACAAATCACAGAAATAATAATTTCATTAAAGAGAATGACAACAATAAGACAACATATCAAAATTTGTGGGATACAGCAAAAGTAGTACTCAGGGAAAAATGTCTTTCTCTAAATTCTTACATCAACAAAACAGAAAAAGAACAGATCAATGAACTGGGCATGCAACTCAAAAAAACAGAAAAAGAACAAATTAAAAATCCTCAACTGAGCACCAAATTGGGTTTCTGGAAAATCAAAGGTGAGATTAATAAAATTAAAAGTAAAACAACAACAAAAACCGTATTGAGCTAATAAATAAATCTAGGAGCTGGTTTTATGAAAAAACCAACAAGACAGATAAACCACTGGTTAATTTGACTAAAAAAAAAGAAGAAAGAAGAAAATCAAATATCTAGTATCAAAAATGAAAAGGGTGAAATCATCACCAATGATGAAGAAATTAGAGCAATCATTAGGAAATATTTTGCCCAATTATATGCCAATAAATCTGTCAATCTGAGTGAAATAGATGAATATTTACAAAAATATAAGTTACTTAGATTAACAGATCAAGAAATGGAATGCCTAAATAACCCCATTTCAGAAAAAGAAATTGAACAAGCCATTAATGAACTCTCTAAAAAACAGTCTCCAGGGCCAGATGGGTTCACAAGTCAATTCTACCAAACATTTAAAGAACAATTAATTCCAATACTATATAAGCAATTTGGAAAAAGAGGCAAAGGAGTACTATCAAATTCTTCTTATGATATAAATATGGTGCTGATACCTAAACAAGGAATAGCTTAAAAAGAGAGAGAAAATTATAGACTAATTTCCCTAATGAATATCGATGAAAAAATTTGAACAAAATACTAGCAAAGTGATTACAGCAGTGTATCACAAGGATTATACACTACGACCAGGAGGGATTTGTACCAGCAATGCAGGGTTGGTTCAATATTAGGAAAACTATCAATATAATTGATCATATCAAGAACAAAAACAACAGAAATCATGTGATTATGTCAACAGATGCAGAAAAAGCTTTTGACAAAATTAACAGCACCCATTCCTATTACTAGAGAATATAGGAATAAAGGGAGCATTTCTTAAAATGATAACCAGTATCTATCTAAACAACAGTAAGCATTATTTGTAATGGGGATAAGCAAGAAGCTTTCTCAGTACAATTACGGGTGAAGCAAGGATGCCCATTATCACCACTATTATTTAATATTGTACTAGAAATGTTAGCTATAGCAGTAAGAGAAGAAAAAGAAATTAAAGGAACAGGCAATGAGAAAACAAATCACTCTTTGCAGATGATATGAGAACCCTACCGAATCACCTAAAAAACTACCTGAAACAATTAACAACTTTAGCAAAGTTGCAGGATATTAAAATAAATTCACATAAATCATCAGCATTTCTTTATATGATCAACAAAGCCCACTAGTAAAGAGAGAAATTCCATTTAAAATAACTGCAGACAATATAAAATACTTGTGAGTCTACCTGCCAAGACAAGCTCAGGGAACTACATGAACACAATTACAAAACACTTTTTACACAAATAAAGTCAAATCTAAGCAACTGGAAAAATATCAGTTGCTCATGGGTAGGCCAAGCCAATATAATAAAAATGACAATTCTGCCAAAACTAAATTACTTTTCAGTGCTATACCAATCAAACCACCAAAAAATTATTTGACAGAGCTAGAAAAAAAATAACAAAATTCATCCAGAAGAACAGAAGGTCAAGGATATCAAGGGAATCATTGAAAAAAAATTACAAAGGAGGGTGGCCTAGCAATAAAGCAGTAATCAACAAACATCTTGGTAATCAAGAACAACACAGAGGCTGTTATATGAAACTGCAGCCTTGTTAACATAGTTTTCAAAATATATATTTTGTTAAATTTTCCCAATTAAATTAATAATTTTTAACATTCATTATTTAAAATTGAGGTCCTAATTCTCTCTTCCTTCTGCCCTTCCCCCACTCCTTGAGAAAACAAGCAAAATGATATCAATTATATGTGTGAAGTCGTATTTCCATATTTTCCATGTTACAAAAGAAACCAAGAAAAATAAGGTTAAAAAAAGCATACTTCAGTTTATACTCAGAGCTCATCACATCTCTCTCTCTATAGGTAGAAACATCATGGGTCCTTCGTAATTATCTTGGATCACTGTCTTGATCACAGTAGCTAAATCTTTCGCATTTGATTATCAGTACAATATTGCTGTTACAATGTTCTGGTCCTGCTCACTTCACTTTGCATCAGTTCAACTAAAACTTCCCAGGTTTTTCTGAAACCATCTTGCTCATCATTTTAGCACAATACTATTTCATCACAATCATATGCCACAGACTTGTGCCACCATTCCAACTGATGGGTTTCCTCTCAAATTCCAATTCTTTACCAACACAAAAAGAGCTGTTAGAAATAACTTCATACAAATAGCTCCCTTTCCCTTTTCTTTGATCTTTTTGGAACAGAGCCCTTGTAGTGGTATTGCTGGGTCAAAGGGTATACATAGTTTTATCACCCTTTGGGCACAATTCCAAATTGTTCTTCAGGATGACTGGACCAGTTCACAATTCCACCAACAGTGCATTAGTGTCCCAATTTTTCTACATCCCCTCCAGCATTTATCATTTTTCCTTTCTTTCACATC
The DNA here is from genome assembly GCF_003287225.1 of Phascolarctos cinereus. NCBI lineage: Eukaryota > Metazoa > Chordata > Mammalia > Diprotodontia > Phascolarctidae > Phascolarctos > Phascolarctos cinereus. The sequence goes on from NW_027556098.1 coordinate 111,451,611, forward strand.
AGTGACCTGATGAGCATGAGGTGCTATCTCAGAGTTGTTTTAATTTGCATTTCTCTAATCAATAATGATTTACAGCATTTTTAGGTGTGACTTGATAGCTTTGATTTCTTCTAAAAACTACCTGTTCATAGCCTTTGACCATTTATCAATTGGGGAATGGCTCACTATTTTTCATAAATTTGGTTCAGTTCCCTATTTAATCAGAGAAAATTGCTGTAAAAATCCTGCCTGCAAATCTCCGCCCCCCATACCCCGTTTTCCTTCCCTTCTAACTTTGGCTGCATTGGTTTTGTTTGTACAATACCTTTTTAATTGCATGTAATCAAAATGATCCATTTTATTTTCTCATTTTGTCATAAACTCTATTCCTGTCCATAGATCTGACAGGTACATTTTCCCAAGCTCCCCTAATTTACTTAAGATATCACTTATATCTAAATCATGTATCATTTTGAACTTATTTTGGTATAAGGCATGAGATGTTAGTCTATGCCTAGTTTCTGCCAAACTGCTTGCCAGTTTTCCTAGCAATTTTTGTCAAATGGGGAGTTCTTGCTCCCCGAGCTTGGATCTTTGGGTTTATCAAACACTAGATTACTACAGTCATTTACTATTGTATATTGTATACCTAATCTATTCCAGTGATCCACCACTCTATTTCTTAGCCAGTACCAAACTGTTTTGATAACTCAAATGTAGTTTGAAATCTGGTACTGTTAAGCTACCTTCCTTCATGTTTTTTTTCATTGATTTCCTTGATATTCTTGATCTTTGGTTCCTCCAGATGATGCTTGTTATTATTGTTCTAGCAATATAAAATAATTCTTTGGTAGTTTGATTGGTATGGCAGTGAATAAGTAAATTAACTTAGGTAGAACTGCCATTTTTATTAAAGTGTGCTGGCCTGCTCATGAGCTATTAATATTTCTCCAATTGTTTAGATCTGTCTTCATTCATGTGAAAAGCATCTTGCAATTATGGTTATATAGTTTCTGGGTCTGTCTTGGCAGGCAGACTCTCAAGTATTTTATACTGTCTGCCATTATTTAAAATGGAATTTCTATCCCTTCCTGCTGGGTTTTGTTGGTAAAAATAAAAATGCTCATGATTTATGCGGGTTTGTTTTATATCCTGCAACTCAGCAAAAATTGTTAAATTGTTTCAACTAGTATTTTAGTAGATTCTTTATGGTTCTCTAGGTATGGCATCATATCATCATAGTTTGTTTTTAAGTGAATATTAAATATAACATGATAATAATAAAACTGCCCTGCCTATCTTTGTGTCCTTCTACACTTCTTTCTACTTCTCCTTTCATAATTATCTAAATGTTTCAAGGATATTCTTTATTCTACCTTTTTCTTTTTTCACTTCAAACTCATTACCCAACAACTCCCTCCTCCTCCTCCAAATAGAAGTCCTCCTTCATAATTAGCAAATATAGGAAACAAACAAACACACTGGCTATATCTGAAAGCAGACGAATCTTTCTACAACTCTAGTCCATCATACCTCTGCCAAGAAGGGGAAGCTTGCTTCATCATTAGGCTTATGAAGTTATAACTGGTCACTGCACTGATAAGAGTTGTAAAGTCTTTCAAAGTTATTTTCCTTTATGGACATAGTGCTGATTGTTCTCCTGATTCTGTTCACTTCACAATTCATATAAGTCTTCCTAGGTTTCACTGAATCTATTATTTTCATAACTTCATACTGGAAAGGAATAGTTTATTACATTCATATATCATATTTTTTTTCCAGAAATTCTCTAATTGATAATTATCCCCTTAGTTGCTTTACTACAACAAAATATTTTTACACATATGGGTTCTTTTTGTCTTTCTTTGATCTCTCTGATATATATGCCTAAATGGGCCCAAGGGTATAGCACAATTTAGTGCCTTTATTCCAACTTTACAGATGAGAAAATGGAAGTTCAGGTACTGAGTATAGACAGCTTCCTCAGAGGGTCCTGTTGAGAATGGAAGGAGATATTAAAGATGAATGCTAACAGAGATGGCAAATTCTAGTGTGTTTTTTTTTAAAGGCTGGGGAAAATTTGGGCATGTTTGTAGGCAGCAGGAAGGAACTAATAACAGGGACAGCTTGAAGGTAAGAGAGAATTAATGGATGACTGTAGAGACAATTTGCTAAAGATATCAAGGGTACATGAAGAAGAGTTATCATTAGCAAGACTTTCATTAGGGACTGGAGTAAAAGAGGAAACAGTGTATGTAGTAGTGATGTGAGAAGGCTGTAAAATGAAGCAAGAAGAAGAGAGAGGGAACATTCCAACACTGGGGGTTGACAAGGTATGATTAGCAATAAGACAAGGGTGCAAGAGATTTGAGGACAGAAAATCATGGAGAAATGAAGTGGTTCACTAAGGAGTTAAGACTGGGAAGGGGGTTAAGTCAAAAAATAAGAATTTACAGGCTAGGAAAATACTGATGTATGCAAGCACTCATGGTCAACCCAAGGAAGAATGGATTTAGGACTAGTAAGGCACAAACATGGAATGTCAGGTTCAGAAAAAGTTATTTCAGAAGGTGGCCTAGCCATGTCAGATCTTAAATTGTATTATAAAGCAGCAATCATCAACACTACTTGGTACTGGCTAAGAAAGAGAGTAGTGTATCAGTGGAATAGGTATATAAGACACAGTAGTTAATGACTACAATAATCTACTGTTTGATAAACCCAAAGACTCCAACTTCTGGGATAAGAACTCACTATCTGACAAAAACTGCAAAATAGTAAGGCAGAAAGTTGGCACAGACTAACACCTTACACTGTAAACCAAGAGAAAGTCAAAATGGGTACACGATTTAAATATAAGAGCTGATACTTTAAACAAACTAGGAGAGCAAGGAATAGTTTACCTGTCAGATTTATGGAGAACAGAAGAATTTATGACCAAACAAAAGACAGAGAACATTATGAAATGCGAAATGGATAATTTTGATTACATTAAACTGAAAAGGTTTTGCACAGGCAAAGCCAATGCAACCAAGATCAAAAGGGAAGCAGAAAGCTGGGAAAGAATTTTTATAGCCAGTATCTCTGATAAAAGCCTCATTTCTCAAATATATAGAGAACTGAGTCAAATTTATAAGAATGCAAGTCATTCCCCAACTGATAAATGGCCAAAGAATATGAACAGGCAGTTTTCAGATGAAGAAATTAAATCTATAGTCATATGGAAAAAAATGCTCTAAATCACTATTGATTAGAGAAATGCAAATCAAAACAACTCTGAGGTACCACATCACACTTATCACATTGGCCAACATGACAAAACAGGACAATGATAAATGTCGGAGATGTGGGGAAAATTGGAACACTAATGTCTTGTTGGTGGAGCTATGAACTGATCCAACCATTCTGGAGAGCAATTTGGAACTATGCCCAAACGGCTATAAAACTGTGCATACCCTTTGACCCAGCAAGACCACTTCTAGGGCTGTACTCCAAAGAGATCATAAAAATGGGAGACTGGGCAGGTAGGTGGTGCTGTGGATAGAGCACTGGCCCTGGATTCAGGAGGACCTGAGTTCAAATCTGGCCTCAGACACATAACACTTACTAGCTGTGTGAATCTGGGCAAGTCACTTAACCCCATTGCCTAGCCAAAAAAAAGAGAGAAATGGGACCACACGTACAAAAATATTTATAGCAGCTCTTTCTGCAGTGGCAAAGAATTGGAAAGTGAGGGGATGCCCATCAGTTGGGGAATGGCTGAACAAGTTGTGGTAAGTGAAATGTAATGGAATACTATTGTGCTATAAGAAATGATGAGCAGGAAGACTTCAAAAAAACCTGGGAAGTCTTGCATGGACTGATGCTGAGTGAAGTGAGAAGAACCAGGAGACTGTTGTACATAGTAACAGCCATGTGTGATGACTAACTTTGGTAGAATTAGCTCTTTTCAGCAATGCAAGAATCTAAGACAACTCTAAAAGACTCATGATGGAAAATGCTATCTACATACAGAAAAAGAACTATGGAGTCTGAATGCAGATCGAAACATACTATTTGCTCTTTTGTTTCTTCTTTCTTGTGGTTCCTCCCATTGGTTCTAATTCTTCTTTACAACATGACTAATATAAAAATGTTTAATATGAATGCATATATAGAGCCTATATCAGACTGCATGCTGTCTTGGGGAGGGGAGGGAAAGGGAGAAAATTTATAACTCAAAAGCTTATGGAAATGAATACTGAAAACTAAAAATAAATAAATTATTTTTAAAAAAAAAAGGTATTTCAGAGCTTTTGATCCAAGAAGTGAAATAGTTGCTGGTGATGACAATTACTGCTATATGTAGGTGAGTTACAGGAATAAGCCATGAGGAGACTAAGAAATTATGTCAGGGACCACCATCAATATATATAAATGTTAAAGCCTCTCCCTGCCCCAGACCAAACATCAAGCATTTTTTAAACACTATCTATGGCAAGGCACTATGCCAAGTATGGGTATACAAATACAAAGAATGAATCAAATCCTATTTGCAAGTAACTTACATTCAAATGGGAAGGATGGATACCTACGGGACAAATATAAGGTTAATAAATATATAGGAGTTAAATAAGTTGGGGGAAGGTGCACTAACAGTTGAGGGAATCAGTGAATAAAAGGTGGTACTTGAGCAACTTCAAAAGGGACAGCAGGGAGAGAATGACTACATTCCAAGGAATGGAGGACAACTGGTACAAACACATGGAGATGGAAGATGGAGTGCCTTGCATACGGAACAGGAAGAAGGCCAGTCCGGCTGGAACACAAAGTGCTAAAAGAGGAATAATATACAATAAAACTAGAAAGCTGTGGGGGGGCCAGGTTGTGAAGGGCTTTTTTAGCTTTTAGCTAAAAAGGGGTTATCTTTTATACTAAAGATAACAACAAGGAAACATTAGAGGCAATCAAATAGGAGAGTGACATAGGTATATCTGCACTTAAGGAAAACTACTTTTGCACAAATGTGGCAGATTGATTGAACAGACAAGATATTTGAGGAGGAAGACCAGACAGGAGGTGATAAGGGCCTGAACTAAGGTTGTAGATATATATGTGGAAAGAAGAACTTGGATGTAAGAGATATTGTAGAGGTAGACATGGCAAGATGTAGTCACTGTGGGTGAAGGAAACCAAAGAGTCAAGAAGAGGTAAGATTAACAATCTGAGATATTGGGGTCTTTGACAGAAAAAAGGAAGTTTGGAAGAGATGTAGTTTAGGTGAAAAAGAAAACAAGTTCTGTTTTAGAGAATTAACTGTGAGGAAACATAGGAAGTTTAAAGCAGTAGTCATAACTACAACTATTTGGGATCTAAACTTCTGGTGACCAACTTGGTTATCACACTCTTCGTATAGTTTTCATTATCTCTCATAGAGAAATGATACAAAAATTTCCAAATAAAGGAAGTGTAGGAGTTACTATACAACCCAATGTTCTCTGTTCAGTGTTAGCTGAACAGGATTTTAAAATAGACAAAATAATGCTAACATATGATGATCTTTTCCCTTACTAATAACTAGTTAACTACTTATTCATTATAAGGACATTTTATAAACTGTGACCATAATTTAACAGAAGGTTTCAACAATAAAATCCCTTGACTAATTGGCCAAATTATTTCTGATCTCTTTTGATAGCTATCCTAAAAGGATTTACCTAAGAGTCGTTGTTACATACATATGGGTATATCTACACGTACCTATGATATCCCAAAAATCTTAGTGCAGTTTTAAGATATTAAAGACTTCAAGCATCTTCATATGCTGTCCTACATGCCTAGAACTCTCTCCCTCCTCATCTTTGCTTCCTAACTTCCCTGGCTTCCTCCAAGTCTCAGCTAAAATAATACCTTCTTTATCTAAGAAGGCTTTCCTTATCTCTCTTGATGCTGATCCACAATTTCTCTGATGATTATCTCCAATTTATCTTGGATATATCTTAGTTGTTCATAGTTGCTTGCATACTGTCTGTTCCATTAGACTGTGAGCTCTTTGAGGGGGACTGTCATTTTTCTTTGTATCCCTCACACCTAGCACAGTTGCTGGCACATAGCAGGAACGTAATAAAAGCTTGTTAATTGACTTCCTCAGAATCAGAGAGCTAAGAGAAACTTCAAGGCATCTCATCCAATCTGTATCTAAACAAGAATGCCTGTACATTTCTGACCTCTTCATCACACCCTGAAAAACTCCAACAATGGTAATTCACTATTCTGGCAACCTGTTCTAATTTTGAACACCCCCTTTTTGGTTAAGAAGTATTTCCATAGATCAGTCCTAAAACTGCCTCTTAGCAACTTCAAACTACTGTTTTTATTTCTGCCTCATGGGACTAAGTACAGTAAGCCTTTTCCGTACAACATCCTTTAAATACTTGAAGCACTTTATACACTTTAAATACTATCCTATCCTCCCTGAGTCCTCTTCTCTTTGTTAAACACATAAAACTCATTCAACAATCTTATATTTTGCTCTCCAGTCCATTCATAATCTAGACACCTAGAACACTCCAGCTTTTTTCAATCCTAAAATGTGGTGCTGGAAATAGAATACTCTATATGTGGTACGATTAAGGTGGAATACAGAGGAACCAGCCTCATTATGGTCACTATTGCTTCAAATAATGCAGAAAAACTTGGCTGCCATTCAAACTAATGACTTATCCTGAACTTGCAATCCATTAAAACCTCTAGATCTTTTTTCAAAGCAGCCAGCTGGCAGTTCTTTTGCTCTGACCCTGGAAGCAGGGTTACAGTGAAACTAGGTTTTCAGCCCACAGATCCAAGTGAAGCCTGAAGCTAAATAAGCAGGGTAAGGAGTTCAGGTCAAGGGGAAGTCTGTAGTTCTATCCTTTGAAACTAGTAGAACCTCCCAGACAGCTGACAGGGGCAGGGGTCAACAGCAGGCTACTAGAGAATTGGCAAGTATCCAGTTTTTTGACTAAACCCAGAATGGGCTTGGGTATTTGCACAACTAAGACTCAGAGAGCGCCAATCAGAATTAGACCTAGACCAACCAGCTTAGAGTACACTAAAAGTTTTCAAGTCTGAAGCCTGGGACACCTCCTTTAAGATCTTTGGAGAACAGAGAACTCATTACTAAGAGAAAGCAAGAACAGAACATCAGAGAATACAGATCATGACCAAACTCAATTCCCTCCAAAAGTATGCAGATCCAGATCCAACACAAAGCCCCAATTAGAAAAATAAGAGGGAAAGAGTAAGTAAACAAAAAGACAACCACCTTTAAAGAATTAAAAGGGAACCAGGAACACCCAAGAAACAAAGTGAGAAGACAGTAACTCCACAACAAATATAAGCAAAGAATCAAAGAAAAATATAGCTTGCCCACAAGCCGTGGTTTAGACATACAACTAGAATTCCTGGAATAACATGAGTGAACCGAGATCTCTAGAAAAATTAGGAAAGAAATGGGAGCACTGAACATTAGAATTAATAGCTTGATACAAAACCTAAGACAAATAACAAACTCTCTAAAATTAGACAGACCAAACAGAAATTAATGACTCTAAGGAACAAACAAAAAGATTAAGACAAAAATCAAAAGACTGAAAAAATGGAAGAAAATATAAGCAGTTAATTAATATAAGGGAAGGTGAGAGCGACTATCTTTTTACTCCGCCATCTTGGCTCCCAGAAGCCTAGTTAATTAATATAAAAACCAACAGGCCTTGAAAACAGGTCAAAGAAAATAAAAGATATCTAAGAATCACTGGACTACAAAAAAGTGATACTCCCCCTCCCCCCCCACACATCTGGGATACCACTATATTTCAAGAAGTCATTAAACTGCCCAGAATTATTAAAAGCTGAGGGCAAAAGCCAATCTAAAAAAAATCCATTGATAAGCTCATGAAACAACATCCAAATGAAAAGTATCAAAAAGACCATAGTCAAAATCCAGTGCTTCTAGATCAAAGAGAAAATTAGCCAGAAAGAGAATTTAAATACCAAGGAGTCAAGATCACACAGGATTTGACAGCTACCACTATAAAGATGAGAATGTAGAATACAGTATTCCAAAAGGCAAAAGGTAAAGTAGGTTTACAACCAAGAATAACTTTTCCAGAAAAAAAATTAGGCACAATTAGGGGAGGGGACAGTGTGTGTGGGGGGTGGGGGGAAAGGAGAGCCACGGAGACTTCTAATGAAAGACAGGATTTCCAAATAAACTACTGGTTTTCTTCATCTTCTTTTAAAATGTATACATTTCATCCTTGTGTAGTCCCTATCAAATTTGTTCAGACACTTCCCTTTTTAAGTTTCTCTTCAGAGTTTCTAGCCAGCTTCCAAGTAAAAGGACTATTCAAAATGTAGTGTTCATAAGGTTAATTACTGGTTAAGTTTAGTACAATAAATATCTTCTAAGGCAGTTGTCAGCCTCCAGCAAAACTGCAACAAAAAAAAAAGCTTAAAATGCAATTTGGACATATTTAACAAAACAAAATACAATACAACATATACAATGTTAATTTGTGGTTTTCTAAGTGAATTACCAGCATGCAGGGATGGTTTCTATTTGAATTTGATATCATTGTTATAAAGCATGTGTCAACACTTAAAAATGTCTACAGCACATCCACCTGAAATGTCCAGTGTGGAGTTTATTATGTGGAAATGGAGTTTAAGACAAAGACAAGGACCAAGTATAACGATCTGGGAGTCTGCACAGACCTAGATTTTCATTGAAATGGTCACTGAACTCATAGGAGCTTGATGAAATCAGCAAGAGAGCATGATAAGAAAAAAGAATGTCCAGGACAGAACCTTGAGATGGCCCTACAGTTAGAAGGCATGATATGAATGAGGAAACAGCAAAGCCTAAGAAGAAATGATCTGACAGATAAGACCAATAGAGCACAGTCATACTAGGCTATCTGGGAGAAGAGAGGAGAGGTCAACAATGTCAAATGCCACAGAGATACTGGGAAGAATGAAGACTGAAGTCATCAACCTGAGGAAGAGGAAGATGGGGGGGGGGAGAGAGAGAGAGAGAGAGAGAGAGAGAGAGAGAGAGAGAGAGAGAGAGAGAGAGAGAGAGAGAGAGAGAAGGAAAAACTCAAAAGAATTCTACTATGCACCTGATACACCAAAGATTTTCTCCCCCTTCCCCAGCCTGTTTGGACTTATTCTGAAAGATCTTGAAGAGGAGAGAGTAACCCAGTCAACAACAGAGTGGATGTTCTTTATCATAACAGATGTTAATATGAGAATCCCCATTGCTACTACCAGGGATTTCAGCAGAGATGGACGTTACATGTTCCAAGTTCTCCAACTTAGAATTATGAACACATTTTGAAGAAAAAATGGGAATTCCATTCTATAACACTACTATTGTTGTCTTGTGTTATACTGTGGCCTTGTGCATGGGGCTCTAGGAATCTAACTATACTTTTAAAAATACTGCTAGTATAGGACAACAGATAAATGAAAAAGCATTTATTAAGTGTTTATTACATGCCAGGCACTGTGTTTGGAGATACAAGTATAAACAAGCAATACAGTCCATAACTTCAAAGAGTTTAAATTCTAAATGGGAAGGGATTACATATAAAGGAGAGCTGGTGGTGATGGAAATGGTAGTGATGGTAAAAAAAACCAAACTAAAACAAAACCAAACCGAATTTCCAGGCAAGAAAAGGAGAAAGATCAACTATCAAAACCCAAGGTCTTAGGGAGAGAACCCACACTCCAGCAGGAGAGGGATAACGAAAACTGTCCAGAGTACAGGTGACATGATTTGGAAATGGATTGGATGTACATTCTCAGTTTCAAACATCTGAGTTACAAGTGAAAAGGTCCCCTAGTTAGAAGCTAACTTCGTATTAGGGTTTTTGGTTTTCAAACAATTCAAGTATAAGAATTAACACAAAAATTAAAGCAGATTGGGTTTCTTTACTTGTCTGCTGTATTTTCTCATATTTATTCTTTCTTGTACTTTTATTTATTTTGTTATTTGTATGGCCACAGTGATCTATCTGAGGGTATACTGACAGAAAGTTAAGAAATGACTTCTATAACACTAACTAGTCATTTCCTGTCAACTGAAATATAAACAACTTCAATTTCCGTGATTTTGGGGGCTGCTGCTTGCTACGTCCAGTGCCTCTTGGCTCTTTTCTTGAAGTAAGTAATCATGATATAGGTATAATGCTTCTGGTGTAGTCTACAACCCATTGTTGTTTCTCAGCTTTTACTCTTGAACCCTATTTTCCCACGCATTTTTTTATCCCTCCCACACATAAAACTCACTAAATATTGAAGTAGAAGGTGATTTAATTTGGAGGATTTTATCAAGTTCCTTAAAGATTTCTTTACTTTTCCATCATCTTGCAACAGTTTTCACAGTGGTCTTTTTGCAACTGTTTATCATAAGCAATGTGACAGACGACCAAAACTCCTATGAATGACTTCTTGTTGTTTTTGGACACACAATAAAGCCAACTCTATTAGCTCTTTTATTAGTATCTCCAGAAGGGCCTGTAAGCCATCCTTCTATTTAACTGCATTTTGTCTTATATTTTCATTTACAGCAAGAATGTCAAGATTAACACAATTCTACTCCTTCACTTATATGTCCAATCTTTCACTACTGGACAAGGATCTCACATTTATAGTAATAATAACTAAGTTAATGATTGTTGACAACCGAAAAACAGCATGATTTTTAGCTTCCTCTGCCCCTTATCACAGCAGAAATAAAAGGAACTTTGCATACGGCTGAAGTTCATTACATTTTTTTCTACAATGTATATTGTCTATTATCCAGGCTGTGACATGCAAGTGAAGGACTAATTCATAGTTGGTCCATCAACATATATGACTTGGAGAAATAACTGAAAATAGGTGATTAACTGGTCCCAAATGAAATAAGAGACCAAGTTACATTTCCTTTGGGAAATAACATAGAGCCTCTAAAGTTTCTCCCTCAAACAATCAACAATTATTTATTACATACTTACTATGTATCAGGCATGGTGCTAGGTGCTGGGGATAGAAGTAGTCAGTAAATAAACATTTAACAGTGCCAGGCGCTGAGCTAAACACTGGGGATACAAATAAAAAAAGGTAATCCCTGCTCTGAAGGAGCTAACAGTGTAATAGGAGAGACAACATGTAAATAACTACATTCAAACAAGAGATCTACAGGAAAAGTTGGAGATAATCAACAGAGGGAAAACACTAGAATTAAGAGGGATAATTATGAGGTAGAGATGGAGAGGGAGAGCAGTCCAGGCATGAAAGACAGCCAATGAAAATGCTAAGACCTAGGAGATGCAGTATCTTCTGAGAGGAATATCAAAAAGAACAGTATCACTAGTACACTGGGGTGGGTAGTAAGAGAAGACTGGGGGAAGGAGAAGGTCTTTTGAAAGTCAAACCAAGGATTTTTATATTTCATCCTAGAGGTGACAGGGAACCATTAAGAGTTTATTGACTGCGGGTGGGGTTGGGGGTGAGAGGTGGGGAGCAGGTGGGCAGGCCAGGTAGAGAAGACTGACATGGGCAGACTTGTGCTTTAAGAAGATCACTTTGAACATAGTAGTAAATGACTATCTACTATCTGATAAACCCAAAGACCCCAGCTTCTGGGATAAGAACTCACTCTTTGACAAAAACTGCTGGAAAAACTGGAAAAGAGTAAGGCAGAAATCAGGCACAGACCAAAATCTCACACCATATACCAAAATAAACTCAAAATGGGATCATGATTTAGATGTAAAGGCTGATAAGCAAACTGGGAGAGCAAGGAATAGTTTACCTGGCAGATTTATGGGGAACAGAAGAATTTATGATCAAACAGGAGATAGAGAACATTATGAAATGCAAAATGGATAATTTTGATTACATTAAATTGAAAGTTTTTGCACAAACAAAGCCAATGCAACCAAGATTAGGAGGGAAGCAAAAAACCAGGAAAGAAATTTTACAACCAATGTCTCTGATAAGGAATTCATTTCTAAAATACATAGAGAAGTAAGTCTAATTTATAAGAATACACGTCATTCCTCAATTGATAAATGGTCAAAGGATATAAACAGGCAATTTTCAGATGAAGAAATTAAAGCTATCTATAGTCATATGAAAAAATGCTCTAAATCACTATTGATAGAGAAACCCAAATCAAAACAATTCTGAGGTACCACACTCACACCTATCAGATTGGCCAATATGACAAAACAGGTAAATGATAAATGTTGGAGAAGATGTGAGAAAATTGGAACACTAATGCCTTGTTGGTGGAGTTGTGAACTGATCCAACCATTCTGGAAAGCAATTTGGAACTATGCCCAAAGGGCTATAAAAATGTGCATACCCTTTGACCCAGCAATACCACTTCTAGGGCTGTATCCCAAAGAGATCATAAAAATGGGAAGAGGACCCACATACACAAAAATATTTACAGCAGTTCTTTTTGTGGTGGCAAAGAATTGGAAAGTGAGGGGATGCCCATCAGTTGGGGAATGGCTGAACAAGTTGTGGTATATGAAATGTAATGGAATACTATTGTGCTATAAGAAATGATGAGCAGGAAAACTTCAGAAAAACCTGGGAAGACTTGTATGGACTGAGTGAAATGAGAAGAACCAGGAGAATGTTGTACACAGTAACAGTCATGTTGTGTGATGACTAACTTTGATAGACTTAGCCCTTCTCAGTAATGCAAGTATCTAAGACATCTCCAAAAGTCTCATAATGGAAAATGCTATCCACATCCAAAGAAAAAACTATGGAGTTTGAATGCAGATCGAAGCACACTATTTGCTACTTTTTTTTCCCTTCTGTTTTGTTTTGTTACAAATATAAAATCAAGAGACCCTGGCGACAGATTAGGGGAAATTCAGTTTTAGCCGTGTTGAGTTTAACATGTCTAGTGAAAAAAGAACAAAAGTATAAAGTGATCCCTACTCACAATGAGTTTACATTCTAATGGGGGAGACCACAAGTACAAATAAAAATACATATAGCATAAAAATAGTTAACACACACATACAAGTCATTAAATATAAGGTTCTATGGAAGGGAGGGCACTAGCAGTTTGGGTGAATCAAGAAAGATTTCATGCAGAAGATGGTATCTGACCTGCATCTTAAATGAAGAAAGGATTCCCTGAGGCAATGAGAATGCATTTCAGGCATGGGAGATAGTTACTGCAAAGGCATGGAGAGAGAAGATACAGAATCATGAATGAGGACAAGAAAGAAGGTAAGTTTGGCAGGAGATAGCCGATGGATAATCCAAGCACTACACTGGTATCCATCAATGTCATAAGATCCTCAATACAAAAGGAGGACTCAAATGTCGAGGATTTACAGGACATGAACAAGAGTTACATGGAATAGAAAGACACAAGTAAAAATGCAACCTATAAGTATTCACTATGATAAGACTACAAATACTTAAAAATATCCAACATTAAAACCACATTGAATATAATTTAATCCTTTTCGATGATTCAAGAAACTTCAAGATATTACATTGAATCACCCCCTAACTACTGTACTGTGTATGTGACCAAGTTCAGAAAGACTGATTATATCTATATATGCCTACATATATGATCATTTGCCATGACCCTTACCTTTAGACAAATAATTTAAAAAATCACCCAACGCACACACCCTTCTATATATCCTGTTTGAATTACTACAGAGCCTATAACCTCTCTGAGTTCAAATTCATTTAAATCAAACATTTATTAAACATCCATTAATGCAATGCACTTTGCTACACGCTGGTGATTCAAAGATAACAATGAAATATTCCATGCTCTCTGGGAGTCTACATTCTATCAGAATTCATCAAAAATGGTTCATATTACATTGGAGCACACAGAATTTCTGGCAATCTCTTCTATTTCTACAATGAACAGGATTTTAAAATATAAAATTCCTCCAAAATGAAGGCAATAAGTATATATAGTTTTAAGGGGAAGGGACAATTTTTTTACACTGAAGGTCTATGATAAAGTATTCACACACACACACACACACACACACACACACACACACACACACAAATTTGCTTTCTGGAACATTTTCCACATTTTTACCAGAAGGAGAGAAAAAGGAAAAGAGAAAGACAAACAAGAAGAAAAAGAAGAGGAGGAAGAAAGACAGAAATAGCAAGACAAAGGAAATGGAATGATAAAGGAATAAAATGATAACAGACATAAGGAATAATAAAAAGGTAAGGTTTAAGATTATTAATCAAACTTAAATCATGGTAGTAGATGAAGTATAGTAAAATATTCTCCTCATGCTCTGAATTTGTCATAAACACAAGTATCACAATTCATGTTACTTTTGTAGATACTCAGAAAAGCCAATTAATATCTAGTCAGAAAAAGATGGCTACCTGTCTTTTTCCAATCAGTATTCGCTAAAAATCTTCTCTGCATTAATTTAACTAAGTATGCATTGCTCCAGTGCAATAAATATTAATAATTACAACTCAAGACTAAGGCTGCAATTATGCCACCTCTCAAGTCTTTGTCCTTTGTCCTCTGGCTACCTTGGCTTTCATCCCTTCCCTCTCCAGTCATACGCTAGCAACTAGGTTATTTATAATCCTCAGGCTTGGGAACACAGCCCAAAAGAGGCTTTAAAGTGGTAAAGGTAGGGTGAGGCACCACAAAGAAGAAGTAAAATAAATAAATAAAAGTGCTACCCATTTAACCAATAGATGAATAGTGAAGACAAGTTTGTCAAGTGGAGCACTCTTACTGCATTTGGATTTGAACAGGGCTGAAAATTAGTGATCAAGTCTATAATTCTGGCAAAGTCTTGCATGTCTCTCTGTGTGGCTTTAATTTTACCAAAATGATAAGTTAAAATTTATAATATAGGATAAGGTCTCTTATCCAAATTTCTCTAGCTGCTTTAAAAATACCTAACTGCTGCCTGTTGATAAACACTGATCCCTCCCTCCACCCCAATATAAAGGATTTTCCAAAAACCAGTGCAGGTTTAAAACTACACTGAGACTTTAATAACACCCTCTATATCATAAAGTTTCCATTCAGCCAAGTCTGGTCCCTTCCTCTCCTCCAAACTTCAGAAAAACAATCCCTTTGACAGTATAGTGCACTATATAAAAGATATTCATGAAATTTCATAAAATTTTAGATACCATCTCATTCCATACCTCACAAAGTACCTGTAATCAGTAAGAGACAGACATTAATATGATCAATCAAACCTGCCCTCATCTGTATCACCTATGCAGCAGTGTCACCTAAGTGAAGTAGAAAGAGCTCTGAACTTGGAAAGGGTCTGGTTTGAATTTTAACTCTGGTAGTTATCTGTGCAACTTTATACAAAGCATTTAACTTCTCGGGGTCTCATTTTCTTCATAAGTAAAATGTTAGACCAAATGATATCTAATGTCTCTTCTGGATCTCAACTTTATTATGCCAAGTGAGTTTGCTTCTCTGCCATTACACAAGTTAGAAATCAGCGAGCGCCCTCAAGGAAGAAAGGAGGTTGTGGAGAGGATTTTTTGGGTAGTCTAGGGGGTTTCTCATCAAATAGTTTGCTTTTTCTTTTTAGTAGCTTTCAAAACCTTTTCCCAAAGGTTGAGATGGGGAAAGTTGTTTCTGTAGAGGCTCAGTAATGCAGGGGGAAAAAATTAAGGGATACATTCAAGTAAAAGAACAACTTATTGGTCTTCTTCCTTAGAGAAGTACAAAATACTGGCCCCACTGGGCTTAATTCAACAAATACTAAAATATTTTTTACTTCTAAAACATTACGAATTTCTGAAAAGGAATGGGAGTGAAAGTGTAGGAAAGAGAAAGAAGATGGTAAAATTTGAAAAGGGAGAGTGAAAAGGGGAGATAGCATATGAGGAAGAAGAGGAAAATAAAGGAAAATAAGGGACAGGAGGTTCTGAGGCAAATGTTAGAAGGTAAACTATATTTGTTCACTTTCCAAGTCAGGTATAATCTGCATTTATTACTATCTTTTAAAATATGAATTGCCTCATGAAGCACCATTAACAGTTGTACAACTTCTTAGATAAATGTGATGGCCAGGTCAGCTTTCCAGGGAAGAAATTATTTTTTAAGTTGCAAAAGTAGTAACTTGAGTTTGATCTTAACCATAGAATGAATTTTAGAGCTGGATCTGGTCAGAGGTTCCTGGCTCTCTAATGAACTGGTCAAACCTCAAATATCTTCTCTAGTGTTCCCTTACATGAAGTTGGTTGGGCCTCTTCCCCTTCTTCCTCACTTTAAAGTATTTAGATGAGTATTTAAGGGTTCAGTAGAACACTTTTGCTCATGACTGATTTTGCGTGTACACTTCAAGCAGTGAGCAGACAATTCTAATTTTTACTTTCCTCCCTGAGGTTCTTACAAACAATTATATCTGTTTACAAAATCCGAAGAATGTAAAATTATATATACTGAGAGGATCACCTAAACACAGTAGATGCTTCTTAGGGCATTTTTTTTTTAAAAGAAGGCAGTACATAAATGCCAGAAGACAGTAGTATTTTTACTTCTAATAGAACGATATGATTAAAAACATTAAGTATAGTTTAAGTTAACATTTATTTTTAAAAGTTAAAGTAGCAAATGGGGCAGCTACGTGGTGCACTGAATAGAGCACTGGGCCTGGGATCAGGAAGATCTGAATTTAAATCCGGCCTCAGATACTTGCTAGCTGTGTGACCCTGGACAAACCACTTAAACCCAATTTGCCTCAGTTATTCATCTGTAAAATGAGCTGGAGAAGAAAACAGCAAATCACTCCAGGATCTTTGCCAAGAAAACTTGTCCATGGGGTCATGTAGAGTGAGAAACAACTGGAAAACAAAGTAGCAAATAGACCCTGCCCTCAAGGAGTTTCTAGTTAAATGGAAGGGGGACAGAATAGGGAAAACTATGTATAAACAAGTAACACAGAATATGATTAAATGCAAAAAATGGCACTTCAGCAATACTTCCTGTATTTGACTCAAGTCACTTTTTTCCTTTTCTCCAAAATCAAGCCAGCCTAGGCATTTCCATCCTCAGTGAGAACAAAGCAATATTTTTTTTTTGCCCACTGCGCATCATTAGATTCAACAATGCTGAATACTAAGGGTTTATATAATATTTTACTTCTCTGCACATTAATTTGATTTTGCTCCTGGTTATTCAGATGGTGATTATGAAAATGTCAAATGTCACTATAAAAACTGTGTAATGTATGTGACTACAGGTTGAGAAATTTGGCACATAACAAATACCTAGAAAGACATGATCAAATGACCAAAATTATACACTGCAAAAGCACATTATCACCCTATCCTTCCAAAATAAATAAATCCCTGTACTACAAATATGAAACCCAAAATATCTTCAAAAATTCAGTAAACTCAAATGTAATGAGATTATCATTATAAACAAAAATAATCACCCAGTCACAATGCTGACCCATACGTTTTTTTTTTTTTGGTGAGGCAACTGGGGTAAAGCGACTTGCCCAGGGTCACACAGCTAGTGAGTGTTGTGTGTCTGAGGCCGCATTTGAACTCAGGTCCTCCTGACTCCAGGGCCAGCACTCTATCCACCTAGCTGCCCCCCTGACTCATTCATTTTTAAGAATGACTTTTTTTTAAAACATCTTGTCATATCAAATAGTTACATCTAATCTTTGTGGAACGAAAAGTTCTCAAAAACAGAGACCTAAGTATATAAGATATCAAGACCATGTAATAAGAGGATAAAGTACATTATTATGCCTCTTACCCTGCCTGCTAGTGGAACTGTTGAACATACACCGCTCTCGGACCTGGAGATGTGTTTACGTATTCTGATACTGTTAGATAAGCTATAAAAAGCAAGCATTTCATCCATCTTGTGTAACAAATCTACCATATATTAAACAAACAAAAAGAGCAGAAGAGTAAAGCTATCTAAGGTAGACGATTTCTGATTCAACCAAATGTATGATCAAAAGAATTAGAACAATAAGAATAAAACCCTAATGACCAGGGTAGCAACTCTAGCTTTTTGAGTGCTATGAATCCTAAATTTTTAAAATTAATTATAATATTTAATCAATGGTAATCTACCTTGTATTCCTCCCACTACATGCCCACCCCTTCCTCTAATAAGAAAACAAGAAAAACAAGAGTTACAGATACATATAGCCAAGCAAAACAAATTCTCACATTGGCCACGTCCAAAAAAGATACTCTCTCAATCTACACGCTAAGTCTATCACCTTTCTATTTGGGGGTAGGTAGCATATTTAAATCATGGTGAGTCCTCTGGAATTGTGATTAGAAATTTTATTGATCAGAGTACTTCAGACTTTCAAAGTTGGTTATCTTTACAGTACTGTTGTTACTGTATGATTGGTCTATCACAACCACATGCCATAACACTTGTTGATGGATACCCCCTCATTTTCTAATTCTTTGCCACTGCAAAAGGACTGCTATAAAAGTTTTTTGCATATGGGTCCTTTTCCTCTTTCTTTGATCTCTATGAAGTATAGACATAGTAGTGGTATTGCTAGGTCAAAGGTTATGCATAGTTTAATAGCTTTCTGGGCACAGTTCCAGAATGGCTGTACCAGTTTACAGCTCTACCAAGAGTGCATTAATGTACCTGTTTTTCCACCACTCCTCCATTATTTGTCATTTTCCATTTATATTGACTTTGCCAATCTTAGGGGTGTGAAGCGGTACATCAAGAGTTTTTAAAATTTGCATTTCTTTAATTATTGGTGATTTAGAGCATTTTTTTCCCACATGTCTATTGGTAGCTTGGATTTCTTTTTCTAAAAACTTTTTATATGCTATGAAAATGTATCAATTTGGGGATGGCTCAGTCTTATAAATATAAATCATCAGGTCCTTAAAGATCATGAAACTTTATCAAAGAACTTTGCTGTAAAGATTTTTTTCCCCCATCTACTTGCTTCTCTCCTAATTTTAG
The DNA here is from genome assembly GCF_003287225.1 of Phascolarctos cinereus. Taxonomy (NCBI): domain Eukaryota; kingdom Metazoa; phylum Chordata; class Mammalia; order Diprotodontia; family Phascolarctidae; genus Phascolarctos; species Phascolarctos cinereus. The sequence goes on from NW_027556098.1 coordinate 111,470,584, forward strand.
CTGCACTGGATGTCTGTGCAAAAACAACTTAAAATTTTACATAATAAAAATCATCCATTTTATCATTTGTGATTTTCTTTATTTCTTATTTGGCCATGAATTCTTCCCCTATCCATAAATCTGAAGGTAATTTCTTCTTTGCTATTCTGTTTATGATGTTACTCTTAACAGCTTTTGTTAAATACCTAGGCTCTAATTGCAGTAGCTGGGATCTTTGGGCTTATTAAACACTAGGCTATTATATTCATTTTTGTCTGTATATTATATACCTAATCTATTCCAATTACCATCATCATCAGTACCATTTATATAGTGCTTACTATTTGCCAAGCACCACACTAAGTGCTTTATAAATATTATCTCACGAGCTTCAATACACAGGTAAGCACTATTATTATCCTCATTTTACAGTTAAAGAGACTGAGGCAAAGGTTAAATAACTTGTCCAAGGTCAAAGAGCTAGTCTTTGAGGCTGTACATGAACTCAGGTTTTCCTGACTCCAGGTTAAGTTCTCCATCCATTGTGCCATATAGACGCCAAGATCAACCTCTCTATTTCTTAACCAGTACCAGAATGTTTTGATAATTATTGGTTTGTAGTATAGTGTGAGGTCTGGTACTGTAAGGCTCCCTTCCTTTCCACTTTTTTTCATTATTTTCCATGGGATCTTTGACCTATTATACTTCCACGTGAATTGGGCCATTTTCCCCCTACTTCTATAAATTAATCCTTTGGCAATTTGATGTTTATGGCATTGAGCAAGTTAGTTAATTTAGTACTGCCATTTTTATTATATTGGCTTAGCTAACTCATGAACAATTAATATTTCACCAATTAATGAGATCTCTATTTGTGTAGTTATAGTCATGTAATTCCTGTGTGTGTGTTGACAAGTAGACTCCCAAGTGTTTTATACTTTTGGTAGTTATTATAAATAGCACTTCTCTGCCTTTAGATTTTGTTATTAACATACAGAAAAGCTGATGATTTATGTGAGTCTATTTTATATTCCGCAACTCTGTTGAAGTTGTTAATTCTTTCAATTAATTTTTTGGTTGACTCTCTAGGATTCTCTAAGTGGACTATGATATTATTTACAAAAGCAGTAACTTTGTTTCCTCTTTGAAGGAAAATTTTCAAACTAACTCACGACTTTTTAAAATTGAAGTTAAACAAGTTACTTGCACTCAGGGAATGACACCACTTTTCTGAAGCTTGGTAGGAACAATGCATATATCAAAACTGTCAAAATATAAATTGGACATGTATATGCTGTGTCCATTTAATTAAAGCTATTTCTTCCTCCCTGAAAATATATATAAACAAATACAGTGGCCAAGTGCAACGATTTGGAAAGGATGATCTTGGTTAAGAACTGTCAAAAATGGACAGATGTCCCATATGGATGTCTCAAGAAATAATTCTTTGCCTTTTGTAAAACTCCTCCCGCCTTACCTCTTTTCAGCTTACTTATATAATTCTACACCACCATCCTTTCAGATGGCGAGGAACACAGGAATACTCTGCAATAGAGTCTCAGTTTATATTATTCTTTCTGCTTAAAATCCCCTCCTTTTGGGGCAGGTAGCCACCTAGCTAGCAGTGGATAGAGCACTGGCCCTGAAGTCAAGAGGACCTGAGTTCAAATCCAGCCTCAGACCAAACTTGACACTTACTAGCTGTATGACCCTGGGCAAGTCACTTAACCCCAACTACCTAAAAAAAAAAAATCCCCTCCTTTTCAAAGTGACAAGATCTTACCCTTTCCAAAAAATACTAATAATAGACTACTATGTGAATCAACATGGACAAAGTAATATATAATATATTCCATAATACATTAACAACAGACAATAAATACTTCCTTTAATCCTTTAAACTGGAGAGAAAAAAAAAAGAGAAAAGGGAGAAACTTAGGAGTTTGTCATATTTTCTCAATTTCTCATTTCATATCAGAGAGAGGCAGGATAGTACAACAGAAAACATACTGGATTTGGATTTCAAGGGCCAGATCCACAACTGTTGATGCTTCCATTTGCTCATCAATAAAATGTAGATAATCCAGCATAGGGATGTCATAAGGATAAAAAAAAAAATCTAAAAGCATCATAACCTATAAAATTTTATTAAAAAGTAACATGGTTTTATTATAATTAGCACCACCATATTATAATATGTCTTACTCTGAGTCAGTGATTCTTAAAGGACCTGTTTCCCTCTATTTATATTTTTCACATGCATTACAATCATACCTACCTTCTCTCCACTGGAGTAGAAGAAATAACGCAATCGGACTATGTTACAATGATCTAGCTTTCTCATGATCTGGAGCTCTCTGTTCTGAAAAAAGAGACATGGAACAATATTAGAAAAGGGAAACTAACAAAACACGATGCACTGTAAAATGTTGATTCAGAAAACAGCAAGCACTACAAATAGCCTAGTCTTATGATACTTGCTGTCAACAATACAACCTTTCTAAACTATACTTGAAAATGAAATGTCTCGAACAATAATGAACAAATAAAAGAAATCTGGCTATCTTTTCACTTATAAAACTAGGGATTAAAGAAAAATTTTACAGAATCAAGTTTTACAACATACTTTATTCTCCTATAAACTGAAAAATCTGAAAGAACTTTGTAGTAAAAGAGTTTTATTTTAGTTCAGAGCTTTTGGTGAATATGTTAAGATGCTGGACTTAGGAAATGAAAATTACTGATGCTACTAGGAATTACAGGTTTCCACTTTTAGTTGTCCCAAAGTCATACTGTCTCTTTATTAACAGGAAAAAAACTCCTTGCTCCTGGTGAAGAAACACTGGTCCTTATATTGTTGCAGTTAAAAGAGCTTTGGGAGAAAAAACCTAAGAAGCGGGTGCGGATTACCCCGCAGACTGCACCATGGGTCAACTTGATGGCAAGATCATCGTTCTAACTGCTGCTGCTCAGATGATCGGTTGGGCAGCTGCCTTAGCCTTTACCAAAGAAGGGCCAAATCATAGCAACAGATATCAACGAATCCAAACTTCAAGAGCTAAATGAGCATCCATGCATTCAAACTCGAGCTCTTAATGTGACAAAACTGAAAGACTTGATGTTCTTTTTGATGTTGCTGGGTTCATCCATCATGGAAATATCCTGGAATGTGAAGAAAAAGACTGGAAATTTACCATGAATCTGAATGTCCGAAACATGTTCTTGATGATTAAAGCATTAATATTCCCAAAATGCTTGCCCAGAAATCTGGCACCATTATCAACATGTCTTCTGTGGCTTCCAGTCTCAAAGGAGTTGTCAACAGATGCATATACAATACATCCAAAGCAGTGGCGATTCGACTGACGAGATCCGTGGCTGCTGATTTCATCCACCAGGGTTATCAGGTGCAACTGTGTGTGTCCTGGAACTATTGATACACCTTCTATGAATTTCAGAATCTAGGCTAGCCCAGACCCCAAAAAGGCAATGGATGATTTCTTAAAGATAGGAAGAATGGCAACCGCAGAAGAAGTAGCCCTGTTGTGTGTGTACTTGCCATCTGATGAATCTGCTTACATGACTGGTAATGAAATCATCACTGATGGAGGCTGGAGCTTGTGATTTCTATATTGTAACAATGGAAAAGAAGCCTCTTCCTAGTTACACTGGGCTTGGACATGAATAGCAAACACCGAACAAATTTACGTAGCACTTTATAGTTTTAAAACGATATGTTTAAATTTCGTTGCTACATAACAATGTTGAATTTAATTAGTAATTTTTTTTTATTCTTCATATGAACATAATGAAAGTGATAGTAAAAATTGATTCAATTAGAAGGTATCCAAACTATTACACAAATCTGAAATGTTCTTGGTCTTCTTCTGTCTCAACAAAAAAAAAGAGAAAAAGAAAAAGAAAAAATCCTCAATAGTATGGCAAAAGACACACTGTGGTAATCTCATTCCTGCTACTATTTGGAATTCTGCACTGGACTAGGCTAGCTGCTCAGTAACAAGGACGGCATTACAGAAGCCTAAAAAATTTATATCTCTGATGTTTCAGATATTATATACTAAGTTTACTCCTCACTTTGTTATAAGAGCATAATTTCATATGCATTTACAGTGATGCCTTCATTACAGCAGTATTCTGATGATATATATCAGAAACACTGTTACTAGATATTAAAAAAAGATAAAACTGTAAACATGAGAATATATTCAGCAAAAAAGGAGACAAGGGTTGCCATGAAAAATTCAATTAAACAAACATTTACATGTTTGTACAGAATACTAGCACATCTGGAAGAACACATACACATGTACATACATGCATACATGCTTGTACTGCTGTGTATCTTGTGCAAGAAATGGGATGGATTAAGGACAGAAGAGGCGGACTGCCTGGGCAGATCTGGAACAGGGCACGGTGGAATCCATGGCCTGCAAGAAGCCAGTGACAGGTAAGCACGTGAATCTCTGCCCCTAAAAGATCACTAAAGTATGCCTCAAAATGCTGAAGGTAAGCAAGCTTGGAAAAAGATGATGAACCATTTGTTCTTACATCAATTCTAATTATTCTAAAAATTTTAAATCAGATTGAAATTTAGAGCTGCCTTAAGCATAATGTTGTTTTCTATTTTAGTAAGGTGGAAGAGCTGCCTTTGGAAGAAAAGGCATGCAAAGGTACCTGGAGATAGTGAATAAGCACTAATTTTGCCTGGAATTATTCCTGTTTATTTTCAACTAGATGAAGACACACAGAAGTTTGGTAGACTTTTGTCCTATGCAGTCATACGATGAATACTGTGATTTACATGATTGATGAAGATTTTCTTCCTTTTATTTTTTTATATATGACTTTGTCATATAGAACCTTCATTCACAGAGGAATCACTAATCAAACTTATAACTGTAATTTGAAATTCTGAGCTAAAGAAGGCAAGAGTTATAATTGTTCCTACGTGGTCATAAAAGCTTTTGTGGAAAGCCTAAGTACTGATGCAGTACGGCAGAGGAAAAAAGTTGTTGAATTTGCAGTCAGTATACTGAGTTTTTCTCCTGCTTCAATTTTGTCTTTATATCCTCAGATAACATGCTTAATACTTTTGATTGATGGTACCTCCCTGCAACAAACACTGTAAAGCTCAAATGAGAATGTATACAAAGCCTCAGATTCCTCCACTTGAACTGATGTCTATCTCCTTAATTCTTATAGAGGACTGTGATTTACTTGTTGCTTTAAGCCTTCATATGCTGTTATTCTTTAGTATTGTGGTAAAAATGGCCAAGAGTGGGAGGAGCCAAAATGGAAGAGCAAAGGCAGAGATTCACCTGAGCTCTCCCAAATTCCCTTTCAAATAACATTGAAATAATGCCTCAAAATGAATCCTGGAGTGGTAGAATCAACAAAAGGAAGAGGTGAAACAAATTTCCAGTCCTAGACAACTTAGAAGGGTGACAGGAAAGGCCTGTCTCACTGGGGTGAGAGTGGAGCTCAGTACAGTGCAGGCTGTGACCAAGAAAGTCAACAGCAGGTGTTGGGAGTGATTATATAGGTAGAGACAGTAGCTTCTGGAGCAGTGGGACAACTGGTCAGAAAGTGATTACAGGGGACCCTTTGCTGGCCCCAGAGGCAGGACTCTGTTGTACTGCTCATACTGGTTCTAGGTTTCAGTCCCAGAACAGAGAGGAGCACCAGGAGGAGTAGAGATGCAAGTAATAGTTCCAGGGTAGGAAAAAAGCATACTTATAGGTTGCTCACAGACCAGAGCACGGGCCAGTAGAGCAGTCACCACCCCTCTCCTTAGATCATACCACCTTTGAAGAACTAAAAACTAACAGACACCTAGAACTAGCTTTGAAAACAGCATCAGGAAAAATCTGAGGCTCCCTCTATCCCAGGAACAGAGCCCAATTTCAACATAAAATTAAAAGTCAATAAAATAAGCTAGAAAAGTAAGTAAACAACAAAAAGAGAACCTGACAAGAGAAAGTTACTACAGTGACAGGAGAGATTAAAAAAAAAAACTCAGAAGAAAACAATATTAAAGAGCTACATCCAAAGCTTCAAAGAAAAATGTGAATTGGTCTCAGGATGAAAAACAATTCCTAGAAGAGCTCAAAAAGGATTTTAAAAATCAAATAATAGAGTTAGAGGGGAAATTAGGTAAAGAAATGAAATTGATGTAAGAAAACCATGAAAAAAAAAGTCAAAAGCTTGGTAAAAGCACAAAAATTACTTAAGAAAACCAGAATAGACCAAATGGTAAAAGAGGCACAAAAATTCACTGAAGAGAACTTCTTAAAAAGCAGAACTGACCAAATGGAAAGGGAGACTCAAAATCTCACTGGAGAAAATAATTCCTTACAAATTAGAATTGGGCAAATGAAGCTGATGTCTCCATGAGACATCAAGAAACAATAACAGGCTGAGCCAATATAATAAAAATTACAGTTCTATCTAAATTAATTTACTTACTTAGCATCATACTAATCAAACTACCAAAAAATTATTTTCTAGAATTAGAAAAAATAGTAACAAAATTCATGTGGAGGAACAAAAGTTCAAGAATAGCAAGGGAATTAAGGAAAAAAATGTGAAGGAAGTAACAGCACCAGATCTCAAATTATATTACGAAGCGGTAATCATCAAAACAATCTAGTACTGGCTAAGTGGATCAGTGGAATAGATTAGGTATACAACATACAGTAGTAAATGACCATAATAATCTAGCATTTGATAAACCCAAAGATCTAAGCTTTTGGGACAAGAACTTAATATCTGACAAAAATTACTGGGAAAACTGGAAAGCAGTTTAGCAGAAATCAGATATAGACCAACCTCTCATACAGATAAATTTAAAATGGGTACATGACTTACACATAAAGGATGGTACCAAAAGCAAACTATGAAAGCATGGAATAGTTTACTGTCCAATATATGGATAAGAGAAGAATTCATGATGAAACAAGATAATGAGCATTCTAGGATATAAAACAGATAACTTTGATTACATGAAATTTAAAACCAATGCAGCCTAGATTATTACAAGAAAAGCATTAAACTCGGGGTGTGTGTTGGGAGGGGAAATTTACAGCAAGTTTCTCTGATAAAAGCTTAATTTCTCAAATATACAGAGAACTTAGCAAATTTATAATGGTACAAGTAATTCCCCAACTGATAAATGCTCAAAGAATATCAACAGACGGTTTTCTGAAGAAATCAAAATGCTCTAAATCACTACTGATTAGAGAAATGCAAATTAAAACAAATCTGAGATGCCATGCCACACCTATCAGATTGGCTAATATGACAGAAAAGGAAAACGACAAATATTGAAGGGGATATGAAAAAATTGGGACATGAATGCACTGCTGGTAGAGCTGTGAACTGATTCAACTATTCTGGAGAGCAATTTGAAACTGTGTCCAAAGGGCTATAAAACCATGCATACCCTTTGACCCAGCAATGCCACCACTAGGTCTATATCCCAAAAAGAAATAAACAAATACAAAACAAAAAAGGGAAATGGAAAAGAACCTACATGTACAAAAAAAACCACCATTTATAGTGCTCTTTTTGTGTTGGCAAAGGACTGGAGATTGAGGGGATACCCATCAATTGGGGAATGACTGAACAAGTTGTGTTACATGATTGGGATGGAATATTACGGTGCTATGAGAAATGACAAACAGGATCCTTTCAGAAAAAAACCTGGAAAGACTTACATGAACTAATGCAAAGTGAAATAAGCAGAACCAGAAGATCATCGTACAGAATAACAGCAATATTGTATGATGATCAACTGTGAATGACTTAGCTAGTCTCAGCAATACAATGATCTAAGAACTTAGGACGAAAAATGCTGTCTCCAGAGAAAGAACTGATGGAGTCTGAATGCTGACTGAAACATTCTGAAGCATTTTTTTCACTTTACTTTTCTTGTGTTTTTTTAGTCTTGTTTTCTTTTACAACATGACTAATATGGAGACATGTTTTGCATGATTGCACATTTATAGCCTATATAAAGTTGGTTGTCTTCTCACTGAGTGGGAGAAGGTAAGGAGGGAAGAATCTGGAGCTCAAAATTTTAACAGATGAATGTTAAATAGTTTTATATATAATTGGAAAAAAAATTTTTTTTAAAAAGATAGTTAATACTAACTTTCCCTTCTCCTTGTATTTTTAAGAGTTCCTGGTCCAAAGGTCTTCTTGTTGTTGTTGTTGGGTTTTTTTTTCCACTAAAGGAAATGTGACAAATTGGTCACATCCTTTTTGGAATGAAAGAACTAAGGCTAGAGAGTTGAGAAAACACAAGAACATATAAATATTCCAGATCCAAATATTATACAGGTTCTACATTTTGGTTATAATAGATCCAAAGGTACTCAAAATTCTAACTTAGAAAGCAAGAATAACTTTTTTTTTTGGGGGGGGTGGGCAATGGGGTTAAGTGTGCTAGTGTCAAGTGTCTGAGACCAGATTTCAACTCAGGTCCTCCTGACTCCAGAGCCAGTGTTCTATCCACTGTACCACCTAGCTGCCCCAAGAATAACTCCTTAACTGCAAGCAGAGACTCAAAGGAAAAATACTTTCCATAAGGACTACATGAATACCTAGAAAAAATGAGGCAAAAGATAAAAAAAAAAAGAGTAAAGAATTAGAAGGGAAAAAAGTAGCTTAGAAGAGGAACAATAAGCCTTACAGAAGTAAGAGACTCCCTGAAAACTAGAATAACCAAACAAATCAATGACTCCATGAGACAAGAAACAGTAAAACAAAAACAAAAACAAAAACAAATTTAATGGAACAAAATGTAAGGTATGTAATATGAAAAGCAACTGACCTGACAAAGAAGTCAAGGAGAGCTACTTTAAAAATCACTAGACTCTCTTGAAACCATAATTTTTTTAAAAAAAATAAAAGCACTGACATTGTATTATCAGAAATCATAAATGAAAAATGCCCTGGATCACACAGCTAGTAAGTACCTGAGGCCAAATTTGAATTCAGGATTTCTGGATCCCAAGTCCAACAACACAACTGCATCACCCAGCTGCCCATAGTATTTGGTGTTTTCTTTGATGTACTCATCTCTCTAGCTTTAGTTCCGCAAATGGGGCTTTGTGCCAGGGCTAGTAGGCTTTGCCCCCTGCTGCTCTTCTAAGTGGGGGTAATTTATCCTGTTAGATCTTGCCCTGGGTCCCCTGGATTCCTGTGATGACCTACAAATCCCATGGTTAAGGCTATCAAAGAGATGCAAGGTTTAGACTTACCTCTGACCTTGTTGGAGAGAAAGAGATAAGACCAATGGTAGCCTAAACTTCTGGTGTTGGAGTATAAGGATTTTTATCTGTTTCCCCAATGGGAACTCTCTCTAGTCTCCACAATTGTGCCCTGTCACAATTATGCCCTAGTCTTCTTCCTTTAAGCAGGATGAATGTTGTCAATGGTCCTTCAAATTTCCTATCCTGTGGTAAATTTCCTCTATCTTTTCTCCCCTCACCAAGCAACTAGGAGAAGAAACAAATTAGGAATAGGGAAAGAATATAGTCAAATGATGAAAGTTCAGCATTCTCAATCAGGGAGGAAGAACACTTAGAATTGATAGTGAGATTAAAAATCATTGGTCTTTTCACGTATGTGTTCAGGTCAGATACGCTAAACTGAAATCAATACATCAAAAACACTGTTGGGCTGCTCTAATTCAGAAAGCACACAGTGTTATTCCCAAGTATTATGTGAATAAGAATGAATAACTTTCCTGTGATAGCATGCAGCAAAGTAACACTGCCTTATGTATAATGCAGCTTTTCTCATCGTCTCTTTCAAGTCAGTGTGTATACTTAGCACAATTCTTAGAATTCTCTCTTTTGCTTTTTCCAACTGTTATTTTTAGAAAGTATCTGATAATGTAACACAAACTCTATTTTTTAAATTTAATTAAAAAATAGTTTGTTACATTATTAGATACTTATTATTAACAACTTATCCTTATATCACCTTCACTTTTAAACATAACCTTTCATGCCCAGAAAACTACCTCTAATAAAAACAAAGCTCATACACTATTTTACAAGATTTTAGCTCTCTTCTTCTATTTGTATACAACAGAGGCACACATATAAGAAACATGTATTTCCAAGACAACTTTTATCTCTGGAATCACAAGGCCTAGAAGTCCTTTCTCTTCTGGGCTCCCTGTTTCTGTTTTCTCCTTACATGTTAGCTCCCATTCCTGAGGGCTATTTCCACAATAGATCCTGGCCCTTGAAAATGCTCCCTACCTGGAGTCTTTTCTGCTTCCCTATGCCCACATCTGTCTGGAGAGTACACTTCTGTTCCCTGCTTCATATCATATACCTCTATGCAGAGCACCACAGCCAATGGGTGGAGGCACAGGGGAGGACAAATTCCCTCCCCTTTCCTGCTACCCTTAGATATAGGTGCTAGGGTTATACAGAAAACCGTTCCCCACCTGGACTCATTCCACTCTCCCCCATTTTTACATCAATTCTCACTTTCTCTATATTCATATATCTACCATTTTAGTTCAAGCCCTCATCATCTCTAGCCTAGACTATTTCTGCAATAGCATTCTAACTAGTCTAACTCATTTCTTACCACTCCAATCCATTCTCCACATAGCTGCCAAAGTGATTTTCCTCAAGTGAAGGTCTGATATCACTCTTCCCCATTCAGTAAAGCGCAGTGGCTCCCTATTACTTCCAAGTCTAAACATAAATTCCTTTTTTGTTTGCTGTTTCAAGACCTTCATAACCCGACCCCTTTGTACATTCCCAGCCTTCTTAAATTTTAATCCCCTCCATGAATTCTGTCATGTAGCTGCACTGGCCTATTAGATGTTCCTCACCCTTTACAAAACTCAATTTTCAGTCTCTATGCCTTCGAGCTAGCTGTGTCCTGCCTGGAACGTTCTTTCCTTCTCACCTCTGTTTCTTAGTCTCCTGGTTTCTTTCAAGACTCATATCAAAGGCCTCTGCAGGAGATTTTCCTCAGTGACCTCTGGATTAAGAATGGCTGAAGAAACTGGGAATATGTGTCCTGGAGATTTGAAGAGTTAAGGGGAACACAAAAACTGCTTAAAATATATGAAGGTGCAAAACAGATTATATTTATTTTCTTTTTTCTAAGGGGCAGAAATAGGACCAGTGTTAAAGTACACAGAGGCTCATTTACAAAAATGGAGGAGGATACTTACTTACATCTGAAGAGGAAAAGGAGAAGGAAGAGGAGGAGAAGGAGATGGTATGAATGACCGTGGAATCATAGGTCCTTCAAATACTGAAGTACAAGGAAGATAACAATTGATGTGGTTTTGGATGGGGCGAGGAGGTAAATGTCAGGGCATTCTAAAGAGGGGACATAGAGCAAAAGCATGTTCATGTTTGTGACTTCATTTGGGCTCTACCTTATTAAAAGTCAGAGGTTTTATATACAATTTCACAACTTATTTTCTATATCTATTTGTTTTTGTGCTACTTCCTTCCATTAACCCTGTTCCAACCTACACCAGCCAGTTTTATTAAGACTTTTTCAACTCAGATCAAACTTCTGATGAATTTCCCTTCTAACCACACACAAACCAGCAGAAACTGACCCAGACCAATCTCACCTACTTTTCTGCCCCTCTCACAAGCCCCTGTTCTGCTGTGACACCCAGGCAATACTCCCTTTATATTTGCACATTAAATTTAAGTTTAGAAAAACATTTTTATAATACTGGTATTAAACCTCCCTTCATAAATAATGAAGCTGAGGCACAGCATAACATTAACCAAGGTTTTACAATTATTAACGACTCAGAATCTCTGAGTCGTTAATAATAAACTTCTGAAGGAGGACTGGCTCAAAACAAAACGTGAAATAATGATTTCAAGTTTTAAAATCTCAATTTCTACTGATTGTGAGTGTTATTAAAAATATGCAGATTCTCTGTGGGAAAATGGGTAAGAAAAGACTAAGGGATAGATAGATAGAGGGAACAGGATGAGTTGAAGAGAAAAACACAGTGAGAACAGATTCTAGAAAAACTCAGGAATTTGGTAGATCTTGTTAATTATGTTTTAAAGCAAGCATAGGGACATTTTGGTCTCATTTTTAATTTTCTCAATTTAAACTCCCAATTTTCATGAGAAAAACAAAACACTGCTGAGTATGTAAGCTGTTTTTATTGTTAAACAAAAGGTCATTTTTTATATGCCAGTAAGCTATTAAGATCCAATTAATTCTTTTCCACAAAAATCTCCTTTACTAATTGTCATCTTTCTCAGTAACATCATCTTCAAATGTGAAGAATGAAAATACAAGATAACAATTTTTATCTAGTGTACTCTACATGCTCAACAGATATGAAAGTAAATGATTACTTTTTTTTATAATCTAGTGGAAACTCCAGTTAAGGTTGTGCAATATTTTAAAAAAATTTTTAAATGTTTAAAAAAGTTTAAAAAATAGTGAGCTGTCTTTTATTCAGAATGACTGGGGAGACATAATGGTTATTTCAATTGCTATAATAAATACAATTTAGTGTGTGGAAAATTGTAATGAATTTTGGACCTTTGCACTGCTTCAGGGTCCTCATTAACATCAACTGTCACTGATCATTTGAGGAAACGAAGCATAGTGGTCAGAAATTTGAACCTGATGTCAGAGAAGACTCAGATACTCATGAGTTATGAGGCCATGTCATGTGCCCGTCCTGTGGGGCTCAGTTTCCTAACCTGTAAAATGAAGGAGCTGGACTATATCTAGGTCTCTGACATCCCTCCAGCTTTAGATCTATGATATGATGACATTTCAGTTATTGTGTTCAGTTCTGGGATCTACATTTTAGGAAAGATCTTGACAAGCTTAAGTTCCACCTTCTAAATCAAGGGTTCTTAAAACTATTTTGTCCCATGGATCCCTTTGTAAGTCTGGTAGACACAATGGGACTCTGCAGAATAATGGCTTGTTGCCTACATTCATAAGTGAAAGAAATGCTAAAGTTTCAGGTACAGGCTACTGAAAATAAAGATGTAATTTTTTTTTTCTTATTGAAGTTCATTGGATGCTTGGGGGCCTATGAAATCTCAGGTTAAACTCCTGCTATAGATGAAGCTTTTCCTAACTCCCCTTGCTGCTTTAGTAAAATCCCATTTTGTACACATTACGTACATACTTTTTTACACGCATATGTTGTTTCCCTCATTAGAACAAAAGCTCCCTGAAAGCAGAGATTATTTTGCTTTTTACTTTTTAAGCTCAGCTCCTAGCACAGTAACAAGCACCCATAAGTGCTTAACAAATGTATGTTGATGGATTGATTGGTCACAGGATTCAAACCCTGCCATAGAAAAATTGAAAGAACTGCAGATGTTTAGCCTGAAGAGAAAGCTTGAAGGGTAGGACATGATGACTTCAAATACTTGGAGGATCTTCATAGTTGGGGGGGGGGGATATTTTCCCCCCTGCTTGGACTCAGAGGGGATAACTAGAGATAAAAGTTACAGGAAGATAGAATTTGGCTCAATACAAGGAAACACTTCCTAACAATTAAATCTATATAAAAGTGTAATGAGTTGTTCCATGAGGTAATGGGTTCCCTGTTTCTGGAAATCTTCAACTGAAGTATAGATGATTGCTTAGTGTTGGTAATGTTATAGATGAAATGTAGTCTTCTTCAGGAGACTGGACAAGATGGTTACTTGAGGTCTCTTCCAACTCTAAGACACTATAATTCTAATTAATCAGTAAAATAAGTGAAAAGGAGACATTGCAAAAGTCTTATTTTAAATATTAAAGTAATGATTAGGTAGGAAGACAGAAGACCAGAAAAGTGAATTAATTTTGATCTGTTTTAACCTGATTGGAAGGGAGAGGAGTTAGGAGTGGTCTGGATTTAGGATTTCATTGATGTAGACAACTCCCAATGAGGAAACTTCACAGATCAACAACTCCAACGGATCTGCAACCTGTCTTACAAAAGTTGCCTCTGGCACTGAAATACCAAGCATCTTACCCAGAGTCATACAGCCAGTATGTTATCAAGATGCTTAACATGAACCCAGATCTCCTGGATTCAAAGACTAGTTCTCTATCTACCATACAACGCTAATTTTCTTATTAGGAATTATATCTATATCTATTTAGCACGTATGCATACATGTGTATGTATTTGTGTGTGTATGTATGTGTATATATAGGCATATACATTTTAGTTGATGAAAATTAATTTTTAAAAATTGGCTGAAGTTAGACCTTGTGAGGCTTATGCAATGGGAAAAAGTCTATGCACTCTAATTCTTCAATAGGTTGTCCTAAGCAACTTGAAATAGAACTTACCCATTAACAGAGCATTATTTTCACAGGCGGACATAAAATGCAGAACAAAATGAGAATACAAGAAACATTTTTCATTACAGAAGGAAAACTTGCATTTGCTTAGGTTTCCCAAAGAGAAAGGTATTAATCAATTTCATCACTCCTAGTTCTATGCATCAATTTTATACTCTATATACTTGCAAAAAATCCTACCAAATTAAAAACTGTTCCAGACTATTTTCACAACTGCTAATAGAAATGAGTAATGTTATTCTAAGAAACATAACTTTGTCTTTTTTTTATTCTTTTATAGAAATGCTTGTTTTATTCCCTAAACTTAAAATTAAATAAATAAAAAAGGAACCACTGATATTAATAAAATGCCAAACTTGGAAATAAAAAATTTGAAAAGTAAAAACATAAAAGTACACTGAAATGGCCTATGCTTCCAACACAAATTTGGTTATTTTTGTGTATACACAGACACATATAGTCTGAGGGTAGCAGAGGAAGCACACTCAAGGAAATAAGTCCTAAAGTGTCTGGAAGGAAAGTGAACAGTTACATATAAGCTGTAAGGGTTGAAGAGGAGTTTCTGTCAACAGATAGAAAAAAATTCATTTTTAGGGTCAAGAGGCTCCCAAATATATGGCTTTTTCCTACTCATAACACTTTATTTCTTATTGTTCTGATCTGGTGGCACGAACATCTTTTGTTGGTATTGTTTCCCCTGTCCAGACCTGTTATTTTATAGACTTATTTAACTCCCTGGTGAGTAAATGCCCTCAGATCACTTACTGTTCACAACTTAAGTCTTAGAGAGTTGCCTGGAACATGGATACATTAAATGATATTCCCAGAGTCACACAGCCAGTAGGTGTCACCAACAACAAAAATACAAATAAACACAAAACAGCACTGAAACAAAACTTGGGGTGTAAACGGTATGTGTATTAAGTATAACTGAATTAGAACAAACAAATATTTACTGAGCACTTAAATTGCTCAGAAGGCTGTCCAGAACACTGCAAGTTGATACGAGCTTCTGAAATGTAATATATGGAAATACATGTTTGTTATTTATCAAGTTCATAATAAAGAAAACTCAATTTTTTAAATACTATTTTTTACTACCTTGGTAAATTTAATGTAGTTAACAATTCCTTTCACTCTTTTTTGTATTTTATATATTGAAATGTTTACATATATTGATGACTGCTAAGTGTATACTTTAAAAAAATTTGTCTATAAGATATTTTCATGGTTTTATTACTTATTTTCCCTAAACACCTTCAATGAGGCTTCTGAATCATTCTACTGAAATCTCTCGCAAGGTTGGCAATAACTTCCTAATCATTAAATCTAATGGTCTTTTTTCAGTCTCCTTCCTCTAGTCAACACCTTTATTCTGAGCTCCAGACCTAAGTCTCCAATTGTTTTCAGAATACCTAAAAGTGTTGCTTTCCCTTTGGCATTTTAAACTATGTGGACAAAACTGAGCTCATTCTTCTCCCCCAACCTGTCCCTCATTTTGAAGGGTTTCATTATTTCATCATTTACTCAGTCTTTCTTCTTTAGAACCATCTTCAGCTCTTCTCACTCCCTCAACTCTCTTAATCAATCAAATATCTAGTTCTGCCAATTCTATACCTGCATTTTTTCCCCCTCACTTCTGTGTTCACCACCACAACCCTAGCGCATACCCTCATTCTCACCCCCTCACTTCCCCTTGAAAACTGCAATAGCTTCTGGTCAGGATGAGATGCTGGCTGCTTTCCTCTTCCAATCCATCCTTCATATCACTGTCATAATCATATTTCTTAGGTATATATCTGTTCATATCACTCCTCTGCTCAAAATTCTTTGGTGACTCCTTACTGCCTCCCAAATAAAGTTCAAATTATTCTGCATGGCATTCAAGGCCCTCCTCAACCAGGTATCAACCCTACCTTTTTAGTCTCTTCTCTCCTTCATGTGCTATGCTCCAGCAAAACTAAAAAACTGCACATATTCTATGTTCTCACACTGTCTTTAGTTCAGAATATCCTCTATGCCTAGAATGCTTACTCAGTATTTAAAGCTGAAATCAAATAATTCCTCCTCCAGAAAGCTTTCTTTGATCCTTTATTTGATAGTTTTTCTCCCCACCCCCAAACTCACATACCACTTCATTTTTAAAATTTTCTTTTATTTTTAGTTTCCGATTCTCCTGTTTTCTCCTGTTTAAGACAGCAAGAAATACAAAACCCATTACAAATATGAAGTCATACAGAAAATACTTCCACATTATTCATGGTCAGGGAGGGAGGAAGAGAGCATTTTTCATCATGAGTCCTTTAGAATTGTGTTGAGTCCTCATGTTGATCAGTAACTAAGTCTTTCACAATTAATTATCACTACAATATTGTTGTTATTGTGTAAATTGTACTCCTGGTTCTGATCATTTCACTTTGCATCAGCTCATATAAGTCTTCCTAGGTCTTTCAGGAACCATTCCCTTCATTTCTTACAGTACAAGACTATTCCACCACATTTATATACTAAAAGTTGTTCAGTCATTCTCCAATTAATGGGTATAGCCTTAGTTTTTAATGGGCATATCCTTAATTTCCAATTCTCTGTTACTACCAAATGTGCTGCTATAGACATTTTTTGTACATTTGGTAGTTTAATATTTGGTACCATTTTATTTTCAATGACTGTGTTTGATGTCATTAATCTGTATTAGAGATGTCTGTGTTGGTGCCTTGTCTTCAAATTAGATTCTAAGGCATGCCTCTGGGCAGGGCATGTCTTATCAAGTTTTATAATTCTGCCAAAACCTAGCAGTGTTCTGCACACAGCAGGCAATTAGTGTTTGTTGTATTGCAGCTAGGTGGCCCAATGGATATAGTGCTGGGCCTGGATTCAGGAGGACCTGAGTTCAAATCCGGCCTCAGACACTGACTAACTACGTTACTCTGGACAAATTAATTAATTTCTCTTTACCTTAATCCACTAGAGAAGGAAATGGCAAACTACTCCAGTACCTTTGCCAAGAAAACCCTATGGACGGGGTCACAACTGAATAAACAGAGTTCAAAAAAGTTTCTCAATTGTTGTAACACTATACATATTTATAATAGGTTTTGGTTTTTTTCCTTCTCAACAGTTGTAGAAGAGGGAGAAAATTCAGAACTGAAAATAAAACGGAATATCTTTTTTTTAAAGGGAGGCATCTTTGAGGAAAGTAGGTCAAAGGATAACAGGAAATTCAGGAGATATAAAAACAAAAGACATCAATAAAAATTTACCTTTAAAGAACCTTTAGCCAACTAAAACAATAGTAGAAACCTGACATAGTGGAATGTGTTGCTGGATATGGAGTCAAAAGAACCAGGCTCTACCTGGTTCTCTCTCTTTGTTCTACCACTTAATTTAACTAATTTGTTCTACCACTTGATTAGCTAATTAACAAAATAATAAATAGCAGTTCTGCATACCCATAGTATTTTAAGATTTGCAAAGGATTTTTTGAAATACTACCTCATCTTATCTTCCCAATAACGCTGGGGGATAGAGGTTATTATTATCCCTATTTTACAGATAAGGTAACTGAGGCAGCATAGTTTAATGATTTGCCCAGGGTTACCGCTAGTATCTAAAGTCACATCTGAACTCAAATCTTCCTGACTCTAGCTCCAGGGCTATATTCACTACACCACCTAAATGCCATTCATTAATCTTGTAAACTTGAATTTAATCTCCTAACCTCTGTGTCTTGAGTTTCCTCAACTATAAAATCAATCAATCAACATTTATTAGACACTAAATGCCAGGCACAGTGGCAGGCACTAGGGATACACAAAGAGGCAAAAGACAGTCCCTGCCCTCAAGGCACTTACAATCTAAAGAAGGAGACAACATGCAAACAAATACATGCAAAACAAGCTACACACAAGAAAAATAGATTAACAATTACACAGGGAAAGCACTGGAATTAAGAGGGGCTAGGGAAGGCTTCCTACAGAAGATGAGGATTTTAGTTAGGACTTAAAGGAAGCTAGGAAGATCAGTAGTTGGAGCAGAGGAGAAAGAGCTTTACAGGCATGGGGGGCAGAAAGAGAAAATGCCCACAACTGATGCAATATCTTATTAGTGCAACAGGCCACTGGCACTGGACAGAAGAGAATATGTTGAGGAGTAAGGTCTATAAAAACTGGAAAGGCAGGAGGGGGCTAGGTTAATGAAGTGCTTTTGAAAATAGACTTTTGTATCCTGGGCAACAGGTAGCAACTGGAGTTTACTGAGTAAAGATGACATGACATGACATGATCAAACCTGTGCTTTAGTGGCTGAATGTAGGATAGACTGGAGTGGGAAGAAACTTGAGGCAGGTTAGACCCACCAGGCTACTGCAAAAATTCAGGTATGAAGTGATGAGGACCTGTACCAGAGTGGTGACAGTATGAGAGGGCAGAAGAGGGCACAGTGGAGAGATGCTGCAAAGGTGAAATCAACAGACTTCAGAGAGTTTGGATATGGACAGTGAGAGATAGTGAGGAGTCCAGGATATCTCTTAGGCTGTGAGCCTGAGGGAGGTATAGTAAGACTGCCTAGCACTAGTGAGGGCTCAGTTGAGGTTATATAACATAAAAACGGGAATGTACATACAAAGTACATACAGTATATGGGCAACACAACTAGTGCAACTTCCCTTGTATTAAGAAGATGCGGTTCGGAGAGGTTCAGTGATTTGCTCATAATCATACAACATATATCTGTTGAGGAATTAAAATCATGTTACTGTGCCATAATTAGCTGTATTAGAAACTAATAATAGATTATATGTATATACTTACACATTATACTTAATATGAAAATATGCTTACTAACATATTTGCATAACCCTTTATTGTTTCAAATTTCCCATCTGATCCTAACAACAACTCTGTAAAATAGGCAGTACATACATTATTATTCTCACTTTACAGAAGAAGAAATTGGTATTTAAAAGAAGGGTTGACTTAGGATGATGGCTTTATAGCTAATAAGGACCTTAGAAATCATCTAACCCACAATTCTTCTTTCCTTTTTTTCAGTAAGTGTGCTTGTAGGGACAGATACATATCCTACTGGTAAGGAAACCTGAGACTGACAGTTTAAGGGACTTTGCAAAGGTTATACAAGTAGGGAAATCAGGATTCCAAAGCAGCTTCTTTCCCCTAGACTGATGCCTTCCAAGGTCACTCAGTAGTAAGTAGCTGAGTTAACAATAAAGATCTCACATCTTCTGACTCCAAGTGCTTTGCTCCCTCCACTATGCTAACAAGGTCAAATGAGGTACAATTCATATGCAGCTGTGGCAACCTGGGAAAGCTTCATGATGTGGGTAGTATTTCTCCTCATTTCCCTTGGCTGAACGACTTTCGGACTTCTCTGACTTTTCCACATCTGCTCTAGATACCTTCTCTCCCACCCCACTCCCATGCTTTTTAGCTCCCTTTTGTCTTGTCTTGCCCCCATTACAACCTAAACTCTTTGAGGGCAGAGACTGTTTCTTTTCTTGTATTTGTATCTGAAGTGCTTAGCACAGTGCCTGGCACACAGTAGACCAGACCTGCACAATCTGTAGCCCACCAAAGGATTTCAAGTGGCCTTCAAAAAATGTAGAGGATGTTTTCCTACACATTTTTCCCATCCCTTGGTGGAAAGCGGCCAGCCAGCTGTAAGACACTTAAATGTTTATTCTATTGACTAACATTTGAATTAAAATTTTGAAGGGAGGCACAGTAGAGACAGACAGGAAAAATATTCTAATCAGAGGGAAGAGACAAATGAGAAATTATTGAATTTTTAAATCTAGAGAACATTAGAGCTTTTCTTTGATGGCATGCCTAAATAATTCTTCATTCTTAATCCTAACAGCAGAGGAACAGAAGGATCCTGACATTTTTTATTGTGTATCAATCAAAAATATATTTCAAAAGATTTTTAATAACTGGCAATAAGGGAGGGATACTCCCTATGTAACCAGTGGCCCAAATTTCAGCTATTCAATTCAACACCTTCCTGCGATTCAATATTAGATTAATTTCCAAAGCACCTAATGAATAAAGTACATTTATTTGTGCATTTCGCTCCACATAACATACATCCTTTTTTGAGGGGGCTAGGGGGGAAGTTGGGGTGGGAAGAGGTCTGCTTTGTAAAAGCAACCACTGCTATTAGTAATAGTTTCAGTTCATAGGATCACAGGCTTAAGAGTGAGGAAGGAGCTCAAGATTAACCTAATGCCTTCATTTTACACAGAAGGCAACTGAGTTCCTGTGAAGTGACCAGCCAAAGGTAAAAGAGGCAGTAAATGGCAGAATTGGGACTCCTAACCAGGTTTACCTCACAGGTCAGGGCTCTTTCTCTTATACTATGCTTCTTGCCTTGTAGAGCATAGATGCTCAATTTTCTCGATTATTTTTATCCTCACCTTAATCTCCCCTAAAGTATTCAATGTACAGCTAGGGCGGCCTTGCCATTTTCTAGCAGGGGAGAGTATAGTGCACCATCAGGCGCCTTTGGAAGTCTGCCTAGTTACTGCCACTCTCCTTTTCCTTTTCTCCTTCCTCTGCCTAAACACACAAGGCTAAGATTGTACTCTTCCCACACACACACTCTCCCTTTAGATACAAAATGCTAGAGCTGTGACCTGTGGCAACTGCAACTGTGTGACTCTGACAGCCCTAGTCCAAAGCCCCAAACCTGGCACCTGCAAAGAAAGGAAATCCTAAATGCAAATACCAGTCTTCAAAGCCCATTATTAATTAAAGAAGAATTAAAATGTTATTAGATCAAGATCTTATTAGACCGATAAATCAATAAGCATTTAGAGCCTATTATGTGCCAGGCACAATGCTAAGGTAACGGGGGATACAGAAAAATATGAAACCCTTCCAGCCCTCAAGGACCTTACATTCTGTGGGTGAAATCACATGTATATTTAAAAAGGGATACACAAAGTATACAAAATAAGTAAAATGTAATGGGGTGGAGGAACACAGAGAGAGAAATTAGAAAAGACCTCACACAGAAGGTGGCATTTGAGCTAGGTTTCGAAACAATTAGGGATTCTGAGAGGTGGTGGCAAAGGCACATAGGCGGAGACAGTCAGAAAGGGAGATGGCTGTTATGTGCAAGGAAGAATAAGAAGGAAAGTTTGGCTAAATCCTAGAGTTTGCAAAGGTAAGTAATGTACAATAAGACCAAAAAAGTAGACTGGGGCGAGGATGCAAAGACCTTGATTTCAGAGGTAATTAAGAGTGTGATTTCAAACAGTCATTGGAATTTACTGAGTAGAAGAGTGACATGATAGTACATATGCAAGGGACTTAAGGCAGAAAATCTAATTAAGAAGCGACTGCATAGTCCAGAAAACTGAAGATGAGATCCAAACCCTAACTTGGTCAATGACCACTGTCAATTTCTGAGTGAGCCACTGGTGAAACTCTGAAACATAAATGATCTGTCAAGGATAATTTCACACAATGTTCCATAAGTATATACTTACAACGCCAAAATAAAATAAAATACTGTTTTCCCTCATTACATATATTATACAAATAAATACATGAATATCAATGTTAAAACACCATAAAGGACGCCATCTTCCAAAGTCTTAGTGGCCTATCTTCTGTCCTCATTACTCTCCTTCACACTTTGGTCTAGCAAAATTGGCCTTCTCTGTGATCCTCACTCACACTGCTTCACTTGCTGTCTCAGTGCCCTTTTATTGGGCCATATTCATCTCTACCACTCAGCATCCTTTAAGACTCAGCTCAAGAACCTCGAGGAGACCATTCCTGATTCCCAACCACCAACCCCACTTCTAATATCCTCCCTCCCTCAACTTCCTTGTATTTAGCAAATACAAATTTATTTTATCTATCTTGCATGAACTCAGTCTGCATAAATTCACACATGTACATGTTGTTTCACCAGAAATAATAAATAAGCACTTCAAGGGTAGGGAGTTATTTCACTTCTTTTTATTCCTAGTGCTAGAACACAGTATCAGCACTTAATCATGATTGTTGTTGATTCTGTTGACTGGATCTTCTATGTCTCAGGAAGCAGAAAATGGAAGATCATTTTTTAGGATTATAGGTCATAACTATTTGGGGGAGGGGATGTAGGAATTTGTTTTGATTGACTGCATTTTTGTTAAAGTATTTTGTTTTGGAGGGTGGGAGGGAGAAAATCAACTTTTAAATGAAAAAATAAAATTTAAAATATCATAGGTCTTAAGCACTTTTGTTGGTAAAAGTACAGGAAATTAATAAAAAAAACCTGTCAGATAAGTTGGGGAAAACGGGTCTCTGTCTCACTGCTCCATCCGTAGTTACTCTAACCTACAAACTAGTGTCATAATGATAAGCTTTAAAATATACTGAGTATCCAAATGACTATAAGATAAAACTCCAAACACCATATCCAGCACTCAAGACATTGTACAATATGTTGCAAATCTACCGGAAATTCCCCATTTTAATCATCACTTCTCTTCTACAGACTCCAATCAAACTAAAAATTATTCTGTCCATGCATCTCTTTCCTAACCCTTTGATGATTATTCAGTATTTTAAGTTTTACAAAAGACTTTCATTTGTTATCTCATGATAGTTACAAAAACCTATGAGATGACGCAAAAAGTATTATTATTCCTCATTTTACAAATGCAGAAAAAAAGACTCATAAGGATTAATGGTCTTGACCACAATCAATCACTAAACAATAGATAGGGATTTGAACCCAGGTCTCTCCTGCCTCCGAATCCCACTATGCTCATTGCACTATACGATCTATGGTCACAAATTTCTCCCAATTCCTCCTTGAAAATATTTTTTCATGCACACCTTCCTTCTGATTTCCATTGCCATCATCCTGAATGGAGATCAATTAATATATCAAACAAACATTTATTTTTGCCTACTATATGCTAGGAATTGCGTCAAACAATGGGGAGGCAAAAGATAGTCCCTGCCCTCAAGGTACTTACAATCTAATGAAGGAGACAACATGCAAATAAATATATAAAAAGCAAGCTACATACAGGATAAATAGGGGAAAAAATTAACAGAGGGAAAGCACTAAAATTAAGAAGAGTTGGGGAAGGATTTCAGTAAAAGAAGGGATTTTTAGTTGGGACTTGAAGGAAGTCAGGGAGGTCAGTAAGCAGAGCAGAGGAGGGAAAGTATTACAGGCATGGAGTCCACCCAGAAGTGACAGATGGAGTATCTTGTCTGTGGAACAGTCAACAGGCCAGTGTCACTGGACAGAAGACTACATGTTGAGGGGTAAAATGTAAGAAGATTGGAAAGGTAGGAGAGGGTTATATCTTATGAGTCTTTGAATGCCAAATATAGCATTTTATTCTAGAGGGGACAGGGAGCTACTGGTGTTTACTGAGTAGGAGGGTGACATGGTCAAACCTGCACTCTGGGAAAATCACTTTAGTGGCTGAATAGAGAATGGACTGTAATGAGGAGAGATTTGACCCATCTGCAGACCATTACAACAGTCCATATATGAACTAACCAGGGCTTGTACCAGAAGGGTGATAATGTCAAAGGAGAGAAAGTGGAATATTGCAGAAATGTTGCAAAAGCAAAATTGACAGGCCTTGGCAGCATTTGGATATAGGGAGTGAGATGGTAAAGAGTCTCTAGGATGACTCTTAAGATTGTGAGGCTGAGGGACTGGGATTATCAGAACACCTTTACTTGAATCCCAACTATACCACTCAGAAATGATTTACCTTTGGGCAAGTAATTTTCAATTCCATGGAACTGTTTCCTCATCTTTAAAATGAGGAAAATATACTAGATATCAAAAACTCCTTTAGTGTCTACATTCCATAATATTTTTTCTGCTCAAAACACACTCTCCAGAAATCCTACCTGTCTAATTTCTGCCCAAATGAAAGTGCCTTTATAAAACCTGCACTTAACTACTCAATCAAAAATTATCTCCCCTAGTAGGCAGTGCTCAGTGACAATCCAAGTATTTATCTCATTTTACCTTCAAAAAGTATCTTGTAAGGGTAGACAGTAATTGGGGACTATTATTATCCCTGCTTAAAAATAACAATAATGAGAATAATTAAATACACAAGAAAGTCACATTACTTTAGTGACAGTAGAAAAATAGGAAAACCTCAGCACAATTCCAGACTAGCCCCAAGACCACAGAGTTAACAATAGAAAACTGATTTGAACCAAAGCCTTCTGACACTCATATCAGTATTCTTTTCATTACAAGAAAGAGCTGAAAACTTGGCATAAGCACCTACAGGAGGGACATATACACAGCAATAACTATTACTTCTAGGGTTAGCAGTATCAAGAAATGCAGTATACTGAGGTCCCAAATGAAGAGTTCAATCTCTCCCTATCTTCTCATTCTGTACGTCTTTTAATACTGATCACAAAGAGAATTAGGCAGTTTGCCACACTAGGTTAAGTGAGATAGTTGGTCATGAGAGCTACAAACAAGTACCACAGAACACTGAATATCATGCTTCCAGGGTGGGTGTTGGGGGGTGGGGTGGGAGAAAGGCAAGAAGAATTTTGCAAACACTCGAATAGCATATACAATGTTTATTTTCTACCACAGTCAAGTAAGCACTATACATGCACAAAGTACAGGTGGGTCTCTCTCCCAGAAAAGGAAGTAAAGGATTCAAAGAACACTTTCCCACTCCTCTCTCTGGTTAATAGAGAAAATGCAGTGTTCTTTAAAAGGTAGGGGGTAAATTGATAAATGATCAAAGGATATGAGTAGGCAGTTTTCAGATGAATAAATTAAAGCTATCTATAGTCATACGAAAAAATGCTCTAAATCACTATTGATCAGAAAACAGGAAAATGATAAATGTTGGAGAAGATGTGGGAAAATTGGAACACTAATGCATTATTGGTGGAATGATCCAACCATTCTGAAGAACAATTTGGAACTATGCCCAAAGGGTTATAAAAATGTGCATACCACTTCTAGGGCTGTATACCAAAGAGATCATAAAAATGGGAAAAGGATCCACATGCACAAAAATATTTATAGCAGCTCTTTTTGTGGTGGCAAAGAAATGGAAATTGAGAGGATGCTTATCAACTGGGGAATGGCTGAACAAGTTGTGGTATATGAAATGTAATGGAATACTATTGTGCTATAAGAAATGATGAGCAGGAGGACTTCAGAAAAACCTGGAAAGACTTGTATGGACTGATGCTGAGTGAAGTGAGCAGAACCAGGAGAACGTTGTACACAGTAACAGCAACAACACTGTGCCACATGACTAACTTTGACAGACTTAGCCCTTCTCAGCAATGCAAGGATCTAAGACATCTCCAAAAGTCTCATGATGAAAAATGCTATTCACATCCAAAGAAAGAACTATGGAGTTTGAATGCAGATCAAAGTATGCTATTTGCTATTTTTTTTTCTTCTGTTTTGTTTTGTTTGCTCTTTTTTGTGGTTCCTCCTATTGGTTCTAATTCTTCCTTACAATATCACTAACGTGAACATATGTTTAATAAGAATGTATATGTATAGCCTATATCAGATTGTGTGCTGTCTTGGGGAGGGAGAGGCAGAAAAATTTAAAACTCAAAAGCTTATGGAAGTGATTGTTGATAAATCAAAATAAATTAATTTAAAAAATAAAATAATAAAATAAAAAGGTAAGGGGTAGAAGGGGTGGGAGTGAGAAAGAAGAAGATATGGTTTCAAGGTTGTTTTGTCTTTTTTTAAGGCTCTGAAGAGGAAAAAATTAAACTAGGCCTGTATCAAAAGGTTGAAAGAATGTGACACTGTTGAAAAAGTAGAACCTAAGGAACTCAGGAATAGATAGGACTTTTCCCCATAGAGAGAGAAGATGTACCAAAAGAAGAAAAACTAGCTTCTTGAACTTCAAGAAACAAGGCTATGGATCATGGAGTTAAGGCATGTAGAAAGAAGAAATAAATAGTGGTAGCTGATGATTCCCTGAAAAGTGTATGGAAGTATTTAGTTGTGGATCTGAAATTAACAATACAGAAGCCTGTAAATCTTCCTGGAACATGTATCCAGAACATAATAGAAGACCTCTCAAAACTTGTCAAACTACTATTCACTTCTGTAGATTTACACGGGAGCAAATGATATAACTAGAATTTATTGCTAAGAATTAGGAAGTTCTGGAAAAGAAACTCGTAAAAAAGTGGATCATTGCCTCCACTTCCTTACCTCCTACACTCATTTCTCAACTCCTTATAATCCAATCACACTAATCATCTAAAACTGTTTTCTCTTAACTGATAAATCCAATGGCCTTTTCTCAGTGCTGATGCTACTTGACCTCTCGATCTTATGACATAACATCTTCTGGAAACTCTTTCCTTTTGCTTTCTTGATTTCTCGTCCCCTCTTTCTCTCTCTCTCCCTTCTTCTCTCCTCCTTTTCTCTACCCCTCCCTCCCATCTGACCATTCCTAGATCATCCCAATTATGGGTGTCCTCCCAAGGCTCTCTCTTGGGCTCTCTTAACTTCTCTTTGTCCTTTCACCATCTTCCACGGGTTCAATTCTCATCTATATGAAGATGACTCCCAAGTCTAAAGTAAAATGTACAAATAATGGGCACAACGTTTTGATAAAGAAAAATTCCAGGATGTATTACTGAAGAACTGGTTAGCAAAAGTCTAAAAAGGGAATCTGTGTCCATAAAAACCTCAAGCATTTCTATAAAGTAATAATAAATTTCTATAAAGAAATAACAGAAAGGGAAATCTCATTCAAAATGGTTACAAAAAGCATTAAAGATCTAAGAGCAAATCTACCAAAATTCACTGAAGACTGTGGAAGGGTAATGGTGGATAGTAGGTAAGAAGGCAGATGGAAGATAATCTGAAAGGGGAAGGCATTAGCAGCTGGGGGTAAAAGGAAAGGCCTCCTGTAGGGATATCAGCTGAGCTTTAAAGAAAATCAGGAAAACTAAGAGGCAGAAATGATGGAACAGATCCATCCAGTTATTGGGACAGGCTGTGCAAAAGGAGGCAGGAGGTGGAATGTCATGCATGCTCAAGGAACTATATTACTTAAGTAAGCCAATGTTGCTGGATCATTGGGTACCTGGAGGGGAGAATGGTGTAGAAAGATTGGAAAGAGGCTTGGTTACAAAAAGCTTTAAATACCAGAGGGCTTTATATTTGATCCTGAAGAATAGTGACAATAGGGAGCCCCAGGAACTCATTGGAGGGGGGAGTATGTGACATGGTCACACCTGCATTTCAGAAAAATTATCATGATAGTGGAGTCTTGAGTATGGACTGGAGTGAGGAGAAACATGAGGCAGGGAGACCAGTTAGAAGGCTATTGCAATAGTCCAGGAGAGAGATGATGGAGGCCTGAACTAAGATGGTGGCTACATGAGTAGAGAGAAGGGGAAATATATGAGAGATTTTGTGAAGGCAGAAATGACAAGACTCAGCAATGGATTGGACATATGAGGTGAATAAGGGCGAGTAATCCAGGATGACACTGGAGTTGTAGAAAGACGATGACAATAATAGGGAAATTTGGAAGTGGAGAGTTTAGGAGGAAAGATAATTAAGTTCTGTTAAAAAAAAAAAACAAACCGTGTTTTGGTGAGGGGGAAAGTCATAGGCAACTAGGATAAGATGTCACCAGGTGGCAGTAGGGCCTTAGTTGCTGGCAAATTATACAAAAGAGAGAAAAATAGACCCAAGTTGTCAACTGGCAAATCTAACCTTCGGAAAACACACCAAACATTACATGATCCTCCAAAAGTACACCCCCCAGCTTGAAACCAGAATGAAAAGGGTCCTAAGTGCCTAACTCATGTGACTACTATCCAAGACCTTAAAGAAGGTATTAATGAACCCTGCACTAGGTCACTCTCTATCCCACTGGACTTATGAAACATTTCAAATCAAAAACTATTTCTTAAACTTCTACTTATATGCAAGACACTGTGAAACAGATACTTCCTGCCATCAAAGAGCTTATAATTTAATAGGGGAGACTGGGAAAGAAGACAAACAATGCAAAGCAAAATGAGATTAAGTACAAAAGAGAAATATAAACAAAATGCTTTGAGAAATATTCCAGATGGAAGAATCATGGATGGTTTCATAGTAAAAGGTAGCATCTGAGCTATGTCTTGAGGTGAGGAATTTCAACTGGTACATTTGGGAAGAGGGATATTCAAGAACTGAGAGATAATGTAAGAGAGGTGAAGGCAAGACCAGAACATCTGACGATGAATAGTTCAGTTTGGCCACATTGTAGAGCATATAAAAGAGACAGTATGAGATATACCTAGAAAAGTCACTAGAAACTACCTTCTGAATGGCCTTGAAAGCCAGGATTTAAAAAGTAATGTTACTCCATTGGCAATGAAAAACAAATAAAGGTTTTTTAATGTGGAAGTGACCTGATTAGAGAAGTACTTTAGTCAGTTTAATTGGACATTAGTGTGAAGGAAGTATTAGAACAAAACCCAGTTAAATTATGGGAGTTGTTAACTTTTTTTGTATGTGTCACGAATTCCTTTGGCAGTCAGGTGAAACCTATGGACTGACTTCTCAAAATAACATTTTTAAATGTACAAAATAAAATACAATGGGTTACAAGGGAAACCAAAGGTCAGTGAAAAGAACAATGTAATTTTTTCAAGTTCATAGTTCAAATTTCAAGTTCATAGATTTCCTAAAAATTATTCACAGACACACCCTGAAGTCTGTGATCACCAGGTTAAGAACCTCTAGCTTAAAAGAAGCAAAACTAATTAAAAAGTGTGAGAGCTAGAACAAGGAAATAGGTATAAGAGATGTGTTAAAAATGAATGAACTGGACTTAAAGTGGTAAGGGTGTGGGAGAGGGAAAAGATAAAAATGACTCTAGAGTTTTGAGACTAGGCAACTTGAAAGAATCAACTCATGTCTCTCTGTTGCCTAAAGGACAAAATCCTCTGTTTAGCTTTTAAAATTTTTCACAATTTGGCCTCACCTGATCTTTCCAGCCTGGAAGGACATTATTCCCCCTCCCGAAAGACATGTTTCCAGCCAAACTGCTCTTCTTTTTGTTTCTACTCACAACACTACCTCTGGGTCTCAGACATTGCTCTGTTCTTCCCTTACTCTTGCAATGTGCTCCCTTCCTTATCTTATGATCTTCAGAAGTCAGCTCAAGGACCATTTTTTTACGTGACACCTTTGTGATTCCCCCTAGTACTTTCTCCTCCCTTACTACTTTGTATTTAACTATTTTGTATTTATTTGTATTTATTCAATACATACTTAACACATATATTTATCATTTCCTCCACTAGAATATAAGTTCCTTACACGGAAGGATTGTACCTTTCTTTGTACTTATAGCCCCACTAACTAGCACAGTGACTGGAATTTAGTAAACATGTAATACTGCATAGGTTAATCATAACAGAGGGAGAAGGTTGGTTAGTGAAGAAAAGTTTCATTCATGTTGAATATGGATTCAATCAAATATTAAAGTCTCTTAATGAATAAGCTCAGATGGTGTATCCAGTATCATAACAAAGATATTATACCTCTTGAAATCTTCAGATGCTACATTACAAAAATGGAATTTTTCACGCAGGCTCAGTGGTAGCAGTAAGCTTTTTACCCTGAGTGCTTTTAACAGAGCCATATTAGCAATTCAGTACCAAGAACCTTTTCTACAAAGTCTTGTAAGAAATAAAATTGATAAATTACAAGTGAGGTACACATGGAAGCAGCTGAAGTTCAACATATAGTTGAGAGGAACCATTCCCAGTGATCTGCAACTTGCAAGCTATGTCATCATCTCTCCCTCACAACAAATTAAGCTCCCAGCTCCATCACTGTACCCCTCTCTAAAAGGTGAAACCAAGCTGAAGGGCTGGGCCAGGAGGGCTGTCATGAATCTTATGAAATAAAAGGAGAATCATATCATACAAACGAAAATAAAGCCAATTTACTAAGTTACAAATTTACTGGGACTTAAAACTGAATTTGTGTTTATTGTAGATAGCTAGTTCTTTGAAAATGGTGAAGCTTTTCCTTGGCCCCATTGCCAATAAACAACTACCCAAAACCATGATCACTAGCACCTTTTAAAACAGCCCAACTCCATAAAGACAACTCAGTATATCATTGCAGGCATTTCTAAAGTCTGTCCCAACCAAATCAATTCTGAATAAGTACTTTTCAGCAAAGGAACTATTCACAAAGGAGAACTCAACCTACAAGCAAAATACAGGTGTTAGGTTATTACAGTGCCACTTGCTATTTAAGAAATTCCTAACCAGCACAAAGTCTTAGATACATTCTATGTTACTTTCTTCTCTCTCTGATTAATCCTCTTTCTTTTTTGGTGACTTTTACGCTCATTATGGCCCATGACAGTTGTTGTTCCCCAAAGCTTTGTCTTAGACTTTGTATTCTTCTTTTTATTTACTTTACTCCCTTGCGGGTACCCACACTGAAGTTTCAACTATCATATTTACACATACTGACTCCTAAATCCATATAATTCTGAAATTCTCAGCATCTTTCTAGTACTGGTTGTTTGGGGTTTTTTTGGAGGGGAGGGAAGGGGAGGAGACACAACTGGGGTTAAATAACTTGCCCAGGGTCATATAGCTAGTAATGTCAAGTGTCTGAGGCCAGATTTGAATTCAGGTCCTCCTGACTCCAGGGCCAATGCTCTATCCACCACATCACTTAGCTGCCCCCTCAATACAGTATTTTCCAAGTGCCTGAGGAGGGATGTTTACTTAACCTGTGCTGACAGAACAAGAAATTCAATATGACTAAAACTGAAATCAGATAAAAAACATTATCTTAGATTTAGTCAGGTTCTTCCCCACAAAAAACAGGGAAGCTCTTTTATCCCACCCACTTCTGTCAGTAGCAACATTTCTCCAGTTCCCCAGGCAATGTCAAATTTGGAGTTATCTTTGGCTGCTTTCTCCTCCTCCTCTTATTATACACAATTACTATCACTATTATCAAACACATATATCTGTAAGCAGACTCACAGGATCACAGGATTCTGAGCTGGAGAGGACTTTAGGATCATCTACTCTCTATTTCTTTTCACCACTGAGGAAAATGACCTTGAGCAAGGTTAGGTGATTTGTCCAAGAGCACAAAGCAGCAGTGCCCAACCTTCATTTGACTACATTGTGCTACCTCTACATGTCTACATGTGAAGATTCACTACTTTTAATCACTGATACATCAGATTTAGTCCTTGATTTTTCAATCTATAACAGTAATACTCTCTAGATCAAGGATATTCCAAATCCAGAATTCTCTTCATTATACCATGATCTGCATTGTCTCCTCCAGTAGATAAGTTTTTTAGTCTTTTTATCCACAGTACTTTGTACATAAGAGATAGGGATAAGGAATGGACCTAAAAAATTCATTGGTACAGGGAACTCCCAAGATAAAAGAAATTGCCTGTTCCAACACAAGCTGGCATTTTCTCTCCAATTTATAATCTAAAGAAGTTGCCTAGAGCCCTGAGAAGTAATTGACTTGTCAAGGGTCACACAGCCATTATCTCTAAAAGGTCAGACTTGAATCCAGGTCTTCCTGGTTTAAGGTCAGCTATCTATCCACTACACTCTGCTGCCTCTTCTATATACCCTGTACATAATAGATACCGTTGGTTGCCAAGTGAAGTAGCTGAAAGGTGAATTTAAATACTTAAGAAAGTGGTGCCAAATCAGAGTTCAGGCAATGCATCAAGTCTTACAAGGACAGTGAAAACTGCCAATCCAACTAAAACAAAGAAAACAAAAACTTCATAAAGCAAGCAGGGTTTTACCGTATGTAAAATACAAGTAAAAAATACTTGCAAATGTCCCAGATACAAAGAAGAGTACTATAATTCAGGCAAGGTCTGAGTGCCAAGGAAAGTTAAGAAAATAGGAAGAAATGGTTACTCACCTGGTCAGCCTCTGCACCACATCTAGCCTTCTGTTTTCTTGTCTCTTGATATATATAGAAGCTATCCTGAATGTATAATCTAGTACTGCTATCTCACTGCTTTGATTTACCATGAATTGGAATCCTCAGAGCTAGAAACACATGACATATCTCATCTATACATCCTTATCTTGACTATGTCCACCTGAGATGTCACACAAACTATTTGCTCAAGAGAAACACAGGCTTCGACAAAGACAGGTCCTAGTTTTATTTTTTTGTTTCAAATATGCTGCCTGATGATATCTAGCATTTTGTGAGCATCTGGGACTGCAGCAGCCTATTAGACATATTTGTCTGCCCTGGTTAGAACAAATCTGGAGAAATATGTTAAGCTCTGAGTACAATATTTTAGGAAGAAAATTAATAATCTTGAGGGTATCCAGGTGAAAGCAGGCAGGATGATAAAGAGCCTCAAGTCATGTGAGAACTGGCTGAAGAAATTGAGGATGCTTGGCTTGGAGAAGTGAGAGGGGAAGAACAGAGTGAGTGGGAAGAGACAACAGCAGCATAACAACCATTCTGAAGTACTTGAGAAGACAACCTGTAGAAGGTAAAGTAGATTTAGACTAGTTCTTTTGACCTCAGAAGGAATACAGCTGCCAAGAGGCAAATTTGGATTTGATGATGATGAAAAACTTTTAAAGAGAGTTTTTCTCAACAGTAGAAAGGACTGTTTCAGGAGCTAGGAAGTAGGTTGCCCTCACTAGAGATCTTCAAGAAAAGGCTAGATGTATCACAGAAGAGATTATTTTTTCAGGCTCAGCTTGGAGCAGATGGGCACTGAAGTCCCTCTTAAAGTGAAACTTCTGATTGTTCAAGAAATAGATGAGTTAGTTACTCCTCAGCTTTTTCCCTGAGACACAAAGCAAGAAGTTTAATGCTTATCATGCCATAAATACAGATGGCTATATAATGTTTCATCTTACTAGCATAAAGGAAACTCATGTGATAATTTCTGCCTAAACCAGGGATGGGGAACCTGCAGCCTCAAGGCCACATGCGGCCTTCTAGAACCTTGGGTGTGGCCTTTTGACTGAGTCCAAGTTTTAAAGAACAAATCTTTTTAATAAGGGGATTTGTTCTGTGAAGTTTGGATACAGTCAAAGGGCCGGACTTGAGGACCTCGAGGTCTCAAGGCCACAGGTTTTCCACCCCAAAACCATGGGCCTGCAGAGAGCCTCCCCAAATTTATCCATCGAGTTTGACTCTTCACTAACAACTCAATGTCTTCACGTCATTGTTTCTCAAATCAGAGGTCTCAACAACCCACAGTTTTTGTCACACAATTTAACCTTAAACTGACTCTTCTATGAATACCTCAAAAGGTCTGCAAAACCCTTAAGGACAAAGAATGAATTCTTTTAAGAATTATAATTGTGTTACTCTAAGGGAGTGAAGCTATTTCACTTTGAAATGACTCATTCACTGAGTAGGAATTAATGGAGCTCTTTCTGATTCCACTAAGGAATGAAACTTGGACATTGCCTATATTAGAGATTGGGAAGAAGAGTCAGTCAAAGAGAAACAGAACAAGTGGCCAGAAAAGCTGAAAAATTCTGATAGTATGGCATTACTGTAGCAAAGAGAACAAATTTTATCTAAAAGGAGAGAGTGGTCAACAGTGACCCATACAGAAATACTCTTAGCTTGTTCTTATACTTTAACCCAAAGAAACATGGATCCAATTTAAAGAAGTTGGTGGCACAGGTAAATATTTAGAAATAAAAGAAATTTCATATTCTGAACTTAATGTTGGCAGATCCAATTATTTTTGAATGTCAGTTGCAATAGTACATTAATGCTTTTATGCATGGTTTAATTTTAACAAATTCTGTAAGAAACTGTGTTAACAAGCATGTAAACTATCATTCTCTAGAAAAATTCTTTATTCAGGGTTTAGTAACTATTTCTTTCAACACAGAAACATCATTTTTAGAGACACATACTTTTTTCCCTCTCCACTGAGACTATTACCTATAAGGCCATATATAAAACAGAACATATTTTTTTAAAAGAAAATTGGGGAAAAAAAGAAAAGTCTAAGGAAAAATAAAACTTACCTTTCATTTGAATAAATCATCATCCCAACTCTAATACTACTACTCCCAAACTAGACTCTTCAATCTATATTTGCTGAAAAAGTTAAAATCTTTACATATGAGTTACTAAAAAATTTGCCCCACAGAAGAAAATGAAAGAAAACATGATTAGAAAAATGACATTAAAATAATCACAAAAACAGAAGTCTCACCTTAAATCTCTTGTCCTGCAGTACTTTTTTGATGGCAACTAGTTCTCCTGAATCACAAAGTTTGGCTTGATACACTACACCAAACGACCCATTCCCGATCACCTTAGTGTCTGTATAACTGACTTCCTGAGGCCTGTCTGGACCTTGTCCAGGAGTCGCCACCACTGTTGTCACCTTGCTGCCATCCTTGTCTCCTGGAGAAGAAATCACAAAAATTATATTATCAAAATAAATCTCCATAAACAAAGAAATCTTTCAGATTCTAGATACATTATGACAATTACAATTAATTTAAGAGTGCCCGAGTGTGAGGAAAAAATGCTTCGGAGGGTTATCTTAAATCTCTTTGTACATGAGCAGCTATCACTTAAAAACTCCACAAGTATATATCCGTATGAAAATTTAAAAAAAATTAAAACGCAATGAAGCAGAAAACCTCTAAGCACACAGTCATCATTTGGTGGGGGAGGATAGAGAGCCTTAGGATGGTAAAGGTTAACTTTTTTTAATTTTTTACTTTTAAAAGAAAACAATGAAGTCATCTGAAAATAAGATCTCAAACAAGGAAAACTGGTATCAAATACAATAAGAAGTATGAATGTTAGATGAACTCAGAACAGAAATTAAGAAGCACTGTGGTATAGCAGCAAGAACATTGGATCCAGAGTCTCACAAATTGGGTTTCAATCTGTGTGACCTTAGAAAAGTCATTTGCCCTCCCCTCCCCAGATCTCAATTTCCTCCTCCATAACATGAAGCTTTAGAACTGGAATTATAGAGTTCCTTCCGACTTAATATCTATAAGCTCATCCATCACTGTCCTACATACGCTATATAGCACAGAATATTAAAAAGCATGAAAACACTATTAGAGGATATCTATGCTAAAACTAATATTCAAAGAATTGTGGAAAATTACAGATAAAAGGAATATTAAAGGTCTGGCTAGCCTTTTCATTTTGCAAATGGGCAAATTTAATTTCTTATACTGAGATTATTCAACAGTAAAGTTAAAATATATTTCTTTTATAGAAATATTTTAATTTTTTGACATTTTATGATAATCTTAACATAATTTTAAAACATTCTAATGTGTTATAAGCAAATGCTTAATCAAAAACATGCTCATTTCACTTAATCTATCTTTATTTCTATTTTAATATGTATTATTAATAAAACAATGTATTTAACCATATCTGTGGCTGTGTGAATCACTTGATCAAACACTGAGACTAATGGTTTTGGTTCTTTCTTAGACATATTACTTTTGTTCTCCTAAACAGCTACACAAGATTAAGGTGGCCCTAACTCACCATCTTGAAAAGGTATACCCCTAGTCACAAAGGGGATTCAGGCAAGAAAATATGCATGTTTATCACGAGTGCTAGAAAAAACTCAATGCTATATTCCAGGGGTCTTATAGCCATGAGCTAAGAATGCTTTTTACATTTTAAAATCAATTTTTATTGTATATAAAAATGTAAAAGCCATTTTTAAACAGAAACACACAGTGATGCCTGTTATGTCCTATTTATGACAGATCAGAAACAGCAATTTTAAATACAAAGGAAACTTCATATAAGTTATAAATAAAGAACATATATACATTTTTTAGAGAGACAAACAAACAGTGCTAATAGGTACCTTATAAATTTGTGCCATACAACTTCAAATGGGTCTTCACTGCAGCAAGGCAGCATTTTTATTCCTGACTGATTCCCTACCTCACACCTTATAAAAGCTATTTCAAATCTTCTATTCCCTCAAGCCCCACACGACTCTTCCTTCTTCCTCTCAGTTGAGGAAGTTGGCCCTAACTTTACTGAAAACAATGAAGGCCAGTCAACAAGCTCCTTCTTCTGTGATATCACGTCCCACTTTATTCTCCTTTCCACTAGTCTGTCAAAAAGGGAGTCCTTCTCCTCGCCAAGATCAATCCCTCTACATGTGCACTAGAACTCACCCCTCCCATCTTCTCCAATGGACTGCATCCTCAATCATCCCCCTTCTTATCAATCATCAACTGATTCCTTTTCCTACTGCTTTTAAACATGCCTTATTCTCAAAAAACCTTCATTAGATTCTACTACTGGGGGCAGCTAGGTGGCACAGTAGATAAAGCTCCAGCTTTGGAGTCAGGAGGACCTGAGTTCAAATTCAGTCTCAGACACTTGATACTTACTAGCTGTGTGACCCTGGGCAAGTCACTTAACCCCAATTGCCTAAGCTAAAAAGAAATAGAAAAGACTCCACTATTCCTTCAAACTACCATTCTATATCTCCCTTTCTCAAACCACCTTACATGAAAAGGTAGTCTATATTTGCTGACTTCACTTATTCTCCACTCAGTCTCTAACCCTTGTAAACTGGCTTTCAACCTCATCTTTCAACTAAAATTGCTCTCTGTACTATTATCAATGATCATATTACTAAATCTAATGGTCTTTTCAGTCCTCTTCCTTCTTGATCTGCCATCATTTGATACTGCTTATCACCCTGTTCTTTTGTATACTTTTTTCTCTCTGGGTTTTCTTGACACTACTCTCTCCGGATTCACCTTCTACCTGTCTGACTTCTCCTTTTTGGTATCTTGCTGGATCATCATCCACCTCACACTCCCTAGCTCTGGGAATTGCCAAAGATTCTGTTCTGGGTCATCTTCTATTCCCCTCTATTCTCTTTTCATAAACTCATCAGTTCCATGGGTTTAGTTATCACCTTTATTAAGATAATGCATAGATTAGATAGACAGATAGAAACAGACAGACAGAGCCAGCTCCAAGATCTTCCCCAAGCTTCAGTCTCAGGTCACCAATTAAGTATTACAGATATCAAACTAGAGACACCCTAAATGAGACATGTCTAAAACTGAACTCACTATCTTTTCCTTCATACCTTTTCTTCTTCTAGACTTCCTTATATGTATCAAATGCACTACCCTCCTTTCAGTGCCTCAGGCTCATAATCTTGGCATTATCCTGGCCTGTTTATTCTCTCATCCCACATATCCAATCAGCTGCCATATTTTACTGTTTCTACCTTCAAAACCTGTCTCACATTCAACTCTTCTATCTACTCACATAATTACCACAGTAGTTCAGGCCTTCATCATCTCTGGTCAACATTACTGCAGTCTCCTAATTGTTTGGTCTCTCATCTCTCTAGTTCATCCTACACAACACTACACTGCCAACTGATGATTTTCCATAGGCACAGATATGATCACGTCCTACCCAATTATTTCCAGGGTCAAACATAAAATCCTCTGCTCAGCTTTTAAAATTCTTCATAGCCTTCATAAATCTCTCCCTACCTTTCCATTCTTCTTATACTTCATCCCTTCCACATACTCTGCAATCCAGGGATACTATCCTTCCTTGCATACAACACTCCATTTCCCAACTGCAGGCATCTTCACTGACTGCCTCCTCATGCCTGGGATTCTTTCCCTTCCTCATCTCTGCTTACTGCCTTCCTGTGCTTTCTTCAATCCTTAGATTAAGTTCAACTTTACCCAAGAAGGCTTTCATAGGACTCCTTAATCTTAGTACCTTCTCTCTGAGAGCATCTCTAACAACCTCTATACATTTTGTTTTTAACATAGTTGTTTGCGTGTTGCCCCTCCCACTGGATTGCCAGATCCTTGAAAGGAAGGAGTGTCTTCTGCCTTTCTTTCTAGATTCCCAGTACTTAGCACATGGCTGGTGCTTAACAAATGCTTATTGACTATTCAACCAATTCCAGTCAATTCCTATTACTTTTAGGATCAAATGAAAACTTGCTTATTTAACTCTCTGACATACAGTTATACACATACATGTATACACATACACACATGTTATGTGTATATCTATGATACAGCTATATATTTGCTTATATGTTTGATCTGTTATACATGTTATATAGAAATATCTGCTACACACATTATATATATATATATATATATATATATCCATATGTATATATGTGTGTATGTTAATTGTTTATACATCTTGAATATTAAACTCCTACCAGAAAATCTGAACACAAATTTTGTTTTCCCATTAGACCATTTGCCTTCTAATCCTCAGTGTACTCATTTTGTTTGTGCAGAAGCTTTTCAGTTTCATGTAATCAAAGTTATATATCTTTTTTTAACTGTACCCCTTGTTTGGCTAAGAATATCTCTCTTACATGTTGCTATGAAGGGTTATAATATGTTTTATAGTATGAGTTTTAATATTAATGTCACCTATCCATTTAAAATACACTGTGGTATAAAGCGTTGGTCTAGGGGCAGCTGGGTGGTGCAGCAGATAGAGCTTGGAGTCAAGAAGACCTGAGTTCAAATCTGGCCTGAGACACTTGACACTTATGAGATGTGTGATCCTGGGCAAGTCACTTAACCCTTGACTGCCTCACAAACAAAAAAAAATTAAAAGTGTTGGTCTAAGTGCAATTTCTGCCAGACTCCTTTCCAGTTTTCCCAGAAGTTTTACCAAATAGGGAGTTCTTTCCTGAGTAATTTATGTTTTCTGGTTCACCGAACTCTGAGCTATTGAATTCCACAGTTTCTGATTCTCCTTTGTCTCACCTATTCCACTGCTCTATCACACCCCCCCTTTTTATCGGCTACGCAGTTATATGCTCTATCTGAAGAATCTTGTTTGTTGTTTCCTCATTATCACCTTTCACACAATTATTAACTGTTTCTATGTTTTTTGACCCAATTATTATTATTATTATTATTAGTTAAGATGTCATTATTAGGTTTCTATTTAGGCCTGGATATTTTGTTTGTGCCAGCTGAACTCACTGCTATTTTTATTGCACTACAGTATAAAAAATGTATTTACCATTTCTGTCTTTTTAACTTTGTAGCATGTCCGTGACCTAATATATGGTCAGTTTTTGTAAGTTACAAATAGTGCTAAGAACAATTCCCTCCAAATTAGGATTTTTTTCCCCCAAATTAGGATCTCTCTCTGCCTCCCCCACCTCCTGCTTTGTAAAAACAATCCTTTGTCTCTTCAGTTATTTTAGCTTATCTATCCTTAAACCCATCCTTTTTGTTATTTGTTATCCCTTTCCATAGTTCTGGAGTTTTGCTTAACTTATTATTCATTCTTTTTTCTAGTCATTTAATTATTTCCCTTTTTTCCTCTCAGTTAAGTAAGCAAATAAAATCCCTTTTCCAATCTTTTATTTTGTTTTCTAGCTTAATTTCATTTTCTTTGTCATCTTCTAAAAAGAATTTCTTTCTACTTCTGAAATCAACAGGCTTTTTTTAGGTGTCTACTTCAGTTAGAAAAGGGGAAAAGAATAGCAGTGGAGAATAGTAAAAGAATACCAGGGATGGTTCAACATGGGTGGCAATAGCCAAGAAAGAATTTAGGCTAGTATGCCAAACAAAATAGCTCATCTGGTAGGTTACACTTTACTGAGGGTTTGCTGAGTGACTCTCTCTCTCTCTTTTTTTTTTCCCCACTGAGGCAATTGGGGTTAAGTAACTTGCTGAGAGTCACACAGCTAGTGAGTGTTATGTGTCTTGAGGTTGGATTTGAACTCAGGTCCTCCTGACTCCAGAACCAGTGCTCTATTCACTGAGCCACCTACCTGCCCCGGCAAATTCTCTTTATCCAAAGATAAGGGGATCACCACACTTCTGATAAACTAATATAGAAAGGTCATTCATTTCTGTAGTGATAGGTAGTAAAATAGAATAGCCATTCTTTTCTAGCTGTCAGTTTATTTATAAGCAGAGAAAAGGCTACTTTTTTGAAAATACCTTAACTACATTTGATTTTGGATTTT
Source organism: Phascolarctos cinereus (assembly GCF_003287225.1). Taxonomy (NCBI): domain Eukaryota; kingdom Metazoa; phylum Chordata; class Mammalia; order Diprotodontia; family Phascolarctidae; genus Phascolarctos; species Phascolarctos cinereus. Next base: position 111,510,971 of record NW_027556098.1, read on the forward strand.
GTCCAAAGTAGAAGTATAAGACTAATATAAACTCAAAATCAACTCATCATATGATGTCCTTAAACACTGAGCATTTACAGCTGTCAGATGAAATATGTTGTACTCTGTTAAGAAAAAGCATTTTAATCATTCCTTTCAAGTGATCAAAATTCATTCAAAATTTAAAATCATAACTATGCTTCATATCCAAGAAATCCTGCACCAGGTAGTCTGACACCAACTTTCCTGGAACACATAGTATATCAAGTCTCACTGCTATTACATGACCTTACTCATGACATCACAATCCATTTGCAATTTCACTGCATCTCCTTTCTGTGGATTACCTAAATCCAAAAGAAAATGAAGCAATGACTGACAGTTCCAAACTCCCTTCTGCTAATGATATATCTTGATTCCTCTAGGCCCTAGCTTTTTAAAAAAATCTCAAAGAATTCAGAATCAACAAGTTTAAACTCTGTAGCATTAAAACTTAAAACTGCATTTCTCTTTTTTTAAAAGGCAGGCAAATCACAGTTTCTATTACGTAAATCTTTGGCAGATATCACAAAAATAAAAGATGGCAAACCTCAGACTAATCAAAGCAGTACCATCATAGAAATAGAGCATTTCAATGTAGGTGGAATTGTGAATTGGTTCAACTATCCTAGAAAACAATTTAGAAATATACTAGAAAAGGCATTTTAACACAGAAATACTAATAATGGATATATGTGTACACACACACATACAAACACACACACACACACACACACATATATACATACTCCCATGGTGACACATGGCAAAGGGAATGGTCTCATGTGTACAAAAATACTTTTAACACCACTTTTTGTGCTAGCAAAAACTGATGCAAAGTGGATGCTCATAAATGGATGAAATAATATGTATGTAAATATAATGGAATATTACCACATAAATAATGAATAGGAGGAATTCAGAAGTTATGGGAAGATTCATATGAACTGATGGTTCTGCTTCTTTTGCTCTATGAAAGAACAATTTAATACAATGACAATAATAATGTAAAGAAAAACAATTTTTAAAGATACTAGAGGCAGCTAAGTAGCACAGAGGACTTAAAGAGTCTGGAAAAGACGAGTTCCAATCCTGCTTCAGAAACTTACTAGCTGACAGAACTTGAGCAACTCACTTAACCTCTCTCAGATTCAGTTTACTCATCAGTAAAACAGGAATAATAAAACAGTACCTTCCTCACAAAGGCCACGAGAATGAAATGACATAATATTTGTAAAGTTCTTATAAGACAAAATAATTAAAATATCTGAACTCTGATCCATACAACAACCAGTCTTGACTGTAGAGACAATGAAATATACTCCTCTTGGCTGAGTAGTGGTTGACTAAGTATATAATGAGGCATCCGCTGTCAGCTGTGGTTCGTCCAGCGACTGTTTGCTTAAATACACTGCACTGTGTTAGGAGAAAAATTCTAAGAAATGGCTGGGGGTCAAAGTTTATAAGGGGAAGGTGGTAGTGGATTCACAGGATAATGAATCCAGTCAACTCATATTCTTCATACAAGGCATTTCATAATCGACTTGGAGCATTTTCACTGGTGGTTCCCTGTCTGAAACTCTCCTATGTCTCATCTCCACCTCTTACCTTCCAGGGCTTCCTTTCCATTTCAGCTTAAGTCTCTCCCTCTGCAAGAAGCCTTTCTCAGTCCTCAGCAGTCTTAGTGCTTTTCCTCTGAGATTATCTCCAACTGATCCGATGTATATCTTGTTTATACATAATTATTTGCAAGTTGCCTCCTCCACTGGACTGTGAGCTCTCTGAGATTAGAGATCATTTGGGGCGCCTTTCTTTGGATCCCCGGCACTTAGCACAATGACTGGCACATTGGGTGCTTAATAAATAGTTAGTTATTTGTGAGGTTTTTTAATAACCCAAAGGGAATTTTCATGTAGCCCAGTTCCGCGCATCTCAAACATAAGAGGTATGTGTCTATAAATTTTTATACATCACAATTATGAGGTAACTAATCATCTTAGGGCAATCTGGAACCTACCTAGGTTATGACCAAATAATATCATAAGATATATTACATATTTAAAGAGTTAGATGATCTTAGAAAAATCAATAATAGTATATTTTACCTTTCAAAAAATTCTTTATGTCAACATGTGACAATCAAGTACAAAGTGACTAGCTTTTTTTCTTCCTAAGGAGATAACTTTTCTAGATTAAATACAGAAATGAGAAACACAGTCATTAAGTAAAGCATTCAGAATAAGCAGCAACATCAATTCTGATCGTATTACATATGATTCTGCAGTTTTAAAACTGTGCCATATCTAAACTACAAGACCACATCTCATAATCTTAACTTCTCTAATAAACAGAGCTAAGAATACATCGCAAACTTTTCTTTTTGGCCAAAGACTTTGAAAGCAGAGAAAGATAGTCTACTCCTAGTGTTTCTGAAAAAAAATTTTTTTTAACTGTATTTTCAGGCTCTGATTAAGGCTATATGAAGAGGAAATAACACCTCATGACAATGGTATTTGTTTCCCAATAAAAGTGGAGGCTCAATATTCCCTCTAAGTAACCAAGGAACTAATAACACATTTTAGTTTTTCCTTATTTTACTGTAAACCAGAATGCTGTCCCAAAAGCAATGGAAAAGATCTTAATGGAAAGCGACTTAAACAGCATAATGATTATCTCGGAATGGAAAGCTCACAAAGATTTCGGGGGAAGAACTGATATCATCAAAGGTAGATTGGCCCAACCAAAAATTTTTCCCAAATGACCTGATCAAGGGTCCTTACTCATCTATGTAGTAAGGAATTCTGCTTATAAGGGGTTTCTCTAGGTATATTTCTGAAAAGGCCTTTTCCCCTTTTCTTTGCCTGACTCATTCTCCATGGCTCTGAGTACTGCTAATATGAAAAATAAAAGAAGTCAAAAGAAAAGGAAAAGAAGGAAGATAAAGTCCATAGAAGGTGATTTGCATATACTAAAAACAAATGTAAAAAATGTTTAACTCTTCAGGCTAAAGCTAAAGCTCAAGGGCAAGGCAAAAAAACTCCCCAAAAAACAAAACAAAACAAAACATTACAGTCCTAGATAATTCAATGCTGTTTCAAATGTCACTGGAAACATCAGTAATACCAACTCTTAAGAATTGCAAACATTATTTCCTTCATAAGGAAAATAAAGATGTGTTGATCAGATTTCCTTTATCCTTGGAGTTTGTTTTGATTATGTTTGCCCAATTTCTTCTCCTAAAATGCAGGTTAAAAAGTAAGAACAAATAATGGGAAAAAAATGACCAGGAAACTGGTAAGAATAGAAATGACACCCAAGTATGAATAATTTTCAATCATTTATTCTAATAATTGGACAAAAAATAATCCAAAAATCACACAGCTTTGGCTTTTGAGTTAATGTGTATATGTATATGTGTGTCTATTCAATAATTCTGAGATTATCAATATCAAATAATGAATAAACTAGAAGACAAACATATGCTCATCATGGAGGATATGTAATATAATAGAAAGACCACTAAATTTGGTATCCTTAAAACTGTGTTCAAATCCCACCTCTGTTATTTACCATTTATAAACCTGGGCAAGCACTTCATCATTCAGGATCTCTATCTCTTCATATATAAAATAAGGTGTTAAAACTATATAATCTGGACAATCCCTTTCAGCTCTAACTCCATGATGCTATCATCTGAATAAAAGCTACATGAAGAAGGCAGGGACTGTTTCTCTTTTACCTCTGTATTCCCAGTATTTAGAATGCTTAATCGAGCATTCCTTATAAATACTGAAACTATTCAGATGTTTCTCATTGTGATGATTACATGAAGCATTCCCAAACAACACAGGTCCTTCTCAATGGGGTCAACAGCCATTCAAGAAAATTCTGAGTTAGTGAAAAATAAATGATGGCCTAGAGAAAAGACTGAAATACATTCTTCTCTTCTGATTCAATGGACAAAGCATTGGTTCAGGAGTCACAGGACCTGTGTTCAAATTCTGCTTTTGATAGCACTTGGACAATCTTTGGCAAGGAGTATAATTGGAAAAGACTATGGTGTTTGGTCGAACGATAAAAACAAAGGCAAAAGAACTTATTTTTCTCAAATATCTATCTCCCAATTTAACGCGTATTCAGTACCTTTTATGTACAACAAATTGTTGGTGAAAAGACAAAAACTAGATAGAAGTTCTGCCCAAAAGGAGTTTACATCAACTAGTGAATAAAATATTTTACCCATTCAAGCAATGCAAAGTAATTTGATAAAGGAAAGAGCAATAACAACAGATGGAGTGAAAGGAGAGGGGCAAGTTTCAGTAAAGGCTTTACAAGTATGGGGCACCAAGATCTGAATCTTAAAGCTCAAGATTTCCAAGCAAAGCAGTATGGCTATAATTAAAAATGCTTAAAAGATAATAATAGGAAATCTGGAAAGGTAAGTGGCAGTCAGATTTTGAAGAACTTTAAATGTCAGGCTAAAGGCTTTTTTGTCTTTTATCTTAGAGGCAACAGGGATCCAATGAACATCTTTGAGTACGGGAGTAATATGGACCTGTGTCTCAGGAATATTATTTTGGCAAACGTGTGGGAGTTGTTTAAGATGCTGAAAAGACATCCACATAAAGTCAAATAAGGAGGTGATGGATGACTGGAGTTCAGGCAAAAAAAAAAAGCACTAAGTACATAGATGTCTAAGTCATCTGCTTTCAAAATGACAAGTAAAAACTGATAAGATCACTGAGTGAGCTATTGATAGAATAGGGCTTGAGACAATATTAGGGATGAGGGGAGAGGGGGAAGGGCCCGTATGGGTAGGAGGGGAAAAATATATCAACACTTCTCAAGCAAGATACAGATGATGAATCACCAAGTCTATGACATGTAATTAAAAAGTTAGTATATCAGTACAAATATCTTCAATACACAATACAGTTACAACAAAGAACAGAGCTCCAAAGCATTTTGGAAATTGGCAGTGCTTTCAGTTATCACAAACTAATCTGTCACAAAATTACATCTTTTTAATGCCAATGTTCTCATGTTGGCATTACATCGCAATGATAAATTAAAAGAATCAAAACTGTGGGTGACACAAAAGACACAAAATTGTGACTATAAAGCATATTACAGCATGTTACCAGACTTACATGCAAGAAGAGGTAGGTCAATCACCTAACAAGAGGAGGGGACAACAAATGGGGAATCTAACTGTTGTACAGCTTTCTACAAAATACTAAGAGACAAAAGCTTCTAGTACATTTGGTAGATTCTTTATGAAAAGATAGAGACACGAATAACATAGGAGAAGGCATAGATGACTACCTAGTGAAGTCTTCAATTAGCCAAGAATTTTCATAGATGTATAAAGGATTCATCAAAATAAGTACAGTTTTATCTGATACTTTACAAATTTGCAGGACTTGTTTCCACTTCCCGGAACCAAGATAGCGGAGTGAAAAGGTAGTCACTCTCACTCTCCCCTATCAACCTCTGAAAACCCAGAAAATATCACCACAGAAAAAAAACCCTGGAATATCTGAACTAGAAGAAAGACAGGGAGCAGCAGTGCAGCACCCCACCAAAGGGGTCTCCCAGTGCCTCAGCAAAAATAAGGGAGGCAGAACTACAAGGGGCCCCAGGCAGACAAGTACCCTGAGGCATTTATCTGAAAGGAGGTGAAGAAAACAACCTAAAGGCTTCCTAAAGCCCTGGCCTTGCTGATTCCAACCCAACACCAGGTGAGCAGGTTGGAGCCCTGCAGCCTCCAACTGTGAAGAAATCCTGAAGCCCGGGTGGTAGAGCAAGCAAACACCAAACAAAAACCTGGACCTCTGAGAACCGGTGGAAACCACCTCAAGAAACTACCAGGTGCCTTCGCACTCTACCACAAAGTAATCTCCCAGTGCATTAGCAGAAACCAGGGAGACAACACTGCAGGGGGGCCCAGGCAGATAAACACCCTGCAGCACCCATCTAAAAGGAGCTGAAGAAAGCTAAAGGAAAGGAAAAACAGGCAACCTAGAACTGTCTGAAAGTTCCAGCCTTGCTAATTCCTGCCCAACAAGAGGTAAGCTGCCAGAAACCTACAGCCTCCAACTGCCAACATAAGAGGCCCCAGCACACAGAGCCAGCGACCAAGACCTAGGCTCCCAACACAAGAAGCTTGGGTCAGTGCCCTCTGTTTCCCAGCAGAAGAGCTCAATCTCTTTAAAGTCCAGGGCATAAAGAAACACCATGAGTAAAAAGGAAACATACCATAGATTCATATAATGAGGAGAATGAAAATCAAGACAGATTCTGAAGAGGACAAATCCACATCTGCAACATCAAAAGGGAATATGAACTGGTCTGAAGTCCAAAAAGCCTTCTTAGAAGAGCTCAAGAAGGATTTTAAAAGTCTAATGAGAGAGGTAGAAGAGTCCTTAAAAAATACAACTGGCTAATTCGAAAAAAAGTACACTGAAGAAAACAAGTCCCTAAAAAACACAATTGGCCAATTAAAGAAGGAAGTACAGAAACTAACAGAAGAAAACAACCTGTTAAAAACTAGAATTTGTGGGGCAGCTAGGTGGCACAGTGGATAGAGCACCGGCCCTGAAGTCAGGAGGACCTGAGTTCAAATCCGGCCTCAGGTCAAACACTTGATACTTACTAGCTGTGTGACCCTGCACAAGTCACTTAACCCCAACTACCTAAAAAGAAAAAAACAAAAAAACTAGAATTGGACAAATGGAAACCAATGTCTCTATGAGAGAGCAAAAATCAGTCAAACAGAAACAAAAAAATGAAAAAAATAAATGAAAACATAAAATACCTCATCGGTAAAACAACTGACCTGGAAGATCAATTCAGGGGAGACAATTTAAAAACTATTGGACTATCTGAAAATCATGATGAAAAAAAGAGCCTGGACAGTATCTTTCAGGAAATCATAAAAGAAAACTGCCAGAAGTCCTAGAACCAGGAGGTAAAATAACCAGAGAAAGAATACACCTGAAAGAGATCCCAAATTGATAACACCAACGAATATAATAGCAAAATTCCAAAATTGTCAGATGAAAGAGGTGCTGCAAGCAGCCAGAAAGAAACAATTTTAATATCATGGAACCACAGTAAGGATAACACAGGACCTTGCAGCTTCTACATTAAAAGACCACAGGGCATGGAACATGATATTCCGTAAGGCAAAGGAGCTTGGAATGCAGCCAAGGATCAATTACCCAGCAAAAATGAGCATGATTTTTCAAGGGAGGAGATGGATATTCAATGAAATAGGGGACTTCCAAAACTTCCTGATAAAAAGATCACAGCTCAACAAAAAATTTGATCTTCAAGTACAGGACTCAAGAAAGACATAGAAAGGTAAATGGGACAGAAAGATACAAAATGTTGTTAATAAGGGTGGGCTGTTTATATCCCTACAAGGGAATATGACACTTGCAACTCTGGAGAACTGTATTGTTATTACACCATGTTAAAGGAGTATACATAAAGAGGGTAGATATTAGTTGACTTTGATGTAATGATAAAAAAAATCTAATCAAGTGGGTTAAATGGATCCAAATAAGTGGATTAATCTGATCTTAGAAAATGTACTGAGAAAGGAGGAGGCAGACAAGGGTAAATTACATTACAGGAAAAGACACAAAATCCTATTACAGCAGAGGGAAAGAAGGGAGGGGGTGAGCATTGTTTGAACCTTACTCTCTTCAGATTTGGCTCAAGAAGGGCATAATATAATCAGTTAGATGTAGAAATCTAACTTGCCCTCTAGGCAGTAGGAGGGAAAAGGGGAAAGAAAAGGGAGGAGGGGGAAGAAAAGGGACAGAGAGGAGGCACTGAAGGAGGTGGTGGTCAAAAGCAAAACACTAGTGAAGGGGGAAAGGAAAAAGGAGAAAGAAAAGCATAAATGGGGGGAAAGGATGGAGAAAAAGACACAGATAGTAATCATAACTGTGAATGTGAATGGGATGAACTCTCCCATAAAACAGAAATGGATTGCAGAATGGATTAAAAACCATAATCCTACAATATGTTGTTTACAGGAAACACATTTGAAAAAGAGTGACACATACAGGGTAAAGGTAAAAGGCTGGAGCAGAATATATTATGTGTCAGCTGAAGTGAAAAAAAGCAGGGGTAGCAATCCTGATCTCAGACAAAGCAAAAGCAAAAATAGATCTAATCAAAAGAGATAAGGAAGGAAACTACATCCTGCTAAAAGGCACCATAGACAATGAAGTAATATCATTACTAAACATATATGCACCAAATGGTATAGCATCCAGATTCTTAGAGGAGAAGTTCAGGGAGTTACAGGAAGAAACAGACAGCAAAACTATACTAGTGGGGGACCTGAACCTCCCCCTCTCTGCACTAGATAAATCTAACCAGAAAATAAACAAGAAAGAAGTTAAGGAGGTGAATAGAACATTAGGAAAGTTAGGTATGGTAGACCTCTGGAGAAAATGAATGGGGATACAAAGAAACAGACTTTTTTCTCGGCAGTACATGGCACATACACAAAAATTGACCATGTACTAGGGCATAAAAACCTCACAATCCAATGCAGAAAGGCAGAAATATTAAATGCATCCTTTTCAGATCATGATGCAATAAAAATTATATGTAATAAAGGGCCATGGAAAGATAGACTAAAAAATAATTGGAAACTAAATAATCTAATCCTAAAAAATGATTGGGTCAAACAACAAATCATAGAAACAATCAATAATTTCATTCAAGAGAATGACAATAATGAGACAACATACCAAAACTTATGGGATAGTGAAAGCAGTTCTTAGGGGAAGTTTTATATCTCTAAATGCTTACATAAATAAAATAGAAAAAGAGGAGATCAATGAATTGGGCATACAACTAAAAAAACTAGAAAAAGAACAAATTAAAAATCCTCAACTAAACACCAAATTAGAAATATTGAAAACCAAAGGAAAAATTAAGAAAATTGAAATTAAGAAAACTATTGAACTAATAAATAAAACTAAGAGCTGGTTTTATAAAAAAACAATAAAATAGATAAACCTTTGGTTAATTTAATTTAAAAAAAGAAAGAAGAAAACCAAATTACTAGTATCAAGAATGAAAAGGGTGAAGCTACCAAGGAAGAGGAAATTAAAACAATAATTAGGAATTATTTTGCCCAACTATATGCCAACAAATTTGACAATCTTAGTGAAATGGATACATATTTACAAAAATATAAATTGCCCAGATTAACAGAAGAGGGAGTGAAATACTTAAATAACCCCATCTCATAAAAAGAAATTGAACAAGCCATTGATTGATTCCCTAGGAAAAAATCTCCAGGGCAAGATGGATTTACATGCGAATTCTATCAAACATTTAAAGAACAATTAATTCCAATACTATATAGACTATTTGGGAAAATAGGTGAAGAAGGAGTCTTACCAAATTCTTTTTATGATACAAATATGTGCTGATACCTAAACCAGGAAGAGTCAAAATAGAGAAAGAAAATTATAGACCAATTTCTCTAATGAATATAGATGCAAAAATTTTAAACAAAATACTAGCAAATAGATTAGCAACTTATCACAAGAATAATACACTATGACCAGGTAGGATTTATACCAGGAATGCAGGGTTGGTTCAATATTAGGAAAACTATCAGCATCATTGAGCATATCAACACCAAAACCAACAGAAACCACATGATCATCTCAATAGATGCAGAAAAAGCTTTTGACAAAATACAACACCCATTCCTATTAAAAACACTAGAAAGCATAGGTATAAATGGAGTCTTCCTTAAAATAATAAATAGCATCTATCTAAAACCTTCAGCAAGCATTATATGTAATGGGGACAGGCTAGAAGCATTTCCAATAAGATCGGGGGTGAAACAAGGATGTCCATTATCACCACTGTTATTCAATATTGTACTGGAAACATTAGCTTTAGCAATAAGAGAAGAAAAAGAAATTGAAGGCATTAGAATAGGCAAAGAAGAAACAAAGCTATCACTCTTTGCAGATGACATGATGATACTTAGAGAATCCTAGAGAATCAAGTAAAAAACTACTTGAAATAATAAACAACTTTAGCAAAGTTGCAGGCTAAAAATAAACCCACATAAATCATCAGCATTTCTATATATTACCAACAAAGCCCAACAGCAAGAGAAAGAGAAATCCCATTTAAACTTACTGTAGACATTATAAAATATTTAGGAGTCTACCTCCGAAACAAACCCAGGAACTCTATGAACACAATTACAAAACACTTTTCACACAAATAAAATCAGATCTAAATAATTGGAAAAACATCAGTTGCTCATGGGTAGGCCGAGCTAATATAATAAAAATGACAATCCTACCTAAGCTAATTTACTTATTCAGTGCCATACCAATCAAACTACCAACAAATTATTTTATAGAGTTAGAAAAAATAATAAGATTCATTTGGAAAAACAAAAGGTCCAGAATATCAAAGGAACTAATGAAAAGAAATGCAGGGGAAGGTGGCCTAGCAATTCCAGATCTTAAATTGTATTATAAAGCAGCAATCATCAAAACTGCTTGGTACTGGCTAAGAAATAGGGAGGTGGATCAGTGGAATAGGTTAAATATGCAAGACACAGTAGTCAATGACTATAGTAATCTATTATTTGATAAACCCAAAGACCCCAGCTTCTGGGATAAGAACCCACTCTTTGAAAAAAACTGCTGGGAAAACTGGAAAAGAGTATGGCAGAAACTAGGCATAGACCCAAATCTCACACCATATACCAAAATAAAGTCAAAATGGGTTCATGACTTAGATATAAAGGCTGATACCATAAGTAAACTGGGAGAACAAGGAATAGTTTACCTATCAGATCTATGGAGAACAGAAGAATTCATGACCAAACAGGAGATAGAGAACATTATGAAAAGCAAAATGGATAATTTTGATTACATTAAATTGAAAAGTTTTTGAACAAAGCCAATGCAACTAAGATTAGAAGGAAGGTAGAAAATTGGGAAAGAATTTTTACAACCAGTCTCTCTGATAAAGGCTCTCATTAAGACAAATTTATAAGAACACAAGCCATTCCCCAATTGATAAATGGTCAAAGGATATGAACAGACAGTTCTCAGATGAAGAAATTAAAGCCATCTATACTCATATGAAAAATCATTATTGATTAGAGAAATGCAAATCAAAACATCTCTGAGGTACCACATCACACCTATCAGATTGGCCAACATGACAAAACAGGAAAATGATAAATGCTGGAGAAGATGTGGGAAAATTGGAATACTAATGCATTGTTGGTGGAGTTGTGAAAAGACCCAACCGTTTTGGAGAACAATTTGGAACTATGTCCAAAGGGCTATAAAAATGTGCATACCCTTTGATCCAGCAATAGCACTTCTAGGGCTATATCCCAAAGAGATCATACAAATGGGAAAAGGACCCACATGTACAAAAATTCATAGCAGCTCTTTTTGTGGTGGCAAAGAATTGGAAACTGATGGGGCAGCTAGTTGGTGCAGTGGATAGAGCTCTGGCACTGGAGTCAGGAGTACATGAGTTCAAATCCAGTCTCAGACACATGTCACTTACTACCTGTGTGACTCTGGGCAAGTCACTTAACCCTGATTGCCTCACCAAAAAAAAAAAAAGAATTGGAAATTGAGAGGATGCCCAGCAATTGGGGAATGGCTGAGCAATTTGTGGTATATGAATGTAATGGAATACTATTGTGCTATAAGAAATGATGAACAGGCTGACTTCAGAAAAACCTGGAAAGACTTGTATGGTCGATGCTGAGTGAAGTGAGCAGAACCAAGAGAACTTTGTACACAATAACAGCCACGTTGTACGATGACTCATATTGATAAACTTAACCCTTCTCAGCAATACAAGGATCTAAAACATCCCCAGAGGCCTCAGGATGGAAAATGCTATCCACATCCAAAGAAAGAACTATGGAAGTTGAATCGCTATCATTTTTTTTCTCTTCTGTTGAGTTTTGTTTCCTCTTTCTAATGGTTCCTCCTATTGGTTTTAATTTTTACTTACAACTTCACTAATGTGAAAACATGTTTAATAGGAATGTAAATATATAGCCTATATGAGATGGTGCACCGTTTTGGGGAGGGCGGTGGGGAAGAAGGGGGAGAAAAATTTTAAACTCAAAAAACATATGGAAGTGATTATTGATAAATCAAAATAAATTAATAAAATTCAAAAAAAATTTACAGCACTTGAGGGGGAAAAAAATACCTTATTTATAAAGCTATAAAAGTTTACCATATGATCCCCTGCTCAATTCCTTGGTTTTCTAGTTCTAGACAGAGAGAGCACCTTCCAACTGATCTAAAGCACCAACATGAACAGAACTTTCCATTCAGGTGTTGCGTATTTGACCAATATTTTACCAAAGACTGCAGCTGTCCATATAGCTATGTGAAGTAAAAAAATCTTTCCTTATCATTGAGCATGAAAAGGGGGTTTAATGCAGGTCTGAAGGCTACATTCAGATTTTTCTTAATGAAAAGGATTTTCTTGTCTAAAATAATGTACAATGACTTAGCATACACTGAAACAATATCCATAATTTCTCTAAATCTATTAAAATTGAACAAAATCAAACTGAGGCCCAACCGAACGAATGCACACACTTTCTCTCTCTTCCTTATTTGGTGTTGAATTACTGCTTTAAACTTTTAAGATACACATATATACTGAAAAATACATTTTGACTTTAAGAATCTTAAAGATTTTGTACCACATGTGGAACAAGATGCTTGAGATTTGAGAGATTTCTTTCAAAACCTTGAGAAGCTTCTCATATACATATCAAGGGCAGTAAAACTCAAATATAGTTAAGCTTTGCCATCTCAGAAAGTGGGGTGCTAAATTAAATTAACAAGGAAACATTCTCAATAGTAAACATAATAAATAGGGGACCACAGAGTAATAAGAAAACACTCAATGTAAATAAGCAATTTACAATTTACCTCACTTTTTAGCCACAAACTCAAAAGTTAGCCAAAAAGTGGATGATTCAAATGAAAACAGTTGACACAAAAGCCATTTTGCTGCTTATTGTATTCTATTTTTGTTATTATTGTTTGTTATTATTTACTATATTATTATTATCTACTGTATTCTATATTATTATATGTATTCTCAAGTACAATGCCTGAGTCCACCATGCTTTCAACCTTATTGTCCCTCAATCTAATATACTAGTAAGGCCAAGCCAGGCATACACCACCCTGATACCTACCCCCTGGTTCCAAAATTAATTTTATTCATTCCTTCCCTCTTCACACACCTCTGCCCCCCCCCACCTCTCCCAGTCCCCAATTACTTGACTATTTTTAAGAAGAATTGCTGGAAAGTAGCATGGAAAAGATTAGGTTTTTGATTTAGAACAACATCTTACACTATACACCACAATAAGCTCAAAATGCATATGGGACCAGAAGATTAAATATCAGTACCCCTCCCCTGGAACACACACAAAGGGGCAATGGCTAGGGGTGAGGAGGAGAGGAAGAGATTATTAACCAAACAAAAATAGAGGGGATCACAAAAGATAAAATTATTTAACTTACAAAATATATACAAGCTTTTACACTAACAAAATGAATACTACTAGGATAAGAGGTGAAGCAGTCATTTGGGAAAAAAGACCAAATGCCATTACCCAATGAAGAAGTAAATGGTTATGAATTAAACAGTTCTCAAAAGAAAAATCAAACCATTAACAACCATTCGAATGACTGCTCCAAATCACTGGTTAAATAAATGCAAATCAAAACAACACAGAGGTTTCATAGTAAATGTTGGAGAAGCTGTGGAAAAACAGAAACATTAATACACTACTCTGGAAAACAATTTGGAACCATGCTACTGAAATACCTAAAATGCCCATATCTTTTTGACCAAAAGATCCCATTGCTAGACATATACCCCAAAGAGGTCAATAACTCACACACACAACACACACACACACACACACACACACACACACACACACACACACACACACACACACATATATATGTATGTATGTATAGGCTACTTAAAAGGGAGGCAGAGCATCCAGCTCATATACCTACTTAGGCATAGCTCTAAAAAGTTCACACTAGAGAGGAAAAAAGAAAATCAAGAATAATGTGAAACCAAAGTAAGTGACTTTGTCCACCCCAGAACTACACTACTAAGCCCAACAGGAATAAGGGAGCTCCACCAGCAAAACGAACCCAAACAAGGGTAGTATCTCAGTACAACCAGTGACAGCATTTACATGTAGCCAGCAAGACTTTGTGTCCTGGGCAATAAGAGCTAAGAGTTGCACTGAAAAAGCCTCAGGGTAATCAGAAAACCCAGAGACCTTGGAAGTCTAGGTAAACCAAGTGCTAGGTGCCATTGACACAGCCAGAGCCACAGCACTCAAACTGAAACAGCAGAGACTAGGGGCTCTGAGGTCTCTAACCTTTATTCTAAGAAGACAAAGAAAATCTAGGAGATCAAGTTTTGAATCTTAAGATCTAAAAAGGGAAAAATCTTTCGAGGTGGAGGTCAGCAGAGAAATCTGGAGAACCAAGGGCTAGATAAAAAGAGGACTGAACACCAAAATCAAAAGCACCACATGTGGTAAAAGTCTGGCTGTGGCACAAAACCATAATTCAGGAACTAAATCAGGTGAGGAGAAAATATCAAAGAAAATATTAACAACTATCAAAAATTAATACAAATTTAAAGATCCCTCAAAAGAAGAACAGAGAAAAACTTTACAACTGCAAGCAGAGACTAGAAAGAAAAGTGGGATTTTCCAAAGGGACTTCATAAATACCTAGAAGAAAGGAAGGAAAAGGTTTTTTTAAAATTTAATAAATAAGGCAAGAATTCAAATAAGAAACTTAAAAGAGAAAATAGTAAACCTTACCCAGGCCTCTCCAAAATCTAGAATGGGCCAATGAGAAATAAATAACTCTGTGAGACAGCAAAAAATAGAACAAAATGTAAGCTTTCTGATACACCCCCCACCAAGAAAAAAAAAACAAGAAAAAACAACAACATCCTGACATAACTCACTGTCCCACTAACCACAGTGGCTCTTAGAAACCTTTTCATCCCTCTTCAAACCTTCCATGGTTCCCCTATCTTCTCAGTTGAGAATCTTGCCTTATATTTTATTGAAAAAATCTGATGAGGATTGAGAAAAAAGTCCATTAGATTTAGCAAATAAGAGATGGCTAGGAACTTTAGAGAGAAGGGTTTCAGTTTAATAATGAGGTTGGAAACCAAACTATAAAGAATTAAGAAGAAAGTGAGGAATAGAAGTGGACCTTCTCAAGTTTCATCACAAAAGCAAGGAAAGATAAGGAACAACAATTAGTGGGAATGGATGAATCAAGTGAGGGTTTTGTTTTGGGGGGGTTTTTTTGAGGATGGGGGAGAAACGGGTATGTTTATAGGCAAAAGGGAAGGAGCCAGTAGGGAAGGAGAGATTAAAGATTAGTGAGAGAATGAGAAATTTGCCTGTGAAGACAGGATGGATTGGGATCACTTGTGTATGTAGAGGGGTTTGCCTTTGCAAGTAGAAGATTCACCTCATTATGGGTGAGGGGTGAACGATAAAATAGCAGAAGACATCTGGGTGATATGAGTTGAAAAGGAAAGATGAAGGAGCTACGGTGGACTCACTGTACTTGAAAATCCACTAAGCAGCAAAATGGCCTTTGTGACAGTTATTTTCATTTGGGTCACTGGGACTTTTGGCTCATAAGCTATTTGGCTGAGTTTGGGGTTTGTGGTTAATCTATAAAAATTGAGGCTTCCAGAAGTATGATTCCAGATTAAGTGAGATAAAATTGTAATTGCCTACTTATTTGAGTATTTTCTTGTAACTCCAGGGTATCCTACTTATTATATTCAATTACTAAATATGATTCTTTATTAGACTAACTTAACACCCCACTTTCTGAGGTAGCAAAGCTTTAACTATGTTTCCCAAATGAGTTTTACTGCCTCTCACATGTGAGCAGGCATATGAGAAACTTATGAGCAATTAATAATTCTCCTGACTCTTTTCCTGCCTATCTTATCCTCTTTCTCAGTCTTCTTTGCTGGATCTTCATCCAGGTCACATCTGGATGGGTGTCCAAAAGGGGGCTCTATCTTGGTCCCTCTTCTCTTCTATATTATTTCACTTGGTGTTCTCATCAGTTCAATGGATTCAATTATCATATCTGCTCTGACAATTCTTAAATCTACTTATCCAACATGAATCTCTCTCCTGACCTCTAGCCTTACTAGTCCAACTGTCTATTAAACAGCATGAACAGGATATCCTGTAGACATCTTAAAACTCAACATGTTAAAAAATGAACACATTATATGTTGTCCCCCCCAAAACATTCTCCTCTAAGCTCCCCATTACTATTGAGGGACCACCATCTTCCTGGTCACCCAGGCTCAAAAACTGGGTGTCCCCCTCAACTTCTCACTCTCCCACCCCTATACCCAATCTGTTGCTAAGGCTTGTTGATTTCACCTTCATAACATCTCTCACATATACCCCCCTCCTCTCCTGATATTGTCACCACTCTGGAGCTATATAGCTCCTCATCACCTCCCTCCTGGACTATTACAACAGACTGCTGGTTGGTCTGACTGTCGAAGTCTCTCCCCACTCTTATTCATCCTCTAGTCTTGTCAGTTATCTTCCTAAAAAGCAAGCCTGACCATGTCACACTCCTACCGGATAAATTCCAATGGATCCTATCACTTCTGATATCAAATATAAAATCCTCTGTTTGACATTCAAAGCCCTTCATAGAATTAGGCTTTTCCCCTCCTCTTCTTTCCCAGTCTTCTTACACCTTGTACTTTCCCCAAATACTCTTGAAGCCAGTGATGGTGGCCCCCCTTTGCTGATCCTAGAACAAGAAACTCCATCTACAGAGTCTGGATATTTTCAGTCTGTCTCCCATGTCTGGAATGCTCTCTCCATCATCTTTACCTCTCGGCTTCCTTAAAATCTTAGTTAAAACCCCACTGTCTCAAGAAGGTCTTTTCTGACTCCCCAACCCATAACTCTAATGCTTTTCCTTCTGTTCATTATTTTCAATTTATCCTGTATATAACTTATTTCTACATAGTTGTTTGTAAGCAATCTCCCCCAGGCACTGTGCTAGGTTCATAAAGAGGCAAAAGACAGTCCTTGCCCTCAAAGCTCACAACCTAGAGACAACAAGCAACCTTAAATTGAAAGGTACACCTGCTTTGGTAAAGGAAGGTCCTCATAGGGATACTACCTCTCTCTACACCAATGAAATCACAAGTCTAGCCAATTAAAAAAAATTCTAATAATTTAAAATCAAATCACTATGGTATTTGTTGCTCTTCCTTTCCTAAATACTGCCTTCCACAAAATATTATTTAAACAAGTGGCAGGCTATTTTAATTACTCCTGTATCAAACATTAACTATATGTATATAGGTACATTCTACCATCATCAACTACAGAACCTAGTAAAGCAGAATTTTGAGTTGATAAAATTGAGAGATTTAGACTACATAATCTACTTTATGCAAAGTTTAACAGAAATCAGGTGAAAATTTTGTTCTCTAACAATTTCATGTAGTAACCAGTTTTCGAGTCAAGTAGCAAAACTGTCCTTTCTTTTGTCAAACAATTAAGCAAACCTTATCTAGCCTTCTTCTCCCCTGAGCAAAGAAAGACTGTAAAATTCAGCTATGGTAGTCAGTTGGCACAAACCAGTCCATCTTTCGTGGGTATCATGCTTTATCAGTTGACATAACTGAATCCAGAAAGCACCCTGCCCCTCACAGATTCCCTAAAAGAGTCACTTAGAGTTAAGCTCTACTACAGTGGTGTCAAAACTCAAATAGAAAAGGATCTCTAAGGGCCACATACTGACTTAGAAAACCACAACTTAACATTAACTATATTGTATGTATCTTTATTTATTGTGATACACATTTCCCAATTACACTTTAATCTGGTACTGCTCCAGGAATAAGCCGCCAGCACTCTGAGTTTGCTCTACTCTGCTACTATACAAACTTAAGAGAGAAATACAGGTTCACTAAGTAACTAACTCCTTCATTACTCTATACTCATTTAAAAGTCAAAGTCAATGGGAAAAATCATGAAATCTCAAAGCTAGGAACGACTAGAGAAACTAAAGTAAGGTGGGAAAAGGAAGCATCATAGAAAAATGAACATAGCAAGAATGAATCAGTGATTTTTGTAATAACTGCGGGGTTCAAATACAGCTACAAATTCCACAAGGCAGAAGACTACATTATTGTGACTGTGATATACTAATCCGTATTCTGGCATAGCACTTTCCTGAGCAATTTTCTAAAGTACACATATAATATTGTGTATTAAAGTCGTGTGTGTGTGTGTGTGTGTGTGTGTGTGTGTGTGTTCTTATCCTTCCCTACTTCCCAAACTTAAAGTTCTAGGAGGGCAGGGACTGAATCTTATCTCAACTTTTTTTCACTTCCCTTAGCTCTTTAGGGGCACAGCACTCTGCAAACAAAAGGTGGTAAGGTGTTTGCTTAATGGATAAAGTTACCAAGAAATCAATCTCAAAGTTTTAAACTTAAACATCACCTTATTCATTCATCCATTCAACTAACAAATGCAACAATCCTAAACCAAATGCCACAGCCATATTATGGAACCCAATAATTAATTAATTCTATTATGTTTACTGCAAATAATTTTTAGAAAATGTGTGTCTCTATTTTTTCCAGTATGAGCCACTTTTTCTTGTAAGGTCTCTTGTGTCCACTCCTTGAACTAGGTAATTAAAAGGAAATAACAAGGGGGAAAAAAGAGAGAGATAAAAATGAGAACTCAGAAAAGCAAAACAGGATATAACAATATTTTATTTATCAAGTATTATCAGAGAACTATGTGCTCTACGTAAGTAGATTTTCCAGATTAACTAAAATACTCACACACTTCACCTTAACCATTTTCAACAGGAAACTTTGAAAATGTTGTATTTTAAGTGTCAGCTTATCTACTGAGGACTGATTGAAAGGGAATTAGTAAATATGAAGAATTGAGAAAAAGATGGGTAGATCCTTTCTTCATAGTTCAACATTCTCAATTCCAGGGGATTGATATGGACTTATAACTTGTTATTCTTTAATCTCTCCCTATAGTTCACCTCTCCTAAAACTATTTCCAGTCCTCAGCACAATTTCTACTCTTCCCAGTTTTCCCAGGTCATCACTCCAGCAGCTCTGGCCAAACTTTCCACCTTTCAAAATTTTGGACAAATAGCTAATCAGTTCAATTTCATACTGCCTTTGGAGCCCCCTAATCATTATCCTAAAACTGTTCATCCCTTTCCAAACACCATCCCTACATGCTCTACTCCAATAAAAGAGTGCTGTTGAAAATTACTATGGAAGTCAACTTTGTCGACTGAATTCATTACAAATGTGTATGTTACACAATCTCAATTAGGCCTTCACTACTGTACGCCAATCCTTTGTTTACTTCCAAGATTGATTCTATCCCACTCAATGCATCTCTTCCAAATCTCTTTTCTTAAGTCACCTACACTTGAAATATGCCATTCCGTCGAGTACCAGGCTCCTGGTTATTTTTCTTCCTACCAGCACAGTGTCAGAAACAAACTTTTCCATCCTGAGCATATCCCCCTAGACTGACCTCTTCAGGTGAGTAGGGGGCCCCATAATGCCTGCATACATAGGAAAGAAATTCCATTCTATTAGATCCCCTCCACTGAGCTGAAGGAACACCAAGAGAAGGGACTCGACCCTGAGGCCAAGCCTCCAGGAATGTTTATAATCCACAGACCCCATTCATTATTAATTAATTGATACTTAATCATACCCTCCCCAATCCCAGTAATCTTGAAGCCCATAGTTATTCAAACTCATTCTTATTTTCCATCCCCTTAATTCTCACCCAGATCAAACCAACTCCAGTGCTGCACTCTGAAGTCATCCTCTCCTTTGCCTAAACCTGTGGTTTCATGGCTTCCTAGTGAGAAAGATGTATACCAAACAACCTGGAAATGGAGTTTCCTGGAAACCCTGAGAGAGGTTCAGGTCACACAGTCAGTATTGGGTCAGATGTTGGACTGGAACCTCTTGCTGTTCATCCTTCTTCCTCAAAGAGAACCAAATGACATTGCAATGTTGGTGTCAAGGCACAGTGTGTTCAACTGTGGCTCATCAGTCCCATATGGGCTCAGAAAGCTCCACAACAAGCCCAGCACAAATAGTCCACTTGAACACTTGGGATGGAGATGTTTCTAGATTTGCTCATCTCCCATTTCCTTTGTGCCACTGCAATTTTGCTTTGCTCATAGAGCACAGAGCCTTCTTTGATTCGGGCATGCCAGGCTGGGTGGTCCCGTGCCAGTGTCTCCCATGACTCACAATTCTTCAGAGAGACCTTGGGAGTGTCACTCTATTGCTTCTTCTGACCTCTGTGTAAGCACTTGCCCTGTGTGAGTTCTCTGTGAAATAGTCTCTTAGGCGAATAGTCTTTTGGTATTTGAACAACATGGGCAGCCCATTGGAATTACACTCTCTGCAGCAGAGTTCAAATACTTGGTAGGTCAGCTCAAGAAAGGACCTCAGTGTCTGGTACCTTATCTTGCCAGGTGACCTTCAGAATCTTCCTAAGACAATTCAAATGGAAATGGTTCAGTTTTCTATCATGGCACTGGGATCCCATCCAGGTTTCACAGGCATACAACAATGAGGTTAGCACAATGGCTCTGTAGATCTTAGACAGTCTAATATCTCTTCTCTCTAATACTTTCTTTTGCAGTCTCTTAAACACTGAGCTAGCTCTGGCAATGCATGCATCAACCTCATCATCTATGTGGACATTCCTGGAATGGATGGTTCCGTGTATGGATGATACAGCACTGACTGGTGAAGAACCTCTGCTTTTTTGGTGTTGATTATTAGGCCAAAATTAGCACAATCAGCAAAGAATAGATACATACTCTGTTGCATCTCAGCCTCAAAGGCTGCACTGAGTGCACAGTCATCTGGGAAGAAAAAGTCACACACCAAGTCTTCCTCCACTTTAGTCTTGGCTTGTAGCCTTTTCAAGTTAAATAATTTACCATCAATGCAGTAGCTGACCTTAATGCCATTTTTTTGTCTGACAAGATGGGGAAAAGATCACGCTAAAAAACATGGGTGCAAGCACAGAACCCTGCTTCACTCCACTGGTGACTGGGAAAGAATGAGAACATTGTCCATCATCCAGAATCTATGCAAGCATGTCATTGCAAAACTGGTGTACAATACGGATGAACTTCTCTGGGCAACAAAATTTCACCATGACCTTCCATAAGTCCACACAACTGATAGCATCAAAGACCTTAGTCAGGTTGACAAACATCGTGTACGGAGTTCTGTTCTGCTCCTGGCATTTCTCCTAGAGCTGTCAGGCAGCAAGCACCACGTTGATCATTCCTTGGCCCTTTCTGAAGCTACGCTGGCTCTCAGGTAAATGACCATCTTCTAGATAAAGGATCAGCCAATTAAAAGTAGGGCTATGGCAAGAATGTTGTCAGCAATACGTAAGAGACAGACCCCTCTGTGACTGTCACAGGACAACCTGTTTCCTTTTCCTTTATAGAGATGGACATTGGAGGTAACCTTGATCTCCTGGGGGAATAATCTCCTCTTGCCAGAAGATTTCAGTCAGCTTCTGTATGAGCAATGCATCCTGGGCCATCACCACTCATCTTCATTTTTGTCTTGCCATTGGACTTCAATGAGTGGAACTGAGTTCATCATTCAAGGCAAGCTCTCTGTTCACCACTCCACAATGCCTTAACAAAACACCATTTCAAGGTGCACCAGACTCCTCACTTTCAGAGAAAAAGAAAAAAAGCCATTCTCTTAAGTCCCCAGACTGGTCTCCAGCCTTGGGCGAAAGGGATTAACACAATTCTTTCAGCAGTGCCCTAACCTGAAAAGCCTAAAATCCTGAGAGGACTTCACCCTGAGGCCCTGAGAAGACTCCACCCTGAGGCTAAATGCCAAAGGACGACAAAAGTCTATACCTAAATTGTTCCCTCAATTATTAACAAACTCACTTTTGGTTATATCCTCCCCTTTGCAGTGATTCTGAACTCCCTAGGTCATCATTCAAACCACTGGTCCCTCACTGCCTTTATATCCATTCCCTTCAAACCAATCCACTCTAAAGCTACCCATTTCAACTAATTCTAAAGTTACCTCCCAGCCTTTCCACTGGACTCTCTGGAATACCTACTCCATAAGCAATAAACTTGTTTTCATCTTAATCTTTTTCTTTCCCACTTCTTTCATCTTCTGGGTCCTATTGAGACCTGGCTCTCAAATGACAGCCTCTCTAGGCTTCCTTTTTTTGCTGTCTACCAATCTCCAGGACACTCCTCTTCTTTCCTAAATGAGTTCAATGCCTCCTCACAGTCTTTCCTCCTCAACTCCTGTTCTCATATTAGGTGAATTTACCATATATAATGATTTTCGCTCAAACACCTTAATCTCATAGTTTCCTAACTTAATCATTTCCCATGGCATATATTTCCACTCCACCTCAGATACACATAGAAATAGTCATACTTTAGATCTTGCCACCACTCACAAATGTCCATGTTCATTAACTCTGAAATTCCCTTATCTGATCACAATTTGTTGTCATTCCACCCTTCCCCATACCCTGCAACCTCAAACCTTGTTTCTTCAACCTCTTAATTCTTTGCTAGGTGATCACTCTTGCATTAACTACACATTCCTGCCTTCCTTGCCCTGATTCTTTAGTGAACCAGTTCAACTCTACCTTATCCTTTTCTCTAGAATTCCTTGCCCCCTTATCCTACTTCCAATATTGCTCTGTCAAACATTTCAGCTCTGGATTACCCCCACTATCCAATGCCTTCACTCGCACATGCTGTTGTTGTTCAGCCATTTTTCAGTCATGCCCAATTCTTCCTGACCTCATTTGGGGTTTTCTTGGCAAAGATACTGGACTGATTTGCCATTTCCTTCTCCAACTCATTTTACAGATGAGGAAACTGAGACAAACAGGGTTAAGTGACTTGCCCAGGGTCACACAGCTAGTGAGCATCTGAGGTCGGATTTGAACTCAGGAAAATAAGTCTTCCTGACTCCAGGCCAAGCACTCTATCCACTGTACCACCTAGCAGCCTTGTTCCCACATACATGCTGCTAAATGAAGTTGAGGGAAAAAAAATTACAAAACCATGCTGACTGAACCCACTACAAAAGTATGTTATACAATCCCCACTGGATCCTCACTGAAGCAAGGCACTCCTTTTATATATCCCCAAATAATTCACTATTCCACTTATCACAGTGGTTTTTCCAAACCTTTTCATCCCTCTTCCTATTTCTCCCAAAGCTTCCTCTTCTCCCCTCCACTCAGCTTACATCTCCCAAATGCTTTCTGTGACTATGTTCCTTCATATCCCATGTTAAAGGGTGGTCCGTCTCCTTCACAAGGCCAATCCCTCAACATGCAAATGTGATTCCATTCCATCTTTTCCAGCAGAATCCCACCTATATTATCTTCACTCTCTCAATTATCTTCATTCTCTCCTTGTCTACTGATCACTTCCCTACTGCCTACAACATGATAATGTCATCCCCATTCTCAAAAAAAAGTTCATTTGATCCATCCATCCCTGCTATCATCTCATATCTCTCTTCCCTTTTTTGGTCAAACTTCTTAAGAAAGCTGTCTATAATCATTGTTTCCATATCCTTCCTTCTTATCCTCTTCTTAATGCTCTAAGATACAGCTTTCATCCTCATCTTTCAACTAGAACTGCTCTCTCCAAAGTTATTAGTGATCTCTCAGTTGCCAAATCTAATGGCATTCCTTCTTGTTCTGGTACCACAAGAAGTCAAAATACACTGGCACAATCAGGAATAGCAATATCTCACTTGCTAGAAGTGATTCAGCACAAACGACATTGACCACTCAAGCAGGCAAACCGTTAACGTACACGAAATGAACTGAAGATATAAAAGCTTTCATTATGCACCAATAATACAGCATAATAAAACTGAAAAGAGATCCTACCAGTTAGAGGCAAGGGCTTTTATGGTGGTTTTGTCAAAAATACCCTCAGTTCAGGGTCACACAACAATATATTACAGTCCAATAAAGGGTAAATTATAAGAAATCATCCCTAAACTGCGATTAGATGAAAGAAAAGTTAAAATTGTAGAGCTACTAAAATCTAGAGAGGGAAAAATTGAAGAATCTGAGGGTTACTGAAATCTTCACTTAATACGAACTGAAGAAATTCTAGCCAATAACTAAATGGATGACATCTCACCATCAAAAAAAAAAAATCCCACGTTTCAAATGATTTGGAAGCAGAGATGGCCACATTTAGGCTGGAAGTTCAAAAAGCCTTGAGTTTGACAGCATGAATCTAACTAGCAAACCAAATATGCCAAAATGTTATAATTTTTAAAAGCTGGTACTTGCTATAATCACGAAGAATGAGTGCATTCTTGAAAATATTTAACAGAAAATATAAAGACAGCAGAATCTATATACTATATTTGCACTGTTGCTATGGTAGAACTATATCTAGGAGGATAGGTAGAGTTCTCATAGAATACTCAAAAACATGGCACAAACAACGTGAAGAAAGGTACTGACTAAACCAGCATCTAAATGGTACGTACTGTAAAAACTTGAGATGGAAGGTCAAAGTAAACAAATGGGTGAAAAGGATGCTTACAAATACCTTGGTCTCCTCTAGGCAGAAACATTGAACGTAAAGGAGAAAGCTGTGGTTGTCTATCAAGAGACTTACTGGCATTCTGAAATCCAAGCTCAATGGGAAAAACCCTATACAATACTACTCTAACTTACACTTTTAGAATTATAGGATGGACCATAACAAATCTGAAAACCATCCAAACAAAAAATTCATATAATATTAAGGCAGCTGGTGGCACAGTGGAAAGAGTGCTGGGCCTGGAGTTAGGAAATCCTGAATTCAAATTTTACCTCAGACACTTGGTAGTAGTATAACCCCAGACGAGTCACTTAACCTTGGTTTGCTTAAGTTTCCTCAACTGTAAAATGAGGATAATAATAGTACCTACCTCGCAGGGTTCTTGGAAGGATCAAATGAGATCAAATTTGTAAAAAGCTTTTAGCACTGTGCCTGAAACATAGCAGGAGCTATATAAATGCTTATTCCCTTCCCCTTCCCTTTTTCTTTTCCTCTTCCTCTACAGTGAACAGGGCAATCACAAATTCCCCCAGTTATGTTACTCTTAAAGTTTCTCCTCATTCTTTATATTTGTTAAGAAGGCTAATAAGCTTTAGGTAAAACTAGATGACCAAAAATGTGTTGCTTCTTTTATTCAAAGAAATGTGTACAAGGATTACTATGGTAAATGTAAAAGGGCTTTCCTAGCAAGTTTCAGGATAGCATCCTTATCTGAACACAGTGTTTCTAGAAATCACTAAAAGATGTCACAAGCAAGAAAACAGCTATTTGTGGAATTTCATATTCCAATCTAGGCAGTTCACATTACCCTTTTTAAAGCTTATGAAGCTTTGTTTGCTGGGAGGGATGGGGGCGGGGGCGGGGGCGGGGGAAGTGACTGTGCAGAGTTATTACATAAGGGTTAATATAGGCAATATTTTGGGCTAAAATTTAGGGTTAAATTGAAGGGTGGCACTGTCCTTCATGATTCCAAAGAGAAAAGGGCAGGAGAAAGGAGAGGAGAGAAAAGGAGAGGAAAAGGAAAGAAAAAAAGAAAGAGAAAAAAGAAAACAAAAGAA
The DNA here is from genome assembly GCF_003287225.1 of Phascolarctos cinereus. Lineage (NCBI taxonomy): Eukaryota > Metazoa > Chordata > Mammalia > Diprotodontia > Phascolarctidae > Phascolarctos > Phascolarctos cinereus. The sequence goes on from NW_027556098.1 coordinate 111,536,847, forward strand.
GAGAAAAGGTTAAGTTGCTAGCATCTAACGTTCCCCCAAAATGGGTAGGATTTCAAAGACAAAACAGAGTACATTCTTCAGATCAACTACAGTCTTTCACAAGTTTCAGTAATGGCACAGTGAACTAAGCCAAGACAATTCCAATAGAGCTGGAAGTTATCTGTCAGATGGAATAAAGGTGTTCCATTTAAGAGATTCCACAAAAAAACAAAAAATTCTATCATGAAAGCTATTGCAATTTGGAATACCTACACACTAATGTAGGATTATAGAATTTAGAGCTTTAAGGGACTCAAAAAACCATATACTCCCTCATTAGAACCTTCTTTATCTCACTAATAAAGTTGGCCTCTGTACATTTTACCATTTTCAATATCCTTCTTTTCTCTTTAAAAATACACAGAAAAATGAGAAAGTTATAAATGTGTTAAAACTAGGTTCAGTATTATTAGTAAGTTATATTTTTTACAAAATAAAGCAATTTTTTTCCTGCAAAGATTTATACGTAGCTACAAAGCAATAAACTTAATTTCTTCTTCCCAAAAGCCAATCAGTAAGGTGAATATGGTTCAAATAAAATCACTAGTCAGAGGATCTCAGATTAAATCAATAGCTAAAAAGACTCCATTTAATTACTTTTTCTGCATCACATTTTGTAATCTAGTATAAGCTTAATATATAGCTTTCCAAAGCTGAGATATAGTTTTCTATCTATAGCTTTCTATAGAAATATATATTCATATATATCAAATATATATCATAATATACATCTATATGGTAATATATCTCTATTCTGCATCTTTTATGGGGGGGGGAATGGGCAGTAATATAAGAGTTATTTTATTTACCAGATAAGATTTAAGTTAACACTTTTAAGTCAGTCCATATGCCAAGCCTTTATTAGATGCACACGTATTAGGTGTAAAATACTATACAAAATGCTGGAAAGAAAAAGATTTTAAAAATTTAGCCTTCGAAGAGCTTACATTTTATCTACTGAGAGGGGGAGAAGCTGGCATGTAGGCCTATAAATAGGACTATCATGATTAAAAATAATAAAAACAGGCCAATGTTCCAAAGATGCTCCAGATCACTAAATATAAAAAAAATGCCCATCAAAACAACCTTAAGGTTTCATCCCATACCTACCAAACTGACAAAGATGTCAAAAGATCAAAACAGTCAATGCTGGAGAGGTTATGGGAAAATGGACACACTGGGGCATTATTGACAAAAGTTGTAAATCTGTACACCTCTTTGGAAAGCAATTTATAATTATGCAAATAAAGGGACCAGTGTGCCCAACATTTTGACCCAACTACTAGACACCTGCTCCAAGGAGGATTTTTGATAAAATAGTTTTCACATACACCAAAATATTTACAGTAGCACTTTTCATAGTAACAAAGTATTGGAAAAAAGGGAGATATCCACAAATTGTGGCCCATGAATGTAATGGAATATTATTGTGCTGTAAGTAATGGCAATTATGATAATACAGAAAAGCACAGAATGAGTTATATGAACCAGTTCAGAGTGAAGTAAGCAGGAAAAAAAAATACAAAACAACTACAACAAAGTAAATGCAAACAAAAAGCACAGAACAATCAAAAATGAATGGCACAAAATTACAAAGAACATGGCCCCAAAGAAGAGATATGACAAGACAGCTCCCCCAATTTCTTTGAAGAGGTAGGTCTGTGAATGTAGAACACTGCACGTATTATCAAATTTGGATGGGTAGGGGTGTATTGATCAGTTTTTCTGATAGTTTCTTCTTCCTCTTTTCCTTTTCTTAAAAATGTGTTGGATTATATAGGTCTGTTTTTATCTTCCTATTTGCTTATTCATGTATTTGAAAAGAGGTTTCCTTCTTTTTTTTCGAACTCCCCAAGAGTCTTCAACTTAAGATGATTAGTTCAAAAGACAGAAACCATTATTTTATAGCACCTAAAATACTACTTAAAAGCTGAATTAATGACTTTAGCAGCATCTGAGAAGTTATTTTCACCAGCTGAATGATATAGGTTTTCTTTAAAATAGCAGCAAATACTTCTTCTAAAGTTAAAAATAGTTTTTAGGTATTTGTGTTGGGGGGAAGACTGGGGTTTTTTTGGGGGGAGGTTGTTTTGTTTTTTAATACTGGATCTTTCTCTATCTCACCTAGGCTGGAAATGAAGTGGCTACTTATTGGCAGACCTCAATACTAATAATAGACTCAGAAGCTCTAACCTGTTCTTCCCCCAGCCCCTCAATCCAGGCCCATATGACTCTCCTTAGGCACCCTGATGACCCCCCCTGCTCCCAAAGGATCACCATATTGATGCTGGACATGGCACAGACACCTGATCTGCTTTAGCCCTCCCTACTGCAACTCAGACCTCCAGAACTCAAGCAGTCCACCAGTTGCAGCCTCCTCAGCAGCAGACTCTACAGGCACGCATTACTGTGTCTGGCCAAATACTTCTTAAATGAGTTTCCCAAAGTCTTATACTTATGAAAGGAAAATTATAAGATCATAGAACTAGAATTCAAAGCTACTCTACTTCTATTGGTCCTATCTACCACCTTGCTTCCATAAATTTTGGGTCTAAGGGTAAAGATTCAAGCAATCTTTTTTTTTTAATTTTTAATAAAAAATTTTTACTTTTTAGCCCAGAAAGGTTAAACAGCCTGCCTCAGGTAACACAGTAAATTGTTCTCTGAAGTGGGAATTTAATCTGAGTCTTAAAACTCCAAAGCTAACAGTGTTTCCACACTGTACCATGCTACCAAAGTGTGAATAAAATGTAAACTTACGAAAGTAAGGGACTGCATCATTTTTTGTCTTTATATTCCTGGTGCCTAACAGAGTGCTTTCTACACAACAGGCACTTAATAGATGAATGCAGGTTGATTGGATACCACTTTCTTAGACCATGCTTATTCAGTAATTAAAGATAAACCATAGAACCCTAAGTTTAGAATTCTGGCAAGATGAGATAAAGACAGCACACAGCTTGTGACTTAACTTTTTTTTTATTTTGAAATTAATCACCAAATAAGATGAGCATTTCCATACACAAAGCAAAATAGAAAATAAGGACTGCACATGTGACCACAAATCTTGCTTCTCCCTCCAAATATACAACAAATTCAATGTGTTATTTTCAAAGTTCATTTGTAACCTGTTTATAAGATTTTTCTTAAGATTTTGGGGGGGGGTTTTGGAGGGAGATAGATTGGCAACCTGTGATTCTCTCAGTATAGGGTGATATAGGACCCCAAAGAGCTTTTTGTTTGTATCATATCTACTGATTTTAACTATACTAGACATTAAAGCTGATAAATACATTTATGTAAAAATAACAAAAATAAACATTCATGTTAACATGAATATTCATGTGGGAAAACTTTATTTTCCAAAATCAGTAATAAGAATGTCCCTATTCTACATATTTCTGCAAATCTCTTTAATGGCTGGATTAATAGGTGACAGCTATATTCTTATATTTGCTTCTGCATTCAATCTGCTCCCATCTGTTGTATTAGTTGAAGTATATGAAGAAAATCTAGATTCACACAGAAAATGTAATTGGAAAAGGAAGAAGTATTTTAGTAAACAAATAATGTCTTAGTATTAGTATGAAAATTGTTTGGCTCTTAAGAACCTCCTTAAAAGGGTCTTGGGGCCTTGCAGGCATCTGCAGACCACACCTTGAAAACCATGGTTCTACATGAAAGTCTTAGTAAGCTGAGAGGTTCAGTAACTTGTCCTGTGATGGAATTTGAACTCAGGTCTTCCCTGGTTAAAATTCTATCAAAGGTAGTTTATGAAGAATAACAACCCTGATGACCTAGCATGCTCAAAGAATAGGATTTATACGATTATTTGAATTTTCATGTTAAATGAAAACATTTTGTTTCAAATCCTGTCTTCAAATCTTCCCTTCCTCCTATAATATACTACAATACACTGCTCTGCCTTAAGCAGTACACAGGAAATTACAACTCGAAAAAAAGTTGCTTTCCAAAAGTTCATTTACAAATTAGTCATTTGGAGCATGAACACATTTACCTTCAGTAACAATCTGAAGGTAATAACAACTCCAGGCTAGTCCACAAATACTTTGTTGAACTCTGATATCAGTGGGGATGACAGGGAGGACTGGAATGTTAGAGAAAGGTATAGTGTGAAAGAATATCCAACAGAGTGTGAGGAACTAGGTTTGAATTGTGATCACATGCTTATCACTCGCAGCAACCAACCTCTCAGAGACTTCCCTTTCGTTATCTTTAAAATAAGCATTAAAAAGCACAGGGGCCTCCTTCCAGATCTAAATCCTAAGATAAAAACAATTAAATTAGTTCCCTTTTCCCCTACCTGGACACAAGCCCGACAGCTCTAGACAAAAGACAAAAGCTTAAAAAGACAAAGCTAGCCTTTATTACCTTCCCAACTCTTAGTAGTGAACTGGTTGGTCAACAGATCTCCTCAGGCAGCATTAATATGTGCCCTCCCCCCTCCAAAAACACAACAAAAAAACCTCACCAAGATAAAAATAAACAAACAACACTTAGCCACTTCTCCCTTTCAAAAATCAAAATTCTTATTCTAGCAGTACACAGGCTGTCCAGCATCATGAGGAAAACAACTTGAGGATAATTTGTACTAACTGCATGCCACCTCATACTGACAATTTTAAAAGAGGATACTTATTAATACTAGTGAATTTAAATTTGACACAAGGGAATATAAAGTGAAAAATTCAGGTAGCATGAGGGAAGGCATTTTTGGTTCAAAGGGCACCCCCCAAAAAAATTTATAGCAGTCGAAATGCTATAAAGTAAGTAGAGGTTTAGGTTAGCATAGGGAGGGAAATGCACAGGGAGATGGCTTGACCAGGTTCCCAGCACTAGCCCTTGTCTAATGGTGGATTTAAATCCGTGCCTTTCTGACTCCAAGTCCTATGCCCTCTCCACTGTGCCATGCTACCTAGTCCTGAGGAAGGGAGGGTAGAAGGAAGGAAAAAAGGAAAGGAGGAAGATTGGAACAGGATCTGCTATAGTGGGAAAAAAAAAAGTCCTGACCATGAATATGAATGAAATTAATTTACCCATAAAATAAAGGAAAACAGCAAAAGTGGATAAAAAAAATGAAATCCAACTATTTGTAGCACATAAAGAACATATTTTTAAAAAAGATTCACATTGACTTAAAGGGTTGGTATAGAATTCATTCTCCACAGATAAAGCACGAATGAGAACGTGACTTCAGGCAACACAGCAGTAAAAAAAAAAAATCTGTTTTGAAAGACAAGTAAGGAAATTATATTATACTTAAAGGCACCAAAGATAACACAAGTTAAATATACAAATGGCAATTCAAAACATAAAACAACCAAGTACCTACATGAAAAACTTAACTTAATTGTAATACTTATCTAGTAAGACAATAATTGTTATGGTCTTTCAATATATTTTTCATACTTCAAAAAAAAATTTGACAGATAAATTAGAAAGAAACTAAATATCTGAACCTAATCTTAGAAAAACTAAATTTAACAGACCTTTGACAACTGGCATCTTAAAGAGACCTATTTTTTCTGAATTGTAGAACCCTTTTTACAAAAATTTATTGTAAATGACGACATAAAGGATTTATAAATAAATACAGAAAATACTGAACACATGCTTAAACAAAGCATAACACAATAAAATATATACTGTATTTCTCCCCACTGCCCCTCCTCTGTTGCAGGATACTACTCTTATGCTGTCAATTTACACTATCTCCCATCTCCTTTCAGGACCATCTTGTCTGTACTTCCTTCCAGTCCCAGGTCCCATCCCTCCAGCCAATCTTCACCCCAACTCTGAAGTCTCTGTTCCATTTTGTCTCTCTTTTGTCTTGTTTTTACCTACTTTCACTGGTCCTTCCCCATTCTTGGTCTTCAGTTCTTATCCCCCTTACCTTTTAATACTTCCAATGTTCCTGGTGTCTGCTTACAACCCTCAAATTTCTTCTGCTAGCTATATTTGACTGGTTACTGGACATTTTGGCTTTTATATCCTTCTGCCACTCCAAACTTGATAGGTCTAAAACCCAGCTCAATTTCCCAACAAAAAGCTGTCGCTATCCTAAATGACCTATTTTTTGCAAATGGCATTTTTAATTAGAGAGAGAGAAAGATATTATTGTTCTTGTTGGCTAGACCTGAAACCTTGGGACACCATTAACTACTCTTATTGATCCACTATGTCAGTCAGTCACAAATGCTACTCTTCCTTCCCTCTTCAAATTCATCCTTTTCTTTCTACTTCCCTTTTAAGCACTCTAATCCAGGCTTTCCTATCTAGTCATACTTATACTATTTTGATAACCTTCTAACTAATTCCCCTATCTCTATCTCTAAAACATTGCTTCAATCCAGGTAATCTGCCCCTTAAAACCTTTAATGGCTTCTCACCACTACAATTTTAAACACAAAATCCCCAACTCTTTGTATTGTTATTCAAGCCCTCCACAATCTGACCCAAATCTACTTTTCTAATGTTGCCTTCCAGTATTTCCTTATATAAGTCTTCTATGACCAACCTATCATCTAAATAGGTACTATAACTTTCCATCTTCATAACGTTGCTCATACCCACCCTCTGCTTTTTTTGTCTACCCTACCTTCTCTGTTATTCCTTCCCTAGCCACTTTCAAACCACAATAATGATCGGTAACCTTTCTGAATTCAAACAAGCCATCTGCACCACTCATTCAGTATTTCATCATATATTGTAATGCCTTATGACATTTCCTGTATTGTCTGCCTTTTCTTGGAGAGAGCAAGCACATATAAAATAAGGTGGTAAGCTGCTCAAGAGCATACTCTGTCCTGCTTCTTTGTAGCCCCTCCACAAGGCCTAGCACAGTATTATACACAGTGCTCAACAAATACTTTTAATGAACTAATCTGGCATCAGGTGTGGACACTACAGTTAACAGAAAAGTAGCCCTTTGTTTTTACACTGGAAAAACATAGTTCCCTCTTTTATAAAATGGGGATAATATCTGAACAACCTATTTCAAAAGACCATTGTGAGAGAAGCACTTTAAAGTTGACTATTACATAAATTTGTTACTAAGAATAATATCTATATAATAATTGTTGCCAATAACATAAATGCATGGCAATTCACAAGAAAATGATGGTGAATAGTTTAGCTTTGTTAAACCAATAATTCCTGGTCCTGGTTTCTCATTGCATCCCCATTAAACTGCCCAAAGGGAAATTATGTTATCCCTAAGACTCACTGGAAACTTAAGAGCAAAATTAATTTACCTTAATTGAGAAAACAATCTAAGCCAGGGTTGGGGAACCTGCAGCCTCTAGGCCACACGTCTGACTGAATTCAAACTTCCCAGAACAAATCCTTTTATTAAGGGGAGTTGTTCTGTGAAGTTTGGACTCAGTCAAAAGGCTGCACCCGAGGACCCAGAAGGCTACATGTGGCCTTGAGACTGCAGGTTCCCCATACTTGATGTGACCCATATAACACTTCGAAAAAGAGGCCAAAGGATTGATGACAGAAATAAAACTAAAAACAAAATGACAACTCCAAAAATATGTCTAGAATCATTGTTTTATAATTAATGCATTCATTATAATAAGGAGAGAATTAATTTAAAAATTAAATTGCTTTAAGTGACACATCCCACACTAAAGCTACTCTCAGCAGTAAAGTAGTTTGCAATAGTACATTGGGACAATATGGTAGCAGGTTCTTCCTTCCTTTTCTAAAAAGCAATGAATCCAGAAAAGGAAAATACTAATTACCCAATAATAAGTCCTTCATTCTTATAATTCTTTAAGAGATTTATCAAACATTATTTTGATAGCTAGGGAAACCATTCCTAGCCCTCTGGTTTAACCTACCTACCTCCACCTCCAAAAGCGAGAGCCACAAATAAAGTTCTTAAAGGAAAGGTAAGTTCCCCTTCTACTCTCTTGCTTACATGAAGGGTCAGAAAGAACAAAAATAGTTTAAACCATAAATAGTTAACCACCTAGAATTATACTATTGCTAGACAGATAAGTAAATATTCAATCAATACAAGACTTGAAGATCAAGTACCAAAAGATCTTGTACATAACACAGCTCCTGTCCTTAGGAATCTAACACTTTACCTGAAGTAATTAAAATATATGACAACAATAAAAATAGCTGGCATTTATATAGCAACTTAAAGGTTTTCAAAGCATTTCTAGAATTGTCACACTGTCACATCTGAATCTTACCCAATCCTGTGAGATATATAGATAGGAATTCCCTATCTGCTGCCTATCTCATCTTCCTGGACAGTCTGTTGTAAGTTTTCCTGACACTTCTCTCTCCTGGCTATCCTTTCTTGTAGGTCTCCTCCTGCCTATCTGGCTGCTCTTGCTCTAAGGTTTTTACTGGCTCTTTATCCATATCACTACTCTGCTCTCCAAATGTCCCAGGAGTCTTTCCTATGTCCTCTTCTCTCTTCCCCCATAGAAGTTCTTAAATCTTTTTTTTTTGTGGACTCCTTTGACAGTCTGGTAAAACCTACAGACCTATTCTCAGAATTATGTTTATAAAAACATAAAACAAAAATACTTAGGAGTGCAAAGGAACACAACCATACTGAACAATCATCAATATATTTTTCACAAGTACATAGACTTCCCCATCATGTGAGCAACAAGATGGAAGACTAAACATTTCTTCTGAACCGCATGACCTCCCAAATCTCTCCAAAACACTGGAGATTACATGCCAAAGATAAATCAACTTCAGCTGTCTTCATGGCCTAGGACACACAGAATCCAAAAAGTTTTAAAACAATAAAAGACCAACTGATATTCACTGACCCTGAGCTTACTCAGCTTTCATGCTACCAGCATCGAGGATGCACTAGCAGAACCAAAGAACCCAACACACAGGCTTTTAACGAAATCCAACCCTATATTCTAGTTCCCCTTCCCTCTCTGCAGTGTCACAAAGACTCCAGCTCCAGGATGCACAAGTTTGCACGAAGCCCTTCAGGAGAAAACAGCAGGCCAGAGACTATGATAGAGAACCAGTGTTTCAGCAGACAATCCCATAACAGCAGCGCTGCAAAATTTTGAAATGCTAGTGCTGCTGAGACAGACACATTAATAGTAACAGTGCGGTAGCTCTTGAACTGCTGGTGCCCAGAGAACCAAGCAGTAGAAGGAAAAGGATAGGACGCTGTGTATGTGTTGGAGAGAAGTTGAGCGTAGTACTTCACTACCCCTGAAGGAAAGCACTCAATGCCCAGCTGGAGCCAGTTCTGTCCACCCAAAAGTCACTTGGGGCAAAGACGTAGCCTGGTTAACACAGAATTACTGGGTGTAGGAGGAGGCTGGGACTATTTGAGATCCAGCCCCCAAGGAAACCATCATCAGAGAGAAGACAGAAAATGAACAATAACAGTAAATAAAGAGGAAAAAAAGACTGAAATTACCCAAGATCAAATTCAGGCAACTATGAATAAATATGGTAAAAACAATGCAAAACAATTACAAGTCATGATAAGATGGAAAATCCTGTGAAATGTGAGAAGAATATGGAACCACAACCAATTGTTTCTGAGTGGTTCAAAAAAGAAATGAAAATTATGAGAGCAGAATTTTATGGCCTACAAAGAAAAAATAATGGGCAGAACAGAATACCTGAATCTGTGATGGGACATTTCACCAAAGAAACAAAAGAGAGAACATTAGACTGGAAAAGCAAATATACAAAAGTGAAGGACAATCTAGAAGAGAAACAAAAAACAACAAAATTAAAAGAAAATATGTTCACTATGTGGGCCAAACATGCTGATCTCAAAGACAGGATGCACAGAAACAACATAAGGATCATAGGTCTCCCAGAAAAACATAACAAGACAAGAAACCTGAACACCATAATGCAAGAAATAATACAAGAGAACTGCCCAGAATTTCTGAAGCCAGAAAACAAAATACCAATGAAAAATGAAAGAATGCAAATAACAGCGAAAGTTTTCACAGACTGCCTACAAAGAAAAAAAAACACTCAAGGCTACAAACTCCAAGGCACATAGTGGCTGAACTTAACAATTCAATTCAGAAACAAATTCTTTAAGTCATCTACAGAAAGACTTTCAAAGAAATTCAAATGACACAAGACTATTCTGCACCCACCATAAAACACAGGAGGGAAGGGAATGTATTCTGAAAAGCAATACAGCTCAGGATGCAGCCCAGAGTTACCTATCCTGAAAATCTAGGCATAAATGAAAGGAAGACAGACATTTAATAATAAAAATGAAAAGACATTTAAAACATTTTTAGAAAGAAAAACATAACTGAAGAGATTATTTGCTTATTGAACATGCCACACAACAGAAATGCAATAGTGAAGAAATGCAGAAGCCAAAGATAACAGCAGTAACAGTTATAGCAAAGATTTCTTTCTAAATGTACACAAGGAGACAGGGGTGAAGGTCTGGTGGAGGTGACAAAGAAAAGATGGGCCTAGGGCATTATAGACAAAACTGGGTAACACCCTGCCTACAGGTGAATCAAGGTTTTTTGTGAGACTAAAATACAACATGGCAGGGTATGTGAAAGGGGAGGGGGCAGTGCAGGGGGAAAGAGAACAATTGTGATGTGCCTGGGTCAAAAGGAAGGCTGGCAATGTAGGGAAGTTGATTCCTGTGTTCTCAGTAAGAGAAGAGCCTGCAGGGGAGTGGGTGAGGAGAGGAGAAAGGTTGAAAGAAAAGAGAAAGGAAGGTCTTGCTTTGGTGGTCAAAGGGGATTTCACCAGTAAATGCTCCTATGGGTGAGAAGAGATATTCTGTGAAGAGAGATGGGGATCTTGTGCTAAGTCCACATCCAGTACAAGGTTCACAAAGTATCTATACCAAATCTGGGGGATATGGTGCTGGGAAAGTCCATTTATCTTGGGAGGGGGGGCACGATCAGAACTCTTAGGGGCAACTGGCACCTGGGGGAACTATAAAGGTACGACTATTTTGGAAAGCAATTTGGAATCATGCAACTAAAATGTCTATACCCTTTGAACCAGAGAATCTATTAGTTATCTTACACCCCAAGGAAACCATCAATAATAGAAGAAAGTTCCCATATACTTCAAAATATTTATAGCAGCACTTTTTGTGACAGCAAAGTCTTACAAAGTAGATGTCCATCAATTGGGGAACAGCTAAACAAACTGTGGTATGTGGATGTAATGGAATATTACATTGCTGTAAGAAACGATTTTTGTAATGAATACAGAGAAGCATGAAAAAGAGCTGTATGAACTGATACAGAGTAAAGCAAATATAACAAAAAACCACAATACATACAACAACTACAACAATGTAAATAGAAAGGACAACTACATACACAAAAAATAAAAAATGCAACAAAATTATAAAGCTCAAGCAGAAGTTGAATGAAGACACAGAAAGGACACTCCCAACCTATCCTTGTGCAGAGGTGGGACTTTTTCATTGTATTGACTAGTTATGTTTTTTTCTTTCTTAAAAAAAAAGACGATTTGATATACGAGATGGAAAGGGAAGGGGAAGGAATATTTGGGATAACTATGATGATGTAACAAAAAAATGTCATCAATAAAAACTCATTAAAAAAAGTTATAGACCCCAGGAAAAGAACCCTCTGCTCTCCATTCTCTCTCTACTGTCATCAGCTCCCAGGGGACCAACTATCATAGTTAGATGCAGAACCTACACCTATTAATAACAGCACCTACATCATCAGATTGTTGTGAGGGTCAAATGAGATAATACATGCAAAATGATCTGCAAATCTTAAAATATTATGTAAATGTTAGCTATTGTTTTACACTTTTCTGACTGATTCTACATTCCATTTACCTTTCCATCTGTTCCAAACCACCTTTTCTTTCCTCAAATCACCTCCATGATCAACCCTGCCTCTCAGCAGATCTCAGCTAATATTTTACTTAAAATAACAAATAATCGAACAAGAAGCTCAGGCCATCCATAGACCGTTCATTCCCTTTTCTTCTCAAACTTCAAATTATCTTCAACATTTCTCCCAATTCTCAGTCAATCAATCATCCACAAGTATTTATTAAGTGCCTACTCCCTGCCAGGAACGGCACATACCAAAATAAAAACAGTCCTTGTCATTAACTGTACAATCATCTCTCAACATTCCAGGTTTTCACATTCAGGGTTTTGGTTACTTGTGGACTGGTCATCGATAATCAAACAGGAATTTTTGGAGATCTATAGCTTACTGCAAAAAACTGCAGATGATATGCATATGTAAAGAAAATTTTAAAAATATATAAATCATAAACATTGTATTATTTATTATCATAAGTATATATAAATAAATTTATTATAAACAGTTAAATTTTATTTGAAGTTTCAGTGTGCTAAAAAGCTACAGGCTCTACACTCTTTGGGAATGCCTCTTCTTTCTCTACCATCCAGACTCAGGTGATTTGGTCAAGCAGTAAATGTTGTATCTTACTGTGCTACACTAGCTACCGTGAAGACTCTGCATAGTGTGCGAGATATTAATATCTTTCAGGTAAACTGCAACTTTTTTAATGGGTGCAGTGTGTTGTTTTACTTGTTTCGTATGTTAAATAAATATGGTCAATTAAATCCAATCATGGATGAGTCAAGACATCACCCTGTGATATCACTGGTCCTCTTCAAAAAAGGACAAACAACAAATATGATCAGAATAATAAAAAATAAATTTTGGAGAGCCTAACCCTCACCCCCCAAATGTCAAGGGATGACTGTACATTCTATCACAGAAAATAACATAGCCATACAACTAAATACAAAACACAAAGAAAATACAAGTTAATTTCAGAGAGTGAGGAATGGCATTTGCAAGGGAAGAAAGGAAAAGGGTTTGGAAAGAGGGATGTTGCAGGATAAGAAAACCCTTCACTTTATCTTACTACCCCCTTGAACTATCATCTTACAGTTTTCCTTTCTTTCACTGACGAACTCCTAGGAAAAGACAAAGATATATAGAGATGTATAGATACACATATAATTTATTTTCTCATCTCCCACTCATTTCTCGGCCCCCAAAAATGTGGCTTCTGATCTCACTATTTAATTTAAAATACTCTTGGTAAGGTTATGCAGTGGATAGAGTGATGGCCCTGGAGTCAGGAGCACCTGAGTTCAAATCAGGCCTCAGACACTAGCTGTGTAACCCTGGACGAGTCACTTAACTGTGTTTGCCTCAGTTTCTTCATCTCTAAAATGAGCTGAAGGAAATAGCAAACTACTCCAATATCTTTGCTCAAAAATAAACCCAAATGGGGTCACGAAGAGTCAGACATGACTGAAATGACTCAACAATAAAAAAGGTTACCAATGATGTCTTTATTGCTAAATCCAATGGCTTTTTCTCAGAACTCATCCTTTCTGACCCTTGTGCAGCATCTGACACTGTTTACCACTCTCTCCTCCTGGATATTCTCCCCTTGTGTTTGTTTTTTTTTTTGGGGGGGGAAGGGAGGATAACATCACTATCCTCTGGCTCTTTTCCTACCAATCTTACCCCTTCCTCAGTCTCCTTTGCAGGAACAGTACTCATGTTCCACCTACTATGTGCATGTGCACTTTAGGGTTGGATGCTAGACCCTCTTTCTTGGAAGTTTCATCACCTCCCATAGATCCAACTATCAGTCAACTAGAGATGACTCTCAAGTCTATAAATCTAGCCTTCATCTCCAACTGCCCACTAAAAATCCCTACCTAGATAGCCCACAGGCATCTCAAACTTGACATGTCCAAAACAGAACTCATCATCTTTCCTCCCCTAAACTTACCCCTCTCAATTTCTTCATCTCTACGGAGAACAGATAATGAAACTTATTTCCCTCTCTTTAGAAATCTATTTGAGTGAAATGTTGCATACATCATCAAACTGTTACTGTGTTGGTTCTGCTTAACTTTTTTAGAGGATCTTCAGCTCTGACACATACCTATGTGACCTTGGACATATTGCTTAGCCTTTGCAGGCCTCACACTTTCCTCATGAGAGGGTCAGAGAAGATCAGAACAGATGACTTCTAAAATATCTTTCTAACTTTAAATCTATAATCCTCTGAAAGGAAAGTTCAATTGGGGTGGGAAATAATATTCTGAAATGACCAATGTAAAAGCAAAAGGCATCAATAAAACATTTTTTTTAAATTTCGGAAATCTACTAATATCATGAAAATGGTATTTAAAGTGAATAATCCAAAACTGTCATGCAAGACAGATTAGATTGGAGACAGGGAAACTAAGTAGGAGAAATTTCACCCAATGAATGTTTTAAAAGGTGGTCAATGAACAGACAAACAAGTTAATTTGCCTCAATAAAATAATATGTAATATTCTAGGATGATGTTTCTATATATACCATGGTGGGAATGTTGCTAATCTCTTCATTTTGTTCACTGAAACCTTCAGAAGATAAAGAGTTGGTGATCCAGGAAGCAAGGGTTCCATGCCAGAAACAACTGCTGCTTTTTTGAAGCAGTTAGATGGCACAGTGCGTAGTGTGCTGAACTTAGAGGCAGAAGTTCAAATACCGAATTCAAATATTACCTCAGACACTTACTGGCTGTGTGAGTCTGGGTAATAAGTCATGTAATCTCTCTGAACGTCAGTCTCCTGTAAAATGGAGACTGTGATAATAATAGAACCTACCTCTAATGGTTATCATAAGGTTCAAATGAGATAACAAGCAAAGCCCTTTTAACCTTAAAAGTGTTATAAAAATGCCATTATATATCAGGCAAGTCAATTAATCCTCCACTTCCCTACCCTTTTAGCTCTCTTTCTCAGTATCACCACAAATATAAATATATAAAATTTCTTCTCATAAAATCTTGGTGTTAAAAGGGAGCTCAGAGGTCATCTAAAATCTGTCTGTATTTGAACAAGAATTCCCTCTAAAAAACACCAAACAAGTAAGTCATTCAGCTTTTCCCGCAGACTTCTAGTGATGGTGAATCAGTAAGTGTTCCAGGCATCCTGTTTTAGTTTTTATCTCCAACTACTGGGAAGTTTTTCTTTATATCAAACTGAAATCTTGTATACCAAGCATTGTCTACTATACATACCTCTCCATACCATAAGAGGATTGAAGAGAGTGCAAAGAATTAATTCCCTCTTTAGCTCTTGCTACCACCAACCACAGCTGTCAATGGCCACACATGGTATATTCAAATACCAATCTACTAATTTTACTGTCTCAGTAACAACAAAAGTAAACAGTAATGACTAATTTTAAAAGCATTATGCTCTTAAAATTATGCTCTATCTATAGCCTCAGCTTCCTCAACTGTAAAATGAATGTCACAATGGTACCTACCTCACAGAACTGTTGTACAGATCAAGTGAAATAACATCTCTTAGGGTTTTAATAACTGCTTATTCTCTTCCTCTTTTCCTTACGCTCCTACATCCTCCACCAAAGGTTTCTCCTGGATTCCTCACTGAAGCACAGAAATGTTCCTCTGTACTAAAAGGCTAGGCATATGCAACCAAAACAAAAGCTCTGGCAGATCAAACAAAGTTGGACAGACTGAGAACAGACATGGTGTGATTGTATGTCTGTCACCCAAGGACCTGCTGAGAGAAGTTCAGAGGTTCATCACCAGGGCTGACCACAAGGAAATCAATTTTTCTACCACAGCAACTCCCAAATACCATCTAAGTTGTAAAGTGGTTGTAATCTGAGTACCCTCACAATGATCAAATCACAGATCCTTGCAGTATCCTCATACACAAACAACTTTCATATACAGTGCAATAATAATATGAACCAAAAGAATCAGTAATACCAAGTACTATTAAAAGAATGCCTCCCACAAACAATATGGTAGCCAGAACCTGTTTTCTCACCTGACGTAATATGTTTCAACAAAATGCCCATGTTCCAGCTCCATTTCCTTTTCTTTGTATGGCAATCTGCCGTTACTATAACAGGCAAGTCACTGACCTACAAATATTAATGCCAACAACCTGTACCTGTTGCTAGAAGTATTGTTTCACAGACAAAAGGAGAATCATGTTATTCACGAGTCATTTAATATACTTACAATTCATAAAGAGATTTGCAGACAAGAAATTACTCTGAACGGGCAACGAAACCTTTAATAATTTGTTAAAAGTAAGTTATTCCCAAAATTAGCAGTGTTGCCACTGACTAGCCTAAGCAATTATCAATAAAAGTAAAAAACATTTTCTTGGAATTCGAAAATGAATGAAAATTGCTGTGTGGGTTTTTAGGACTATTTAATAACAAGCTGCATCAGTACATTGAGAGAAACATACTAAAGGCAACAATTTGATTTTCTATTTTTGTACACAGTAAATGTTCCTTTCCCCTATAAAAAGTCTGTGGGTGTCTGAAGTTCAATGGAGTGGTCTGCTTTAGAGATATACATTCATAAAAGTTGTAAAATTGTATTTTATAGCCATTAAGGTAAATTTACTCTGAACAATTTAGTATGGTAGTAGTATTCTTTTAACTTAGAAAAAGAGGAAGAAGAAAACTCCAAATGTCAGGAAATATACAGGACATGATTTTAGTACCTCCTTTGTTACAACTCAGTATAAGTACAGTGAACAGAGGCTCTCTCATTTACAGTATATTCTCAGATTTCACAGGGGTAACGTTCTTAGAATACAGAGCAAAAGTCCAAAAATGTGAATGTTGATAGATTGAACCTATGGGAAAATAGAGGGCTAGAATCCCACATCCATCAAAAATTATAATCTTTCACTAGATTGCTAAAAATACACTTTTCTGCATACAGTCCTTTATAACAAAACATTAATTCTGATAATATGCACTCTTCCTAACACAGCAACCATGAAATAACCCATAAAATGCAGTACACAAAACTGATAACATACAAAACATTTTTTCTCATCAATAATTCCCTAGAATTCTGGAACCTTTCATGCTAACATCTCAAAGAAAAAAAAAAACTGATTTCAGACAATATTCTCATAACACATGAAATCTACACTACCACAAATAAAGTACAGCAAATCAAACTCTTAAAACTAAAACACTGTTTAACCTGAATCTTACCTTCCATTGTGTCACATGACAGTATGAGGGTGTTGTACCATATACTATACTGCTGTAAATCTCTCTCCATATTGCCTCCCTCTGAAAACCAAGGGAGAGGTGGCTGGGACTTCAGTAGCCACTGAGACTGAGCTTTGGGGTCATAATTGCAACACAAAATGAGCTTCAAAGGCAAACAATGTAAATGTGCAACAAATGCACAGGGAGGTCTTTACAAGGGCAGGGTGAACAAAACCAGTGAAACCCCTATAGGATACCAGTCAGTCTACAAACATCCACAAACTTGAGTGCCTCTCACCTCTTACTTTTTTTTTTCTGCTGCACATGGCTGAGAATGCGCACTGCTGCCAAAACAAAAGTTAAAAATGGGGGCAGCCAGATGGCACAGTGAATAGAGCACCAGCCCTGAAGTCAGGAGGACCAGAGTTCAAATCTGGCCTCAGACCAAATACTTGACTTGACACTAAACTAACTGTGCAACCCTGGGCAAGTCACTTAGCCCCAACTGTCTTAAAAAAAAAAGATAAAAATGAGGTTACTAATAAAATTGAGCAAATTCTTTAAGTCCCAAAAGTTAAATACATGAATGTTGAGGACTGAGTATATTATATACACTAGGTTCCTTGTTCTGTAAGTCTAGGTGTGGGAAGTTTTAGATTATTCAAGGAGTCCTACTAAAGTTGGGCTTGTTCAATTACAATGTTCATAAAATGACCATATTGAGCTACTTTTTGCTGGCACTTTCAGGATTTTCAAGTCATCAATCTGTTCCACCCAATTCCAAATGGGAGAAAATGCTAAACAGTCAGTCTCTTTTATATGTAAAAGTGGCCATTAGGTCACTTTATTTTAAGATTCTTACTAGACTTTATCAAAAAGTTTATCAAGTTTATTTTACCCACAATTTTAACAAGTTTGACCACCTGGTTTCCCAGCCCACTGCTGATCAAAAGCAAACAATTAGAAGAGAAGCTGAATGCTAGAGGCAGGTACACCAATAATAGCAGAAGTGAAAAATGACATGGAGGAGATAAAACTATTAAAATAGACACAAGAATATAAAAAGCAAAAAGTAGGGCAGTCTAGGACTATTTATTTTATGAGTAAACAGCCCTTTACACTGACAGCCAAAGATATTACTATATTACTGCAGAGAATAATAACTGTTTATTATGTGAACCTAGGTCAACCATAAAAATGTTAAATTATGTGTATTATATTTAATAATATAATGTGCAATCCATTTTAGAAATATTCTTCAAAGGATTAACTTCTTAAATGTTTCAGACTTTAAAAGCTTAAGCTTCAGTTCCTTAAGTTCAGTTCAGATTAATAAGCGCTTCAGTTTGCTTATGGATAATTTTTGTATGTTGTGCATTCTCCAATGATGCTGGAAAAAATAAAGTTTCTAAGATTTAAAACTGGTAGGTAGGAAAATAAAAATATTAAAAGTAAAAAGGGTAAATTTTAATAGGGGATATCTAGGAAGAAGGACTAGGAAGGAGTTAGCAAGACTAAATGGAATGGAATGGAAAAGAGTGGCTATACCTCTAAAGGTCAACAGAGTGTAGACATTCTTCTGTGCTTTTCTCCTTTAATTCATGGAGAGAGAAAGGGTGAATGAGGATCAGAGCCAGAATTCACAAAAAGAGAAAAATCACTTTCATTCCTGTATTTCAGAAGGTCAATCCTTTGGCCTTTTTTAACCTGGTTTCCACTCCTTTCCCCACCCCCATCTATTATTTTTATTCTTATTGTCTCTTTTACTTTCATTCTCTCCCTCTCTCTCTTCTTCTTTCCTACACACACACACATACACACTCCTGCTACCTCTACTTCACTCCTTATCATACCCTCTTACGCTTAAGCTATCCTTTCTAAACTGATGATTTCAAACCTACGGCTCTAGATATTCTAAAGCATAATCTATCAAACAACCAACCACTATTTGCAGGCTCTATGCCCAACCATGTCACAGATGCTGTAAGGAATACAAAAAGTGCATGAAGACATCGTTCTGTTGTTGAATTTCGGGCATCAAGAGGTATTCTAGTTAAACCCCCACTTTACAAATGAGAAATCTGAGATTCCAAGAAATTAAATGAGTTGCCCACTATCATAAAAATAGTAAATGACAGTTGGCATACAACCTCAGGTCCTCCAAATCCAGTTGTGATGCCCTACGCACTACACCACCATTATCTTCCTCTAAGAACCACAAAAAAAGCCAGCAAAGACTCATGTATACAACTATTAAAGAATAGCAAATTGCCAAATATCCACATGGCACTTGGAGGTGGAGGAGTGGGGGAAAAAAGGGAATAGGAACATGCTTTAAAACAAAAATGCAGAGTGTGTCCAGCACCAGATCAGAATATAATTGGGAAATCTTTATCAAAATAAATAAAAATACAATAGAACATAGATAATAGGTGATTTTCTAAATGAGTATATGCAGGCAGGAATCTTTATATGGATGGTTTAGTGACCCCCCTTTCTATTTGAGTTTGGCCCCACTGCATTAAAGTATTCCTTTAAAACATAGCTGTTTTTTTAAATGCCAGGAAAATGTGTTCATAGTATGTGTTTATTTTGTGCTAAGTCACATGTCTTTATAGTGAAGGACTCAAAGCTTCCAGTAGAAAGCAAGGTAGAAGGGGTTGCAGTAGTGTAATTCTCAAACCTTGCTTTGAAAAGATATACTAAGAAATTCTATCTGAGCCCCAGCTCCCACACATTGACTATAGGAGTCTCAGGCAGGTCAGCTGATACCTCTAAGCTCTTTCATTTCCTCATCTGCACAGTTGGAATTATTGCTACTCCAAAGAGTTTTTGGAAGAAAATCATTTTATGAAGCATAATATATACCAGAAGCCAGCAACAACTAGTATTTTATATAGAGTTTTAAGGTTTACAAAGTGCTTTACAAATACAGTATTACTTCACTTTGTCCTCACAACAACCATAGAAAGTACTATTATTCCCATTTTTACTGTTGAGGAAAACAAGACAGAAAGCAGTTAAATGACTTGCTCAGGTCACACAGGAAATGTCTGAGGCTAGATTTGAACTCAGATCTTCCAGATTCCAGGTTCAGCATGATCCATAACACCAGTGTATAGTACATAGTAAGTAATTAATAAATGCTTGTTGACTGACTGTTACTCCGATTCTATAAATACAAGCTATTACTACTATCAGAGTGTACAAATGCCTGGTTCAGACAATGAGGGTACCAACTCTGTAATTTAGAGAGGAAACAGATGAACAGAAGCTGAAGCAGGCAGGGAAGGCTCTACAGAGGCAAAATTTGAGCTGAGCCTTGAAGGATAGATAGCTAAGAGTGGGTTAAGCAAGGAGAGAGTGGAGGTATTTATATTAAGTTGTATCATTAGCTTATTTCTCTCACTTTCTCCAACCACAAATTAATATAAAAGATTTATCCCAATATCTGTTTTGTCACAACCTAATAGTAATTAATCTACAGACACAATATATTTTGTGCATCTACATACAAAGTGCACATGTTTCAAACTGAGGCTCAGAAAACTCTCAGAACAATAAATCATTTTAGGGTTTGTTTTTTTTAAGGCAATTGGGGTTAAGTGACTTGCCCAGGGTCACACAGCTAGTAAGTGTCAAGTGTTTGGTCTGAGGCCCGAATTTGAACTCAGGTCCTCCTGACTTCACTGGTGCTCTATCCACTGCGCCACCTAACTGCCCTCATTTTAGTATTAAAAAATAAAATTGACATAGCACTTTTAGAGTAGAAGAAGCTATGTCATGAACTAGGAAATGTTGCCACTGTACAAAATTGGAGAGTTTGACACCCCCACTCTATGTACTTCTCTGAGCTCAAGAATTACAGAGCAGATGCTGGACCTGCATTTGTAGAGGACAGGGATTTCCTCAACTGAACTGATGAATTCACAAGTCCGGACAAAAATAAATAAATCACAGGGTGATAAAGAGTCTTTAATCTTCAAAATGTACTTAATATTTTTAAAATTAATTGAGTGTTCTTTAATTTACATGTAATTCATCCTAACATTTTTCACCATCAAAATAATAGGTTCCAACACAGAAATACTGTCAGCCTCACTGTGCCTGATCAAAGTGTCAAATCCTTGCAGTTTTGGGGACAATCCTCTTTTTGAAGTACTGTTGGGAGAAGTAAGAAGAGAGGAGGGTAAGGATACAAGACGGGTGGAGAAAGAAATAGGGCTCCACCCCTAATCAAAGGCAGAATGCTTTGTCAGCTGCTTCCACTGAACAGATGATCCAAGGAAGAGGATAGCAGGTGTCCAATTTCCATCCTGCCAATCACCCCTGCCAATAAACCAAGAAACGTAACAGACTGATGACCTACCTACTACTGTGCAGATCTGGGTCAGAGGGCAATTTTTAATCCATTTTGCTCTAATTGCTATTCCCCCAAACCTCAGGTCTTCCTTCTCTGAACCATTTCCAAAACACTGTCTTTTTTAGGAAAGACAATGACTGTGTATTTTCCCTACTTATTTACTCCTCCACAAAGTCCTACTCAGATGCCTTAAGGAGCAAAGATGACCCTTGGCCTCTATGGCAATAGAGTGCAACCAATTTACTATGGTTCCACTATGACAAAGTCTTACAATGTTCCCAAGTAATGCAAAAGATAGTATCTATTCTCCAAGGACCAGCCTAGGTAAGTATAAAGAGGTCATCAGTAGCTGGCCATTTGGTGATGAATACTTTGGCCATGTCAACTCACGAAAAACAGGAAATGGCACTCAGTCTCCTGCGATCCTCTTCTCTTTTTGGCAGTTATAGTGACCAAAGCAAAACAAAACAAAACAAAACAAAACAAAACAAAACAAAACAAAAAGCAACCCAAGCACAGAGAGTGCTAAGAAATAACTGCTTTTTAGACATTTATTAAATTTCATCTTACAAACTAAGTGAAGATCAAAAAAAGATCTTAAATAACCTAATCTGAGAAAAGGAAATAGATTAGCCATAAAGAAACTATGAAAGAAAAAAAATGGTCCTAATGGATTGACTCACAGGACAATTCTATCAAACCTTATAGAACAATTAGTACCCATCCTTCACAAATTCTCAAAAATTGAGAAAGTACCCGATCATATTCCTTGTATGAAACAAATAGAACTCTTAATACCTAAACCAAGGAAGGATTAAGCACCAAAGGATATTGCCAATTTTTCCTCTTTTTCTTTTTCTTTTTTTGTCTTTAAAAATATTATTTTTTATACAGGATGGTTCTCTGGGTGGGTAGGGAGAGAGGGAATCTGGGGAAAACTATGGTGATATAAAAAAGACATCTATAAAAACATTAACTTGGCTGTTGGCACTCTAAATGTGGACCTATATCTAGTGACCAATAAATAAATGGGCATACTTTAATCATCTTACTCTTGACACTCGCATAATCCATGAAAGTAGAACATACCTCCCAAAAAAATTGTAGTTAAATGGAAGAATAGCTCATAGTTTCTCCCTGAATTGGTTTTATGTCGTATTCAAAAGCAAAAAGAAAAATCATGCTATGGGAAGATAGGTCTTAAGATAAAAGGGAGGACTCAGAGGGCATTTTGTCATCTTGTATTGCAATGCTCTTAAGTATTTGCAAAAAAAAAAAACAAACCAAAAAACAGCATATATTTTAGTATGTTGAAGAAGATGAGGTAGGAACTGGATAAAATTCTCCAAATTAAATCAATATACTTTATACTCAATGACTTCAATGCAGAAGTGAGTATAGGGGAGGAGGTGGGAAATGCTGGAAAATATCACTCAAGAGTAAGAAAGTTAAGACCAGAGGTTTATAAATCATTTAATAGCCTTGCATCTACCCAGCATGAATGCTTTCTTGAAATGGAGATAGACCAAAAAACGTGCTTATTTCTAATTTTTGGTAGGAGCACAGTCTACCACATAAAAAGAGTAAAGTTTTCTCCTGTCCTCCCTTTTATAACAGACATACCCTCCCATTTCCAGAATCCATAAGTAGTATTAATAACATAGCTCAACTGTATAAGCTAGCAAATGTAGAACTGTAAGTCATCTAATCCTTTTCATTTTATAGATGAAGAAATTGAGGTCTAAGGTCTAGAGAGACTCACTGACTTGACCAAAGTAACACAGGTAATAGATGGAAAAGCCAGGATTTGAACCCTAAGTAATCTGACTCCAAATACAGAGCATTGGACTCAGGAATATTTTCTTGAAAAAGAGTTAGATACAGTATGCATAATGAACACCAAATAACATTTTAAAATATAAAATTGAAAGCCTCTATTAATTTTACAGAATCACAGACTAAACCAGATGTTAGAGATAATCTAGCCTAACCCCTTCATTTGACAAATTCAATTCAAACAAACATTTATTAAAGTTTCTATGAGAAAACTGAGGTCCAGAGGGGTTTAGTGACTAGTCCAAGGTCACACACTAGAAAAAGGACTTAAATTCCAGCCCCTCTCAACCAAATCAATACAAAAATAGCAGAGAGAATAAAATCATAGAAGATGAAGTAGTTAAAATAACTCCATCCTAAACTACCACAACAAGTTGCTGATGTCTAAAAATGGCTGACTATATATTACCATTTATAATCACTTACTAAAGTTATTTAACTAATGCAAAATCAACTGCTATAATTAGACAAAGAGGGTGGAGAAAACACAAGTCAGGTGAAATGGCATCCAAGGACAATCATCGGTTGCTTTCTCTCTCTGAAAGCAGAATTTTGGGATTTATTTATAATACTTCTGCTGTCAAGGCATCAGACATATACTCAATCTACAATAACCTATAATATGACTTTGGAAAGCTAAACTGCTTCTGTGTAACACTAAGGGATCCAAACGGTAACATTTCTATTAATTTCCCTTCTCCCCAAACTGAGACATTTATTAAACTGTTACTATGCACCCAGACACTTTTAAACCTTGGAAATACAAACAAAAAGCCAAAAAAAAAAGTCCCTGCTTCAAGGTACTTAACATTTTAATGAAGAGCACAACAGGAACATAAATAGATACAACTAACATAAAAAAAAACCCAGAGAAGATAAGGGTAACCCAAAAAAGGGAAGGCACTAGCAGCTCAGAGCGCCAGGAAAAGACTTCTCTGTAGACAGTAATACTTGAGTCAAGTTTTGAAAGAAAACAGGGATTCTGAAGAGGCAGAGGTAAAGAAGGAGAGCATTCTAGGCACTGAAGAATGGCCAGTGCAAAGGGACAGAAAAAGAAGACAAAGCACATGTATGAGGAACAGCAAGTGCCTACAGATCATGGAGCAGAATAATGTGGGAAATGACTGAGAATATAGGAAAGAGCCAGGCTGTGAAGAACTTTGAATGCCAAACAAAAGAATTCTTATTTGATCCCAGAGGTCATAGGAATTTATTTAATAGGAGGGCTAGCATGGTCACACCTTGGCTTTCAGAAAATCACTTTAGCAGCTAGAGGATAGACTGAAGAAAGAACGGAAGCATATTGGAATTGGAGGCTATTATAGTCCAAGGAAGCCATGGGTTTATTACTTCTCAGAATTAAGACAGTTTACATTATAGACCTTGTTTCATATTTATCAGACTAGTTATAGTAATTGTTAAGTATTGGCAGGAAGAAATATTTCACTTAACATCTGGAGACCATTTGATTAATTCATTACATCAGCATCCTTGTTGCTGAAACAATTTCCGATCTAACCATTTTATCAACTTTCTATCCCACAAGTTATTCTTTTTACCTACTACTTTCTTTCACCTATTTACCCATCTAATGAGTTTGCTTTCCTTTGTTCAAACTTTTGAATCAGCCTATCTGGATGGGTCTGTTTTGTTCTTTGTATCAGCTCATACAGAACTTAGGAGCTCCAAGAGTCTTAGACTGCTAATGAATCTTTAATCACTTTTTCTGCCTAAGTGATCTTCACTATGGATATATGCTATATCTAATATGTATCCTAAATTTCAATTCTGGTACCTAGATTTGTGCGTATAGTAACCAAATTAAGAACTAAGGTCTACCTCACTCAGAAATTTTAAAATTAAAAGATCTTAATTTCTGATCTTAATTTGAATTCCTTACTATAAGTCAGAGCTCTTCAGAAATTAATTCCAGTCCCTTAAAAGTGATTTTTAAAATCTGTTTAGTACTAATGACTCTACTTTTAAAGTTGGAGGTTAAGGGTCTGAATTTTACTTTGGGCAGTAATTGGACATAAATGGTGCAAAAAGAAATAGTATTCTGTCTTCCCGTGATGCTCAAATCAATGCATAATCATCTTTTTAAAATTGGTATTTTATTTTTATGTCACCTTAATTTCCTATTATATCCCCTCTTTTTCCCCTAACCAATGAGCCATCCCATGTAACAATAAAAAAAAGAGTGGAAAAGTTCAGCAAAACTAACGTTTCAACTTAGTCTGACAATTTTGGGCAATGTTCCACACCAAAAGACTCCCAAATTTAAAAGGGAGGGAGGTACATTTTCTCATCTCTTCGCTTGGGCTCAGCCCCAGCTGTTGTTAATAACCAGCCAACTTTTTAGGCAATTATTTGAATTCTAGCCTATTCCAGAGTTTGTTCAAAGTTAGTGTTTATGTATCAATGGAGTGGCCATTAAGTTCAGGATGTTAATGCAAACATCCTTGGTAGTGTTGTGTATATGCAGGTGAATCCTGCTTTTGGCTTACTGGTGTGTATGAAAAACCAAATGTAGAAAACAGAAATTAGGGATGACAATTCACTTTACAAGTATTCTTCTATTTGCCAAAATAATTTACAGGATTCCTTTAAATGGTAAACTTCTTGAATGTTTTCCTTAAGATTCAATTAAAAACAATTTCCTGCAAAATTCTGTGAGAGTACAGCTTTTGGCCACACTTCATCTGAAATTCTTGGTTGATGTGAAGTGGAGTGAATAATTTAATAAACTAAGCATCATTAGTCTCAAGATTAAAGATGGCAGAAGGAGCTAATCCTCTAAATATTTGTTCTGGGATAGCTATGTTACTTGGATATAAATGTGTTGCATATTGATAGTGACCATTTAAGAAATGAAGATATTTCCTCCTCCACGCCAGGACCAGGTAAATTATTTAAATTTCCTAAAAATATTGTTGTCCTGAAATTTTAAACTCCTTTTATTCTTCTGAAAAGGGGTGGAGTAGGGAAGGCATTGATAACCTTCAAGTAGTTGGCCCTATTGCCACTGGTAAACCTAGTATAGCCTACCTACAGATGGAGCAACTGTTAAAAAGTGAATCTTAATTGTTTAAAATCTCAGTAACCTGGCTTCTAACCTCATTCAGCTGAAACTCCTTTCTCCAAAGTTACCAATTTCCCCTTACTTACCAAATCTAACTGCCTTCTCTTAATCCTCATCCTTCTTGAGCTCTCTACAGCATTTGACTCTGTTGACACTCCTAGATTATCTCTCCTCCTTGAGTCTCTTGGTTGTTTTTGCTGTTTGCTCCTTCTCAGCCTTTGCGGGATCTTTCTCCATGTCATGCCCATTAACTGCCCAAGACACTGTCCTGGGCCCTCTTCTCTTTGATTTGTATGCAAGTTATTCCCAAATCTATAAATCCAGCCATGGTCTCTCTCCTCAGCTTCTGTCTTGCATCACCAATCATCTACTGCACATTTCAAAATGCATGTTCCATAGGCATCTCAAACTCAACATGTCCAAAACCAGAGCTCATTATCTTTCTCATCAAACCCGAGACTCTCCTGAACTTCCTCTGACTAATACATGGCTTAATATAAACATCATAAACAAATTAGTGGAGCAAGTTAGAAACTAAAGGAAGAATTCATAAGTAACCAAGTGATAGAGATAAAACAGTAATTTTGGCCATATAAAATTTTTTTAAATTTTACACAAACAAAAATGATCTAATACAGAATGAAGAACTAGGAGGGCAATACATACAATAATAACATTACAGAGAAAAATAATTTTGAAAGACTTTAGAACTCTGATCAACACAATGACAAACCATTAGTCCAAAATAATAAAGATGAAACACACCTGAGATGCAGATACATATATTTCTGGGCATGTGGGTGATTATTTGTTTTTGCCAAGCTACATAGGTATGTATTAAGGGATTTACTTTTCAGTTTGTTTTTTAATTTGCTCAGTGGAGGAGGGCAGTAGTGGGAGGGAAAGATTAACTTATCAAAAGATTGTTACTTGAAAAAAAAATAAACAAACAAAAAAGCATTAAGGAATCCATGGTACATGTGAGGCAGCAGGGAAGAAACTCATAGAAAGGAAGAGACTTGAGAGAAAAAAGGAATGACTGTAGTGGTTATCTGCCAAACAAAACATGAGGGACCACAGGTACCTGTAAGATGGGTGGTCCTTGTGAAGAAGAGCCATTGCTCTCTTTATCAGACACTGAATCAAAGGAGGAGAAAATGGGAAACGATGATCCCAAAAAGACTTTGAGATGTAGAGAAAGAAAGGAGAGCTAACAGCAAATAACCTTTATTTTCTCAGTACAAAGGATGATATGAGGTCTTCTGCTGAGAAAGTGATGCTATGGGAGAGATAAAGAGAGAAAAGAAGTTTGGAAAAGCTGTTGTAGGGACTAGTGTCACCCGATACTAAGCATTGCATCAAACAGAGGAGTGCGAAATGAAGAAACATGGGCCAGGCGGGTCAGTGAAAGAGTGAGCCAATTTATTATTCTGAGGGTCCGGATTATATAGGGAAAGCTAACAATCATCCCCATCTCACCATTCTTAAGACTAACCCCAGCCCTTATGTGCATCCTTAATTGTTCACACCTGCTTACTATCAAGGTCTAAGGGTCAGAGTATTCTAACCTCTAGGGGAAGTTGGTGAGCCAAATGTTCTGAATAATTAAGCCCTTATGGGTAGGAAAAAGAAAGAGTCGAGCTCTAACCTAAATTCCTTATCCCATATTAGACTCTCCAGCTCTGGCCCTCAACAAGTCCCCTTTTCTTTTTTTATAATTAACTTAAGGTGATGAACATCTGTACCCAAAGACTTGAACCATGACTTTGCCGTAGATAATATAACAAGCAATGTTGCCCATGAAAACAGATGACACAGTAAAGCAGGTACTTTTTAACTACATTGGTTACGCACAATTTTCCAGAATTTCTTGGGCTAGGTTCTGGGGTTGAGTCCCTGGGAAATGACTGTTAGCAAAAGACAAATCAGAATCAAAGATCTCCAATAAATTCAACACTATGCCAATGATACATTCCAAGCCAATGCTTCCTGCTTCTTAAAGCTGTTAAGTATACAAAGGATACAATATCCCTAGATAACACAATGAAGCTGTTGCCAAATGATATTGATGAGACAATAAGTGATACAAAGGATACAATATCCCAAATAACACAATGATCAAAAGTCACCTCTATCCTAAAACACATTGGAAGTGTACTGGCTTTCCCTTTGCCATGGTATAATCCCCCTGCAAGGTGGTAAGCAATGCAAACATGACTCTCCTTGTACGATGTTAGTCACTCTAGCAATGTGTCCTGGGGTTGACTGACTCTTCCTTGGGAACACCTCACGGTGGAGGAGAGGAGAAGACTTAATTCTAACCAGCCTGCCCTTGTAAAATGAAAGAGTACACTGTACAGGCACTAAAGAAACACAACACCTCAAGGCTGCAGGGGAAAATGAGAGTCAATGCGTTTATCAAACTTCAGGGTCTTGCTCCACTGTCTCAAGCGTTCCTTCCTTGTTCTTTCGTCTCTGCGCTTGTTCTGCAGGCTGAGTGTCTGAAGTTTCTGGGTCACTTTGAGCACAGATCCCGATGTTCTGTTCAGGAACCCATATTGGTCTTTCTGCAACATCTGGAAAGACAGAAGCATACCCTCGCCCCCAAGTCAACAACCTATCTGGCCCAAACCAATGTTAGGTTTTTGGGTCCTTCCACATGACTCTTTTTTGAGTCTTTTGTTCTTCATTATTATCTCTCCCATAAACCTTAAAGTGCTTTTCAGCCGCGGTACAGCCTTCTCTATCAGGTGTAAGAAAATTTAGAGCATATACAGCTTATGCCAATTGTCTTTGTGGCCTTCCCCTTACTGTAGACAATAGAGAATCAATGAGAAAAGGGTGAAAGGACTCTTACTTCAGTGAGGGCCCAGTTGAAATTACATAAATTTGTAATGGAACTCATCATCAAAGTTGTGTGATCACTTCTAGTTCAGTTTGATAGCACATGAGGAAGTACACTAAGGAAGTGAGTGGTGGAAGGTTTGACAAGATGTGAGCAACAATACTGCATGGGAGGTAAAGGATTCAAGAGCAGAGAAGTTTAAGGTTGAACTAATTAAGTAGAAATAGTCAAGAAAGGAGGAAAGTAAAGCTAGAGTAGGAATGATGGAATCCTAGAACACTGAGAGATGGACAGACTATAGGTTTACTCTACTATACTACCAAGTAAAACTCCAAGAAAAGGCAGGAATCAGGTTTTACCTAAACTTTACCTGTCCTGCATTTAAAACAGTAGCCACCAGGGACTCAAACGTTTGCCAAAGAATGAATCTCAAAGTCTTATCTGCCACTACCACATCCTCTAATCTACTGACATGAGAAATCCAGCGGGTGTTCCCAGTGGGAAAGGGAACAAGACCCTCCACACTGCAAAATCCCTGCTCTATTCTGTGTTCACCAAAGACAACCAGGCCTCCCAATTCATTTAATTAAATTCAATACTCCCATGCTAATTCCCAGAATCACTTGAGCCTATATCACAAAGCCTAATAAAAGCAATATCATCTGTGTGCTTCATTCATAAGTCAGTATTTACCCCAAATTTTCAGCTGCAAATCAGTTTAACATCATTTTTTTCCTAGTATGAACCACTTTTGAACTAGAAAAAAACAACCTCTGAACCACTCTACTCTAAACTAGGAGAAAATAAAATACAGTAATGCCTCACTTAGCTAGAATCCTCAGGGTTTACATATTCCATATAATTGCATTTTTCAGGGAGCTAAAGCATAGCAATGTCACACTGTTTAGAGGACTGGATTTGGAATCAGAGTTTTGATCTTCACTTTGCCCTTTCCTACCCTACACCCCTGAATGAGCTGGGCAGGTCACTGAACTGCTCTGAGCTTTGTTTTCTTCATAAGTAAAAAGGGGTGGGGAGACTAGACCAGTAGTCACCACTGCCAGATGCTCTTCTAAGTTCAGGAAATACAAAGAAAGACAAAACAAAACAAACCACAATCCTTGCCCTCAAAACGCATACCTTCTAACAGGGAAGACAACGTTCAACTTGTAAGACATATACTGAGTAGATGAAGGTGTTCCAAAAGGGCAAGGCATTAGCGAATAAGAGAAGTAGAAAGACTTCCTGGAGAAGGTAGAATTTGGGCTGAATACTGAGAGAAGCCAGAGAAGGCAGAGGTGGAGGGAGGTAGGGAGAAAGAGGATGAGAGAAGGCAAGCATACCAGGTCTAGTGAAATGCCAGTGAAAAGGCAAAGTGAGGGGGCAAGTAGGTGGCACAGTGGATAGAGTACCGGCCCTGAAGTCAGGAGGACCTGAGTTCAATTCCGGCCTCAGACCAAACACTTGACACTTACTAGCTGTGTGGCCCTGGGCAAGTCACTTAACCCCAATTGCCTAAAAAATAAAAAATAAAATAAAAAAAAAGAAAGGAAAAGGCAAAGTGAGTTTAAATATCATGTTCAAGGACAAGCAGGCCAATGTAGCTGGAAGGTATACTGTGTGAAGGGGAAATAAAAGTATAAGAAGCCTGGGAAGATAGAAAAGAGCTGAGTAAAAGGGCTTTAAATGCTAGGAGTTTAAGTCTGATCCTAGAAGTAACAAAAAGTCATTGGGTTCACTGAGCAAGGAGGTCACATGGTCAAATCCACACCTTAGTGCAGGCTTGCACAACATGCAGCCTGCCAAAGGACTTCGGGTGACTCACAAAAAATGTAGTGTTGTCACTGCGCATGCTTCTGCTTCTCACGTGACCAGTAGCAACCAACCACCTTCAGTCTCTAGTCTAACCTATCTGCAGCCAGAAGAAGTGTAGCCTATTTTAATTTTGGCCCCTACCTGCTTGCCAAGTTATACAGGTCTACCTTAGTGGTTTCCTGGGTGACTGGGAAGATGTCAGTATCTTTCACAGTAACTGGAAAGTGGGGAAGAAGGCAGGGTTTGGGAGTAAAAAATAATGAATTGTTTTAGACACATTAAGTTTAAAATGACTATGGGAAATCCAGTTTAAGATATCCAAAAGGCAGCTGGATATGTGTTACTGTAGTTAAGAAGAGAGAATAAGGGTAGATATATAGATCTTGGAATCATCAGCACAGACATGACACTTGAACCTATGGGAACTTAAGAAATCACACTATAATACAGAGTGAAAAGAGACAGGGACCAATGACAGAACCTTGAAGAACACCCAAGGTGATAAGAAAGAGCAGTCAAATAGAAAAAAGGGAGACGAGGAGAGAACGGTATCACCAAAACCTAGAGGAAAAACTACTCAGAAAAGCATGATCAACTCAAATGCTGCAGTAAAAGGCCATTATATTTGTCAATTAAGAGATCATTGGTAATTGTAGAGAAACCAGTTTTAATTTAATGATTAGGTCAGAAGCCAAATTGTGAAGGGTTTAGAATCAAGTGAGAAGAGAGGAAGTAGAAGTACAGAGTGCTTTCTCAAGGAATTTAGTGACAAAAGGGAAGAAAGATGTCTGACGGTGTTTGTTTTGTTTTGTAAAGGATGGGCCTGTTTTCAGCCACCATGGAAGAAGTCAGGCGAAAGCTGTAGTAGAAGGAGAGGAGTGAAGAGATAAGGTAGCACAACTGGCACCTGGGTCCCATTTGGGGTAATCAGAGAAGAGATAGAGGGAAAGGGTCAGTGTACAACAGAATTTCATCCCCCTGATTCACTTTTCTATCTCTGGAAATATCCTTCTTTTATCCACTGCCCAATCATCATAGTATCTAAAACTGAAAGGAACCTCAGAGGCCATCTGGCCCAATTTCTTCATTTTATAGAAGATGAAATCTGAGAGGTTCAAGGACTTGCCAAAGTCACACCGACAAAACAAGAATTCAAATACAGTGCCCATGGCCTCGAGTACTTTGGTCCTTCCACTATACCACACACTGCTTTTGTGGTCTAATATAAAATATGTTCACTTTAGATGTTTTTCTAGAAAGGTCTTCCTATTAACAGACACACAATATCAAGCTTGGGCTTTGAAAGACAGTATCATGTTTTAAGATTTTTTAAAAACTTTTTCAAATTTTCAAGTTCAAAAACCAAATGTTTTCAATGCCTACAAACATTAACGATCATCCGATGACTCCAAAACAGAATTATCCATCAGTAAATATGCATTTCATATGACAGATAACAACGACTACAAAGACTCAATTTAATTTAACTTATTAATTTACTAATCACCTAAGTTTACACAAATCATTATGCAAGGAACTGGGGGATACAAAGATGAAAATGAAACAGTCCCTGACAGGATCTAGACTCACATCATGGCAACAGTAACATTTAACAAGTCAATGAGGGATTGGCAAAGATAATAAAAGAGGCTATAGTATGAAGGAGGGGAAGTCAGACCACATGGGATTAGTCTAATCTTCAGAAGGATGATTAACATGTACTTCTGCGTAAGTATAATGAGCCTCACTGTTCCCCTAAAAACAGCATATAATAGACTATATCTTTTGTTAGATTTATACAATTTTGACCTGAAATGATCAAAGTAATCTAGAATTATTATCTAGACAACCAAGATGCCACAAACTTAAAGGATCTTAAGAATGAAAGACAGCTGGAGAATTATGACATCATACCTACTCTCTCAAAGCATACCATCCACAAGTACCAATATGAACTACAAATCAGAAACTTTTTCTGGTGCTAGTAACTACCAATTATGTACACACTGAGTGTGCAGTTGGCTGATGCCGCCTAATTTGTTTTGATGTGAACTTCTTAGAAATTCAAAGAGTACTTGAAACAAAGCAAGCAACACCTTAGCATTACTTCTCAGCAACTCTGCACAAAGAAAAATTCTTCAAAAAATGGCTGCAATATGTCTGATTATTTTACACTGAGGAAACTTTGTAAAATGTAGAAAATCTACCAAAATGTTTTCAAACATTGTTCCAATCTTTAAGTCAACACAGTTTAGGCCCAGAACAATGAAGAATATCTAATATCACACCAAAATTTTTAAGCAATCTACACAAATTCTTTAATACTCAAAGACATCTTCTAAAATTAAAACACCATTAAAAATTATCATGTTCAGAACGCAAGGCAACAGAGTAAGTGTAATAACTGCTATAGTATCTCTACTGCTATTAAAATCTTGGCCAGAATTCTACCATCAGATACTAAAAATCATTATCAATTCTGCATTTCCAGATTCTCAGGGTGGCTTTAGGCCATGATGTGATACAATAAAAATGTTAGCTTTTTCTGCCAATACAGAATAGTGCAAGAAATACCAAGACCCCTATACTGTTTTCCACTGATTTTACAAAAAAACAGTCAGCATCAATAGAAGACCTTCACCCTGCAGACTACTATATAAATTTAGCTGGCTGATATTTCACCAAAGTCCTCAGATGACTCTGGGGTGGTACTGCCATGCTGCCTTTCATTTCAGAGTAGGGGAATGCCTAAATCATTCCCCAATAACAATGGAATAAAGAAGGGTCACATGGTAGATCTAAATTCATTCAGTAAATGTTTACTGAATACTATGTCCATGGGGCACAGTTGATAGAATGACAGGCCTGCAGTCAAAAAGACTCATCTTCATCAGTTCAAAGCTGGCCTCAAAAACTTACAAGCTGCGTGATCCTGAGCAATTCACATCACCCTGTCTACCTTAGTTTCCTCATCTTTTAAAGGAGCTAGAGAAGGAAATGGCAAGCCACTCCAGTATCTTTGCCAAGAAAACCTCAAAGAGGAGCCTGAACAACAACTATGTCTGTACAGAGCTTACAATATAGCAATTCAATCTATGTTATACAAATATGCTCAAAAAATTTCAAGGGATCTGGGAACTCTAGCCAGTTATGGAAGCTAGTACACTTCCTTAATTTTTATAAACTGTATCAAGCTTTAAGGGACTAAAGACACTCACTATTTTAGCAGGGCTCTGAAGTTATTCTATAAACTTAAGTAATACAAATAATCACATATTTCTTTTACCACACATTCCCACTCAATATATCATTTTTGTAAGCTCTCACTTTCTAAAATGGTTATATTTATAATGCATTTTTGAGATCCAGGAAACTCAATTTAATAGACTACAAAGCAGCAGTAGACAATTTTGCCCAGGATTTAGACAAAGAATCTGGGTTCATATCTGTGCTCTGTTACTCATACCTATCCAACATTGGGCAAGCAACTTCATTTTCATGAGTTTTAATTTCCAGGTTCAAATCCTTTCATCATCCATAATTCTCGCAAGATTAATCCAATCCTACCATATGCCAATAACAGGGTTCTGTAATAAACAGAGGCTTCTCTGTCAAGATTTCCCAACTTTTTTCAGTACCTATCCTACCTAGCTTTCAGTAAACATTTCTGTTCCCCCATTTGCCATGAAAGCAAATATATTCTCATTCACCATGAAGATGTATGTAAGAAATAAAAGATTAATTTATCATAATAAAAACTTAATTCACTATGTAAAATTTATTAGTATAATAAAGTTAAGTATTCAGTAAGATCTTTGATTGATGTTTGTAAACCAATAGTTTTATTCTCATTATGGTTTTCGAAAGAGATTTGAAATATCACGTTCACCTTCCAGTTTGTTTCTTGCTTTGGGTTTGAGAAGAGGACTGAGAAGCCTGATTCACAGAGATAGGTAGTTTAAAACAGAATTAAAGCCTTCTGGAATATTTCAGTAGGCTAACATTGTTATGTGTCAAACAAGTAGTAAAGTGACTCCCTAAACAGATAACCAGAATTATTATCATGATGTTCATTATCAGAGTCGTAAGAAAAGATTCTCCTTTGCCCAATGTATTCTAGCCAGCAACTGTAACCACAATTTATAATCTAAGAGTTCCCCTACCAGGAGATATAAAACACTGAAATTATAGGTTCAAACAAAAACAACAATAAAAGTATAATTACATGAATACATTTAATACTGGAAGGACCAGGTACATCAGTTGATGTGGGGATGACTTTAATCTTACTTTGAAATAAAAATTTTCATCCTATTTTCTTTTTATGAATGGATTTTTAAAAAAATGCACTGTATCAATTGATGCAGCTCGGTCTTTCAAGATACTCTTAAATTCTAGTCCATGTAGTGTTAATACCTTTTAAACACTATAAAAAGGTCAGACTATTAGATGGAAGGCTCAAACAAGCAATATATACTAGGAAAGACAAAAGAGAAGGGGACGAGACCTAGAAATGACAATCAGGCAGGGTGTTAGAGAATGAAGCAGTAAATGTAGCACTGTGTATGGCACAAACACAAAATAAATTCAATAAATTTGTTGAGCGAGTAGATAAGCAGTGTGAATATGGTGGCAGCTGGTTCCATCATATTTTTAAAGAAATAGCTTAAAGTCTGTCTTCTCCCTTGCTCAGCAGTCATTTTGCGCTGTTGTCAGCGTAATAGTCCCTTTTACCCCTTCTAACTTGAGGTGTATAATCTTCTGTGGGTTTAAAAACCAGATGGTCAAATTTGTTAGAACTGGACCTGAAGGGTTCTAAGACTGAAATGCATAAGCTTCTACTAAAATCCTATTCTGAGGTGCCATCACTTTTAAGGTGACCATGACTTCTCCAAGGCTATGTCAATGGAGTATAGACTAGCAGATCTTACCAAGTGGTAAAGATTTTGCGTATAGGTCCTGTGACAAACTGTAAATCCAAGGACCAGTCTAGATAAATTGAAAGACCCCACACATCAGCCAGAGCAAAGTTCTAAGATCATCTACTAAACTGTAGAGATGTTATGATCTGCAAATGCGGAAGGAATACCTACACAAAGGAAATTCCAAATCTTTTAAAATAGTTATGTATGGAGAAGGCATAATGTTATAGTGGAGAAAACATAATATGAAGTCAAAAGACCTAATGAAATCAAAGGAACAGCTCTGCCATATACAAGTCACAAGATCATCAACAAATCAATTAATCCCTGTGCCTGTTTCCTCATCTGCAAAATGAAAACAAAGTTTAAGGGAAGCCTTTCCTAATTATCTCCCCAACTTCAAGAACTAATGCATCCCCACTCAAATACTGTCTTGCACCTAAAATATATTTTGTAGATACCTTTAGATGACATGTTTTCCTCCCTTGGTAAAATGTATATTATTTAAAGGAAATGTTTTGCTTTGCTTTTGTCTTTGTATCCCCCCCACACACACCTAGCACAGTGCCTAGGTACATAGTAGGCACTTACTAAATGCTTGTTGATTATTGATGATTTTGTACGATATTGCTCTCAAAGAGCTGTGAAGAATTCAATCGGCAAACTGTAAAGTACTATATAAATTTAACACTATTTTAAGAGATCTAGGAAAAATACTCAGGATGGCCCAGTAAGGGAAACATGATCACTCCACCTGTACCATAACAAGCTAACTAGAGCTTGGTAAGTCAGATATGATCCAGTCCTCAACCTCTCATTACTTTAGTGATAAATAAATAATAGAGACACAAGCCCAATTCTGATTAACATTACATTAAATGTCAGGTATCCAGATCTCTGAAGGAATAAGTCCCCCAGATAAACTGAGGATGTGTTTGGCCCTTAAGGCACCAAAAAGCATATACAGAACATGCAAATATATGCACGATTTGTAATTTCATAAATGAGGAACTCTTTTCACCATTTCCCTCCACAGAAATATTCCTGTAAAAATGACATACTTCCTTGCCATTTTAAATACGTGTAGTGAACACAAATTTGAATCATCTAGAAGTTGCTACTACAAATATTAAAAATGGTACAACAATGCTGATGGCCTCACCAGAGAGGCAACTAGAGGCTCAATGGATGAAGCACTGGGCCTGGAGTCATTCAGATTCAAGTTTAAATCCAGCCTCAGACACTTACTAGCTTGTGTCACCCTGGGCAAGTCACAACCTATCTACCTCAATTTCCTCAAATGTAAAATGGAGATAATAATAGCACCTATCACACAGGGTTGATGTGAAGATCAAATGAGATATTTAGAAAAAGCATTTAACACAGTGCCTGGAAAACAGTAGGAGAAATATAAATGTTTGTTCTTTTCCCCTTCTCTTCCTTCTAAAGGCCTAAGATTTTGTTTATCCTTCCTTCTCGAAGAGGACCATCAGGGAGGTGATGCCATGACATGCAAGTGAATTGGATTTAAGTGAGGAGGGCTATGCAAAGTCACCAGTCTCACTTTCTCCTCCCGAGCATAAGACACTGAGCTCTTCGTACAATGGTGCCCAATACTGTGCTTTTCAAGTTGTCAGATTTTTTTTCTTAGGTTCTGTTTTCTTCCTTGCACTGAATCTAGCTCTCACTTTCCACTACCACTATTCAATCCAACAGCAGCCCTATTCTCCCTCTTTAAACTTCCAGTGGGCTTGGAAACCAGATCAAAGCTTGTAAGAATAGAATGTAAAGAATCAATAGGCTCAGAGTGAAAGAAAGTCTGAAAGGCTTTATGTCTGAAATGCATTAGCTTTAGCAAAAAGACTTTGCAGCATCTACTATAATTGCTCAAGAACCTTAATTTAACTCCTAATTCTTGGCCTAATCAAGAACTAGTAATTCTAGACATTCAATAAATTCTTAACAAACTGAATTTAATTTCATGCAAAAATGTCTTCATGGAATTTATTACCAAGTTTTAGAGACTAAGCAAAATATCTTCGACACCCCAAAGTAGGAATGGTAAGAAGTAAAACAATCAATTCTAACATTGGTTATTTTAGATAACCTCCTTCTATTAGGACCTGAGGAGTATAAATATAACCATTTTGCCTTAAGGAACATTAAATTCTGCCTCCAAAGAAATCAAAGTCCTAGCTGGACAGTTTTAAAAACACACACCACACACTTTTTCTTTTTGTACTAGAGGAAGCCCTTAGATTTCCATCTCTAGTGGACCTTTTATGAAGTGTTTCAAAGAACCCCAAAATAATTCATATTCTTAAAATGGCTTTTTGAAGTGGCAGGAAAACATAAAAACAGTGAACTATTTGCAATGCTAATTAATTCCGACAACCTCCTTAATCAGTATTAAGTACAAATTTGTTTAATACAATCAAATAATTTAGTGAAATTGCTAAGGCATCACTAAATGTAAAATAATCCTGCAGCACTTAAAAATCACCATAGCATCACCCCAAGTACCAAAATGAAAAATTATAAATGAAAAAAAGCTTATCCTGTAGGAAAGTAAAGTTTCTACTTGCATATCATTTGAATGCAGGCAACCTAGATGTGAAATCACCTAATTATGTGCAATATCTATCATATTACATGTATATAACAAATAACAGATTATAATTAACACATTTAGCTGTACAATTACAGTGCTCTAGCAAAATTCTGCTTTTACAAAAGAAATGAACTAAACTTCTTATTGTCTAGCCCATTTCCAGAGATTTTCCCTACCTGTCCCATACATATTAAACTATATATTAAACCGTTTAAAAGATGATTAACTTAAACAATAAACCATAAATATCTCTAATCCTGAAATTAAACAATTTACTGATATGGCTCATGAAGCAAAAACTTTAAAAGAGATGCTAAATGTTGCAGCAAGTTGTGATTATTTTCATATTAAACAGTATTCTGGGAGATAGATAACAGCAAATGCAGGTCCTATGCCACATTATTCCCCTGCCCAATCTCTCTTGATCCCATAGATACCTAATAACAAAACTGAAAATATAATACTAGAAGTATCAAAATCATGCTTCACAGTCTCAGTTCAAACAGAACAAAACATAGCCCTGCTGTAAGTGCCAGAATGGGTTACTAGTTTAGGGCTCCCTATTTGGCACCGTACAGATCATTGACTCCCCAGGCTTGCTGCCTCCTCCAGAAGTGGCAGCTCATATACAAGGTTTAAGCTGTTCTAAAGATAGGGAGAAGATAGATGTAGGCTAACACTGTTAATGCTGAGGAGGGTGCACAGGGTTACAGAACAAGCTTGGGCTCTACAGGAACTATGTTCACCTTTCATACATACTATCAGGAGCCTCAAATGGGCATGTATCAAAACAAGTGTCTTATTTAAATGCCACATTTTAAAGACACTGACAAGCTAGGGCACCTTCCAGGAGAGTGTGCCCAGGGTGATGGGAGAAATGAAAGCCATACTATATGATCAGTTAAATGAAATGGAAATGTTTTTCTTGGAGAAAAACTATGACAGGAAAATGATGGCTGTATTCAAGCATTTAAAGGGCTGTCATATAGAGAATGATTGCCATTTATGTAACACTTTAAAGTTTACAAAGTGATATACATATATGCGAATGTATATGTGTATAACACATACACACATATATTATGGTTTTTATATGTGTATGTATGTATAAAGCTAACTCCAAGTCAAGCCATCTATCCATTATACAACTCTAACTCTCAACTAGGCTTGTTTTGCTTGGCCTCAGAAGAAACAAATGGAAGAGCAATGGGTAGAAATTACAGAGAGGCAAATTTCAGCTGGACATAAGGGGGGAAAATCCTAACAAACCTGCCCCAAAATAGAATGGATTGCCTCAGAAGGTAGTGAATTCCTTTTTACCAAAAAATCTTTAAGTGGGACTGAAGGACCACTTGTAACACTGCAGAAAGTGGATTCATCAAGAATGGGTTTAATTATATGACTACAGGTTACTCCCAGGACTAGGATTCTATGATTCCTATGCAAATAACGTGAATAAAATGTTCATACCCTTTGACCCAGATATTCAACTATTAAGTATTTATCCCAAGGAGATAAAAAGTATATATACAAAAATATTAATAGCAGCAATCTTTGTAGTATAACAAAGAAATGGAAACAAAGTAGATGCCCATCGACTGGTAAATGGTTAAACAAGTTGAGGTACATGAATGTAATGGAAAGTTATTGTGCTGTAACAAACATGAATGTAATGAATACAGAGAAGTTTGTTAAGATCTCCATAAACTGATGCAAAGAGAAATAAGCAGAGCCAAGAAAACACACACAAAGATAACAATGCAAATGGAAAAAACCACCACCACAAAAACAATGAAAAGTTAATGTTGCAAAATTACAAAGAACAAGTACAGCCCCAAAGAAAAGAAGAGACAGGAAGACACTCCCATCCCATTCTTCCTTGAGGTGAGAAATACATCTGTGTAGAATACTGTCTAACAGTGGTGGGGAACCTGCAGCCTCTAGGCCACATGTGGCCCTCTAGGTTCTCAAGTGCAGGCTTTTGACTGAATCCAAATTTCACAGAACAAATCCCCTTAATAAAAGGATTTATTCTATAAAACTTGGACTCAGTCAAAAAGCGGCACCCAAGGTCTTTTTCAAGGCATGGTTCAGTTTTGCTTTTTTTTTCTTTTATTCCTAAAAAAAAAAAAAATTGTTGTATTAGATGGCTCTCTGGGAGGGAAAGAGAGAGTGAAAGAAATACCCAGGCTCAAAACTTAAGTATTATCTCAGTTACCACCCAAATCCAATCTGTTGCCTAGCTCCATCATTTCTACCTTTTTCATATCTCTCATATGCTCCCTTCTCTTCTCTGACACTGCCATCACACTGGTCCAGGCCTTCATCATCTCACATCTGGACAATTATAACAGCCTGCTGGTGGGTCTCTCCCCATTCTAGTGCACCCTCCATGCAACTGCCAAAGTTATTTTCCTAAAGTACAGGATCAAACAAATCACCTCCCGCCCCTAAGCCCCTAAACAGACTCAATGGCTCCCTATCACTTTTAGGATAAAAAAAAATCCTCTGGCTTTCATAACTTGGGCCCCTCATACCTTTCCAATCTTTTCACATATTATACCCTCCCAGCTTAACTTCTCAACACAGTGACACCAGCTTCCTTGCTGTTCCTTACACAAGACACTGATCTATCTCCAAACTCCAGGCATTTTCACTGGCCACCCTCCTAAGCCTGGAACTGTCTCCCTTCTCATCTATACCTCTTGGCTTCCGTGGCTTCCTTCAAATTCCAGCTAAAAATCACATCTTCTACAGGAAACTTTTCTAAACTTCCCTTAATTCTGGTACTTTTCTTCTGTTATCTCCAAATTATTTTACATATAGCTTGCCTGAATATGTTGCCTTCCCCATCAGACTGCGTCAAATCCTTGAGATCTGGGACTATCTTCCGCCTTTCTTTGTACCATAGCACTTAACCACAGTGTCTAGCAAATAGCAGGCACTTCATAAGCATTTACTGACTGACAACAAGTGATCAATAAGAATATACTTTTACAAAAGAAAAAGCCCTAGAGATTTTAATAGAGAGACAAAAGATTCTATGATTCCATAATCCATCTTTCCACTTTTGGACATTAAACATCCTTTTTTTTTTTTCAACATTAAACTATAGTGCTTCCACCATATGAAACAATAACAGACACAGAAGCTAAAGTTGGAATTCAACTTTGTAGTAGCAAAGGTGAAGGTGGTTGGGAGAAGGAAATGAAACACAATTACTAAAATTAAGTTCAGAAATAATTAATTGCATTTCAAATATACATTGTTATCATTGTTTTAACACGAGCAATCAAGAGCTAGCTAAATTCTAATGACCTTTTCAAATGTCACAAAGATAACAATACATAAATCTTGATCTAGCAACAGAAACGCTATGGAGGAAGCAGTATAATCTTTTTTATTACAATATTGCTTAACACCCTAGTCTGATTCAGCTACTATACTATTAACTATATTAGAGGAACTTACTTGAGAAAATCAGAGTTACTAAGTGACTTTCTTTCCCCCTTACCAAATCCCAGGGTTAAGACATAAATCCTGCCAGTTTGCTAAAATTCTTTCACCACTTACAAATGGTCATTCTACTAATCTAGCCTAAATTGCTTATAGCAAGTAGATATTTAGAATGAAAAATGTGACTTTCTTAATTTTAATATCTAATAAAGCTACCAGAAAGCACAACTGAAAATAAAGAAGTGAGTTCATTCGTAACAAATCGAGATTTGAGGCAACATATATACCATGTATACAGTGGAAAGAGTGATAAATGTGAAGTTAGAAGAGCTAGGTTCAAATTTTGGCTCTGCTCCCTAATAACACCTGTCCATGGAGAATTAACATTTGTGTACACCAGTTTTCTTCTCTATAGAACAAAGGGATTGGACTACTTTATCTCTAAGACTTCTTTGAGCTCTAAATCCTCTGATTTTAGGATAAGGGTGTCCATTAGTATTTATTGTAGAAAACATATTTATAAAAGAAATAATTTACCCAACAGATAGACTATTTATACCCAACAAAAAGGAGCAAGCAAGGTATCTAGTATTTGCTAGTAGTCTTCAATAAAACATATTTCTGATTTTTGCTGTAAACTTTACTACTCACAACACAAACTGCCTTTTTTTCCCAATCCTTAAAGTTCTCTCGACATTTGGGGTTTTTTAAAATGTTTTATCAATTGTCTTTTTTTTTAATACCCTAAACTCACTTTTCAATTAATTCCACCCACCACCAAAATAAAATCCTCTCTTATAATAATTAGAGTCAAGCAAAACAAAGCAAAATGTTGACTACATTTCAAAATGTATGCCTCATTCCATACCTATAATCTACCTTTTCTCTGATGAGAAGCAAGAGCATAATTAATTCACTGATCAAAACGAAGAGCATTTAGGTAGCTATCTATAATCAAAATAGAAGAAACATAAAAAATTCCTATTTGTAGGCCCACAATTCAACCACAAAAATACTTGATCTAAAACAAATGATTTTGATTATTACTCTACTGGCCACTGTTCAGCTCAGCAATTTTTTAAGTCATTTAGAAAGTCTATGTTGAGTTCTACAGCTTTGAAAATAAAACAATGTAAGTTTCAATTTATTTTCACAGGACCAGTGATTTAATTGGAATTGGAAGCTCTTGTAGAGGAAACTCCCTCTACCAACGCAGATCAGGACTTGCTCTGCAGCTAAGGATCTAGGAAAGTTGCTGGGACCCCTGAAAAGTGACTTGCCTGGAGTCATAGTGCCAATGTTTCACAGATAGGACTTGAACTCAGGTCTTCCTAACTTCAAGGCCAGCTTTCTTTCTTCTCACATTGTAAATTACAAA
This sequence comes from Phascolarctos cinereus, assembly GCF_003287225.1. Lineage (NCBI taxonomy): Eukaryota > Metazoa > Chordata > Mammalia > Diprotodontia > Phascolarctidae > Phascolarctos > Phascolarctos cinereus. The sequence goes on from NW_027556098.1 coordinate 111,580,269, forward strand.
TTTGCTACTTCCAAATCTTTAGCATGCTCTATTCTGAGCTGCAGAAAGGTTTGGAAAAGTCATAAAATGGCTTAGAAATTTAGATGTCATTGCTAGTAATAGCTACCTACTGAAACCTGGAGAAAAACTTAACCTGTCAACTTAACTTTTTCAGACAGCACTTCTTTCCCACTATCATAAATATTATCATTTCTAAGTCTTTCATGTTCAGTAATTTTCACCCTCAGACCTCCTTCCCTCTCTCTCTCTCTCACCTCTTGACAGCTTGCCAGTTTCTTCACTTCTCTCCAGTTTGTTCCTTGCTTTCCACGTCTACAGCCACCATAACCACTTCTCACTTGAGCTGACTTCTAGTAGACCCCTAACTCATTTCCTTGTCTCACTCCATTCCAATACATTCTAAAGATAACTGCCATATTTAGCTTCTTCAAACATCATGTTCCCCGTTCTACATGTCAATTCAATAAAATCTATAGAAGCTAGCTTTAGCTGTCCAATTAAAAATAAAAAAGATAAATTTGGATTTGTCAACTGCCTTCCCAGTGGCTTTCCTCCCTCATCTCCTTTTAGTCAATTTCTGTGATGTCGACCAAGTCATACACTAATTCCTACCTTTGTGGTTTAATCATTCTAATTCTCCCAACCAGAATACATTCTTTCTTTTCATACTCCAACAATAACTGCAAACATTTCTATGTAATTCATTTGTACAAAGTTCTTTTCTTCCTTGAAACAACCCCATGAAGTATGTAGCATCGGTATTATTCTTATTTTACACAATAGTAAACTGAGGCTTGGATATATTAAGTAATTTGACAGTCACATGGCCAATAAAGCCGAAGAGCTGAAGGTCAAAACCAGATCTTCAGAAACCAAATCCAGTGTTCTTTCCACTGCACATGGCTGACCCCAATCCACTACTCTGCTTCCATCAAATTCTGACTTGAAATTTTCTTTCTTCAGGTAGTTTTCCCTGATTAACTCTTCCTTTGATTATTCTTTAATATTAAGTCCCCTTGGCACCCCAAACATTCAATTTTCATTATATCACCTACACAATTATAAGAGATTGCTTTATATTTGTTTCCCCAGAAAAATGGTTTCAAGTAATCCTACCTGTGCAGGACTCTGTACAGTAAATACTGACTACATGTTTAATTATCCTCATTTCCTCAAAAATATCCTTAAATTCAATGTCAGAGGCATGATTGTATTTGACATTAAATTTCCACTTAATATGGTAATCTATACCCATAAAAGATGAGGTTACAGATTCAATTTAATATACTATACTAATCTGCCAGTCAAAATTTAAACACATTATTCAGCAACGTTGCTCTTGGTAAATATGTCAAATACAGCCACTTTAAAAGTAAACAAATTGATTCTACCAACAAAACAAAGTTTGAAGACAGGTAAAACTGTTTTGCTTTCTTAGCTATAATTAGTGAATTTGTTAATCAGTCTCAATTAACTATTATTCCAAATTTCTATTATGAAAAATCCACATGCCAGCAACTCAGGAGAGATTCCTACACTATTTTAAGACCTGCTTCATCACAGCTGAAGATTACAGCAGAATTTTAAATATTCATCTCATCTGACCCATAATGTACTTAAGATGGTTTGACCTTCCACAGAGTAATGTATAGTTTGCTTCTTTCCCCATCCCTAGAATTTTAGTTGGCTAATGATCAAAAAAGCAAAAGCCTGATTATACTTTCCAAAATAAAAAAATTCCCAGTCACTATCTTTAACTTCACTATTTAATACTAACATAGACGCAGGCTTACATCAAATAGAAGTCCAAAGTCAATATGGTCCAGTATTGCCCTGAACCCTGATGTCAGTATAAGAGCTGAATACCATTTAACCAGTTTTTCAAAAAAGTAACCTGTATTAATATTTCTATTTTTTCTACTCAGGCAGTATTTGACTCAAGAATAGAAAGGAAACTCAACTGAACTTTACTTCATCTCTCTCTTGCTGCATGTCACTTTATGAATAATAAGATTATAAATAAATGGTCAAATTCTAGAAGTACATTTCAATAAGACAAAAAATTAAACTGTTGTAAACATTGCTCCAAGTTCACATTATGAATTTTCAAAAAGCACGAATAACGATGAACTGAAGTTGTTGGACATATGGCAATAACAGCAATAAACCGTTAATTTTTGGTGCAAATAAATGGATTAAAAAGGACAGTTTGACAACAAACTGTCTACATTCACATATTCCTAACATACTCATCTCTGCTCCAGAACTATGAAAGAAAGAACTTAAAATTACTCAGTTCTGTGATGTCTTCAAAGCTCCAGATACATTAAAAAAAAACATTTCAGAGACAATACAGTTTCTGATAATTATTAGGTAATTCAGAGTAACCTGGTGCATCTGCCAGTTCAGGAGTCACATCAACATTTGTAAAAGTATAACAAAATCATTGATAAACAAAATCATTTTTTCAGATACAAAAAGAAATCACAATAGACATTTTAAATAGTCCTTTAAAATACACTTTAATTCAGGACTTTAATAAAGCCATCTACAACAGTACTCCTCCAAATGAATTAAAATGATAGTTTTGGTTGGCAACAACTGACGAGTAGGTTAGCATGCTGAAACTGACATTAAAATTCTAAATCAGAAAAAAAGGTCAAACTGAAATGTGAAACTTTTTAATTAAAACACAAATCTCAATAACTCCTCATTAAATTTCTAACGTCACAACCCAAAGATATATGATGACATATTAAAACCAATTAGTCAACTTACAACATATGCAGCACTGCTGCTGTATAAATGTGCTGCCACAAGTCCATTATTTTTAAGGTAGAAATGAATATTTCTCCGAATTTAAAACCTGATCATGGCACAGCTGACCTTTCACAGTACAAGAGATTATCTTACATATTAAAAAAAATGTGAAATATTTGTTTTTATTAAAAGCATAAAACCTAGATAACCATACTCAGGTCTGAGCTTCCTAAACATCTCTTCTCATTCAAAAAAAGACATCCACGCTTCAACTTGTGTATCTTGTTTTGTTTTATACAAAAAAATCTTTTTCTTTTTCCTTACTCAAAAAGATGATTGATGACTTAGATCTCTAATTTCCTATGGATTCTTTAAGCAGCAGCTTAGGAAGACCATTCCTAAAAATATTAGGAGTCATGCTAGTTACGGGGAAAAAAACAAACTTGCAAACTAAAACATCCAAATAAAAATCACATTCTGTCAATTCAAGGTTAATGAGACGGTGGGGGGAAGGTATGGAAGGAGAGAGGGAGGTGCTTCATCTTTGAATACTATCTACTTTCACCTTTTTCCATTACTAAACAAGTTGTTGCATTTTTGGTTTCCAATGTATTTTCTAATCCTGGCATTTCAAGGTCTTTATTTTAAAGGGAAGGTGTAAGGGGGTTAAAAAAAAAAATCAATACTCACTGCTAACTTTCATGCTGCCAAAAGCTGAAGGCTGCTGCACTGGCTTGCAGCTCTCTGCAAAGGAGGTGGTTCTGGGCCGCCCTGACATGATCTCTCTTTCCCGATCACCTTCTTCCTCCTTTTCTTCCTTTTGTTTTATTTTGGGGTGTAAGTTAATGACAAATGCAGCATTAAGCTCACACACACACCCCCAAAAAAATGTTTTTTCTTCTTGGCTTTTCACTTCTTTTATGTAGCTATACAAAACCAAACGATCGATTTATATCCTTCTTCAAGACGGATGAGATATGGATTTTTATATATAGATGATTTGGGGCTGGGGAAAAAAATACAATTCTTCCCCCTCACCTTTGGGGGAGGGAAGGGAGAAAAACCTGAAAAATATCAGGTAAAACGGAGGGGGGAGAGAAGATAAGGGGAAAATTTACTTGATTGGAATTTCAGTACTTTCAATATTTTTTTTTTCCTCCTCGTGGACCTTTTTCTTTTGAGTCAATGAAGAAGGGAAGCGGCGGAGGGATCACGAGTCTCTTGCTTGAAGAGAAAGGGGGATGGGAAGGGGGAAGGAAAGACGGAGGCAGGGAGGGTGGCTCGGTGATGCGACTGGAAATGCTGCGGATCCGGCGGCGGCGGCGGGATCCGGCCGACGGGCGGAGAGAGCGCTCGGTCGGCGCGGATCAGCACGGCGCGGAGCGGCCCGGCCCGGCCCGATGAACTCGAAGGCGGCGGATCTGGGGAGTCGGTCAGAGGCGGCGGGGGGCGGCGGCGGCAGCTCCTCTCCTCATTGCGCCAGGGGCAGCTGCAGGCGGTGGCTGGATCCAGCGGCCATGGCGGCGGCGGCGGCAGCTCCCTTCAGACCCCAAGCAGCGGCTCCTGTGCTGCTCCCCATACGCCGGGGACATGGGAACCCGGCAACCGCTTCCGTCCCTTGAGGGCCCCCTCCCCCGACCAAGGCACCGTCGCTGCCCTCCCGCCCCCTAGCTCCGCTCGGGAAATGTCCGCGCTTTGCCCCCAGCGCGGCGCCCTGACAGCGGCTTGGGGGGGCCCCGGCTCCTCCTCGCTTCCTTCCTTCCTTCCTTTGTCACTCGGTCCGGGCAGCAGCGGCTCCTGCCCGCATTCACCAGGGTCGGGGGCTGCTCTGTATGAGAAGCACCTACTGCGCAGCCTCCTAGCTCCCCCTCCCCTCGCCTGCTCCTCCTCCCCCCCGCTCACCTCCGCCTCCTCCTTCCTCCTCCCTAGCCCAGCCCAGCCCAATACTACCCAGAGCCCCCACCGCCCGCGTAACAGGCGTCTGGGAATTGCCGGCCGAAGCCCGGGCCTCGCACACCTCCCGCCCTCTTCGGCCGAACGACGACCCGAACCAATCAGAGGGCGTTGTCTGTTCGCTGCTCCCTCCGGAAATAGCCGAAGGGCTGCAGGAGCCAATCGAAAGCGTCTGCTAGAGAACCCTCCCCTCCCAACCCCCTACGCCCCGAGGCAACGGAAGGAGCCGAAGACTGCCCACTGAGGAAGAGGAGGTGAAGGAGGAGGAAGGAGTTGGAAAGCCAAGTTTCCTGGTTAGGTCACAGGCAATGGCTGAAACTCGTCAACGGCAGCAATGGCCAATTAAAGGCTTCCCAGCCGCCTGCTCTAGCTGAAAAAATGCGGAGAGGCCCAGAATGCTTAAAAGCCCCAGGAAGGCGTGCGACCCTGCGCCTCGGCTGCTCTGTCATTGGTTGAAAAACTCCGCTGGGAGGTGGAACCACATCGCTCACTGATTGGCTGAGGGAAGGGGGCTTCCGAGGACATCCCAGCCAGCCCGGATTGTCCCATCCCTCACCGAGGCGGGGTGGGAAGCAGGGAGGGCGAAGACCTATAATGCTCTTTCTTATTGGATGACGGCCGCTGTGCGCCGGAGAGGGGAAAGGGGAAGGGGAGAGGGAAGGGGAGGGAGCGTGAACTCTTTGAGCTCGGCCAATCCAAACCTGCTTTGGGCCTATCGCAAGACCTTGGCTGAGCTTGATTGGCCAGCGTGGCTTCGGCGAGGCGGAATGAGCAGGGTTGTGGTCGTGGCGGAACCTCCCCTGGGTGGACGGACGGGGTTGGGCGAGTTCTGCCCTGGCTGTTTGAAAGCCGCAGATATGGGGTGGAGCAGACTCTCACGCATTCTCTACGTAATGGTCGGGACCAGTGGCGCATAGGTCTCTACAGCCTGAGGGCCCTGTTGCTCCAGTGGCTAAATCCTTGATCCCTGCCCGCGCAGGCGTGTGCGTGCGTGTGCGTGGGGGGGAGGGGTGGTGAGAAACTCGTGTTCCGTACTTGTAACTCCCAGGGCACCGAGGTTCTTCCTTCCTGGGAACTGGCGACCCCGCCCTCTCCTGCAGCGCAGCAGGAGGCGGCGCGCCGGGCCTCGCGTCATCCTCTGGCCCAAGGCCGCGGCCCAGAGGAGCGCAGTTCCCTGTACAGACGGTCCTTGGGGCGCACGGTGCGGGAACCTGAACTGCGGAGAAAAGGAACGGCCCTGGACGTTCCCTCCCTCTTGTGCCCATTAGTCTTTAATCCTTATTGTTTGAGATCCGTAAATGGGCCCTGTGCGCACGACCCTACATTCTCTGCCCCGGAAAACACCCGAGAGCAATGAGATCACCCCGACTCTGTTCCCAGAGTGCAGCCCGGGGATGAAGTGTGTGCTCATAAATAGCTGCAATTCAGTGAGTGGCTCCAAAAACACGTGAGGGGGAACGGAGTCATACCGGATATCCTTAGGCCCTGGTGAAACAGGGATAATTATAGCTGTAGTCGGCTTGGAAACTTTAGATCAAAGGGTAGTATGTAAGGGCAAGTTATTTTTAATCATTTGTTTCTTACCTGTGGTATGTTCCAAAAGTGTATAATTGTAACAGAGGACCAAATCCCTTGGCCTGATAATGGACACTTTCTCTTCTACTCCAAAGCACCTTTTTGCACACTCTGACCATCTGTTTATTTGTGTATTTTGAGCTGATTCTGGTGCGCTACTGTATGCATGCATCAAAATGGAAATGTATCTGTTGTGTAGTTTTATGTATTTCTATGTATGTGTAAATTCAACAATTGAGTTCCCCCTAGAGGGCACCTGATATCCTGGCAGAAAGACCATTGTCTATGTTATAGGTAACTGAGCCAAAGAAAATAACTACTTAAATTCCTAATATAATTCAAGTTTTATCATACTGATGTAAAAAGCAATTAATACAAGAACAGAAATAAACCTGCCCTCTTAAGTACATATAGAAATGTGCACTTAGAGCACATAAGGTTTAATGGGTGGGACTGAGTAAGTAGATGGAAAAGTAAATGGGAAGTGTGGGATGGGTTGAGGAGAAGTAGAGTGGTTAATAGATGAGTGAAGGTAATGGTTAGAAGGAAAGGCGGCTTACATACACAATGAGCTGGATGCTCCTTTAATGTATCTCCAAGAGGCTCTTAGGGGCTGAAGATTTGAAAGTACAAAGAAACTCTTTACGGGTGTCAAGAACACACCTACTGAAACCTATAAGTGTAACTTTCACAAATCATAGATTGCAAAGCTTAAAGGGACCTTTAGAGGAAAGAACATCAGTCAAACTCTCCCTTCTTCACATCCCCCCACACACATACCTTTTTTCGTGTGAGAACACAAGTCCAGAGTCATACAATAGGCTAAGAGCCCGAGATTTGAACTGAAGTCCTCCGATTCCAAATTAAGTTTTCTTCCTACTTCATGTTCTACTTTTCTGTATAAATTGTCACATTTTGTTAAAAATTAAATAAGGGTTCTATCCATAATAGGTATTTGAGTGTTTCCTGAATTTGAATTTGTGACAAATTTCTGAATTGAGTATGGTAACCCAAATTTCTCTCAATTTACTCCCTCAAAAAAAAAACACAACTATATGCAAAGTTATACATAATAGTTACTAGGGTATAATCTATTCTCAGAATTTCTGATAAAAGGGTTTACACAAATAAAACCATGTTCCATGTTAAGCAGCCAAATCTATCAACTGAGAATTGAGAAGCACAGGATCAGGTTTAGCTATACAGTTAGTGAACAGAATTTGAAATGCTAAATAGTTGAATCTAAGATTCCAAAACCAATTATTCGATGATTGGTCTCTAATATCCAGAGACATGGAATAGCAGTATTAGATATGCAGGGCTCATAGATTTCTAGGAAGGCCTTTCTATTCCCCCATAAAAGTGAAGATTAGGAAGTGATACTGTTAAAACTGTAGCAGAGCCAAAGAAGATTAAGAACGCTATAAAAATCTTAAATACATTGTACGTTACTTAATTCCAATATACATATGTAATCTGAGTCTCAAAGTCCATTGTATGGGGCTCTCTCCTCATTGTCAGAGATCAATGTCCTCAGCCTGCATGAAGGGTCTGTCAGAGTTGTCCAGAGTTTGAAAGAGGAGATGTATAGTCCTCTCAAAGTGTCATAGGTAAATAGCAATTGATAAACAGGTGTATTCTCTGCGGGCATGCCACTTGTAGCTCCAGCAAGTCTTGAAGATCTCAGCCTATCTGTGCTTTCTGTTCTGCAGCTCTCATCTATGACCACTTGCAAACCCTCCAGTAAGAATCTTTTCGTTGTGCTAGAGATGATGGGACTTCTGACAACCTTTGGGTATCAGTACAGTACTTGAGATGTCTGTCATACCTCACTCTTGCCCACCTCCTTATCCAATCCTACTTTTGGGGGGGGGTGTATATATATAAATATATATATGTGTGTGTGTGTGTGTGTGTGTGTGTGTGTGTGTGTGTGTATTTATATATATTACAACCTACTGGAGGTATTAGATTATACCTCACATGTATATATCATTTGCTTTCTGGATCACCTACAATTTTGATTCTTCAAAAAAAAATCCCAGCCAAATAGCATTGCTGGAGGAGTATTGGCATTAAAAAGAGTGTTTTTTTTTTAATCAGGGAACAACTTGGAATTATTGGAAGTGCTATTCAATTTCCCAAATACAACTCTGTCTGCTCTCTTCCTCCTATCCAATCTGGGTACAGTTCATTGTTCAGTTCAAGGCCTTTCAAAGGTAAATATGTATACAAACACTAAAAAGAACTAGCACTTAAAATAATTCCATTCCAGAGCTAGAAACTTGCACCTCTATAGTTATCCTTAATGTCAATGTCTCCGAAGAAGGTGACCTTGATCAATACACCATTACCTTGTGAAAAGGAGTCAGTTTAAGATAAATTAATGGGAATAGGGCAGCTAGGTGGCACAATGAATAGCATGCCAGGGCTGGAGTCAGGAAGATTCATCTTAAGTTCAAATCCAGCCTCAAACACTTACTAGCTGTGTGACTCTGGGCAAGTCACTTAACTCTGTTTGCCTCAGTTTCCTCAGATGGGCTGGAGAAGAATGGCAAACCACTCTAGTATCTTTGCCAAGAAAACCCCAAGTGAAGTCACAAAGGATCTGATATGACTGAAACTACTGAAAAATAACATGATGATACCCCTGTCCTCAAGGTAGAGGCTCCATATTAGGGTCATACATTTAGAGCTGAGAGGGACCTTAGTCACATTCTTCCATATAACAGATGAAGAAACAGGCCCATTGCCATTAAATGGCTCACCCAAAGTTACACAGGTGGTAAATGATAAGTGGTAGAGCCAGAATTCCATCTAGGGTCTTGTGACTCCAGATACAGTACCCTTTCTACTGTACCATGCTACCTCATAACCACTTGGGACAGGGATAGGGACTAGCTCTGTGATGTGATTGGTATAGGAAATGCCAGGATAAGGTATCCCTCTATCAATGCAGGTTGACGCTTTCTCTAAAATTTATGGTCTTGGTTTTATTGAGCGTGAGAATTTAAGTGACTTGGCCAGGGTCACAAAACTGGTTTGTGTCTGAGATAGGACAGTAAAGATTGCTTCCCAAATTGAGCCAAAAAGTCTTAATTAACAAACAGACTAATGAGTTTTGGACTTTATTTTAAAAGCAATAGGAAATCACTATTTTTAAAGCAGGAAATAATATGATACAACTATCTGTAGAAATTTCATATCACACTGTTATATTTATTATAGCTAATAAAATGTGTATAGGTGCTTAGTGGAAAATTGCCAAAACACATACACACACACACACACACATACACACACACACACACAACTCTACCACTCTACAATTGGATGCAGATGTACAACACAATAAATACAATAAATGTGGTCTTGAAAAGTTGCATGAAAATCATTTTTTTGTAAATCAGACAAATTTTGTATACATTTCAAAGAGTTTGGATTTTAAAGGAATTTTGTGATAAATCCTTTCTTGGTACCTGTTTTTTTTAAATAAATCTGGATTTTCACATATATTAGATTCTCTTAAAGCAAAGTATGATTTCAGTATGCTTGCCATATTTGTGTGGAATAATCATTTAGGTAATCATTCTATGTGCCTAAACATGTATTACTACCTATAGAATCATTTGGAAAGGTTTTGGGTTTCTTTATACGTAATTTTTTTTTAATTTACATTATTAGAAAATATTTTATGTATTTCAGTACAAATATTTTTATATTATTGAATGAAGTAGGTTTTCAATAAATATTTGATGTCACTTTTTAAAGCACAGCATTCAAATGTATCATATGTTCTGTGTAATAGAACTTTGGTGTGTTATATGTGTTAAAATGTAACAGTGGCATTCTAAGCTAGCAGTAGCTAAGATTTGTGTTCTCAGTAGCCAGTACCTTCTTGGCAACGTTCAGATATTCTTTTTTTTTTTTCATGGACTTAAGACTCAATTTCTCAGAATGTGGTAAAAATAAAAAAACAAACAAAAATCTTGTATACAACTTCCCAAAAGCTAACATAATGAAAAGAACCCTGTGTGAATTTAGAGTCAAAAGACTCAGAAGACCTAGATTTAAGTTCTGTCTGATACTTAGTATCTATGTGACCTTGGGCAAGTCAATTACATCTGGGCCAAAATTAATTCACCTTCCAGTCTAGGTTTGTATAGGTAAACGTCTTTAAATTCCAGTTTACTCATCTGTAAAATGGGTGGTAGGAGACATTTTTGTAGATGAAGAAAAACAGCAGGGTGCTGAATTTGGAGTCAGAGAATCTGTATTTGAGTACCGGTTCTGCAATTTAGTACCTGTTTGGCCTTGGAAAAGTCACTTCGCCTCCAATAAGTATGCAAAGTGACACAATGGATTGAGCACACTGGTACTAGAGCAGAGGTTCCCAAGCTTATTTAGCCCTCTTTAAAAAAATTACTCAGCATCCCCCTGGAAATCTACTTTCTTTAACCCATTAATTTTTTTAAAATTTGTGTCATTTCAAAAAATATGTAAAATTGGTTTTTAAGTAAACTATCTTAAGTATAATAATTTATTGTAAATTTGTGGGGTCTTTCCTGCATTGAAATTTTGATGACACAATATTATGTCACATACGTAAGTATCATGTCGTATTGTAAACAAGTCATTACGTGCACAGATTCCTGCCAATGCATGCTGGACCTCATGACAATGTACAACATACTCACCTTCCAACACTTGCTTGTTAAGACTTATTGGTGGACTTGACCACTGATCGGTTATAACTTGCATTTTGTGTGTTTATATGGAAAATAATGTAATCACTACAACTTTAACTCTATTACATGACAGATGTAACATGTACGAACAGTTTTTCAAAATTGTCTTCTTTCCTTATGCTTTCCTTATGGCTATGACTTCATTTTTGTTCAATGCCCCCCAATTGTACTCAAGGCTACTACCACCCACCTGGATCATTCCACTTTGGGAACCTCTGGGAGTCAGGAAGAGCTGAGTTCAATTCCAGAACCATAGTTGTGGTGCATTCAGCAGCATATCTGTTCTGGCACTTGCATTCACAGTCACATATATACCAACACACAAGCAGACTGGCATCCTTCACTTACTAGCTTTGTGACCCTGGGCAAGTCACTTAACTTCTGCTTCAGTTTACTGTACGCAACTGTAAAATGGGGGTAATAATAGCACATATATCCCAGGGTTGTTGTGAAAATCAAATGATTTGATTTAGGCAATCAAATGATCAAATGATTGCCTAAAATATTTGTTAAGGGCTTTGCAAAGTGACTGGGGGCAGCTAGGTGGCATAGCAGATAGAGCACCAGTCCTGAAGTCAGGAGGCCCTGAGTTCAAATCTGACCTCAGACCAAACACTTGACACTTACTAGCTCTGTGACCAAGTCACTTAACCCCAATTGCCAAAAAAAAAAAAGTATTGATTGATTGGTATATAAAATGAAATATTTGAAATAGGTGATCTCTGATGTCCTTTCCAGCTTTTTATCTTTTGTGTTTGGCATTCGAGTTCTTAAAGGTCACTGTTTTAATGGGGAACATATACACATTCTCAAACTGGTATACCATAACTTTCTAAAGACATTAAGCTAACTAATGTCTTTGACTTAGAGAAAAGAACCTTGGGGAAATTATGAAAAGGGGTTGGACAAAACTACACTACAAAGGAACATAGTTTCATATTTATTGTTCTTTATGTTCAATGATATTCGTCAATAATGGTATAGGAACTAAACCTGTGATTTCATTGGTATATGGAATTCTAGGATGTGGAAACTCCCTCAACCATTGCAGGTTAGCTTTAGAGAGTGTAAACAAATGATTCAGTGATTTCCCTGGGCTTACAGAGCCAGTATGTATCAGGGGTGAGACTTGAACCCAGTTCTTCTTGGCTTTGAGGCAAGCTAGGTTCTGCCATGCCATGCTGCCTGTATCAAGTTCATAACTTTAAAAATATATATCAAATTCATAACTTTAAAAATATATTTTAACAAAAAGAGGGTCTGTGGGCCCTACCAAAACAAAAATAAAAATAGTATTCCAGAAAGTGGAACATGTCCTTCATTCCTTTAATGCATTATGGCTATGACTTCATTTTTGTGGCCTATGATGTGTAATTCCAAAACTAAGAATGCCAACTGAAGGCCCACAAAAAAGCTGAGTTATTGTCTGCCATTGCAATCAAACAGTGATGGGAACCACCAATAATCATGAAGGAAGGAATACTGAGGTTTAGAAATCAATTGTACAAACTCATTTATGTTGAATCATTTAGGTTTAAATGGAATTTTTTTTATATTGGTTCCTTATTCTTAAATTGTACTTCATCCACTTACTAGCAGAGTTTAGTACTTGTAAGTAAATATATAATTTAGGAAAACAACCATTATTTCCCTAAATAACTATTACCACTATTTTGGAAGCATTCTAGTTTTCTCAGGAAAATTGAGATTAGGGTACTCTTTTTTAAAAAGAGTCAGCACATCCAATTTTTTAAAGTCACTACATGACAATTTGAATACCGTTTTCATTTTTTATGTTTAGCCTAGAGACTATAAAAAAAGCAAAATAAACAAGAACTATAGCAATTATTTAAATGTTGTTTTGTTGTACAAACTTACCCACGATTCTGTACAACTTCCTGAGCTTTGTTGGTCAGTATTTGCAAAATCTATAATGATTTCCAACTTTCAACAATTTGTTTCAATTCAGTATCATATCAAGCACCACTATAGTGTGCCCAGAATTCTGCCAAATGCTGATAGGAATGAGACAGAAGGATATGACATGGTCCTAGCTTTCAGGGAATGTGAATCTTGTTAAAGTAAAGGAGTTACATCCCTTATATAGATTATCTTTTTAAATGATTTGTGATCTGTACAAATGTATTTTGAAATGATAAGAAGGAAAAAGGATATTTGGTCCTTTTAACAGTCAAAACAAGTCACTTATAGAGACCAGGATATATAATCTGTCAGAAGCCTGTTGTAGCTCTAGTAAACTAATCCATTTAACAATTCAGCTCTAGGCTTGTGCCTAGGCTAAGTAGGTAGTCGTTTGTTGAATTTAATTGTTTGCTTAAATATCAGACAGATATTAGCTAGCTACCTAGAAAGTCCATGATTGCAAAAATACCATCAGATTGAGGCATGTGATATGGGCACACACAAAAGCCATGTAGTGTAACCACCTCACTTTACAGGCAAGGAAACTGAGGCCCAGAGAAATTTAATGACTTACACACAGACAGCGTCAAGTCTGGAATCTGGACTTAGAGGAATCCAGGTAGAATAAAGGCAATAGCAGTGAACCAAGGGAACCAGTGGGCCAAGGCATGAAGCTGACAGGAAAGAAAGAAGTCGGGCTAGAAAGATGTCCGGGAATTTAACACAGGTAATATTGGATTGAATAGTACCACACTGACTCCTATAAACCTTCAGTTATAAATTTCTAAGTTTATAAGTAAGGGAGTCTTGGTTTCTTATGGCCTAGAATCATAAGGAATAGAAAAAGAACACAATGGAAACTACTCTCTAGTACAGCTTCTCACTCCTATTAGGCACTAATAAATGTATGATAAAGATGTTCATAACAAAGAAAAGAGAGAAAATTAAATGAAACAAAAACAAAAGAGACTCTAAAAAGAAATACTAGAAAGCAAATTGATGTCGTTTCCCTGATAAGCTGAAAGCAGGTAAAGACTAGAATCAAAGTCCTATACTAGGACTTTTTGATTCAAACTTTCCCTGTAGTTCTTGAAACAAAGCCAAAGCTGGAAGTTAGGGAAAGCTTCAGAAAGCTCCTCTCCCTAAAATATTAGCTCTGATCAGCTATAAGAATTATATTAAGCAGCAAATAATAACAGTATTAATTCAGCCATAAAGATATCTCACATTTATGTGGCACCTAAAGATTCACAGAGTAAAAGCACATTTCATGACGAATCTGTGACATAGGTAGTATTAATATTATTATCTACATTTTATAGATGAGAAAGTTGAGATTTAGAGAGGTGAAATGACTTGCCTATGGTCACACAGCTAGTACATATCATAGCCATGATTCAAACTTTTGGGTCCTAACTTCAAATCTAGTATTTTTCTTCCTCCAAGGTACTGCTTCCTCCCTTACAAATACCTACAAGTTTATACTTGGAAATTTGTAGGAGGCAACTTGGTGCTATACAATTCAGTTCTGCCAATGTTAAGTTCTTGGAGATATTTATCAGTCCTGAGCTGTCTCCTTCTGGCCTAACTTCTTTCTTTCTTACCAACCTCATGATTTAGCCCATTGATTCCCTCAGTTCACTGCTGCCACTGTTTATTCCACCTGGCTTCCTCCACATCCAGATCCCATTATTCTTGTTGCTGTTGTTGGGTTGTGTCTGATTCTTTGTGACCCCATTTGGGATTTTCTTGGCAAAGATGTTGGAGTGGTTTGCCATTCCCTTCTCCAGTTCATTTTGTGCATGAGGAGGGGGGAGCATCACCAGTCATCTAGACCTATGTCTTGCCACTAGACTCTGATGACCATGGAGGAGAGAATGAGGCTGGTGACTTTGCACCGCCATGCCTCACTCAAATATAACACACATACAAGTCATCACCCTCCTGATGTAATGACATCCTTTTTGAGAATGAAGGACAAATGATAACAGATGAGGAAACTGAGGCAAACAGTGTTAAGTGATGCCCACAGTCAGTAAGTGTCTGAGGCCATATTTGAACTCGGGAAGCTGAGTCTTCCTAACTTTAGGCTGGATGCTCTCTCCACTCAGCCACCTAGCTACCTCCCAGATCCCATACTTGACACTTATAAGGCATTCAGCCTCTTGGGTCCTCAGTTTCCTCATCTGTAAAATGGACTAGATGGCCTCTGAGGTTTCTTTCAAATCTAAAACTATGGTCTCATGATTGCTAAAGGTTCCTACTTCTTCGCCTTCCCTGTTACCTCTCAAAAAACATACATCCTTCTTTAGATTTCTTCATGCAGTAAAAAAGATAAAAGCCTATAAGGTCAAAAATTTTAGCACTGAGAAGGGACTTTAGAGATTATCTGGTATCAACAGGAAAATAAGGCTAGGGCCACACTACAAAGGTCAGGCAAGTGAGGGTTGTGCTGATACAAACCATCAACCTTGAATCTTCTGATCACCTGATTTCATCAGCCTACCTCCCCGTTATTCTGCCTGGACTCATTACCCAGTGGTTAGCTTACACCCAGGCCTTCCTACTCTTCCTGTCCTTATGATATTGAACCCCAAGCCCTAGAAGAATAGACCTTCCCCCAAACTCAAGTATCTGCCTTCGTTCCTATTCCCCTCAAACCAACCCTTCCAAGTCCCGCTCCAGATCCATCTTCCCCTTCTTCCACTGTGCCTTCTGCATCACTGCTCCATGATTAACAACCTTTCTTCCACCTTAAATCTCTTCTTTTCTCACTCATTCCATCTTTTGGAGTTAACTGATACTTGGCTTCTTCTGATGTCACTGTTTCCCTTGTCACCCTCTCCAATACATGTTGCGCTTTCAATTATTATCTTCACTCAACAATCCTTGTGGCAGAGTTGGAATACTACTTACACCCCTTGCCATTTCCAGACTCTGCCTTTACCCCTGTCCTACTATGCCTTGCTACTTGATTCCCAATCTTGCCACAACAACAGATGCAAACCTTTTGTTCTCTCCTCAAGTCTCCCACACAACTCCCCCTCACTCTCTCTATTGAGAACCTTGCCTCATACTTCACTGAAAAAAAATTTGAAGTCATTCTCTGAGAGCTGCTTCTCCCCTCATCCTCATCTCACATTCCGAAAATGGCCATTGGTTGGCTTTTAAAGCTTTTCCCAACTTGATCCCTTCCTATCTTTCCAATCGCCTTAGCCCAATCCAACTATACTGGCCCATTTATTGTTCCTCAAACACAACACTGCAGTTCCCATCTCTGTGCCTTGGCATAGGCTGTTCCCCTTATGAAGAAAACTCTCCCTCTCAACTTTCAACTCTTAGAATCCCTGGCTTCCTTGAAGACTCTGCTCAAGTACCTCCTCCAAAAGTCATTCCTGATCCCCACAGGTGAAGTGCAGTTCACTCTAGGGTTGCCTCCTATCTACTCCAATGAAAAAAATGTATTTTATATTTATCTTCTATGTTCTGATTTACACATTTTGACTGCCCTTTAGAATGAAAGCCCCTTGAGAAGAGAGACTGTTTTTGTGGCCACCACCCCACCCCACTGTTTTTTTTGTGTGTGTTTCTCCCGCACTTAGCGTAGTTCCTGGCACCTAGTAAAGCTCTTTTTGTTTGTCTTGTTTGTTTGTCTTGTTGATTGATATATTAAAACCTTTCATCTGATATTTGAAGAAACAGGCCAAGAAGCAGTGGTGTGCTAGAGGCAGCTCAACCTGACTCATGAGGGCTATTGTTAAATTTTCAGTGTGAGCATTTAAACCTCACAAATCAGCAAACTATAAATTTTGTTCATTATCTGCTCTTAAGAAAGTAATGGAGAAAATGTCAATAATGCAATTTAAATTTAAAAGTCTGTCATGGGTACACCTTTTTGTTGTGGTGGTTGTTGTTGGAAAGTCAGTTGTTAAACATTTACCAGCACACTCCTGGCCAGAAGGGTGAAGTTACCTGCGTGAAATCACCTAGCTAATTGCTAGCAAAGCTGGGACTAGTACCCAAAGCTCCTGATTCTCAATCCAAGAGTTTTCCTGTTACATTATGTTAGTCCTCATGGAAATGGGAATGACATTCAGTCTTTTTAAGCTCCTCTCCCTTCTGTCTGATTCTCCTTTTGATCCTTGTCTTGGTATCAGCTTCTTGAAGAAGAAATCAAAAGGAAAGGCCAAGAAAAATTTTCCTAAATCCCTATGAGTTAGAGAGGAGCTAAAGAAAATTTCCCTCAAAATAGAGGAAATTAAGCCAGACTTCATACCAAAATATTGCCTAACATAGTAAGCATTTCTGATACATAATCAAGAGAAAACATCATTAGCATTTAAATTTTCTCATGAAACTCCTATTCATATTGCACAGAATACCAAGGTTAGATGGAACAGAACTCAGATCACAACATAACAGAACTCAGATCATAGCATCATTGATTTAAAGCACAAAGGGACCTTGGAGGTAATTTTTAGTCAAACTCCTCATTTTACAAATGAGGAAACAGAGACCAAAGGAAATCAAATGATTTGCTCCAAATCAAACAAGTAATAAGTGGCAGAGGTGAGATTTGAGCCCAGGTCCTCTGACTCTGAAACCAGTACTGAATCCACTACTAAGCCTCTAAACTAACTGTAGCTAGTTGTTTTTTTTTTAAATGCAGTCGGTGTTAAGTGACTTGCCCATGATCATAACAGCGAGTGTCTGAGGCCAAATTTGAACTCAGGTCCTCCATGACTCCAGGGCCAGCACTCTAACCACTGTACCACCTAGCTTCCCCAACTGTGGTTAGTTTTTGAAGTTGTCTCTATCCTTCAATGAAGTTAAGCTTTTTCGCCTTCAGTTTTAAGCTGATGTAGAAGTTCTTTCCTTACTTGTGGGTACCATCCTGGGTAAGGTGTTTGTTTGGGAAGGAAAAACCTTTGCTCCTTTCTTTAGCCAGGGTTGGAAAGCAGGAATGAGATAAGATGAAGCTGGGTGTAAGGTGAGGACGGGGTGCTCTATTTTGGTAATGAAGAGGCTGGCAAAAACACTAAAATCTGGAATAGAAGTAACTAGAAAATGAGATAGAGTGGTGGAAACCAAAACAAGAACTAATATGAGGACTAAAAGAAAGCAGCTTGGCAGAGAGCCTGCTAAATGAGAAAT
Source organism: Phascolarctos cinereus (assembly GCF_003287225.1). Taxonomy (NCBI): domain Eukaryota; kingdom Metazoa; phylum Chordata; class Mammalia; order Diprotodontia; family Phascolarctidae; genus Phascolarctos; species Phascolarctos cinereus. The sequence continues at coordinate 111,598,382 of NW_027556098.1, forward strand.
TCCATCATAAAATAGAATCATACAGGCTCCTCAAAACAAGAGGGAGCTTCTGTCTGAAGGGATCTGTTAGCATCTGGACTCAGTCTCTCTGCTGTTTCTATCCACTGCATTCCAGGCCATCACCAGTCATCCTGACTTTTGTCTTGCCACTGGACTTTGACTCTGGATGAAAGAGTGAGGCTAAAAACTTTGCACAACTCTGCCTCACTTAAATCCAACTCACAAGTCAAGACATCATACCAAGATGTCAATGATGGTCTTCAAACTGAAGGACAAACAACAACAACAAGAAAATGGGAGACATCATCCCTACAGTCTATCTCCCTCACATCATCAGCTTGCAAAAAGTATAATAAAACTAACAACTCATACTAACAAATAACAATTCAAACTTCTCAATGTTCATGTCTTATCAGACTGTCATTGTATTCTTTTTTTTTTTTCATGAGCTCTGGTTTTCAACCTAATGTGCTGTAGTGATAGATATTTAGTGGGAGATCTAAAGAAGATGCAATCCTCCAATATACCTGAAAGGGATACCTGCATAAAAAACCACCGTGGAGTAATCTGAAACACGGACCAGAAAGTTACTCAAAAGGATGATGTTCATATTAAGTCCTAACAGGTTAAAAGACATTATGCAGTTGAATCTCTGTAAAAGTATCACTCTGATGTCTTGTCATAGTATGAAAATGACTCTCAATTCTCAAAGGTTATGCTAGTATAGCATAAAATTTCTGATTGTTTCTACCAAGATAAAAAATAGTTTTGAGTTGCATTCCCAGTGATAGATGAAACACATCAATTACAAAATGGCCCTCAGTCCTTTGTTAATCCATCAGTACAATACAGACAGGTGCTGTAAATGTACAATGGCCCAAAACAGAGATAGAGAACAGCAGGGTGAAACATATTTGGGAAATTTACACTGTGCTTTCAATACTTTCAGGTTACTGGCTTCTGCAAAAGTGCATATTTTCAGCACTAGTATTCTTATCATGCCATATGTGTTTGAATCTTAGAATGCCGTAATGTCAGAAGTATCAAAATTGTATGCAATCCAAAGAATAGTGGAAAGACATATAATGGTATAAGTAGGCTGCGATACAGAATAGTAGAAAGAGTGATGAACTTGGATTGAAGAGACCTGAGTTTAAATTTAAGCTCTGACCCCTCCATTGTGGTTAACCTTCACTGGAGGTCTTCAAGCATGGGCTAGAAAAGGCAATTATATGAAACATCATAAAATCCACTAAAGAACTGAATAAAACAAACAAACGAAAAACCTTCAGGACTAGCTAATGAGTAAATTCAACAATTTGGAAATATCCATGAAAAATATAGCAAAAAAATGTAATTAATGAATTTGCTTTACTGGAGCACTGAATGATGGAAGCAACATAAAGACACCAAAAAGAAAAAAAGTTTGGGAAATTTTTGTTTAGTTATTTCAATCATGTCTAACTCTTTGTGACCCCATTTGGGTTTTCTTGGCAAAGGCACCGAAGTGGTGTGCTATTTCCTTCTCCAGTGGATTAAAGCAGAGATGAAGTGACTTGAGCAGGGTCACACAGCTAGTAAATGTCTGAGGCCATATTTGAACTCAGGTCTTCCTGACTCTAGACCCAGCACTCTATTCACTGCATCACTTAGGAATTTACACAAGTAAAAAAAGGTTTGGAATCTATGCCAGCAAAATGAATATGGAGTATAGAACAAGGAAAGTATATGTGGGAATTATTAAGCTTCCCGACAATTGTGAAGAAAAAGAGAACCTGAACAATGTATTTTGGGAAATCATGCAAGAAATTTCCTCAGAAATATTGAAAAAGATGGACAAGGGGCAGAGCCAAGATGGTGGAAGAAAGGCAGGGACTCACCTGAGCTCTCCCCAAAACTCCCCCTAACAACTTTAAATAATGCTTCAAAATGAATTCTGGAGTGGCAGAACCCCCAAAAAGATGGGGTAAAACAATTTTAAAGCCCAAGACAACTTAGAAAGTCAACAGGAAAGATCTATTGCACTGGAGGGAGATTGGAGCTCAGTCTAGCACAGGTAGCACTAGTGCAGACCAGGCGCCAGCCAACCAAGAGCAGGCCTTGGAAGTGATTGAATCAGTAGTGGCAGTAGCTGCTTCCAGAGCTCTCAGCCCACAGATGGTAAGGGGGTTGAACGACTGGTTAGGAGATTATGGGAGTCTCTTTGCTGGCACTGGAGGCAGGACTCTGTTTCTTTGAGCAAACTCAGATCTTGGTCTTAGTCATTGGTCTCAGTCCCAGGGCAAGGAGCACTAGTACATCAGAGCTCGTGACCACAGTGAAGCAGGAAACCTCCTCACAGTTCCAAAGCAGCAAGGAGTGCTTATGGTTGCTCACAGACCAGAGCACAGGGCAAGAGAGTAGTAAAGACCTCTCCTTAGATCATACCACCTTGAAGGAACTGAAAATTTACAGGTCCTTAGAAGTATCTCTGAAAACATCTACAGAAATCCTTTGAAGCTTGGGACGTTGCACCCTTTACCCTGGAAGCAGAGCTCTACTTTAGCAAAGACTTAAAAGTCAAGAAATAGGTTGAAAAATAAGCAAACAACAGGAAAAATTCTGACTATAGAAAGTTACTATGATGACAAGGAAAATCAAAACACACACTTAGAAGAAAACAACAAAGTCAAAACTCCTATATCCAAAGCCTCCAAGAAAAATATGAATTCATCTCATGTCATGGAAGAGCTTTAAAGGGATTTTAAAAATCAAGTAAGAGAGGTAGAGGAAAAAATGGGAAGAGAAATGAGAGTGATGCAAGAAAATCATTAAAAAAGTCAACAGCTTGGTAAAAGAGGCACAAAAAAAAATACTGAAGAAAATAACACCTTAAAAAACAGACTAGGCCAAATGATAAAAGAGGCACAAAAATCCAATGAGGAGAAGAACGCCTTGAAAAGCAGAACTGGCCAAATAGAAAAGGAGGTACAAAAGCTCACTGAAGAAAATAATTACTTAAAAATTAGAATTGAACAAATAGAAGCTAATTATTTTATGAGACTTCAAGAAACAATAAAACATGGAAGACAATGTGAAATATCTCATTGGAAAAACAACTGACCTGGGAAATAGCTCCAGAAGAGATAATTTTTAAAAGACTGAACTACCTGAAAGCCATGATCAAAGAAAGAGCTTAGACATCATCTTTCAAGAAATTATCAAGGAAAATTATCCTGATATTCTAGAACCAGATGATAAAATAGAAATGTAAAGAATCCATTGATCACCTAAAAGAGATCCCAAAATTAAAACTCCCAGGAATATTATGGCCAAATTCCAGAGCTCTTGGCTCAAGGAGAAAATATTGCAAGCATCCAGAAAGAAACAGTTTAAGTATTATGGAGCCACAGTCAGAATAACACAAGATTTAGCAGCTTCTACATTAAAGGTTTGGAGGGCTTAGAATATTTGACATATTTGAGAGGGCAAAGGAGCTAGGATTACAACCAAGAATCACATACCCAGAAAAACTAAATATGATTCTTCAGGGGGAAAATGGATATTTAATGAGATAGATGACTTTTAAGCATTTTTGATGAAAAGACCAGAGCTGAATAGAAAATTTGACTTTCAAATATAAGACTCAAGAGAAGCATAAAAAGGTAAACTGGGAAGGGAAATCATAAGGAACCTAATAAACTTAAACTGTTTATATTCCTCCATGGAAATATGACATTTGTAACTCATAAGAACTTTCTCATTATTAGAGTAGATAGAAAGAGTATATATAGACAGAGGGCACAAGTGTGAGTTGAATATGATGGGATAATATCTAAAACAAATAAAATTAATGAGTAGTAAAGAGGAATGTACTTGAAGAAAGGGAAAGGGAAAAGTAGCATGGTATAAATTATCTCACATAGAAGAGGCAAGAAAAGGCTTTTACGATTCAGGGGAGGAAAGATGGTCAAGGTGGCATGAAATGCTTGAATCTTACTTTCATAATTGGCTCAAAGAGGGAATAACATACACATTCAATTGAGTATAAAAATCTATCTTACCCTACAAGAAAGAACTGAGTCAAATTCATAAAAATAAGAGCCACTCCCCAATTGATAATGATCCAAAGATATGAACAGTTTTCAGATGAAGTAATCAAAGCTGTCTATAGCCATATGAAAAAATGCTCTAAATCATTATTGATTAGAGAAATGCAAATAAAATAATTCTGAGGTACTGCCTCATACCTATTAAGTTAGCTAATAAGACCAAAAAAGAAAATGACAAATGCTGGAGGGGATATGGGAAAATTGAGACACTCATGCACTGTTGGTGGAGTTGTGAATTGATTCAGCCATTATTTAGAGCAATTTGGAACTGTGCCCAAAGGGCTATAAAATCGTATCTACTTTTGACCAAACAATACCACTGCTATATTTATATCCCAAAAGAGATAAAAAAAAAACCAAAGCAAAACAAAAAGGAAAAGGACCTTTCTATAAAAAAATATAGTAACTCTTTTCTGGTGGCAAGGAATTGGAAATTGAGAGGATGCCCATCAATTGGGGAATGGTTGAACAAGTTGTGGCATATGATTGTGATGGAATACTGTTTTTCCATAAGAAATGATGAGCAGGATGCTCTCAAAAAAAAACCTGGAAAAATTTACATGAACTGATGAAAAGTGAAATGAGTAGAACCAAGAGAACATTGTACACAATAATAGCAATATTATAAGATGACCAGCTTTGTAAATGAATAAGCTATTCTCAGCAATACAATGATCCAAGACAACTCTGAAGGATTTATGAGGAATGCTATCCATCCCCAGAGAAAGAACTGATGCAGTCTGAATATAGGATATTTTTTAAACTTTCCTTACTTTTTTGGTTTGTTGGGGGGAGGGATCTATGTTTTCTTTTACAACATGACTAATAATGGAAATATGTTTTGCATGACTACATATGTATAACCTATATCAAATTCCTTGCCTTCTCAAGTGGGGTAGGGAGGGAAGGAGAAAATCTGGAACTCAAAATTTAAAAAAAAAACCAAATGTTAAAAATTGTTTTTACATGTAGTTGGAGAAAAATAAAATATGAAATAAATAAATTTTTTTAAAAAAGAAAAAGAGGGACAAACTGCTAAAAATCAACTTACCTGGACACATTATTGATAGAAAGAAAGTGGTAAAAGAGTTCAGGGAAGGGAAGGTCATTTTGAACAAGTATAATCAAGAAATGCTTTAATAAGAATATGTAATTTGAGCTGAGTTTTAAAGGATATGTATGATTTTCATAAAAATAAAGAAGATGTCTGGGTTTTACAAATGAAGAGACTACAGTAAACAAATGCATAGATGTGGGAGAATGCAAGTTATATTTTACAAAAAAATTAGTAAATCAGTTTGGTTGGAGTGATAGGTCAATCAATATAAGTGAGTAGTGGGAAGTAAGATTGGAAAAGAATGTTTAAGCCAGACTGTGGAATTCTATGTTTAGAGGACATTTGAGCCATAGAATGACATAATAAATGCAGTATTTTGTACAGTATGTTTGAGAGAGGGGAGCATTTGTAAAGGCAATATTGATAGAGACTATCACAGTAGTCCAGGCATGAGGTGATAAAGGTCTGAACTAGGGTGGTGGCAATGAGGATAGAAAGGAGAGGCTTGATAAAGGACACATTATGAAAGAAAATTTGACAGAACCTGAAGTTTGATTGGAAGTGGTGAATGAGAGAGAAAGGAGTTAAAGGTAACTGAAGATTCAAACTTGTGTGAATAGGTAATAGAGTAATTCACTTGTATGAATAGAAACAAAATGAATCCACAAAAAAATCATCAGCCTTTCCATATATTGCCAACAAAATGCAGCAAAGAGTTAGAAAAAAAACTATTCACATAGAATTTATGAGATAAATGAGAGTCCACCTATTATGACACATTGAGGATTTATATAAATACAACTTACAAAACACTATAGAAATAAAGGAAGGTTCTTTTTTTTCCCTTTTCTCAAAATACCTATTTTATGTAAGATTTCTCAAGATATATAGGAAGAAGGATACTGGGAAATTTTTCTTATGATATAAAAAGATGTCAACAAAATTTATTTTAAAAAACAAATGAAGACTTAAATAACTGGAATGATATTAATTGCTCATGGTTGGGCTGTGTTAATATAACAAGACTATTAAGATTGACTTACAGATTTAATGCCACACCAATGAATCAAAGGGTTAGTTATAGAGCTAGACTAGACAAAACAAAAACAAAATTCACCTGGAACAACAAAACATCAAGAATCTTAGGGGAAATAATAGGAGAAAAACAAGAAGGAAGAGTTATAGGAGTACTAGATCTTAAATTATAATACAAAGCAAAAATAATCAAAACCTTGGTACTGGTTGAAAAATAAAAAAGTTATTCAGTGAAATAGATAAGATAAATAAGATCCAGAAGAAACTGAATGTAGTAATATAGTGTTCAATAAACTCAAAGATGCCCGCAGCAGAAATTAAATGTAGACCAGCATCTCATAGAATATACCACAAATAGCTCCAAATGGATATCTGATCTAAATATAATAGGTAATTTTGTTGTTTACTGTTCAGTCGTTTAGTTGTGTTCAATTCTTCCTGACCCCATGGACCATAGAACACCAGGCTCTTCTGTCTTCCACTATTTCCTGAAATCTGTCCAAGTTCTTGTTCATCACTTCCATGACTCTATCCATCTCATCCTCTGGCATTCTCTTTTCCTTTTGTCTTCAATATTTCTTGATATGAGGGGCTTTTCCAATGAGTTTTGTCTTCTCATTATGAGGTCAAAGTATTCAAGCTTCAATTTCAGTATTTGACTTCCCAGTGAATAGTCTGAATTAATTTCTTGAAGTACTGGCTGATTTGATCTCCTTGCTGTTTAAAGGATTCTCAAAAGTCTTCTTCAGTACCACAGTTTGAAAGCATAGATTCTGCATACTCAACTTTCCTTATAGTCCAACTCTTACATGACTACTAGAAAAATTATAGCATTGACTATGTGGATCTTTGTCAGTAAGGTGATATCTCTGCACACTAATCCAGATTTGCCATAGCTTTTCTTCCAAGGAATAAATGTCTTTTAATTTCATGGCTGCAGTTGCTGTCTGCCGTTATCTTTGAACCCAAAAATATAAAATGTGACACTACTTCCATTTCTTCTCCTTCTATTTGATAGGAAGCAATGAGACCGGTTGCCAAAATCTTAGTTTTTCTATAGTAACCTTCAAGCTAGTTTTAACACTCTCCTCTTTAATCTTCATGAAGAGGCTTCTTATTTATTCTCTTTTTGCCATCAGAGTGGTATCATCTACATATCTGAGATTGTTGACATTTCTTTTGGGTAATATCACAAATAAATTGGAAGAGAAAGGAAGGAACTATCTTCCACAACTATGTATACCAGAAAATTCTGAATCAAATGAGGGAAAGAGATGATCATAAAAGTTAAAATTTCATTAAAAGTTTGATTTCATAAAATTCAAAAGCTTTCAAACAAACAAAGCAATGTAGTCAGAATTAGAAAGGAAATAGCCAAATGGGAAAAATCTTTATAGGAAACTTTTCTGATGAAGGTCAGATACCCAAGACATTTAGGGAATAGGTGAAAATACGTAAGAATAAGAACCATTTTCCAATAGATAAGTGATCAAAAGATATGAACCAGCAGTTTTCAAAAGAAAAAAAAATGTAAGCTGTTAATAACTACATAAAAATTCTCCAAATCAGTAATAATATGAGAAATAAAAATTAAAATAACTCCAATATTTGACTTCACTTCCATTTCATTGGCAAAGATGACAAAAAAGAAAATGACAATTTTTGGAGAAGATGTGGCAGCCTAATGTATTGTTGATGGATCTGTGAATTGCTCCAGCTATTCTGGGAAACAATTTGGAACTAAAACCAAAAAGTCACTAAGCTGTGCATACCCTTTAACCCACCAATATGACTACTAGGCATTTATCCCCAAAGAGATAAAAGACATAGGGAAGGACTCAAATGGACAAAAGTATTTGCTATGGCAGCAATTTATGTTGTAGAAAAGAACTAGAAACAAAATTGATGCTCATGAATTGTTGTTCAGTCATTTTTCAATCATGTCCGAGTCTTCATGACCCCATTTGAGGTTTTCTTGGCAAAGATACTGGTGTGGTTTACCATTTCTTTCTCAAATTCATTTTGCAGGTGAGGAACTGAGACAGTGTTAAGTGACTTGCCAAGGGTCACACAGCTAGTAGGTATCTGAGTCCAGATTTGAACTCAGAAAGATGAGTCTTCCTGACTCTAGGCACAGCACCCCATCCACTGTGCCACCTAGATGTCCCTACTCATAAACTAAGGAATGGCTAAAGTATGACATGGGAATGTAATGGAGTGTTATTGTGATGTAAGAAATGATGAAAGGAATGCATTCAGGGAAACCTGGGAAGATTTGTATGAACTAATGCAGAATGAAATTAGCAGAGCTAAGAGAACCATTTATATAATAATTACAGTGATGTAAAGGAAAACAAATTAGAAAGATTTAAGAATAGTGATCAATCAATAATGAGGATGAACTATAATTCCAGAAGACTGATGCTGAAACTTGTTATCTCTAGGCAGAAAGGTGATGGACTAGAGGTCTAGAATGATGTATATTTTCAGACACAGACAATACATAAATTTCGTTTGCTCAGTTCTACTTACTTGTTATTGAGGAGAATTTTTATTTAGATGAGGAGAGATTTGTTAGATGTGGATGGGTAGTGATAGTGATTTTTTTTAAAGGAAAAAAGAAAAATAATGCCGATACAACAAAATATTTTTACAAATAGACACAAGAGAGCCAAACAAAGAAAGTGACACAGATAAGCAGTGTAGTTTTATTATTGTGTTAAAGTGAAAATGCATTTAAAACATACATAAAATATATTCACAGTTCCACATATGATCCTCTTTTTCTGTTCTTTGCATATTAAAATGTCATGCATATTAGATTCAAAATAGACAAAAAATGAGCATAGCTTAATGATAGTGAAGACCTGTGTCTATGAATGGACAGTTCTCTTACAAGCCTTGGGGATACTTAGCTCTTCACAGTCCTAGCACGCAGAGAAGCTTGTGAGAGGTTTCCACATCTCAGGGTTCCAAGGGAGACAGCATTTGAAGAGGTTGAGACTGCCTTTTGCTTCCTTACCTGCCACTGCTACTGCTGTGCTGCAGCCTTGAATGTCTGAGCCACTGCCTTGACCTGCTGTGTCCCAGGCAAAGATACCAGGAGTGGGATAGCTATGCTAGGCCAGAAAGCAGACACTGGGACCCAGTAACAACCTCACTAGAGACCAGATAGCTAAGCAGGAGACTGAGTCTAGAAGAAATCATAGAAAGCAGATGCTATGGAAGTGGGAGGAGAATTGAATCTTTGAGGCCACAACCAGACTCCTAGGCTGGGGGAAGATGGTTATGCATGGACCACAAAGTATGGAGAATGAGAAAAGGGAAGAAACATTCTCCTGAATGTCAGAGCCCTGGGGCAAAGCCCTACTTGCTTTTGTGCTAGTTATGGCTCAGATGTCTCTTGTCCTTTAGGCCATCCAGCTTTGAGGTCTTTGCAGGAAGTCAACAAATGGCCCTAGAAGAAGATGAGCTGTCCTTTCTGCCAGAAACACAGTGAGTCCCCAGATCAGTTCACTATGGAGACAGAGAATTTTCTGGATCTCATGGCATAAATCAGACTGTTTATAGCTCTTCATTTCCAGAGTCTCCCTATGCCATAGGCTAAAGTCCCTTTTGTAGTATCTCATTTGTTGGGATAGACTACCTCCTTGGTCACTCTTTACTTCATAGCACTTTACTTTGAAGTCAAGGGAACCTTTGATGCACCCCGTGGTCTGCAATTACTTAGTTACCATGTCCACTAGCCACTGGCCCAGGGAGTAACATGGGACCTTGGTAAAAATGCTAGCTCACAATCTTCAGCCTAAAGTTGTCATAGAATATGCATTGCCTGGTTAATCAAATTTTAGAAGACTTGGCTGGACCTATTTGTGATGAATTGACTCATTTGGAGATAATCCAAAATCCACTGGACTCATCTGGTAATGCGTGCACATTGAATCCCACATGTAGTTATAACTAGTTTACTGTGGTACCATTAATATTCTCCCTGCCTGTTCAAAAGTAGCACAATACTCAATATGTATCTTGAAAAGTAGGGCATATGATCTATCCCCACCATGTGGGTCCTGGAAATTACCAAGAACAAGGACTCTACAGATCAAACTCACTGCCAAACAAGCTCCCTTTGGATTAATGTTCAGCTTCATAGAATCATAGATTATAGATTTAGAATTAGAAGAGATCTTAAAGACTATAGTGTCCAACCATAGTAAACCTTATTTGTATCATTCCCCTAACATGTTACTCCTGGACTTGTCTGTTGGATCATCTGCGGCTAGCTGTGACTCCCAGGTTTTTAGGCGTGCCCTTTGTGTGGTACTTCTACTATAGCAGTTCTTTTATCTCTATAGCTCAAAAGGCCTCACTAGTGTGCTTCTTATTAATAATCAGCCAGTAGACACAATTAGCTCAAAGCAATATTTTTACTAAGATCACATAATAAGAATAGTTGCTATTAAACATTCCCTCCATAACTCTTGGCCACATTCCTATAAATACACAATGTCTGTGAGGGGAGTGGGCACAAACTTAAAGTACGATGGTAGTAAGGCATACATATAGATGATACATGTGACCAAAGCAAATCACAACTCCAGAAATGTGGAGCCTCCATGCTCTTTCTCTTTCTCTTTCTCTCATTCAGCTCTCTATGTAGCCCAATTTTCAGAAAATTTTCACCTGTTAGCTTATGAAAGATAGTGAGTTTCTGATATAATACCAATTTATGTCTTGCTTAGATGTTTGGTAAAGGCTAAATTTTTGTAGTCTGCAGTGATGTATAGCACAATTTCTACAGTACAGACCAGCATTGTATGATAAGCACTGATAAGTAAGTCCAATTTCCTTAAGAATAACTTGTCTGTAATTTCTAGCTACAATGTCTTGAATTGCCATCATAAACCCCTTCATTTCTATAAAAGAAATCAGCATGACTTAGCCATTGTTTGATGTTTATTGGTTGACCTATTTAATGTGAATGTTGCCCATAGAGGCCTCTTGATTCTTTTCTATTTCATAGACTCCATCCAGAAGTAAACTACTTTGGATACATTAGCTAAATCCAATCATATATACCTATAATCAACTCTCATTATGGCTTGATGAAGTGATATGTGCTTATCTAAGCATATTTCTGTAAGTTTTTAAAATTTGTTTGTCATTAAATGCTTTTTGACAAGTGTCCATCTTTCCCTAGCTGCCTTAGAGTGATTCATCCTGTGATTCATCAGTGTTTTATAGGTTTTTCTTAGAATACATTCTAAATTTTTTATGTCCTATTTTACAAATCCCAAAGTATGTATTAAGATTGTTATTGCATTGGTGTTAATTGTTTTAAATGTGTTCTTCTCATTGAGCTTTGATATCAGGAAGTCAACAAGTTTCTCAACATACACAGCCACAGCTTGCCCCTTTACAGAGCTATTCTAAGCAGAACAATAAGGGATTTAAACTCTCTACCTGAAAGATGCCACATTTTATGTCAGTTATCTTTAAAATTATTGTTTTGGTAGGAAGTTTTAAATAGAAAACAGTTTTCTAGGTGGATATCAAATACTCTCATGTTCTTACTCTATTTGGGTCTCATTTGTATATCTGTAATACATGAATAATCCATGAGTATAGAACTAAGTCAAAGATTTTGTGGTAATCAATAAAGATAATATAAATATTATGTCACTTTTTAGTGGCTTATCCAATAATTACATTTCTGATAATACTTCTGGACTTTTTTGGTACACCCTTTTCACTGCTCAGCCACAGATATAATTGAGCCCCAGAGTCCCAAATTATTCCTCCTCCACAATAGTCCACCCCATGCTGCACTGGAGTTACCTTGAGGGCCCCAGATAGAGGTGGTACCAACAGGGACTACATCCTTCTTCTTTTTCCAAAAGGCCACCTCTAACCTGCCTGTCAATGCCATCTTCCATTTCCCCCCTCCATTTGCTTCCCCCTTCCACTAGTCACTATTGTGTGATAGATATCTGAGTGCAACCTAAGGACTCCTAGGCCTTGCCATCTGTTCTACAACTGCAACCTTAGGATCGCTGGGTCTTTCTATATGTCCTGCAGCTGAATTCTCCTACATGTTTTGTCTTCTATTAGAACACACGTTCTTTTTCTACTAGCACCCCCTCAGTACATAGGAAGCATTTAATAATTGCCTTTTCTTTCTTTTATTAATTAATCAACTGAATCTTTTCTTTCATACATTTTTATGCATGGTTTTAGTTTTCTTTTTCTTTTTTTTCTTGTTAGTGTTACTAGCTGTGGATTTCTTTTGGACCTCTGCCCCAGTAGCCTTCTTCATGTGGCTCATGCCTCTACATCTGTTGTCTCCTCTTCTGATTAATTAGTTCATACCTAAACCTCCATTTGAGGAGACATCCATGCCAGCCATACGCTTACTAGAAACCCAGTTCAGCCCATTACTCCCTTAATTCCTTTTGGACCTCCACCACTACATGAGTATCTCTCACTCTTCCCATGAATTTCCTCAGCAATCTTTTATGTGCCATCTTCTCGCATTAGAATATAAACATCTTGAGGGCAGTGACTGTCTTGCTTTTTGTTTGTATTTGTATTCACAGCACTTAGCCTGGTGTCTGGAACATAAGAAATGTTTAATAAATGCTTTATTTTATAAATACCTATTTACCTATGTGTTGAAATTTAAGACAGAATTTAGGTGAATGGCAAGCAGTAACACTAAGATGGGTTAGAATGGATTATTGATACTCACAGTCAAGTACAGTGTAGGAAAACATGGACAGAATCAGTCTGGATAGAACTGTATATAACTTCCCTTGCCCCCACTGTCCCATGGGGCAATATGCTGGACGGTGGTCCGGAAACCCATATGGGGTCACAACCCGCAGTTTAAGAAGTGCCGAAGGAGTCGCAAGTGGAGAAAGTTTAAGAAGCCCTGGTCCAGGTGAGTGAAGGGATGTACTCTTTGGTTGACGGTGTTGAGCCACTGGGGGGTCCAGGTTTACCCAGCATTGTCAGACAAACTGGAAGCTGACACAATGCTATTGGAGTTGATACAGTCAGGGAGCATGGATCAATAGTGAAAGGGAGGAGGGTTTGCTAAAAAAAAAAAACCAGGAAAGCACACTCTGGATAATTGGAAAGATGGACTTAAAACTATGCCACATCTGCAAGCTTGTGGAGAGTTTCAGCACCTGGTAATAATTAGAACTAGGTGCAGTTAAAATGGTAAGTGTACCAGTGTTGTGTAACAGGAGACAGTCCTTGGAAAGTAGACACCTCTGGCTATTCACTGTGAATGATTTGCATAAAGTACAAAAACACATAAACGGCCTATATTTGCTCATCTTCTGGTAGTAGATTTTATATTTACATATATATAACATATGTGTATATATATATTTTTTTATTATTATTTTTTTTGCTATTGAGCTAGGTGAAATTAACTTTGGCATCTGAGATGAAACTGTTAAAATGCCTTGCTAATAATTCTTCTGCCACTGAAACATTTCAGCCAATAATTATATATCCTATCTGTTTTTTATGCTTTCTCATTTTATAGAGAAGCAAGCTAGGGTTTCAGTTACTTCCTTAGAAATAACTTTCTGTTTTTCATTTTATTGGAAATGTGCAAACTTTCTGTTTTTTTCTTACTCTGTTTTATATTTGATCCTACTTGTGTTTCCATTGTGATAGGCTTCTTGAGACCATAAAAATGACCAGAAGTTTTCCATATTTTTCTTTTGTGGTTCTTCTCTCTCTCTCTTCTCTGTCTCTCTGTCTTCTCTGATTTCTTCCCCCTCAAGCCTCTGTGGTAAAGTTTCAGATTGATGCTGTACTTTCTTTTTTCTTTGAATTGTTTTGATTTCATTTATCACCTTACACTTTTGATTTTTGCTTTCAATTACTGATTAAGAGAATCTAGAATTTCTAATATGCCATTGTTTTTATGGTATATTCTGTATGTTTCTTATTGTTGTTGTTGTTGACTTTAATTAGGTAATATGGCATTGAAATTTTCCATTGTATGTACCAGCTAGATAATGGTTAAATCTTCAGTGCCTTTTCTTTCTTTCTTTCTTTCTTTCTTTCTTTCTTTCTTTCTTTCTTTCTTTCTTTCTTTCTTTCTTTCTTTCTTTCTTTCTTTGTTTAGGCAATTGGGGTTAAGTGACTTGCCCAGGGTCACACAGCTAGTAAGTGTCAAGTGTTTGGTCTGAGGCTGGGTTTGAACTCAGGTCTTCCTGACTTCAGGGCTGGTGCTCTATCCACTGGGCCACCTAGCTGCCCCCTTCCAGTGCCTTTTCAAGAGGTCTTCAATGGCTTTTTCAAGTCACTTTTGCAATGGTATTATTTGACAGCTCTTCTTGACAGTTCTATCATTCCTTCTTTGGTTCTTAATGTCGTAATAGCTGTTGGGTATACTATTATGTGTAGGTCCTGAAATTTTTTTTATACTTTCTATCAAATGTTGTAGAAGAATGATTTAATTTGTGATGTTTTTAGCACACATCACATTTTAAAATTATTTTTTTGATAGAGGCAGTCAGCTCATTAAATTTGTACCATCAGATTCAAAAAAAGCTTTTCAAAATTCCAGTCTAAGTATGTTTATATCCTCTTTCAAGTAATTTGAGACAGTGGTATCATTATTGTCGTCTCTTTAGATATTAGGAAGACAAATTTAATTATTTTAATCAATATTTTGCTTCAGGCCCTATACTGAGCTTTACTTACCTACTTCTCTATTTTCATAGACAGTGATACTTGTAATGATTCAGTGTGCCCCTTTCCTGATGTCACAGCCAAGTATCTATTTCTCTTACAAGTTGACTAAGGCAGAGGAGGACTGTGCCTTGTGTGAGAAGAATCCCCTTGTTCTAACGATCACATTGAGGAATAGAGACACTATCTGGAGGGAGATCAGCATTTCATAATCATTCACATTGATTCTAAGAGTCTATAGTACTCTCAGATAGTGCCTCAACTCAATTGAGGCCACTGGACACCACTTTTTTTAAAAAATAGGTTTGACTATGTCCTACATTTTGAAAAACCATGACCAGAGTGCAAACAGGCTTCTTGAGTGAAGGGATTTTTTCACTTATGTATTGTGTCTCCAGCACATAGCCCAGTTTCAGAGCTTGGATAAGGTATATAGTCTGGAAGAGTCTAGATTTACCAAGGTCATAGGTCTGCCCCTAGTTCCTAATAGACTGATTGCGTTACAGGGTCATGGGATCATAGATTATAGATTTAGATTTAGATTTAGACATAGATTTAGAACTGGAAGTGACCCCAGAGGGTCATCCAGGCCAAAGTCTTATTTTGCAGATAAAGAAACTAAGGTTCAAAGAAGTCAAGTAACTTGCTTAAGCTCAAATGGATTATAAATGGCAGATGTTGGATTGAAACCAAAGTCATAGGATTATAGCTTTAGAGGTATAAGAGACTTTAGAAGTCACGTGGTGCTTTCCAATTGCCCAAACATATTTACCTTTTCATATTTCCCTTGACTCCTATGTTTGTGTTTTAAAATTTCTACTCAGGATTTTCATCAGGAATGTTTGGAAATCTTTATTTTATTAAAGGCCCATCTCCCTTCCCCCCACCTCCATGATTATACTTAGTTTTGCTGGATAAGTTATTTTTTATTGTAAGCCAATATCTTTTGCCTTTGGGATTACTGTGTTCCTCTCTCTTGTAAAGTAATAGCTGCTAGATATTATGTGATCCCAACATGACTCAAGCACCAGCTTGGTACTTGAACTCTTTCTGGATGCTTGCAATATATATTTTGTCTTTGACTTGGAAGCTCTCGATTTTAGTTAGGATGTTTCTAAGAGTTTTTGTTTTGGAGTTTGTTTCAGGAGGTGACTAGTGGATTTTTTCTATTTTTACTTCACCCACTAGTTCTAGTAGTTTTGAACAATTTTCATTTAGTTTCTTGAAATATGGTATACAACCTTTTTTTTTTGAGGGAGGGATGCCATGGCTTTCAGACAGTCCAATAATTCTTATATTTTTTCATACTTGACATGTTTTCCTAGGTCAGGTTTATATATATGAAGTTCCTTATATAGTCTTTTATTTTAAAAAGTCTTTGACTTTGTTTTTTTCTTTCTTTCTGTTTTATGGTGTCATTAATTTCTGTTCTGTCCATTTTAATTTTCAAGTAGTTTGTTCTTTGGCTAAGATTTTGTATGTCTTATACTGAACTATTAATTCTCCTTCTTGGTCTTTCCTCTAGTACTTTTATTGCTTCTCTAATTCATTCTTCTGGGGAGAAAAGGGGAATTGGGAGGAGGAAGAGAGTATGGAAAATTCTTTTACACATGTTAGAAGAAAGAAAAAAAACCTGTTGAACTTTTGATAAGCAATTTATGAGAACAAAAGCAGTTATCTTTCAAAAAGCATCAGAAAAGAACAAGGGAACTCACCTGCGATATGCATTAAGTATCAGAAAGTATCAGTAATCATTCAAAAATTATCAGAAAAAAAAGCATACACAGTGTAAACATCTCTTCAGTTTTTATAAAAGAATAGACAAAAACAGGGGCTGTACTTGCAGTCTCTGTAATCATAATAACAATAGCAACAACAATATCGATATTGACTTAATACATCTACCTACCCTCACTTCTCAAGGAAGAAATTCATACATCAATTACCTTGAACTATGTAGTGAGTCGTAACGGTCAAAATTAGGCACTGGCTAATTAAAAAAGAAAAGGCTACTCAGGACACCTAGCCATAAATTTGTTCCTCAGATGTGTCTCTTTCCCGCTGGTAGTGTGTCAACCTGTGGGACAGCACCCCTGTGTATAAAGAGAGATCTTTTTTCTCACTCACTCTACTATTCTATTTAATTAAATGGTTGGGTTTTGTTTTGGTTTGGTTTGGTTTTGCTTTAAACTAGAAAGCATTGGTCAGGCCGTTAAAAGAAACACATCAGTAGGGGATCATGAGCATAAATTTGAGTAGATGTGAATCAGAGTCAAGCTGGAAAATAGCTGGGAACAGTACATGAGGTGAGAACGTGAGACCAACATTAGCCTCACAAAGGAAATATAAAATGTTGTGACAGAAATTGAGTTTACCTAGCCAAAAATTGAAAACGTAAATCAAGATTGGGCAGAATTAAAGTAGGAGAACAGAAAGTTAGAGGCCTACAAATAGGAGAAATGATGGCTTAACATTTCACAAAATCCACTGAAACTGAGAAAATTTTTATAAGCCAGAAAACATCCCAAATTTTCCTGTTATCAAGGAGAAGCAATGTGGAATACGGGAGAAATCATCAGTTGTCTGTTGTTGCAAGCAAGCAGATGCTTTATGAGAGTCATTTTAAATTGTACATAAGGAACCCTCGATGACTAGAGTAGAAGACAATGAACAGACTTTGGCAGGAATGAATAAGGAGCTCCATTCATGTCATTAATCAATTAACAGAGAAGAGCAGAGAATTTAGAATTTATTTCCCTACTCCTCATTGGATTTTTAAAAGAAAGCATTTGATTCTGACAAGCATGCCATTCTCTCAAGATAATTAGAACCAGGGAACTCACCTGTGATATTCACTATCAAAGAGCTCAACTTATATAGAACCCCACAAATTAAATCAAGATTATGGAATTTTCCAGAGTCCTGAAGAGCTTACTAAGGAAAATAGATTGTCGAGGCAGCTTTCCAGGGGTAAGGAGGAATTGCAAACACTCCTGGTTTTTGATAAACTTCTCATGCTAGAGTTAGTGTAGATACTTGAACCTCTATTATAACATATATAAGCAGAAGCAACAAAACAGATTTGGAAGGACACCATTCCACACAGTTCAATCAATCAGCAAGTAGTTACTGAGCACTTCTTACACATCCAAAACTGTAGTGCAAGCTTCCAGTAATAGAAAATATAAAACACAGTCCTTGCTGGAAAGCATTTGGCTTAATAAAGACATATGTGTGAAATAAACATCAAAATCTCAAGCAAAAATTTGAGGGAAAATCATGTAACATTTGTTTTAATATATGAAAGGCTGTTATGTGGAATGGGGAGTAAATATGTGCTATATTGCTCCCAAAGTCAAAACTGAGAAATGACAATGAAATAGAGTCTGAGCTTTGGTTCAGGTGAAAACAATAACAACTTTCTAACAAGTTGTGTTATGCAGCTAAGGGAAATAGTGAGCCTTGGGTGGGGATGGAATGAGTCATCAAATTAAAGGTTTACAAGCAAAGGTTGGAGGCCATTTGTTAGGGATGCTGTAGAGATTACTTGGCAATTTTAAATGAGTTCAAATTTTTTGACTTGGAAGAATCATACCCTAGAGTTTTGAAAGAACTCTAAGGTGTGATTGTTGATGGCCTATGTAGTCAGTCAGAATTGAGCTGCTGAGTCTACATCATTTGGTCCAGACATACGGCTAGACATAAAACCCAAGGAAGTCAAAGATGGGGGGAAAAGTCTCATATATTCTAAAATAGTGATAGAAGCACATTTTGTAGTAGCAAAGAAATGGAAACATTGATTGAGGAATGACTAAACAATTGTAGGTGATATTCTTGCACTATAAGATACAATGAATATGAGGAACTCAGAAAAGTAAGGGAACACATAAACTGATGCAGAGTGAAACTAACAGAACAAGGAAAACAATGTATACAAAGACTTCAACAATATAAACTGAAAGAACAATAATATGAAATGAAATGTAATTATAATGGCCTAGCTTGACTTTGTGAAAGAGCTGAGAAAATGTACCTCCCTACCTTTGTTGTAGATTTGGAAGACTATGGGTGTGGAATGTTGTATTCACTGTCAGATGCAATCAGTACATTGGCTGCTTTTGCTGAAATGCTTTCCCCCACCCCTTTTTTTCTTTTTGAATCTGTTACAAGGAATGATCCAGTGGGAAAGGCAGGGAGGAGAGATATATTTAGAAATAAATATGATATATGAGTTCAAATCCGGCCTCAGACACTTGACACTTATTAGCTATGTGACCCTGGGCAAGTCACTTAACCCCAATTGCCTCACCAAAAAGCAAAAAAAAAAAAGATATAAATAGACAGATACATTTTGTTTAAATAAAAAGATTTGATTATCAAAGATTATGACTGATATTATTAGAGGGAAAGAAAATAGTTATTCATTCTATAGAGTAGGAATAGAGGGGAATAGGAAAATGTTAGAGCAAGGATTAGAGTTAGCAATGAAAGCATAGGTGGCATGCTTTTCAAATTTGTAGAAGGCACAAAGCTGGGATGACTAGCTAGTATATTGAATGGCACAATCAGATAGACTGACTGTAACATATACAGAACTTAATAGGAACAAATATAAAATGCTGCACTTAAATTCAAAAAATCAGTTAGCTTTGGTTCAAGTATAAGTTTCAAGGACAGGCCAGTTTATGTGAAAAAGACTTGGGAGTTTTGGATGAATGGAAACTCAGTATGGGACAATGGTGTGATGTGAGTGCAATAAAGACTAATGCTGTCTTAGCCTGCATTAATAGGAATATGGTATACAGAACAAAGGAGGTTATTGTTAGGATCAAAGAAGATAATACACGTAAGAGCACTTTGTAGGTCTTAAAGTTCTATATAAATATTAGTCACCACCACCAGCAGCAGTTGGTATCAGCTGTTGTTCATCCTTCATACTCAAAGAGGACCAATGACATCACAACGTTGGGGTCAAGGTATAATATGTTTGACTGTGGTTGACCAGTGCAACAGAAGTTCAGAGGGTTCTACTGTAGGTTGGACACAAATAGTCCATTTGAACATTTGGGGTGGAGATGCCTCTCCATTTGCACATCTCATGTTTCCTTTGTGCTACTGCCATTCTGCTTTGCTCACAGAACACAGTGTCTTCTTTGATATGGGTACACCATGCTGAGCGGTCTTTTGCTCAGCATCTCCCATATCTCACTATCAATATTAAAGTTCTCCAGAGACACTTTGACAGTGTTCTTGTATCACTTCTTCTAACCTCAATGTGAGCACTTGCCCTGTATAATCTGTAAAATAGTCTTTTAGATAAACCACACACTTGGCATTGGGCTATGTGGCCAGTCCACCAGAGTTGTGTTTTCTGCAAAAGAGCTCAAATACTTGGCAGTTCAGCTTGTAGAGGACCTCAGTGTCTGGCACCTTATCTTGCCAGGTGATCTTCAGAATCTTCCTAAGACAAGAAAATGCATCATCAATGTGCCAGAAGAGGACAAGATTGTAATTCTGAGTGACTTTAATGCCAGAGTAGACAGACTACTGGACATGGCAAGGAGTCCTTGGGAGGAAAATGGGAATCAGAAACAGCAACAGCAACAGCAACAGCAACAGCAACAACAACAGCCGTGATTACTTACTACTTAAGACTTGTGCATCTCACAACGTTCTTGTCACCAACATTGAATTCTAATTACCTAAACAGAACAAAATGTCATGGATGCACCCTCACAGCAAGCACTGGCATTTAATAGACTTCATCATTGTAAGGAGAAGAGACTGGCAGGATGTAAGAGTGACAAGGTGATGTGTGGTACAGAAGGCTGGACTGATCATAGACTCATCCTTTCCAAGCTAAACATTCACATTTAACAAAAGTGATGACTCCAAGGTAAGACAACTATCAGGAGAAACAACATCAACAGATTAGACTCCATCTCCATGCATGAACAGTTTATTGCTGACTTAGAGGGAAAGCTGAGTCAGCACATAGCAACAGTGGAGCAGAAAGGGAGTGGGTAGCTTTCAGAGACTTAGTGTGCCACCGCATTTGCTCATCTGGGCCAGAACACTTGCATACATCAGGATTGGTCTAACAAAAATGATGGGAAAATTCAGAAGCTGATAGATGAAAAAAATGAGAACTCCATAGGGCTTACCAGCACGTCAGTTGGTCCGTCTCTAAGAAGGCAGTGTTTAAGTCCATCAAAAGCCAAGTGCAACCGGGTAGCTAGGTGGCAAAGTGGATAGAGCACTGGCCCTGGAGTCAGGAGAACCTGAGTTCAAATCTGGCCTCAGACACATAATACTTCCTAGCTGTGTGACTCTAGGCAAGTCACTTAACCCCAACTGCCTCACTTAAAAAAAAAGTCAAGTGCAAAAACATTCCCCAGTTGATAAATGGTCAAAGGATATGAATAGGCAGTTTTCAGAGGAAGAAATGAAAACTATCTTTTTTTCTTGGTTGAGCACTTTTTAAAAAAAATTAATTTATTTATTTTTAGTTTTCAACATTCACTTCCAAAAGATTTTGAGTTCCAAATTTTCTCCCCATCTCGTCCCTCCCCACCCCAAGAAAGCATGCATTTTGAATATCCCTTCTCCTAATCTGCCCTCCCTTCTATCTCTCCCCCTCTTCTCTTATCCCCTTCCACTTCAATTTTCCTGTAGGGCAGGATAGATTTCTATACCCCATTTCCTGTATATCTTATTTCCCAGTTGCATGTGAAAATAATTTTTAAAATTTTTTAAACTTTTGTTTTTAAAATTTTGGGTCCCAGATTTTCTCCCTTCCTCCCTCCCCACCCACCCTCATTGAGAAGGCAAGCAACTGGATACAGTTTATACATGTGTAGTCATGCAAAACACTTCCATAGTAGTCATGTTGTGAAAAACTAAGTATATTTCCCTTCATCCTATCCCCACCATTTATTCTATTCTCTCTTTTGACCCTATTTGCTTCTGATTATCCCCTCCCCCAACTTGCCCTCCCCTCTATCATCCTCCTGCTCTCTTGTCCCCTTGCCCCCCTATTTTCCTATAGGGTAAGATAGATTTCCATACCCAATTGAGTGTGTGTGTTATTCCCTCCTTAAGCCAAATCCGACGAGAATAAGATTCACTCATTCCCTCTCACCTTCCCCCATTTCCCTCCACTGTAAAAGCCTTTTGTTGTCTGCAAAACTATCTTTAGTGCTCTAAATAATTTTTGATAAATTCAAATTAAAACAACTCTGAGTTGTAAGTACCAACTTACACCTATTAGGTTGGCTAATATGACAAAAAATGAAAATGATAAATGTTGGAGAGGATGTGGGAAAATTGGGACACATGGAGTTGTAAACTGAACCAACCATTTTGGAGAGCAATTTGGAACTATGCCCAAAGGGCAACCAAACTGTGCATATCCTTTGATCCAGCACTACCACTACTAGGTCTGTATCCCAAAGATATCATAAAAAAGGGAAAAGGACCTACACGTTCAAAAATATTTATAGCATCCCTTTTCATGATGGCAAAATATTGGAAGTTGAGGGGATGCCCATCATTTGGGGAATGGCTTAACAAGTTGTGGTATGTGAATGGAATGGAATACTACTGTGCAATAAGAAATGATGAACAGGCAGATTTCAGAAGAACCTGAACTGATGCAAAGTGAAATGAACAGAACCAGGAAAACATTATACACAATATCAGCAGCATTGTGTGATGATCAACTATAAACGACTCAGCTCTTCTTAACAACACAATGATCCAAGGTAAGTACAAAGGACTCATGAAGGAAAATGCTATACACATCCAGATAAAGTAGTGATGGACTCTGAATGCAGATCAAAGCATATTTGCTTTTTCTTAAATTTGATTTATTTTTCAAAGCATATTTTCTTCACTTTTTTTGTGTGTTTTTTCCCTTTTAATCAGTTTCTTCTTTCACAACTGTGACTAATATGGAAATATGTTTTACATGATAACACATGTATAACCTATATCAAATTGCCTACCATTTTTGGAAGAGAGGAGGGAGGAAGGGAGAAAAATTTGGACCTCTAAATCTTGTAAAATAGATACTAAAATTGTCTTGACATATAATTGGGGGGAAATACTATTTTAAAAAAGAGGGAAAAAATCAAAGTGCAAGTTAAGCTTAGAGATATGCAAGATTCTTGGCTCAGTAAAAAGGCAGATGAGATTCAGTTTTATGTTGATAGCAACAATCCAAAGTTCTTCTTCTCCTTCTCCTCCCTCTCCTTCTCCTCTTCCTCCTCCTCCTCCTTCTCCTTCTTCTTCATCCAAAGCACGTCTACAATGCCCTGAATTCTATGAGCCAAAGACCTATAGTGCATCTCAACTACTCAGCACTGATGGAGCCACATTGATTAGTGTTAAGTGCATGATCCTGGAGAGATGGACTGAACACTTCCATAGTGTTCTCAACAGACTGTCATAAAACAATACTGAAGCCATTGACTATATACCTCAGGTTGAAGTCAATCCTTTTCTAGCCAAACTTCCAATTAAAGAAGAGATATTGAATGCCATTAGACTCCCCTTGTGTGGCAAAATGCTTGGTACTGATTCCATCCCAGCAGAGATCTACAAGGCCAGGGTCTACTGCTCATACAGGAGCTAATTGAGTAGTATCAGCTAATCTGCACTGGAAGATATATACTAAGTATTAATCTGAGAACTCAAATAATCATTCCACAGCTTTGCAGAGCTCATCTTTAGCATACTAAAATAAATTTGTGATTTCCTTATTTTGGAAGTTCCCCAACTCCCTCCAGTGATACAAATTCCAACCCATTCATGCCTATCTTTCTGTTCACTTCTTATCTATGTCTTCCCAGAGGTTTGCCCAAGGGAGTCTACCCAATGTGTTAGAACCTCCTTCACTTTTTCCTGATGTAGTGAGAGGTATCAGAGGAGTACTCTGGCTGCCCATCTGTCATTCCTTATTCTTGCCATGTGAACAATCCATCAGTTCATCCTATCAGACAATGTCTTGACATCTTTTACTCAATTTCTTCAAGAAAAGAATTTGTAAGCACTGAACATAATGAGCATTAAATAATGCATACAGATTGAAAGAGTTATATTTTATAACTATAACATAATTATATATTATACATATAAAACTATATATATATGGTTATATATAGTTATATTTTAGCACACAGAAAAACATTGGCCATTGACAGGGGAATTATCACTGAGTCACTTGTCTGTGTATAGTTAAACTGTCACAGACCATTGATTTGTCAGAGCTAAAATCAGAATTGGTGAAAACAAATAAGAAAGAATGAGAAAAAGATATGACACACAACTGAAAAAATTTAACCTTGCTTTAAACTACTTAAACAATTGACAATTGCTTAGATGGTTATGTTTTGCATGATTGCACATGTATAATCTGTATCAAATTGCTCACAGTCTTAGGAAAGGAAAGAATTTGGAACTCAAGATTTTAAAAAACAAATGCTAAAATTGTTCTTTACATGTAATTGGGAAAAAATATTGTTTTTTTTAAAGGAAATTGTTTAGGTGGGAAATAGACAGCAGAAATGACAGTGACAGCAAGTATATAAATTTTATCCAGAAGTTTAACCAATGTAAATTGTCACAAGAAGATCAAAAGAACCCAGCAAGTACCATAGACAGCAAATATCTGACTTACTTGCTGAATAGAGAGAGACATGTTTGTAGCTCATTTGTAAAATCTTTTGAAGGATTTGAAGGATGATACAACATCATCTTCTAAAGTGGAGAAAAGCAGTAATGGACAAAACCAGTTTAAAGAAAGTATGGCAAAATATACAACTAAGCAAAGTCCCTGAGGGCATTCAAAGATAAATATGGAAAATATTTGCAAAAATCATTATAGTGCATTATTTTCTTCATCAAAGACAATGGAACCACCACACTTAACATCACAGTCCTGGATGTGCTTATAGAGGAGGTGGAAAGAGTCAATAAACATTCATTAAATGCCTATTATGTACCAGGAACCATTTTAAGCACTGGGAATACAATAAGAGGTAAAGGATGGTCTTTGCCATCAGGGAACTCATAACCTAATGGGGGAGATAAAAAGCAAATAAACATGTACAAATAGGCTATATACGAATATATAGGAAATAATAAGCAGAGGGAAGGCTCTAGAATTAAGAGGGGTTGGGAAAGGCTTCCTGTAGAAGATGGGATTTCAGATGGGACTTAAAGGAAGCCAGGGAAGCCAGTAGGCTGAGATGAGGAGGGAGAGCATTCCAGGCTTGGAGAATTGCCTATGAAAATGCCTGGAGCTGAGAGACAGAGTGTCTTGTTTGTGGAACAGCGGGGTGGCCAGTGTCACTGGGTCAAAGAATATGTGCCAGGGAGTAGGGTGTAAGACTGGAGAGATAGGAGGGGACTAGGTTGAGGAGGGCTTTGAATGCCACGTGAAGAATTTTGTATTTGGCCTTGGAGGCAATAGAGAGCCAGTGAGTTTACTGAGTAGGGGTAATGTGATCAGACTTGCGCTTTAGGAAAATCACTTTTGTGGCTGAATGGGGGGCAGGTTGGAGGGAGGAGAGACTTGAAACAGGTAGACCCACCAGCAGGCTCTTACAAAATTGCAGGTGTGAGGTGATGAGGGCGGCAGTGTCAGGGGAGGGAAGGGAATATATTTGAGAGATGTTGCAAAGGTGAAATTCACAGACCTGATCAACAGTTTGTATATGTGGGGTGAGAGAAAGGGAAGAGTTGAACGTTGCATCTAGGAGGGCTCACAAGGAGGGATAGTGTTGTCCTCTACAGTAATAGGGAAGATAGGAGCAGGGGAAGGGTTTAGGGGAAAAGATAATGAGTTCTGTTTTGGACATATTCAGTTTAAGATGTCTACTAGACATGTAGTTCTAGACGTTTGAAATTCATTTGGAGATATGGGATTGGAGATCAGAAGAGAGATTGGGGCAGAGTATAGGTAGATTTGAGAATCATCAGCATAGATGTGGTAATTAAATCCATGGGAGCCAATGAGATAACCAAATGAAGGAAATGTAACTAGAGAATAAAAATGGGGAAAGGAAATAGATTGGATAAACTATATGGAGAGACGATTAGCGCTAGAAATAACATAATTGTGCGAATATTGAAGGATTGATCTACAAGGTATCTAAAAGTATGGAAAAAATCTTGAACCTTATTAATATTACAAAAAGACAACTAAGAGAATATTAAGAAATACTGACCTACTCCTTCACTTTTATAAAATCTTTAGTGTATAAAATACACTAATGGAGGCAATACTTAATGAGGGGGTTAGGAACAAACAGATTTTCTTAAATGATATCTAACAGTAGATGTAGTACCTTCTCTCAATTAATTGAAAGATGTAGCACATAAAAGACCTCATTGTGCTTATTTTTGTTGATTATGAAAAAAGTATTTGATTTGGTAGAATAAAATTCTGATATATGTATAGATATATGTATATATCTATATATATGTATATATATTGCAAACAAGCTGTATTCTATCCATCAAAATCATTAACAACTTCTTGGGAGATACAGCAACAGAAGTAATCTTGTTCAGCAACCCTCTGATAATAAACATCACGTAAGACATACAACTGGGAAATATATACTTACCAAAGCTTTTCAACCCTATGAAAGAAGGGATTCTGCACAGAGCACAGGTCATAGAGGTATTTCCTGTGGGTGGTGAGGTCCTCCAGTTCGGGGATGACTTTGTGCTGTTTGTGTCAAGCCCCAGAACATTGCAGAAACTCCTGGAAAAGATCCGTAATATCCCAAAGCAGTTTGACCTGCCTATCTATCTACACGGGAAAGACTAAGAGATGAAGAATGTTTATTGCCCAGATTACAAAATTCATTTGGATGGATGCCCTCTAGGATCCATGCTATCAGCATGTAATTTGGTAAAGACAGTAGACATAGACAAAAAAGCTGGGCCCAGAGATGAACAGGTGGAAGAAGGTGGGCTGGATTGTCTTCAGGAAATTACAAAGCTCTTTTATTAACCCCAAGCTTCTCATGAAAACAAAGTCTAATCTTTCCAATATTCATGTTTGCTATATGGCAGCAAGACTTGAAATATAACTACCTCCAAAGAATAAAAAATGAGTATCACATAGAGGAAAAAGAAGAGGCCCATGGTGGACGTGAGCCAGCTGCAACATATAACCACTGAGGAACTCCGAGGAACAGGAGTACAAGAACAATGTTCTTTATCCTGATGAATTCCTGTTTACCTGAACTCCCTGGTATTTTTTTTTTTGAATAGTTTTTCAGTTGTGTCCAACTTTTCATGACTCCATTTGGAGTTTTCTTAGCAAAGATGTAGGAGTAGCCACTTCCTTCTCCAGCTTATTTTATAGATGAGGAAGCTTAAAAAACAGGGTTAAGTGACTTGACTAGAATCACACAACTAGTAAAAGTCTGAGGTCAGATCTGAACTCGGGACTTCCTGACCATAACTTTTCAGTTATGCCCTTTCCCATGGCTGCTATGGCCTGATCTGCTGGAAAAACTATGACTCGGATTTGCTGAATGTCCCTGGGCTACTCCTTCCTCTGAACTTTTCTCCTCTGCTCCTCTCCCCTTGTACTATGGACTGACTCTATTCCATCTCTGAGTTGGCCGTAACTGCTGGATAAAACACATAGAGTATTATGCTACGTGCAATATATCTCAAAAGGGACAGTCACAATGTGGAATCTATGCAGAGGGAGGTAATTAGGATGATGAGAACACTTAAAATCTCATAATTTGATGATAGTTTGACAGATCTAAGAATGTATAGCCCAGAAAAGAGAAGACAGTTTTCCTAAAATTTGTGAAGATCTAGCATCTAAAAGAGGGAAGAGACATTCTGAATAACTCTAGAGGGTAGAACTAGTACCAATGGGGAGCAGATTTTAGATCCACATAAGGAAGAATTTCCTATAATGATTCTAGCTGTGCAAAAATAGAATGGACCATTATTGTCTCAGATCACTGGAAGTGTTAGAGGTCGGATGACCACTTGCTGGGGATATTGTAGAGGGAATTAATATTTTGACTAAATTAGATTTAATGACTCTTAGGATTCCTCCCAACCCTGGAATTTTATTAAGGAAGCAGATAAGCATTTGTGTGGTGGAGAAGGGAATAAGCATTTATACGGTGCTTATTATGTGCCATACATAGGGACAGATAGGTGGTTCAGTGGATACAGTGCCAGGCCTGGAGTCAGGAAGTCCTACATTCAGATTTGGCCTCAGACATTTACTAGCTGTGTGATTCTAGTCAAGTCACTTCACCTTGTTTGCCTCAGTTTCCTCATCTATAAAATAAGTTGGAGAAGGAAGTGGCTATTCCAGTGTCTTTGCCAAGAAAACTCCAAATAAGGTCATGAAGAGTTGGACACAACTGAAATGATTAAACAACTATGTGCTAGATACTGTGCTAAGTGCTTTTTACAAATTTTATCTCATTTGATTCCCACAACAGCCCTCTGATGTAGATGCTATTATTCCTAGTTTAAAGTTGAGGAAACTGAGGCAGACAGAGGTTAAATGACTTGTCCAAAGTCACACAGCTAATAAATATCTAAGGCTGAATTTTAATTTAGGTCTCTCTGATCCTAAGACCAGAACTCTATCAATTGAGCTACTGGTTTGCACTGTGTGGGGGATTACATCAAATAATCATTGTTATCCCTTCTAAATTTAAGTTCTATGGTAACAACATGTGGTGGGCTACTTAAGTAAAAAAAATGGAAAAGAGAGCAGTTGAAAGATGCATGTATTGCATTTACTGTGAGAAAGCTATCCATTGCTAAATATGGGAATTAAGGGAAACAGCAGCCATGGTAGGGGCTCTCCAAACAAAGGAAATTCAAGAGAAGCCAGAGGATGGGACTCTGTTATGTAGAATATGTGTATGTGTAAGTACAATGTTGCTCACTCAATACTGAAACTTATCTTCTAAACATCTCAGGTTTTGCCTTGCACTAGCCCTCCTGGCCTTGAGCAGGTTTAGTTTTAACTGTGTCAATTCTTCAGAAATATCTATTTTTCTTCAATCATCAACAAGCATTTATTAAGTTCCTACTATGTGTCAAGCACAGGAGTGACACAAAGGCAGAAATGAAATAGTCCCTACCCTCAAGGAGCTCACAGCCATTCCAGCATCATAATCAGCAATCTGCACCTCCACTCCTAACTTTGATTTTTGTTTCTGACTTCACTACTGCCTGGCTCTCACAATTTTAAGGTAAATCTCTCTGGTAACCAAAATCTAATTGTTCTCCTGAGATTGTAACTTCACCCTTGCCCCATGTCCTATGTAGGAACATAATATCCTCTATTTAGAATTGAAAGGGGACCTTAGAAGTCATTTAAACCAACCCCCACATTTTACAGATGGAGAAACTGACTTGCCATGGCCACAGAGATTCCATTGGACTTCTTCTTTTCTCACTTACCTCTGATGGAAGGCATAAGTCATTAACATGGAACCAACAGCACAGAAACAAAAGACCTCAGAGCTAGGAAGGCACTTCAGAGTCCAACTCATACTTGAACAACAAACCCTTCTACAACATGCCCAGTCTTTGAAAAACTTCAGTGAGAGGAAACTCCCTACTTCCCAAGTCAGGCCATTCCATTTTTGGATAGTGATGATGGTTAGAAGGTTTTTCCTTATGTCAAGCCTACATTTACCCCTTTGGAATTTTTACCTTCTGCTGCCAATTCTGTCTGCTGGGGCCAAACAGAATGAATTAATTCCCTTTTCTACATGTTGTTGTTGTTTTTCAGTCATTCAGTCATGTCTGACTCTTCATGACTCTATGAACCATAGCACACCAGACCCTTCTGTCTTCCACTATCTCCCAAAGTCTGGTTCACGTTCATTGCTTCCATGGTACTATCTCTCCATCTCATCCTCTGCTATGCCCTTCTTTTGACTTCAATCTTTCTTGACATCAGGGGCTTTTCCAATGAGTGCTGTCTTCTCATTATGTGGCCAAAATTTAAGCTTCAGCTTCAGCTTCAGTATTTGACCTTCCAATATCAGAGTTAATTTCTTTAAGTATTGACTGATTTGATCTCCTTGCTGTCCAAGGGGCTGTCAAAAATCTTCTCCAGCACCACAATTGGAAAGCATTTCCTTCAAATATACGAAGATAGCATCAAGTCTTCTCTTCTCCAAGGTAAACATACCTGGTTCCATCAACTAATCGTCATCAGCCATGACTTGGAAGTCCTTTGCCATTCTGCCATTCTAGTTAACCTCCTCTGGATGCTCTCCAGCTTATAAATAATAATAATAATAACAACAAATTATTATATCATACAATGATAATGGTTATTAATAATTATAAATAATAATAAGCTCTTCCTAAACTGTGGATTTCAGAACTGAATAAAAAAAAACAGATGTGGCTCCAGGGCAGAGTTCAGCAAAACTGTCACCTTTGTAGTCCTGGACACTATGTCTCTCTAAATGTTTCCTGAGCTTTTTCAGGGAGGCAGCTATTATGTCACACTTTAATCTGTCACTGGTGTGACAAACTATAATAAAACTGTTATTATCATCATGTGACCCAGGAACTACAGCCAAGTGGTAGTTGGAATGGAGTCAGTTCATAGTACCAGACGAGAGGAGCCCAGGAGAAAAGTTTAGAGGAAGGAGTAGCCCAGGAACATTCACCAAATCCAAGTCATAGTTTTTCAACAGATCAGACCATAGCAACAAAGAGAAGGGGCATCACTGAGACATTAAAAAAAAAACCAGCCAGGGAAAACCCATTAGCTAAACAGGAATTCAATAGGATGAAGAGTTCTTTTACTCCTATGCTTCTGAGGTCCTATGTGTTGTAGCTGGCTCATGCTTACCACAGGCCTTTTCTTTTTTCTCTGTGTGATACTCATGTAATAAACTTTCAGTCCTCCAAACTCCAACTTTTGCTCCTACTCCTTCTGAAACAATACAATGGTTCTCTACAGCCATCATTTTTTAGATTGACCTGTTTTGTTGTACCTAAAGCATCAGAGGGGGAAAAAATCAAGAAACTGCCAGAGATCTTTAGTAGAAAGTAAGGCTATCACAGATAAGTTCCTTTAGTATGACTTTAGTATTGGAAAGGCAGAGGACTACACAAGACTACAGGTATGTTTTGGGTTTTTTTTGCTTTTTGGTGAGGCAGTTGGGGTTAAGTGACTTGCCCAGGGTCACACAGCTAGTAAGTGTCAAGTGTCTGAGATCGGATCTGAACTCAGGTCCTCCTGATTCCAAGACTGGAACTCTATCCACTGTGCCACCTAGCTGACCCAAGACTACAGGTTTTAGGACACTTTTGTTCACTTTAGTTCTGAGGGAAAGGGGGAAGAATGGAATTATCTGATCTAGAAGGAAAATCCTCAGGAGCAATAATGACTTGGGACACAGGAATACATAGATTTTAACTACAGTACTTTAGCTAAGTAGTTAATTGAAAGTATTTGACAGTAGGTGTGCAAGAAATGACAAATTCAGTTTTGCCCTTCAGGTTGAACTTGACAAGCATTATCATTAACATTTCCATATTCAGACTTAAGCCTAGAAAGCACAGTCTGCAAAATTTTCTGATTCTAAGAAAAGATTCAATGAGATTGCCATGCAGATTTGTAAGAATAACTTAGGATAAATAATGATTTTTAGTAATTGAAGTTTTTATTTTGTAAATAATTATATTTCACATGAAAAATACATATATATGCATATGTGTGCCTAATGCAAACATCTATGTGCTATATGTATATCCATCCATCAATATATATATGTGTCTGGTATACACATATCTGGAAGAACCTTGGCTTAGCTCTACCATAACCCCAGGCTCATGTAGAGACAGAATTTAAATTTGCAGCACAGCGTCTCAAAGAAAATAAGAAGCTTCTATAGGGCACCTCTTGCAAATCCAACCCTAATAAATGAATACAAATATGCCCTTTTAAAATATCATATCCCCGTACTGTCTGTGCGACCTTGGACAGATGATTTAAACTCACAGTACCCCCAGACTACTCTCTAAGACTATAAATTCCACAGCAACAACTTAAAAAATTAGAGACAAATCAGATCAGGTACCTTTTACAAGTATGGTTAGGGAGTACATTTTAAACCAAATAAGGGAAAGAAGCAATTGTGAATGGTAAAATAGGTTATTTTTATTACATGAAAATGAAAAGGTTTTGTACAACAAAATTGGGAAACAACCCTTTCATTGTATATCTTTTATAAGGGTCTAATATTCAAGATATGCAGGAACTAAGATATATAACCAAAACCCATTCCCTAAAAGATCAAAGGATAGGAACAAATGGTTTTTAGAAGAAGAATTGAAACCAATCAGTAGCCATAAAAAATACTGCTACAGATTGCCAAAGATAAGAGAAACACACAGAAATGTACATAAAATAACTCTGAGGTTTCCTCAAACATCTGATTGGTTATTTCTTCCACTTTAGGGAAAGGCCCTCAGGGCAGCCAGGTTCACTCCTTATTCCTCTCTAGATCCTTCTCTGGTCTCTCCATATTTCTTTATCCATCAGTCTTCCCCCCTACCCCCACCCCATCATTTGAAGAATACAAGGAAGCACATGGAGACGTAGGAACTTTTGCAATCAGAAGTAAGCAGAACCAGGAAAACAATATTGATTACAACAGTAAAATAGAAAGAATAACAACAAAACAATTGAAACTGAATTCTGTGAAATTATAAACTAAGTTTGGCCCCAAAGGAGAAGTATGAGGAAGCACTCTGCACAGGTTGGGGACTATCACTGTATAATACTACATATAATGTCAGACTTTTTTTGGTAAGTTGGTTAGTTTTGCTGACCTGTTCTTCTCCCACTTTTTTTCATTCTTTGTCTCCAAGGGGAAGAAGAGTAGGAATATATTGAGAAATATGGGTAACCTAAAAACAAAGAAAAAGTGAAAATTTATTTTAAAAAATGAGTTGCAGAGCAAGTAATAATCTGAATTGGTGGAAGAAGTTTCCTCAAAGGGAGTTCCCTATCAATGAAATCAAAGGTCTAGTTCAAAAACAAACAAAAATGAGCATGTTTCAAGCAAAGATTTGGAAGAAAAGAGTCACATATAAGATGAAAATTACATGGTCAGCTCTTCTCAGCAATGCAGCGATCTAAGATAATTCCAAAAGACTCGTTATGGAAAATACTATCTACATCCAGAGAAAGAAGTATAGAGTCTGAATGCAGTTTGAAGCATACTATTTTCTCTCTCTTTTTTTTTCTTTCTTGCGTTTTTTTGCCTTTTGTTCTGATTCTTCTTTCACAACATGACTAATGTGGAAATAAATTTAATGTGATTGTACACGTACAGCCTATATCAGATTGCATGCCATCTTGGGGAGGTGGGAGGGGAGGGAGGGAGGAAATTTAGAACACAACATCTTATAAAAGTGAATGTTGAAAGTTAAAAGAAGTAAATAAATTTAAAAAATAAAAAGCTTAAAACACACACACACACACACACACACACACACACACACACACACACAAAGAAAATTACATGGTCAAGTCACAGAGCTATGAAATAATTAACTGGCAGGATCATAACCAGGTGGCCAGACCATGAGGAATAAAGAAAAAGAAAGAGTACCAAGATTGGAGGATTTTTTTTAAATGAAAACCGAAAGAATGCAGAAGGAAGGTGACTGAAAGGTTGGGCTAGAGTAACTAAGATTAGCATCAGAAGTGAAACCCTCAGGCACAGCAAGAATTTCAGGAATTAGTCAAGTAGTAATTAAATGACTCCCAACAGTCATTTCAACAACCCATCTTTGGTTAGGGAATATCTCCTTCCCTCCTAAAAGTAAAGTACACTATATATAAAAATTAAAGTGAATTAAAATTAATTTTGTTTTGTTAATCTTTAGAGAACTTGGTCCCCCTCCTCCCATATAATTAAGCTCACTGTGGTATATTATAAAACCAATTATCAGGAATTGCTACTTTAGATAAGTGTTTACAAGTGCTAATTAGTTATGGGAATGGTATTTGGAAACATCTTTTCTTCCAGTAATTTCTTTCAAGATTTATTTTGGCTTTAGTGAAAGTCTATGTGCTACATAGAGATGTAGGTTGAATCTAGGTTCTAATCCATGAAATAAATAACAGCTCTACTAGCTTCTCTTTTGGGACAGCTTATTCTTTAGATAAACTGTAATACTGAGCATTCCCTAATTATGTTCTGTATTTCCTTCCTCTATGCTTTTGTTTGTGTGGTTCCCTAAACCTGGAATGCCCTTGTTTGAAATCATACATATTTCAAGGCCTAGCTGAAATGCCATTTTCTCCATGAAGTCTGCCCTGTTTCCCTCAAGCAGAAGTAATCCCCCAGAAAGTGGAGTTCCACTGTGGAGCCCAGTTGTCCACTATTGGTGACCAACCATAAGCATTTTTTCCTTAGTGGAGTCCCTTGGTACATTCCAGTGGTTTGTGATTTAAACTTATGTATGAAGACAGAATCTGAGACCCCAGCTTTTGCAGGAACATGAAGTTATGTAAAGTACAGTTACCTCTTCCACGACGTGATTTTCCCCATCATGGTTTTGATATTTTATGGCTCGACATAAGAAACTAAATGGTGATTTGGGGGGGGGGGGTTGTTGAGCTGCAGAAAACACATGAAGGCCATTAGACAACATAGAAAAAGTTTAGAAACTCAGAAATGCGTAAAATATACATATAGTATTGCATAATATATTTGTATATTGTACAATAATTTTCAATGTATATGTATAATATACAATGTATAATTTATAATTTATAATGTATATTGTATAATAACAGCCTATGACCTTGTGGTTTGTCCTTCGCTCTCAGAGGACCATGACATCAGGGAGGTGATGCCATGACTTGTAAATGAATTGGACTTAAGTGAGGCAGGGCTGTGCAAAGTTGCCAGCTTCACTTTCTCCCCCGGCAGCCAGATATAGATCAGGAAGATGGCCCAGAAGCCTATGATCAAATACTTAAAGCCCAAATTTCACAATAAGGTACCGTAAATACCCTGTAACAGAAAAATAAAGTATTTTCAGACTTCTTCCCTGGTACAAAGGGAGGGTCAAATAATTTTATGCAGATTTTCCAGATTGCTGGGGTGCAGTGCTCCTAACTCCCTAGATGTGGAAGAGTTAACTGTATTCAAATTTGACAGAAACAGAGGAAAATAAAAGGGACATAAATCCAAAAACTTAGTTTTGCAGCAGATCGTGGGTAGTGGGTCTTAAAGGTGAGGAGGAGTTTGGAATACATCTGGTAGGCAGCAAGTGCAGTTTTGAGAGGCAACATGGTATAACAGAAAAAGTGTTGGACCCAGAATATTGCACTTGGTTTTGGGAGACCTGAGTTCAGATCCCCTCCTTGGATACTTACTAGCTGTATAATCCTATTGAGTTTCTTAATTAACCTTTCAGAGCCTCAGTAAAATGGGGAAAATGGCACCTATAGTAGCTGCCTCAAAGGATTATGGTGAAACTGGTGAGATAATTTACATAAAACACAATTCGCAAGTTGTGAAGTGCTACATAAATGTCAGTATTATCATCTATGTAATTGTTGATAAACCTCACAATCTTTCAGAACCTTAACTTTCTTCATCTGTAAAATGAGGATAATAAGGCTTGTGCTGCCTAACATAGGAGCTTATAGTGTGGGAGATGCTTTTCAAATCCTAAAGTGCTATGTAAATGGGGATTTTTATTGTTGAACTATGGAGTGATATGATCAGAGCTACGAATTAGCATCTAGCAGCTATATAAAAGATGGATTGGAAAAGGCTAGAAGTGGGAAGATGGGTTAGAAGACCATTATAGTAACTCAGGCAAGAAGTAATGAGGGCTTAAAATAGAGAAATGGAAAAGAGGGGAGAATATTTGAGATATTGTAGAGGCAGAAATACAGATGTATAGATATTTTATGAGAGTTAAAGCTGAGAATGTGACATAATGGAAAAGAACTCTGGATTTGGGGCCTGCTCCCATTTCAGATCCTTGTCTCTGCTCCTTGCAACCTGTGTGAGCTTGGACACGTCTTTTAATCTTCTGGTCCTTAATTTCTTCCCTTTTAAAAATGAAGGCTTGGGCTAGATCAGAGGTTCTCAAAGTGTGGTCCAGGGACTCCTAGGGGTTCCTAAGACTTTGTGAAGGCCCATGAGGTCAAAACTATTTTCATAATAACACTAAGATAATTAATTATTAACTAACAATGAATATTTTATATTATTATAATATTTATATTACAATTTTATAGTATTATAAATAATTAATGGTGATTAATTAATAATACTAAGATAATAAAGTATTCCTCCCTTTTCTAACTACATGTCTATATGAAGCTGAATTTTCTTTATGCACTTCAACCAAAACAACATATCAGATGCAGAAGCAAATATGAGAAATTAGCTGTCTTCTGTTAAGTCAATAATTAAAGAGATTTGCAAAAAAAAAAATTTTTTTTGGTTAGGCAATGGGGTTAAGTGACTTGCCCAGGGTCACACAGCTAGTAAGTGTTATATGTCTGAGGCCGGATTTGAACTCAGGTTCTCCTGACTCCAGGGCTGGTGCTCTATCCACTGTGCCACCCAGCTGCCCTGCAAAAAAAAATTTTTTTAAAATTAAACAATGCCATTCTTCTCTCTAAATGTCTTTGTTTTGGAAAATACAGTTATTTTTCATAAAATGGGTTGTACATGTTAACATGCAATAGGCTTATTATTATTATTAAACAAATTAATAAATACTGTAAAGTTCATCAGTTTTAATTTCTAGTACGATGAATATTGATTGGTACAGTAGATA
Organism: Phascolarctos cinereus; assembly: GCF_003287225.1. Taxonomy (NCBI): domain Eukaryota; kingdom Metazoa; phylum Chordata; class Mammalia; order Diprotodontia; family Phascolarctidae; genus Phascolarctos; species Phascolarctos cinereus. Next base: position 111,635,144 of record NW_027556098.1, read on the forward strand.
GAGTGCTAGGCCTGCAGTCAGGAAGACCTGAGTTCAATCTGGCCTCAGACACTTACTAGCTGTGCAACCCTGGGCAAGTCACTTAAACCTGTTTGCTTCAGCTTTCTCATTTGTGAAATGGGCTGGAGAATGAAATGGCAAACCACTCCAGTATCTCTGTCAAGAAACCCCAAATGGGATCATGAAGAGTTGGACACAACTAAAAATAACTGAAGAACAACAAGAATATTAATAGATACAACCCATATAAACAAAAGCTCTCTGGGGTTGTCAATAATTTTTAAGATTATAAAGGGATCCCGAGACCAGAAAGTTTGATAACTTCTGGACTAGACAGTCTCTACCAAATCTTCTAGTTCTAAATTCCATGATCCTATTATCAAGCTGTCTACAAAAGACACATCTCTTGACTTAAAGGAATGCAGTGGACCAGGCTGACAGACCAGGATGGATAAGTAGTTAATGCACACTATAAGAGCAGGAAGCAGCTGTAGGTCTGCAGTTTGGAAAACTAATGCTTCCCCCCCCCCATAAAACAACAAACTGTGGGTACAGATGATGTAATCAAACTGCCTGTCTTGCTTTATTTAACAGGGCGTGTTCCTATTGAATTGAACTCATTGAGCCCCTCACAGAGTCATGTCAACTAAAGCAATCCTCACCTGTGGCTTGGGATACTATTCATACTTCTCTCCTCAATGGACATAGTTCTGTCCATTTGGGTTTGGGTCCAAAACATTGTGTCTCTGTGGTACTGGAATCCCATACAAGACCTTCTACTCTCTGGCTGTAGGCAGTGTTCTCCTTCCTCACCTTCACCTCTTGGCAATCCTGGCTTCCTTCAAGATTCAGCTCAAATGCAACCTTCTGAAGGAAGTCTTTCCTGGTTCCCCCAATCTCTTGAGTCTTCCCTTTGAGAATATTTTCTTGCTACTTTTTATATATCCTGATTCAACCTGGTTATTTACATATTGTCTTTCCAGCTAGGCATCTTAGTGATGCAGTGGATAGAGGGCGGGGCCTGTAGTCAGAACAGTTGAGTTCAAATCTAATCTCAAACATACCCTAGCTGTGTGACCCTACGCAAGTCACTTAACGTTTCTCTGCCTCAGTTTCCTCAACTGTAAAATGGGGATAATGATAGGATTTACCTCCCATAATTATCCTGAGCATTAAATGAGATAACATTTGTAAAGTGCTTAGCACTGTGCCTGAAACATAGTAGGTGCTTAACAAATGCTTATTTTTTTGTTTCCTTCCTACCATGAGAATGGAAGATTTTTTAGTACAAGAACAGGGTTTTTGCCTTTCTTTGTGGCTCTAGTGTTTAGCTCTGAGCTTGACTAATATTCAGAGCTCAATATGTGGTTATTTCTTGTTGATTGATTGAATGGGAAATATTTGTTCATCCTATAAAGAGTCTTTATCTTCCAGGGGAACCTATTTAATGAATATAATCAGCTATTTGAATGTTTTATGTTTCCTCTGTGTGTGTGTTTGTTTTTCTTAATGAATATTTTGCTTCTTACGCATTTTCTATGGTGGAAGAAATAAAAAGCTGTCCTTTACCTGATACTCCTTTTGTACATTGAATATATTTGCATATAGAGCCCCTATTACCCATATATGGGGAAAGCCTAGACATAGGCCACTTTTAAGCTTGTTTTAGAGATTTCTCTAGTATTTTACTCTGGGGTAGCTGTGGAGTATAGAGCCAATGGAATAAACTGATCCCTCTGGGACTGGTCTCCAAAGATTGAACTGGTCCAAGTGAGCCTAGGGTCCTTGGGAGGCCCTTGTGCAGAAGTATCTGCTCAGGAGAGTAGATTGTCATATTTTCAGGATAAGATGTCAAAGCATACATTGGAAATTGATAAACACCACAAATCAGGATTTGATTTATTGTTTTGTTGATTGTCTGGACTTAAGAAAGTGGCAGGAGGAATGTTAATAATGCAGATTAAACTCAAAAGTGTGTCATGCATACTTTCCCCCCTAGAGAACTAATTGTTAACATTTGCCAGCACATCCCTGTCCCCAGGCAACAAATAACATAATGAAATATAGGAAACTCTTTATAAAATAATGTACAATTAACCTATATGAAGAAGTGCTCTAGATCACTTTTGATTAGAGAAATGCAATTTAAAACAACTCTGAGGTACCATCTCATGCCTACCAGATTGGCTAATATAACAAAAAAAGAAAATGATAAATGTTGGAGAGATTGTGGGAAAATTGGGACGCTAATGCATTGTTTGTGGAATTGTGAACTGATCCAACCATTCTGGAGAGCAATTTGGAAGTGTGCCCAAAGGGCAATCAAACTGTACATACCCTTTGATCCAGCAATACCATTACTAGGTCTGTATCCCAAAGAGATCATAAAAAGGGGGAAAGGAACTACATACACAAAAATATTTATAGCAGCTCTTTTTGTGGTGGCAAAGAATTGGAAACTGAGGGGTACCTAGGTGGCACAGTGGATAGAACACTGGCCCTGAAGTCAGGAGGACCTGAGTTCAAATCTGGCCTCAGACCAAAAACTTGGCACTTAGTAGTTGTGTGACCCTGGGCAAGTCACTTAACCCCAATTGCCTAACAAACAAACAAAGAATTGGAAATTGAGAGGATGCCCATCAATTGGGGAAGGCTGAACAAGTTGTGGTAGATGAATGTAATGGAATACTATCGTGCTATGAGAAATGATGAGCAGGCAGATTTCAGAAAAAAACCTGGAAAGACTTGCATGAACTGATGCAAAATGAAATGAGCAGAACTAGGAAAACATTGTACACAGTAACATCAACATTGTGTGATGATCAACTATGAATGATTTAGCTTTTTTCAGGAATACAATGTTACAAAACAATTACAAAAGACTCATGATGGAAAATGCTGTCCACATCTAGATAAAGAACTGATAGACTCTGAATATAGATTGAAGCATACTATTTTCACTTTATTTTTTTCATTTTTTCTCTTTTGGTCTGTTTCTTCTTTCACAACTGTGACTAATATAGAAATGTTTTACATGATTGTACACGTATAACTTTTATCAAATTGCTTACCATTTTAGGAAGAGGGGAGGGGAGGGAGGAAGAAAAATTTGGATCTCAAAATCTTGTAAAAACAAATGCTAAAAATTATCTTTACATATACTTGGAAAAAACAAAACACTGCTATAAATAAATAAATAAATAAATAAATAAATAAATGCAAAATGCATAATTTAAAAAAAAAAGCAGAACCAAAAGAACACAGTATACTATAATCTCATAAGAAAAAAAATGTAAATGAATGGATAAATGGAATACTGGTAGACACTTAGAGACAGTGAACTATTAGTTATTATGACATTTTATAGGATGACTTTATTTGTTAATAAGTGCAAAGTAAATTTGATTGATTGTATTGATGTTCATATTGTTTATAATACATCATATGTTAACAAGGGGGTAGTCAAAATTGTCAATTGCTGCCCAGTTTCAGAATGTTCTCTGTCTCTGATTTCCTCCCCACAACCCACCATTAATTCTCAATGCTACTACCAGGCAAATAAGTGGCAAACATTGCTTCTACCATGTCATACAGCCTGATTAAGTCCAGTACAAGTATTTGTTCTCTACCATTCTTTTATATGTTGGCCAGTTGCGTTTAAAGAGAGGGATTTGAAAAAAAAAACCTACTCATTCCCTCAATGCAATTTCCTAACAGAATTAAGAACAAAGAAAGAATGATGTAGATAATTAATGATGAGATTATAGAACCTTAAAAAACCTTTCTAGGCCTTCAGAGGTCAACTGTTCTGACCTATATTTGAACAAGAATTTCCTAAGATTCCTGTCAAATGGTCATCCAGCCTGTACTTAAAGACCTCCAAGACCCGATGTCTTAGCATACACCTGTAGCTCCTGCTCCTTGGGGAAGTTGAGGCAGGGGGATTGCTTGAATTTCAGGCTTCTGAGCCTTAATAGGGCTAAAAGCAAATCATATTTCCTAAGTCTGGCACCAATATGGTGAGCCTCTAAGATGCACGGTAGGGAAGTCACCTGGCTGGCTGGGTACCTAAGGAGGGGCAAACCAGCCCTTTTTGTAAATGGAAAATGTTAAATCTCGTGAGTCTATCAGCAGTGAGCATAGCCCATGAGTGGCAGCTATACTCCATCCTGGAAGAGATAGGGAGACCTAGTATTAGAAAAACAAAAACAAAACCAAACAAACAAACAACAACTAAACCTACCCCCACTACATTCCCAGGCAACTTATTTCACTTTGGGATGACTATATTTGGGGAGATTTTTTTACTCCTTATATTTAGCACGAACTTAGCTCGTTATTAGGCCATTCATTTAAGGAGGAATATTTGTGCCTTGGGGTCAATTGTGACCCTCTTGGTCTGCTAAAAGGTTTCAGAAAATAATGTCACAGTTGCTGTTGGTTGACATGGAATTTATAAATTGGTTTATGGAGTGGGAAGAGTGATTCAGGTAGCTAGGGGGCATAGCAGAGACAGTGGTGGGCCTGGAGTCAGGAAGACCTGAGATTAAATTCTTCCCTAAACACTGATTAGTTGTGTTACCCCAGGCAAGTCACTTTACCTATGTCTATCTCAGTTTCCTTATATGTAAAATGAGGATAATATAGTACTTCCTTCCTTTGGTAGTTGTGAAAATAAAAGGAGATTGTGTTTGTAAAGCACTTTGCAAACCTATGTATATATACATATACATATATATGCACCCACATACATGTGTGTATAGTATATGTATATATGTATATGTGTATATGTGTATATATATACATACATATGATAGTTATTATCAGGTATAGTAGAGGAGGAATGAGTCAATGTGTCAACTGCAGAAAGGTTTGATAATGGGAGCTTGGAAAGAATAAATAAAGAGAATGAATAAGGAGAGAAGTCAGTGGATATGTGTCAGAGAGAGAGAGAGAGAAAGTGAGATGATGAATGTTAGGGTTGGGGTATCCATTAAGCTGTGATCCAAGAGGGGCAATGTTTGAATTGATGTGCACCCTAAACATCCCCAACCACAGAAGAGCAGTGATGAATGGGTATTAATCAGATTTAATCTCATACTATTTATTTGAATTGGACATTTTCTGAGTTTTTTCCTAGCCTGTTCTGAAAAGTGAGTGCCTCCTGGGGACAGGATGACTGAGGTCATGGGACTTACTTGACAGTTTTGTGACAATATCATGCAGAAATCTGCCGTCTGTGTAATTTCCGCCTACTATTCCTAGTTGTGCCTTCTGGGGCCAAACATAAGTCTAATTCCACATGACAGACTTTCAAATATTTGAAGACAGCCATCATGTCCCTTTCTCCCCATCTCCCACCCCAACTAAATTTCATCTTCTCCAGGCTAGGTTATCTCCAACATTAAGTACATTTGTGAACTTTTCTTCAGTGTTTGACCTGAGACCTGAAAAAAAGAACAGATTTCTCGCAAGAGTTCATTGTAAATTGATATAAGCAACCTTCAAAAAAAAGACTGAGCTTGCTAAGGAGCTTGTCCTTGGATAAAAGATGCAACAAATATTCCGAGCAGCTTACTTATAGAGAAATAAGTGCTTTTACTTCAGAAAAAATTAAGATCAGTGTGTTCTTCTAGGAAGAGACTTTTCTGAGTTCTAGGTACTAAAGTATGTGACATAGGGACTTATGTGATATAGAGATTCTTATGCCTTGGGGGGAGGGGGACTAAAAAACTTTCCTGAGATTTACAATACTGTATTTCAACATGACACATTTAGGAACAGGAGCTCAGTTTTACTCACTTCTATCTGTTATCCAGGGCTTGATCTTTTCCTTTCTTCTATCTCTGTGCCTTGAATTTTTTTCTTTCAAGATGCTGTAGACAAATAAGCAGGTTTGAAATACTTGCGCAAATTTCAGACTGCAGACTTAGATGCTCTTCTAGGGAAATGATGGGGACCTAGTTTGGTTTGTGTCTATCTACTTCTTTTTGTCATCGGTTGTACTGATGGTCAGTACCATTTGAGAAGTCAGATCAGTATGAAAAACAAATTTGTTAATTCAATTGGGTTTTCTATGTGGAATGAATGGCTTCATTTATCGCAGCAAGAACAGATAAAGAATTTTGGTGTCTCTGGAAAATTTGAAATAGAAGCCTTATATGAAAGGAACAGAAGCGAAGAGAGCAGAACCAGAAGAACAATTTATGCAATAACAACAATATTGAAAGATCAATCAGCAGATTCAAACACACTTTTTAAATTTTATTTTTCTTGAGGTTTTTTTGTCTGTGTTTTCTTTCACAGTATGACAATCAGGTATGTTTTGCATGACTACACATGTATAACCTATATCAAATTACTTGCTTTCTCAACAAGGGGTTGGGGAGGGATGGAGGGAGAGAATTTGGAACTCAAAGTTTTGAAAAGCAATTTTAAAAATTGTTTTTATATGTAACTGGGGAAAAATAAAATACTAAATCAATAAAAAAAATTTAAAAAAAGAAAGATCAGTGAGCTTTTAAAGTCTTATATCAATGACCAACCATGATTCCAGAGTACTCACGATGAACTAGACTATCTACTTCTTGATATAGAAATGATGGACTCAGTGTGGAAACATTTTTGAGAGGACATGGCTAATGCAGGATTTTTTTTTTCTTTTTGCTTGACTGTACGTGTTTGTAATAGGGTTTCATTTTTCTTGCTTTCTCATTGGGTGGAGGGAAGCAAAAACAGGTCTTCATTTGAAAAAAAATCATTAAAAAAGAAAATTTTAATTAGTAACAGGGATGCAAAATACTATTTATAGAGTAATAGAATCTCAGAGATAGGAAGGAAGTCAGAGCTTATAGAGGCATCATGGCACAGTGGAAAGAGGGCTTGTTTGGAAGTCAGAAGGTCTGGGTTTGGATTATGCCTCTGCCATTTACTGAACCTAGGTGACCTTGGGCAAGTTATTTAACCTGACTTCCTTAGGGGTCCTTTCTCGTTCTGGATCTGTGATCCTATTCCTAAGCTCTGAAGCCAAGCAAAATAGGTCTAAACTATCCCCTACGTTATGGCCCATCAAATACTTGGAGATAGCTATCAAATCACTCCTAAGACTTCTTATAACCTCTTTAAGCATGTTCTCAAGATGTCTCACAATTATGGATACATTCCTTCTCTAAAATGTGTCATTAAGAACCAAATACACAGCATCTATAGCCTGAGCAGAGTAGAGTATGGCGAGTTATCACCTTCTTCATTTTGGACACATATTTATCTTAACGTAGCCTTTTTGGCTTGAGTATGCAGTCCACTAAAATTGAAGTGTTGTCTTGCCTGTCCTATACTTTGTATCATTAATGTTTTAAACTAAAATGTAGAATTTTTACGTTTATCCCTATCACATTTCAACCTATGAGATTTGAACCTTTATTCTAGCCCATTAAGATCTTTTGGGATATTTTGTCATCCAGTATGTTAATGTTCATCCTGACTTCCTGTCATTTGCGCATTTGACAAATATGTCATCTTTAACTTCTTCAAACTCATTGATAAAAATGTTGAATAACACAGAGACTAGGGAACTCCCCTAGAGTTCAACAATCAGGTTGTTATCTATTCATGCATAACTACTTTTTTGGGTTCAGTAATGCAACCAGTTTCAAATCCACCTAACTGTACTCTCAACTAGCCCACATCTTTCCATCTTGTCCACAAGAATAGATAGATAGATTTTAAAAGCCTTGCTGAAATCTAAGTGTACTATGCCGATAAAATAACCTAATCTATTAGTCTAAAAACCTTGCCAGAAAAGGAAATGAGGTTAGGCCCAGGTCCTATTTTTTGGGGGGAGGTGAGGCAATCAGGGTTAAGTGACTTACCCAGGCTCACACAGCTAGGAAGTATCATGTGTCTGAGGTGGATTTGAACTCAGTCCTCCCAACTCCAGGACTGGTGTTCTATCCACTGTACCACCTAGCTGCCCCTTCTATTTTTTAAAGAAATTTTTCTTGACTGCAAATTCAATTAAAGTTGGTAGTATAAAAGCTGCTAAAGAAGCTAATGTAATATAGTATTAAAACCGCCCACCAGGACCTATTCTTAATGAACCCATGCTAGTTCTTGGTGATCATCACTTCCTTGTCTAAATACTCATAAACTATCCCTTCAAAAACACAATCTGAATTTTTTCCAGGAACTAAAATTAAGTTAGCTAACCTATTATTTCCAGTCTCCAACATCATTTTTTTTTTTGAAATTCAGGACATCTGTCCACTTTAGTCTGAGGCACTTCTATTAACAAAGTTTCAAAAACCTCTGACAGTGACTCTATAACCCAGTTTGTTCTGTACTTTGCTATGTACATCGTCAAGGCTTGGTAACTTGTTCTTATTAAAAGCAGCTAGGTATGCTCCTATGATCTCCTCACTTGTACCGAATTTGAACTTCCTTGTTTATGTTCTATCCTTTTCAGTCCAAAGATCATTCTCTTTGCTGTAGGAAACAGTAACGATACTTAATTTGAGGAGCTATATGATCTCTTCATTATATGTCATCATTATTTTATCCACCTCAATTCTTTTATAAAAAATAAATTTTTCTTTCTTTTATTCTTTCTTTTATAAAGAATAAGTTTTTTAAGAAAAATATGAACTTAATAAAACATGAATATTCCCATATGAAAAGAACAAAACAGAAAAAAGAAGATTGTCTATGAAGGCATGGCTCCAGCTAGGTAATGTAGCGGACAGAACACCAGGCTTGGAGTCAGGAAGACCTGAGTCCAAATCCTCCTTCAGATATGTAGTAGCTGTGTGACCCTGAGGAAGTCATTTAATCTTTCTCAGCTTTAGTTTTCTCATCTGTAAGATGAGGCAATTGTACTTGATGGATTCTAAGATCTCTCACAGTTCTACGTCTGTGATGTTTGTTATATACAATTTCTTTAGAGCGTATATTAAATTTAACGTGATAAAATTAACCCTAACTTAATTGTGTCCTCTTCTGAACTTCCTTCTGCCCTCTGCTGTGTATTTGAAATGTTTCATTGATTTTTCTCTTTTTTATGTCATAATCACTATCTACTTATTGCCTTCCCCTTCAACTCTTTCTCCCAATGAAAACATTCTCCAGTAATAAATGAGTATACACGAGGAAAACAAATCCACACATTGACCATATATGAAAATCTATATCTTATTCTACACCTATAGTTTATCACTGCACTGCAAGAGGTTGGAATTATGCTTCATCATCAGAGTCCTGACTGGTCATTGCATTCTGCACTTTCTTTGGTCTTCCTTTTGCCTATAATTTAGTTTTAAAAATATTTTTTATAACTAGCATCAATTAGTTCTAAGCTTTAGCACTGAATACTGTTCCTATAGGATTACTCCTCTTTATTCAGACTTACCTACTCTTCCTACCCTCTCCTATAAATATCTTTAATTTTTTTTTAATTTGGCCTTTGAGTGCCCTATGCATACACGTTAGTTTCATTGGACAGGTTTCTCTTTTGTCATCAGAATTGCTTATGCTTATGCTTATCAAGAATTTCATTCTTGAGAGCTCCCCATACCTCTTGTACCCATTTTGCATGGAGAACTTTAGGCTATGAGATTCTATCTGTCCTTCTGAACACTTTAAAGAATGCTCTCCCAAAAGGATTATTTTTGTTGTTGTTGTTTGTCCTTTGTTCTCAAAGAGGACCATGACATCAAGAAGTTGATGCCATGACTTGCAAATGAATTGGATCTAAGTGAGGGAAGGCTGTGCAAAGTCACCAGCCTCACTTTCTCCTCTGGACCCAGTGGCAAGATATAGATCAGGACAACTGGAGATGGCCTTCTCCCAAAAGGAAGGGCACATGTCAAAGAAGCCCACTTTTCTCTCCTTTATCATAAACTCTGAGATTCTCATTTCTTTACAACATTCTCATTATTTTTATGTCAAGAAGTTATTTCTCTTTATTAGAATCAAATCCAGAATGACAAGTGCCCTCACTGTATCTTTTATCTCTTGAAGAATGAAATCATCATCAAGGCGGAAAAGAATACCAACTTTTTGAAGAGATGGGAATTCACCATTGCTATCATTCCTCTGTGCAAGATTTGTGATATTTTTCTTATACTCATCATTCATTTCTTCTTTCTGATGAATTGCTCCCAGTACAGTATCACTTCTTTTTCTCCATTCATTGATCCTTACCCAAATGCTCTTCATCATTTTCATTACTGTCTTTGTGCTAAAATTTCCTCATATCAATATATCTTCTTAATGTATAATGCTACTCCTACTCCATTCTCCTTTTATCTATTCAGTTCCTTTTGAATAAGGTATACCTTACCAATGCCATGTATATTATAGTCATAAGCTTCATCTTGCTAAGTTTCAGTGATATTTATGAAGTAGAATTTATCTTTTTGTTTATTTATTTTAAACTTTCACTTTTAAGTTTTGAGCTCTAAAATTTCTCCTTCCCTCCAGCTCTTCCTCTGCCCATTGAGAAGTCAAGCAATATGATACCCATTATTCATCTGAAGTCATGAAAATACATTTCCATATTAGCCATGTTGTGAAAAAAGCAAGAGAAATAAAGTGAAAAATATGCTTCAATAAATTTATCTTTTTGCATCATAATATATAGTTCACCTTTTTTGTGAATTTGTGTATAAATAACTGAGGCTATGTATTTTACTGCTGCCCCTCTTCCAGGTCTGGTAATTTCACCTCCCTATTCCAAACTCTTCAATGGCTCCACATTGCCTAGAGGATAAAATGTAAATAGCTTAACTTGGCATTTAAAATCCTTTAATAAGCCTGGTGTCCAGTTTTACAAAGTTATTTCATACTTCATGAATGCATTCCAACCGACCTGGAGAACCAGTCATTCCTTTAATTCAATATTCTATCTCCTGCCTTCATGCATTTGCACAATCCATTTCCCATGCTGGATGAAGTCCTTTCTCTATTACTCCTCTCAAGACCCTTACCTTCCTTTAAAGCTCAATTTAGGTGTGACATCCTCTGGGAAGCCTTCTCTGATCCTCACAATTTTATCAGTGTTCTCTCCTCTTGTATTGTACTTTTTTGCTGTTGTTATTGCTGCATGTATATGCCATGTCTCCTTAATAGCATGTAAGCTCTTGGACAGTGAGGAAGGTTTGTTTTTATCTTTGTATCTTCAGTACCTAGCACATAGGAAGCACTTAATACATTTTTAAAATAAAAAATTTTAACCAAATAGCTGCCTCTGAATTACTTGGTCTCTTTACTGATATCCTTTCCCCAGTATTGTACATTATATTCACTGAATTATCTGCCATTTTCACCCAGCCTCTCCATTTTGAGTTTGAATCCTTGCTAATAAGATTCACAAATCTCTAGGAAAAAAATATTTTTACTGATCCTTGCTAGCTGCATACCATCCCTAGCCAAGAGCCCATCATTCCTATGTCTTAAATCATGGCCAGGAATGCAAATATCCTTCTCAAGTACCATCTTTTAAATCAGTTTCCCACTTCTCAAATCTACCTTTGTCTTTTGAAATCTTTAATCAGCAGCAGTGAATGAAAAGTTTGCCTGTGCTCTGAAGTTCTTCATTTTCTCATCTAGGACTTTGTAATGCCTAGAAATGCTTTCCAAATTCCTTCCAGTGATATCATTTGTTCCCACAAGAATTACCAGAAATAATCATCAGATTTGAAAAGTCTTGAAGTGGCTCTTTTTCAATTCACAAAGAAGCACCTATGATGCATGTTCCAGGCACTGTGCTAGACACTGGGAATACAAAGACAGAAATGAAACACTCCCTGCCATTGAGGAATTTACGTTTGTTCAAGGGGAGACAACATATGCATGCGTACATATATATGAAGTGATTAAAGGGCAATGTTGGGAGAGAAGACACTAGCAGTCGAACTTTGAAAGACGTAAGGGTTCTAGACATAGAGGTGAAGAGAACTTAAGTTAAGTGAGGTTAAGGGTAGCCTGTGTAAAGGCACAAGATGAGAAATAGATTATCAGGTGTTGAGACCGGCAAGAAGGCCAATTTGGCTGGCCAGGTCCAGAATAAAAGTACAGTATTTTTGGGTTGTAGAGTGTGTGAAGAGGAGTGTGGGAAAGGAGGTTGGAGTCAGACTGCAAAAATGGCTTCATGGATTTGTGCCTTGGAACAAGGCATATCTCCCTATTGTTCATGTGGGCTTGATGCATAGCTCCCTCATCAGTCAATAAGCAACAAATAGTAATCAAGCACTGTCTATGTGCCAGGCTTTGCTAAACTCTGGGAATACAAAAGCACAGCCTGAGAATGACAGTCTCTGTCCTCAAGAAGCTTACATTCTAATGGAGAAAGACAACACATTGAGAAGGAACTGAAAAGCAAGGGATCGGGGGAGAAAATGCCCACACTGGAGTATGGTGGTTAATTCCAACCTCATAGCTGGGAATGGCCAGACACTGCTGCTCATCTCTTGCTCCTTTGACCAATACTGGATGACCTTGTGAAAACACTCATGAGTCCGCATCATTATAAGGTGGAGAGCAAGAAACGACTTTTTCTTCAGAGGGTTCATTTTCATTTTCCACGGAAAAAGCTTTGTCCTTGTTACAAAGCTCCCTCTTTCCTTCTCCATATCACATTTGTCTACCCTCCAGTCTCCTGCTAGGATCCTTCTCTGCATTATGAGATTCTTTTTTTCTACTTTAAAATTATCCCCCCCCCCCCATTCTCAGTGCTCGAGTGCTTTGGGGATGTCCCTGACTGCTTTGGACCAGCCATGTATAACTCAGTGATGAAGGACTTGAATACTTTAGAAATGACTAAGCGATCTCCTTATTGGGAACTGAGCAGGAAGAGCCACTGACTCGGTAGAGATATAAAAGAAAGTGACCTGCCCTCATGTGTCTCTTTTATTCCTCTTTGTAGATGTCAAGTCTAGTCGACCCTGTTCTTGGAAGGAGTAGGGGAGAGGGTGACTGCTCTTCCTACCCACCCTACCCCCTCACCCCTACCATGGCAGAATTGGAGATTGCTCCCACATGATAGCTAGAGCAGACACTCAGCTAGGTGAGCTGAGCCTAGACCTAGGGGCTCCTGAATGCCTTTTCTGCTTTGTGTTTCCTTTCCTGAATATAGGTGACCAAACTGATCCTGAGAGATAGATGCTTCTAGTGTTGGAGGCAGCCTTGTGAAGTTGGACATCAGAGAGAGTTGCTGCATTGGAGAGGATGCCTCTGACAGGGGAAACAGCCAATGCCTGGCCTAGCTGGCCAGAATACATGGATTTTGAGGGAGACAGTAGAGTGTCAAGGTAAAATGCCTATTCAGCAGTTCTGCAAACTGCATAGTGCTCCAATGTTTAAGTCTCAACCTCCCAGCAGTGTACAGCATAGTTATTACTGTCACTTGTTTAAGTTTTTATTAACATGCCCTCAGGAGAGCTTTTTGTCTCTTACCTTATTCATATTGGACATTAAGTAACTCCTTTCTTTGGGGAGAGCCTAGATGTGAGCTAAACCCAAGGTTTAAAAAAAAAATCCAACAGCTTCCCCTGGGACACCAGAGCAGTGGGTGTAATGAGCTAAAGAATGAAAGAAAAAGAGTTTAATCTGCTTTTAGGTGGCAAGGTTATTCTAGGACAACCTGGTCTAACCCATGTACATGGGACCAGAGCAGATAAGATCCTTAGAGGCCCAATCTCTTGGGCCCACCAGCAGTTGTAACTGTTAGATAAGGAAAACCTTTCTCATAATTTATGGCTACCCCAAAACTGAATGGGCTGACTTAGCAGCCAGTGGGTTTCCTGTCATGGGAAATCTTTGTGAAGACGCTAGACAACTGCTTATTGGGGATACTGTATATCAATATGCTACACATTAGGCAGCTAGGTGACCAGTGGATAGAGTGCCAGGCCTGGAATGAGGAAGACCTGAGTTCAAATCTGGCTTCAGACACTTAGTAGCTGTGTTATCCTGGGCAATCACTTAACCCTGTTTGCCTCAGTTTCCTCATCTGTAAAATGAGCTGGAGAAGGAAATGGCAAATCAATAACTTTGCCAAGAAAAACCCAAATGAGGTCATGAAAAGTTGGACATGACTGAAAATAACTGAACAACAACAACAACAACAGCCCTTCTGATCCATTAGATTCTGTGACAGTATTTAACTTATATGATGAAATTGAAAAAGAGTTAAACTATGAACAGGAAACATGGATTTTTTTTTACAGTTGCTTCTCACTGTGACCTTCAACAGGTAACAGCGTCTTTGAATCCCAGTTTCTTTATTTATAAAATATGAGGATTAAACTAGATGATTTCTAGGGTCCCTCCACCTCTCAAAGTCTTTGATTTTATGAATTTTTCTTGGAGTCTGATCTCTTCTGGGATGACTTTGAAACTGGAGCCAACTTTGGCATCAAAGGCTCTGGGTCTGCTTTCTCCAGCTGTTATAGCTTCCACTTACCCTAATTAAAGAGATGGCCTTGCCAGTCCCTTTGGCTAATCTCAGCAAATGCCTTCTGCTGCCTCCCCTATATCCCTAGTCACCTCACTGAACATTCATGCTTCTCTTATCTTCTTTCCATGAGAAAAACTGAAAGAGAATGCTTACAGCCACATGTACTCTCACTTCCCTGTGATTGCCTTTCCCCATTCATATGTTTTCCTCTGCTTGACTGGTTTTATTCCTTAACTCATCACCTTTTAAATCTGTCACTTGTGTTATTCCTAGTTTGTATTTTGTTGAGTTTTTTTCTAACAATAACTAGCATATATAGAAATATGTGTGTGTATGTGTGTGTGTGTATATATATATATATGTATGTATATATATGTATATATATATGTATATGTATATACATATATATACATACATATATATATATATATATATATATATATATATATATATATATATATATATATATATATATATATATATATATATATACACAGAGAGAGAGAGAGAGAGAGAGAGAGAGAGAGAGTCGTTTAAGTTTTACAAAGAACTTTACAAATATTTTCTCAGCCACCCTGGAAGGTAGGTGCCATAATTATCTTCACTTCAAAGATGAGGAAAGTGAGGCAAATAGAAAGGGAGTTGTCCAGGGTCACACACAGACAGCACGTGTCTAAAGCCAGATTTTTTTTCACCACAAATATTTTTGTGCATATGTAAATTTTCCTTTTCCTTTCTCTTTGATCTCTTTGAGATGTAGACCCAGTAGTGGTATTGCAAGGTGTATGCACAGTTTTACAGCCCTTTAGGCATGGTTCTAAATTGTTTGAGGCCAGATTTGAACTCATATCTTCCTGACAAAAGTTCTGGTGCTCTATCTACTACACCACCTAAATGCTACTAGAATCTGGCACTATAGATCAGCAAAAGTCCAACACACAATGAAAGCATACATGTGTGCACACACACTCACACACACACACACACACAGAGGGATGTAGTAGATTATGATGGCACTTATTTTACAATGCTAGGCCTTTTAAAATTAATTTTTTTTTTGCCACAGGTTGAATCATATCCTTTCTTTACAAGTTTCTTTTTTACACATGAAAAGATAGATAATAATAATAGCTACCGTTTATACAGTATCTTAAGGTTTGCAAAGCACTTTACAAATATTATCTCATTTGATCCTCACAATAACTCTGGGGGTAGGTGCTATAATTATTCCCATTTTACAAATGAGAAAATTAAGGCAAACAGGCTAAGTAACTTGCTCAGAGTCACACAGCTAGTAAATATCTAATGATAGATTTGAACTCAGGTCTTCCTGACTTCAGGTCTAGTGCTCTATCCACTGAGATACCTGGCTGTCTCATAAAAAGTATTTCAGGTGTAACCCAAGCTTGCCAGGGTATGTCTAATTTGCCAAACATGTAGGAAACCTGGAGGTCCTTTGGAACATGTCCAAATTGCCTAACATGGAGGCCTCTGCATCCCTTACCATGTAAGTGGATCTAGCTTCTTTTGATTGGCTGCCTGCATCTTTAATATTGTTGGAAGTGAGCCAGTATCTCCAGTTTTTAGACTCTGCTCTCTGCTACATCCAGAGGGCAAAGCATTCAACCACAGTGTAGGAGCCATTAATTGAACCCAGGTCAACCACAGAGCCATTAACTGAATGCGTGAGAGGGGGAGGACTTCCTTCCTTTGGCATAAGAAATGGGCCTGGGGGTGTTTGTTTCTGTTCTGTGTTGTTTGTCCTTCTTAGTTTCTAGGTGCAGTGGTGATCCCGTGGACCTGGGAGTTCCAGAATGAGGACCTTGGAGCCAAGACTACTGGCAGGATAGTACAGCTAGCCTGCCTAGCATGGGATCCTTAAGAAACCAGGCATGCCTGGGACTCAGGCCCGAGGGGATTTTGGATTTGGAACTGGGACTGTGCTTTATAGGAAATGAGCTAAGCTATAAACCTAATTCCCTTCAACTCCCTAGAGACTGAAGTGGTGTAAGGAGGAAAGGGAGGGTTATACCTCCCATGGATTGAAAGAATGAGTTCGTGTATCTATAATTATCTTTTGAAGTAAATATTTCTGTGTGAAAGTATATTTGACTATTCGTGGCTAATGGAACTGGGGTACAGGTGACCACTCCTACAACTGAGGGAACAACATTATGGGGGGCTGGAGGCATTTGCAGAAAGCCTAGACATCCATAATTCACTATAAGAATACTAGAGAACTTCGGGAGAGTGGTGAAATGTAACATACCTACCTGGCCTTTAGGCAATAGGACCCAGGGCAGTCAGTGTTACAATAGCTTCCTTTTATAGATAAGGGAACTGAGGCAAGGGGTTAAGTGACTTGTCTAGAGTTGTACAACTGGTTAGTGTCTAAGGACAAATTTGAACTTAGGTCTTTCTGACTTCGGGTTCAGGGTTCTATCCACTGAGCCACCTAACCATCTCATAAAAGTATTTCAGAAAAGGATTTATGATATCTTTGAAAGCTTTGCTCCTATAGAGAACTAAATGGTATGATTGAGGGAATAGTGGACTTGGGAGTCAAAGAGATTAAAATATTGCTCTATAAAATATTGTCCTCACTACCTTTGTGACCATGGACAAATCACTTTATCTCATCTATAAACTGGAAATAGTGATATCTAGGTAATGGGGGGATTGGCCAATAAGGGCCCTGTCCTTAGAACATACTCTAATTTGCCTTTCCTGGTGGGTTATACAAAGCATTTGCAGATATTCTCTGCCAGGCTCCAATGCAACATATGGAACTTTGGAAGCCTGTTTCAAGTCACGTGTGACTGAGGGGCTGGTACTGGTGTGATGACAAAAAGAATCTTTTAATTTGCTTTGCAGCCAAAAGAACCAATGACTCAGGAGGTACTGAGCCAGAACTGAGTTCTCATACAAAAGGGATAGCCTCATAATTTCTCAGTCTATTTTCCTTTTCAGTGGCAAGTTAGACAAGAGCTGCAGCATCTGAGTGAAGCAACTTGCATTCCCCCACCTGGCTGCCATGTGTCCAGGAGCACATGACACCTCTATTGTGTGTGTTTGTGCATGTATGTTTTATTCTTTGATCTTAGGTGAATGAATATCTGAAGTTAGAATTGTCTGAGGGGCAACCTTATGAGTTTGGAATACCCACCAGGGTAATCAGAAATCCTATCAATGTTGCCCTAGGCCTCAGATCCTCCTTACTGTTATTTTTTGAGTTCTGTCCAAGGGCTCAACCTCAGGGATTTGTTTCCTCCTCTAAGCCCCAGCTAGGGCCTTTGGCTACACTGTTCTGAAAATGTTCTTGCTCCCTGTGGGTACCACACTCACCAGGCATGTGCTTGTTCCTTCTCGCCCACAGCCACAGCCCAGGATCACTTCTGGTCAGCACTAAGGCAGTTTGAAAGAAAGGCTGGGGCTGAGTTGTGTTTGATGAGGTGATTTTAAAAAACAAATTTGGGTAGGAAAAGGTAAAAGGCAGCAATTATATTATAAAAATGAGGCATGAAAGGAAGAACTAATACAAAGGAAGCAGGTGGGAGTGGAGGGCTGGAACCTTACTCTCATTGGGGTTGAAGAAGAAACAATTTGTATATCTGAAAGGGTATAGAAATCTTCTGAACATGTAGAGAGGTGAGAAAACTGGGGGACAGAGTGGTGGAGGGATTTTTGGAGGGGTGTGTGGATTGGGATTGGGAGAGTATGGGGAGAGGGTGAAGGGGACTCTTGGAGAAGTAGGTGGGATGGGGAGTGGGAAGGTTGGGGGAGAAGATAAGGTAACAGAGAGCACAAAAAGAGAAGCTGAGAAAGAAAATAGTAAAAATAAGATGGAGGAAAATTCACAAATAGTAATTATAGCTTTGAATGTGAATGGAATATCTATAGCAGCTCTTTTTGTGGGGACAAAGAACTGGAAACTATAGGGATCCATCCCCATCAACTGGGGAATGGTTGAACAAGTTGTGGTGTATAGCTGGATAGAACACTGCTATGCTATAAGAAACGAAAGAGCTCAATGATCTTGGAAAGGCATGGAAAGATGTGCATGAAATGGTGAAGAGTGAAATGGGCAGAACCAAGAGAACATTGTATACAGTAATAACAATATTGTTTTAAGAATGACTTTGAATAACTAAGTCATTTTGACTATTATAAATACACAAATTAAAAGTAAAGGACATATAAGGAAAGAGTTATCTACAGCCAGAGAAGGAATTGATGAATAGAAGTATGCATAAAATAATTTTCCATATATACACTTATTTGTGTCTAATTGTAGCCATCTCTAGGGTGGGGTGAGGGGAGGGAAGAAAAAAAAGAAAAAAGAAATTTGCATGATAACTTTATTACATATTTAGAAGGAATAGCAAATTGTAGATAGTAGATTTGAAGTTTCATGTGCAATCATCTTTTTTATTATACCATGTTATTGAAACCCTTGTTTTATCCCATAAATTAAACAAAAGAAATCCTATCAAACTGAGTCCACCTGAAGTAGCAGTGGCTGCAAGGCAGTCAGTGGCTGATAAAGGTGGAAGCAGTTGGGCATAGGTGGAAAGACAGTCAGACATGGTGACCTCTTGTGATGGAGAGAAACACTGGCCATGGAGTATAGACAGGCACTAGTCCTCAGAGCCTAGCAGAGAATACCGCCTAGGGAAAACTCCATGAGTACTCCACAAAGGAAGAAAAGGACTTTCTGGGCCAGAAGTCAGCACTTACCCCTCTGTCACATGTGTTCTTTACATGTGTGTCTCCTTACCATTGTAATTTGACCCTATTCTCCCTAAGGGACTTTGTGTATGCAACAGGACAACGTGAACCCAGGTTAGGAGGAGGGAAGGGAGTATTTTTCTACTCAATAATATTTTATTTTTTCCAATTATGTGTAAAGATAGTTTTCAAAATTCACTTTTTATAAGATTTTGAATTTCAAATTTTTCTCCCTCCCTACTTCCCCTCCCTCCTCCCCCTCCCTCCTCCCCAAGACAGCAAACAATCTGATATAGGTTATACATGTACAATCATTTGAAATGTATTTCCACATCGGTCATGTTGTGAAAGAAGAAACAGAATAAAAGGGAAAAACCAAAAGAAAGAAAAAACCCCCCAAAAGTAAAAATAGTATGCTTCAGTCTGCATTCAGACTCCATAGTCCTTTCTCTGGATGCAGATAGCATTTTCCATCATGAGTCTTTTGGAATTGTTTTAGATCCTTGCATTGCGGAGAAGAGCTAAGTCTATCACAGTTGGTCATTGCACAGTGTTGCTGTTAACTGTGTACTATGTTCTCCTGGTTCTGTGCACTTCACTCAGCATCAGTTCATGTAAGTCTTCCCAAGTTTTTTCTGAAATCCTCATCATTTCTCATAGCACAATAGTATTCCATTACATTCATGTACCACAACTTTTTTAGCCATTCCCCAATTGATGGGCATCCCCTCAATTTCCAATTCTTTGCCACCACAAAAAGAGTTGATGTACATATTTTTGTACATGTGGGTCCATTTTTGGGGGAGTCTTTTTCAACTATTTTTGCTATAGCACTTCAGTAAATTCTTTTCCCCCTGTAAAAGTTAATGGAGGTCAACTGATTCTGATTGATAATGAGAAAGCATAACAGTGAGGGCTCAGGAACTAGTATTTTATAATAGTGACTACCCTGGGCCCACTGTCTAAAGGGAAGGTGTGTTAAATTTCACCCCATATCTCAAGGTTCTCTAGTACCCATAAGAGGATTCAAGGAAGTCTACCCTCTTTACCATTGGCTCTAGCCCCCACAGATGACCTGTACCACAGGTCAATCTAATTACCTAACAGTTGGATTAGCTTTTACAAGGGAATATTTACTTCAGGAGATTAGGTTCACAGCTTAGCTCTGTTCCTATATAGCACAGCCCCAAGTTCCAAGTTAAAAGCCCTCGCTTGGGCTTCAGTCTCAAACTCCCTGATTTCTCTGGGCTTCCCTGCTGTGGATGTGCAACATCTAGCCTGGAATCTTGGCTCCAAAGTTGTCATTATTTGGTTCTGGGTCCACTGGGGGTTCTACCTCCTGTACCTGAAAGTGACAAGGATATGTCCAACAAAAGAAACAGAAGCCCCAGTTGTTTCTTGGAGTCACTAAATCTAAAAAGGGAGAGGAAAAGAAGGTAGCCCTTCCCCTCTTCCCCCATTGGTTCACTTCATGGCGCCTTCACTGTGGGTGAACCTTCACCCTCTCTGAACGAGTGTTCCAGTCTCACAGGTTTTAAAGATGTAGTCCCTTTCAGATACTCAGCCAATCAGAAGAGGTTACTCCCAGCCACATCATGAGGCAATGCAAGATATTCTCCCAGAAGCAGGGAACCTCCATGTTAGGTGATCTGGGCACGTTCTAAAGCCACCATCACAGTTTGAAATCACAACCCCTCATAATTATTGATACTTAGAGCCCTGAGAGGAATAGTAGTCAGCTGCCCTGTGGGGCCCCAACCTCCCAATGTGAGTGTGAGCTCACAGAGTTGCTCATTCTCAAATGAGAGAATGTACACAAAGTGGTATGTAAATGTCAATTTTTATTATATGTTATGATGTAAAAACCTTACTTTTACAGATGAGAAAAGCTGTCAAAGAATTGGTGGCAGAGCCAGCAAATATGGCATAGATTCTCCCAGCTATTGATTTGCTATCCAGGTCACTACATTGAACAAGGTGAATTGTTTAGGTTATGTTTATATGCTAGATTCTTTCTTTTCTGCTGCAGAATGACAGGCCACTGTTTTCTATTAATAGAAATCCTTCACTGTCAGGTCCTCTGTCTTACACCGCAAACAATTTGTACCTTTCTGTGTAAAATTGAATGCAGGCATATCAAAGCAATGGAGTTCAATGTGCTATCACAAAAGTCCCTATGATGTTTCAATGAACTTATTCTGCATCCCCTGGAACAAAGAAGATGATAATGGAATGCCATCTTCAATGAGTTGCATGAAGTTTGGATTCAGTAGAAGAACAGCACTTGAAGACCTAGAGGGCCACATGTGGCCTTAAGGCTGCAGGTTCCCCATCCCCCGGACAAAGGGCATTGTTCTACTGAGACCATTACTGAGCAAGATTAGGTTCTGACTAGGTTAGCTCCATTGTGATGATTGAATATCTCTAATTTGGGGAGAGACATGAAGTAAAAGAAAGGCACATAAGGGAGGGTTGGAGGTGACAAGTTCTCCTGTGCAGGTGGATAGAAGTCAGAACTGGGATGTGAACAGAGACCAAGATTTTGAGCGAATAATTCGTAGAGCCGAAAAAGCCAGGGGAAATATCTGAAGTGGAAGCAGTGTCAAAGAAGTTGAAGAGATGGCCTGTGAAGAGTGAGGTTCAGCGTTCATTTCAATACATACAGTCCTGGGCATGTAACAGAAGGTCTGAGATGGAATTATTTCAATTTCCCACACTTAGTTGGCTTGTGGGTGAATTTTTGTTCGTATGCCCAAAAGAAGTACAGCTAACTCTTCCCTTCAATTTTTTCTGAAGTTAGCAGAGTTCTTCAAGTGCAGTTCTCTGAGAAGTAGTAGAACAGTTGCCTTTTTGCACTGGTGGAGGACATTTTCTTGCTAGAAATTCCATTTCCCAGTGAAATCACAGGTCTCAAGACCAAAAAAGCCAATTTAAACCATATCCAACCATCTGGATACAATTAAATGAGGAAGGAAATCTAGAATATGATAACAGACCATTTTTAAAGACAATGAAAACATAAACACCACCTATTTAAATCAATGGGATGCAGTTAAATTTATTTTTAGAAGAAAATTCACAGCAATTAATGCCTCTATCAACCTGAAATAAAAGCAGAAAAATGATGAACCTCTAAGTCAAGACTACAACAAAACACTGCAGGAAAGAACCAAAATTTATAAAGAATATAATAAAAGTAATACCATAATGAAATGAAATGGAAAATGAAAAAGCAACTGAACCAATAATCAAATCAAGGATTTTTTTAAAGACTAACAAAGACAAACCCTTGACTTAGATATCTAACTGTAAAAACAGAAAGAGAAAAACTCATATTTATGGAAAGAACAAAGAAAAACAACTAACAAGGAAGAATTTTTAAACTATCAGGGCATGTGATGCCTAATTATAAGTAATATAATTAGCATACTTAATAAACCTAAGCGACATGAATGACTTTTTACAAAAATACAAAAAACACTAATGCTACCATGACCAGAAAATAGACAAAAATACCAGTAATGAGAAAATAAGGAATCTTATCAAAATTTGAGGGAGAATAAGAGAAGGGAGAAGGAGTGGAAAATGGGTACAAGAAGGAAGAAGCAGATTTGAAGGAGGAAGAGAAGTAGTATGGGGACATTACTGGTCACTAGAAAACAGTGTGATGTGGCAACCAACGAAGCTAGCCAGTCTTTGGCTTTGTTCTTCTGTACAGGATGAGACAACTATGAAGTATCAGAAAGAATGCTGGATCCTTGCTCAGAGACGATATAGTTCAAATCCCTGATTAGTTACCAATTAACTGTGTGACTAACAGCAAGCCACTGTCTGACTTAGAGCCTGTTTCCTCATCTATAAAATCAGGAGGCTGAACCAGATAGCTCAAAAGTCAGCAGTTTAACAAATATTTATTAAGTGCCTATGATGTGAAAAGTACTCTGCCAGATACTGGAGAGACAAAGTAAAAAAAAGATAAAAATGAAATGGCCACTACCCTCAAGAAGCTTACATTCTACTGGAGAGATGTAATGTGTACAGAGAGTTGTCTTGGTTGGTTAACTTTGATGTAGGTTTCCAATATAAAAGTAACCAGCACACACACACACACACACACACACACACACACACACACACACACACTAGTATATTATATAATTATATAAAATATGCATGTTATAGATAATGTATGAGTGTACATATGTATACATGTGGGTATGGCCAGAAACCCTAAGGATCTTCCCCTCCCAGATCTATTGTTTTTTTAAGAAGCCATACTTTGCCTCATTTCTTATTAGCCTTAATCAGTGAATAGGTGTTGTCTCAAACTGATACCTGTTAAAGACCTTAGCTTGAAAAGGCCAAGGTTCTCCACTGCATCCAGGGCATCTCCAGTTGTCCTGATCTATATCTGGCCACTGGACCCAGATGGCTCCGGAGGTGAAAGTGAAACTGGTGACTTTGCACAGCCTTACCTCACTCAAATTCAGTTCACTTGCATGTCATGGCATCACCTCCCTGATGTCATGGTCGCCTTTGGGAATGAAGGACAAACAGTGTGTGTGTTTGAGTGTGTGGGTAAAGATGTACCTCAAGGCACCTCTGAGGTTTTGGGCTGACTGAATCTATAAATGAAATGAACAGGGAGTTGCAGAGACTGGAGGGCATAGTAAGAATGAGGATTAGGTGTCAGAAGAGTGAGGTAGATATAGAGAAGGAAAGACGGGAGATTATGATGATCAAAGAAGGGACTTTCAGAATTCATATTATGGAGTCAGTGCTATTAAGAGCTTCTCACCATTCTTATTGGGTGGCTGAGGTGGAGTGAAAATATGAATGTTGAAGATGTTATCAAATTAGCAGACAGGACTTTTCCAGGGACTTCAATATATGTGAGCGGAAGGGTTAGAAGGTTAGGAAGACTGTCATCCAGGTACTGAACTCTTTGACAAAAGATAGAGAGTGACCGCTAAGCCAGTAGATTATAGTAACAAAGATCTTGACTGGGTGAAACAGTTGGATGAATGAACTCCAAAGGACAAGAGGTTGCTGAGTGATTGTGGGAGAGGGATATTTAAAAATGTCACCAAGGAACAATGAATATGCCTATTGCAGTTCCTGGTTCAGTGTGAGGGGAAATGCGAAAGAAGGAGCACTCAGTGCTGGAAATCCTGACCAGAGATGTAATGTTTTCTTCAGAGAGCCAGGTTCACATGAATGCAAGAAGATGGAAAGAGTATGAGAGGAAGATATTTAGTATAAAAGGGAATTTGTTAATAATAGAATGTGCATAAAATGGAGAGGGAGGGTAGAGGAAGATAAGAACTAGGGACAGATGGGACTGAGCTGGATAGTAGTGAGATGGTAGGAATGGTCTGAATCACAAGAATGAGGAGAAAGACGTTGTTAGCCAAAAGATGGTGAAATATCAATTGCTTGGGGCTTCTACCCTCCAAAGTCTTACAGTGATTTGAAGAGGCACCAGCCTGTTCTATCTCTAAACATCAGGGAGCAGGTGGTGGAGGCAGCAGGGAGGCTGGGTCAGGTGTCTGGGTCAGTAAATAGTTCATGCTTACATCCCCAGGGATGAGACTGAACTTACAATGAGAACCAATTTGTTTACCTCATCTCAAGATGTTAAGAGGATGAGACACACTTTTTTGCATCTTGTTTCTCACTGCCTGATCCTGGACTGGATGGTGAGAGGACTAGAGTTTACAGTCTCAATGGTTATGGCAGGCTGAAATGTAATTATTTTACTCAGGAGCTTTGGTGAGAAGCAAGGTAAAGTAGATATTGACTCCACGTTTTACAATTACCCATAATTTTACACTTATCTGGAATCAATACGATTATAGTCAACATAATGAAAGAAAAGCCAAGAAGTTGTTAGAATTAATGGAAAACTCCGTTAATTGGAGGTAGGTTCCAGGGCAAGGAAATATCCAAATACATTTCCCAACAGAGGCCAGAGTACAGCCTGACCTGTCTGGGTCAAAGAGTGTCAAAGGAATAAATAAGTCCTAGGGGAAGGGTAGGGATCTTGGTGTCTTTGTTGGCCTCCATATGTTTGGACACTTCATCTCTGCCTCTCGGCATCAATCTTTGATTTCTTTCAAAGCTCAGCTCAAGTGCCACTCCCTACATGAAGCCCTTCCTGATTCATCTATCTGCTGGTGCCTCCACAACCTTCTAAATTACCTTGGACTTCCTAGATTATCTTTAGAGCTGCCTAGTAAGTATTTTATATTTAAACCACTCTGTGGTTAAGGAGGGCCATTGTGGTTTTCTCATGTAATAATGAGGCATAATCCCACCTCTAAAATTTACTAACAGTGTCATGATGGGCAAGTCACTTAACCTCTTAGGAATTCTTTAAGACATTCACTTAAGTTATAGATGGGTCCTCATTTGCTGTATCAGAGAAGGGAGTCCTCATATCCATGTAATCACTCATCTCTGATACAGTGACATTATTATGGATATGAGGTAGACAGAAGAGGCTCTTTTTTCTACTTACATAAAGCATGGCTCTGCTCATGTCAGCCCCCTGCTCAAAAAACTCCTGTGACCTCTCTGTTACCTTTGGAATCAAATCCAAACTCCTCTGTTTTCAGTTTTAAACCATTCACAACCTACCCCCAACCTACCTTTCAAGGCTTGGTATAAATACACACTTTACGCCCTTCAGACTGGTGGTTTTTGCTCTTTCTCCAACATGACATTGCACCTCCTGTCCCTGAGCCTTTGCATTGGCTGTCCTCCATGCCCTGAAGGTACTCCTTCTTCATCTCTACCTCTTAGAATCAATCCCTGATTTCACTCAAGTGCCACCCCCTACATGAAGCCCTTCCTGATTCAACTATCTGCTGGTGCCTCCCTACTCCTCTAAATTACCTTAGATTTCTTAGGTCACCTTTAGAGCTATCTAGTAAATATTTTATATTCATACGTGCACATGTGTTGTCTCTCCGTAATGTGAGTCTTTTGAGTGATTGTTTCATTTTTGTCTGTCTATCCCTAGTGCCTAGCACAGTGTCTGAGACATAGGATAAGGGGCTGGACCCAGGTGAGAAAACTCCCTCTATCAAAGCTAGTTGGCATCTTGTCTGCAACTCACAGTGTTAGAGAACTGTCTGAGCAACGAGGGGTTAAGTGACTTGTACTAGAACATGCAGCCAGTATGTATCAGAGTTTGGACTTGAACCTATGTCTTCTTGGCTCCAAGGTCTGATCTCTATCTACCATACCACACTGCCTCTCATCAAGCCCTATCATATGTTTTTTATTAAATGCTTGTTAATTGATTGGCTGACTACCTAGTCCCCACCTAATTGGGACCTCATCCATAATGAAGGGTTGATGTATTGCTTTCTCAAATGGTTCAGGCACAGAGAATAATAGACACTCACATGGCAGTAAATTTTAGGACAAAGAAGGCCCACCTAAAGGAACCTCCAGTTCAAGAAAAACAGGCTACTTAAGTAGAAATGATGGGACCCTTAGGATGAAGTACTTATACCATATTAGAATTTGTGATAGAGGAGAGGAAGACTGGGCATAGTCTGACATTCAGATCAGATTTAGGGCAGACTGATTTTGAAGGAATTAGAGAAGGATAGCTAGGATCCCATGGACTGAAAGAGAAGTTAGCCTAGGAGGGGATAGAAAGTTCTGAAGAATTAAATTCTGAAGAACAAAGAAAAATAATTGTAATGAGAAAGAAAAGGGGGAGTTGTTTAAAGAGACCAGTTCAGCTGCATAGGTAACTCGGAAACCAACTTAGATTTTAAATGGTTACATACAGAAGATGGAAACAAAAGAGCAAGTAATGGTGAGTTAGTACAGAAATATAGCATTGTCCCATGAGAAAAGGGTAAGGTGTGGTAATACTCAGAATGAATTGAGGCTGATAGGTAAAACAAAGGACAACAAAAAGGGTATTTTTAAAAACTGTATTAGGGAAGCAGAGAGGATCAAAGCCAGGAGAGCAGCACTTCCAGGGGTGAATGGGTTAATAATAGGTGATGGAGGAAGGCAGAATTACCCAACTCTTAGGTTGCTTCTGTTTTCTCTGTCAAGGAGAATGACCTTCAGGCTGGAAAGGACAAAAGAAAAATGGCAGGTTGGAAGTCAATGTGAGTGTGGAATTAGCCCTTGATGAGTTGAAGGCACCAAGTTCACAGGGTCTTGGCAGGTATGATTGATGAGCCACTGACAGTGGTCTTGAAAGATCATAGACTGTAGATTGGCAAAGAAGACAACCTGGGAACTGTTGTGTGAGAAGAAAAATTAGATGGCAAGAACAATGATGTATTGGTGGAGCTATAATGTGGCCCAACCATTTTGGATTTCAATTTAGAATTAGGAAAGAAATTAATAATTTGGTAGCAATTATTATATCTAGCATTTATGTAGTGGTTTAAGGTTTACTAAATACGTTACCTGTTATGTCCTTTGATCCTCTCAACAAACCTGTGAGATTATTGTTGTTCATCATTTCAATCATGTCTGACTCTTCGTGACTTGCCCAGGGTCACACAGCTAGTAAGTGTCTGAGGCTGGATTTGAACTCAGGAATTCCTGACTCCAAACCTGGCACTCTTTCCACTCAGCAATTTAGCTGTCTTCAGCTGGTAGCTGCATATCCTGCCTGAACTGTTCTCTCCCTCTGAACACTGCTGGAGAGCTACCTTTCTCAGTCTCTCTGGTCTTTCTCTAAACTGAAAAAGCAAAAACCAAAAAATGCAAATATAGCTCCCAAGTGAACAAAATACAGGGTCTCTGCAGTCTGTTAGCTTTGTTTTGTCCACTCGGGGTGAGCTGGACATGTAACAAAAGTATGTGGTGTCTAATGTCCTTTTAAAGTTCTTGCTTCTGTCTTTTTTTTGCCTTTTTTTTTTTGCTCTTTCTTTTAGTCCAAAGACAGAGATTCAAGGAGGGACTGGGTTTCTCCCCATTTTGACAAGTCTGTACTCATTTTCATAGGATCATAAGACTGTGAATTTAGAGTTGTCAGGAACCATTTTATAGCTAAGGGAGCCGAAAGAAGTTAAGAGACTTCCCCAGGATCACACAGTTCAGTGTAAGTAGCAGATTATGAATTAGAACCCAACTTCACTGACTCCAAATTCAGTATTCCCTCCACTTTCCCCCTTCCTCCCCAGCAATATGCTATCTTAAAATTGCCACGAGCTAGTTTTCTCTTACTCCTCTTTCAACTAATTGCATAGAATTTAAAGCCTAATCAGCAACCCTTTGAAGCTAGATTAGCCACTGAGGCAAGGTAGGACAATTTCTTATAGAGGGAAAAATATTAATAATCCCACAGCACTTTGCAGATCTGTAGCACAATAATTATAGCTAGCCCTTATATAGCCCCTTAAGGATTTTGAAGCTTTTTACATGTTGCCTCATTTGATTTTCAAAACAACTCTCTGGGGTACAGTTCTATTTTTACAGAAGATGAAACTGAGGTTCAGAGAAGTGGCTTGCCAAGAATCACACAACTAATAAGTATCTAAAGTGAGATTTGAACTTGTCTTCCCAAGCTGAGACCAGCACTCTATCCACTATGCCATCTAGATGCACTTAGATGTTTTTCAAAGTACTTTCCTTACAATGACCCATTGCACTGGGGAGCGTTGGGGAGACATTGTAATTCTGAGTCAGAGGACCTGAATTCAAACCTTGGCTCTGTTACTTTACTTGTGAGACCTTTTGCAAGGCGTCATCTCTCTCTGATCTTAGTTTCCTCTTCTTTAAAGGGAGGAGGTCCATCTTTTGGATCCTTGACCACATGATGACCAACAATAGAAGAAACACTGGGCATACAGCCCAGCTGGCACACCAACTGTACCCACATGCCACATGCCCGTCAAGAAAGTTGGCACCTGCAACATCATGGAAGCCACATGGCAGTTAAGGGAAGCCAGAATTTTGGACTCCTATGGACTGCCCAAGTTATAGA
Source organism: Phascolarctos cinereus (assembly GCF_003287225.1). NCBI lineage: Eukaryota > Metazoa > Chordata > Mammalia > Diprotodontia > Phascolarctidae > Phascolarctos > Phascolarctos cinereus. Next base: position 111,664,294 of record NW_027556098.1, read on the forward strand.
CAAGACTGCGATACTGTGTGAATTGTGCGATACAAGCAAGGTGGTGAGGCACTGATCCTTTGCACAGCTCCTGCCGCATAGTAGGAGCTTACTAAATGATCCTGTGAAGTACTAAAAGCTCAGTTCTGCCCCCAGGTTCTGCCCAAAATCCACATAAAAAGCTGACCATCTGACCATTAAGGTGCCTAAACCCCTTAGAGGAAAATACAATGGGTAGTCTGGTTTAAAAAAGTGAAATGAAGGGTATGGGTTAGCTGATCTCCAAGGTCTTTTCTGGCTCTACTCCTATGATGCCTATCTTCCCCATTTAATGATGAGGAAAGTGAGGCTCACAAAGGTGAGCTGATTTGTCTGTGGTCACCCACTTGGTAAATGCTAGAGTAGAAAATGAAACTCAAGTCACCTGAATCAAACACAGTGTTCTTTCCACGTCCCTACATCACACTACAACACAATTGGCCATCATGAATACAACTTTCTGCATACAGAGTGGTTGGGGAGGGGGGAAGAGTAGGGGACCTGGAAGAGCAAGGCAGAAGGGATGGTTTGTGGTCTCTCCCAGAACAGATGGTCCCCTGCTTCCCTGGGGAGGATGAGCCAGGGGCTGGCCTGGCAACAGCTGCTTGAGGCTTATTCCTAGGAGCAGCTGGGGGTGGGGGAGGCCTGTGTCCCTCCTGCCTTCTGTTTTTTACCTGTGAGAAATCTGAAGGGAAGATTTTATTTTTCCCTCTAGATTTATTGTGCTCAGCCTAAATCATCAGTCATGATTTGGACCTTGTCGTTTTATGGGGCCTCTTTCAATGCATGATGAGGCTGTGATTGACGGCCTGACTACCAGACTGAAGATTTGTAGTTGATCAAGGGTATTTCTGGAACTACATGATTAAGAGATCAACAAATATAACTGTGCAGAACTGAAATAGACATCAAGAAGCAGGTCCCTAGATCAGATACAAGAGTTTCCTTGTCTTGGATAATTGTGTTGTACAAATGGGTTAATCCTCAGTTAACTGGAAACTGCACTAATCAGAACACACACACACACACACACACACACACACACACACACACACACACACACCCCCTCCATTTCCCAAACATGTTACCATGCATAATTTTTTGCAATAATGCTGAAAAAGAGTACAAATAAGCAAGGGAGAATCAATGACTGAGTAAATGTAAGTTTGATACAAATAACTGGGTCCAGATCAGGGAATACCAGAGTTTCTTCAGATTCTGCCCTGGTCACATGACATTTGGAGTCTTGTGCTCAATTCTTGGTGCCATATTTTAGGAAGGATGTTGGCAAAGTGCAGCATGTCCAGAGGAGAGTGACCAAAATCACTAGGGGCCTGGAAAGCATGATAGCTCAGCTGAAGGAACTGAGAATGTTTAGCTTGGAGAAGACGTGTGGGAAGGGAGTGGGAGAGGAGGCATGATAATGAACTTCAAGTATTTAAGGGATTTACCAAGTGGCAGAAGATGAAGACTTATCCTGTGTTGGGCCAGGAGGCAGAATGAGACCCGCTAGGAAAGGAGAGTTCAGTTCAATGTTAAGGAAGTTTTCTAACAATTGGAACTGTCCAGCAATGACACGAAATGCTTAACAATACGGCAGGCTTCTGTTTGCTCCATGTCTTAAGCTGGGGCTGAAGACAGCAACATACAGTGGAAAGAGCTGTGGAGTCAGAAGACTTGGGACCAAACCCAGCTACCTGTATGACCTGTATAACTACCTATGTGACCTCAGGCAAGTAATTTAACCTTCCTGAGCATCAGTTTCCTGACTCTCACGTGAGAGAACTGGACAAAGAGCCTCTGAGGTCCCTTTGGCTTGAAATTGATGATCCCATGATCTGGGAGCATCTTTAAAAGAGAATTCCAGCATTTGCATTTCATGGAAAGAAAGAAGGAGACAAGCATTTATTAAGGACCTACTACGTGCCAGGCACTGCACTAAGCTCTTAACAAATATTATTTCATTGATTCTCACAATAACCCTGGGAGGTAGGTGCTATCATTATCACCATTTTACAGTTGAGGAAACTGAGGCAAACAGGGTTAAATGACTTGCCCAGGGTCACCCAGCTAGTAAGCGTCTGGGACCAAATTTGAACACAGGTCCTCCTGACTCCAGGCCCAGTGCTCTATCCACTGAGCCTCCTAGCTGCTTTAGAACAGGGATTCTTGACCTTTTTTTTTTGTCATGGATCCCTTTGTATCTGGTGAAGTATGTGGACCCCTTCTTGGAATAATATTTTATACACTTTTTTATTAATTTACTTTGATTTGTCAACAATCACTTCCATAAGCTTTTGAGTTTTATGTTTTCCTCCTCCTTCCTCCCCACCTCCCTCCCCAAGATGGCGTGCAATCTGATATAGGCTATAAATATACATAAAATAATATTTTCAAATGCATAAAAGTATACAAGATTACAAAGTAAATCTGAATAATATAGTAAGTTATCAAAAAATTTTAGAGAACAAGTTCATGGATCTGAGGTTAAGAACCTTGCCTTAGAAACAAGATACAGTAATTCTATAATTCTATGAAATATAACATTACAGAACAGAACTAAATATGCCTTCAGAAAATGGAAGTGTCATAAGCAAAACCAAACTCCAAGGAGGTTGGAATAGATGACCTCTAGAAGCCCTTTCAGCTCTAAATCATGTTATCTTCTGATGTAGCAAACATACTATCACGGAGAGATAGTAGGGTTTAGAAGACCGAATTTCACATCAACTTCAAGAACTATATTGTTATGTTTCCATTGATGAGGAAGAACACATTCAATGTCTCATCTCCATTTGTATAAAATAAGTAAAGGAGTCTTTCATTTTTAATAGCACTGCCCTCCCCACACCCCAGAGATTTCATATTCCATGCTGTCAATATCAAAGGCCATCTGTTAGTAATTATCTGCCCTTTGGTTTTCAGAATTGGTCAGCTTTGAAGGCCAATTAAAAATTGCCCCCGTCACATAAGATGTAACACTCATAAAAATACTGAAATAAAAGGCAGTGTTTGGATAGCTGGCGTTGAGTCATCAACAACCTCCCCATCAGTGATATGAGAATTGCTGCCATATCAAAAAGCAGCCTGGGATTGAAAGAATTTACTGAGGCTGTGGGGAGTGATAGCACAACCCTAAGGAGGGGAGAAGAGTCAGAAGAGGGTGGAATTAGGAAGTGGCAGAGCTGGGATTCCAACCTAGGCTGTCTGATGCTAAATTTAATATTCTTTCCAATACATCATGACAAGTCTGGTACCCAAAGACTCAGCTCCTCTCTGGATTTAGAGAACTCCTTGCTTTGAAATGTTTTTCCACAGATTAAATCTGTAGTTACTCCACCCTTTTCCCATGAAGTAAGCCATGCTTGCTTTGGTAATAAATATACTAAACTTGAAATGAAGAAGATTAGCATGGCCCCTGGGCAAGGGTGATGCAAATTCACAAAGCATTCCAAATTTTTCTACCTTGCTTACATGAAATTGAAGTGTTTTTACTGAAGTAAAACCAGTTAGAATCAGAGCTGAGGAAGAATCTTCAAAGCAAATTTCTTTGGTGCAAGTATAATATTCAAAATACATAAGGAATTGATACAAATATGTAAGAATAAGAGCCATTCTTCAATAGATAAATGGTCAAAGACACAAACAGGAAGTTTTCCAATAAGGCAATTCAACCCATCAAAAATTATATGAAAAAAATGTTCCAAATCACTAATAAGACAAATGCAAAATTTTAAAACTCTGAAACTTAGCCTCAAAACCATCAAATTAATAAAGATGACAAAAAGGGGAAATGGTAATTACTGAAGAGGCTACTAGAAGACAGATAATACCAATGTACTTTTGGTAGAGCTGAACTGGTTCAGCCACTCTAGAAAGCAACTTGGAACTATATCCCCCAAAGTCATTAAAATACACATACCCTCTGACCTAGAAATTCCACTAGCATATGTAACAAGATACAAAAGATAGAGGGATAAGACTCACAAAAATATTTAGAATAGTATTTTTTGTCATAGCAAAAAACGGGAGACAAAATCAGTGCCTATTAACCAGAAATGGATGAACAAACTCTGGTGTATGAATATCATGGAATAGTATTGTGCTGTAAGAAATGACATATATAATGAGTTCACGGAAGTCTGAAAGGACTTGAATGAACTAATGCAAAGTGAAGTTAGCAGAAGCAGGAGGATAATTTACACGATAGCCACAATAATATAAAGAGAGACAGCTCTGAATGACATTAGAATTCTGATCAATGCAGTGAGCAATCACAGCTTCAGAAGACTGACAATGAAGCATGCCTCTCTTGACAGAGAGGTCAAGGACTAAGGGTACAGAACGAGACATACATTTTCAGATATGGCCAATGTACTGAGTTGTTTTTCTTTACTATACATTTAAAAAAAAATTAAATGTTATTAAATGTTTACTACAGTGTAAAGTACTGGGGATAAAAGACAAAAATGAAACAGCCCCCTTTCTCAGGGAGTTTATGTTGTATTGGGGTAGTCAACAAACCAACATTTTGTTGTTATTGTTGTTCAGTTGAGTCCAACTCTTCATGACCCCATTTGGGGCTTTCTTGGCAAAGATACTGCGGTGGTTTGCCATTTCCTTCTCCGGCTCATTTTACAGATGAGGAACTGAGGCAAACAGGGTTAAGTGACTTTCCCAGGATCACAGAGCTAGTAAGTGTCTGAGGCAGATCTGAACTCGGGAAGAGAAGTCTTCTTGACTCCAGGCCCACCACTCTATCCACCGTGCCCCCTAACTGCCCAAAGGTCTCATATTGAAAGTGAAATTTGAGATTAAATTTTTTGAAAGAGGACACAAAGTAATCCAGAAACAGAGGACAGTCAGTACAAAGGCATGGAGATAAGAGGTGGAGTGTGATGTATAAGAAAGAGATATATAAGAAAGGTTAGTCTTGCTAGACTTCAAAGTGAGGGGAGTAATATATAACAAGAATGGAAAGGTAGGTTGGGGTCAGGTTGCAAAGGGCTTTAAAAACTGAAGGTGTTTATATTTGATCCTAAAGGCAATAGGGCACTTTGGGGATTTACTAAGTAGGGGATCAACATGGTCAGACCTGTTCTTTAGGGAAAAAATTACTTTAAAGGCTGTGTGAAGGATAGACTAAAACGGGGAGAAACTTGCAGATCACAAGAGGGTTTCTGTTTGAAGGGGTAGTGGATGAGTAGTAATAGAGACAAAAAAGAAGACAGATAAGAATGTCCATGGAATATTAAACAAATTGAGAACAGAGCAAAGTTCAGAAGGGGCCAAAAACAAGCAGGGCAGTTTTGCTACTATAATATTAAATTTAATATAAACTCTAAAAAAAACCCCCGTGTGACAGAGGTTCAAGTTCCATACACAGTCCTCTTTTTTGTCCTTTATATATTAAAATATGAATGTTTGTTGATGTTTGTTGAGTTCATGATAAAAAAAGAAAATTAAAAATAAAATAAAGCCAACAAAATGCCTCAGGCTTGCTTACCACTAGTGCCCAGGGAGGTGGGGCCACCACTGACTCCGAAAGCACAGCCTCAATACTCAGTCTCTTGTTTGGCATCACTGTTGACTCCAGAGGGTGTGACTCAACCCCAGTCCCTTCTCAAGGACTGAAACTGGAGGCCTCAGGATCACAAAATTTCAGCACTGGAAAGGATGTCAGAGGACATCTAATCCAAACCATATCTGAACAAGGATTCCTGCTACACAATGGTATACCTGACAAATGGCCACCCAGCCTTGGGTTGACAACTTCCTGTTAGGGTCCCCCCCCCCATTTAATTGTCATTTAAATAAGTTTTATTGCTGTCTTTTATTTTAAGGCTAACAGTCATTTCTTGAAGTGGTTCCCTTCCTACTCCCAAACTGAATGCTCCCTTGGAACAGTTAAGCAAAAACAACTGATGGTGACAACATACACAACCTGCTGCCTTCATGGTCCTCTGTAGAGAGCAGAGATAAGACAGAACTACATGTGAAGAAGTTTTTCCTAACATTAAACTGAAATCTACCTCTTTGCAACTTTCACCTAGTTACTTCTAGCTTTTGCCCTTTGGGGCTAAATAGAAAATTCTGATCCTGCTTCTACATAACCAGGGGAGTGCTGGAGCCAGCTCTAACCAGCTCCCACGGCTCCATGCTCGATTCAACGTGAACATTTACACCTCTTGGCAAATACTACAAATCAGGGCTCGGTTTATTGTTTTGTTGATTGTCTAGAGTTGAGGAAATGGTGGCAGCTAGGTGGCAAAGTGGATAGAGTGCTAGATCTGGAGTCAGGAAGACCTGAGTTCAAATCGAGACACTAGTTGGGTGACTGAGCAAGTCACTTAACCCTGTTTGCCTCAGTTTTCTCATCTGTAAAATGAACTGGAGAAGGAAATGGCAAACCACTTCAATATCTTTGCCGAGGATACCCCAAATGGGGTCACAAAGAGTTAGACACAACTGAATAACAAAAGTTCTCTAAAAGCCCTTGGGCTTTTTTCATTGTTGTAACTTGCTGTCTAGTCACTTCTGTAGGACATTTTTGGATGAAGAAAAACAATTTGCCAAAAACATCTAATGAAGAAACTATGTCTGACAACGTATGCAATATTCTTCCCTGGTAGTCCCCCACCTCCATGCCAGGAGGGAGGAGACATATTTTATTACCTCTCCTTTTGGACTTACATTGCCTTTGCCATTCCTCAGAATTCATTTCTCCTGGTTCTGCTTATTCCAGGGAGATTCAACTTAGAAATTCTTTCTGCATTTCCCTTAATTCTTCATTTCATTATATCTTGCTTCAAAACTATTTCATTACATTTGTATTTAACAGGGTGTTTTTTTTAGTCATTTCTTAATGTATAGACACTAATTTTGTTTCTACTTATTTACAACCACAAAAACTGCTACTATAAATATTTTGGTATATATTGGACTTTTTTTTGCTGCCTTTGACTTCCTTTGGCATATGTCCAGTAATGAGATTGCTTTGTCAAAGGGTAGAAAGAAACAGTTTAGTCACTTCCTTTTCAGGCAGCTAGATAGAGTAAGGATGACCTGAGTTTGAATCCTGCCTCAGACATTTACTAGATGCATGACCTTGGGCTAGTTACTTAACCTCTGTTGCCTCAGTTTCCTTCCTCATCTTGAAAATGGAAATAACAATGGCACCTAATCTCACAGGTTTGTTGTGATGTTCAAATGACATAACAGGTAAAGTGCTTTGCAAACCATAAAGCACTATGGAAATGCTAGATAGCATAATGATTCTGGGCAAATCACTTAAACCTGTTTGCCTCAGTTTTCTCACCTGTAATACGAACTAGAGAAGGAAATGGCAAACCCCTCTAGAAGCTTTGCCAAGAAAATCCCAAAGGGATCAATCACGAAGAGTTGGATAAAACCGAAAACGACTAAACAACAGGAAACTACCAGCTACTTTAAGGAAAAATTCTATGTGAATCTAGAAGTTTCCTTCAGGATGATGTTAAAAAAAACAAGGAGTGGCAGAACATATCAGAGGACAAGATTCCAAAAGCAGAAACTCTCCCAAAGCCCTTATATGGAGAGTGACATTTTTTTTTCTGAGAACATATCAGATAAGTGCTGGGGAAAGTCTAGAAGCTATGGTAGACTCATATATGTGCAGAGTTGTGTTTGCTTTGCAGATGTTTCACTGTACCAACACTGGGTCACAGGTAGCTGCAGGATAATACAGGACTGGAGGGGTTTGGGGGTGGAGCCACAACCAGAAGTCAAGTTAAGCCAAGCAAGGGGTCATTGCCAGGTGATCAGCTATTCTAGGGAGAGGCATGTAAATATACTTGGTCCAGAGGGGACAGGCAGGAAACAGATTCCCCCCAAACAGACAAGACAAACATTACCTGGGTCAGACAAAACAGGAAGGCGTGGTCTGACAGTAGATTCTGAGTCAAAAAGCTAGAGTTGGATCCAAGGCCTAGGATCAAATAGCAGGAAAAAAAGTAGAAAATGGATTGTAGTGAGGATCCTTGGATTCAGTTAAGATGGCCCACACCAGCAGCATAAGTCACATGCGTTGATTCAAAAACGCAGGACTGCCCTCCACGGTGGTCTTATGTCCTTCCATGTGTACGCATGTGGAGACCAGCAACAAAGGTTGTAGGTCCAGAGATGAGGAAAGGCAAAATTTCCCTCACAGCTTCTTAATAGCATCTGACCTTGCCTGAACATCTAGATTAGATCAAGTCAAGTCAACAAGTATTTATATATTAGGTGCCTACTCTGTTCTGGGCACTGTGCTAAACTCTGGGGTTACAAAGAAAGGCCAAAAAAAACTCCCAAAACAAAGCCCAGTCTATTCCCTCAAGGAGCTCATATGGGCTACCTGTGTATAGCATTTCTCTCACCAGATTCTGAAGCGGTACATAGTGCAACAATTAGCACCCATTCTGAGGGATTTCAGGCTCAAAGACCTGCCACAGCTGGAAAGCAGCAGAGCTGAGACTCTAACCCAGGTCTTTTTAAAACTTTTTAAAATTTTATTTTATTTTTAATTCACTGAACAAAACACACATTTCCACAACAGTACAATAAGAAAGATGACTGCACATAAAATTTCAAATTTATCGTACACAACTTGCTATTCCCTCCAAACATACAACAAAGTTATCATGTACATTTCTTTTTGTCCCCTTTTTTTCTTCCCTCTCCCCACTCCCCTGCCCTAGAGATGGCTACCATTGGACACAAATAGGTATATACGTGTAAATCCAAGTGTTTTGATGCAAAGTCCAGTGTGGACAGAGAATGTCTTTTGCCTCTTTTTCTCTACCTAACACTTGGCACAACACCTGGCACACAAGTGTTTATTAAATTGAATTGAATTCTACAACACTAACTTTCTCATTTTCTCTCAGTAGAATGTTCACCCAAAAATAGTTTCATGTTTTCTTAACAGACAGCCTGCTCTGGTGAACAGAGAAAGGTTTCACTCTGAGATTCCCCATGTTGGAGAGAGGGAAGACTCAGATAGCTAGAACACAATATTTAAAAAATATTTAAAAACGCAATTTTTAAAAATTTAATTTTTTTCAATTTAAATTTTTTCACAATTTACCCCCAATTTTAAACATTTAAAGTTTTGATTCCCAAATTATATTCCTCCCTCCTTCCTTCCCCTCCCCTTCCCTGACAGAGTAAGAAATCAGATACAGGTTATACATGTGCAATTATGTAAAACATTTCCATATTAGTCATTTTGTACAAGAAGACTCAAATAAAATAAAAAGAAAGCAAGTGAAAAATAGCATGCGTCAGTCCATATTCAATCAATATCAGTTTTTTCTCTGGAGGCAGATAGTATGCTTCATCATTAGTCCTTTGGGATTGTCTTGGATCATTGTATTGCTGAGAATAGCTAAGTGATTCATAGTTTTTCATCTAACAATATTGCTGTTATTAAAATTTTTCACAATTTTAAAGCACTTTAAAAATTTTAAATTAAAAAAAGTATTTAAAAGAATTAATGATATAATTTTAGTATAAACACCATCTAGTGGTCAATCAGATAATCAGCACTCTACAGTTGACCAGAGTAATCAAAAGCGGTTAAAAGCCTAGGGGGCTTGATAGTTTGACTTCAGATGTTCAAAGAACAAGCTGTAGAGTGTGAATACACTATTAAGATCACAAAAATTGACCACATCCTAAAAAGCTTAATTCTTATTGATTTAAAGTAGTCCTAGCTTCTAAATTAGGGTCTGGGATGATTTCAGGGGCCATGGTGGCTTACTAGCCCTTACCCCTCCCCAAATATCTGTTCCGCCCTACCCCATCATGGCTAAATTTCCTTTATCATAAAAAAAATCTTCCATTTCACAATTACAAACATCAGGCTGTAAGCCCCCCCTCCCCCTCGTTCCTAGTACTATTCATTGTGAATAGTGGAAAACTTGCATTAAGATTTGTTTTCAAATGGTATACCATGAAATGTTGTTCTGCTTGTGTACTCTTATGTTGCTCATAAGAGAACATTGTGTTTTAAGCTGTCCAGACCTGTCATCAAAGGAGACAGTGTGTTACCAAAGCAAAATATTATGTGGAAATCTTTTCTCTCGCTGGGAGGGGGAAAGAGTAGCAAGAGCAAGGCCAAACTTGTCCACAGAGGCAGAGGTCTCACGGAACCAGAGAAGCGCCAGCATTAACCTGAAAAGATTCTCTGATTCAACATCAATTTAACCAACACGTAAGTGCTGTGTATGTGCAGCAGAGACAGCATGGCGTAATGTATGGAGCCCTGGATTTGAAGCCAGAAAGACCTGGGTTCCAGCCTCACTTCTAATATTTACTGTGTGAACCTGCATTAACCTCCTACAGTTCTAGGCAATTTCCTGAGTCCAGAAGCTACTGACTTACATTGAGAGTTTACTCACTTAAAAATTCTATATACCATTGAAATCCCAGGTCCAGGCTCTATTCCTAACAATGTGATGGATGCTGAGCTAGGTCATACAAAGATGAAAAATGGCACAATTTCTGCCCTCAATCAGCTTACTGTTTAATAGAAAAGCTGCAGTATGTCTGGGCAGCTAGGTGGCACAATGGGCAGAATGCTGGGCCTGGAGTCAGGAAGACTCATGTTCCTGGGTTCAAATTTGGCCTCAGACACTTACTAGCTGTGTGACCCTGGGTAAGTCACTTAAGTCTGTTTGCCTCAGTTTCCTCATCTGTAAAATGAGCTGGAGAAGGAAATGGCAAACCACTCTACTATCATTGCCAAGAAAACCCTGAATAAGGTCATGAAGAATTGGGCATGATTAAAATGACTGAATAACAATAACACTGTGCTAAACACTGGAGACATATTTTAAAGGCAAAAACAGGTCCCTGTCTTCAAGGAGCTTACATTCTAATGGTGAAAACAACATATAAGCAAGGTGTATACAGAGTAGATGGAAGACAGTATCTGGAGGGAGGGTACTAGCAGCTAGGGATAGGGGCGGGAAAGACTTTTTGAAGAAGATAGGATTTGATCTGGATCTAGAAGGAAGCCACGGAAACTAAGAGGAAGAGGTGAGGGGCCTTAGTAGTCCAGGTATGTTGGACAGCCAATGCAAATGTAGAGAGTTATCCACAATACAGATAAAATTCAAGTCAAGGAAGTTTAGATCACTAAAAGATAAAGGAAAGAAGGATGGGAATGAAGAACAAAGAACTGACCGTTTTATTGGGTGACTGAGGTTGCTGCTAACTTCCAAAAGAGCAAAGAGGCCTGAAAAAAGATTGAAAGGGATTAAGGAGGGGCACTTGGATGCCTGGCTGACAAATCGCAATGTGTAACTCAGGCAAGGGAGCCTTGATCAGCTGAATCAACTCGAGATACTCTCAATGCCTGTTCTTGTTGTCCAAGGTGTTCTTCATGCTTATCTTTCTTTAGCTATGGCTAAGAAAACAAAAGGTAGTATACAGCAGTCCAGGAACAGTAGAAGTAAAGTCAATTTCCCAGGAAGTCCTTCCCAAATTGTTGTCTACAGAAGATGTGGTCACCATCTATAGTGCTGTGTAAACCCCAACTTTTGCCACTAAAATCTCTGACTAGAAAAACGAGAGAAAATGTAGCAAACAGCATAAAAAATATTTACCAATAAGAAATGGCAGAACAGCAACAGCACCAAAACCCCCCAATGAATTATTTATCAACATTGTTACTTTTACTTGCTAGTTTATATGATTCTTTTCTCAAAAGAATTCACATTTAGTTTTTTTGGTCTTTTTCCTTTTGCAACATGGCTAATATGGAAATGTTTTGCATGACTACATGTGCATAATCTGTATCAAATTTCTTGCCTTCCCAAGAAGGAGAGGAAGGGAAGAAGAGAATTTAGAACTCAAATTAAAAAAAAAAGTTAACTTCCTTTGTTTACATGTGATTGAGGAAAAATGAAATAAAAACTAAATGAAATAAATTACATTTATTTGCTAAATCCCTTATTTTATTAAAGCAAAGATTCATTTAAAGTAACAGGACAGGTATGAAGAATCAAAACAACATAATGAATACAAGGTTTCCTAACTTCTGTCATAGATTATTATTCAACTTTTACTTTGGCCTTATTTTATTTTAATCTTCTGTATCCCCTTGAATGGTCTTTGGAGTCTAAGTTCTTCCACAAGATTACTATCCACCTATTGATCAATATTTCTATTACATAAATTTCACAGATTGCCTCCCACCAAAAACAAACAAACAAACCTAAAGGATGTGTAACTTTATGAAAAGTCTATACATTGACGTTTTCCATAGTAAATCAAAAGTCTAAAAATATGATTTTTTTTTAAAAAAAAGTTTTGCTTGGCTGTGTATATTTATTTTTATTTTTCAATGGGGGAGTTGGGAAGTAGATAAAGCAAATTCATGTTAATTGAAAAAAGACATAACGTATTTGAAAATACATTAAAATCATATAAAATAAGCTAAATTTCTCTTTAAGGATTAACCTTAGAATATAAAGGACAGAGGGAACCTGAATCAATTTGTGAAATAAGGATTCATGATAGATTATCTTTATTTCACTTCACAAGGCAGTCTGTTTTATGTAATGTTTTGTAATAGGAGTTTAAACAAACTTTGCCTGGCCAGCATAAGCAAAACTAATATAGTCATGTTGCTGAGGGAAAAAAAAAAAGAAAGATATTGAAGACTGAATGAGTGGTTTGAGTGTAGATAGTCTTTCTAGAAGTATAGCAATGGAGGTGAAAAGAACATCGTCCAATTGGTGATGAGGAAATTGTAACTCACTCCTGTTTGAAATGTAGTTTTAGATTATAATTAGACCTGAGAAGTTGACGCTCTAGTGCCTGGTGATATCAAACAGGTCATTCAAGATATGTGGTTGCCATCTGCTTAAAGAAAGATTCATTGGAGGACTAAGAGTGAGACAGGAATTGTAGGACAACAAATAGAGTGGAGACAGATCTTAGAGATCACCTAATATACAACCTTCATTTCACAAATGAGAAAACTGGGGTTCAGAGAAAGTAACTCACCCAAGGTCACAAGGCTAGTGAGTGGCAAAACCCTGACTCAAAGCTAGGTGTTTTCTTTTTTCTGTCACACTACTTCTTAGCAATTAGATAATTACATGAGAAAGATTTCCAGCTGTGAGCACAGCTTCTTGTTTTCAAGGGAAAACAGTCCCTTTAAGTTGAGATATTCACCCTTGATAAGCTCATTGTTTTAGATCACTTTTCATATTTCCTTGATTCTTACTTTCTTCCTTGTATCATAGGATGAATTTCTCAATTTGGAGGAAGAATAGCCAAATTTATAGTGAGAAATGAGAGGAAACTGCCCTTAACCATTTCTCATGTCTCTATCTGGAGGAAGAATTGGTCCTTGTCCAGAAATAGCTGCCAGAATGAATGATCCCATTAGCTAGGAGTGGGCTTGATAATGATGGATCTTCCTATGAATGTCCCAAGAGATTTCCTTTGGGCAAGGTTGGGAGAAACATGGCAGATCTTTAAAAAAAAAAAAAGAGCACCAAACAAAAGGGTCCACAAAAGGCTGGGTACCCAGAAGTTGGAGTTTGGAGTTCTGAGGAACATCAGGAAACATAATAAAGCAAAGTTCCGGTTGGACTGTGAGGAGTTATGTTTAGTATTTAATGTTACTTTGAATGGCTAGATCACAAAATCTTTAAGAATTTAATATGAAGTCAAACATTTGGCTTTAGCAAATGTTTATGAAGTTCTCGCTCCATGCACTTGCTGGGAGAGGTACAGAAAATACCTAAGATTCAGGTCTTGCTCCCATGGGGCTCCCCCATCTAGGAGGATGTGATGCATAGTTAATCAACTTTATTTCATACTAAATCATGGTAAATGCATAAGAAAGGTAAACTAACTGCTTTGTGAGGTATAAAGGAGAAAGTGTGATTAGTGCCTGGGAAGATCAGGGAAGGCTTCATGGAGGAGCTGGGAGCTGTGGATAGGCCACATTTCAAAAGGTGGTGATTTGGAGGAGGATATTCCAGGTGTGGGCACTGGTGTGAGCAGAGTGTGAGCATGGAGGTAGGATAACATGATTCCTGTGTTAGAGTGATTGGTGGCCTAGCTTGATTGGAATATAGTAGGGTTGAGGGAGAAGAGTAAGATGTATCAGGACCCTGGCCAGGGGTAGTCAAGAAGAAGAAGAAGAAGAAGAGAACAAACAAGCTGAGTCAGCACTATAGCAAGGGATAGTGCTAAAGGGCTTCCGTCTGAGCTGCTTTGTACAGATTTTATGAACATACAGGGACAGCATACAGTGGGGCATTTAAGGAGGAAAACGAACCTTACTGCTGATAGAAATAGACTAGATACATCTGAGGAGATGTGTGGCAATTTTGGAAGTTTTCAGAGTGTGATTCAGCCCCAGGTGAGCTAGCCTCTGGGGTGTGGGAAGGGCACACTGCGTTGTTGGGATACCTAAGAGTCTTCACTGGTATGGGTGTGTGTTTGTATGCCCTTCTCAGGATACCAGCTCTTGGGAGGTAGGCCCAAATTCTGTGGGTGTCTTTGTTTCCACTTCTCCTGGGTACCTTGTGTGCTGTTGTTAGACTTATATGTTCTTGCTGGGTAAGGGGTCAGCCTTCCATTATTAAGCAAGTCTGAAATAATACTTTGGAGTCCTCTGCAAAAGCACCTATCTGAGGTGCTGTCCTGTTAACCTAGAGGTGGTTTGAGAGCCATAGACATCATAGTACTGTCAGAACCCTAGATCCAACTTCTCTTTCTCTTCTTTCATTGAAAGGCCTGGCATAGATTGTTCACAGATTGATAACTTCATGGCTACATTAGTTACAGAGGAATATTGAAAAGATAGTAGGATTTGCCTGTTCATTGCTGCTGTGGCCTTCCTCCACAAGAATGCAAACAGCTGCAGCCAGCCTCTCTCCTGAGTCTGCTCTCATCTCACCACCCACTTTCAAGGGGCAGTGAGAGCAAGACTGGCTTTTCCTGGTCAGTGTGAATGAGTACTTAAGTTACAGCCTCGCCCTTTTAGGATATGTCTGGGGTGGGTGGCCTTTTCGATAAGGAAGTGGGGAGGAGCTGCTCTCATCTAGGCAGTTTGTCTGAAAGAAGAGTGGGTCTGCCCCCTTTGGGAGATCATAAGCCCTTGAACACTGAGAAAGAGATCCTGGTGTCACAGAGAAGAGACCTGGCCATGGAATCAGGTAAAACTGGGTTTAATTCCTGTAGTATCAATGTTAATCATATTCACTGAATAACCATGAGCAAATTACTCTCAGAGCCTAGGGCACCTCCCTAAGACTAGAAATTATAGGTCAGGGGCCAATTTGCATTGGCAGAGGGATTTTGCTCCCAAGGACTTAATTAAACCAATGAAATGAGATCTGTTTCACACACCCCTCCTTCCCCATTTCCTCTCTTGGTCAGATAATTTTATTTGACAAGGAATGCTATGGACACAGTAAACCCACAATTCAGCAAAACTTTGGACTAAATCTATTATGGGCTGTGGCCTGGATGATTGATAGCTTGTTTAACTGGATTTCAATGGTAAGTTAGAGTGAGTTCTCTGGTGGAGCTCCCCAGAAATTTTTCCATGACCCCGTGCTGTTGAATACATGCACACACACACACACACACACACACACACACACACACACACTCGATGATTGGGATGAAGGGATGGATAGATGATGATCAGATCTGTAGATGATAAGATTAAGATGAGAGGTGGGGGATAACTAACATATTTGATGATATGATCTGAATCCTAAAGGATCTCAACAAGTTCAAACCATGATGGGACAAACAGAATAAGATGAAATTTTATAGGGATAAATTTCAAATTCTATATTTGGATTAAAAAAAGATCAACTTTACAGATATAGTTTGGGGAAATGTGACCAGACAATAGCTCTGTAAAATAAATAAATCTGGTGGGCTTCAAGGTCAATAGGAATCAACAGTGTGGTAACCAAGCCAAAATAGCCAATGAGGTCTTGGGCCTCATGAAGTGAGGCATAGTATCCACAATGAGGTATTGAGAGTCCCATGGTATGTTGCCTAGGTCAGATCACAATCTGAATAATGATTCATGAATAATGAATAATATAATGAGAATAATGAATAATGCGCTCAGTTTAGAGTGCCACACTTGGCAATTTAGAGCACGTCCAGAGGAGGCTGAGTAGGAAAGTGAAAGAACTTGGGACAAAAATCTGCTCAAGGAACTAGGAATAGAAAAGATATGGAGAACAAGATAACTGTCTACAAGTATTTGAAGGATTATTGTATGGACAAGGGATTAGATTTGTTCAGTTTGGTCCCACAGGGTAGGATTAAGAACCACAGGTAGAAGAGGCAGAGAGGCAGATTTTGGCATGATTTAAAGAAAATCTTAGAGCAGCTAGGTGGCACAGTGGATAGAGTGCTGACCCTGGAGTCAGGAGAACCTGAGTTCAAATCTGACCTCACACTTAGTAGCTGTGTGACCCTGGACAAGTCATTTAACCCCATTTGCATCAGTTTCCTCATTTGTAAAATGAATCAGAGAAGGAAATGGCATACCATTCCAGTATCTTTACCAAGAAATGACCCAAATGGGGTCATGTTGGGTCATGGAGAATTGGACATGGCCGAAACCACTCAACAACAAAGAAAATCTTAATAATTAGTTCTCCTGAAGTGACATGGGATGCTTTGGGAGGCAGTAGGTTCCTGACCACTGGAGGTGTTCAGTTGTCAGCGATGTTATAGAAGGAATGGTATGAGTTGGACTAGGTGGCTTCTGAGATGCCTCCTATCCCCCTGAAACTAATTCTGTAACTCCTATTGAGGAAAAAGCTTCTGTAACATGTTTAAGATCAGATCCATTAGAACCAAGGAGATACATACATATATATATATATATATATATATATATATATATATGTATATATACATATATATATGTATATGTATATATACATATATATATGTATATATATGTATATATACATATATATATGTATATATATATACATATATATATACACACACATATGTATATATGTATATATGTATGTATACACACATATATACACATATACACATACACACATATACATACATATGCATTTGTATGAATATATTTTTTTATTACTTTACAATTGCATCATAATATGTTTGCAAAGAAAGTGGTCTTCCAGTACAACATGAATATACCATGTAGTCAGAGAGAGCTCTGATTAAGAGACAACTTGGAGGCTTTAAGATATTTTCAAGAGCTAAATGGTTATTTCTGGTTTGTCATTAATATGCAAAGTTATAAACCAGGACAGAACTTTATGGCAGAGAAGTTAGGCTTCAACTGAGAACATAGTTTCTTAGCTTAACTATATCATTAATCCTCAATTTTTTACTTTAACTATAGTTTTAAGCTTTAATGTCTTGCTTCTATACACCCTTATTGGAAACATGACACAACAACTGCAGTGTTACTATTACATCAAGGGAGCTAGTTGCTTTTTGTAGTTAAGATCAAATCTGAGTTGGGGAAAGGAGGTGTTTGTTGGTAGGTGTATTTAGGGAAGGCGATGAACAAAGATTTAAAACAAAATAATTTGGTTTATGTAGGTTTGGCCAGAGTGATAGATTTTACCATTCATCTCAGTCATTGGCTAGATGAGAGAAATATCAATTTTGTAATTCAGAAAATAAGCATCTGGTAAACTTGGGGAGTCCTTAAACTATATGGATTGGAGGAAGTAGAGGTCCAAGAGTTTCCCAGCCTATGGCAATCCTGGGTCTTCTTAGCCTTTGTTTCTGTTTCATTTCCTATGACCACTGGGGTCAACAATGTAGAAAAGAACACCCCAGCTGGAGTTTGCCAACCAAAGCTTTGGGAATTGAAGCCAAATGATGAGGGAATTGACTGCAAAAAAAGAGAGGCCTTTTTAGAAGTATTGGAATGGGGGAAGAAGAAACAGACCCCATGACATGATTATCATGGGGTCAATATGGCTTAGGACTTTTACATGGGGGCAAAGCCAGAGGATCTAAGTCATAAGTGATTCAATGGATAGTGTCCCTTCCACGTAAGGTTTTACCAAGAGTTGCGGTTCCTAAATTTTTCAAGTACAAAGGCCCTTTAAAATTTAATCACTGCATTTCTTAGCCCATTTTCCTTGTGGTAATAATTGAACAATCAGAATCACTTGATTTAGAAAATACACAATGACAAAAGCTATGTAATAATTTAAGTGAATGTATATGTTGTTAATCATAACACTTTCATTCATTTTTGAAATTGTAATATGTACACATGATAGATATATTATTTATTCAGTCCACCATAGTTATGTTTACTTATTCATTATGTTGAGTCATGCCACATATTTTGTGGGAGCTAAATAAAGATTAAAATGACAGTGTTTGGTGTGTATGGGGATTCGTGGACTCTTTACAACAGTTCTATGTTCTCCATGGGTCTCTGGATCACAGGTTAAGGGCTGCTTTCTTAGAGGGGATGGTTGCACTAGAAGTCATTCTTGGCATGGGAGGAGGCAGATGACTCATATGATAGGTAGAGGGTCCCAAAGGACAGGTGGTCCTTAGGGCAATAGATAGGATTGTATCTGAGGGTGTATTTGTGTTCCTGTGACTAAGGCAACATGACCCCAGTATTGAAAGGCACCTGGGCCATCGTGGATTCCCTGAGAAAAAACTGCCTGGTTAGGCCAAAGAGTCACTTAAGGCATTTTCTTCAGCCATTGTCACTTCCTTTGAAGAGAAGATGAAAGAGATTTCCCCTAGGTACCAGAATTTTCTGAATATCTTTAGCCCAGCATGGGTTTGATGATTGCCTCTATTGAGAATTTGATTACTCCCTGTGGACCTCTAATTGGGGACATGCAGGTTCTATACAGGTAAATTTAGTTATTTAATAAGAAAGATAGACTTTACAAGTGAAAGCTAGAAAGGGTTCATTTGAACATACCAGTTACTAGAAGGGGCAGCCATTTAAAAATTTTTTTTCCCCAAAAAGGAGGTGACTTACCGTACCTCTGTGTGAACTACTATGGCCTAAAGGAGATCATCACCTATAACTACTACCTCTTCCATTCATTTCAGATAGTTTGGTCAGAATTTAGAGAGCCTGTAGATCTATGCTATACTGGTCTTATGGGAAATAACCTTATAAGAATTAAAACTGGAGAATAGGTGGAAGACAGTGTTTTGGACATGTTATAATATTACAAAGGCTTGTCTTTGCTCTTTGGATGGGCTGAATTACCTGCAACCGTCATGGCCTTTGGTTAATAAATGTTGGCAGAAATTCTCAGTCAACATGTTGTAGTGTAATTAGCTAACATTTGGAGTCTTCAGGATGTGAATATTGGTTCCTATTCTACATATGTGAGAAACATTCATAGGCTTATTGATTTGTAGCTAGAATATATGATAGAGGTCATCATGTCCAATTCTTTCATGTTATAGACAAAGAAACTGAGGCCCAGAGAGGTTAAATGACTTGCCCAAGGTCACACTAATAGTAAATGATAGGATTTGAACCCAAGTCCAATGACTACAAATCCAGTGTTCTTTCTACTGTACTACTTTGCCAGTTCACCCAGTTGCAACACCATGGTTTATATGGTTATACCAAAAAGTGTTTCTTCAACCAGAGCTAGATAACCTTCTTGGAATTTGTGTTGAATTGGGAAGGTTTACAAATCCACTTGACATAAATACATATCATACAGGCCTGGGTTCTTTCAGCAAAAAGTAAGTTCCTGTGGAGTTTGCTATTAGCACTATGCTTATTCAAAACCTATCAAAAAAAGGAGGATGGGTCAGTTGCAAAGCCAATATACCTACTGGTCACAGCAGCTAGTGGTATAGTAGATAGTGCCTTGGGCCTGAAGTCAGGGAGTTTCGAATTCAAATCCTGCCTCAGACTATCAATGTGCCCTAGATGAGTCACTTAACTTCTGTTTGTTTCAGTTTCCTCAACTGTCAAATAGAGATAATAATAGTATCTACCTCACAATGATGTTGCAAGGATCAAATGAGATAATATTTGTAAAGTACCTAACACATTACCTGTCAGATGGTAAGAGCTATATAAATACTTATTCCCTTCCCCTTCCTTGACTCTCAGTTGGCTTCAGTGGAGAAGAATTATACCTTGATAAACTGGGAGTGACTAGTATCAAGGATTCCCTAGAGAAATGATGGCACCATTTGGAGAGAGCCAAACATTCTGTCATGGTCTTAATGGACCACAAGAATTTAGTTTGCTTTAAGGAGGCTTAGATTTTATCATGGTCTCATAACCAAATGAATGTTAAGGTCACATTTTTTTCCCCCGTGTGACTCATGTGCCTGGAATTGAGAATATTCCCAACAATGTCCTACGAGGAAGATTGAAACCAAAAGAAAAATGGATATGGCTTAAACAATTCTTCAACTCTGGGATATGATGAAGAAGCAGGATTGATTGTAGTTATAGTTCTCCCAATGTAGCACAAAGAGAGTGTCTTGTGTGATCACCATGACACTCTACTAATCAATCATTCAGGATAAATAAGACTGCATTTGACCTGGCAGCACTATTGGTTGTCTCAGTGGGCACAAGACATCTGGAATTATGTTCAAAGCTATGACATTTCAGAAAATGAAAAGACCCCAAGAAAAGCTACTTAAGATCACTGAAACCATTGGCAGTATCAACTCAAGCATGATGTTTGCTGGGGCTTGGCTTACCCCCTTCACAGGGAAATACCACCGTTCTAATGGAAAGCAGAGAATATTTATCAAGAATATACCAATTGGGGGGCAGCTAGGTGGCACAGTGGATAGAGTGCAGGGTCTGGAGACAGGAAGACTTGTCTTCATGAGTTCAAATCTCAGATACTTACTAGCCATTTGACCCTGGGCAAATCACTTAACCCCAACTGCCCAGAAAAAAAAATATGCCAATTGAAACACATGCTCCAAACTGTGAATCTTCCCCACAAACAGTACTGTATTTTTTTTAAAGGTCAATTACACTTACATGAGTTTCCCAGAGAAGCACAGTTGACCCAAGTTCAGATCCCATCCTAACAGTGACCCAGGGCAAACCACTTAGCTTTTAATGGACTCAGTTGGGAATAGGAATTTCCATAGTACTTAGTTCCACATGGTTGTTATGAGAATCAAATGAGATATTGTATTTAAAACCCTTGGAAAAACTTAAAGTACTATACAAATGTCAGTTTTATTCAAGTTGTTTGAGATAAGAGCCCAGGATTTACTGCAAAATTCTAGAGAAGGCTCGAAGGGATTAGGAGTTCAGAAATCCTTATTATAGCCAACTGGCATTAGGCTAATGGATATGTAGAGTATGCGAACCAGGACATTAAATAAGTAGCTATGTCTTTATACTGTATTCTTGCTGCAGGATGAGATCTGGTACCTCTTAATGGCAGTTTGCCAGGAACAAGGGTGGGGAACCTTTGGCCTCAAGGCCACATGTGGCCTTCTAGGTCTTTGGGTGCAGCCTTTTGACTGAGTCCAAGTTTTACAGAGCAAATGGTTCCCCACCCCAGCCAAGAAAATCTTTATACATACTACCTTAGGAAGTTCAGGTGGCCTGAAGGTTTTATTTAACTGATGCCTTAAAAAAGAAACAAACACACCAACCAAAAGTCATTTCTTGATATTCCTTCTCTCTCACTGGACTCTCCTTTTTAACAAAGTAAGTAAAATCAACCAAAAAGCAAACATTTCTGATATTCCACGCCTGTATTTCCCCTTCTCTTTAGCAGAGGAAAAATGTACGTTTCATCCTTTCTTTTCTGGTACCAAGATTATTCACTGCAATCAGTCTGAGTTTTGCTGAACTTTAGTATTGTTTTCATTTATTTTGTTGTAGTCATTGTATATATTGTTTTCTTGGTTCTGTTTACTCTTCATTGCTTCATTCAAATTTTCCAGTGTTTCTCTGAATTCTTCATATTCACTACTTCTTATGATGCAATAATGTTCCTTTGCAAACATATGCCGTAATTTGTTTATCCATTCCTTAGCTAGTAGGCCCATGCTTTGTTTAACAGATATTTTCCTACCATGAGGTGTGTGGCTGTGAATATTTTGGTATTAATAGGACTTTTCTTTCTGTCACTGCCCTCCTTGGGGTATAAGGTTATGAATAGTTTAGTGACTTTTCTTTCACTATTACATATTGTTTTCCAGACTGGTTGCACTGATTTACAGCTCCATCAACAGTGTATTAGAGAGAGACCTAAATACATTGCCTAAATATGGGTTGGCCTAAAATGGTCACTAAAGTCCATTTCATCTCTCATATTTGGCGATTCTGTAACTTTGAATGTCTCTGGCAGACATGCTAGAATCCAATCAAATTGCTGTTTTGGGGAACTGGGAATAATAACTGCAAAGAGGAATCTATGCCACCCACTATTAATGTGGACATGGGAGCAGGGGAGGTAACAAGGAGACCAATGAAGAATAAAAGCTAGTTGATTAAATTGTCCCCTGCCCGGCTACATGTCAATAGTCTTTCATACTTCATACTCATTTCTCAAGCCCACTTACCACTGACAAGTCACTCTCCCTAATGACATGGAAATTCTGATTCTAATTTGTATACATGAAAATGTGTGTGTGTGTGTGTGTGTGTGTGCACACGTGTGTGTGTGGGTGTATGTGGCTTAGTGTGTGCAATAGATGACAAATATTCAGGACCATTTACTATCACTTGGTGACTGAACTCAGCAATATATGATCTATGATTACTATGAAGCTAGAAAACTCATAGTCTTTCACATTTCAGCCTTAAATCTGGTATGTTCCCCAGAATTCCCTTGTCAATAGAATTACCTGCCCTGGATGAGTGGAATTAGGAATGAATATTTTTTGGATTTTGGACTTTTGACAGAACTGGGTATGGTGACATTCTTTAATTGACTAGAAGAGGGTATGGGCAAAAGAAGAACACAGGAAAATTATTTGCAAGTGTTCATGTTCTTTACATGTTTTAAGCTCTAGATCCAAAAGGAGGGAGAGAGCCACAGAGGAGACAAACTGTCAGTCCTCTGAGTAGGGGAAGTAACAATATCAAGCTAATAATATGAGCTATCACTATAGTAAGGACCATTATTGAACTGCTTGAAGACTGTTTCCATTGTATGACCATGATGAGTGTGTGTGTGTGGAATGTAGTACTACCTATAATAACTGAATGGTTGCTACCATGAAACTATGTAGTATATACTCTTAGCTGCTTTTGGAGAGCAGCTCAGCCTAGGGTTTGTGAAGGGTTTGGCTACATTGTCTGGATTCTCTGAAGCCTTCCCTGATCTGGGTGTGTCTCTCCCAGGATGCTGACTCTTGGGAAGGCAGCCAGGAGGGCCATGTGTGTATCCGCATCTTATCTCAGCCTGGGTGTCTTGTATGCCATGGCTATATTTGGCACTGCCTTGTTGGAAGGGTAATCAGCCTTTCTGGTGTTACATGAAGCTGTGTGTTAGATAATAAAGCTATCTTATCCAATTGTTCAACCCACCTATCTTCTTGCCATTTACCTTGCTATTGTAGCTTCCAGATGCCTAGATTACCAGAAATCATATTCTGGGGGACTTAGTCTACTCAGCTGTGGAACTTTCACCTTGAGGTGGAGCTATCCCGATTGGTGAGTGAGTAAATACAAACTCATATAATCAAATGTATCTAACCAGCCCCAGACCATGCTTCATATCTCTCCCAGCCATCTACTTGTCTTCTACTCTGCTTTTGGAAAGAGTAGGTCAACTGACTGCCCTATGGCTTCACATACCATCCCAGTGAATTCCCAGATCAATATACCCTATCACTGGCTAACAACTGGAAATTGAGGGGACACCCATCAACTGGGGAATGGCTGAACAAGTTGTGGTATATGATTGTAATGGGATGTTATGGTGCTGTAAAGAATGATGAGCAGGATGATTTCAGAAAAACCTGGAAAGACAACATTAATTGATACAGAGTGAAGTGAGCAGAACCAGGAGAACATTGTACACAGTAGCTGGAATATTGCATGATGAACAACTGTGAATGACTTAACTATTCTCAACAATAAAATCACCCAAGATAATCTTAAAGGACTCATGATGAAAAATATATCCACCTCCACAGAAAGAACTGATGGCATCTGAATACAGATTAAAGTATTCTATTTTCCTTCCTTCCTTCCTTCCTTCCTTCCTTCCTTCCTTCCTTCCTTCCTTCCTTCCTTCCTTCCTTCCCCTTCCTCTCCTTCCTTCCTTCCTTCCTCCTTCCTCCCCTCCCTTCCTCCTTCCTTCCTTCCTTCCTCCCCCCTTCCCCCCTTCCTTCCTTCCTTCCTTCCTTTCTTCCTTCCTCCTTCCTTCCTTCCTCCTTCCTTCCTTCCTCCTTCCTTCCTTCCTTCCTCCCTTCCTTCCTCCCTTCCTTCCTTCCTCTCCTTCCTCCCTTCCTTCCTTCCTTCCTTCCTTCCTTCCTTCCTTCCTTCCTTCCTTCCTTCCTTCCTTCCTTCCTTCCTTCCTCCCTTCCTTCCTCCCTTCCTCCCTTCCTCCCTTCCTTCCTTCCCTCTCTCCCTCCCTCTCTTCCTCCCTCCTTGCCTTCTTCCTTTCATTCCTTCCTATATTTCTTTGAGTTTTCTTGCACAAAACAACAACTATGGAAATGTTTTACATGACTGCATGTATATAGCCTATATCAGATTACTTATTATCTCAGAGAGGGGGAAGGGAAGGGAGGGATAGAATTTGGAATTCAAAACTTTAAAAATTTCTTTTATGTTTATTGGGGGAAAATATTATTTAAAAAATATACCCTACCCTGGCCACTATGTCTCTATATGAGTTGCCTCCCTTATTAGCATGTAAGCTCCTTAACAGTAAGAATTGTCTTGCTTTTGTGTTTGCAATCCTAGTACTGAGTACATGGATTGATACATAGTAAACACTTAATAAACTCTATTCATGAGGCAGAGCCAAGATGACAGAGTAAAGGCAGGGACTCCCCTGAGTTCTCCTCCAAACCTCTCCAAATTACCTTTAAATAACGACTCTAAACAAATTCTAGAGCAACAGAACCCACAAAAAGATGGAATGAAACAATTTTCTAGCCCAAGACAACTTGGAAGTTTGGCAGAAAAGTTTGTTGCACCAGGGTGAGAGAGGAGTGCAGTCCAGCAGTAGCCATGCTAAGGTATTTTGGGCCCCAGAAAACGAGGAGTAGATCTTGGGAGCCAGTGAATCAGCAGCAGCAGCAGCTGCTGCTTCTGGAGCTTTCAGCTATGGTAAGGTGGTCAAACAACTGATCAGAAGGTGATTACAGGGGTCTCTTTGCTAGCACTGAGGCAGGACTCTGTTACTTTGCCCATTCTCAGGTCCAGGCAACAGACCTAGGTGGCAGTCCCAGGGCGAGGAGGAACACTAGCACGGCAGAGTTTACAGCCGCAATGGAGCAGGGAACTTCCTCACCGTTCCAGGGCAGAAAAGAGTGTGATTATTCACAGACTAGAGCACAGGCAAGGAGAGTAATAAACACACCTCTCCTTAGATCATACCACCTTGGAAGAACTGAAAATTTACAGATCCCTAGAAGTAGCTCTGAGAACAACCCTTGAACCTCGGGACAGTGTGCCCTCCACCTTGGAAGCAGAGCCCTACTTTAATAAAAAGTCAAAAGTCAAGAAATAAGCTGGGAAAATGAGCAAACAACAGAAAAAATTCTTACCATAGAAAGTTACTACGGTGACAAGGAAGATCAAAGCATACACTAAGAAGAAGCCAACAAACTCAAAACTTCTACATCCAAAGTCTCCAAGAAAAACATGAATTGGTCTCTGGCCATGGAACAGCTCAATAAGGATTTTTTAAAATCAAGTAAGAGAGATAGAGAAAAAATTGGGAAGAGATATGAGTGATGCAAGAAAATCATGAAAAAAGTCAACAGCTTGGTAAAGGAGACACACAAAAAATATTGAAGAAAATAACACCTTAAAAAACAGACTAGGCCAAATGGTAAAAGAAGTCCAAAAAGCCAATGAGGAGAAGAATGCCTTAAAAAGCAGAATTGGCCAAATGGAAAAAAAGACACAAAAATCACTAGGAAAAAAAACTCCTTAAAAAGTAGAATTAGCCAAAAGGAAAGGAGGTACAAAAGCTCACTGAAGAAAATAATTCCTTAAAGACCAGAATTGAGTAAATGGAAGCTAATGACTTTATGAAACATCAAGAAGCAATAAAACAAAATAAAAAAGAATGAAAATGGAAGATAATGTGAAATATTTCATTGGAAAAACAACTGATCTGGAAAATAGATCCAGGAGAGATAATTTAAAAATTATTGAACTACCTGAAAGCCATGATCAAGAAAAGAACCTAGATATCATCTTTCAAGCAATTATCAAGGAAAATTGCCCTGATATTTTAGAACCAGGGGGTAAAGTAGAAATTGAAAGAACTCACTGATCACTTCCTGAAAGAGATCCCAAAATGAAAATGTCCAGGAATATTGTAGCCAAATTCCAGAGCTCCCAGGTCAAGGAGAAAATATTGCAAGCAGCCAGAAGTAAACAATTTAAGTATTGTGGAGCCACAGTCAGGATAACAAAGATTCAGCAGTTTCTACATTAAAGGGTTGGAGGGCTTGGAATATGATATTCTGGAAGGCAAAGGAGCTAGGATTACAATCAAGAATCACCTACCCAGAAAAACTGAGTATAATCCTTCAAGGGGAAAAATGGATATTCAATGAAATAGAGGACTTTCAAGCATTCTTGATGAAAAGACCAGAGCTGAGTGGAAAATTTGACTTTCAAATGCAAGACTCAAGAGAAGCATAAAAAGATAAACAAGAAAGGGAAATCATATAAAAGATTTAATAAGTTTAAACTGTTTAACTGTTTATATTCCTCCATGGGAAGGTGATACTTGTAATTCATAAGCAATTTCTCATTATTAGAGTAGTTAGAAGGAGTATATATAGACAGAGGGCACAGGTGTGAGTTGAGTATGAAGGGGTGATATCTAAAAAATAAAATTAAGGGTGAGAGAGGAAGTACTGGGAGAAAGAAAAAGAGAGAGGTAGAATGGAGTAAATGATTTCACATAAAAGAGGCAAGAAAAAGATTTTACAGTGAAGGGGAAGAAGGGGGAAATAAGAGGAAATGAGTGAACTCTCATCAGTTAGCTCAAAGAGGGAATAACATATACACTCAATTGGGTATAGAAATCTATCTTACCCTACAGGAAAGTGGGAGGGGAAGGGGATAAGAGAAGGGAGGAGCTGATAGAAGGGAGGGCAGATTGGGGGAGGTGGTAGTCAGAAGCAAAACATTTTTGAGGAGGGACAGGGTGAAAGGAGAGAGGAAATAGAATAAATGGGGCGGGGGGGAAATAGGATGAAAGGAAATACAGTTAGCAATAGTAACTGTGAAAAAAAGTTTCTTTGATAAATACTTCATTTCTCAAACATATGGAGAACTGAGTCAAATTTACAAAAATAAAAGCCATTCCTCAACTGATAAATTATCAAAAGTTATGAACAGTTTTCAGATGAAGTAATCAAAGCTATCTATAGCCATATGAAAGAGTGCTCTGACTCACTTTTGATTGGAGAAATTAAAATTAAAACAATTCTAAACTACTACCTCATACCTTTTAGATTGGCTAATAGGACAAAAAAGGAATATGACAAATAGTGAAGGGGATCTGGGAAAAATGAGACATTAATGCACTGTTGGTGGAGTTGTGAACTGATTCAACCATTCTGTAGAGCAATTTGCAACTAAAACCATGCATTCCCTTTGACCTAGTAATCTCAGTACTAGCTCTGTATCCCAAAAAAGTTTAAAAAAAATACGAAAAGGAAAAGGACCTATATGTACAAAAATATTTATAGCAGCTCTTTTCTGGGGCAAGGAATTGGAAATTGAGGGGATGGCCATCAATTGGGGAATGGCAGAACAAATTGTGGTATGTGATTATGATGGAATACTATTGCGCTATAAAAAAAATGATGAGCAGGATGCTCTCAGAAAAATCTGGAAAGACTTACATGAGCTGATGCAAAGTGAAAATATATTGTGAACAAAGTGACAGCAATGTTGTAAGATGATCAGCTGTGAATGACCTAGCTGTTCTCAGCAATATAATGATATGAGACAATTCTGAAGGACATATGATGAAAAATACTATCCATCCCCAGAAAAAGAACTGATGGTGTCTGAATGCAGATTGAAACATACATTTTTTACTTTCCTTTTTTTACTTCTCTCCCTCGGCCCCCATCTATGTTTTATTTCACAACATGACTATTATGGAAATGTTTTGCATGACTGCACATGTATAACCCATATTGCTTGCCTTCTTAATGAGGGGGGTTGAAGGGGAGGAAGGAAGAGAATTTGGAACTCAAAGTTTTAAAAATGGGTTTTACATGTCACTAGATAAAATAAAATGCTAAATAAAAAACAAACAAAATAAATGCTTTTAATTCATTCATTTTTGAGACAGCCATGGCTCTATAAACTCTTATGTTCCAATAGAACATAATTCCTTATGTTCCAGTGGGCTACTCATTCTCTTACACACTTGACACTCTCAGCTTCCACTGTTCCCCATACCTGGAATTTGTTCCATTCTTTCCTCTCCCTATTAGCATACTTATCTTCTTTCTAGATTCAGATCAGATGTTACCTCCTCTGTGAAGTTTTCCCTGAGTGTCCCTGGTTGTTGGTGCACTTCTATCCTCAAAATAACTTGTATTATATTTACTTTTGTGCATGTTCTATGCTCTTCTTCCTATCTCCTAGCAGAACATTTTATTTAGACCATCTGCTAAGACTTTTTTTTTTTTTACTGGGATGTGGCCATATCCCATGCTACAGCTTCTTGGAGCCACTAGGTTGAAGGTAACTGACAGGCCTCAAGCCCATTGGTGACTTAGGGAGATGACTACCTCAAGCATGTGAAGACTTCCCTGGGTGGAATGGGTGGATGAGAATAATTTGTCCTGATGGCCATGATGGCAATTGAAGCAGGCATGGTGGAGTGCTTACAGCTTGGTCAGATATCGAAGACACCAAGATTATCTACACCATTCTGAGCCATCCCTACTCATCTTGACTTTTGTCTTGCCACTGGACTTTGATGACTCTGGAAGAAAGAGTGAGGCTGATAGCTTTGCAACTCTGCCTCACTTAAACTCAATTCACCTAAGAGTGAAGATACCACCCTGTGATGTCATTGGTCCTCTTCAAAACCAAAGGTTGAACAACAACAATAGAACAATGAAAACCCCTTGAGGGCAAGGACACTTGTTTTTTCATAATGTCCCTGTGCCTATGCCAGTGACTCATATCTAGGAAATGATTAATAAATGTTTGTTGAATTGAATTGTGTTGTACTGATATGCCATATGTTAGAAAAGGCCCTTGTCTGAGATTTATCCCTGTCAGCCATGAATGTGGTTTTGGAGCTCCTGACATAACAGTTTTGCAGAAAAGTTAGGGTTATGCCAGATTGTGACCTTGAATATCAGGCTTAGGAGTTTGAACTTAACATTGTTTATTGATGGAGTTTGAACCGAGGTGTGATGTGACCAGAGCTATTCACAAAGAAGTTAAGTCCAGCAATCATTTGAAGGGTAAATTGAAGGAGGAGAGAATGGATGTGGGAAGACCATGCCTGGAGTCAGAGATGGGATAGTATGTAGATGGTGTAAAAGAAGACCTTTCTTTAAAGACTGGCAAAATGTGAGAATGTTTGTAGGTCAATAGGAAAAAGCTGGTATAGAGGAAGAGGCACATAAGGGAAGAAACTAAATGCTATATCTGTATTCTTGATCCAAAGTCTCCCATCTCCTCCTTTATATGATGAGGTAGAGAAGTTTTGAGAAGTAGATAAGGCAATGTCCCTGGCAAATGTCTTCAATCTTCCCAGTAAAGTAGAAGGCTAAATTATTGGCTTTAAGGTTTGGAGAGCAACTACGGGCTTGAAGAGAAAGGAAAGCTATAGAATGGTAATGGGAGTCAATAAAAATTATTAGTGAGGGTGCCTCTGAGATTTTTCACCATAAATTTGTAATGGATAAAATGAATGTGGGCAGTAGATAGTAGGCAGGCCAGCCTTGAAGTCAGTAAGAACCAGATTCAAATCCTACCTCTGATATAAACTAGCCATATGAGCAAGAAAATTAACTTCTCATTTAAGACTGTAAGTCACAAAAGAATTGCTGGAGTATATCTATGGAGGGCTTACATTACCAGGACTTTCCGCACTAATGAAAGCACAGATTTAGATCTCCCCCTATCCATACCCCAACTCAACATACACAAACACACATCAAGATCTCAATTTCATTACTTTCTCCATTAAGGAGCAATTGGATGCTTTGGATAATTGAGGGGTGCACACTGGCAGGTCAAGAATAATAAACAGCGAGAGTATTAATGCTTAGGATAGTGGCTAATGAATCATTAAAGAGAAGGGATAAGGCCAAGGCTGGGTGAGAGACAAGTGAGAAAAAGAGAAGAAGAATCAAGAAGGATCAAGGTTATAGAGGTTATGATGATTTAGAGCAAAGAACAGACAACATAAATAGCTAAAGAAGTGGAAAAATAAGAAGTTGTATTCTGAGAATGGAATTTTGAAGTTCAGGATAATAATAGTTTCCATCTATGTAGAGCTTTTTAATCAAACCAGTCCTATTATTTCATTGGTATATAGAGCAACCAGTGATGGGCTTCCCCTGCTAATAACTTTCAGTATTTTGCTGGGGCACTGAGAGGCCAAGTGACTTGCCCAGAATCATCCAGCCATTTTGGGTCACAGTCGAACACAGATCTTTCTTACTCTGAAGACAGCTCTCTATCTACTACATCTTGGACTTTAAGGTTTGCCAAGGGATTTATGTACATTATCTCATTTGGTTTTTTACAACAATCAGGTGAGGTAAGTACCACAGGTGTTGTTATCTGCATTTTAAAGATAAAGAAAGTGAGATACGGATGAAAGTTAAGTGTCTTGCCCATGGCCATATAAAATTGAGACACTTATCTCCTTTGACACCAAGATGAACACTTTATTATACCGCCCTACAGTAAACACAATTTTATGAGATTATGAGGTCTTATATCATAACCCTATTGGCATGTGACTGAAGTGAGGTTATACAAGAAATATGGTGGAGTTGATTCTGAGGAACCAAATTTGGTTAGGGTGTGAGAGAGATTGCCAACATGAAAATTGAAATTCATAAGTATAGTGACAGGATAAATTGGAGAGGAAGACCATGAATATGTCGGAGGTTCTGTCCTTGGTCCTGCCTCGTTCAACATTTTTACCAATGACTTGAACGCAGCCATAAAATAATAGCTAACATTGATATGACTGTTTTTGCTTAAGAAATACCAAAGCACTTTCTTGACAAAAACCCTGTGAAGTAGATGGCATACATGCATTATTATCCTCATTTTATAGATGCAAGCCAGGGCCTGGGATGGTTCCATCAGTATAAATGATGGGAGAATTGGATGTCCCTCAAAGTCTCATTCACTCAGGAGTCAGAATTACACTGATATTCCAATAATTACATACACATATTTCTTGTCCTTGGTCAACTGAATGGTTTGGATGACTCAGAATCAAATCTTGGGGAGAGGGCTAGGTTAAAAATTCTATTGCAAAAGTACATGATACTGGGAGATTTGTCTTAACAGTAGTTACTATAAAGCAATCCAACTACTTGAAAGTTTCAGTTGATCATAAATTCAACATGAGTCAACAATATCATGTCCTAGTGCTTAGCACAGTGTCTTGCACATTGTTAGTGCTTAACAAATACTTGTTGATAGATTGTTGTGATTTCTAAAATAGTTAATGTGATCTTAGGCTGCTTTAATATAAATTTTGTATCTAAAGTAGAGAAGCAGCAGTGAATAGTGAAGAAGAGAAAGTAAATGGGAGGAGGTAAGTGAACTTGGAATCTTTTAGTCTTATCAATATCTTTGCTGATTAAGGCTACTGATTACACTGGGAGTACTTAAGACTTTGACAGGACTCTGCTACTCTGGCACATAGATGACTAGGAGATTAGGAGAGGAAGTACAGAAGGAGAGGACTTCAGCTGTCTAGAAAAGCTAAGTTTCCTAATCCTGAGAAAAAATTAAACAGATGAGCAGATAGAGGCAGTTTGTTGTGGCAATTTTCAGCTGGGAGTGTGGGCACCCGTAAATAACCAAAGCCTGACTTTTTCAGTTGGTCTGAAGGATGAAGAAATTGTTTTAGTAACCAGGAGACACAGTGCCATGCTTGTTTTTCAAAAAGCATATGGTATTTGCAGTAAGGGCAAATTGGTCTCTGCTAAAGAAACTAATGTCATTTCCTTTTATGACAAGGTTACTAGGTAATAAGAATACTGTGGACATAGTACCCCTGGATTTTAGCAAGGCATTTGACAGAGACTCTTTCTGTGTCATTGTGGACAAGATGAGCAGGTGTTACCTCTATGGTAGTATAATTAAATGAGTTTGGAACTCAATTAATGACTGGACTCTGACTATTTATTGATGGATTGATGTCAGCCTATAGGGAGATCTCCAATAGAGTGCCCCAGAGCTCTGTTCTTGTTCCGGTTCTGTTCAACATTATTATCAGTGGTTTGGATCAATGCATAGAGGGTTTAAAAAAAAAAAGAAACAAATCATTTCGAGGCCTAGTCTTTTGAGGTAGGTTGTTTCTGATCTAGGCATGGCCACCCTTTGCAACCCCTGACCCCCATCTCTCCTCCTACCCTTTGCTGAAATCTTCTCTGCTCTCTTCTGGAATCTTATATATGTGGAAACTTTCATGTCCCATTACTGTACAGCTGGAAGTGGGGTGGTCCACTGGGAAATCTCCATTATCTTTCTGCCTGTGAAATTAGAAATGGAAAACAAATCAGACATTCATGCCTAAGCAAGGATCTAGCCCCTCCCTAAAAAAAACCAAACCAAATCAAACCAAAACAACAATGATGGCCCTTACTCAGGTCATTGTACCACCTACCTACCTACCCCTAATTGCTAGTCTCTTCCTCTCTAGAGCTATCTATTCTATGTATATCATGTACATACCTATTTATATGCATGTCATCTCTCCCAATAGAACATAAGCTTCTTAAGGGCAGGTACTGTGTTTTCTTTCTTTATATCCTCAGAAATGGGCACAATCAATACCTGATAAATACTTGTTGATTGATTGACCTATGTAATCAAGTTTCTTTGGTTGCCTAGGTACTTAATAAATGTTTATTAATTGGCTAAACACCTTGGGGATGCCCCTTCACTGCTTTGGTTTGCAGTGTCAACCCAGACTCTGGAATTGAGCTGTCAGTTCTTCTCTGGTTGGCTGTTTCTGTTGTAATCTTTCCTTTGAGACTCTGTCCCTGTGCTTACCCTGGTTTTTCTTCATAAGCTAAGTCTTCTTTTGGATAAGTTAAAATGGACCATAATAAAAGGCTAGTAGAGTAATTGTTCAGTGGTTGTCTTGGTTCTTTTTTTTTTAATTCAATTTTATTGTTGTTTAGTTCTGAATTCTCTCTTTCCTCCTGTCCCCTCCCCCACCCTTTGAGAATGCAAGAAAATACAAAAAAACCCCCATCATAACATTATAAATGGATTGCATGCAAAACAAATGACCACATTAGGGGAGAGAGAGAGAGAGAGAGAGAGAGAGAGAGAGAGAGAGAGAGAGAGAGAGAGAGAGAGAGAGAGAGAAGAAAATATGCTTCAGTTTGCATTGTGAATCTATCAGCTTTCTACCTGAAGGTGTTTTATCATAAGGTCTTTGGAATTGTGGTTGGTTGCTGTGTTGATCAGAGTTACTAAGTTTTTCAAAGTTGATTATCTTCACAATATTGCTACTATTGTATAAATTTCTTTCTCTTGGTTTTACTCACTTCACTTTACATCAGTTCGTGCAGGTTTTCTCAGGTTTTTCTCAAACCACCCCCTTCATCATTTCTCACAGTGAAATAATATCCCATTGCATTTATATACCATAAGGCTGTCTTGATTCTTCAAGACTATTGAAGTCAACTAGGACAGATGACATGTTTATCAAATTTTCAGATGACAGGAAGCTGAAAGGGATAGCTAATATTCTGGATGACACACTCTGGGTTCCAAAAAGATCTTTAACAGTTTGGAACTTTAATTAGTGCA
The DNA here is from genome assembly GCF_003287225.1 of Phascolarctos cinereus. Classification (NCBI taxonomy): domain Eukaryota; kingdom Metazoa; phylum Chordata; class Mammalia; order Diprotodontia; family Phascolarctidae; genus Phascolarctos; species Phascolarctos cinereus. The sequence continues at coordinate 111,698,534 of NW_027556098.1, forward strand.
AATATAAAGTCCTGCACTACAGTTAAAAAACATGTAAGATCAGAATGGGGGAGATGTGGCTTTAAGGCAGCTTATGTGAAAAATACTTCTGGGAACTTAAAGTTCAAACTTATTTTGCAGTGTGAGATAGTAACCCCAAAAAGCTATTGTGATCTTTTACTGCATTAATGGAAGGTATAGCATCCAGTTCTAGGGAGATGATGATTCTCTTATGCTTTCCTGTAATTATTGCATACATGAAATCATGTATAATTTAAGACATCATATTTTGGAAGGAACATGGACAAGTTTGGAGGCAATGACTGGGATTGTGAGAGGACTGGTAACCATGATATGTGAAGACAGGTTGAAAAACCTGAGCATTATGAACAGGAAGCCATCAGAATGAGAATACAGGCTTAGGAACTGGGGTCACAAGCCACTACAGAATGAAATCAAGAAGGAAAGAACAATAATAAGCATTCGAGGAGAACACTGAGGAATGTTGTTGAATGATCACTGGATTTAGAGTAAGGGGATCTGGGTTCAAATCTCTTACTGCCTTTGTGTCTGGACAAATCAGTTAACATTTCTGGCCTTCAATAGCTTGACCCTTCAGGACATTATCTACTAAAAGGAGATCTCAGGGACTTTTGCTTCCTTTTATTGGAAGGGATAATAGGCCATAGCTGAAATTCTTTGAGGGTACGAAGCATGAGTTGTTAATTTCTGAACATCTCCCAATGTTTAGCGTAGTGCTCTATCAAAAGAAGTGTTCAATAGGTGTTTTTGAATAAATTAAAGAATGTAGATATGGTTAGCCTAGGTGGAAAGTGGGAAAAAGCTGAAGAGTTACACTTAGACTAGGAATCCAGGATAGGAGACTAGAGAAGTCCTGACAGTTTATGTAGTATTTGGGGTACACTTTGAAGAGAAGATAATGCATTTAGGAGTCATAGGGTGACATACCATATCTCACCACATAATCGTCAAGGATTTTATGCCACATTTTTTTTTGCAAAAAAGTGGAGTGCGACCATTATGTGAAGCTTTTAAAAAAATTGTGCTGGTATTACCTAAAAATGATTTATTACTAAACTGTCTTTGGTGCAAGATTAGGATGCATGGAATACTCATGAATTCACATTAAAATTGAATACTGACAATGTGTGTGCAATGAGAATTCTAGACTCACGGCTCATAATGTGTGAGAGATAAGTGTGTATCTATATGCTACAGGTGAATATATTGCTGCTCTGTTTACCTTTAAGTGACGTGAGAAACAGAATTATACCATGTGACAATTATGTGATGAAAAGTTATAAACCAATTTTTGGACTGAAAAAAAAAGCAAGGTGCAACAATTATGTGGTAAAATATGGTATTTGAATGCAGGCACTATGCAGGGGTTACTCATTTAAGAATATTATTGCTATCTTTTGTGTTTATATCATAGGTATTTCTAATCCTGCTTCCCCATATCGCTACTTGAAATCCAAACCACCATTGTGATAATAATAATAATAATAATAATAGTTATTATTATAATAGCTAGCATTTATATGGCTCCTACTATGTTCCAGGCACTGTGCTAAGCGCTTTACAAGTATTATCTCATTTAATCCTCACAACAAACCTAGGAGATAAGTGCTATTATTATCCCCACTTTTATTGTCATGTTGTTTACTCATGTCTGACTCCTCATGACCCCATTTGGGGTTTTCTTGGCAAAGATACTGGAGTGGTTTGCTATTTCCTTCTCCAACTCATTTTATAGATGAGGAAACTGAGGCAAACAGGGTTAAGTGACTTGTCCAGAGTCACACAGCTAGTAAGTGTCTGAAGCTGGATTGGAACTCAGTTCTTCCTGATTCTAGGCCTAGTTCTCTACCCACTGCACTGTCTAGCTTCCTGCAATAAAGAAGATAATAATGAAGGGAAAAGTTAAGCAAAACACTCAATATAACAATCAATTAACATTTATTATGCACCTACCATGTGCCAGGCACTGTACTAAGTGCTGGGCATACAAAAAAGGGCAAAAGACAGTCCCTACTTTCATGGAGTTCATCATCTCATTCTGCCTTAGTACTCTCTTGCCTCCTGGAAAGGGGGTATGCTTTTTTTTTTATCTGTAATCTGAGACTAATATTGATTTTTCAGTTACTCAGAGTTCAATTTTTCTTTGGTGACCTTTTCGCTCACACTGTTGTCACCATTATGTATATTGTTCTTTTTGTCTGACTCATTTAACTCTGCATCAGTTCATGTAGACCATCCAATGCTTCTCTGAATTGCTTATATTCTCTATTCTGCACTATACAATGATATTGCATTCCATTTATTGATGGACTATGGTCTATCCAACCATTCCTCAACCTATGGCTACTCATGTTATTTCTAGTTCCTTGCTATTATAAAAATTATGCCATGGGTATTTGGATATATTTGTTTATTGGACCTTTGTCACTGTTCTTGACCTCCTTGGGGTAGCGGGATCTCTGGGGGTAGGGGATGAATAGTTTCATCATTTTTCTTGCATATTTCCAAACTGATTTTCAAAACAGTTAGGCCATTTCACTGATCTACCAGAAGTCTTTCCACAGCCATTCTCTAGTTTTTTCATCAACTTTGTCAATTTGTTGGATATGAGGGGAATAGTTACATTTTTCTTTTATTAGTTATTTGGAACACTTTCTTATTGCTATTTATAGTTTTCAATTCTTCTTAGGAAAAATATTTACGTATATATTGACTACTTATCTACTTGAAAATGGATTTTAGTTTTATGTTTATATTTTGTGTTGGGTGAAACCTGAAATGACTGAGGAAACAAAAGTTTGGGCTTACAAGCATATTGATCCATTAAACAATGCTTGCCATTTGCATAACAAACTAGGACCAGGCCTCCTCAGTTTGGCACTGGACCCCAGATACAGGGGGAGAAAGATTTTTATGCATTAAAAGAAAACAATAGGGTATAAACTAGAAGACAAGATTAGGTAATTTGACTTCTAATTGGAGGAAAGATTATGGGTTTTCTGAATTGGGAGGGGGAGAATGAACAGGTACAATTCCTTGAAATCAGAAAAAAGAGGAGTCCAATTTCCTCCCACCTCCCCAAGTGTCTGTATTCAACCCAAGGAATAAGGAAACAATAACTGATTGACCAGTATTAGATCAGTTTTCAGATAAACATATGAGTTGCTTGAGACGTATAATTGTGAGAAAATTCCTTGCTTCAATCTTTGTATCTGAGTGGGTTTCAGGTCAGCATAATCTAGGTCCTTAGTTAAGGGTCTCTAAGCAACAGGCAGAGGTGGTTCAGCTTCCCGGCCACTCAGGGCTACGCTAAAACAACATAATAAAGTTTTCTTACAATTCCCATAATTGAATAAAGTTTTCTCACAAGACAGAAATTGAACTGGACCCATAATTGAATAGAAAGTGAAGTAAGCTAGCTCCAGAATTGAATCACAAGATAGAATCAGTGTGGTTCACTCAATTCCCACAATTCCCTCATATTAACTCTCTATGTGCCTTGAATATCAGACTTTTATGATATTTTTTGAAAAGATATCTCATGCTTGGTTCTCATCTCATTCAATCTTTGATTTTGTTCGTACAAAAGTTTTTAAATTTCATATTATCAAAAGGGTCTGTTTTTTATTTTTTATGATCACTTCTATCACTTTTTGATAAAGAGCTTTCTCTTAACCATATTATGAAAGATACCTGCTTATAATTTTTCTTTTTCTTCTATCTTCACTGATTTTGCCAAAAAAAACCTTTAAAAATTTTGTGTAATTTGAATTGTCCATTTTATCTTTTTGATCACCTTTGTTTTCCATATCAGCAAAATAACAGGTCCATCCCCTACCCCTCTTCCCTAGTATAATGGTCACTTCCATCCGGTGGTGTCCTGGAGTCAGCTCAAACTGGTTCAACACAACCAATGGTTCAGTCTTCAGTGTGAGGATTTATACCTGAGAAATTGGCAAAGGCTATAAATCAGGGCTTGATTTATCATTTTGTTGATTGTCTAAACTTGTGAAAGTGATGGCAATGTTAATGTTAATAATGTTAAAATGCAGATTAAACTGAAAAATATGTCATGCAAAAATTATCCCCCCAGAGATCCAGATGTTAAACCTTCACCAGCATAATGCTGCCTCTGTCCTTTGTTGATTGAGTTCTACCCCTAGCAAGAATTATGAAAGGTGTCTATTTGTGTCACACACACATGTACATATATATATATATATATATATATGCACACATATATGTATATACGCATCTACACATACATATTTTAATGGTGAAATATTTGATATTCAGATCATGTAGACATTTGGAACTCCTTGTGGTTAGTATATGATGGAACACGCAGAATTATTTTTAAGGGATGCTTCATGGATTCTCCTAGGGTTATTAATTAGAAATTTTTGAAATTTATATTTTTCCTTTTTTCCATGCTCTTGAAAAAGGGAGCTCAGTCTTGGGAAACCTTTGTCTTTTGATTGTTATTCATTCCCGACATGGAATCTAGTTTTCTCTGTGACTCACGCCTAGTTGCTATATAGAAAATTCTTATGTCAGACCAAGGGCCACTGATTTGAGGGGAGGAGAGCAGTGGGGATCTGCAGCCACAACTGACTGTTCAGACAGCTCTTGTTATCTTGCCAAATATCTCTGTGTGTGTGTGTGTGTGTGTGTGTGTGTATGTGTGTGTGTTTAAAGACAGACATCTTGTGACATGGAAATGCTGTTACTGCTGACTCAGAGTCTCAGGAATTATGCCCAATTGGTCTGTCATGATTTTTTTTGTACTAATCTGTACTGTCCCTTTCTCCTGAAATTAAAAAAAAATGTTCATAGAAGTGGCAAGAATCAACTCTGCAGAACGTGTATGAGCCTTAATGTAGAGCAGAAAGACCATCTGGGACACTGGACGTAGATTATCAATCATTGGATGACCAGGGTGGAAAAAAAATACCCAAGTGGCTTGACCATGACCTTCATATTATGTTATTTGTTTATGTTCATACTTTACTGGGACTAAAGTTCACATTTCATTAATATTTTCAGTCAAAAGACCTGGGTTCAAATCCCTTATGTCACTACCTCTGTAACCTTGGACAAGTCACTGGCCCTCACTTTCTTTATCCGGAAAATGAGGAAGATGAAATAAAATAGCCTTGAAGATCCCTTCCATGTCACACTATTGTCATATTGTTCTATTTCATTTATAGTTCCAGATACATAGCCAGCAGAAAACTCTTATGATGTTTTCTCTTCATTCATTCGGTAAGTCTTAATGGGCATCTATTATATATGAGGCAACATGACAAGCATATTGAGGAGTCTCCCTCACTGCAGAGAGGGAACATACACCCATGAAATTTATATAACACCACAAAGTAGAAAGTCATAGATGCCAGATTAATGACATATGATAAATGTGACAGGACATCTGAGGAGAAATAGTTGGCTGGAGAGGTCAAGGAAGGCTTTGTGGTGTAGATTTGAGCTGGGCAATGAAGAATGAGTAGAATTTGGAGAGATAGAAAGGAGGAAGAAGAGGGAGGAAGAGGGAAATATTTAGACCTTTCTCCATAGTATCCTTTCGTTTTTTATTTTGTTTTTTTATTTCTTTTTTTACTTTTTTTATTAATTTATTTTCATTTATCAGCTATCAGTTCCATAAGTTTTGAATTTTAAATTTGTCTCCCCCTCCCTCACTACCTTCCTCCCCAAAACAGCGCACAATCTAATATAGGCTATACATATACATTCTTATGAAACATATTTTCACATAGTGATGTTGTAAGTAAGAATTAGAGTTAATAGGAGGAACCGCCAGAAAGAGGAAAACAAAACACAACAGAAGAAAAAAATAGCAAATAGTATGCTTTGATCTGCATTCAAACTCCATAGTTCTTTCTCTGGGTATGGATAGCGTTTTCCATCATGAGGCTTTTGGAGATGTCTTAGATCCTTGCATTGCTGAGAGGGGTTAAGTCTATCAAAGTTAGTCATCGTGCAACGTGGCTATTACTGTGTACAACATTCTCCTGGTTCTGCTCACTTCACTCAGCATCAGATCATACAGGTCTTTCCAGGTTTATCTGAAGTCAGCCTGTTCATCCATAGTTTCTTTTCAATAAATCATCCTTGGTGTATTGGGTGAAAAACTAAGTATGGATTAGCTCCACCTAGAGATGGAGCAAATGTATGCCTCTTTTCAGGTGGTAAACACCTGGAAGCACTGGATGGCTACAGCCTTGCCCAATAATGGGCCTGTTGTCCAATTTACGTCTAGAATTGGTGCTGCTGGACTGTTCATAAAAGAGGTTCATTTACCGGGAGGTATAAACTTGCATAATAATTCAAGTTTATTAGCTTCCAACTAGCTTTGGTAATGGAGAAAAGGGATAATATAGCTGATGGAAATTCACAGATTCATATTAGTTTATGAATTTAGAGCTAGAAGGGCCCATAGAGGCAGCATGACATAGTGGATAAAGTACTGGCCTTAGAGTCAGGAATGTCTGAATTAGAATTCTGCTTCAGGAACTTAGTAGCTATATGACCTTAGACAAGTCACCTATCTTCCCTAGGCATCAGTTTCCCCATCTGTAAAATGGGGGGATTGTACTTAATGAACTCTAAGGTGCCTTTTAGTACTGTGAAGATTTGAATTCTGCCTTAGATCTTTACCTGCGGTTTGGGAATAATGAAGCACCTACCTCCTGGGGCTATTATGAGGACCAGACAGCACTCAGCAGTAGTTGTGGAGCCCTCTCAGCCATAGGTGAGCCAGCAATCTCCATGACCACCAAGAAAGAAGCTGTGACAGGAGGCCTGGGACAGTCAGTGCCCGAAGTTGCAAGCTTCAGGTCCCAACTGCATCAACAGTAAAAACAGCAGGGTCAGGAGTGGGGGAGGGAAGGAGGGAGAGGCATGAGGGCAAGATTGGCAGGCCGGGACACAAGGCATTTACAATTTAGGAGAGATGGGATTGCTGCCGGAAATATGACATGTGGCTTCATTCCATTGACGTGGCCTTTATCCCCTGTCTGCAAAGTACCCAAACTCAGCTGATGACGTCAGAAGAATGTGTTGACAGACTTATATCCTGTTTCCAATTCTCTACCATAGTCTCATGGCAACAGCAGCAGCAGCAGTAGCAGCAGCAGCAGCAGTGGGGGCAGGGGCTGGACCAAACTGGTCCTTGCCTGCCCTAAGATTCCTGGACAGTGTGTAGGACAGGAGTTATCTGGTGACACTGTTTTTCTAAGGGTCTTCTGGGAAAATCCAGGGTTTGAGGGTTTTTATTTTTGTTTTGTTATTTTAGTCCATTGTGTTACAAGGTCCCTCAGCCTGTCTGCAGCTGGAGTCTGTAAGCTCTGTTTACTTCTTTCCTGACAAGAGACAGAAGTCTGAGATGACGAAGCTAAACTGGTGCCTCACAATCATGAGGGAGAGATAGTGCCAATTCCTTCTGGTGATGCTGCTGGATGGCATGGAGTAATGGAAACAGCATCGGATTTAGCATCAGGAAACCTTGGGTCTAATCCTGGCTCAGCCATCTAAGCTCTCTGAGTATCAGTTTCCTCACCTGGGAACGGAGGGGATTGGACTAGATGACCTCGAAGCTCCCTTCTGCTTCTAAATCCTCTGATCTTTGAACTGCATAAATAGAAATTCAGGGAAGAAGACATGGTTAGCTAGTCTCCAGGGCAACCATGGACTATCTCTTTCTTAGGGCTGGATTGACTGATTTGGCAAACATTTATTTAGGTCTGACTGTGATCAAAGCGCTGTGTTAGGTACTGGGAGGGATACAGTGTTTTAGGGGCCCTTCTTTTCTGATAAGAAGCACTATTTTGGGAAAATCCACCAGACACACTCCCCTGACCCATTGACCCAGTTCTGAAACCATGAAACCGTGATTAAATTAACTCTGCCATTGTACCTGCATGGGTGTGTCAATTTGTGGCTTCACTTATCGTACTCAAAGCTTTTGCACCAAAAGGCCTTTCCCTGGACACCACTCTCCTTCACATTTTTTCCCCCAATTAGAATGTAAGCTCCTAGTAAGTAAGTGATTTTGTCTACTGTAAATACCCAAATTAATTATAAAGGACATAGGAAGAAAGAAGCTATCTGCATCCAGATAAAGAACTGATAAATAGAAATATATATAGAATAATTTTACACACACCCACACCCAATCACACACATACACACACACACACACACACACACACACACACACACACCTCTTTGTATCTAATGGTAGCCATCTCTAGGTCGAGGGGAGAGGGAAGAAAAAAAGTGAAAAAAAGAAATTTACATAATACTTTTGTTGTGTATTTGAAAGGAATAGCAAGTTGTGCATAATAGATTTGCAGTTTCATGTACAATCATCTTTTTAATTGTACTATATTATGGAAATGCTTGTTTTATTCCATAAATTAAAAATAAAATTTAAAAGAAGAATGTAAGCTTCTGGATGTCAGGGACTGTTTACTTTCTGTATTTGTTTCACCTCCTCCAAGCCCTTATATTTAGCACAGTGCTTGGCACATAATAAACCCTTAATAAATGTTTTTTCATTTATTCATTTATCCATTCACAAAACAGCATCCTTGACATCACAGACCTTATAGTCTGGGGGAATTGGGGGAGGAAAAGAAACGAAACATAAATAGCAAATGACAAGTACAGTAGGAATTTACAAAACAAAGTGTTCAGTGAGATCAAAGGGGAAAGGCATTATTGATAGAAGAGGGGCACAGGGAGTCCAGGCAGTCCTTTATGGAGGAAGTAGCACTTGAAATGGGCCATAAAGGATGAGTATGAATTCAACAGACTAAAAGAGGGAGGAAAGGCATTTTAGGCAAAAGAAATAGCAGCAGCTGAAGCATAGAATCAGAAGAGGATAGTCCATTTTTTCCCCTTCTGTTGAGTTTTGTTTCCTCTTTCTGATGGTTCCTCCTATTGGTTTTAATTTTTACTTAAAAGTTCACCAATGTGAAAATATGTTTAATAGGAATGTAAATGTATAGCCTATATCAGATTGTGCACCATCTTGCGGAGGGCAGAGGGGAGGAATGGGGAGAAAAATTTTAAACTCAAAAGCATATGGAAGTGATTGTTGATAAATCAAAATAAATTAATAAAATTAAAAAATTAAAAAAAAGAAGATAGTGCATGTTCAAGGGTCAGAGAGTAGCTAGCTCCATTTGGCTAGAGTATAGAATATCTGGAGACAAAAGACTGGAAAGCAAAGTGGTGCTGGATCATGAAGAGCTTTGAATATCAGGCTGAGAGTATTAACTTTATTCAGTATGGCAATAGGGAGCCACTGAAAATTTTAGAGCACATTACCATTACTAGAACTATGCGAGAGAGAGAAATTTAGTTGTGGAGTAAATGACTACAGGAAAGTCTCTCTGGATACTTAAATCTCCTGTTAGAATAGGCTGGGGAAAATGAAGGTAAATGAAATAATCGTTGAGCACCTTCTCTGTGCAGGCACTATGTGTTAAGTATTATGGGGATACAAAATAAGCTTAGGATACAGGTTCCTGGAGTCATGGAACTTACAGCCTAATTGGAGAGATGTGTGAAAAGTTAAATGAAAATAAAGAGTTTAAAAAAAAACAATTCAATAGAGAGGTAGATTGGGGTGGTGGACAAAGCTGGCTGGCCTCTGACACAGATGCTGGCTGGTTAAGTCTTAACCTTTCAATGCCCCAGGAAACTAGGGCCCTGAAGACTGTTCTAATCTGCATTGATATGGGGAAATTCCTAACCCAGAGTTCTCTACACCAGTTAAATGGCATATTGGAATAAAAATAACAAAAAATTTCAATAAAGAGATGTCAAGGCAGTATATAATTAATTGCCAAATGAATAATAATATATTATATTCTTGTGGCACTTTAGAGCTTAAAAATGCCTTTTGAAAATGATTCCCTAGGCAACTTCTTCCTTTCTTTGCTGATGTGGGGGAATATGGTGGCAGAAAATTGGATGTACTGTCAGACTCATGTAATGTGTGGATCAGCTTTGCTGAACTGTTTCCTCACCCTCCCCCTTTTCTACTCTTTGTTACAAAGAATGGTTATGCTGAAAGAGAGGAGGAAGGATATGTTTGGAAATGAAGGTGAAATTGAAAAAGATTATATCAATAATAATAAAAAAGAGAGAAAATTATCCTTTAAAGAAGACCACATATTTATAGTTATACAATTGATCTAAAGGTGAAGAAAATATAAGATCTCACTGTGCTTATTGTTTATTGGCTACAAAGAAGCATTTGACTCTGGGGTAAAAATTAAGACTTTAAAGGATCACTTCCAGCAAGGAAGGTCTCTTTGGATAGGTTAAAAAAATTTCTTGATAAAGGCAACCACAGAGATAATTGTTCAGAAATGATCCTGGGGGGAGGGGAAGAAGGGAGAGAGAAAATCTGGAACTCTTTTTTTTAATGAATGTTAAAAATTGTCTTTACATGTAATTGGAAAAAATAAAATATTATTTTAAAAATGACCCTCTGATTGCCAACCTGAAATGAGGCATAAAACAGGGAGATACATGCTTGCCAAAAGTATTTATTATTGTCAAGGAGGATGTTTTCCATAAAGGCAAAGTGGAAGAGAGAGTTTTTATAGATGGTGAGGGTCTTCAGATGCTCCCATTTATTAATGTTATTGTGCTGATTGAATGAGACCTCAACACATGGCAAGACTTTGTAAATGAGATGTATGGTTGTTGACCTAATAATCCAAAGGAGGAAAACTAACTGCAGAAAAACCAATGCTTATCATTCAGACCTTGGCATGCAGTTGTATAGGAAGTCCATTGAGTTGGTTAATGAGAACTTATGTCTGGGAAAGGCACTGAGGATGAACAATGAATTGGGCCCAGAAATGCATAGGAGGAATGAAATAGATTAAATTGGGAAATTATATAATACTCCCAGATACAAAGAATTATCTTTTTATTAATCTGTTTAAAAATGCCTTTTGCTTTTATGTCACTGATATTTCTGGATATAAACCCCTCCCTTTCCCTTCCCTGCCTCTACATTGACCCCTCCCTTACAAAAAGAAAAGCAATTAAACAAAACACCTCATACAGTGACCAAGTCTGCTGATGTATGCAATATTTTTCTTTAGCAGTCTTTCTACCTCTCAACTCAGAGCTAGGAGCCATATTTCACTCTCTGTTTTCAGGGGAGTTTATTGATTTTTAAAAAATAATTCAGTTTTCAGGGAACTTCTCATCTGTGTATATTGTTCTTTTGCTTCTGCTTTTTTTTATTCTCTCAATTCATAAAAGTCTTCCCAGGGTTCTCTGAGTTCTTAATATTTATCATTTGTCACTGCAGAATAATATTTCTTTGTATTCAAATATCATAGATTTTCCCCCCAGCCACTTTCCAGTTGGTGGGCACTCATTTTGTTTCCAGGTCTTATTCTTTGTGGGTCTTAGAGTACTACAAATATTTTGAACTTCTTTTTCTGCTTTTCAACTTCCTTGGAATGTTGCTGGGTGAAAGGTGTGCACAATTTAGTCACATTTCTTGCATAATTTTAAATTTATGGTCAGAAGAAATCTAACCCATTTACAACTCTACCATATTGTATTAATGTCCCTTTCTTCCCAGAGCCCCTATAACATTGGCTGTTTCTTTCTCTCTCTCTCTCTCTCTCTCTCTCGTCATCTTCACCAATATGAAAAGTGTGAGATGAAACCTCAGAGTTATATTAATTTTCATTTCTCTTAGTATTAATGTTTTGGAATATGTTTTCTCATGGTCATTTATAGTTTCCAATTCTTTTAAAAAATCATTTCGATTCTGTGTGTGTGTGTGTGTGTGCGTGTGTGTCCTCATCATCTAGCATATGGCTGGTATATAAAAATCACGTATGTGCTTTTGAAATTGAATTCTCATCCTGGGCAACCTTATAGTTCACATTTACATAGAATTTTTGGGGTTTGGAAAGCACTTTACAAGACATGATGTTATTTGAATCTTGACCTTATCCTCCCATATATCCCTCATGGGCCTCTACTCAACACTTTGGGGGTCTTCTTGTAGATCTGTCAATATTGTGAGGGTCCCAATGAAGCATGAGTTATCACAGGATCATAGATTTGGAACTACTAGAAGAGACTTAATAGTCACCTAGTCCAACAAGGGCAGCTAGGTGGCACAGTGGATAGAGTGCCAGGCTTAGAATCAGGAAGACTAATTCAAATCTTGACCTCAGAAACTTCCTAGCTATGTGGCCCTGAGCAAGTAACTTAACCCTGTTTGCCTTAGTTTCCTCATCTGTAAAATAATCTAGAGAAGGAAATGGCAAACTACTCCAGTGTCTTTGCCAAGAAGACCCCAAATTGGGTTACAAAGAGTTGGGCATGACTGAAACAGCTCAACAATAACAACAATGATCCAACATCATCATTTTTCAAATGAGAAAACTGAGGCCCAAGAGGTCCAAGGTCAATAAGTAGTAAATGATAGAGCCAGGACTCATGCCCATGCAGTAGTGTGCTGGTAAATGTTTAACAACCAGCTCTGGAGGGGAGGAGGGAGTCAATACTGGACACACTTTTAAGCTCAACCTGCATCATTAATACTTTTCTATCACTCTTTAAAGTCTAGACAATCAACAAAACAATAAACCAATCCTGATTTGTAGTGTTTGCTGATTTCCAAGTTTTAAGTGCTCACACTCAAAATTTAACAATCGACTCTACTGAGCCCACTAAAGATAGTTCTAGCACACATCTTTGTACCCATGTCCTTTGACTTCACATCCAGCCACCTTACCATTATACTCTAAAGCCTCAGGTCACTCCTTGCTCTCACAGCACAACAGATCTGCCCCCAGGTCACCCAAAGAGCAGTGGAAAAATGAATGGTGGGTGTGAGGAGGTGGTAGCACACTGACAACAAAGAATTGATCAGGAGAAGTGGCATAAAAGCTATTTCAGACAAAAGTATGACTGGAACTTTAAACCTGTGGTTTTCCATACTTTTGTTTTCTGAACTCATGTAACAATTATCCGTATATTGTGGTTCATGGCAAGCTATCATACAAATTGTAATTGCTATGGAAACCCAGAGGATGCTTCTACCCTCTTTGAGTTAGGGTGGTAAGGAAGGCTTTAAGGAGAAAATGGCATTGGAACTAGGGAGGATATGGAAACACAGAAAAGAGTAGATCATTTCAGGTAGGTAGAAAACATTGTGATTAAAACCATGAAGGTGGGAAAATACACCTCACTTTCTGGTGACAGGTAGCAAGAAAAGGAGTGTAGCTAGAGTACAAAGTATGAGAAAAACAGCAAGGAAAAAGGATGCTGGGTTGTGGAATGCCTTGGAGGCCAGGCTAAAGAATTTTGTCTTGATCTTATAGGCAAAGGGCAACCATTGAAGACTTCTGAGCAGTGGCATAACATAATCAAATTAATTACCTCTCATAGTATCCCATAGTCTTATACCCAACCCATTTGGGATTTGGTTGTGTTCTGTGTTTTCTCTTGAAGGTTTTCAAGGCTGTTGCTCTGCACTGTATACAAGGCCCAGAGCCAGGGGTGTAGATTGGAGAGGATTCTAGCTGGGCTGATGGGCATCATTAAAAATAGGAGAAGTTCTTAGCTGTTCAGGAGGCTATAGATCTGAGATCCTTCTGAAATGAAGGAAACCAACAAGATAACTTCCCTAAATTCTTTGTTCTAGTCCCAAGATGCTTCAACCCTCTAATGGAAAGTGTTTGTCAACACACAGAACAAGATCAACTCACTTTTCCTAAAGAAATACTGCTATACAGAGGAATTTCCTGTTTAAGTCTTTACCCTGCTTAGAGTTCCTTTTCTTTCCTATGGAACCTGTTGGTGGCCATAATGTAGCACAGGTCATAGAGCAGAGAAAAGAAAACACCCCCACTTCTTATATCATAGTTATAACTAGGGTGGGAGAGAACAGAACTTTTCCCCAGGGCTCTGATAGCAGTAGGTAGAAACTGTTGAACTTAGCACCTTCGTATCAAGAATGATTAGTCAAAACAGGAAGGCATGGATGCATCTTTCTCATCCTGAAGGCTTCACCCAGGATCAGGGGTGGAGAACCTGCAGCCTCCAGCCCACATGTGGCCTTCTAGGTCCTCAAGTGCAGCCTTTTGACTGAGTTCAAATTTTACAGAACAAATCCTTTTATTAAGGGGATTTGTTCTGTGAAGTTTGGATTCAGTCAAAGGACCACACTTGAGGACCTGGAGGGCCACATGTGGCCTGGAGGCTGCAGGTTCCCCACCTCTGACCCAGGTGATCTCTTCTCCAGCCCAGTGTGGCCCTAACCTGATCCTCTCCAGTCATGGCTCACTATCAATGGTCGTTTTGTGGCTCAAGGTCAGAGTCATTCCTACCATTATTCCCCAAGGTCCTCAGGCCTTGCCATCTGCCCTGTTACTTTACCTACCTAAATGCTAGCTGGCTTTCCCATCTGCCATTAACTGAATATGAATGAAAGCCCTCCTTTACATGTTGTCTTCACAATTAGGACATGAACTCATCACTAACAAGGACTTTTGATTTTCTATTTTTATCCACAGTACTTAGCACAAAGTGTTCACATGGTAAGAACTTAACAAATGCTTTTCAATTCCATTCCATTGGGCCTTATATCAAGGTGTCTTAAGTTTCTCCTTGAGAGTTCCTGTAACCTCAATTGAATTTGTCTTAAAAATTAATTTGATTTGAGGATGCTACTTGTTCGAGAATTGTTAGTACTGGCTGTGCCCCAAATTCATGCTCATTTCACTGGCTTCTCAACAATACCCCATTCTCTGGGGATCTTCCAGCTTTTGAGGCCCAGGGCAACTGCACTATGCAAACCATGAGGTTTGCCAAGCCAAGATCCTTGAGAGACTTTATTTCTAAGAATTTTGGTAGGATTTACCGTAGAGTAAATGCCTGTTGTTCTTTCCTCACTTTTGCTGGCAAAGTAAAATAAAGCTATCTCCTTGTTCTGCCAGGTCTTTTTAAAAGGACTGGCTCTCAGGACTAAGTTGAGAGCAAAGAAGGAAAAACTTCTGAGTAAAAATCAGAAGCAAATGGGTCTCAGATCCTAGGTAACCAGGAAGTAGTAGTTCCCAGGAAGCCTTGGACACTTGGGTGACTTTCTAAGCTTCTGAATTATTTTGTAAATAATAACAAATAATATGTAATAAATAATACAAAATGGATATAGGGTTTTGAGGTTTGTAAAATGATCTCATGTGACTCTCACAGGTCCTATTATTCTTATCTTTTGATGGATAATAATAATGATAATATTCTCATCTTATAATGAGTGATAATGAATAAAAATAATAGCTAAAATCTATATAACACTTTAAGATTTGCAAAGCCCTTTACATATATCATCTCATTTGATTTGATCCCAAAGGTTACAACACTCCCATGAGGTAAATTTTCTTATCTCCATTTCACAGATAAAGAAACTGGGGATGTAGAGGGCAAGTCACTTTATCCAGGATCACACAGCTAATTAGTATCTGAGACAAGATTTGAACTCAAAGTCTTTCTGATTCCAAATGTAACCCTTTCTGTACTATGGTATAGCCACTGTACCATGAGGTTTCTCTTTCCAAAACAAAAACAAAAACAAAAACAAAGTCTGATCTGTATAAGGTGCTTCATGCATTATCAAACTTAGTGAGCCTTGCCAACAACTTTGTGAAGTAGGTTATGTAGCTATTATTATCTCCATTTTATAGATGAAGAAATTGAGGCTGATATAACTTGCCTATGACCACACAGCCAGTGTTTGATGTGCAACTCAAACCCATGCTGCCTCTTGACAATGAGTAATTGGATATTTTCTTGATCTTTTGGCTTGAGAATACTGGGGGGGGTAGGTGAGGGAGGAGTTTTGTGCAGTCGGTAATACTTATTCCTCACTTTCCCTCTATAATAGTGTTTGATAACAGCTCACGTATATAGTGTTTTCTTCACAATAACCCTGTAAGGTAGGTGATGTATTACTGTGCCCATTTTACAGGTGAGGAAGGTGAGGCTTAGAGACTTGTCCAAGTTCACATAGTTTGTAAGTGAATGTACAAGGTTATGGGACTAAAACCTGGGGGACCTTAGAGATCATCTGGTCCCAAGCTCTTCATTTTTACAAATAGGAAAGTGAGAATCAGAGAAGTTGGTAGCAAGTATCAAAGTGAGGATTCTAACCCAAATAACATGTCTCCAAATCCTGTTCTCTTTCCGCTGTGCTGCAGGGTTCCTAGGTAGGAGGAGAATGACAGCATTTGTCAGTCTCACTGGGTCCTTTCTGCAAGGCTTACTGGGCCATTCAGAAGAAGCAACTCCGTGATGATAGATCCAACTGCCCCTCCCTAGAGTCCATGACGTGCCTGAAACTATTAAGACATCTAAAGGTGTATCAAAGACTGCAGAGGGTTGGGAAATACTGGCCTACATTTGGAGAATCTGTCAAAACTCAAAATAGCATATTACACAATATGCCATGGGCATTTCTGTTCTATCTCTGAGCCTAATGATGAACTGAGTCATCGGATCATAGATTTATCTGTTGAAATCACTGAACTCAACCCTCTCATTTTATAGATGAGGAAAATGAGACCCACAGAGTTTAAGTGATACATGGCTACTAAGTATCTGTGGCAAGACTCAATGTACTACACCACCCTGTAAGCTATTTTGTATATATATTTTTTCTCTCTCTCTCCCTTTCCCTCTCCCCTCACTCCTGCCTGTTTTCTCCCCCTTTCCTTTCCCTCCTCCTCTTTTTCTTTCTCTTGCTCTCCCTCTCCCTCCCTTCATTTATTCCCCTTTACCCTCTCCTTCCTCCATTTCCTTTTCCCTCCTCCATCCACCTCCTCTTCCCTATTTCCCCTTTTCTTCTTTCCTTCTCCTTCTCCCTCTCTCCTCTCTCCCTTCCTTTCTTGTCTTCTCCTCTCCCTTCTCTCTAGAATATATATGTGCATATACACACATATGCACGGTATCCCTCTTGGTTAGACTGCAAGTTCCTTGAAGGGGAGGGACTGTTTATTCTTTCTTTTGTATCCCCAGAACCTTGGACAGTGCCTAGTGCATAGCAGGTGCTGACTGATTGGTTTATTTGCCAGGTTCCAGAGTCCTTTCAGAAGAAAAGAATAGGAATTTGTATAGGAGATCCAGGAAGCCCAAGCTGGGGTAATCCACAGAATCTTGAAGAAGAATAGCCTGTGTTTAGATAGAACTTTGAGGTTTACAAAACACTTATAAATATTATCTGAATTTATCCTCACATCAATCTTTGGAGGTGGATGTTATAGTTACCCTCATATGACAGATGAGGAAACTGAGGCAAACAAACCAAGGTCTCACAGCTAGTAAGTATCTGAGGCTGTGTTTGAACTGAGATTTTGGTGACTTCTGGCCCAGTGCTCTGTGCCACTTGTCTGCTCTAAGGTAAGGTTGGAAGAGTTTGTGGTTTAACATTTAATCCAATTTCCTCATTTACAAATGAGAAAACCAAGGCCCAGCGAGGGAAAAGGATTTACTCAATCTCCCACAACTGGTTAATGGCAGTTCTGAGACTAGATCTTGACTCAAAGCTCTTTTCCTGGGGCAAGGGTGGGGCATAGATATAGCTCCTAGCAGTACATGAAACCATCTAGTAAGCTGCAAATTGGGTACATATAAGTGGCCTTGGGTGAGGGAAAAGTAACAGCTTGGGGGCAAATTATTTTCTACATAGGCTATAGTGAGAAAAAAAGAACAGAATTTCTCTGAAGCTGACACTGTCTCTTATCCACTTTATTGAGAAGGCATCTCTAGGAAGAATTCATGGTCAAAATGATTTTCTTGATGTCTCTGTCCTTTGACCCCACTCTCTTTACTCGAGTAAAACTAGTTAATTTTCAAACCTTCTGGATCTTGCTTAGTTTCGTGCTCTTCTCTTACTTCAATGTAAAACAGTGAAACCAAATGGCTACTTTTTCTACTTCTTGGTCTCAGGCTTGGAGTAGGTTTCAGTTACTCATTCATTCATTCATTTCCTGTTCATATATTCTTTCACTCATTCATTTATTCATCAATCAAACATCTATCAATGACTGTGAGAGATATTAAGGTGGAGGTGTGGTCCCTCCCCTCAAGGGACTTATAGTCCAGTAAAGGAAATCTGCAATCAAACATGGGTAAGTGGTATGAAAGACAAGAGAACATGTTCTGACTTTTCCTTTATCATCTAGAAAATCGGTTTTTGTGCCTGGGGCCAAAGCTTGCTCATTTTTAAGAAAATGTTTGTTCTCCATTTTCTTCCTTCTCCAAGAACCCCAGAAAGGTTAATATTCTTCTTTTAAGGCAAAACAGTCTTAGGCTGAATTTGGGTGGTTGGGAATCAGGAGATAAAGATTTCCAGTATCAGTTTACTAAGGAACAGGAAGTAATATTTCCAAGATCAAGCTATGCTTCACAGCTTGCAATGGGATTCTTCATCCAGATGGACCAAGATGGTTATGGTCCAAGTCATGTTCACTCCATGGCTTGCTCAAGCATGGATCAAGAGAATCCTGGAAAATCAACAGCCACAACTTGCCTTGTTCTGTACCCCTCTTATATATTTCAGTAAGTTGAGACTTGTGCTATGCCACTGTATTTTCTTTCCTAATTACTATAAAAGCCTCAAGCAATCAGATAGATAGGATGTACATGAAATCATTCCTTTAAGATTGACACTACTAGATCAGCAGATGAGAAATGATCAAGAGCTTTCACACTTAATGGTGGTAAACTTGTAAGTGAGGAAGTGGCAGTGGGTAGGGAATCAACAACTAACTGGGAGAGATTGCTTTAAAAGGGAGGTGAATTATAATGCCTAACAGGTGTATTTTTAAAAAATCTAATCATGGCAAAGAAAAATATTTGATGGATATTCTAATAAAAATCTTTTTTGGGTAATATGCTAGGGAGGCTGTAGTGCCCAGAAACAATGATCCCAGGGCAAGCTCTTATGATCTATTTTGCATTATATTTATTTGAGTATATTTCACTTCCTTCCCTCTAAGCCTAGATTGTCAGTCCTTCGAGGATAGAATCAATGACTTTGTTTTATGTTGGGCAAGTTGGTTAATTTCCCTGGTCCATGGTTTCCTCATCAATAAAAATGAAAAGGTTAGACTAAATGTCAAGCCCTACATCTATGGGCTTGATATCTATCCCCAAATATCTATATTTGTACCCCACTTCTTACCACTTAGCGCAGTTATTTATACACAGTAAGCACTTCAGAAATATTTATTGGATGTGTGTATGTGGGATGTGAGATCAGAGTCTCAATTTGGTTTAATTCAATAAACATTTATCAAGTGTTTAATATGTGGAAAGTGCCAGGATAGGCTCTATGTGAGATGCAAAGAAAAAAACCCCCAATACCCAGTTCTGCATTCAAGGGCTTTACAAACCAGCAGGAACTAAAAGCGTGTACACCAAGGATGGGGACCAGTGCGTAGGAAAAGTTCAGTGCACAGGGAGGAGGAATTTCTGGAGAGAGGCATCACTTTTGGCCAGGGAGAAAGGTATATCTCATGGAGGAGGTCATGTCGCCCACAATGGGCTAGGAAGAATAAGAAGGATTTTTAATAAGAATCACTCTGGACAACACCAGTGGGATTTAGGAGTTTCTCAGGGAGACCACTGAGGCATCTGATAGGAATGTTAACATTGGGTAGATTAGGGATTGGGAAAGCCCAGAGTCAATAACCCTGACCACTTCTTCTTGTGGTGCCCCAGTGTCTCCTTGGCCTGAGGTTAGGATCTGAAATGAAACCAGCCTTGGAAAATGGTTTCTCTTTTTATTAAACTACAGCTCAAACAATATAAGAACAAAATGATTAGGAACTACAAGCCCACACAGAATAACTTATAAAGTCAGTTAACCATTTAAAGAAAAATAAATAACAGTGATGTGATAGACTGCTCAGGAAAGTTGTCCTTAAACTGTTGGTTCAGAGCATTAGTCTTCAAGGATTTTCAGGGGGAAAAATGAGAGCTTAGATGTAAGATCCTGGGATCTGGAGTCAGTAGGGATTTATCTGCCCCACTGTTACTTTACAGATGAGGAACTTGAATCCAGAGTTAGACAGGTAGTAGGGAGTAGAGCTGAGATCTGAACTCAGGTCCTCTGGCTCTAAATGAATCCTGTGCTCTTTACATGATGCCATAATGCTCTTCATATACCTCTGACTAGTTGTCAAAAAACACATTTTCACACTGCACAAAACCAAAATGGCTGGAAGCCCTTTTTACATATATACACTCCAGTGCATACACATGCACACATATGCATAGAAACATACACATTCAGTGACCAGCTAGGTCTGAAAATAAGACCATTAGTTCAGGGCAGCTAACAAGTACAGTCTCTCTCTGTGGCCGAGCTTCCCATAAGTAATGTTGTTACACTCACCCAGCTGCTGGCAAGGAGTCAGAAGACAAAGACTATGGTATTGTGGATGAAGTGGTGGATTTAGTATTAGGAAGACCAGGGTTCAAATCCTACCAGAGATGCTTACTGTTTGATCCTGAGCAAGTCATTTAACCAATTCAGGCTTCAGTTTCTCCATCCAGTAATGGTATGGTAGCTAGAATTGATATAGCACTTTAAGGTTTACGATGAGCTTTTTATCTCATTTGAGCCTCACGACAACTCTGTGAGGTAGGTGTTATTCTTCTTCTTCTTCTCATTTTATAGATAGGGAAACCGAGGGTCAAGAGAGGTAAAGTGATTTGTCCAGTTAGTAAGTATCTGGTGGAGGATTTGAACTCAGGTCTTCCTAAATCCAAGTCAAATACTCTATCCGTAGTGACAGTTAGCTGCCCTATAAAATGAGGGGGTGGGACTAGATAAGTCTCTAAGGTATCTGCTAGCTCTTATTCCATGATCCTGTGATCCTATGAAGAGGGTTGCTCCCTCATCCCACCCTATAAGGACACAGTCACTATTCTTTGCTGTCCTGGTATATAGGAAGAGCAGAAAAGTGTTCTACCATGGCTTTTCCCTCAAGCTACTCAAATTTTCTTTTCTTCTCACAGGATCAAAGCTTCTTTTTCTTCCCTTTCCTCTTGCCATTGATGACAAGATAAGCAAAGCTTTCTCTCATATTCTTCTCCTCTCTTCTCCACTTTCTTCTTCTCTCTCCTGTTTCCTGTTCCACAGAATCTCTTCAGGAATTGTCTTGATACATAGATGGAGGGAAAGTCCCTTAGGTGGCATAAAGCTTCCCTGCCTAGAGATATCTTCCACACTATGCATGCAATACCCAGTTCACTCTTAAAGGGTTAAAATCCAAATCCACAATAAGCAATACCAACATTGGGAAATCAGGAGTCCTAAGGAAACACAGGGTGGGAATGAATAGAATCAGAAAGGTGTTGTCTAAGCTTATTTAGGGTATGTTTCAGTGGAGGGCTGGGGAGATCAGAAGACATTATGAAGTCACTCCATGGAGTAATGAGGGAAAGGGCTGGAAGGGTAGAAAGAAACTAAATACAAATTTGTGTTATTCATCATTTCAAAGAATCAGAATTGGAAGCTATATGGTCTAAGCCAGACTTGAATAGGAGTACCTTCTATGACATACCAAACCAGTAGTAAAACAGCCTCCAGTGAGAGACTTTCAGGAGTGGGGAAGAACCTGTCATCTCCCGAGGCAGCCCATTTCACTTGGGGACAGCCCTAATTATCAGTAAGATTTTCTTTTCACTGAATCAAAGTCTGTTTCTCTTCATCTTCAACTCATTGCCCCTAGGTCCTCCTTCTGGGGCCAGGTAGAACAAATCTAATTCCTCTTGCAATGATGGCCAATTTAAATAATACTTGAAGGCACTGATTATAGTTTCCATGTCTTTCCTGGTTAATCAGCATCCCACTTCCCATTTTCCTACAGTATGCTGTGCGCATAACCCTAAACCTAGCCAGAGAGGAAGGAATGAGTGAAGATCAGTATGGTCTTCAATAGCACCAAAATGATTTCTATTAGACCTGCACTAAAATCAGTTCCTTTTTCAGAGATGGGAACCACTGGGATAGAGGAGACTGCTTGAGCCTGTGTACTTATTCTGAAAATAGAACCCGTTCTGACCAAAGTATCAACTTCAGGTGCCCCAGGCACTGAACTAGCTCCACAGATCATGCATCCGTTCATCCATTCATTTGATAAGTATTCATCAAGCACCAAATAATTCAGTGCAACCAGTATAGTTCCAACACAAACTTTGTACTCACACGTACATTTTACCCAAGGACCTCAAAGCACCTCACAGAGCCATAGAGTCACAGAGTGGGACAGGATCTCATGTAATTGGATGCATACCTCAGAAGGAAGCCTCTTTTTTTTTTAACAGCATCTCCAACAAGTGAGAATTCAGCTTCTGTACGCTAAGCTCTTGGAATGGGGAACTCATCCCTCTGGCCCCTCCCCCAGGCTTCACATTCTACCCTGGGATAACTTTAGTTGTTAAGAAGTTTTTCATTGTAAGGCTGAGCTAAAGTTTGCCTCTCAGTAGCTTAATGGTTTTGCAGACATCCCATCAGGGACTGTCATTGAACCCCTATGAGGTAGTGACAAGGCAGGTAACAGCATTGTAATTTCTAAATGGAGATACTGAATCACAAAGAGAAGAAGTGACTTGACCAAGGTCACCCAGTGAGTTGCTCATGAACAGAACAGTTGCTTAATAAATACTTGCTGAATGAACTTAGATCCATTCCCTTGGAGGACCTTATCATACCCTTCTAAATAGACTGGCTCCACTGCTTTTTATACCAATGTGGGTTTCAAGTCCTCTCTGAAGTTCACAATGGGGTGGGACCTGGCATACAGTTTGCCCCAGTGGGCCATGCCCTGTGGTGGTTCAGGATCATTCTCAGAGGTGCTACTGTCACCAGAGTCGCTGGAACTCTGGAAGCAGATGTCACAGTAAGGCCGATGGCAGCGGCAGAATGGTTCATCAGAGCTGCTGGACTCAGAGTCTCCATAGTCACAAAGGGAAGGCAGGGCTGGCCAGCCCATACCACTCAGCTGCGGTCTCTCTAGCCGGAGGAGATTTGGTGGGTCACTAGAAAGGAGAGGGGCAACTTGATTTTCTACAGGAGCAGAGCAGGAAGACTGGTTTGGAAATCCATCTCTTACTCTTACTCTGGTTCTGGGATCCTCAGACTGGCTCTGCCTGTTCTCAGCCTGGGAACTCAGACTACCATGGGCTGGAGTGAGCAGGGAAGGTTTCCATGAAAGGAACTTTTGTCCTTCAGGATCCCCAGCCTGGAGCTCCTGGTTGAACCTGTTCTCCTTCCGAACCTTCAGCCTAGTCTGT
The DNA here is from genome assembly GCF_003287225.1 of Phascolarctos cinereus. Classification (NCBI taxonomy): domain Eukaryota; kingdom Metazoa; phylum Chordata; class Mammalia; order Diprotodontia; family Phascolarctidae; genus Phascolarctos; species Phascolarctos cinereus. The sequence goes on from NW_027556098.1 coordinate 111,721,934, forward strand.
GTCCTGGAGACTGTCTTGTTCATTAGGCACCATGTTTGTGAAGGCACAGATGCTGGGAAATGCATAGAGGCTCTCTGGGCTGCCCGTCTCCTTCTCACCATATATGGGCTAATGCCCATGTCATTAGAGGCAAACCTCTTTTGGGGACTGTGGGCAGCACTGTCCTCTTGGTGCACACTGGGGCTGAGGCAATGGGGACGACTGGGAGAACAAGAGGAGTAAGTTACTTTGCCCAGGCTCAGTTCTTGTAAGACCTCTTGAAGCATCTCACTGCTCACGTAATTAATCTTTGATGGCTGCTCTTGGGGCCTTTCTGAATTTCTGAGCTGCTTCTGTCTCTGAGGAATGCTGGCTTTGGGATCTGGTATAAGAGTGTGGCTTGGGGATGTCAGCCCCTGGTCTTCTGCTTTCAGACTGCCACTCTGGGAAGGCTGAGGCTTCTGGGTATTTTCTAAATGTAAATGGTTAGATGTGTCTTCTGAGTCAGAACTCTGCTCCTGGTGTTGTGGGGAAGAGTTTTGGGCCTTGACTTGATCCTTAAGGCTCTGTAAACTAGTAAAGAGGGCTGGAAAAACAGGGCAGGGCTCCCCACTAGAATCTGAGGGACTATTGAAGAGACCTTCAGCTGCCACACCCCCATGGACAAAGGCTTCACTGGGGCTAGCCCTGCCCTGAGCAAGGCCTGGAGTGGCAGCTCCATTAGGGTGATCATTGGTGCACTCGCCTGACATCAGTCTCATCAGTTTCTCCTTGGCATTGTTCACTTGCTCCTGTAGGCTTTCAATCACAGCATTTTTCTGTAAAAATCAAAGTCAAATCATCAATGAGAGGGGGAGAAAGGAGAGAGAGAGAGAGAGAGAGAGAGAGAGAGAGAGAGAGAGAGAGAGAGAGAGAGAGAGAGAGAATTGAGCATTCTCACAGTGCCTTTAATTCTGGGATTAATACCCTATCTTTCTTACAATTTGAGAGTTTACTGGTCTACATTCTCAGATCTGGAGGTGGAAGGGATCTTAGAGACTTGCCCAAAATCACACAGGTAGTAAACACCTACTGTTTACTGATTCCAGAGTGGACTTCTTTTTAAACTGAGCACTAAATTCCACCAGGTCAGGCCATATTTTTTTAATCTTTCTAAGTAACCTATAGAGAAACCTCTGGGAACTCCAAAAAATCAGTCCCCACAAGACAGTTCTTAGTCCATATTTATCTAGCTATAGACTTCTTCATTCTGGCAAAATTGGCCCACTTGATGGACTTCACTTAAAACCTTCCATTTCCTTTTTAAATTTTTCATCTTTTTCAATGAACAAAAATCAATTTTCTCTCCCTCCCTCCACTCCACCCCCTTCATATTTGGAAAAAGGAAAAAAAGAAAACCCTTGTAACAAATAGACATAGTCATGTAAAACAAATGCCCACATTGACCAAGTTCAAAAATATATGCCTCATTCTACATCCTGTGGCCAGCAGGGGTCAGGAGGTGGGTAGTCTGCTTTACCATTGGTACTCTGGAATCACTGATGGAATCATCTCTCTATACCTTTTCCCAATCTTCAGAATGCGCTCCTTCCTTACCTCTACCTCTTAGAATCCCTTCAAGGTTCAAAAGCCACATCCTACAACAAGCCTTTCTTGATTCCCTTAGTTTTAAGTCTTTCCCCCCGAAATTACTTTGCATGTATTTATCTTAGTGTATGTTATTCCCCTGTCCTCTCAGGATAAAGAAAAAGGAGGGAAATGACTCACACAAACAAGTTCATCCTGTGAATTAGTGGCATAAGATAAAAGCTACTTGAGGCCTGGGACTGTTTCATTTTTGTCTTTGTATTTGCAGTAAGTGTAAGTATAATACCTATAACATAGTAGGTACTTAGTAAATGCTTATTGAATTGAATTCTAAAAAAGGTTATGTGAATTTATTCTCATCTACTAAAATAATTATACTTAAAAACCCTATTCTTGTCACCTTTGAGATTTAAGTATCTTAAATTAAAAGTCTATAGAGGTTTTAGATTATATGAAGAATCTTTTTTACAAAATTATTTAAAAATCTGACCTCCAAATTTTTTAAATGATTTTTATTCTGCCTGAAAGCAATATGACTCTTTTTCTATGCCATATAGGAATCAATTTCCTATTTCCCTTTTCTGAGTCTCAGTTTCTTCCCCTTTATAGGGGAGACTTCTTAATGACTAGATGCTCCTAGTAGATGAGAGAATCTAGCTCTTAATACTATGATCACTAAGATGTTTTTTAGCTAACATTCTTTGGATCTACTCTTCTGGGTTACTTCTGCCCACCAGTCTAGGCTCATTCCAACGTTTAAAGCCCCAAATGGGGATGGGCAGAACCCAGAGATTGGTATTGTCCTATGGGGCATTATCAACAGGGCTTAATTATTGAGGAGAAGCAGAGGTAGAGCTGGCTTGTCACTGCTTCCTTCCTTCTTCTGAGAAGGTTGGCGTATCCCTCCTATTACCAGGCAATTTCTGGAATGCCTGCTGGGACAGGCTGGGTGAGTCACACTTTCTCAGAAGAAAGATTTGAGGAACATCCTCATGGAAATAGGTGGAGGGAGGAGCAAAGGATATGTCCCACTGAACAGCACAGAAATGCAAGGGAGATGATACATGTGGAAAGAAGGAAACCTCAGCTAGGGATGGTGCTTTCATAATCTCTGATCCAAATAGATATAACTTGAGGAAGGGGAGGGAGGACGTGCTCTCGGTGGGACAGGCTGAACCTAGTGAGGCCTCTGTGATGTCATCAGAAAAGGTTCCAATTTGGCCTCTGCTACTAATTCACAGTATGATGCTGTTTGGGCAAGTTGTTTTCCCTCTTTTAAAAAATAATTTAAAAATTAAAAGAAATCTGTTTTCTCCTTACCCGCATTCCATTGAAAATAAAAAGAAAAGCAAAATCCTTGTACAGTCACAAATATGCATAGTCAAACAAAACAAAACAAAAAGCTCTGTTCCTCAGTTTCCTCATCTGCAAAATGAGGAGATTGGAAAGTCTTACAGTTTAGCCACTAACTGACAAAAGCATTAATATTTTCCTTAACAGTGACCTGGTAAATGAAGAGCAAAGTTAGATATGTCAGTTGGGCAATGGTTGTGAATGTTGGCCACTAGCCAAGATGCTTCTTGGGAAGGGTTATAGAGCAGTAATTGCTAGACTTTATATAGCTAAGGTTTACAAAGTTACCTATATGTTATCTTACTGGATTCTCACGAGAACCTGTAAAGTCAGTGCTATTATCGATAATAAAGTTATAATTGAACAACATCAAATATCTTTCCCAGGGTCACATAGCTAGTAAATGTCCAGGGCAGGAGTTGATCTCCAGTCTTCCTAACTCAAGACTGGTGTTATCTACCTTCTACCACCTACATTTGATGATGGAGGTAAACCTGGGGAGGGTTGTTTGGGTTTTTTGTTTGGTTTTGGTTTTTGTTTTTGTTTTTTACCCAGTCATATTTATTGGAGCAACACAAAAGTTATGAGGTACATATTTTCTGAGAAAAATAGCTCACCCTCAGATGTTCTCATTTTTAAAAGTTTATAATACTACGTAATTGACATGTTTGCAATGACTTACTAAGACGTAGTGTAGATTTTTGCCACTTGACAGAAGGAGGCTCTTGAAAGATTCAGTAGTTCAAGCAGGTGAGTAGCATATTTCTTTTTTTCTTATTTTTCAAAAAAAAAATTAACAGCATTTTATTCTTTCTCTTCCCTCAGTTACATGTCACAAAAATTTTTAGCATTTATTTTTACAAGATTTTGAGTTCTGAATTTTTCTCCCACCTTCCCTGGGGAGGGTTATTTGGTTGGAAGTTATGTGAGGATGCTACCATACCCTCCATAAGACAAAGAGGCATCACATAAGGATAAAAATGTGGGCCACTGAGGTGCTATTGGCAATTATGTCGCATCTGCTTTGTGCACAGCATTATATAGACATGCTGCCTTCTTCCCTAGATTGTAAGCTCTTCAAAGGCAAGGACTATTTCACTTTTGTCTTTGTATCTCCCAGTGCCTACCATATAAGAGGGGTTTAATAATTGCTTATTAAGATACAGTAATAGGGGCAGCTAGGTGGTGCAGCAGATACAGCATAGGCCCTGGAGTCATGGGGACTTGAGTTCAAATCCAACCTCAGACACGTACCAGCTATGTGACCTTGGGCAAGTCACTTAACCCTGATTGACTCCAGAAAGAAAGCTTCAAAAAAAAAAAGATACAACAATAGTTCCTGAACAGATTTTACAGATCAGTAGGGAGAAGAAAACTGACCTTTCCTTTTCCTGTGTGCACTATTGTGATAATGAACCGTTAGACTTTGGGTCTGGCAATGACAAGGATTTATATTCATATATGACACAATACTTGTACCATGTGACCAGGGGTCATCCAACTATGGCTAGTGGGCCTGTTTTTTGTAAGACAGGGGCTAAGAATTTTTCTTTCACATTTTTAAGTAAAATTTTATCATATTTTAAAATACACAAACTGCTCTTACAATGGGCCACACAAAAACAGCCAGCAGGTGGGATTTGGCTCCCAGCTGTGGTTGTCAACCCATGTTTTAGAAGCAGAAAAACTAAAACTCTAAGGAAAGATATGGACATTCAAATCCTGGTTATGCCTCTTATCACCTTTGTGACCCTGGGCAAATCACTCCATTTCTCTGGGCCTCTTTTTTTTCCCTTATCTGTAAAAGAAAGAGTTTGGTGACAATCCCTACAATCCCTTACAATTCTAATCTAGGCCTTGTGAGTGGCTTGGATGTGAAAGGGATAAGCCAGGGGTGGGGAACCTATGGCTTGGAGGCCACATGTGGCCCTCTAGGTCCTCAAGTAAGGCTCTTTCACTGAATTAAAACTTCAGTTCTGTGAAGTTTGAATTGAGTCAAAGGGCTTCACTTGTGGTCTTGAGGCTGTAAAGTTTGGATTCAGTCAAAGTGCCACACTTGAGGGCCTATAGGGCCACATGTGGCTTCGAGGCTGCAGGTTCCCCACCCCTGGGATAAGCCATATGTAGAGCTTGCCTTTGGCCCATACCTAGTTTGCATGAATTGAGTTTAGGGGAATGAGGTGACTGGTTAGAACAGACAATAGCCAACTTGGGCCATAGTACTGGAATGGGGAGGTGGTAGGGGAAACTCATGCTTCTACTAGAAGCACCTCTGGCTGAGCTCCTCACTGTAAGAGAGAGGACATTCCAACCCCACTGAATAGACTCTCAAATCTGTTCTTCCTTCATCTCCAAGACAGCGCTTTTCATTTATAAGCACAAAGGCAGGATTTTTTTTTCCTCCTTCTTCCTGTTAGGGCTATTAGGGATCTGGATGATCCTGCTCTGTTTGTTCAGTTTCCTTATCAAAAAGAGATACTACAGTGAAGGTCCAGGTCACAGAGGAGCTGATGGTGTATCAGACAGAAGGAGCCCTACCTACTGAAGGCCCACGTTTCTTCCTTTCACCCCCTCAAGCAATAAGATCTTGGGTGTTGTCAGGTGAGTGAGGATGACTCAGGCTCAGTTAAGAGCAGTGTGGGTGAGTAATAGGATGTATTCAACTCAAGGTAACTGTTCTGTACAGTACCAGTCTTTCTTCTGCTTGGATGTCTAAGTAAAGGCAGCCCCACCCTCTCTACCAAAGCCCTCCCTTTCTTGAGTGGAAAGCAGACACTGAAGAAGATAGGCAGCATAGGCTAGTGGATAGGGCACTAGCCTTGGCAGAATTCAAATTCTACTTTAGATATTTATTAGCTATGGTAAGACTTGGCCAAGTCACTCAACCTTTCTCAGCCTCGATTTCCTCAACTGTAATACAGGGATACTAATAGCATCTAACTCACAAGGCTATTGTAAGGCTCAAATTAGACATTAGTAAAACCGTTTGCAAACCTTAAAGCTCTAGAAACACTGGCTTGTTGTTCAGTCATTTCAGCGGTATCCAACTCTTCATGACCCCATTTGGGGTTTTCTTGGCAAAGATACCGGAGTGGTTTGGCATTTCCTTCTCCAGCTCATTTGACAGATGAGGAAACTGAGGCAAACAGGGTTAAGTGACTTGTCCAGGGTCACCCAGCTAGGAAGTTTCTGAGGTTAGATCTGAACTCAGGAAGATGAGTCTTCCTGATTATAGGCCCAGCACTCTATCCCTGTGTCACCTAGCTGTCATACATGCTAGCTACTACTACTTAATCTCCCCATGCCTCAATTTTCTTTTCTATAAAATCAGAGAATTGGACTCAATGGCATCTCAGGTCCCTATCACTTTTAAATTTATGATGCTAAGTCCCTCTTATAAATTTAATAGTCTGGCCTTCAGGAGGAAATTTCAACTATACAATGTTGGTAAAAGGGTCTGGGGGTGACAGTCAGTTTACAAGGCTAGTGAATAGCTGGGTGGTTGATTCCCTTAAAAATTCTTCCCTTATCTCCTCCTCAAGCCACTTGGAATACAGGACAATAGTATAAACATGGAGCAGAAGATGATCTTCCCTTAACCCAAGCACCCCAAGGTGATTGATGGCTGATTTAATAATGTCAGACTAAACAATACATCTCTGTCACTAAGTAAAGAAAGTGGGGCTGTGCTATCACTATGACTCTATACTAATTAAAGGCACAAGGTCAGGAGCTGCCGTTTTGAGACCAAAATCTGACCTACTTTAGGCAGCTGCCTTTGGCTGAGCCTTATTCATCTCTGTTTTCTGCACATCCCTATAATTGGAAGGAAAATCTCTACAGGCCTGTCTCATAATGTAAAGTCAACCAGGAAAAGAGGAAATCCCCTTCTGGTTAGCCAGTGCCAGGAGAGAAAAAAAGGAATGAATGAGCTTCCTCTGCTGGTTACTGCAAGAGTACTTTCTGCCCTGGGAGCATTCTCACCATCAGGAAGTATGCAGACCCAGGGAGCCAACCCAAGAACCCCTGATTTCTTCTGCGTATGTAGGGAGCCCCGTGCTGGGGGAGTAGAGCCAAGGTCAACTGGGAAAGCTAGGAGTGAGAAGAGGGTGTGACTTTCAACTTTGTGATAGAGTCCTTGAAAGAGGCAGACAGCAGTTGGAGACAGCAAAATAACACATTCATGCAAAAGGTAGGGCAGCTAGGTGGCGCCATAGTGCATGGAGCGCCGTGCCTGGATTCAGGAAGACTCATCTTCCTGAGTTCAAATCTGGCCTCAGACACTTACTAGCTGTGTGCTTCTGGGCAAGTTCCTTAACCCTGTTTGCCTCAATTTCCTTATCTGTAAAAAGAACTGGAGAAGGAAATGGCAAACCACTCCAGTATCTTTGCCAACCCCCCCCAAAAGCAAAAGCCCAAACCCAACTGAAATAACTGAATAACAACAAAAACAATGAAAGGTAGTGTGGTGTAGTGGATAGAGCACTGGGCTTAGAATCAAGAAGACATGGATTCAAATCCCACCTCAGGTACTTCCTAGCTGTGTGACCCTGGGTAAGTCACATAACCTCTTGGTGCCTCACTTTCCTCATCTTTAAATTGAAGGGATTAGAGTTGATGTCCTCTGAGGTCCCTTCCAGTTCTAAATCTACAATCTTATACAGTCCTTTAAAATTGCCAAAATGTTGCCTCATATGTGTCTCCCAACATGCCCAAGAGGTAGGTACTGAAGCTATTTATTATACCAATTTTATAGATTAAGAAACTAGGACTCAAAGAATTTACGTGACTTGTCTAAGATCACCCAGCTGCACTGGAGGACATGAAGGCATGCAAAGCATTCGAGATCAACCTTGCCCTAGATTACATATGAGTCAGAGAACAGTCAGACTGATGTGAATATGCGTTAAGGGGAGAGAGAATTAAGGGCAATTATTTTTACCCAATGGGTTTACAAGTCAAGAAGGCTGGAATCTCTTATAGCCCCAAGAATTACGCAGGGACCAGAGGCTACCCCCTGGAAATGACTGCTGATTTCCCTAATCTGAGCCCATAGCGTGTCTCCCAGGGTTCTGGCAAATCCCCAAGGCACACAGGCTGTGGTTGGAAGGCACACCCCGCCGCCGCCGAGGCCCTGAAAACCTCACTGCAGACAAAAGGCTTACGCTGCATCGTCCTTTGTATCTCATCTGTGGTTCCCCTCCCCCTACCTAAACTAATGACATCTCTTTGGGCAGAAAAGATTCATTCACCTTGTGAGAAAGATGATATACCATGGCTGAAACACACACACACACACACACACACACACAAAAGGATGTCACAAATTACCACAGAGGTTAAAGACTAGGTCTGTTCAGCTGCCTGTGACATTTGCTGACTGAGAATGAAAAACATCTAGCTATTTTCCCCTCTTTTATGTGCTTACATATCATCTCCTTTTTTTTTTTAAAGATCCTGTTTGAAGTCTCCTCACTTAGTATCAAAGACCATCTTTCTGTCTTTGCCAGACTGAAAGACATCTGGCTTTGAAATAAAATCCTGAATGCTGAAGAAGAGCTGGAAAAGAGCAGATCTTTCTGACAGAAATGGTGCTGATTTGAGTGTAGGACGACATGAGAAAAGAGGGGAAGGGGATCTATGCAGCACTTCTTTGCCTTCCCTCTCTTTTAGGTTTGAAATCTGTATTTTCCAAGTAATCATCGTGCCAAGTTCTCAGAAAGGGAAAACTGATGCCCACTCTGGTGTCCTAACATGAAAACAAAGGACCATGTTAATTTCCTTTTCTATTTGTAATTGCTGCCTGGACCAGATTGGCATTAAGAGTGACATCAGAAAGACTTAGATGACCTCCAAGGTTCCTTCCAGATCTAAATCTATGATCCTAAAACATTAGAGCAGCAAGGTGACCCAGTGAATACTGCGTGGAGTCAGGAAGACTCATCTTCCTGAGTTCAAATATGGCTTCAGACACTTCCTAGCTGGACAAGTCACCTGACTCTGTTTGCCTCCTTTTCCTCATCTTTCAAATGAGTTAGAGAAGGAAATAGCAAACCACTCCAGTATCTCGGCCAAGAAAACTCTGGAATGTGGCTGAAAAAAAGACACAACAACAACAACATGATATTAGTGTAATAAAAGTTCCCCTCTGCACTTCTCTCTTCCCAGGAAGTATGATCAGTCTTCATTCCTAGAGACCACATGGAAACTGGGGAGGAGCCAGCTTCCTGGTATGTATGATTATTCCTGAAGGCCTTATAGTGGGAGAGGAGAGAGTTCCCTAATTGGCTGCTTGAGTTGAAACCCAGAACCTTTCAAATTCACAAGGCTCAATTCATGGACTTGTCCATACTGGGATAGCCATTTGCCTAAGATCAGGAAAGAGCAAATACAGGAGGGGCAAAGGCATCCAGCCCCACCCCCCCAGCATGCCTAGCTGAGTTCCTGGTCCATGTGGGGCATGGTGGTGGGGTCCCCATGAGATGAATCAAGGAAAGACCCAAGTTTCATAGTGCCATCTGGAGAGTAAAAGCTGAGAACACAGCCGGAAAGGGAAAAAAAAGACAGAGACAGGATAATCCCTTTAGTATGTCTACCGAGTCGTCAGCTCCTCTGACTCAGCAGCCTGTTACAGAATTCTTTGTCCTCTCCCATTGCAAGCCCCTCAAATGAGGAGTCATAAACAGCTGGAAGCTGCCCCCACCCTTATCCCAAAAGCTTCCATGGACCAGGCAGGCAACTGAGCATGCTTAAAGGGGGAGAGGGAGAGAGGAAGAAAAGAAGGGCTCCACTCTGCTATGATTATATTATTCTATGACTTTAACCATTGCACAAAAAAACCTAATCACATTGCTACTGGAGAAGCCAAAACATCCAATTACAAATAGCACAGACTCAAAAAAAAAAATGTGCTTATTCATGTACTCTACTAGAAATACAAAATATTATAATGAAAAAATTCAACTTTGAAAATTAATTCAAAATTTTTTTAAATTAAAACCACCAAACCCTTGTATTTAATTTAGCTAGTGTAAAAAGTCACAGTGAGTTCCCTTCCACCAGCCTCTGCTCCTTTCTAATGTACCTGATGCTGACCTCACTATGTTATGTAATTCTGATGCAGCCTGAGAAAAGTAACACTTGGACTCTTAAATAGATATCCAGGCTTGATTGGAGCATTGCCAATGTCTGGTCAGAAGGCAAAAGATTCTAGTGGGTTGCTTGGTCTCCTCCCTCATTCTGATCTAACATGACAGCAGAAGACCCTGTTCAGTTTTTCTTTCCCTCCTACCTGGATCCAAAGTAGCGTTATAAATGACATCAGTGAGACACCAACCAAGGAATGAAAGGTTAATCTTGTCACTACTCTTGATGAAGCTAGTGATTAAAAAAAACAAACCCATATCTCTTTGAGTCACTATAGGTCTGGTGTTGATTTCTTGTAGAAACCAAGGAAAAAGTAAGAATAATTAAGAAAAGGGAGACAGACAGCACAGCAGTGTAACAACTGATGCATCAGGAGAGAGAAGTGTTTGGGGTTGCCTTTTGTTCTGATTGAGCTGTCCAGTGGGTGTAGCCCACCTCAGTCAGGAGTTTTTTCATGGAGTTCTTCTCCCCTATTAGATGGTAGATCTGCTCCTCACTATATGGGGTATGGAAGCTTTTGCTGGGGCTGCTGAAGTATTTTGCCATATGGCCAACTGTTTGGTTTTCTTCATCAAATGGCTTCCACTGCTTCAGCTGTTGGGTAAAAAAAAACACAGACTATTTATTAAATTACACACTCAGAAACTAGTGCATGCGGATGTGTACACAGACACACATGCACTACATTCTCTCTTAAACAAACACAAATGCAATCATAGAAACAAAGCACATGGGCTCCCAGAAAACCGTTCTAGTTTTGAGACATTTGGTGTGTCACCACCCATTCAAAACCATGGCTCATGAGCCCACACTATTCTGCTTATTTTTACTAGGGCAATCAGAGGACGTATTACTTTACAGAGAAAGCCAACATGCCTTTTACTACTGGTAATTAAAATCACTATAACTAGGTATAAGTCCAAACGTATTTTCTTCCCTTCACAATTATTGAAAAGCTAATACTTGATAACTTTATATATATGTGTGTGTGTGTGTATACATACATACATACATACATACATATACGTACATATATATACATATATACATATATATATATATATATATATATAAAACTTTTTCAAAATATGGAATGCTTCACAAATTTTCATGTCATCCTTGTGAATGGTACTGGAGTTATGTACTCTATTGGAAATACAAAATATCATAATAAAATAATATGTGAAGGGGCTATGCAAACCTCTATATTATTCTAATTTTAGTGTATGTTCTGCCAAAAAGAGACATCTTTTTTTTTTCTAAAGTCCAGGAACAGGTGTGCATATACTAGTCCTAATTCAGTCATTCATCATGGTACGGAAATGACCTGGAGTTCCTGAAGAGTATGTCAGCAGAGTACAAATTCTAGCAGTTCCTACCACACTGGAAGAGTTTCAAGTAATAGTCTGGCAACAGGATGCGTGTCTGCTATCCCAGGACCAGGTCAGCTAAATTTGGAGAGGCTCATCACTAAAAATGGTTGGTTACTAGGTGACAGCAACTCACAACTCCTGTCTACTAAAGCATGAAGGGACTGCAATCTGGGTCAGTGGATGGATCACCCATACTAAATGATATCACAGGTCCCTTGAATTATTGAAGGAAGGATATATGTGAAGAACATCTGTTTCTCACCAAAATAACTGAAGATACCAGTCATTAGGGAAAGAAGGCAGAGGCCAAAAACCTTAACTTATGATGTTGGGTGAGTCATTTCTCATCAATTTCTTCATGTGCAAAATAAGGGGGTTGGATTATTTGGGTACTAAGGTTTGGGTTTTTTTTTTCACTCCAAACTGATGATCCTTCCTGTTAGCCACCCACCAAATCAGAATTGATGTATTATACCATTTACAATGCATTAAGTTGTTCCAGAACTGAAAGTATATTTCAAATATCAGAATATTTCCACTGCGAAATGACTCCTATTTGTATACAATTCAACTTATTTATTTCACATTTTACTAAGCAACAGCAGTGTACTTAGTACTTCTGAAAACATTCTCTGCCTGATGAATTTGGGCAGGGCTCGGGGACTACATTTTTGCCTTTCTTCATATCCCCAGTACATTGCTGGCACATAGTAGGTGCTTTATAAAAGCTTGTTGATCGACTGGCTGACTGACAGAGAGAAATCAACAACCAGTCTTTATGTTGGTCGACTACACTGGGAAATATCCCCAGAGAAGCAAATCTGAAGGAATAATCTGAAAAAATGGAAATCTAATTAGCACAATTCATCAATACATCAGCAAGCATGTATTAGGCGCTTTTAAATTCCTGGCATTGTGCCAGATGCTGAGATCTGAAGTAAAAAATGAATCAGGTCCTATCTTAAAGGAGCTGATGTTAATAAAGGAAAGCAATAGGCACACATAAAAGTGGGTAAATATACATGGTAATTACACAATTTTTTGTGGGGGACACTAGCAGCTGGGGGCATAAGAAAAGGTCTCATGTGGGAGGTGGCACTTGGAACTGAGCTTTGTTGGGAAGTAGGGATTATAAAAGGCAGAGGTGGGGGTGGTATTGCATAGGGGCATCTGCAGAAAGTCACATACCTAGGCTGGGACTTGAGGGGCACTGTTGCCACCTGGTGGATGCCCACTAAAGAAAATGTCAAGTGAGTCCATGAACACGGAAGAGCCACTTTTGCTGTCAGTCACGTTGGCCTACCCATGCCCCTTGTCCCTGAATGTTCCTAGAACTTACCCAGAAGACTGAGGCACCTGGGGTAGATAGGAATGATATGATAAGGGAGGTTAAAGGCTCTTAACCTCATTTGTGTTATCGACCCCTTTGATACTCTGGTGAAACCTATGGACCCCGTCTCAGAATAATGTTTTTAAATATGAAATAAAATCTAAAGGACTGCAAAAGAAACCAATTGTATTGAAATCCGGTTATTAAAATATTTTTTAAAAGTTCACAGACACCAAGTGGAGAACTCCTACTCTGGATGCCCTGCGGCAACCTCATTTAGTCTGCTCCTACATCCAAAATTTACCTGAGATAACATACATATCCAATGATGGAGAAATGATTGGTTGGGAGGAAGAGGATGGCTGCTACAGATAGAGAAATGAGTGTGTGGGGCAGGGATGAGGAACTGCCTGAAGACTTTCTGGCCAGATGTAGCCCCTGGCTAATTCCATTTGTAGACCTTATTGGAAAATGGTACTACTCTCAGATGTAACCTCAGGGTGCCCAAAGCTGGTAAGGGAAAGGCAGTTTGATATAGTGGATGCAACAATGGATTTGGAGTTATAATAGACTGTGATTCAAATCCTACCTCAGATATTTACTAGCTGTGTGTCCCTAGCTGGGTTAGTCACAACCTCTTTCAGCTTAGATTTCTATAAATTGGATATCATAATAGGACCTATATCCCAGGGCTGTTGTGAGGAACAAGAAAATTTGTAGGACACTTTTGTTATAGTTATTATTATCATCATCATCATCATCGTCATCATTAGAAAGACAAGGCAATCACAGCTTTGGTCCAACAGCCAACTATTGTTTAAACAGCTCTGGCAATCAATTTCACTTTTGAACAGCTCTAATTTGGGAATAGGGCAGCTAGGTGGCCCAGGGCATAGCTGATGGACCTGGAGACAGGAAGACATCTTCCTGAGTTCAAATCTGGCCTCAGATGCTCACTAGCTGTGTGACCCTAGGCAAGTCACTTAACCCTGTTTGCCTCAGTTTCCTCCTCTGTAAAAAAAGGAAATGGTAAACTAATCCAATATCTTTTCCAAGAAAACCCCAAATAGGATCATGAAGAGTCAGACACAGCTGAAAATGACTGAACAACAAGTTGGGAATGCTGCAGAAGGATGCTGCCCCATAATCACATACCAAAGACAGAGGCTTCTGGAAACTGTTCTTACCATTACAGAGCTGCTATCAGGGAGCAGAGCAAGAGAGTCAGGCAAGACCTCTGTGATTCTCTGGGGTGTCTGTGTACCTAGAGGACCTTCCTTGTGAGTCTGTGTTGGCATCACTTGTGATATGTATGGCCCTGGAGAATATCCTTACTGCAAGCTGCTAGAACTCTTAAGGAGCAGCACATATGCAAGAGATGGGCTGTGATTTTTTTCCAGGTCACAAGTTCATCGACAGGAGCATCCTTGACCACACCTTCTGAACCATTCTTTTTTTTTTTTTTGGTGAGGTAATATGGGTTAAGTGACTTGTAAGTGTCAAGTGTTTGAAGACAGATTTGAACTCAGGTCCTCCTGACTCCAAGGCTGGAGCTGTATCCACTGCACTACTAGCTGCCCCTTCTGAACCATTCTTTATCCTTTTAGGTCCATCTGTGCCCCAGATCATGGGACAATGATGTAATAATTACACGTACGTTAAAAGCAGTTACAGAATTAACTGTGTAAAAGGAGTAGCATCTTTCAATTTCCAAAGGATGTTTCTCATATCCTGTCTTAGACACTTATCAATTGTGTGACCCTGGACAGGTCACCTTACCTCTCTGGGTCTTGGTTTCCTTATCTATAAAAGGGTGTGGTAGAGCCAGCTAAAACTGACTCATGAGAACTGATGGTTAAATTTTCAGTGTGAATTTACACCTCAGAAACTGGCAAAAGCTTCCAATCAAGGCTTAATTTATTATTTTGCTAATTGTCTAGACTTAAGAAAGTGATGGAGAAAATGTTAATAATTCAGATTAAACTAAAGTGAGAGGTGGCTGTTGCATATTTACCAGCACACTGCTGGACTCAATGACCTTCTAAGGTCCCTTCCAGATTGAAATCTCTGACTGTATGACTCAAGTCTTGTGTGTGGGGGGGGGGGAGACAGGGACAATGGATGGACTTGTTCCTCTAAGTCTTAGTTATCCATTTCTTCAAAAGGGGGCAGGGATGACCAGAGTGTCCTGATAAATCCTGTGTTGGGCTCCCAGTAGCAGAATATCATTGATGAGGACTAAGAAACTGAAAGAGGTTTTCCCTTCACAATCTACAGAACCTCTATCTGACACACATCCCTTTTGAAATGCAAATATTCTTACAATTCTACCCTAGCCAGAGTCTTCTTAATAAACACCTCAATTCTTAGCTAATAGCTAGTTACTATTAATTACTTTATTACTGAAAGACAGATTTCATTGAGTTAGAACTAAAAGAGACTTTAGAGATCATCCAGTCCTGGAGCTCTCAACCTTCTGGGATTTCCATAACCCTTGGCTTTCAATAAACCTTCTGGTATGTTCTATTTGATATGAAAGGAAATAAATTATAGGACTTACTAGATATATACATACATAAGAAATGACGTTAGGATACTCATTAATTTCAACAGGACAATATAGTTATTTACCAAATATTCTATACTCCTTGATATACCTATGGGGGATACATATATTCTGGAGTTGTGAAATTTTTAGTGTTAGCATTTATGCCTTGGAAATCAGCAAACTACAGATTGAGACTTGGTTTATTATTTTGTTGATTTAAGAAAGTGAAGGAGAAAATATTAATAATGCAGATTAAACTTAAAAGTGTGTCATGGATACATTTTTTTCCCCCCAAGAAAGTCAATTGTTAAATATTTATCAGCATACTCCCTGTCTATATCCAAGGTTGGGAGCCCCTGTTCTAATTTAAATCCTTCGCCTGAGGATAAAAAACCTAGGGCTTCCAGAGCTAAGGTGCTTTGCCCAAGGTCAGAGGCTGCTCTTCATGTCTAGGATGCACTCTCTTTTTACTTCTGCATGCTAAGATTTCTCTCTTCCTACAAAGAACAGCTGGCAGCCCCTCCTACATATTGCCTTTCCCAATTTCCTCCAGTTGTTAGCAGTGCTGTACTTCTGGAATTACATTGGATTTATTTATTTGCGTATGTATTGTATCTCTCTCTCCCCCTCCTCCTCCCCCCTCCCAGCCTCAATCCTTAGTACAATATATACTCCTTGAGCGCAAAGGCAACATATTTTAATTTCTGTCTTTGGGTTTTACTTCTGTATTCGTAGTGCCTTGAATATAGTTCAGGAAATGAATTTTTGTTGAATTGTTGAGTTCATTTCATTCTGAATATAATGGGTTCTCTGACTTCATAGTCAGTGCTCTTTCCCCTTGACTATGCCTACCAAAAAGGCATTTGAAGGCAAAAATGGTAAAGAGATTAAGAACTTAAGCGAATTTAGCATTCTTTGTTTTTCACTGAATATACTCAGTCCAACAGAAAGAATCTCTGAAACTCAGACCTTCAGTTATTACAGCTCTACTCTCCAGAAAACAAGCTTAGAATGATGAAGTTAAGCTACTTAGGGGAAACTAGACAGTTTTCAGTTACTCACATCTTTGCTTCATTTCTCTTTAGTTAAATATGAGTACCATACCTCAAACTCAGGGTGGCTAGGTAATGCATTGGAGAGAGTGCTGGGCTTGGAGTCAGGAAGACTCATCTTCCTGGGTTCAAATCTGGCCTCAAACACTGACTAGCTGTGTGATCCTGGGCAAGTCACTTAACCCTGTTTGCCTCAGTTTTCTCAACTTTAAAAAGATCTGGAGAAGGAAACAGCAAACCACTCCAGTATCTTTGCCAAGAAAACTCCAAATGGGTTCAAGAAGAGTCAGACATGACTTAAGTGAACTGGGAGTGTGTGTGCCTTGAGGAAAGGAGATCCCAGGATGAAGGAAAGGAGTACTGATAAAGAAGACGGGGAGGATGCTACCAGAATCATAGCGATGCAGATACATCTTATACAACAGCCAGATAATTTCACTGGGGCTTTGCAAATAACTGCAACAAGTGGAAGCTGACTGCTTGACCACGGCCACTTTTGCCAGGGCATTAGGTACTCTCTAGAAAGGGACCAGGAAGTTGATACGTCCCGGATTGAACAACCCAAGAATCTGGTGGAGAGAACATCTGGCGAGAGTCGTATGAAGGCAGGAAAGAGGTTGGTTAAGGCTTGGAGGACAAATGTAACTGTGGTGCCCAAGATGTTGGGGTTCTTGCCCTTTCTCCCCTCATATTGTCTCTAAGAGGAATGTAGTTATTCACAGGTGTCACACTAGGGTAATGGCCATGCAGCTCCAAAGCCTGTACATAGCATGTACCAGAACTGCACCAAAAGTGAATAATGATGGAGCTGTGGTCAGACCCATAATCACTTTATCTGAATTGCATTGACTGAGCATATCTTCCAGCTTCCCCATCCCTAGAAAAGGGTGCCCAGTGGTAAGCATCAAGAGGTGCCAAAGACAAAGATCTTTTACTCTGTCAACCTTAGTGGATGTGTAGTAAATAGTGTACCAGTTCAAGTCTCTCCTAGGACACCTGGACTGAGGATTAGCATGTAGGTGGCAAAGGCCTGGAGTCAGGAAGACCCAAGTTCATATCCAGCCTCAGACACTTGCTAGCCTGGTGACCCTGGGCAAATCACTTCACCTCTGCTCGCATTCAGTTTCTTTGTCTGTAAAATGGGGATACTAATAGCACTTGCCTTATAAGGTTGTTGTGAGGATCGAATGAGAAGGAAATTGTAAAAGACTTAGTACAGTTTGCGGCAGAACTATATAAATGTTAGTTATTATGATTATTATTGGCGTGGTTCACAAGAACATGTGCTGAATTTAGGGTCAGAGGATCTGGATTCTAATCCTTGCTCTTCCATATATATTACCTCTCCAGCCCTCAGTTCCTTCATCTATACCATGAAGAGATTAGATCAGATAACCTCCGAGGTCCCTTCCAGCTCTGAATCTATGAGCCTACGATCATTGCAGGGGAAGAAGCATGGCAAAAGTGTAGAGGTCTGCCCTTGGAATTAGGAAGACTATGTTCCAAACCAGCAGTGCCCCCGGGCAACTAAAGCAATACATTATTGAGAGTTGTTACTTTTCATTCGTGGAAGCAGTTTCTATACTGGAACTAGCCCACATTGATTAAGTCGCAAATCCAGACCATCTACTACTAACCACATCAGCAGAAATTGGGGCCATGGAGAAATGGGACAGAAGACGTGCATATTTCAATAGAAAAGGGAGGAGAGGCAAGAAAGCCCTAAGCTTTAGAGCATGAAGCTCTGTTCACAAGAGTAGGATTAGGGTGCTGCAGGTTGAGGCTGGGACAAATTAGATGCTTCCAAATAGGAAAATCACAAGTAAAATTCCAGTCTCTACTCTTCTGGTACTTACAAGCTTAGTGTCATGAAAAAGGTGACAGAATTTTTTTCAATATCAATTCAATAAATACTTATGAAGCACCTACACACCAGGCACTGTGCTAAGGATACAAATAAGAAAAAGAAAACTGCCCTCAAGGGGCTTATGATCTAACAGGGAAGACAACACAGAAAAGAAAGGTTGAAAGGTGAGAGAAAGAAGAAGGTGCCTGTCTAGGGGCATGATGGTAGTGGATTCAAATCCAGAGAATACAGCTGGTGGGAAACAGCTGGTCTCTGAGTCCTTTTCAATGGAAAAGGAGGACTTTTTTGCCCCACACTCCAATCAAAGAGGCAGAAAATATTGATGTTGATACAATCCCTAGGATAATGAGTTTCCTAGTGATGAGCTTTTTCTGGGAGTATGAAGACAATATAGTCAAATCCAAGGAATACAGCTGGTAGGAAATAGTAGAAAAGAGAGAGAGAGAGAGAGAGAGAGAGAGAGAGAGAGAGAGAGAGAGAGAGAGAGAGAGAGACAAAGAAGAGGGGATTAAAGAACTCTAAAGTAAATATACCAGTATTCAAATACCCGTTTCTATGCTGTTCAACTGTGGCTGTGGATTTTTCCTTCTCTGGACCTTTGATTTAATCAGAATACAGTTTTCTCCACAATAGAAGATCAGGGGGCAGCCAGGTGGCACAGTGGATAGAGCACCAGTCCTGGAGTCAAGAGGACCTGAGTTCAAATCTGGCCTTAGACGCGACCCTGGACAAGTCACTTAACCCCATTGCCTAGCTTAATTAATTAATTAATTAAAAAGTAATATTTGAAGAGAAGATCAGCAGCCTGTCCACAACTCTATGGTCTTAAAGAGTTGCCTGGTACACTCAGGGGTTAAGTGACTTGTCCAGGTGTCCTAGGAGAGACTTGAACTGGTACACTATTTACTACACATCCACTAAGGTTGACAGAGTAAAAGATCTTTGTCTTTGGCACCTCTTGATGCTTACCACTGGGCACCCTTTTCTAGGGATGGGGAAGCTGGAAGATATGCTCAGTCAATGCAATTCAGATAAAGTGATTATGGGTCTGACCACAGCTCCATCATTATTCACTTTTGGTGCAGTTCTGGTACATGCTATGTACAGGCTTTGGAGCTGCATGGCCATTACCCTAGTGTGACACCTGTGAATAACTACATTCCTCTTAGAGACAATATGAGGGGAGAAAGGGCAAGAACCCCAACATCTTGGGCACCACAGTTACATTTGTCCTCCAAGCCTTAACCAACCTCTTTCCTGCCTTCATACGACTCTCGCCAGATGTTCTCTCCACCAGATTCTTGGGTTGTTCAATCCGGGACGTATCAACTTCCTGGTCCCTTTCTAGAGAGTACCTAATGCCCTGGCAAAAGTGGCCGTGGTCAAGCAGTCAGCTTCCACTTGTTGCAGTTATTTGCAAAGCCCCAGTGAAATTATCTGGCTGTTGTATAAGATGTATCTGCATCGCTATGATTCTGGTAGCATCCTCCCCGTCTTCTTTATCAGTACTCCAGCTATTTTCATAGTTGGAAGGAAAGTGAGTGAGAATCAGCCTGAATGCAAAATTAGCCTTGGAGTCAGGTAGCCTTGGATTCAAATCCCCTCTCCGACATGTCCTGGTTCTGTGACCTGGGCGGGTCATTCACCTCTCAGTGCTGCCAAGAACTTCTCTAAGATTATAAGCTATGGAGGAACTATCAAGCTCTTTTGCTGGAGGAAGTGCACTCATCAGGGCATCCCCATATTAGTGAAGCAGAATTTAGACCATCCCCACCCCCGAAAGAAGGGTGTCTGGTATTCAGCAATACAGCTGGCTTGCTATCGGTCCGTTGACCTTAGAGGGATTAGAATCCAAGGCAACCTGACTCCAAGGCTAATTTTGCATTCAGGCTGATTCTCACTCACTTTCCTTCCAACTATGAAAATAGCTGGACCTGGAAGGCAACAAAGAAACATAAGACCGACGACTGAGTACAACCATCACTAGTTCTTGCTGACTCATCACCCTCCTGCATACTCACTTGTGGAATGAAGATGAAGCAGTTGATTGTTGTTGTGCAAACAAAGATGCCTCCAGCTGTGAGTCCAAAGACAAGATTGGGCCAGTCATGGAAAAATCTGGTGACCAAGAAGAGAAGCCCAGCAACCAGCACTACGAGATTGGCTCCGACCATGATCGTCAAAGACTGATTCACTGGTGGAGAGCTAACATGGTCTGTCAGCCCAGCCAGGTAGGCACCATAGAGCAGGACTACACCCTGGGGTCAAAAATGAGAAACAAGAAATGTCTTTTAGGCGAAGAATCTGAAAACATTAGTAAGGAATAGAAAGTAACAGAATCAGACCTTTCACTTCCTTAATTACTGCCTGTGGATACTGGGGAAGATTCTGTGTTACAGTTAGTCTAATTTGGATGCAAACACTCAGATGGGTAAGGAGAATAGTCACTAGCAGTATACTATTTTTTTTTAAAGAGGTCATCTTATTTTTAGGGATACTTTTAAAAACATCACCTTGATTTACAAATATATCTGTTTCCCCTGATCCCTAGAAAGCCATCCTTTATAATAACAAAGTAAGTCAACAAAACCAACCAATACGTGGGTCAAGTGTTAACATCATATGCTATGTTTCACCTCCGTAGTCCCCCGCTTCTTCCAAGAAGGGAAGAAGATGTATTTTCTAAATGTCCAGAGCCAGACTTGGCTTTTTTGCAGTGTTCAGCTTCAGGATTTTTTCTTGGTTTTCCTGTTTCGGTTACTGTTGCTGTTTCTGTGTACATGGTTGCGCTCTTTGCATATATTGTTTTCCTGGCTCGGTTTGCTTCCTTCTGAACAGTTCAGCCTGCCACTTTTCATAGCTGCTGTTCTTACTTGATCATCAACTCCTTGAAGGCAGGATTTGTATCTTATTTATCTCTGTACTTCCATTAGCATTACACATGGTAGGCTTGAATGAATGAACATTATGGTTGAAGGTGGATTAAAAGAACATTGGTGGAACTATATTTTGGGGGTCTCTAGTTTCCATCTGCAAACCAAAGGAATTGGATGAGAATATTTCCTTAGAAGTGACCTTACTTAGTTCCTCTACCTTTAATACCCTATTGTCCGTAATCTAATTTAGTGTCCAAGGTCACTGAATATTCAGGCATTTGATAAATATGGTCTGTGCATACCTGATTAGTCAAGCATATTTGGAATCCCAGCCAAACAGGCCTATTTTCTGCTCCACACACACAGCCTTCTATCTTCTGTCTTCGTGCTTTGGCACAGTCCATCCCACACCTGGAATACCCTCCTTCATCCCCTCTATCTCTTAGAATTTCCAGCTCTGTTCAAAGTTCAACTCAATTGCTACCTCCTATGTGAGGTTTTCCCTCCACTCTCTAAGACAAAAATAATTACATTATATTTATTTTATATTTACTTATGTGTAACACATTGTTTCCTCTGGCAGAATATGAACTCCTAGATGGTAGGGATCGTCATTCTTGTCTCTGTATCCCTAGTGCCTGGCACGCAGTAGGCATTTAATAAATGCTTCTTGATTGATCACTCAAGGGCCAGCCACATGTCTACTTTTTCTTTTTTTTCCTTGGAGGCAATTGGGGTTAAGTAACTTGCCCAGGGTCACACAGCCAGTAAGTGTCTGAGGCTGGATTTGAACTCAGGTTCTCCTGACTCCAGGGCTGGTACTTTATCCACTGCACCACCTAGCTGCCTCTACTTTTTCCATTAGCCAAGGGTATACGGTAATATGTATAAAAAAGTTTTGAACTGCAGTATTGTTGCTGCTGTTTACAATGTATGGTGTTATCCTTTGTACTTATTGTCCTTATATTTACTTTGCATATGTGTATATATGTCCTTGTTGTCTCCCCATTAGAATGTAAGCACTTTTTGAATGGGGATTATTTCTTTATTATATTTGCATCTCTTAATAAACACTTATTAACATTTAAGTGGAACAGTGGATAGAGCTCCAAGTCTGGACTCAGACTTGAGTTCAAATCCAGCCTCAGATGCGTACTGACTGTGTGACTTTGGGCAAGTCACTTAACCTGACTGCCTCAGTTCCTCATCTAGAGAAGGAAATGGCAAACTACTCCAGTATCTTTGCTGAGAAAACCCCAAATGAGACACAACTGAATAACACAAAATGTTTTTTGACTTATTGAGTCTTATTACATTACTGTTGTAGACAGAGACCTGAGTTCAATCCCTACCTCTGACAAATAATAGCTTTAGAATCCTGGGCAAGTTACTTAGCGATTCATTGTGCAGACTCTAAGTAAATGCCAGTCTCCATTGGTGGAGGAAGTTCCGTGACTGGGAGCTCCCTATACCAATGAAATGATAGGCCTGGACAAAACAATTATTTCGTTACTATAAGCTTCCGCTGAAGTCCTGCTATGAGGTCTGGGACTTTCCAAGATTATACCAGACAAAGGCAAGATATGACAGGTCTTGGCAAGCTGGGAAAGTTTGAGTATGGTTCTGACCATAGGCTATGTATCTCTTGTCTGAGGACCAGCCCAGCAAGGTCAGAGAGGCTCATTCCTATGGCTGACCACAAGGAAATGAGTCTTTCAGCTATAGTAACTCTCCAAAACAATGTATTAAGTTTTAGAAGAGCAGTGATATATATATTGGTGAAGAAAGTCTCTACATCGACAAAATCACAGATCCTGGAAGTAAGGAAGTATGTTATTATACGCACAGACAGAGTAGGTGGTGAGATTTTGAGAGAAACTGTGAAATTCTCACTCTTTCCAAAAATCCCTTCCCTAACAGTCTGCCATTGGGCACGAAATTCCAAAATTAGAAATTCATTCATTTGAATAGAGATGTTGTTACCCCCAGGAGTCCTCTAGTTAAAACAAGAACTATGCTTTACATTTATATGAGTACTTTACTCACATCACACTTTATCCTCATAAAACACTGTTGTGAAGTATTTTTATTTCCATTTTACGGATGATGAAAGGGAGGCTTCAAGAGGTAAAGGACTTGCCCACAGTCACATTGCTAGGCAGTAGAGCTGGGATTCAAACTCAGGTCTTTTGAAAAATATATAAATACATTTTATTTATTTCAATCAACAAAAATCAACCTCTCTCCCTCCCACTTCACCCCTTGTTGAGAATAAAAGAAGAGTAAAATCCTTATTACAAATATGTATAGTTAAAACAAATTTCCACACTGCTCAGGTAAAAAAAATCTCATTTTACACTCTGAAACTCAGGTCATTTGATCCCAAGTCTCATGATCTTTCCACCACACCAAGCTATCTCTCTGATGATTGATAACAGTTGAAAGTCTTGCATCTCACAAGAGATTTGCATTTTTAATTAATTTTTTCAATTAACAAAGATTTTTTTCTTTCTTCTCTTTCTTATTGAGAAAGTACAAAGGAAAAATAAAACCCTTGTAACAAATATACATAACCAAGAAAAATGAGTTCCCACATTGGTCATGTCCAAAAATATGTCCCATTCTGCATATTGAATATGTCATCTCTCTGTCAGCCAGTGAACAGAATTCTTCATTATTGGCACTTTGGAACCATGGTTGGTAATTGCATTGATAAGGGTTCTTAAGTCTTTCAAAGTTGTTTGTGGTTTGTTTGTTTTTTTTTAATGAGGCAACAGGGTTAAGTGACTTGCTCAGGGTCACACTGCTAGTGAGTGGTATGTATCTGAGGCTGGATTTGAACTCAGGTCCTCCTGACTCCAGGGCCAGAGCTCTATCCACTGCACCCCCTGGCTACCCCTCAAAGTTGTTTGTTTTTACAGTGACTTGACTTGAATCCAGGTCTGACATGTGCATTTTAATATGTGCCTTTAGTAGAGAATGGTTTGTAATCTCAAGGAGTGGGTCTAATTTCAAATGACAGAGGGGAAAAGACAGCATTATGAGAGACTAGTAGAGTTAACATCTGGGGAGCACCTGGGGCCTTAAAATCTCCTTCTGATTATACTGAGTATATGGTTCTCTACCTGCTGGGTAAGTCACATTGTCAGTTTTCTCATTTTTAAAATGGGGATATTATTGCACATTATATCAAGGAGTTGTTACAAGGAAAACACTTTGTACACCTTGAAGCATTATTATTATATTTTTTAAAATGTTTGTAAAGTACTTTATACCTATTATCTTACTTGGTACCCACAACAACCCTCTGCTATAGGTAGCTACCACAGGTATTGATTTCTCTGTTTCATTTTTATTTCATTGAAACTTATTTTATTATGAATTTGACAACTATAGATGAGATGAATATTCCCCTGTAAAAAAGCTGATCAGAAAAAGAGGATTTCACATATAGCTGTCAGTTGGCACCAGGTATAGCTTGATTCTCCTTTCACATATACAACAAATTCAATATACCCTCTTCAAAGCTGTCCTGTTTGTCTGCATTTCCTCCTGACCAGCCTTCTGTGTATTTTGAAAATACCTCAATGATTCTCTTTTTCTTACTTTTCTTCCCCTTCCTATACCCTTCTTTCTTTCTCCCCTTCTCTCTCACTCTGACACCCACCAAATGAAAGAAAGAAAAATAAAACCTTCATATAAAATATTCATAGTCAAGCAAACAAATCCCAACTTTGACTGTCTGAAAATGTCTCATTTTGCATCTTGAGTTCATCACCTCACTGTCAGGAGGTGGGTAGCACGTTTTATCTCTGCTTTTCTTGAGTCTGAAATTTCATTTATTAGCGTTCTTAATCTATGTTCTTAACCTATTTTCCTTTAAGATATTGTTCTAATTATTTGAATTATTTTCCTGGTTCTGTTCACTTCCTTCTGCATCAGTTCATAAAAGTTTCCCAAGTTTGTTAGAAACTGTTTCATCATTTCTTATTGCACAATAATAATTCACAACATCCATATGTCATAACTTGTTAAGCCACTCCCCAGTAGATAGGCACCACCTTATTTTCTAATTTTTTGCTACTATGAAAAGAGTTACTATAAATATTTTTGTACCTATGGGTCCTTTTCCTCTTTCTTTGATCTCTTTGGGGTATACACCTAGCAATGGTATTTATGGGTATGTGCACATACTTATGGGGTAGTTAATATTATACTTATGGTCATTTCTTCTACATAGAGAACTGGGAAGTGCTTTCAGTTTTAAAGTTTTGAGCCTTAAAGTGAAGGTAAAGTCACGGAAAGGGCACCAATTTGTCTTCATCTGAGTCGAAGAGGGAGGATACAGAAGGGAAATGGTGAGTATTAGAGAAATATTGGTGAGTTAAGTAAAATATCTCACAGTGTCTGTTAGTGGAAAAGTAAAACCAGTGTTGGTCAGTCAGTGCAAGAGGTAATCAAATAGGCAGAGAAAAGTCATCAGAACCAGAATGGACATTTACACAATGATTTACTACAATGTAAAAAATATATATAGTATTGAGAGACAACAGAATTCCATTTGATGCAATGACCAGTCTTGACTTCCAGAGGACTGTTGGTGAAATATACCTCTTTCCTCTTGGAAGACCAGTGTCAGCCTATAAGTCTGGAATGATTATGATCAGATATTGCCAATGCATTTGTTTGCTTTGCTTGATGATATCTCTTTGTTGAACATTGAAGGTTCAAGGAGAGGGTGTTATTGGAAAGTTAGAGTTACATTAAAAGCATCAATAAAAACTTTATATAAAAAAATAACCAAAAGCCTATGAGAAATGGTGGCTGAAGCACAGAAGACCATCGGCTTAGATTCAGAAGGGTCTTTAGAGGTCATGTAGCCCAACCTCTTCTTTTACACATGAGGAGATTGAGGCCCTGAGAGACCCAAGATCACACAGGCAGAAAGTGGGAAAGCTGGAACTTGAACTCAGGCCCCATTGACTCCAATGCACTTTTCAATGTGATGTACTTTTCCATTAGGAAAGTTTAGAACTGGAAGCTGAAATAGTTTGTAACTAGGTGTTGCAGTAGATAGAGCGCCATGCCTGGAATCAGAAAGACTCATCTTCCTGAGTTCAAATCTAAAACTCAGATACTTACTAGCTGTGTGATCCTGAGCAAGTCACTTAATCCTGTTTGCCTCAGTTTCCTCATCTGTTAAATGAACTGGAGAAGAAAATGGGAAACCACTCACAGTATCTTTGCCAAGAAAACCCTAAATGGGGTCACAAGAGTTGGACATGTTTGAAAAATGATTGAACAACAAGAATTTAAAAAGTGATACTGATGGGAAAATGTAGTAGAAATACAGTAAAAAATTGTCAGAGGTAGGGTCTGAATCCAGGTCCTCCTGCCTGAGTCAAACACTCTATTAACTAAGCCATATTGCTTCTATTTTTTTCCTTGTAATAATAATAGCTGGGTAGCTAGGTGGCGCAGTGAATAGAGCTCTGGCCTTGGAGTCAGAAGGACATGAGTTCAAATCCAGCCTCAGACACTTCACACTTACTAGCTGTGTGACCGTGGGCAAGTCACTTAACCCCAATTGCCTCACTAAAAAGGAAAAAAAAGAGCTGACATTTATGGCTACACAGCACCTCTCATTACAAAGCATCGTCACGTGTGCTTCTTATAACAATCCTATAAGACGGATAGGAAAGGGATATATAGGAAGGAAGGAAACAAACAAGCATTTATAAAGTGCCTACTATGTGCCAGGCACTGCACTGAGTGCTTTGCAAATGTTATCTCATTTGATCCACAATGGGAGGTTGGTTGTTGTTGAGTCACTTTTGGTCGAGTCTGACTCTTTGTAACCCATTTGGGGTTTTCTGGGCAAAGATACTAGAGTGATTTGCCATTTCCTTCTCCAGTTCTTTTTACAGATGAGGAAACTGAGGCAAACAGTGTTAAGGGACTTGCCCAGGATCATACAGCTAGTAAGTGTCTCAGGCCAGATTTGAACCCAGGAAGATGAGTTTTCCCGACTCCAGACCCAGCACTCTATCCACTGTGCCACCTAGCTGTCCCTACTCTGGGAGTCATGTGCTGTTATTTTCCCCTTGTTATAATTGTGTAAAATGAGGCAGAGGTCAAGTGACTTGCCCAGTGTCACACAGTTGGTATGTGTCTGAGACCATCTTAGAACTTAGTTCTTCCTGACTCTAGGGTCAGTGAGTGTTGTATCTTCTACTCCACCAAGCTGCCTCAGAAAGGTAAAGTTTAGTAAAGTAAAAAAAAAAAACACCAGGATTTGAACCCAATTCCTCTGATTCCAAATCCAGTGACTCAAAATATGGGAACAACAGCACACATGGACTTGATGAGGATTATTCTTGTTTTTTCTAATACCATGTAACAATGTCAATATATAGTAATATGTATAGTATTTGACTATTGCCTTTCAACCAATGATTTTTAAAAGTTATTTCCTACATTTGGTGATATAGGTTAATGTTATTTAAGAAATACTATGGAACAAGATGCTTTGGAGAAGAGTTGATATGACCTTGGACAAATCATTTCTCTTTGAAAAATGGATGTAAGGATTAATGAGGTGAGGGCTGCAAGAAACGTGGAGCTCCTCCAAAGCCTTGTAACAGCAGCATTTTACTAATGCGCAAGCCTCCAAGCCATCACCCTTGGGTAAGGGATCACAGTAAAACCTAAACTGTTGTTGGGTGTTTAAAAAGAGTAATCCTGGTCAGGGACATGTATGCTGATGCTCCCATATTGTGAACTTAGTGACTCATCCATAAAATGGCAATGACATCAATTGATTTGGAATCAGAGAAGCTGGCTTCCAGTTCTGGCTCTGCTACTTTATTACCCAGGTGATCTTGGGCAAGTCACACTACCTCTGTCTCGGGAGCTTGGTTGCCCGATTTGTAAAGTGTGAGTGCCCCAGATATTTGCTAATAAAACATTTAACCTCAATTTTTGTCAACTTCACACACTAGGTGTTCCCCACACTGATGAAATCACATATACTTTGCATATTTATATATTTGCATATGGAAATAGTGGCACTATCAGAAGAAACAACTTTATTCCTTGGCCTTTAAAATTGCCTCAGAGGTTCCTTCCAGCTTTGAGTCTATGATTCTGTGAACGCTTGTCCTGCCTCCCCTACAGAGTCGTTGTAAGAATCAGATGTGTTAACACTTTGTAATGAGACATGTGTAAATATCAGTTATTATTTTTATTGTTAATTATCATTTAGAAATAATAGAGACATTATGGGATAACAAATTGAATGCTGGATTTAGAATCAGAAAGACATGGATTCAAATCTTGCCCCAGATATTTGCTAATAAAACATTTAACTTCTCTGAGCCTTGAGTAGCTCCCTTGGATATGTCTACTAAGGTGGTGACTGGTTTCAATTTTTGTGGACTTCACTCACTAGGTGTTCCCCACACTGATGAAATCACATATGCTTTGCACATTCATATATTTGCATATGGAAATAGTGGCACTATCAGAAGAAACAACTTTATTCCTTGGCCTTTAAAATGCTGGTTTTATGCTTTAAGGATATATAAAGATATAGATTTCTATCTAGATACATATATATATACACACAGACAACAAAAATAAATTTAAACACACATACATATGTCTGCATACATACAAGCACAGACAGACACACGCATGCACACTGTTAAACTAAGAGCTCCAAATTTTAGTGATTTCCTCAGGAAAAGTAATAGGCATTAACTAGGATGAATGTCTTACTCAAAAATAAATTTCACTTTTCTAGGACAGAATAGCCCCACAGAGTGAGCTGGGATATTTAACTTGAAACGCACAGAACACTGCCTGAAATGATTCGTAGTGTCTGACAGCTGTTCTGTATTCCACAGAGTAATAGTTACCAACCTTATATCCCAAAATGAGAGCAATCCAGAGATCAGAGTAAAGGGAGGCACAGAAGTAGGTCTTGGTCACGGAACAGGTGATGTCTCTCTCTGTCATCTGAGAGAGACAGAAAGAGTCAATGCTCCTAATCCTCGAACAACATTTGACACATGGCAAACACTTAATACATGCTTTTTTTTCATTCTTTCATTTATTCACCCTCATGTCCCTTCACTTCCAATATCTTGGAGGCCAGTTTCATGAAAAGCAGGAAAAAAATATAGAGGCAAGATTCAGGAGGGCTGCTGTAGTAATGGGTATGAAGAAAACAATTGGCTTACATTTTGTTTGTCTTGAAGTCTTCCTGGTAGTACTCTTTCTCTTCCTTCCTTTCTTTCCACTTAGTTCCTTTGCACTATAAGACTTTCTTGTGGCTAATGTTACTGCCCAGGGGATTCTGGCAGAAGAATTGCTTTTACCCAACCCAGTTTAGAGAAGAGGTTTCCCAGGGAATCTGGTTCCTTACCCTCACTGTAAAATGGAGAATCTGAAGGCACTGGATGGGATCAGATAATACCCATGTCACAAGCAGGATAATGTCAACCATCACCAGCACTGCTACCAGCCCAAGCAGCTGTAGGTCTTTAATAATCTGCAACATATTAAACCCAAGGTCCTTATAGATTATATGTATATACCATGAGGCAGTTCTGCACAAGCCTTTGTATAAGCATCTCCTTGGGAGAAGCTTCCCATATGGCAAATAATGCTGAAAATAGATGCAAAATGTTCACTGTAGTTTTTTGGTGGCATCATCAAATGTCCCTCTTCTCTCACTGGCTCTATAATCAGAGTCACCTAGCTTCTCTGCCTCATTTCCACATCTGTCAGATGCGAAGAGGGTTAGACCTGATGGTCTCTGAGGTCCTTTCCAGCTCTAAATCTGTAATCCTATGCCATTTTAAAAAAATAAAACAAATGTATATTGGGATTGGGCCCATGCTCTCCATCCAAATGGGATAAGGCTGGGAGGTCTAACCAGAAATCACTGAAAAATATGCCTAGGCATAAAACCCTGCATGAGGAACCACTCAATCTCCTAACTATGGGTGTGTTCAGAATACCACTATGACAATCCTCTCTCGCATTTGTGCCAAGCACAGAGCAGCAGACAGGAACATAGATTCTGAACTGGAAAGGACTTTGAAGGGTGGTTAGTTCAAGTCTTTCATTTCACGATTGAGGAAACAGGATCATTAAAGTGACATGACTCATCCAAGGTCAAATACGGAGGGATTGGAAGAGTCTAGATTGGAACCCAAGTCATCTACCTCCAACATTCTCTCCATTGGACCACACTGTCCCCCTCCTCCACAGTAGTCCTAGGGTTTAGATAGCAAATGCATCAGGGATTATTGCTAGTGAGTCATGGAACCCACCACTAACAGCCCTCTGGAACAAAGCCACCCAGCCCATAGCTTCACAGTGACCAGCATGTTGCCTCTGGAAAGTCCTGTTTATTTTGGTAATAGGCCAGGTGCCATGATCTAATTAATATGAAGACTTCTCCATCTTCTTCTCATCCACAGAGACTAAAAAGAAATTTCCTCTGCAACAAAGCGGAATGAATTCAGTAGTGACTCACCACTCTCTTGTCTGGGACCCGCTGGGTAAAAACCTTGTACAATCTCCAGCTCTTCCCCAATATTGGGCCAAACATTAGGGAACTCCCAACACATAGTAGGGACAGTCTGACCTGTAACAAGAAGGGGGAAGGGAGGGAAAGAAGTGAGTCAGAAGAGCTTTCTTATTTATTATAATTTACAAGCTCCATAGGTACCAAAAGTCCAATACACAAACAAAATAAAGAATAAAGTCTTAAGTAAAACTTTAAATTGAAAACTACATGTATACACAGTTTAATGAAATAATTTTCTTAATTGTGGCTGCATTCTTTTTTGGCTGATTTTTTACCCATATACTTAAACACATTTGTTGTTCCTTTTTAAAAAAAATATATAATCACAACAACCATCTAATTCTGCTTTCTTCACCCAAGCATCATTTATTATAATTCTTTTTTTCCTTTGTATTTTCATCCAGCCACATGAACAAATCCAGTCACGAACAACTAACTATTGCTTGTTAGAAGCCCATTATAATTTTGGGTAATCTTAATGGTTTGGAGAGATATTGCATAGTTCAGCTTTGGAGCTGGAGATACCTGGGTTCACAATCTGCCTCTGGCATGAGTTAGCTGTGTGAACATGGGTACTTAACCTCTCAGTACTCCCAGGCAGTGATCTAAGACTGAAAGTTACAGGGGAGTTACTGATCCACAGTTCGCAAAGGGAGTTTCTAAGCCTGGAGTTCTTTATATTGAGGAAAGCAAAAGCCTATAGTTGGAGATAGGAGCACAATGGATAGGAAGCACTGGGAAGACCTAAGTTCAAATATAGTTTCAGACACCTATTAGCTATGTGCTAGGCAAATCATTTAACTTCTGTTTATTGTAAAATGGGGATAATAATAGCACCTACCTCCCAAGGTTATTGTGAGGAACTGAAGTGATTATTAAATGTTTATTTCCTTCCCCCCTCCTTCCCTCCCTCCTTTCCCTCCCCCTCCTTGTTCCCTCTCCCTTCCTTCTTTCCCTCTTTTTCTTCCTTTCTTCCTTCCTTCTTTTCCTTCCATCTTCCCTTTCTTTCCTTCCCTCCCTGTCTCTTCCCTTCCTTCCTTTCTCCCTCCCTCTTTTCCTCCCTTCCTTCTTTTTCTTCCATCCTTTCTTCTTTCTTCCCTCAACCTGCAATATGCTTCCTTGATTGATTGATTAGAACTTCCAACTCACTGCTCTTGCTGAGGCCAAGAAGAATATATACAATCCTGTTTCCAAGTGACAGCACATTAAATAATTGAAGAATGTTATCATGTCCTTGCTATGTCTTTTCTTCACCAGACTAAATATCATTAGTTCCCTCAACTAAGAAAATGTTGGGAGTCAGGAGATTTCATTAATATTAATTAATAATAAGATTACTTGAATCTTTCAAGTATATGGGATCTCAGTGGTATGGGTACTCCCTCTATCAATAAATGCAACATCTAATTCCTTATAGTTTCATGAATTACTGTGTCTGGGGAAAAAAAAATTGGTGATCTGGTTGCCAATACCCTGAGGGTGGGAGGTAATCTCCAAAATGAGTTAGGCTGGTCCTGAGAGGAGATGTACTGTAAGTCACTGGTGCCTGTATTTGCAGCCTTTACAACTTGAGAGTGCCTGCCAGAATTTTGGGGCTGCTGGCAGAGGCTTTAAGAGTTCAGGGTCACCTCCACCTCCAAATGAGTAGTAGGCAGAGCCTTAATTAGTAATTCCAATACTTGGGACAAATTCATTTGGTGGATAGCACCCTTTGAGGAGTGGGGTGAAGCAGAGGATTGGTACAGTAAATAGAATGCTATACTTAAGAGTCAGGAAGGTCTGAGTTTGAATTCTTATTAGCTGTATGATCCTGGGAAATTCAATTAATCTTTCTCGGCCTCAGTTTCATTTTTTTAAATGAGAGAGTTGGACTCAATGGCCAACTCTGAGGTCCCTTCCAGTCTCCCCTATGAAAGGATTAAAATATAACTATTCCTGTGTCATTCAGATAGACTGAAGAAAGGGGTCTTGGAAACTGAGGAGGTCTAGAATGGAGAGACCAAGATATTTAAAGGGGGTGGGAGACTGGTGGTGAAACAGACTATGAGCCAGGTACGTTCTGAACTTACTAGGGAGGAAGGAAATTGACCTACTAGTCCATAGATGACAGCAATAAGGTTCTGGACAGGAGAGACAGAAAATTTAGAGGAGTGATGGTGGTGGAGGGAGGGTCTGAAAGTCGAAAAAGCATGCCAGTTCCTCCCCTAAGCCTTTTATATGGGGGGTGATGGTGGGAGGTATGACAGAAAGAGAAGCTAGTCTCGGAAAGGGTGACAACAAATATTGGTGTCTTCTGGGGGAAGCTAGGGTTTACTGGCAAGGAATATAAGAAGAAAAGACATAGGAGGAAGCGGAGCTTGTACACAATGTAGGAAATGTCCCCAGGGCACAGTAGAAAAGAAGGGCAGAAGAGGATAGGGAATGGAAAAGCCTAGGGCTGAACTTACTGTTGGGTCAGGTGGGGAGGGTGGTTTTAGAGGAACTGATCCTGCACTGATTCCAGGTATCTCACAAGGCACAGATCCCCAGGATAGAAAGTGGGTTAAAGTTGGATCCAAAGAGAAGGGCAATGAGAACTATAGCCTCTGGGCAATTGGCAGCCTAGGGTTGGGAGCTGGTGCTGGAGGAAGGAACGGGTGAATCAGGTTTGCTGCACTCTGAGGGCTGCTAGGAAACATGCCCCTCAGGTAGGAGATGCACCCTCTTAGATGTTGGTACTTAGAGCAGAAGCTTGGCCACTTACAGGAGACCTGACTTTGGCAGTAAGATACCAGTAGAGGAAGCAGCAACAACAACAACAACAACAACAACGAGGATGACAATAACAGCTAACGTTAAAGGAGAGCTTTAAGGATTACAAAGTGCTTTGTAATTATTATCCTACTTTATCCTTATAATCACTCTGGAAGATAGGTACTGTTATTATCCCAATTTTAAATCTGAGTCAGACAGAGGATTAAAGACTTGCCCGGGGTCATGCAATTAGTGAGCATCTAAGGCTGGATTTGAATTCAGATCTTCTTGACTCCAGGTCCAGCACTCTATCCACTGCACTACCTAGCAGTTTCTAAATCAAATAAAACAACAGCAAATAAAGCATTAAATTCTAAATTTAGTATCTATAAGTCACAGAACAATACAGTAGAGAGAACACGATCTGGCATTAAAGGGTGTGAAGCTTAGCTCTGCCACTTAGAGTTCCCGTGATCTGATCTTGGGCAAGCAAATTCAGTTTTCTGTTTGGGCTTGTTTCCTCATCTATAAAATGAGAGGATTGTCCTACATGACCTCTCCTGTCCCTTCCAGCCCTAAAAATATGATACTGTAAAAACATTAACATTCAAATAATTTATAAATGCACATATATAAACTTTGAAATAATAATAACTAAACAGCTATTTTTTTTCCCATTCCCTCTTCTCATCGCTCTTCACTTCATTGCTGGGGTTATTTTTCCCCCTAACAGTTACACCAAATGTCTATGTTGCTTCAGTTTGGCTTTCTTTGCTCTGTATCATTTTGTAAAAATCTTTCTATATTTAATGGTATCCTTCATATTTGCCATTTTTTGTAACCTAATAACATTTTGTGACATGAATGTACAAACATTTGTTCAGCTATTCCCTAATCATTGGCTTATTCCCCTTTTGGGGGCTATCGAAAATAAAGCAGCAATGAGTATTTTCGTATGGATAGAGTCTCTCTTTTTTTAACACTATCCTTAGTATTTAGTTCTGTTAATGAGATCATTAAGTCAAAAGGTTTGATCTAGTCTATAACTCTTACTCCATTGTCAGGTTGCTCTAGGAAAAGATTACATTAATTTATGGAGTGATGTTAGGCTTGTTTCCCCGCAGCCCCAGCGACTCTGAATTTTTGTCATTTGAAACTCTCTTTGCCAATAATATAGTTAGAAGGAGGCATTTTGAGGTAGTTTTATATTTTTCCAATTACCAGGGATTTTGAACAATTTTTCAAGTGATTATTAGCAATTTGGAATTATTCAATTAAAATTATTGATTACATCTTTTGTTAATCCACTGGGGAATGGTTAATAGCCATAAAAATTTATAAAATGTCCTTAGAGTTTGTTGAATACATGTATATTCATATGTATCTATTTGTTCAGTCATTTTTCAGTTGTATCCAGCTCTTTGTGACTCCATTTGGGGTTTTCTTAGCAAAGATATTAGAGCAGTTTGCCATTTCCTTCTCCAAAACATGCATTCACATATGCATGTGTGCACACACATATACAATATGCACTCACATGTCTATCAGCATTATTTACCATAAACATTTTTCCTCCAATCAGATTCTTTTATCTTTTGATCTGTTGTTGGCCAGGATGCCAGTGGAAGTTGGGAGACTTGAGCTGACCTTTGTAAAAAGACAATGGAGAAAGCAGTGGTGCCCTGGCCTCTTGGGTAGTAGCTTCAATAGAATGAGCCTGGCAGCATCAGCATAATGGGAAAATAGTAGGTCCTGGCATGAATAGCACTGGGAGGCCCGAGACAGTGACATTCACAATGCCACCCAAACAACTCCAGTAGTACCTGCAGCAAGACAATGGAAAGGATAGTCTAATTCTAGTCAGCAAGATGGCAGTCTTGGCTCCAGGTAGCTGCAGGTGGGTCTTGGCCAATCAGAGTGGCATCTAGCATGTGGGCAGAAAGCAGCCACAGGGTGAATGGGCAGACCCCAGTCAGCTACATGTGTTGGAAACAGCACAATTCTATCCTGATGGATGGACAGGCCAGCAGCAATGGGAAGCCCATGCTGGCCTTTTGTTGCCGTTTCAATGGGGTCCCCAGCTTTGCTTCAGGGATGAGGGGATGGGAAAAAGCTGCTGAGTCGTAAAACTGCCATCTGTGACCCTGGCTGCCTAAGTTATTGGATGTTGTTATTAAAGGAATTATTTATCTGGGCCCTTAGGCTCTGAGGGATCCATTGCACAAGACATGAAATCACAATTGGGACATGGCCATATTGCTTTTTTTAAATGTAAAATTCCTTTATTTTCATGTAATCAAATCTATTTTTGTATAATTCCATTAGTTTGATATCTTAAAAATATCTTCTCAATGTACATATCATTCCTTTCTCTTACAATCTTTAAAAAAAATTTTTTTTTTATCACTGATCTGATTAGAATTTACTGTAACAGATAGTATGACATATACATTTGGGTTTTCCTTGTACTGACATCTAATTTTCTTCTAATTTTTTTTTTGACAAAGATCTCTATTTCCAAAGTTTTTTATTTGGGGAGGGGTTATCAAATAAGAATCTCTAATATACATTTTATTCTGATTCTGCTCACATTATCTTTTAAAATTTTTTTCCCAGTACCATATAGTTTCAATATTTACTACTTTATACTATTTTTTGAAACCTGACAGGTCAAATTTGATTTCATTATTTTTTGTCTCCTAGTTACCCTAAACATTCTTGTTCTTTTGTTCTCCATACCCATTTTTTAAATTCTATTTTAGAAAATATTGGTATTCGTATTGGCCTTGAATTAAATCTATAAATTTATTTTGGAAATATAAATTTTTAATCATATTAGCTCAGCCTGTCCATGTGCAGGGGCTATTCTTTCAACTGCTCTGTTCTTCCTTCACTTTTGTTAAAATAAATAGAAATATGTCTTCATAAAGCTATATTTGTGAACTTGATAGGTTGATGTACATGTCTTTGATAAATTTTGCCCTTCTTCAAATGATGTTATTTTGCATCATTTTCCCTGATTTAAAAAATCATATATGAAAATTTATGTGCTTTTTGTGGGCTTATCTTATTCACTGGGAGATAATGCATCATATTGGCTAGAAAGCCATAAGAAAACCAGGGTTCAGATTCTGCCTCTGATACATACTGACTGCCTGACTATGAGGAATTCACTTAGCTTCTCAGTGCCTATCTAAAACTATAAGTTGTAGAATTGTTTTGGATCTAGATTGGTAGAGCAATTTTCCCCACAGATCATTTCCTATCCTAAAAAAATCATAGGTCCAGACCTAAACAAAACAAAATAATATAACAACAAAAAGAAACCTTAACTTCTACCTTACTAAAGTAATTTATTATCATTAATTACCAATTAAAGTGATTAAATTGAGTTACTTGGATTTTCCAAGCAACTAATTATGCCATCTGTGAATAAGGATATTTGAAACTCCTTATTATAAATTCTTATCCCCTCAACTTCTTTTTCGTGACTGATCATCCTGGCTAACATGTTTATGTCAGATAGGAGAGATAAAAGAGACAATCCTTCTTCATACCCATTTTTAGAGACAATGTCTTTCATATTTCTCCATCACATATAATGCTGGCTCTTGGTTTTGGGGGATTTTTTGGTTTTTGTTTTTTAGCATATACTACTTCTAAAGGAAAAGTCCCTCTAGTTCTACACTTTTCTGAACATAAATAGATGCTGCATTTGATTGAAGACCCTTTCTATATCTATTTATAATGGGGATTTGGTACATTCCCAGAATGCCTCAGATGGCAATTCCATGTGGAGAATGCTAGAGCTGCCTCTTGGAGAATCGTGATGTGAATGGGAAGAGTTTTGGAGAGACAGACTGTGGAGATTCATAGACATTCTCTAACTAGTTCCAGTTGGCTAACTGCGTGCTGAAGAGGAGGTGCTTTTATTGGCTTCGGAGACATTCAAAAAAGCCTGTTAACTTCAACTACTGTTTCTTAGCCTCATTTACTTCTCAGGGATGTTAGAGACTTCTTTGCTTGGGGTATCTGGTGAAGAGAGTGGAGTCTCTGATCTTGGGAGTTTCACAAGCTTGGGAATTTGAGCCAGAGGAATCCAAAAGGCTGAAGCCAGGTTTCTTAGCCAGCACAGCATTCATGCCTCAGGTATCAAGGAATGATCTTCAGGTGGAACTTCAGGTGAGCACCCAGAGGAAGCTGAGTTGAGGACTCATCAGGCAGAGATGCTGCCTTTGTATGTGAACTTGGTGGAACCACCTTCATCCCATAAGAGACTGAGGTGATGTAGGGGAGTGTATGCCCTGAAGGTGTTGGGGGGAAAGTCAGTATATTTGTTTTGGATAAATCTTTGAGTTAAATATCCCTTTGCACAAAGATAAAGGAATGGCATTGGGGTATTCTGCACTGGCCCCCTGACAATGGAGGTAACACAGCTGGTGGGGACTAAGGCAGATTGTAATAGAGAAGAGATACTTTAAACTCCTAAGGTTATGTGAGAACCCTGAGGGGGAGATGTAGCAACCTGTTCCTGAGAGAATGGGGCCAGAGCACACAAGCTATATGTTGAAATCAGATAATTTTGATGATTTTTATTGTTGACAGGATTTTTTATACTCATTGTTTTTCCAACATTCAATCATCCTTGCATTCCTAGTATAAAGCTTTCTTGGTTGTAATAAAAATGTTTTTGTCACATTGCTCTATTAGACTTGCCAATATTTTATTTAATATTTTTGTACACAAAACATTAATGAAATTAGCTTGTAGTTTTCATTTTATGCCTTATATTTGGTAAGTTTAGGGATCAAAACCTCATCTCTCTTTTTTTTTTAACTTCACAGAAAGGGTTGAATAGACTTTCTCTATATTTAGAAGTATTATATGTAATATAAAGATTACTTAGGATCATAAGATATAGAGCTAGAAGGAATCTTGGGGATTTTCTAGCCCAATCCTCTCATTTTACAGATAAGGATGAGGATACTCTAAAGACCAGTTAAGTGATTTGTTCAAGGTCACACAGATAGTAAGTAGCAGAGCCAGGACTCAGGTTTTAGAACTCCAAATTCAGTGATCTTTCCACTATACCTCACTTTCTCCAAAGGTTCTGAAAAAATTTCCTAATGGATTTTTCTAGTCTCAGTACCTTTTTACATGGTACCTCTTTAATGACTGATTTTTTTTCCTTTCGAGACTGTACTATTTAGGTTTTATATATAAGTACATGTATGTATGTATGTATGTATATAATACACATATGTCCTATTTTATAATTTTTGCACTTTATATTTTGTAGGTATTCATCAATTTCTTTTAAATCATTCAATTTGATAGACTGAGATTGTTATTCTTAATTTCTTTTAAATTTATCTTCCTTTTATTATTTCTAATTTTGTTCATTTGAGTTTTTATTTTCTTTTTGATTAAGTTTTCTAATTGTCAACATTCTTGGTCTGGTAACAACAAACCTAAAAGTGCTAATAATCACAGTTTTTAGACTGTCTCTAAACTTTAGCTTAGCTGTTGGTATTCTAACTATAAGATCCTCATTTAATGACCAGTGAGTTGATGTACTTTTGGAGGATTTGAAACCATTACATCAGTCTTAGTATTCTCATTATAACTGAAACCAGAAGACAGAAATAAGTTACAGCAAATTGAAAGATGGTACCAGGTTACCCTTGGAGAGGTCAATAAAGGAATTAACAGCATTACATTTATCATATATATCCAAAGTCAACATTTCATGGGGTATTTCGTTCTGTCATATTACAGCACTGATGATAAGTATTGGCAAAGTTCTGTACTCATAATAAGTACTGGCAAAATTATCAATATGAAAATAATAGCAAATTATGGAACAACATTTGTCACAGAGGGTAAAGAGGTAGAGGAATTAACTCTACAAAGAACTAAAAAAAGATCCTCCAAATTAAATCAACATATTCTTCAATACTTTGTGACTTCAATGCAAAAGTGGGAATAGGCAAGGAAAAAAAGTTAGAAAACAGGGTTCAGGAGGAAGGAATGAGAGAAACCAAAGATTTAGCCTACATAGAAACTTTATGTTTGCCAACGCATCATGAATACTTTGAGAAATAAATTGAGCACCAAGTAGCATCACAAAGATGAAGGTGATTATGTATTAACAGAAAGGAAATGACTCATTACTAATGTGGGAATCATTCCTGAATCATTCCTGAATTCTATATATAGTCACACATGTACATCTTAGAGCAAAGATCACCATTAGTACAAACCTAGAAGAAAAAAATAAAATGGTAAAGAAACATAGTATGCAATTAAAACCACCCCAGCCTGACCTATTTAAATAAATTATAGATGTTGAAAATGGGAAATAGGTGGAGAACTGATGTCAAGACTGATTGTGATCATTTCAAGGAGAAGATTGTCAATATTATTCAATTCTATAACAAGACTCTATGGTAAATTTATGGAAGGACATGGATGAGTTGTGATATATATCATTGGAAAGAATTTCCACATTGCTGAGTTCAATTATATATTTGATGTATTCATTATGTATTTGATCACTGAATTTTTAAAAAATCTGCTTTTAGTTTTACCAATTTGCTTATTTTCTTGTTATTCATGATACTAATTTATTCTTTTTGAAAATTCTCCCTTTTCTCCTTTTCTTTCATGGATCATATTTTTCATGTTCTAATTTCAGTTTATAATTTTTGTTGCATTTCTTTTTCTTTTTATCTAGACACTGGTCAATATTGATGAATATTGCTTTAAATTTATCAAACAAATTTTGTCATGGTATTTTCTTTGGGCTAATCTCTTATGGTTTCTATAATTTTTCCAAACCAGGCATAATTCAACAAATCATTTTTGTTATAATAAAAGCAAACTTTTTACAACATAAGCCTATATCTTTTGATCATATTATCATTCTTTATTTCTAGTTTTATTGAATTATTGCCTCAAGTGTAATAATTAGAATTTTTGCTTTCTTAAAACTTACCTAGGAACTCTGTATGACCTAGGATATGATCAATTTTTTTTGTGAATATTCTGTATGTACTTAAGAAAAAGAAAATATCCTGATTTTTTCCCTCAAGTTATTGCCATATAGCTATTAATCTAATTTTTTCAGTAGTTTTCAAGTCTGTCTGAGAAGCAGCATGGTAGTAGATAAGGCACTGGACTTGAAGAAGAACTGCATTTAAATCCCATCTCCAACTTACTAGCTATGTGATCCTGGGCAAGTCATTTAAACTCTGTATTCTTCAGTGTCTTCATCTGAAAAATGGGTGCAATGGATGAACTCAATGGCTGCTAAGGTCCCTTCAAGCTCTAAATCTATGATTCTCTGAACCTTTCCCCTTATCTTCTGATTTAACAATATCTTGATTATAGGGTATTGAAATATATTGTTAATTTTCTATTTATTCTTAACAATTGTTTTTCTTTATAAATCTAACTTCTATATAATTGACTTTACATATGTGTATACATATATATGTATATATATATATATATGTAAAGTCAACATGCTCTTGTTATGAATTGTGAATTTAATCATGATATATCTTAATGTTTTCTGGTTCAACTTGGTCAAATATTAGCACTACAACCCCACATTTTCCTGAACTAGTTATAGCATGATAAATATTAGTTAAAAGCTTTGATTTAAATTTAAATGCATATGTTTGCATTAATTGTGTTTGCTTTTGAAAACACACTGTTGGATTCTTTTCTTCGATCCAATCTGTAATCATTTTTTCTTTATAAGAGAATTAGATCCATTTACACCCAATAATTAAATTTGGCTTATTCTCTACTTTTCTTTGTCAAACTAATGTTCATTTTGTTAGGAATTAAAAGTTTCTTATGTTACTTCTATTCCTTAACCAAAAGTAATTAAAGAACACTAAATAGAATCCTTATTCTTCAAATTAGTAATAATGAATGTCACTAAATTTGAACACCTCCCTTCCTGTCAAAGTTCTTGATTGCTTCCTGCAAGCATTCTATTAATATTTTTAAAGCAAATTATGGAGAGTCAGGCTCTTTTGTGACCTCTTACAGGACATTCTCTGAAAAGGGATCTTTCTACCAGATTTCCACGAGGTCTGACCTTCAAATGCTTAATACAATGCACTTAGAGGAGTCAAGATGTCTTTAATGAATATTTCCAGACAAGTACTTTTCTTTTTGAAAAA
Source organism: Phascolarctos cinereus (assembly GCF_003287225.1). NCBI lineage: Eukaryota > Metazoa > Chordata > Mammalia > Diprotodontia > Phascolarctidae > Phascolarctos > Phascolarctos cinereus. Next base: position 111,763,577 of record NW_027556098.1, read on the forward strand.
CACTAAATGACATTCAAGGGAGACCAGCACATTTTGCTACTGATTATAAAGTGAAATGACCTCTTTCTTCTACTTTTTTAATGAGAGAGAAACAATATAGTAGAACGGAAAGAGCACCAGTCTTGGAGTTAGAAGTACCTGGGTGTGAGTTCTCATTCTCCTGCTTATAAGTTATATTACTTGGAGTAAATCAGTTATCTTCTCTGAGAGATAAATCATAGATAAAAACGGGAACAACAATCTCTACCTCAAAGAGTTTTTGTAAGGATCAAAGAGATACTGTATTCAAAAGTGCTTTATACCTGCAAAGAAGGTGAAGAAGATGTGTAAAGAAGTGTTTATTACTTTATGAGCTATGAATAAGTTTCTCAATTAAACTTAATGAAATTATAGGGTTGGCCACATTGATAAAGGTCCTTAAAAAGCAAAATTGCCAATTCTGGACTTAGTTCAGATATGAAGAACTTTGTCAACCAAGAACAGAGCTGGCTATTGAAGAAGAATACAGCTCTTGAGAGATTATCACTAATTGCTTCTTCCCTTTGTGCATCTCTTCCTGACTGCAGCAGGGGTGGGGAGACAGGATTTCTCTCTCTTCCTTGCCAATTCATCTGGCAGGCAGAGCAACTCTTTGGCAGGTAGAGTGACTAAAAGGCAGGTCTAGAGTTTTCAGGTTCAAAATTAAGTTGAGCTGTAGAGAAGAGTAGGGCCAGGAAGTCTGGTGGAGCAACATGCCCAGAAGAGATGCTGTATGGGGCAGCTATGTGGCCCAGTGGATAGAGCACTGGCCCTGGAGTCAGGAGGACCTGAGTTCAAATCTGGCTTCAGGCACATAACCCTCACTAGCTGCGTGACCCTAGGTAAGTCACTTAACCCCATTGCCTAGCTTAAAAAAAAAAAAGAGAGATGCTGTACCTAGAGGGTGCAGGATGAAGTCACCACTAAAAGAGAAAAGATATCAGGGCCTTGGAGTGCCAGGGGTATGAGTTGTTTTGATCACACACATTCCCTATTTGTGTGCCTCTCTACTTGTTAACCCTGTGTACGTATTCATTCTTCTCACTGATGTTGTATGTATTTGTAGCAGAGAGAACTTCAGGTTTGGAGGGAAGAGATGTTGTTTTTACTGCTTATACCCTGTCATTTCATTATATGTCCTTGATTTGAGCTAATCATCTGGCTGACTGTTTAAGGGGAATGCACTGGTGTGAGCTCATGAATTATGGTTCTAGGAGTAGGAGCTCCCTAAGTACCTCGAACCTGGGCTGGTTTTTTCCCATGGGCCAAACTTGTGAGTGCAAGCTGGGGAGCGATGGACTTGGAGTGGGTGCCATATGACTGTAAGGTGCTGTATAAATGTATACAATGAGCAGTCCTTGTCATTCAGTCGTGACCCCATATACCATGGCACACCAATGCTGTCCACAAGGATTTCTTGGCAAAGATAATGGAGTGATTTGCCATTTCCTTCTCCAGTGGGTTAAAGCAGAGATTAAGCGACTTGACCAGGGTCACATAGCTAGTAAATGTCTGAGGCCAGTTTTGAACTCAGGTCTTCCTGACAGCAGGCCCAGCGCTCTATCTATTGAGTCCCTTAGCTGCCTCTAAAATATAAATATATGTATAAAAATTATCGTTATTGTTGCTGTCCATCCTCTATTTCTAAAAGATGACCGGTGATGTCATGGGTGATGTCTCAACTTGCGTGTGAACTGGATTTAAGTGAGGCAGGGCTGTGCAAAGTCATCAGCATCACTCTCTCTTCGAGAGTCACTGAAGACCAGTGGCAAGACAAAATAACCTTGGTGTCTTCGATGCCTGACTAAGCTCTAAGTGCTCCATAGCACCTGCTTCAGCTGCCTTCATGGCTGTTAGTACTACCAGCCACTTAATATACCTCCTGGGCCTTGGATCACACATATTTTATGATTATGGGGTCCATACAAATATGTTGGGAAGATAATTTTTTAAAAAATGCTATCAACAAAGTTTGGACCTGAAGAGGAAAGGAGAAAGTATATCATTGCCTTCATTTCCTTTCAGAAGTAGAGGGTTATGGGATTGGAAAAGTATTTATACTACCAGACTTAGGTGATGTATTGGTTAATTTTTCTGAACTGCTTTTAAAATTCTTTCTTTTTTATTCTTTCATACAAGGGATACCTTTCTGGGGAGAGGAGGAGGAAATGAAAAACAGCAAAAAGAAGGGAGTAAAAATGGTTGAATGATCTGAAATGGGCATATAGGATGCTTTCAATCACAAAATTTCCTATTAGAAATGTGTCCCCTATGAATGCCTGTCATGAATCAAATAGGCCTAACAGAGACATGTTTGAAGGTGATATATGAGACTCAAAGTAGTCAAGTTTATTTATTCTCTCTCTCACCTACCTGAATGAGTGTTGTCATGGAGGATCCCAGAAAAATATCTTGATCTGGGACCCCAAAGAGATATGCACTTGTATATGTCAGACCACTGCCCATCAAGGTCATAATGTTCAGATTGGGACTGGACATCTTCACAATCCTATAAGAGTCAGGAAGAGATAAATTTATCATCAGGCCCCTTACACACTGGGAATATAAGCTTATACAGTTATTTTCTCCACACCACCACCTAAGCATGAGAGTACCTAGAAGGAAAGAGCCCTTATTGAAAAACCACCATATCTCTGTTTCATAACCTTGTTATTTTCTGTTTACATGCTTTTAAATGATAAGTTCTGATATTGCTTGGTCTTAAAAGAAATCACATTGATCAAAAATTATATGTATCGAGAACCATTATCATCCTCTACGGGTAATAATTAAATAGCTTAATGGTACATTAGATCAAGTGCTGGAGTTTGGAAGACTTGAGGTCAATTCCTGCCTCAGTTGCCTCATTTGTAAAATGGGGATAACAGCATCCTAGTGAAGATCAAATGAGATAATATTTGTAAAGCTCTTTGCAAACCTTAAAGTGCTACATAACCGTTGGCTATTATTATTATTGTTATCATCATCATCATCATAACATTCCAGGTATGAGGTGATTAGAACCTAGATTATTACAGTAGTCTCTTAGCTGGTCACTTGGCTCCAGTCCTTGTCCTCCTATACCATCATGAATCCCACTATATCCATCATATATGCTCATCACTATATGCTCATCTGTAAAATGAGGATAAGCATACACTGCCTGCCTACCTCCTTGGGACAGCTAGATGGCTCAGTACATAGAGTGGTGGGCTGGGAGTCAGGAAGACCTGAGTTCAAATCCAGTCTCAAACACTTGCTAACTGTGTGACCCTAGGCAAATCACTTGACCGCTATTTGCCTTAATTTCTCATCTTTAAAATAGGGACACACTAGAGAAGGAAATGGCAAACCACTCCAGTATCTTTGCCAAGAAAATCTTATGGACAAAAGTCCATGGGGTCATACAGAGTTGGGCACAACTAAACAATGACAACAACAATGCCTGCCTCCTAGGGTTATTGTGATGATCTACTAATTTAATTCTAATAAACAATTCAACAAGTATTTATTAAGCACCTACTATATGCCAGATGCTGAAGATGGGGATAAGACTTGTGATGTCATTGGTAGAGGGAGCTCTTATAGGAAGAAATTCACTTTACCAGTGCAGGTCAGCACGTACTCTGAGACTTACAGCCTTAGACAGTTGCACAAGCACTGACAGGCTAAATGACTCACCTGGGGTAACACAGTCAGTATGTGTCAGAGGTGAGACTTTAACCTAGGTGTTCCTGGCTCCAAGGCCTGCTCTCTATTGACCATGCCGTGGTGCCCAACAGGGAGATACAAAGTCAAATAGGAAGTAGTCCTCAAAGAGCTTATATTTTTTTTTGTGTGGGGGGGAGCAACGTAAAAAATAAGATTAAAATGTGTATACAAAGTCATTTCTTGTGTGTGGGGGGGGAAGCTACTAGAGGCATTAATGTGTTTCCTGTAGGATGTGTCTCTTGAGTTGGCCATGGAAGGAAGCTAGGGATTCTGTGTGGGGGAAATAAGGAAGGAATGCATTCCAGCCAGTGAGAAGACATAGAAAAAGAAGATGCAATATTGCATGTGGGGAACAGCAAGCAGCCCAGTTTGACTGGAATATGAAACCTGTGGATCCCTTCTCAGAATAATGTTTTTTTTTAAATACATAGGATTACTAAAGAAATCAATTATGTTAAATTTATTGTTATTAAATTATTAAAATATTAAAAAATAAATTTATGGACCTCACGTTCAGAACTATTGCCTTAAAGGTTATTCTAGTCTAATCTCTTCACTTTACAGATGGAGAAACTGAGACTCAGAGAAGTTAAATGACTTTTCCAAGGTCACAGAGGTAGCAAGTAGCAGACACAAGATTGAAATTCAGGTCATCTGACTCCAAACCTCGTGATCTTTTTATGATATCCTGCTGCTCATTCACTACAGAAACGCCCTCGTGGAAGTAGAGGAACCTTCACATTCAAATGGCTATGTTGTCTAGGTTACTGTCATATAGATTATCTTTCTAGCTCTCATTTAGATCCATTTGATCTTAATGCTGCTTTATGCTCAGGTTTATTATTATATCAGGTATATTATTAAGCAAGGCAGACTTGACTTAGTACAGATCCAGATTTGGAATTGCTCTCCCTCCTGATTTGTTAGGAAAACTCAATGTGATTGTTATTTTCTACCATGCTTATTATCTGATAAAACCCTGATGTATCTTCTCAGCTCACTGACTGATATAGTTTTCATTTTTAGAAGGTACACATTATACATTTTAAAGCAGGGAATTCATCTTATTCCCCCTCCCCCTTCCCAATCACTGTACAGGGGCATTAGAAAGCTGAACTCTGATTTGAGTATTGCATTTACCAAAACAAATGACAGATTTTCTTGTGAAGCCACTGGGAAATGAATTATCTCTGGTCCAACGGGTTAATGGTAGGCATTGGCAGAATCCTTTTACCATACTCTTTTAGGTGGACAGCAATTCTCTAGACAAAAGACGCTAAATATTTTTCTATAACAACATGTATTGTGGTACAGTGCATGCATGTATATGTGCATTTACATGTAAGTGTATATGTATATGCACATATAAATATACAAAAATATTTACCAATTTTAGATTTAAATGTGACAAATTTCTGGTAAAGGCAGACTATGGAGGAGGTGATTGGATTATATCTTCAATAGATTATATCTTCGGAGGATAACAGCATCCTTGCATCACAAAGGTAGGTTTGAAAGAATCACTGTGACCTAATTTGATTCCAGACTCTGCCACATTCCAATATATAACCTGGGGCAAGTCACTGCCTCTGAGCCTCAGCTTCCTCATCTACAAAACAAACCCCAAGGTTGTTGTTGGAAAAGTGCTTTGTAGATTGTAAGGTACCATATCAACCAATCAACCAACAGACATTTATTAAGCACCTAGTATGTATCAGGCAGTGCTAGGTACTGCAGGTACAAAGACAAAAAGGAAGAAGTCCTTACTCAGAGAGGTTATATTTCATTGCCTTATGAATATGAACTGCTATTATTATTATTTTATTACTATCATCATCATCATTATTTAATAACCTAGGTATAAGTAAACTAAAGTCTGGACTAGGGTTGTGGCAACAGAAAGGGAGAGAGAATAAGGGATCAAATGAGATGGGAAATTAAAATATTGTGCTCTACAGCTACTAATCTTCACTTTCCTCTTACTATTTATTTAGAGAATTCAAAAGAAAGGCAAGAGCTTTCCTGACTTTTTAGTTCTCAAATGATTTCTCAATTTAGCAGGAATTAACTCAAAAGCAAAAAAAAAAAGGATTCTTCCTATATTCAAAGCAGCTAATATTTTTTTTGTTTAGAATTTTATTTTTCCCCAGTTACATGTAAAATCAATTTTTAACATTTGTTTTTTGAAACTTGAGCTCCAAATTCTCTCCCTTTCTCCCTCCCCAGCCCTCTTCATTCAGAAGACAAGCAATTCAATATAGGTTATACATGTGTAGTCATGCAAAACATTTCCATATTAGTCATGTTGTGAAAGAAAACACTGCACAAAAAAAAAACCTCAAGAAAAAATAAAGGAAGTTAAAAAGTATGCTTCAATCTGTATTCGAACACCATCAATTCTTTCTCTGAGGATGGGTAGCATTTTTCATCATAAGTCCTCCAGAGTTGTCTTGGATAATTGTATTGCTGAGAATAGCTATGTCATTCATAGCTAATCATCATATAATATTGCTGTTACTTTGTGCACAGTACATTTCACTTTTCATCAGCTCATGTAAGTCCAGGTTTTTCTGAGAACATCCTGCTCATCATTTTTATAGCACAATAGTATTCCACCATAATCACATGCCACAATTTGTTCAGCCATTCCCCAGCTGATGGGCAACCCCTCAATTTTCAATTCTTTGCCCCCAGAAAAGAACTGCTATAAATATTTTTGTACATATAAGTCCTTTTCCTTTTTGTTTTTTATCTCTTTAGGGATACAGACCTAGTTGTGGTATTGCTAGGTCAAAGGGTATGCATGATTTTATAGCTCTTTGGGCACAGTTTCAAATTGCTCTACAGAATTGTTGAATTAATTCACACTCCACCAATAATGCATGAATGTCTCATTTTTCCCGCATCCCCTCCAAGATTTGTCATTTTTCTTTTGTGTGCTATCAGCTAATCTAATAGGTATGAGATAGTACCTCAAAATTATTTTAATTTGCATTTCTCCAATCAATAGTGAGTTAGAGTATTTTTTTTCTGACTATAAATAGCTTTGATTCTTTCATCTGAAAGCTGTTTATATCTTTTGATCACTTATCAATTGGGGAATGGTTCTTATTTTTATAAATTTGACTACATTCTCTGTATGTTTGAGAACTGAGACCTTTATCAGAGAAACTTGTTTCAAAAAGTTTTCCCCAATTACTATTGCTAACTATATTTCCCTCCATCCTATTCCTCCTGTTTATTCTATTCTTTCTCCTTTCACTCTGTCTCTCCTTAAAAGTGTTTTGCTTCTGACTACCCCCTCCCCAATCTTCTCTCCCTTCTATAACTCCTTTTCTCTTATGCCCTTCCCCTCCTACTTTCCTTTAGGGTAAGATAGATTCCTATATCCAATTTTGTGTGTATGTTATTCCCTCTTTGAGCCAATTCTGATGAGAATAAGGTTCACTCACTCCCCATCATTTCCCCCTCTTCCCTTCTACCGTGAAAGCTTTTTATGTGAAATCATTTACTCCATTCTACCTCTCCCTTTTTCTTTCTCTCAGTATTTCCTCTCTCACCCCTTAATTTTATTTTTTAGATATCATCCCTTCATATTCAACTCAGACCTGTGCCCTCTGTCTAAATATATACTCTTTCTATCTGCTCTAATAATAATTTTTAAAAATGTCCTTATGAATTACAAGTATCAGCTTCCCACAGAGGAATGTAAACAGTTTAACCTTATTAAGTCCCTTATGATTTTCCTTTCCTGTTTACCTTTTTTGCTTCTCTTGAGTCTTGTATTCTATTCAGCTCTGGTCTTTTTTATCAAGAATGGTTGAAAGTCCTCTACTTCGTTCAATGTCTATTTTCCCTCCAAGGATTATCCTCAGCTTTGCTGGGTAGATGATTCTTGGTTGCAATCCTAGCTCCTTTACTCTCCAGAATATCATATTCCAAGCACTTCAACCCTTTAATGTAGAAGCTGCCAAATCTTGTGTTATCCTGACTGTGGCTCCATAGTACTTGAATTGTTTCTTTCTGGCTAGTTACAGTATTTTCTCCTTGACCTGGGAGCTCTGGAATTTGGCTACAATATTCTTGGGAGTTTTCATTTTGGGATCTCTTTCAGGAGGTGATCAGTGTATTCTTTCAATTTCTATTTTACTCTCTGGTTCTAGAATATCAGGGCAGTTTTCCTTGATAATGTCTTGAAAGGTGATGGTTAAGTTCTTTTTTTTTTATCACAGCTTTCAGGTAGTCCAATAATTTTTAAATTATCTCTCATGGATGTATTTCCAGGTCAATTGTTTTTCCAATGAGATACTTCACATCGTTTTTTATTTTTCTTTCTTTCTTTTTTGTTTTGTTTTATTGTTTCTTGATGTCTCATAAAGTCATTAGCTTCCATTTGACCAATTCTACTTTTTAAGGAGTTTTTTTCTTCAGTGAATTTTTGTGCCTCCTTTTCCATTTAGCTAATTCTGCTTTTTACATCATTCTTCTCTTCATTGGCTTTTTGGACCTCTTTTACTATTTGGCCTAGTCTGTTTTTTAAGGTGTTATTTTCTTCACTATTTTTTTTGAGTCTCCTTTACCAAGCTGTTGACTCATTTTTCGTGATTTTCTTGCATCACTCTCATTTCTCTTCCCAATTTTTCCTCTACCTCTCTTACTCGATTTTCAAAATCCTTTTTGAGCTCTTCCATGAGCCTTCCATGGAGGCTTTGGATGTAGGAGCTTTGAGTTTGTTGGCTTCTTCTGAATGTGTGCTTTGATCTTCCCTGTCACCATAGTAACTTTCTATGATAAGATTTTTTTTTCTATTGTTTGCTCATTTTCCCAGCTTATTTCTTGACTTTTGATTTTTTATTGAAGTAGGGCTCTGCTTCCAGGGTGGAGGTCACACTGTCCCAAGCTTCAAGGGTTGTTTTCAGAGCAACTTCTAAGGACCTGCAAGTTTTTAGTTTTTCCAAGGTGCTATGATCTAAGGAGAGGTGTGTTTACTACTCTCCTGGCCTGTGCTCTTGTCTGTGAATGACTACAAGAACTCTTTTCCACCCTGGAACTGTGATGAGGGTTCCTGCTCCACTGGGGTCACAAGCTCTGCTATGCTAGTTCTCCTCCTTGCCCTCGGACTGCCACCCACGACTACAACCTAGATCTGAGTATGGGCAAAGCAGCAGAGTCCTGCCTCAGTGCTAGCAGAGAGAACCCTGTAATCTCTTCTGACCAATTGTTTGACCCCCCCTTACCATCTGTAGGCTGAGAGCTCCAGAAGCAGCAGCTGCTGCTGCTGATTCAATGACTCTCAAGGCCTGATCCTGATTTACTGGGGCTGGGTCTGTGCTCCACTCTAACCTAGGCGCAAAAGATCTTTCCTGCCTCCCTTCTAAGTTACCTTTGGCTGGAAAATTATTTCACCCCATCCTTTTGTGCTGCTCTAGGAATTGTTTTATGGAATTATTTAAAGGTGTTTGGAGGAATTGGGGGGAGAAGTCAGGTGAGTCACTGCCTTTTTTCTGCCATCTTGGCTCCACCCCCTTGAAGCTAATACTCTTAAAATCTATATTATGACTTTAATAGTCTCATAAGTCTAGGGGTATCCAGCAGTTCATTGGTGTCATTTTCATAAAAATTCATTAGTAACCACCTATTTCTTGGATCTAATATTTGTCATATTTGGAATTATAAATGTTTGATTTCTGAATGTCCGTGCCATAGTTTCTATTGACAATTCTGGTAAGAAAAAGTCAGAGATAATTCATAGCCTGTTATAACCTATTGAAGGAAATCTCTAAAAGTATTAGATAAACATGGTTGACTAAAATAATACCTATGTAGAGGCAAGGTATTGGATTGGTAGGAATACAATACAAAATCTAGATCAGCTGTTGTTGCAGCTGCTGCTGCATACATGATAAAGGCAGGAATGTGGTCCAAGAAGATAATGATGTTTTCTTCTTTGTTTAGTTTCTGTTCATTCAACTTCATTAGTATACTAATCAACAAGGGTCTTAGGGACAAAAGGATTTGTAGTTCCAGACTCCATATAGCTCATGTGTGGTTTCTTTGTCTGGGCCCCTAAAATCCCCACAAAAGGTTAAATAGAAGTTACAGGAAATTCATAACCCCAATTCAGATAGTTATCTATGACTTTGATTCAGTCCCAGAATTAGACAGTACAAAGAATATACTGAAACTTTACCTGAGGTCATGCTGACTGGCTTTTTAGTCTGTGTCTTTACCTGGATGTGATAGTTCATAGCCTTTGCTAAATGACAAAATGCTGCCAGCAGGTCTTTTCAGAGAGAGGCTTTCTAGGCATTGTACTTTGGTAGACAGGAAAAGACATGGTCTTGAAAACATCAAGGCAAGATGTTGGCCATCATAACACCAGTTGAATGTTCAGGAGGAGCACCATGATGCTTAATAGACAGCATAGATATGACACCCACCAGAGAACCATCATGAAGAGATAATGAGAATATTAATAGCCCTATCTCATTGGAGATGTTAATTACCCTAGATATGTGTGCCCTTAACATGGGAGCCCTAGCCATGTGGGTTCTTGGCACATGGCTTTTCACACATATTCTTCATGTGCATATCTTCTCTGCATGTTACCTGTTCATACACATTTTCAGCATATATGTCCACTCCTACTGGCAAAAATGTATCCTGTGGGAGAGTATAACCCATGTTCACGTAGATGGAATATTCTCTTCTCACTCTATTTGCGCTGTGATTTGATTCAATATCTTGTTTTGAAGTACTGAGTTTTTTGGGGAACTCATGAATTACGGTTTTAAGTTGATTGACAGAATGTCTCAATTCTGGGGCAGCTTTTCTAAGGGATGCATATGTGAGAGAACACTCAAAGGCTACTATAGCTTAAATTAAACCTTTATTTATATAGTTTTTATTAATGTAGTTTTTCTTTCAAAAAGCATTTTAACAAAGATTGACATTTTTATTTTAAAAGACTTTTGATTGTATTCATAGTGTAAACTGTTATGAATCTATCCCATTCCAAGTTTGTTAATGCTCAAATGACACTCTCCTAAAGTGACACTTTTTTTTCAAAAATACAGATATTTATTCTAAATGCAATTTGCATTCTGGATTCAAGTGATCATAACTTTGACAATCCCACATATATTTGTGCAGTATGCTTTGAGCTTTGCCCTGAGAAGTGATTTGGCACTCAGGTAATTTGCCTTCCTAGACATCAGGCAAAATCTCACTTAACAAAAACAGACATGGCTTTCTACCGCTCTAGTATAGAAGGAGAGTGTTTAAAAGAACATATAAGCACGTGGATTTTCAGGGAAATTACTAACTCAAAATTTTAAAAAATAATCCTAAAGACAGAGCTACACAAGCATTCATGTCAGGAGGACAGAATTAAATTATAAATTAGTATATTTCCTAGGGCCCACTGAGCTGGCTTACTTGGCATGAGGTCATAGTGTAGGGGTGGAGGTGGAGGAGGAAAGGAAGAGCAATGAAACTAAGGCACAGAAAGAAAAGAGGAGTGGCATCTTCCTGATACCCTAGCCATCTGAAAGAGAATGGTACCAAGAGACAGTAAGGACAAATGGAAGGCTTTAGATGAATTGCTACTTAGTACACTAGCAAAGAGAAGAATAGAAAAAGTCTATGTATATCCTTTCCTGTACTATTTTCAGTCAAGTCAGGTCGTATGTAATTACCCTTTCTCTTGCTAGAGTCTCCATAACAACATGGTAGACTGGGCTGAGCACTAGGCTTGGAGTCAGAAAAGACCTGAGTTTTAATCTCAAATCCACCATTTAATGGTTGCATGAGCATGGGCAAACCACTTAATGCTTTTGGGTGTCAACTTCCTTGTCTGCAAAATGTGACTAATGACACATAAAGTAGAACCTTGCAGGGTCAGAGTAAGGACCCAATGAGATAATATATTATAGTTCTTTGGCCATCTCATATCATCTCTTACATAAATCTCAAACAGTTTTCTGCTTAGCTCACCAAGGGCTGGAGGCAAAATCAGACTTTCTGCAGTTCAGTCTCTCTAACAGAGTCTAGGGTTATTGTGAGAGTACTGTCCCTTCTTTAATGGACAGATTAGTGTTGAACTAAGAAGGTCCACTCCTGTTAATAACAGAAAGTGGCCTCTTTAACCCAATCACTTGGTCTATTCATGTCCATTGTTTTCAAAGACCTACTCTTCTAGTTGAATCTGGGCTGGATGCCAGTGGGAAAAGTCGAGATAAGTATGTCATACCCTTTTTCAAATAGCTATAAAGCAATGAGATATGAATAGGAATTGCAATGTTATGGCACAGTGAAAAGATCACTGGCTTTGCTGTCAGAGGTACTGGGTTCAAATCCTGCTTCTGCTGCTTACTACCTAAATGACCTTGGGCAAATTGCTTAATCTTCCTGGTCTTCAGTTTCCTCATCTGAAAAATGAGGAGTATGGACTGGATGGGTTCTGAGGTCCTTTCCCACTCTAGATCTATGATTCTGTATGTAGGAGTTTCTAAACAAACCTAAATCAGGCACCAGGATAGTCTGAGTTCATAGCTTTTCCTCTGTGCCTGCTTTAATAGTCTCCTTTATATGGTACTTTAAAGCTTGCAAAGCACTTCACATATTTACATAGCACATTTAATCCTTACAACACTCCTGTGAGGTAGGTGCTATTATTATCCCCATTTTATAAAGGAGGAAACTGAAGCTGAATGAGGTTAAGTGATTTGCCCAAGATCACAAAGGCAGTAAGTATCTGAAGTGGGATTCAGATTTGGGTCTTCCTGACTCAAATTACATTCAGCACGCTTATCTACTCGGCAAGCTGCCCCCCCCCCCGGTCCTCCTCATCCTCTCTGTCTCTTAAGTGGTCCAGTTTGATTTCTAGAACCACACCCTTCTAAGGGCAATTTTCAGTTGGAGATAAAAAAGGGGAGGAAGAACTGAACACAGTATCTGAAAGCCAAAGAAGTCTGGTAAGTCTATTTTATCTTCTTCATTTCTTTTGTGACCAACCCCCCCCACACACACCCATTTTCCCACTTTAATGTCTGCCTTGATGACACTTTCCTTACTTACAAAGAAGAAACAGTGAGGGTGGAGGAAACTAATTAGTGCCAACTTGTCTTCAGTAGCTGCTAGATCCCCTGCCACCCGGTGGAGAGCCATGAGCTGTTTATCTGATTAACAGAGAAAACTGTTAGATTGCTGATCTGGCCTTCTAGTACTTCTAACTCGGGTTTACTTTGAGGAGTCTATGGGATGACCATTATGAGTAGCTTGGGAAGCTCCTAGGGGTTAGAATCCCCAGGATGCTCCTAGAGTGGTATGAAATTTCCCTGGAAAGAAAGCGCTGAAGCCCACCTTTTGCCCTGGAGTAGACCCTTTGGGACATTTGCTGTTTCACACAGGGCTCTGAGCCTTAGCACTTTGAGGCCCCACCTGCTTTCAACCTTCATGAGCCTGGGATGTGATTAAAATGCCTCTGCTACTTGACACTGCCAGAAGTGAACCATGAGTCTGCAAAAACTTGCTCCAAAATAAAGGCTAAAAAAGAGCATCAATAAGTGGTTTGGCAGTCTGAATTCTGGCTTCATTTTGTGGTAATGCTAATGTGGTGACATATAGGAATTACTTGTGGAGGGTGGGAGAGAAAAAGGGAGGAAGGAAAGAAGAAAGGAAGGGAGGGAGGAGGAAGGAAGGAAGGAAGGAAGGAAGGAAGGAAGGAAGGAAGGAAGGAAGGAAGGAAGAAGGAAAGAAGGAGGAAGGAAGGAAGGAAGGAAGGAAGGAAGGAAGAAAAGAAGGAAGGAAAGGAGCAAGGGAGAGAGGGGGGATGGGAGGGAGGAAGGGAAGATGGAAAGAAGGAGGAAGGGAAGATGGAAAGAAGGAGGGAGGGAAGAAAGGAGGAAGAGATAGAAAAAAAGAGCTAAAGAGAAACAGAGAAAGAAGGACATAGACAGAGGAGGAGAGACAAATAGAGGGAAACAGAGACAAAGATACCAAGAGAGGAAGTTCTAACCCTCTGGCTCCACTCACCATCTCCCTGACTCTCCCAGACAAAAACTCTCTTCCCTGTTTACCATTTCCCTGTATGTGTTTCTCCTTTTGGAATGTGAGCTCCTTGAGGACAGACACTGTCTAGCTTTTAAAATTTGCATCCCTAGCACTTAGCATGGTGCCTGGCTCATATAATAAGCACTTATTAAGTGCTTCATTCATTTATGACATGTTAATGATAAATGAAGGAAAGGGGCAAACAAGAGGTGTTGTGTGTGAATATGCACATGCCTACACACCCCTCTTTCTCTTTTCCACGATATAATATAATCAGGCCATTAAAATATACCAATTAATTGACTGGGTTCATTCAGGAGCTCTTTCCCAGGGCCTGCTTCTGTCCAGATCTCCATAAGACCATCCATAACCTGGTCCCAACCTATTTTTCCAGCCTTCTTGTACATTGCTACCGCTGCACACTCTCTCTCTCTCCTCTCTCTCTCTCTCTCTCTCTCTCTCTCTCTCTCTCTCTCTCTCTCTCTCTCTCTCTCTCTCTCTCTCCTTCCCATCTCCGTTAGTTTGCACTAGCCATTCTCCAAGTTTGGTGTGCACTCTATCCTCATCTCTGCCTCATACAATCCCCAGCCTGCCTCCTTCTAGATGCCACTCAAACACTACCTTCTACATGAAACTTCTCCTGATCCCCCCAATTAGCTAAGTACTAGTGCTCCCTCCCAAACTACCTTATATAAAATTCTATTGCAGAAATCTCCAATACAATTTCTTACTTGAAGATCATTATGGTACTTCATTTTACAAGAGCCATAAATAGTCATAAGAAACCCAAAGGAGTTTTAATTAATTGTTGTCATTTTAAATTCTGATCCTAGCAAGAGTCAAAGAATTCCTACTGAGGAATAGTTTCAAGAGGATCTGATGTGCCTAATAGATAATAATAGAGTTTTTGTTTTATTACTTTGTATTTATTCTCTTTTATGTTTCCTCCACACATACTTGTATGTGTATTTGTCTCTCCCTGTCAAATGTAAGCACTCCTTAGGAGTAGGAATTCTTTTATTCATTTTATTTGTATACCCAGAACCTAGCACCTAGGATGTGTTTAATAAATACTTTTTGGTTGATTGATGTGTCAAAGTCCAAGCCGGCCCAGTGATACAGTAACAGTCCTTATTGGGGGGGAGGGGACAGATTACTTGCTGAGAGCTCATTTGCAGCATCATGCCAACTACTGCCTCTTTCGTCTACATCAGCTTCCCTCCTTACAAAATGTTCTCTGTCTGTGGAAAGCCTGCTGATTTTGGACTGGGTTTCCTCTTTGCCATTGTGCTAGGAAGCTTGCCTCCTCCTTCAGTTTCCATGCAGCTGCAAATAAATGACACCTTGTTGCTAACCAAAATATGAATACTTGCTTCTTATCCTACTCTTTGTCGCCTTTGAATTGGCCCTGCCCTCCTGTGGTCATTAATATTTCCACAATCCTTTTCCTTTCATGCAGAAGGTTGTTCCCTTCATTCGGCTCACTGCAGTGCAGGCCCAAGGCTGCAGAGCCAGCCTCTTCAAAGCTGGAGAGGAAATAGAAGGATAAACATTTTCTGCACAGGGCAACCAGGGGCACAGGGACCACGTGGCACAGCACAATGATGTAAATGCAAATGGATGTGCCAAAAGATTCTTCCTGGTCCCCTAAGGTTAGAATCATACCAAGTAAAATAGGCATTCACAATGATCAGCACCCAACCCCAATGGGCTTAAAGAGGGAGTGTGGCATAGTGGAGAGCCTGCTGACCCTGGCGTCAGAGGGACTTGGGTTCTAATCCTACCTCTTATACTTACATCACATGTGTGACCATGGACAAATACCTTAGCCTCTCTAAACCTTGATCTACTCCCATGCAAAATAATAGCATCCACTTCAAAGTGTTGTTGTTGGGATACAACCGAGGCAGTCAGTCAATAAGCTTTAATCAAGCACCTAATATGTGCCTGGTACTATGCTAAGCACTGGAGATACAAAGAAAGGCAAAGCCCACAGTCTTATGGGGAAGGTAATTCATGCAGTCTTTTGCGAATCTCAAAGCACCAGATAAATGCATGTTGTTTTATTTGTGTCTTTTCCTGTAATGTTATTGGTGTAGGGAACTCCTAGTGAGGAAATATGTCTACTGATACAGACGGGCACCTGAGCCACAATTAAAGGTCTTAGAGAATTGCCTAGGACAGAGAGGTTAAGTGATCTGTCCAGTCACATGGCCAAGGCCTGTCAGAGGCAGGTAAGAGTCTAATGACTCTAGCGGAGGCAGGTAGAGAAAGGGGTAGAGACCCTTCCCACTCAGAGGGTTTCTTACCACTTTGGGGCTTTCTCATGGCAATCCTCTGTTCCTCCTTCGTTTGAACTCAGAACCTTGTATACTATATATGTCCCGTATCTGGTTGTGCTGGCATCCACCTTACTGGAGGGGACCTCTCGGATTTCTGCCTGGCTTTCTGTGCATTTCTGGGGTAGACAATGTCATTCAATTTCTTTTTTTTTAATTTTTAGGCAATTGGGGTTAAGTGACTTGCCCGGGGTCACACAGTTAGTATGTGTCAAGTGTTTTGTCTGAAATCAGATTTGAACTCAGGTCCTCCTGACTTCAGTGCTGGTGCTCTATCCACTGTGCCACCTTGCTACCCCTCAATTTCTTGATCATTATTCAGTCTAGTGTGAACTTTAGGGTTTTACTGGAGAAGGTGTGTAGGACCTGGGAGTCCTGCTTCCTGTTCAGATAGCCATCTTAGTGGGAAGAATTGAGTTGAGTTTGAAAATGACTAGGGATGCTAAGTGATAGAGTTGAGGGGGGGAGCATTATAGGCAAGAGGACTGGACCTTATGCACATACCAATCAATATTTATTAAGCTCCTTCTATGTGCCAGGCAATCTGCTAAGTCCTAGGGAGAGTTGCTGTTGCCTAACACTTGTTAAAGCTCACCAAAACTGTCACTAAAGACATTAGCCACTATCCCTCTGCGTTCCCCCTGCTTAAGCCTGTCATTCTACTCATTCAGGTCAAAGTGGATGTCTCAACAGCTTGTGTAGTTCCAAGGGCACGAAGAATTGGTGGCCACTGAACCCTTTGGTCAGATATTAGAATACCTCATCTACTGGGGTGGCTAGAGGCTCAAAGAGCAATACTGAAAGCTTCTGGAAGATGAGGTCCAAGTCCAGGCACTCCAGTAAGCTGACTCCAACAAGCTAGATCCTAAGAGTATATGGCCATACGCTGCTGTGGTGGGATGATCTCCTTCTTGTTCATGATTCTTCACTTGAATCCAGTCATCATTTTTAGGCCTGGATAGAGCCCCAGAGGTCATCTAATCCCAACCCCTTAATTTATGGATGAGGAAACTGAGGCCCAAAGAGTTAAAATGACTTGTTCAAGGTTCTACAGGGTGTGAAGGGCATATTTGGGATTCAAACCCGGGATTCACATCTCCCAAGTCAAGACTCTCCATGCCACATGTACCACTGCCTCCAGTCCTGATCTCATGAGGCAGGTGTGGACCAGGTTTGCACCTGCTTCCTAGATCGCCTACAATCAAAAGGCCCAGTTGTTATCTGGTACTACGCACAAAAGCAGGCAGCAAAGAAGACAAAGTTGTCTCAGTAGCTGCCTTCTCATAGGCTCCAGGTGGTAAGTACCGCAACATCACTCTTCCTCCTTGATGACTCCTTTGGCTCTGGACTCTTTCTAGTATCTTGGGTCTTGGTTGGTATTTGAGTCACAGCTGTGTTAACCTGATTAGTCTTTGCCCACTGGTTTTGCTGTAGCAACCTTAATTACCAATTTTCTGTTCTCCTGCCTTCTCTTTACATTTATTTGTTCCATGAATATTTAGTCATTACCTAATGAATTAATTACCTTCCCTTTTCAGAGTCCTTTTATCTGTTCTGCCTGTATTTTATATATTTATATATATACATATATATATATACGTATGTGTGTATATATATATATATATATATATATATATATATATATATATCTTATTATTTACATATTGTTCTCTCGTTAGAATGTATTCTCCTTGTGGGCTGGGACTGGTTCTTGTCTTTCTTCACAACCCCAGTGCTTAGCACAGTGACTGGCACATTTGTTTTTGTTCAGTCATTGCTAACTCTCTGTGACCCATTTGGGGTTTTCTTGGCAAGATAATGGAATAGTTTCCATTGCTTTCTCCAGCTCATTTGACAGATGAGGAAACTGAGGCCAACAGGGTTAAATGACTTGCCCAGGGTCACACAACTATTAAGTGCCTGAGGCCAGATTTGAACTCAGGAATATTAGTCTTCCTGATTAAAGGTCTGGCATTCTACCCCCTGTGCCACCTAGCTGCCCAACTGCCACATAGATGGAATGACTACTATATGCATAGCAGCAACATGTTAGATGTTGGAGAGACACAAAGTTTAAATAAGAAATAAGTCCCTGTCCTCGTGGAGCTTACACAAATACATGTATCTATCTACTGCACCACCTAGCTGCCCCTTGAATTTTTTCTTTTTTTTTCTTATGAGGTGTTTACAGTACCTTATTGTAAAATTTGGGTTAAGTATTTGGTCATAGGCTCTGTGTTGTCTGCTGGCAATCATGTGTTGTCTGCAGCCTCATAAAACTCCTCCAAAATTCCCATTTAATTTCTTATGCTGACCTGTGATGTATCAAAACTGTGATAGGGAAAATTGTCATGTGGAAGGGATAACATATTATATAAATTATACACACACACACACACACACACACACACACACACACATATATATATATATATAAAATATACATTACATAAATACATTAGAGTTTAAAAAATGTAATGTGAGATTGTGGGGGAAAGTTATTGTAACTTTGGAGGTTAGGAAAGTTTGTATGGAGCAAACAGGCTTCAAAGGTGAGTATCCCTAAGTTTTGATTATGGGGACAACCTTTAAGGCACCTGACCTAAACATCAGATATCAGTGGAAACAATCTGATATCCAGCCTTGATTTTTTAAACCAACTTTCAGGGTTCATTTTGAGGTCAATATATGTTCTGTCTAACTGCCTGTAGTTAAGTCAACAGTAGTATGCAGGGAGGAAGTGGTGTCATCATGCTGACTGAGCCACTGAAGCATCCTAAGGCTAATTATGAGTCAGAAGTAAGCATATGTTTCGGACAGGATTGCTTGAGTGTTGCTTGTCTCATTTTGTTTTCTGATTCTTTGAAAATAAATCTTCCCTTCAAAGGATACAGGTACTGGAGCTCTGATTGGGTTGGAATAAGGAACTCTCAGTTGAGATGCCCTCTACCACTGCAGGTTGCTACCTTTTTCGTAATTTTTAGTCATAGACAGTTGTTTAGAACACTAAAAGATTAAGTGTCTCTACTAGAATCACAGGAACCACACAGTGTCAGAAGTGGCACTTGAACCCGGGTCATTATGCCTCTTAGGAAGGAAACAATCATTTATTAAGCACCTACAGTGTGCCAAGGACTATGTTAGGTGTTTTACAAATACTATCTCATTTGAGACTCATGACAAATCTAGTTGGTTGATGATATAATAATCTCCATTTCATAGTTCAGGAAACTAAGGTAAACAGATTAGGTGACTTGCCCAGGGTCATACAGCTAATTAGTGCCTGAGGCCAAATTTGAACTCTGGTATTCCGACTCTGGGCCCAGCACTTTATCCCCTGTGACATGTTGCTGTCTCTATTCAGGCTCTCTATCCATCACCCCACAGTGGCTCTTAGTGTATTATTATTCCTATTTTACAGATAGTGAAACTGAGGCTAAGAGAAACTGAGTTGTCCTTTCTAAGGCTTTCATTCATTTTGCCACATATAACATATGCAAGATGCTGACCTCTCTGGGTATAGCATATCAGAACTGGAAGAGACCTGGAAGAGTCATCCAGACCAACCTTGACCCAATAGTTATCCCTTCTACATGACAACTTTACCCATCACAGTTTCAATACATCGAAGATCGGCATAAGAAATCAAATGGGAATTTGGGGGAGTTTTACTGAGGCTGCAGATGATACGTGATGGCCAGCAGACAACACAGAGCCTATGACCAAATACTTAACCCAAATTTTACAATAAGGTACTGTAAACACCCCACAAGAGAAAAAGAAAAAATTCAAGGGGCAGCTAGGTGGTGCAGTGGAGGGAACATTGGCCCTGGAGTCAGGAGGACTTGAGTTCAAATTTGACCTCAGACACACAACACTTATTAGCTGTGTGACTCTGGACAAGTCACTTGACCCCAATTGCCTCTCCCTCCTCCCCCCAAAAAAAGGAAAAGAAAAAATTCAGACTTCTCTGGTATTAAGGGAGGGCCCAACATTTTTACAAGGATTTTGCAGATGGGGAGGCATACCTCTAACCCCTCCCATGTGGAAGGGATAACTATACAATCATCTGCTGCAGGTTCTTCTTATTTATTTTAAAGTCACTCATCTCCACCAAACAAAAATGTGCATTTTGCTGCAGTGACTGGGTCCCGAGGGTCCTGTCTGTGCCAAGAGACCAGCTCAGCTGTTCCCTCTCACAGCTGTTTCCCTGTCTGTCACCCACCAATAAAGCTGGGGGCTGAAGCTTGTGCGTTCCTAGGCCCCTTCCTCCGGGTCTTTAAACATGAGGATATCATTACTTGATCTCACTGCTCTTCCCTATCTTCTCGACTCCCTTTAATTAAAATTTTTTTTACAAAGCATTTATTATATGCTAGTCACTGGAGGAAAACACAGGAACACAGTTTTCAAAATAAAAAGGAATTTAAAAGGTCACCTAGGCAAAACTCATTTTTACAAATAAGGGCATTGAGACCCACAGAGGTTCATTTCTACTTGCCTAACATCCCACGGGTAGTCATTACAAGAGCCAGGATTTGAACCCAGGTTCTTTGACTCCAATCTAGCTCTGCTACTACTGAATTGGTAAAACTCAAACCCTGCCCTCATCAAGTTTGTAATTTAATAGATGCTACGTACATAAGAGATCTAGCTATGTGAAAGGACAAAATACAATATCTGGAATTGTATCGCATAGACTTTTTCAGAAAAAAAGAAACACCCCTACAGATAAGCTTCACTAATTGCTAACGCTCAAGAAAACAAGCCTGTTTTCCCCTGCTAACATGAAGGCAGCAAAAGATCTATCATGGGGCAGAGAGAAGGCAGCAGACTGTGAACAGCCACAGAGGCCTTTCCAAGTGACAATGATTAATCCCCGCATCTGCACAGTCAAATAGAAACAAAGGTCACTGCGCATAGATTAGCATCATTATGGAAATTGCCCTTCCCCCCAGCAGACACATTGTGCTAACACCTTTTCCCTCACTCAGTGGCAAAGTACTGAAAGGATGTCTTTAACCTGGCTGAAAATGGTGAGAAGTGGGAAGTGGAGAGATGATAAGATAACGCCTATCAGGAAGGCTTCAAGCTTTAGAAAGCACTTTGTGGTGATTATCCCTTTTGATCCTCACAACACCCCGGTGAGGTCTAGATAATATTCCCATTTCATAGAGGAGGAAACTGAGACTCAGAGAGGGGAAGTGATTTGCCCAAAGTCCCATCACCAGTAAATATTAGCCAGTAGTGAAAGTTCAGTCTGAAGGGGGGGAATTATGAAAGTATTTGGATCAATATAGACACTGTTTGGAAGCAACTAGAAATGTTTATGTAGACAAACTATATGGATGATTTCGTTTTCATCCATATGTTTGGTTCTTCTGTAGACATTCCTGGCTTCCATTCCTGACCCAACATCTGTCCTCTGACTCCAGTAACTTCAACTAATGAACCTTTTTTCCCCCCTTATTCTACTCTCTAATTTTCACATCAATGGATATCCATTTTTCACCTCTTCAGTGTAAGGAAGGCATTGTTCTGGGTGCTAAAGATACCAAGATGGAAATTGGAAATATTCCTAATCCCCAAAGGGCTGGTAAGGGAAGATAAGACATGCATACCACTGTACTACCTACAATAGAAATTAAAGTATTATAAGTGCATAGAAGAAGTTTAAATGAAGTTCTATGAGAGGTCAAGGAGAGGAGGCTCAATCATTTCTAGCGGACAGTTCAGGAAGACTCCCCGGAGGAAGAAGCATCTGTGTTAGGCCTTGAAAAAAAATTAAGACTAAAAGACTTCAATAAGGAAAGATAGGGGAAAAGAGAGGCCTTTATAGGTGTAGACACCATCTTCCAGGGGTAAGGAATCTGTGGCCTTGAGACCACATGTGGCCCTCTAGGTCCTCAAGTGTGGCCCTTTGACTGAATCCAAACTTCACAGAGCAAATCCCCTTAATAAAGGAATTTGTTCTGTAAAATGTAGACTCAGTCAAAAGTCCACACCTAAGGACCTAGAAGGCCACAGGCTCCCCATCCCCGATCTTGGCCATGCCTCCTACAAACAGATACTACAAATGGATGCCAAACAGTTCAGGCAGAAATTTCCCAGGAGCCTCCTCTTCCTCAATTCCTATAGAGTGTTACCCTGACCTTGATGTGAAAGGGGTTTGGAGGAACAAGAAGTGGGAGGCTCATGAGGAGTCACACAATGAGATCAGTGAATGGCAAACAGTCAAGTTGTTGGATTGTAAGGTGTATGAAGGGAATAATGTAAGATCGAGATTCTTGAGGGTCTTGAGTCCCAGGATAAGGAATCTCTCCATGAGAAAATGGGGAGTCAGTAATGGTTTTTGATGAAGAGAATGACTTGCTTAGTCCTATATACTAGGAAAATTATCCTGGCAGCAATGTGATAGACCAGAGCAGGAAAAGACTAGAATAAAGGAGAACAAGTGGATGTTATTATTACAACAATCCAGTGCATGGACACAAATTTGGGCAAAATTGAATGAAAAGTTTGGCAAAAGTTAAACTCTCCAAAACTGGGATGGGCTGTCCTGTCAAATAGTGAGCTTCCAGTCACTGGAGCCTTCACATGGAAAGCCATCATTTGGCAGAGATATTGTAGAAGGGATTCATTTATGCTTTAGGTGAGAGTTAGACTGGATGACTTCTAATGTCCCTTCCAATTCAGAGATTCCCTGAAATTTCAGATGAGAAGTAATGAAGACTAGGCTTGTGGGAGTAGAAAGTGGGAGAATGATGCAAGAGCTATTTTGAAGATAGAATTGGAGACTCATTAAATATTAGGGAGTTAGGAAGAAGCCGGAATCAAAGAAAGGTTTCAAGACTTCCAGCCTGGGCTACTGGGAGGATGGTGTTGCCATCCACAGAAACAGAAATGTTGGGAAAATGGGCAGGTTTGGAGGTGAAGAAAAGCATAAAGGTGAATACACTAGGTCTGAGGTGGTAAGCTGAAGCATCCAGATGGAGTTATCCAACAGACAGATGGAAATTTGCACTGGTTGCGTGCATGGGGGTGGAGAATGGGTAAGTGTCTTTCTGCTCTCCTCTCATATTCCCTCCCAGAGTCACACTGCCTCTGGACTCCCTGGAGAGAAATATTCTGCCCCTCAAGGGTCTGCTACCTCTGTGTCACTGACAGCTCTGGAACTCTCCTCCACGGCTCCGATAATCATAGCAGAGATCTGGAAGAGGCTGCTGTCACATTAGGCAAGCCAACTTCTATTTTTTAAAAGTTTTTTTTTTCAAAATTATAAACTTAACATAATTCAATAAGCATTTCAGATGGAAAGAGGATTGTGTATGAAACTGTACTCCAGTTAGGTACAGTTTTTAAAAAGTATATAGTAAATTTAACACAATAATAACAAAACTGACCTCTTTGTGTCCACTTACAAACTTTCCTTTGTTCTGCATATTTAAATGTTTTAAAATTAATGCTCTTTTCTTTCTTTCTTTCTTTCTTTCTTTCTTTCTTCCTTCCTTCCTTCCTTTCTTTCTTTCTTTCTTTCTTTCTTTCTTTCTTTCTTTCTTTCTTTCTTTCTTTCTTTCTTTCTTTCTTTCTTTCTTTCTTTTTTTTGGCATCACTATCACTACACATCAATTCCTTCCCCCAAATAAAAATACTATCTAGTAAGGAGTATAGTTAAGCAAAACAAATCAACACATTGGCTGTGCCTTAAAATATACATCCCATTCTGCTCCCCTAGCCTATCGCCTTTCTGCCAAGATATGAGAGGAATGCTTTATCATCAGTCTTGTAAAATCACGATTGGTTACTATGTTGATCACATGTCTTCAGTCTTTCACCATGTTTTCCTTTACATTATTGTAGTCAGTTATTCTGCTTACTTGACTCTTTATCAATTCATACAAGTCTTTCCAGGTTTCTCTGAATCTGTCATACTCATCATTTCTTATCAGCTATACCCAAATGATTGGCACCCACTTTGTTTCTAGTTCTTTGCTACAACTATATCCATATATAGTTGTAGCATACATATACAATAATATATATACATATTCATATATAAACATATATGTATATGTGGGAGATATATACAAATATATATACATACATGTATATGTATATACACTGGGTCTATGGGTAGATATATATGCACATATATATGTATATATGCAGTATATATGCTATACTATATATACACTCACTATACACCCATACGTATATGTATAATGTCCTTTCTCTCTTTGGGATGTATGCTTGTTAGTGGTAACTCTATGTCAAAAGATGTGTACCATTTAATGATTTTGAGGATACAGTTCCAAACTGATTTTCAGAATGAACAAACCAACCTATAGTCCTGCCAACAGAACATCAGAGTGCCTGTCCTCCCATAGCACCTCCATTTTCCTCTTTCATCATCTTTGTCAATAAAGTAGAGTTCAGAATTATTTTAATTAACTTTTCTCTTATTAGTAAGCTTGAACATCTTTTCATAAGGTTGTTGAAAACTTGAATTTCTTCTTTTTAAAACTACTTGTTCACGTACTTCGACCATTTAATCTTAATAGCTTTTGTCAGACAGTCAATAAAGATTTATTAATCGCCTCCTATGTGCCAGGCACTGTGCTAAGTACTGAGGGTACAAAGAAAGATAAAAGACAGTCCCTGCTCTGGAGAAATTCCCAACATAATGGGGAAGGTAGCATGCAAATACTATGTGCAAACAAGCTATATACACTGGAAGTAAACGAGAGAAAGGCACTAGAATGAAGGATTGGAAAAGGCTTCCTGTAGAAAGTGGGATTTTATTTGGGACTTGAAGGAAGCCAGGGAAGCCAGGAGGCAGACATGAAGAGGAAGACTTGGGGGACAGTCAGGGAAAAATGCTTATTCAGGAACGTTGTGTTTGAGGAACAGCAAGGAGGTCAGTGTCTCTAGGTCGAAGATCATTTCATGTGTGAGGTGTAAAAAAGACTGGAAAGGTGGGCATAAGGAGGGCAGGTTAGGAAGGTCTTTGAACACCAGAGGATTTTACATTTGATCCTGGAGGTGATTGGGAGACACTGGCATTTATTGGGGTAGGGGGAGGCGGTGACCTGGTCTGGACTGGGGGAAGATCACAGTGTCAGCTTTTATTTATTTTATCTATAAATGAGTTAAGTAAGAGGTCACAGGTACCCTGCAGTGGTAGTAGAAAGAGCCCTGGCCTGGGAGATGACAGATCTGAAACTAGCTGTGTGACCTTAGACAAGCCCTTTTACTTCTGTGGGCCTCAGTTTCTTCAGCTGTAAAATGAACGGGTTGGACTAGATAATTTTTCATCTCTAAACCTATGATCCTAAGTCCCTTTATTTCCCTGCACTAAGTCTCCTCATTTGTAAAATGAAGGATATTATATAATCTCTAAAGCCCATTTTGGATCTAACACTCTACAACTCTTCACCGGGGACAACCAGGTAACAATAAGCCCGTTGGCTCCTTTCCACTTTCTAGGGTTGGTGTATGAGGGAGGGAAGCAGCCCTGGCTCCTGCCCAGCTTCTCTCTTGTCCTTTCTAATCTCCATGTCTTTCACCCCCCCCGGGCTGTCAGGATTGGTCTTAACAGCAGAATAGGCAGGAATCTACCAAGCATGATTTGAGGTGGAGAGAAGCTTCCCTGCCCCCAGATCTTTCTCTTATCTTGCTATGGTACCTGAAAATCCACAATCCATTAGTGGTGCATGCACTTGATTTTTTTTTAAAATAGACCCTTTTAAGACAAAAAAAAAATCTTTGTGTCGGCCCTTATCAGCTACTGACACAGCAATGTGAATTGGTTAGGCAGCAAAATACAGAGTAAAGAACACTGTATTTGGATCCCAGGGACCAAGATTCGAATGTCACCACTGGTTCTTAATACCTGTGAGGCCTTGGGAAAGGCTCTCAAACCTCTCTGGGCTCTGTTTCTTCACTGAGAAAATGAGGGTTGGACAAGAGACCCATTAGGGTCCCTCCCACCTCTAAATTTGTGATCCTTCTTTATAGGGGTGGTCTGACAAGATGATCCTAAATGAATACATGAATCTGAGGGATGGGAAAGGCATCTTTTGACTGAGGGAGAGGACAGGGCTGGAGGTATAGCTCTAGAGTCTGGGGTACTGCCTGGAGGGTAGACTGGTTGGGTTTGGAAGCCATGGAACAGCATAGAATTACTAAGTGCACATGAGGGATGATACCGAAGAGGAGAGGGAGGGGCACTGAAGACAAAATTGGCTTACTTTGCATATTACATAGGGACAGTCCTGTTGTTAGGGATTACATAAGGCCATTTTAAAAGATGAGGGTTCCATCTCCCAGGAATTTCCAAGACCCCTTAACTATAATCCTCAAAACAACCTGAGTGTCTATTTATATCACTGTTTTACACATCTGGTCCTAGAAGGGGGATGGGCAAATGACAGCTGCAGTTCCTTTTTAGGTCAATAATTATAATGATGACAACAGTCATTCCATTCCTCTTCCCTTGAGATCCATATTTTTGAAACAGGGGTTTCCAGAGAGTTATTGAAAGGCTCCCAGAGATCCATGCTGGGTGCAGCTGGTTAGCAATTCTACCTCCTGCCAGCCCCATGGTTATCACTTTCCTTTCTTTCTAGCAATCTTCCTTCCTTTTTTTTTTTAGGCCCAACTTGATTCTCATCTTGAAGACACCAGGCCTGGAATAATGATGAAGCCCATCTCCTCTCCCTGCAATCAAGCACTAACCTTTTCAAAGCAAAACAATCCAAAATGTGCTGTCTGGGTTGGTTCATCTTTGTACCTATTTTGGACTCAGGCTATGCCGTCCATAGCTTAATTCACAAATTTTGGCAGGGTGGGGAGGGGATTGCAGTAAGTGGAGAGGTGGTTGGGGGTTAGTGGTGGAAGGAGGGGCTATGTATTTTTAATCAAATTTCCCACAGTTCCTTGAGCACAGTAGGTGTTTGGCTCAGCAAGTATTCATTGTTGATGAGAGATGGCCTAGACTGTGGTGAGAGCCTGATCATTTCAGAAATGGGCGAAACAAAGGAAAGATGACCCCACCCCTTTTCCACAGCTGGGGGAGGGTCGCTGTGAAGCATCAGAGAAACTGCAGAGGGGTGTGATGTAAAAAAGTCTGAGCACCATTATGCATGGGAAGAGTGAAATGATGCTCACAGTTAGGGTCTCTGGAGGCATAAAGAACACACGGAGCTGGCGATGCCCTTCTTGGTACATTAAATGTCATAAGAGTGTGTCTCTCAGCTCTGGGTGGGATGGGGCAAAGGGAGGTTGGAATCCTGATTGCTAATGGGAATGAATGCCCAGAGACTGGGAAGAGAGAAACAACAAGGAACACGGGCATGTTTCAGGATGTAGTATGGAGGAAAGACTACTAGATTTGGAGGACCTGGATTCAAATCCAAAATCTGCCACTTCCCGTCTGTGTGACTTCAGTCACAATGCCTCACCTCTCTGAATTTCTTCATCTAGCTGGACTATATAAGCTCTACCTGTCCTGCTAGCTCTAAATACTATGATCCAATGAAGAATGTCCTCCAGGCCAAGGAACGGGTGGCTCTCCGTCTCCCTCTGCTCCCTGTACCTTGCCCCAACCTACTGACATATCTCCATAGGTAGGAAACATGCAATCACTTTGGCAAGAGTTAAAAAGATTATGCTGTACCTCTCATTGTCTCTTCGAGATGAGATACCAGTATATTGGTATCTCAGCAACAAAGAATCACAGATTCTCCAAATTAGAAGGGCTCCAGAGGCTAATCCCAGTAGTTCTCTTGGAGCCACAAAATTGCCCAGTGCAGATCATATTGCTTACTTCCTGAATCCTCCATATTCTGTAGGTACCAATGACCATTTCTCCATCTGTTTCTCAGGGGAAGCAGGATGATCTCTGGTGTCTTGGGGACAGTGCCATCTGGTGTTAAGATGTATCCTTGCACATTGATTACTTTGCAGGGTGAGGGAGTACACATCCTCTATAAACTAAAGGGTGTGGCCCTGTCGAGGACAGTGGTGTTAATGGAGAAGGGTAACCGTTTACTAAGGAATATTCAGTATCCTAAAAATGAAGTTTGGGGAGATGTAGAATGTAAGTTTTATTGAGAGTAGGGATTGTTTCATTCTATGTATTTGTATGCCCAATACATAATACAGGGCCTGGAATACAGTAGGTGGTTCATATATGTTTGTTGATTGATATTTAAATGAGACATAGGATGCTGCCACTTACTTGCTGAGTACTAGGCTACTGGAATGGATGAATAAACTCAGGCACTTGAAGGTCACTTTGCCCTGGGAAGAAGTGGTCATAAGATACTGAGTAGTCATTAAATGGTAAACTTTGAGACCACCTTGCAAGGCACCTCCTCATTAGCAGCTGCTGACCTGTTTATCCAGAGAGATGATAGATTGCAATATCAGACAACGGATGAATACGGTTATCCAAAAGACTAGAGATAAAATCCAAGGACAGATAACCAAGTCATGAGACCATGTCACTGGGCATACTTGGCATGGGTAGGCCATGGAAGATCAGGGCAAGCCACTGCCTAAATTTTTGGCAGAACCCTAGGGCATCTAGATCACCAACACTCCTGGTGCTGAGCTCAGGTGGGGAAAAGGGAAGCCCATGGAGAGACAGAAGTGGAAACAGACACAGATCACTTAAAGGCTTTTATTCCTAAGGGTGTAGCCATCAGTCATTTTTAATCAGGCCCATGGACACTTGGTTCTTTAATACAGATTGTCATGCTCCTGCCTCAGTTATAGATCTGGGCAATTTCCTTCCACCACAACAGGACTGGAGAGGTAAAACTGTGATCTCCAACCATCCCTTCGTAACAATGGAAGCCTAAGTCCAAGGTCCCCAGAGGGAAGAGGTTATTAGTGCTCAGAATGAGAATTAGATGTAGGAAAGGAAAGAACAACATCTTTTTGGTCTCAAGGAGAGTCATTTTGCATATAATAGAGTCCACTGGCACATAGATCTTTTTAAATTCTTGTTTGCATATTGAAATGTTTGTGTTTGTTGATAATTGTTAAAATCTAAAGTTAAGAAATATTTTTTTAAATGAGATACAAAAGATCCTTAGGTACAAATTTGAGAAGAGATCCCATTGGAAAAGACTTTTGAATTCCAACCTCCACCTATAGAAGGATGGATCATATGAAGAAGGGTATAGCAAAGCCTGGGCCGTTCCAGTTCTAGGGAGAAGGAAGGAGATAGAGAGGGTGAGGGATCTGGGACTACTTTCCCTAGGCAACACAACAGCTTGACAAGAAACAAATCTCCTTTGGAAGAAAAAGGTGAAGAATGTAGTGAAACTGGGACAAGATACAAGTGAAGGCTCAGACCTGGTATCCATCTGAGAGTTCCTATGGGGCACAGGGAATAGCTGTGGTCCAAAATCTAGATGGAACAGCCAAGTCAACAAGAATTTATTAAGTGCCCACTGTGTGCCAGGCACTGTGTTAAGCACAGGGAATACAAAGAAAGGCAACCAATACACAGTTCTTGCTCTCAAGAAGCTTTCAGTCTAACGGGGGAGAATAAAGGCAAATAACTATGTTCAAACAAGAGATACAAAGGATAAATCATAAATATTTGCAAAGAAAAGGCACTAGCACTAAGGAAAATTGGGAAAAACTTCTTACAGAAGGTGAGATTTTATAAACTTAATATAACCTCAAAAAATTATGCCTAGAAGCCCAATGAGTGTACTGAATATTTGTAATCTTTTAGCCAGAAGGCAACATTTATGGAATATCACAGCATGTATAATATGAAGGTAAACGAATTAGGTAAATTTCCTCTTCCAGGCCAATGAGGCAGATTTGGCCCCTGCTCTTCTCCAAGTAGAAGATGGGACTAAAGAAGAGTTGGGAGTGGGGGAGGGGAAGTGTCGGGGTTGTTGTCAAACACTGATGAAAATGTCAGCAAAAGGAGGGACTGCTATGTACCTGAAGTTGGGAAGAGGACTCAGTTATTCTCTGGGTCTATTTAATTTAGAATTTACCCTTAACACTAGTATCAAGGCATAGTGGGAGAAACTAGAACTGGGTGGAGTGAGCATCTGGGCAAGGAAAACAGATCGTATGTAGGACGCATGTCAGTGAGTGAGATAGAGATAGGGAGTGTTGGGATCTTCAGAAATAGGTATGTATTAAGGCTAGGATCACTAGCCTTTACAGGTGTGTGAAGACCCAGCCGATGCAGCAAGGAGTTGGGTTGTATTCTGTGTTCTAGTCCTCCAAACTCCCGTGAAATGATAACTAGTACTAGGGATCCATGGTTCTATATCATCATCTAATCTATGTTACTATCTAGGTACTGAATTAAAGAGTACAGAGGTGTTTTGCATGATTGAACATGTATAACCTCTATCAAATTTCTTCCTATCTCAGGGAAGGGGGAAGAGAGAGAGGGAGAGAGAAAATTTGGAATTCAAAATTTAAAAAAATTGTTAAAAATTGTCTTTACACATAATTGGGAGAAAATAATTTTTTTAAAAAGTATATAGGAAGGGCAAATTTCTGAGCTCCCTATAACCTCAGAATGGATATAGAGCAAATCTGAGAGGGATAATAAGAAAACATGGGGCACAGAATGTGAATAGAAGTAGTAGGTCCCTCACTAATGCACTGTTGGTGGAGTTGTGAACTGGTCCAACCGTTCTGAAGAACAGTTTGGAACTATGCCCAAAAGGCTATAAAACCCTGCATACCCTTTGATTCAGCAATGCCACTACTAGGTCTGTATTCCAAAGAGATCAAGGAAAAAGGAAAAGGACCTATTTGCATACAAATATTTATAGCTTCCCTTTTTGTGCTGACAAAGAATTGGAAATAGAGGGGATGCCCATCAATTGGAGAATGGCTGAACAAGCTGCGGTATATGATTGTGATGGAATACTATTGTGCTACAAGAAACGACATGGGAGATGGTTTTAGAAAAACCTGGGAAGACATATGTGAACTGATGCAAAGGGGGAAGAACAAGGAGAACACTGTACATAGTAACAGCAATTATAACGATGATCAGCTGTGAAAGACTTAGCTACTCTGCTCAATACTATGATCTAAGACAGTTCTGAACAACTCATGATTAAAAAGCGCTAGCCATCTCCAGAGAGAACTGATGAACTCTGAGTACAAACTGAACCATAATTTTTTCACTTTATATATTTTTTGCCTTTTTTTTTGCAATTTGGCTAATGTGGAAATATGTTTTACATGATTTCGTATGTATAATTGATATCTTGTTGTTTGCCTTTTCATTGGGTGGTAGGGGAGGGGATGGAGGGAGGAAGAGAATTTGGAGCCCAAAATGTTTTAAAAGGTATATTGTATATATGTGTGTATATATGTATACATATATGTGTGTATATATACATACATATATATACATACATAAAGAAAGAAAGAAAGCAAAAGAAAGAAATAGGAGGTTTCTAATGTCTTGAACATGAACTGAATGATCTTCAGAATGTAGTGCTAGAACAGCTAGGTAGCACAGTGGTTAGAGTAAAGGAGTTGGAGTGAAGAAGACCCAAGTTCAAATTCTGCCTCAGGTACTTATTATTATTTAACTTACAGAGTTTCAACAGAAATGGAAGGATGAAGCTTTAGAAGTAGAATCAACTTTTCCAGTCTACTAATTATACCTTATTTTTTTAATCTTCAATCATACCTATCACCTTCTAGTATGTCTTTTATATGACAAAACTGAATATGAAAAAAATGAAAAATAAAACCCTGTCAACATCAGCTTTTTTAAATTAGATCTGGTACATTTTTATAAGTAAAATTTAGAAAATTATATTTTAAAAATAAAACTCTAACATAGCATGATCTCTTTATAACAAGTCACAGAAGATGCATGTCCTCAATACCTTTTAAAGCAGCATAATTAAGGATTAGAAGCTGACTTGGAAACATTGATTCTGCCTCTTTCCCCTAAAGAGAGGGGCTGGGGGTGGATGGTGTGAATTCCTTCATAACCCAGTCCAATGAAATGATGGTTGATGAGTAAGTTTTGGAAGCTGGGTGTGGTAGGGAGAAAATGGAACTGCCTATAATCTAGTAATCTAGGGATTATGCCAACATGAGTTAACCCCCCCCCATTTGTAAGGTGGGGCTCCACACAGAGATCCCAGAGAAGGTACGGATGTTCCTGGTGCCTTGAGTAGGGAAAGTTTTTTTTTTTTATTAGATTAGAGGTTTCTTATTAGTAAAAAAAAAAGTCAATATTAGCTGTTTGCAAGAAAGTGAGGATGGTGCATTGGAAAGGCTGCTGGGTTTGGAATCATCTTTGTTCCCTTACTATCAATGTGGCATTGGGCAAATAAATGACTTTACCTCTCTGGGTCTCTGTTTCTTTGTCTATAAAATGGAGACCAGATGACCTCTAGGGTCCCTTGAGTTCTAGATCTATGATAACCATGAGTTTGATTATGCATATCACTGATTTTCTGTTTAACAATGGCCACAGCTGACTTCATTATTCTAACCACAGCTTCGATTTTAAGGTAACAAGGTGAACTTTTACAATTAATGGCTTTAAGCACTCTCCAACGTACTGCTGTATTTTAAAACTCATCTTTAGAGCATTGCTGGGAGATTGCTCAATTATTGGTCCTTGCCTGGTTATGCTACTGACAAAAATCAGGCAACATAAAAAGCATCTTCAAGGCTCATCTTATTCTTCAGTACTCTGCCTGTGTTTCCCCTTCATCATTTTCTTCTGCCTTTTTTCTTTGCTTTGAAACGGCAGCCAGGACTGCCAGCAGAGGTTCCTTGGGGATTTGAAGAACATAAATTAGTTTCACAGTTGGAGGCAGAATGCTTTCCTTCGGGAACACTTTTCACATAAAATAAACTGGGCTTTGTACTGGTCAGGGCAGACAAAGGGTTAAATTTTAAAAGCTGCTTGGTAATGACTGATTCATAGATCTTCTACCCCCTTCCTCCTCCCCCTCCCCCATACACATCCAGCTGCCTCAGCCCTCCTTCCTTCTTTTCTGTTTCTGTCTCACTCCTCTTTCCAGAATGATTGCATTCGCACTGAATCGTGGCTGTCTATCACAAGCCTGAACAGTACACTTCTACCCCTGAGAGGACAACAACAGAAATGACTAGGCAACAGCAGCATGGTCCTTCTTCCTCCAAATAACAAGAATTTAAAGTCCAAATCTGAAGCTCGAAAGGAAATCCTAAATGTAAATGCCACCTTTCAATTGGCAAATCATCTCTCTCTTCCCCACCTGCTCCCATTTCTCTTGTGAACACACTGGCATGCACACAGGGACCTAAACGCTTAATGCATTTTTCCCCCCTTCACTCTGAGTTAATGGTGCCTGTAGACCAAGAATTAAATGCTCACATAAATAAATCTTTCTTCTCCACCCTATTTAAGAGAGAAAATATTAAGAGGAAGGGAGGGGTAGAAAAGAAATTATATGACTAGACATAGTGTATAAACACTGCAGTAAATTTCTGTTAATCCATAGTGACTAGCCGCCTGTCGTTCTGAGAATTGTTGATGACCTTTGTAATTTTACAAATGTAGACAGACCAGCAAGACTAGAGGAGCTGAGACACTCAATGTGTCAAGTGGCATACCTGTTGTTCCTACATCGGATTGTGAAGATGAGAAAGAAGAGTACCAGAAGAAGTCCACCACTGAGGGAAGTCCACACGATGCCCAAGAGGACAGAAGACAATGAGGAGGTGGGCTCAGTGCCAAGGTCGGAAGAGGTCTGAGGAAGGGAACAACGAAGAGTAGTTAGGAATGAAGACTATTCCATAGAGCAAACATAAACTGACAAGGAAACTCATTCAGATTTGGGAAGTGCATGTCACTGAGGTAGCATCAGGGATTGGGACACAAAATAATAGATCCCATTGACAGAACATTTTGAAGCACTGTTCAGAGAGGCAGTGTCGGGCAGTGAATAGGTAACTGGCCTTGAACCTTGGTTTAAATCTGGCCTCTGACATATGCTGGCTAAATGGGCAAGTCACTTAACCTCTCTTGGCTCTAGACAACTCTCTAAGACTTTAGGTTGTGGAAAAGACCATTGACCTACATAAGTGGAAGGACTTTCCTCATCTGGGAGTTCCCTATACCAATGAAATCAGAGGTTTGGTTCCTATCCCCTCTAAGACTAACAAAGTGTTTTCCTTGAAACAGCTCTGATAGAGAGATAGTGTAGTAGTAGTAGTAATGATGATGATGATGATGATGATGATGATGATGATGATGATAGCTAGCATTTCCATAGCACCTTAAGGTTCGCAAAGTACTTTACAAATATTATCCCATTTTATCCTAAAAATAACCGGGGGGGGGTGTGGTGGAGGTAGATGCTATAATTACTACCATTTTAGAAATGAAAAAAGTAAGACTCTAAAAATTAAGTGACTTACCCAAGGTCATACATTTAAGGACTTGAATTCAGATTTTGTCTTCACTCTTTTCACTATGCCCCTCAAAGAATGTTAGGATAGTCTGGCTCAATAATGTGTCCCTTGTCTGGAATGTCCTCTCCCCTCCCACCACTCTCCAAATCTAACCCATCCTTAGTTGAATTAATGAAGGTCTTGGGGAATAGATGACAAAACATACCTCTTCTCTCATAGAAGAGAAGTGGAGGTGGGGCTATTATACTCAAATAGTATATCTATGGTCAC
Organism: Phascolarctos cinereus; assembly: GCF_003287225.1. Classification (NCBI taxonomy): domain Eukaryota; kingdom Metazoa; phylum Chordata; class Mammalia; order Diprotodontia; family Phascolarctidae; genus Phascolarctos; species Phascolarctos cinereus. The sequence goes on from NW_027556098.1 coordinate 111,798,400, forward strand.
ACTAAGTCACTATGTAGGATGTGGAGGGGGTGGGAAATAACTGATATAAAGACAAAAGTCATCAATAAAATGTATTTTCTAAAATAGAAAAAAATCCTGCCCACCTCAAGTCCCATTCTTCTATGAAGTCTTTAACTTCTGCAATCTCCAATGATGTTTCCTTTATCTAAACTACCACTGTTCCTCCTACTAACAGATCAGATTTCACAGGGTCACAAAAGATTGAAAACTCAATGTGTATCTGGACCAAGGGTGGGGACCTGTGGCCTTGATGCCACATGTGGCCCTCTAGGTCTTCAAGTGCAGCCTTTTGACTGACCGTGAGGTTTGGATTCAGTCAAAGGGCCACACTTGAAGACCTAGAGGGCCACATGGGGCTCTAAGCCACGGGTTCCTCACCCCGAATCTGCACCAAGATAAAGTGCAGGATCATTAATTTTGGTGTTCAGTGGACCCATGCTTCCATGGCAATGAACAATGGCAAACTGTGAAAGCTTTCCCCACTCCATACATACTCTGTACATATCTTGTATGTGCTTACATATGTATATCTGTGATATATAATGTGTTTTATATGTCTATCTATCTATATATGTATATATACAGACAGACAGACAGACACAAAGAGACAGAGACACACATATGTGTGTATGTGTTTATGTATGTATTCTTTCCATTCAAATGTAAACTCCTTGAGGGAAAACTCTAGTTTTTCCTTTGTTTTGTTTTTGTATCCCAAGCATTTGGCCCAGTACCCAGTACATAGCGATAAATGCTTGTTAATTGATCATTTGAAATATAAATACAAACATTGATTGACAGGGCTTTCAGGAATAAGGCACAGAAAAGGCCTGAAGGAGGTGAGTATGAGGAGTAGAGAATAATAGCTAAGAAATGCTGGGCTTTCTCCCCCTTGCTTTCTATTCTCCCTTACTCCATTCAAAATCTTTCTCTCAGCCTCTTCTTTTCTCCTCTGTCCACAGCATTGAACTGAACTATAGGTATTATATAATTTTTACTTTTTGTGGTATTTTTAAAATAAAATTTTGTGTCCTTTATTTTTAATTAATGAGTGAGTTCAGTTCACCTCAAAAAAACAAAAACAAAAACAGTGAATTAGCTGTAAGTAGCTTTTTACTTGTGTGTGACCCTTGATTGATTTTTTTCTCTAGGAGTCAGTGGCCTTAAATAGAAAAAAGAAAGTTCCCTATCCTGATGTAAAAACTTAAGTAAAGAGATCCTAAGAAGAAGGAATGATCTTAACCTTGAATTTGCACTAGGTGGTAGTAATTTCCATGACTATTATTAAGCTGAGTAGAGAACTCTGATCTTATTTCAATAACCAAGAGAAAGGTCAAGGTGGATGATTTTAGTGTCTAAAGGCATCCTGTGATTGCTCTACTGATGCCATACCTTATACACACGCCTACAAACCCCACACCACTCTCTCCCGTATGTTCCCAACCACCTAGCCATTGGATCTCTCTGTCTCCCACACATTTACCTGTTATGTCCTCACCTGCATCTTTTCCTACTATTCTGGTTGTGTTTCTGTGTATATAGCTTGGTGGATATTACAGCAACTGGGGGGCCCTTCGGAGCCACCTGAGAGTAATAAAGGTGCTTATATTGGGCACCACTGGCAGCCTTGAACCTGGTCCTTACATATCTTTCGTGGTGACAGTTTTCTAAGATCCCATCATCAGATCTGCAAGTCCATAGTGGTCCCTCTGCCATCAAAGTGTTTGAAGCTGTTGGCCCAGTAACAATACAGTATAATAGCACCATTGGTGATTGTTCCATGCCACATGGAAAATCCATGGATCTTCCCTGGGCCTCATGGACAGAAGAAAAAGGAAGGCTACAGGATTTCCTCTGATCCATCCAGAGCATGGATCTATATCTACAGTATGTGCCTGTGTAGGTACCATGTATATGTGCAACCATGTGTGGGAGCTAAAGTATACTGGATATGTGTCCAAATGCATCTCCGTATACATTTGTATCAATATCCCTATGTAAACATATTTGGGGTGCATATATATATGCACACATATTTGTGTGTATGTGTGTGTTTCTATGTTTTACACTGTCTACTCAAGTGTTTCTCCCCTGTATTGGGTTTCAATTGAATTGAGTCCATTCCTCCACTAGGGGATCCCTAGTTAAATGAATATGGCCTGTAAATCAAGGTTTGATGGGTGTGGCTTCTGATGCTTGTGCCTACCCTAGTCTCTACCAGACAAACTCAGCATCCCCTTTGATGGTGAGGTTGAGTTATTCCTCCTCAGCCTTTTCTTTGGTCCATCCATATTAGAAACACCCTGCTCCCTTGGCACTGTGAACTTACCACAGCTGTTCCACAGAAATCCTGAAGGGACCTGTCATTCAGTTCCTGAGTAGGGATACGGTGACACAGATCAGAGCAGTTTAATTCTGGCTCCATATCATCAAACCCCTTCCTCAGTCTGGAGTCAGTCACATCTTTGGTGTGGAGGCAGATCCTTGACCAGAATGCAACTACAACCCAGGTCTCTTCATCATCAGAAGTACTGTGTTGGCATTGAAACCCAGAGGTCTCACTTTTTGGTACTGTGGCACCATTTCACCACTTCTCTTCATCATAACTCTGGTGTCTCCCCCAGTTTGCTGTTCCTAGATGTCTGAGCAGTGATGCATCTGTTTAACCATTAGGACTGTGTAGACTGGCCAACATGATGGCAACTTTCTTTTGCCACTAGGTGGCAGGCACTGCCACAAGTACCCCAGGACTGTCCCAGTGGCAAGGGGCCGTCCATCATTAAACCTGCAAAGAAACAAAGAATGATTCTTTTTTTTTAAAATGTAATTAAAGTTGATGTTTACAATTGAATATAAGTAGAAATATGTCTTGCATGACTACATATGTATAACCTATATGTCAAATTGCTTGTCTTCTCAATAGGGAAGAGGGGACAAGAGAAAGGGAGACAATTTAGAACTCAAAATTTGAAAAGTGAATGTTAAATTTTTGTACATGTAATTGGGAAAAAATAAAATATTAAATTACAATTGAATGTAAGACATTTCCGCAGTTTCTATTCAGCTCTATATTTTTTATGGCTGCTGTTACAGTTAAAAACCAAAGCGAAAACAGGGTATGCCCTGTTGGAAAACAACATGCACTTCCATCTTTGACCATTCTTAAGAATAAAGTAACATCTTTGCACTGCCAAAGAATTTACTGTTCAGCCAATGCTGGTTGGTGAGTTTCCCTGTCCAACCTGGGGTGATTTTGGCCTTAAAGTGGTTTATACCTGGGCAGAGTGCTTGAACTGGCTTTCTGGCCTCTTTGAATAATGGAAGAAAGAAAGGCTGGTTGGATGAAAAAAAAATGAATTAGGGCATTCTAAGAATTCCAGCTGAATGAACAGTCAGAGAAGGCCGGCAGGATGGCAGTAAAATGACTGAAAAGAACTCAGTGACATTCTCTCATCTCTCTCTTTCATTGATGAAAGGAAAGCAGGAAAGCTGAAAATGACAAAGCAACAGCCCCAGTAGACTGCAGGGAGATGCACCCCTAATCCTTTAAACAAATAATTTATAGATATGGAAAACAGCTCACAAGTTTTACTGTCAGTTTGAAAGCAGGTGCCATTTCTTTCATGTGGTCTTCAAATGACTTAGCAAATTCTCTTTGACTATGAAGGTGAATTGGGTAAAGGCAAAAATATCAACTTCTGTTGATTTATCAGCAGTGGGGCACAGGGCCTATTGAAAGTCAGGATATTTGGGAAGGGCATACAATGCCATCCCTGCATCCCTTGTGCCTGGGCAAGAACAATGTAGCACCAGATGCTGAGCGGTCACTGGCCTCTCCTGGGTTGATGAATTATTTAGCAGCCACCACAATGGAATCCCTAGGGAAATGCTCCCCCTATCCCCTATCAAGGTCAGCTAAATCATTCTACAGTCTGGAGAAGCGCTGACTGTGAAATGAAATAAACATAGAAACCCATACCATTTGCTAGCATCATATTCAGGTTGAAATTTTAATTGCGCACCAGTCACAAATTCTGCAACACAGTTCCCATGGCAACTAGAACTTAGAGCCAGACAGCTCCTTGTTTTTGCCTTGTGGAATAGAGAAGAAAAGGCTCACAAACATCTGGGTGTGCCACCTGACAGTCTGGAAAAGCAGCCCTCTTTTTTCCTATGCTGCTATGGTAATCATACTTGGTAAATGGCTCCATTCAAACAGAACCATAATTAAAGTACATATAGCGACATACTGCATTTGCATTCACAGAAACATCTACAAGCATACTGGCCTCAGACACTTGCTAAGCTGTGTGATCCTGGGCAAGTCACATAACCTTTGTTTGCCTCAGTTTCCTCAATTATAAAAAGGGAACAAAAATAATAACACCAGCCTCCCAGAGTTGTTGTGAGGAGCAAATGAGATAATATTTGTGAAGTGGTTAGCACAGTGCCCAGCATATAGCATGCACTTAATAAATGCTAGCTGTTATTATTATTATTATTATTATTATTATTATTATTATTATTATTATTATTATTATTATTATTATTGTTATACCTCTAGAGGAAAGGCAGTATAGTTGGACTATTGGCCTCTCCCAGAGGACACTTAATGACCTGATGTCACTACCTAGACGGGAAGGGCAAAAGCATTTACGTAGCACCAACTATGTGTTAGAACTGTGCTAAGTGCACTACAAATATTATCTTGTTTCATCTCACCCTCACAAAACCCTGAGAGGTAGGTGCTATTACTATCTCCATTTTAAAATTGCCAAAACTGAGGCAAATAAAAGTTAAGTGACATGCCCGAGGTCACAAAGATCATAAGTGTCTGAGATTGGATCTGTACTCGTCTTCCTGACTCCAAGCCCAGCACACTATCCCCTGTGCCACCTAGCTGACTCGAAATATCATTCCTTGCATTTTATATTTGAAGATGCTGAGGCACAGAGGGCTGAGGTAAGTTACTCAGGGTTATACAGCTAGTAAGTGTCAGAGCCAAGATTCAAACCCAGATCTTTCCTGTCTCCAAATCTAGTACTTTTGCCACTACACCACACCGATATAGGACCCAGAGTTTCAGTGGTGGACTACTGGACATCTTCAAACTAGAGGACCCTGTCCTGAGTCATGGAAGGTAAAATAGCTCTGCAAAACTCCATGACCACTCAGGCTACAAGAGAAGCCATGGCAGAGCCACTGGTGTCTGGGCTAGACTTCAGAATACATGCCAATGGTGCCTTTTCACTAGGCTCCACCCACTGGAATGGCTACTCTGGTGGTATGGTGTCTTTTCTGTCACTGGCCACCTCCCATGGTACATTCTGAAATTCCCATCTTCTCTCAAAACCTCCTGTCCCTCCATCATGCCCTTTGTCTTACTCCTCCTCAACCTAAATTTCATTACAACTCCCAGTTTTGACATTCCTTCTTGTTTTCCCAGTCCATCATTCCTATTCTCTGACCTCCCTTTTCTCCTTTCAGTCTGGACCCTCTAGATAACCAATTCACCTACAACAGCAGCTCTCAGGGTATGGTTTGGGGATCCCTGGTTGTCACTAAGACCTTTCAGGGAGTCTACAAGGTCAAAACTATTTGTACAATAATATTGACATTTAAATTTCCAGAACATTAAATACCAATGCATATAATCCATATAAACAAAAACTCTTTGGAGGTTCTAAATAATTTTTAAGAGTATAAGGGGGTCATTTTTATTATATTGGCCCTGCCTACCCATGAACAATTCTGATTTCCCATTATTTAAATCTGATTTTATTTGTATAAAAAAGGTTTTTATAATTTTGTTTATATAGTTCCTGGGTTCATTTTGGCAGGCATACTCCCAGGTATTTTGTACTGTCTAGAGTTATTCATGAGACCAAAACTTTGAGAACCACTGACCTATACATTGCCTGCCATCCTTGACTCACTTACCTCTTTTTCCCATCCTTTGTTAACACTCTGCTAATTCTCAGCCTTAGATTATTTTCGCTTTCTTCTTTCTTCACTTCTACTTCTTGACAAGGCCAATGTCATCCTACTTGCATCCTTCATTCCATTTTCTCTAAGACTTCCAGTAATCATGCTCTCATCTTTCTCTCTTTTTCACTCTCTCCCTATCTACTGGCTTCTTCCCCTTTGTTTATAGAAGAATATATCCTTTAAAAAAGACAGTTCTTTACTTGACCTCTGCAACTTCATTATTTATTCCTACCCAGATACCAAACACCCTCCCACAGCTGAACTTCTAGAAAGAATAGTCTCCACTCACTCCTACTTCCTCGCCCACTCACTTTCTTCTCAGTATCCTGCAATCTGGCTTCCAGTCTCATATTTCTACTGAAATTGCTGTCTATGAAATTATCAATGATCTTTTAACTTCTGGATCTAGAGGCCCTTATTCAATCTTGTTCTTTTTGCAGCTTTTGATATTTCCATTACCCCCTTTTACTCAATATCTTCTTCCTTTTTAGTTCCCAAGAGTCTATTCTCTCTTTGTTCTCTTTCTGTACAGCTTTCCTAAGATAGCTTCTGGGAGCCAAGATGGCAAAGTAAGAAGTAAGTCACTCTTACCCTCCCTTATTAACCTCTGAAAGACCAGAAAATATCACCTTAGCAAAAACCCTGGAACAGCTAAACCAGAAGAAAGATGGGGTGCAGAAGTCCAGTAGCCCAGGTAGCTTGAGGAATTAACAGGAAAGGCCCCTCTTGCCCTGAGGGAAGGGGAGCAGTACAGAATGGGAGATGTTTCAGCAAGCTAGCAGAAAGTCCCATCTCAGCATACCAGGAGGAGATCCTGAAACCCAGGTGGTGGAGCAGGCAAACACTAACACCTGGACCCCTGAGTGCCTCAGTGAGGGCAGGGGAACCAGTAGAAACCAGCTTGGAAAACCACCAGGTGCCTCAGTATTCTACAGCAACTGGCTCTCCTAGTGCCTCAGCAAAACAATGCTCCAAGGGGTCCCAGGGGGGATAAATATCCTGCAATATCCATATGAAAGGAGCTGAAGAAAATGAAAGGAAAGAAAGGCCCAGGTGAGCAGGAAATCTCCAGCAGCCATACCCAATCCTACCTCTGGAGTTTTAGTGTTGCTGATTCCAGCCCAATACCAGGTAAGCTGCCAGAATCCTACAGCCTCCAACTGCCAGCATTGGAGGTCCCAGCACACAAAGCCAGTGACCAGGCCCTGGGCTCCCAACACCAAGAAGCTTGAGTCAGTGCCCTCTGCTCCCCAGCAGGACAGATCAATCTCTTTAAAGGCCAGGAAATAAGCAAATACCATTAGCAAAAAGAAATATACAATAGATTCTTATTATGGGAAGAGTGAAGATCAAGGCAGAAATTCTGAAGAGGACAACATTGTCAACAAACCCACATCTGGAACCTCAAAAGGGAATACGAACTGGTCTTAAGCCCAAAAAACCTTCTTAGAAGAGCTCAAGAAGGATTTTAAAAATCAAATGAGACAGGTAGAAGAAAAAGTGGGAAAAGAAATGAGAGGTATACAACAGAGAGTCAATAGCTTGGAAAAGGAAGGACAAAAATTAGCTGTAGAAAACAAGATCGTATATAGCTTTGCTCTACTAGATCTTCGGCCATGACTCCACACCCAGGGCATGGAGATCTTCCAGGGCTCTTTTCTAGGCCTTCTTATCTTCTCTCTACACATATACTTTCTTAATGATTTCACCTGCTCCCATGGGTTCAAGTATCATCCCTGTGCTGATGACTTCCATATCCACATATCTGACCCTAATTTCTCTCCGGAACTTCATGCTTTCATTTACTGTCTGCTGGACATCTCCTTCTGGGTATCTTATAGGCATTTCAAACTCAACATGACAAAAATGGGACTTGTTACTCTCCCTGCTAAACTTTTTCTTACTCTTTACAACCCTGTATCTGGCAAGGGTATCACATTCTCCCAGAAACCTGAGAGTCATATTTTTGACCCTTCACTCTCCTTCACAAGCCATATTGCATCATTTGCCAAATCTTGTCAGCTCTGTTCCCATGTCTCTCAAATCAATTCCTTTTCTATTAACAAGGCCATCCTCTCCTGGCTCAGATGAAATACATCTTCAAGCACTGAAAGAATGGAGAAACGTGAGTGCTAAGACATTGTCAGGGCAGCTGGGTAGTGCAGTGGATAGGGTCTGGAGTCAGGAAAACTTTAGTATAAATCCAGCCTCAGATACTTAGTAGCTGTGTGACACTGGACAAGTCACTTAACCCTGTTTGTCTCTATTTCTTCATCTGTAAAATGAGCTAGAGAAGGAAATGGTGAACCACTCCAGTATCTTTACCAAGAAAACCTCAAATGGAGTCATAAAGAGTTGGAAACAACTGAAACAACTGAACAACTAAGCCATTGTCAGGAATATTTGGAAGATCAAGGAAAATGGGAAAGTTACCATAGAACTAGAGAAAGTCAAGTGTTGATGAGATTTTCAAAGAAAGGAAGAGTAGATAGTCTGCCAATTACATGACAATGAGTTTAACTTCAAGATCTGGGGAAACTCTAGAATGCTTTATTAAAGAGATAGTGAATATCTAGAAAGGGGTACAGTGCATCGAGTGCTCACTCTGGAGTCAGGAAGACCTGAGTTCAAATCCGACCTCAGACACTTACTAGCTGTATGACTAACTGAATCCCGTTTGCCTTAATTTCCTTACCAGTAAAATGAACTAGAGAAGGAAATGGCAAACCACTCTAGTATCTTTGCCAAGAAAACCCCAAATGGGGTCACAAAGAGTTGAAAAACAACAAAAAAATCTAGAAAAAAAATAAGGTGATTACAAAGAGCCAGGATGCCTTCATCAAGAATGTGTCATACCAGACTAACCTTACTTTCTTTTTTGATAGAATTACTAAACTAGTAGCTATTACTTACCTATATTTTTTATTTACTTGGTTACTTACCTAGGCATAGATATTATCTATCTAGATTTTAGCAAAGCATTTTTAAAAGTAGCTCATACGATTTTGGTGGAAGAGATATGAACTAGATGACCAATGCAATTAGATGGACTTGGAATTGCTTGAATGCCCAGAGTCAATGGCCACTGGGTGGGCAGCTTAATATCAGCTCATCGAGAGGCCTCCAGGCTTCTGTGCTTGGCTCTGGGCAGTTTAACAGTTTTATCAATGACTTGGATAAAAGCCAACTATGTTTGTAGATGATGCAGAAGATACTTAAATACCAAACAGAGAAAGTGATATTTTTCTTTGAGAAACTGTGTTGCTATTTGAAATTTTTGAGCCGGGAACCAAAATGGTAGGACTTGTGTGATCTGAAGATTGTTTTGGCAGCTGTGTGGAGGATGGATAGGAGAGGAAAGATGCCAGAGGCAGGGAGGACTAGTAGAGCAGTTCAGGTAAGACTGGACTTTCCAGGGCTTAAAACAAAGCTGGGATGGAGAACTAATGTACTTAGTGAGAGTTAGGATCCAAAAAAGAACTTGAGAGGTTAGATCATTGGGCTGAATTTAGTAACAAGAACTTTGTTTTTTAAACTTATTTATTTATTTTTAGTTTTCAACATTCATTTTTTATAAGGTTTTGAGTCCTAAATTCTCCCCCCTTTTCTCCACTCCCCCTCCCCAATATGGCATGCAATCTGATATAGGCTATACATGTATGGTCATATTAAACATATTTCCACATTAGTCATGTTGTGAAAGAAGAATCAGAACAAAAGGGAAAAACCATGAGACAGAACAGAACAAAAAACAAAAAAAGAAAAAGAGAAAATAGCATACTTCAGTCTGCATTCAGACTCCATAGTTCTTTCTCTGGATGGGGATAGCATTTTTTATCTGAGATGCTTGGAGCTGTCTTAGATCCCTGCATTGCTGAGAAGAGCTAGGTCTATCACAGTTGGTCATCACACAATGTGGCTGTATAGTATATGATGTTTTCTTGGTTCTGCTCACCTCACTCAGCATCAGTTCATGCAAGTCTGTCCAGGTTTTTCTGAAATCCGCCTGCTCATCATTTCTTATAGCACAATAGTATTCTATTACATTCATATGCCACAATTTGTTCAGCCACTCCCCAATTGATGGGCATCCCTTCAATTTCCAACTCTTGGACACCATAGAAAGAGCTGCCATAAATATTTTTGTACATGTGGGTCCTTTTCCCACTTTTATGATTTCTTTGGGGTACAGGCCTAGTAGTGGTATTGCTGGATCAAAGGGTATGCAGATTTATAGCTCATTGGGTATAATTCCAAATTGTTCTCCTGAATGGTTGGATCATTTCACAACTCCACCAACAGCACATTAGTGTTCCAATCTTCCCACATCTTCTCCAACATTGATCATTTTCCTGTTTTGTCATGTTGGCCAATCTGATAGGTGTGATTGGTACCTCAAAGTTGTTTTAATTTGCATTTCTCTAATCAATAGTGATTTAGAGCATTTTTTCCATATAACTATAGAGAGCTTTAATTTCTTCATCTCGAAACTGCCTGTTCATATCCTTTGACTACTTATCAATTGGGGAATAACTTGTATTCTTATAGATTTGGATGAGTTCTTTATATATTTTAGAAATGAGGCCTTTATCAGAAACACGGGCTGTAAAAATTGTTTCTCTGCTTTCTGCTTCCCTTCTAATCTTGGTTGCATTCCCTTTGTTTGTACAAAAACTTTTTAATTTAATGTAATGTAATTTTGTATTTCATAATATTCTCTCTCTCTCTTGTTTGGTCATAAATTTTTCCCTTCTCCATAGATCTGATAGGTAAACTATTCCTTGCACTCCTAATTTACTTATAGTTTCACCCTTTATTTGTCTATTTTGACTTTATCTTAGTAGAGGGTGTAAGATGTTAGTCTATGCCTAGTTTCTGCCATGCTGCTTTGCAGTTTTCTGAGCAGTTTTTGTCAAATAGTGAGTTTTTATCCCAGAAGGTAGAGTCTTTGGGTTTATCAAACAGTAGATTACTATAGTCATTGACTACTGTGTTTGTAACAAGAACTTTAATTGGAATAAATGTAAAGTTTTACTTGTTCAATCATGTCTAACTCTTCATGACCCTATTTGGGGTTTTCTTGGCAAAGATACTGGAATGATTTGCTATTTCCTTCTCTAGCTCATTTTACAGATGAGGAAACTGAGGCAAACAGGGTTAAATGTCTTACCCAGGGTCACATAGCTATTAACTATCTGAGGCTGGATTTGAACTCAGAAGGTGAGCCTTTCTGACTCCAGGCCTGGAGCTCTATCCACTTTACCACCACATGAGTTCAAAAAAAATCAACTTCACAAGTACTGGAAGGGGGAGGCATAATTAGACAGAAAAAAGATCTGAGGGTTTTAGTGGACTACAAGTTCATTATGAATCAGCAGAGTGATATGGCAGCCAAAAATGTCAATGAAACCTCAAGCTGAATTATGAAAAGCAGAGATTCCAGAAATAAGGATGTGATAGTTTCTTTATATTCTGTCTTGATCAGGCCATATTTGGAATACTATGTTCAGTTCTGTGCACAATAGTTTAAGAAGGACATTGGAATGCTTGAGTGCATTCCATAGAAGACCCCATCGTCTCAAGGCTAACGGTCTCAAGTTCATATTATAAAAGGATTAGTTGAAGAAACTAGATGTGTTTAGTTTGGAGAAGATTCAGGAGGACTGTAATAGCTATGTCTAAAGGGTTGAAGGGTTGTCATGGGCAAAAGGGATTTTACTTGCTCTCCTTCTTCCCATAGTGCAGTCAATGTATGGAAGTTACAAAGAGATAAATTAAGGCTTTGATGTCAGGAAATACATCTTAATGTCTCCCTGCCTCCAGTCTTTCCCCAACTGCCAAAGTGATCTTCCCAAAGTGCAAGTCTGACCATGTCACCCTCCACCTCCTCCTCAATAAAGTCCAGGGGCTTGCCATTACCTTTAGGATCAAATACAAAATTTTCTGTTTGGTTTTTAAAGCCCTTCATGGCCTAGCCTCTTTCTACCTTTCCAGTCTTCTTTTACCTTGCTCCTTTCTGCACTCTAAGATCCAATGGAGTAGGTATCTTTGCAGTTCTTCAAATCAGACACCCCATTTCCTGAGTCTCTGTTTTTTTCACTGGCCTGGAAAACTCTTTCTCCTCTGCCTCCCACCTTCCTTGGTTATCTTCAAGACTCAGTTCAAATCCTACCTTTTGCAGGAGGCCTTTGTGGTCCCTCCATATTCCTCAACCAGTGCTTTCTCCTCTGAGATGATCTCCCATTTACACTGTACACAGTTATTTGCATGTTGTCTCTTCCCATTAGATTATATGTTCCTTGAAGCCAAAGACTATGGTTTTGCCTTTCTTTGTAACCATAGGGCTTATTTGGTACATAGTAGGTATTTAATAAATGTTTGTTGGTTCAATAATAGTTACCCCAAAGTAGAAGTGTCTGCCTTTTGAGGTAGTGGGCTCCATCTCATCTAAGGTCTTCAAGCTGGGCCTGAATGACCTCTTGTAGGGTACATTATAGGGGATTACTTCTTGGCTATGGATTAGAAAAGATGGTTGCTGAGGTTCCTTCCAACTCTAAAGTTTCTGTTATTCTGCCTATTTTTACTTTAAAATGAGGAGATGACTGGACAGGGAAGAATGTTTATAAAGGAGAAAGACTCTAGGAGGGTGATAGGGATTAGGAAAAGACTGGAAAGTCATTTATAAAGCAGCTGTTTCATGCTATCAAGTCTCATCTTTTTTTCTTTTTTTCTTTTTTTGGTGGTTATTCTTTCATTCTTCCCTTGTCTATTTTTGTAGCTGTCAGATCTTTAGTGTTTTTAACAACTTTGATGGCTCTTAGTGCTAGTCCACTGTGTATTTCGGGGCTCATTGGCTTTCTTTTATTCCATGGCATTTACTTTACTAAAGTTTTTTGCTTACTCAGTTCTTTAGTTTTCCTATTAGTATTTCTTTGAAGTGAGATTTTCTTTCCTTCCCTTCTTTTGTCTTGGTGGTTATTCCTTTATTTTATTTGACAGCTGTTGTTGTTTTGAGGTCATATGGCAGTGGGCCACCACTCACTTTGCCATCTTGCTTAAACTCTCTCCCTGCACCGCCCAAGCAAATAAGAGGTGATGTTTACATTTAGGATTTCTTTTCCTTTCATGTGTCAGTTTTGGGGTTCAATTAGATTTGATGGACAAGAGGAAAGATCAGGCAACTGTTGAAGCCCCAGATCACAGTCTCACACTGGATGACAGAATTCTCTAATGGAGGATTCTAGTTACAGCAAAAGGAAAGAGACTTGGTTTTATTGCTATGAACCCCTTCTGCCTCCAGCTTTGATGCTGTGAAGTCACTCCAGGAACCTGGGCCGGCAGCTTGGGTTGCTGTTTCAAAGCAGAAAAAAGGTACGTATGTGGTAGGAGTGAGGTCATGGGGCAAAAACTAGGGAAGAATTGAAAGATGAATGTAATGGATAGGAATAAGCATTGATTAAATGTCTTTTATGTGCCAGGCACTGTGCTAAACACTTTCCAAATATTATCTCATTTATCTTGATTCTGAGGATGACATAGGTAAGGCAAATTATATTAATGAGGGAATAATTATTAGGTTATGATCAGAAATTTGTGGAGGAAACTGTGCTCAGGTAGAAAGAGAAAGGATGTTGTTTTGAAGAAGCCTGAGCCCTGGGACTTGTAAACTTCTTTTCCAACTCTGGAAATGAGACTGAGTCAATCCCTTTCTCAGAAATTCACATTTGTCCTAGGGAGAGATTTAGCAATAAAACCTCAAAGTACACTCATAAAACTTCGGCAGTGTTTCCAAATAAAGTCCTTATATACTTTCTAAGTGTTCATTAAAAAGCATCCCAGTACCCTGGAGGAGGCTCCTCCAAGGAATTCTTATTCATGAGGAAGAAAGAGGCCAGGGAGGAAGTATGACTCTGCAGCCCTCCCTGTCGTAGGATCTCTCCCAGGATGGACTCCCCCACCCCAAGCCAAATGGAACCAGTGAGGGGGTCCCTTGGATTAAGTCCCAACCCCCTTACAGAATATCTGAATACCAAGGCTGGCTAGTCTCATAGCAGATCTCCAGATGAGGGCCTTCTAAATTCTAAAACCTGGCCACACACCTGTTCTCCCTCACCCTCTCTGATTAGCCAAATCCTACCTGTCTTTCTTAATTCTTCCTCTTCATGAATACTTTCTAACTAGTAATCATCTCTTCATCAGCCCCAAATCATCTCTTGTTCTATTCTTTTAGAGAATGCAATGCTTAAATTTAAATCTAATAGGATATTAGATTTAGAACTGGAAGGGCTTTAAAGGTCACCTCTCTCATTTTGCAGGCAAAGAAACTGAGGCTGAGACAAATAAATGACTTGCCCAAGGTCACACAGTAAGTGGCAGTGCTGGGATTCAAACCAAGGTCTTCTGACTCCTAATCCAGCATTCTTCCCACTCTGTACCATCTTCCTTCCTTCTTTCTTTCTTTCTTTCCTTCCTTCCTTCCTTCCCTCCTTCTTTCCTTCCCTCTTTTTCTTTCTTTCTTTCTTTCTTTCTTTCTTTCTTTCTTTCTTTCTTTCTTTCTTTCTTTCTTTCTTTCTTTCTTTCTTTCTTTCTTTCTTTCTTTCTTTCTTTCTTCCTTTTTCTTTTTTCTTTCTTCCTTTCTTTTTTCTTCCTTTCTTTCCTTCCTTCCGTCTTTCCATCTTTCTTTCTTCCTTCCTTCCTTTTACTTTTTTTTGCACTTCAGTCACATACAGCCTTTCACTTTTTTTATAATGTTATATTTATATCTTCCCTCTTATATTGTCACTTAACTTTTTAATTGTTTACACCTCTATGAGGTTCTTTAGGGCAAGGTTATCATATATATAGTAAATACTCACATTTATACGGTGCTTTAAGAGGCAGCCCAGGGTTATAGATGGAAAGCTGGCCTCAAATCCAAGATGGGTTGGGTTAAAGTCCTGCCTCCAACACATACTGGTTGTGTGACCTTAGGCAAGTCAGTTTACTGTAAGCAGCTAAGACTATGAGTGACAGAGAAGATGCCCAGCTTCATTTGTACAGAGTATTTCCTCACCTGGGAGCAATAAAATCACAGGTCCAGTTTCTCTCCTTCAAGGTTTATAGGAAGCTTTCCTTACAGCTATCTTGTTGACTGAATTATAGTTGTCCAAAAGTAGAAAGGTCTGCCTTGCCAGGTGGTGGTTCCACCTCATCTAAGGTCTTCAAACACAGCCCAGATGACCTCTTGTAGGGTATGTCATAGTGGATTATTTTCAGCTTTCCTACCTTTCAGAAGGAGGAAGTTTAAGTATTTAAAACTGAGACTCGGGTTAAGTGATTTGCCTATGATCTGACTGCTAGTAAATGTTGGAGACAGAATTCAAGGCCAATGCTTTTGATACCAAGTACAGAATTCTTTTCATTATTCTATATTGCTTAGCCATCCTTATTATCATAATTGAGGACTTAGCAGGAGCAGAAAGGAGTGAACTGGGAATAGCTGGGACCAGGAATACAAGCAGGACTGGATAAGATAAGATAAAAATTTAAACACAGGCAGAGATCTGTTCTATCCTAGCATAATAACATGGAAATGAAAGTCTATAAAGTGTATCCAAAACCAGATTAGGACATCAGTGGAAATGGTGAGACATTAACCAAAGTCCAAATAGAGTCCAAGATCCAGGGTATTGATTTAAGTAGGGGCTGATCAGGTGATTGATAGAGATCCAACCAGGCAGGCAGAAGGGGGCAGGGAGGTCCATCAGCCAGTACAAGGGACTTAAGATGAAACTGGGGCAAAGAGGCAGGAATCCAGTTCTAAGGAACTGGTGTAAGGAGAGAAGGGAGTGGAGTAGGAAAGGGGAATAGGCATTTATACAGCAACTACTTCATTCCTGATGCTTTACAAATATCTCATTTGATCCTCACAATAAACCTGGGAAATAGAAGCTATTATTATCCCCATTTTACAGTTGAGGAAACTAAGGCAAACAGAGGTTAAGTGACTTGCCCAAGGCCACATAGCTAGTAAGTGTTTGAGGCTGGGTTTGAACTCAGGTCTTCCTAACTCTAAGCCTAATGCTCTATCCACTGTGCTACCAGCCTCCTCTAGACAGGAGACCAGAGACAGGATGTCAAACCAACAGGGGACCCAATTGGGTTAGGACCAGTCAGTAACCCAAATACTCAGGAATTTCCAAACTTCCTATTTATTTAGGAATCTCTGATATGATGCTAAGGCATATAGCTTTAATGATTTTTCTATCTCTTTGAAGATCATAGGAGCATAAATTTAAAATTAGAAGTAACCTCAAAGGTCATCTACCCTACCTTCCTCTTTTTTTATAGAGAGAAGTCCAAAGTCACAAAAGGAATGCAGGTCCAAATCACTATTGATTAGAGGAATGCAAATCAAAACAACTCTGAGGGACCACATCACACCTATCAGACTGGCCAACATGACAAAACAGGAAAATGATAAATGTTGGAGAAGATGTGGGAAAACTGGAACACTAATGCATTGTTGGTGGAGTTGTGAAATGATCCAACCATTTTGGAGAGCAATTTGGAACTATGCCCAAAGGGTTATAAAAATGTGCATACTCTTTGACCCAGGAATACCACTTCTAGGGCTGTATCCCAAAGAGATCATACAAATGGAAAAAGGAGGCACGTGTACAAAAATATTTATAGCAACTCTTTTTGTGGTGACAAAGAATTGGAAATTGAGGGAATGGCCATCAATTGGGGAATGACTGAACAAGTTGTGGTATATGAATGTAATGGAATACTATTGTGCTATAAGAAATAATGAGTAGGTGGACTTCAGAAAAACCTGGAAAGACTTATATGGACTGATGCTGAATGAAGCAAGCAGAACCAGTAGAATGGTGTACACAGTAACAGCCACGTTGTGCAGTGACTAATGTTGATAGACTTAGCCCTTCTCAGCAATGCAAGGATCTAAGACATTTCCAAAAGTCTCATGATGGAAAATGCTATCCACATCCAAAGAAAGAACTATGGAGTCTGAATGCAGATCGAAGCATGCTATTTGCTATTTTTTTCCCTTCTGATTTATTTTGTTCTGTTTCTTCTTTCTTGTGGTTCCTCCTATTGGTTCTAATTCTTCCTTACAACATGACTAATGTGAAAATATGTTTAATAGGAATGTAGATGTATAGCCTATATCAGATTGTGCTCTGTCTTGGGGAGGGAGGCAGGAAGGGGAGAAAAATTTAAAACTCAAAAGCTTAAGTAAGTGATTGTTGATAAATCAAAATAAATTAGTAAACAAACAAACAAAAAAAGGAATGCAGGGCAGAACTGGGGATTTGAACCAGGGTTCTTTGAATCCAAATATAATGCCAGGTGGTCGTTGTTTGGGTTTTGATCTCGTAGTGTGAGTGTAAATAACAATCGTTTCTGTTCTGGCCAGAAACTCTGAGGGTCTTCCTCTCCCAGACTGATTGTTTTGTGAAGTCAGACGAGGCCTTATATCTTGCCTAGCCTTTAATCACTGAATGGGTGTTGCCTCAGACAAACTGAGAACTGGGAAGGACCTTAGCTTAAAAAGACTGAGGTCTCCCACTGCATCTGGGGCCATTGATAGTTATCCTGACCTATGTCTTGCTACTGGATTTAGATGATCATGGAGGAGTGTGAGGCTGAGGACTTTGCACAGCTCTGCCTCACTTAAATCCAATTCACTTACAAGTCGAAATATCACCCTCCTGATGTGATTGGTCCTCTTGGAGAACAACAAACAGTAACAATGCTAGATGGTGTTATGGATAGAGTGCTAGACCTGAAGTCAGAAAGGCCCGAGTTAAAATCTAACCTCAGACACTTCCTAGCTGTGCATCCTTGGGCAAGTCACTTAAATCTCTGTTTGCCTCAGTTTCTTCAACTGTAAAATGGGCATAATACATTCTATGGTTTTCATAAGAATCAAATGAGAAAATACTTGTGAAGGGCTTTGCATCATCCTTGGCACACAGTAGGTGCTCAACAAATGCTTGTTCCCCTTCCCTTTCCTTTTTCTCATTTCACTATACATCTTGAAAAATCAAGACTTTTAAAGTAAAATTTTGGGTTCTTTCCTCTCACTGTGAACTTTTGTCAAATCCAAAGATAGTCAGCACAGTTGTGCAGAGTGAAGCCTTTCTGCCTTTGATTCTGTGGAAGTCCAGTTTTCAGGAACCTCAGAATACACATAATTGAGGGGGCTGGGCCTGGTACCCCATCTGTCCTCAGAAGGTAGAGGGCTGGCCATAGGACAGTGACTACAGGGACATCTCCTGCTTTCACAGACCAGCAGTAACATGTTCTGCTGACTCCCTCCTCCTCCACAGGGTTCAGGTATGTATGAGCAAGATCACATGAGCCAGGCCATGAATCACAGATCTGCAAAAAGCTGTCTGGTGGGGGGATCTCAGAGATCTGTTCATCTTTGCTATTACTTTCATTCACTAGGGCAGCAGTTCTCAGAGCAGTCCATGGAACCCTGGGAGTCTGCAGGTCCAAATCTATTTTCATAATCACCCTAAGAGGCTTTAGTTTCTAATACCGCAAATATCCCACATAAACAAAAGCAATTTGGGGAGGGGGTCCTAAATCGTTCTGAAGAGTGTAAAGGGGTCCTGAGGGCCAAAAGCTTTGAGAACTGCTAGGGTAGGGCTTTAGAATAAACACAAACACATCACCACCTCCACCAACCCACACAACCTACACACACACTCACACACACACACACACACACACACACACCCTTGCAAATATCTCAGAGTTGGACTTATGTTCTACTATGCAAATCACACATGTGTAATTTCCATAAATGCCAGTCACAAATGGCAATTAGTGCTCATTAATATGCAATAAAATTCTCATTTGAAAACTACCAAAAGCCAAGAATGAATTCCACTTGGATGCCCTCCTTTAATTAAAGTTTGTACAGGCTATGCTCTGCTTTCTTTGCATCAGGGAAATAAATAACACACCATTACAAATCCAGCTTCAGGCAATAACAAGAGAGAGTGGTCACTGGAGCCTGAGAGGTTGATTCTGAACAACTGATCTTGAAGGGTAGGTCTGGGAACCCAGCCCTATGTCTGTGACTGGTGCTCAAGGCAAACAGAATGGGCTGAATGAATGAACCCTAGGAACCATACCTTGCCAGCAAAGCAGGGGAGGGCCAGGGCATGCCTTCGCGAAGAGACCTCTCAAGGAAATGTGGGGTGCAGCAGGAAGTAAGGTCAGTGGACTATTTGAGTTTCTCAAGTTAGCTGTTCGTGTTGCTATTGGGGGTTCTAACCATCAAATAAAGCAGAGTGGAGACTCTAAGAATTACTTACCTGCAACAAAAAAGTCCTGGTATTTCCCTTGCCCCCACCCAAAGTAAGAGATCCCTTCCCTAAAGTCTCTTGGCCAGATATTTTATGAGAGGGTCTCATGCTGTGTCTCTAAATTCCTGTTTCAGTTGGGCACTGGGTTTCTCTAAACTCTTGTATTCTGTTGCTGTGCAACCCAGGCCATTCATTGGAGTGAGTCCAATTGTATAGGGAAGGTCCAAATCCTATCCCCTCCTCCCTCCCACCCCTACCCCGAGGCCTTTTAGGGTTAGGCTATAATGTGAAAATACAAGTTGTAGATGTAATGCTTTACCATTTAGAGTGGGCATCTAAGAGATATTGCCCCAGGTTTGGCCAGCTAGGAGGAAAGAGCCTGGACAGAGAAATAGGATTCAAGCAGCTCTCATATTTTCAGCACCAGTTAGGCCTGGAATGGCCAACATAGCTGCTGAGAAGCTTCTCTTAGTATTCCCATAGGAGGAAAACATATACTGAAAAGATGGGTAAAACTCAATACCTGCACCACTTCCCATAAGATTAACTCCTGAAAAGCCTGAAATAGAATTTGTGGGAAGAATTATGGTCATAGAGTGAGAGGTCCTGGGTTGAAATCCTGGTTCTGCCTGGGTGACCTTGGTCACATGTAATTTCTCTACTTTGTTTCCTCGGCCGTAAAAGGAGGGAGCCAGAAGAAATACGGCACCTCTACTTCTAAATCTAGAATTGGAAGGGACTTTGGAGATCATGTAATCCAGCCTGAGGCCTAGACCCAAGACAGGAAGGGAATCACTCAAAGTCACACAATATCTGTCAAGGGCAGCTAGGTAGAGCGGTGGAAATGATGCCGGACCTGAAGTCAGAGTGACGCAAGTTTATATCCGGCCGTAGTCACCTCCTAATTGTGTGACCCTGGACAAATCACTTAACCATGGCCTGCCTCAGTTTCCTCCTCTGTAAATCGGGGATAACAATGACACCTGCTTCCTATGAGGATGCTATGAGAATGAAACGAAATAACATTCATTAAACACTCTACATACCTTAAGGCACTCTATTAATGATAGCTATCATCATCATTATTATTAGCAGCCAAAACTAGAACCCACATCTCCTCATCCTTCATGCAGTGGCCTCTCTCCTCTACATACCACCTCTTGAAAGGCAAGTCCAAGAAAACCACTTCCTTGAATTGATAACTTCAGACTCATATGTAGATCACAAAGTTAATGATGTCTGTGGGTGAGTTAAAAGGGCTATGATATTCCCATGAAAGCACATCTTATTAATGGGACCTTCTGTTATGGCAAGTCTGGGAGTGAAGCTGCCTTCCTGGCACTCAGTCCTTAAGTCATGGTAAAGTAGAGCCCAGGGAGAAACAAAAACCCTTTCACCCGTCCATTTTCCTTTCGTTTTTAGATTGGATGCACACACTCAAACAAATGTATTTATGACCAATTACCATTAGAACCTGGCTTGAAATGCTAAAGGAGGCTTTGATGCAGAACGAACACGTCACAAATGAAAACATGTTTAGACTCCAAGCACAAGTCATATTTTAAAATGACTATTTTCAGCAAGAAGAAAAAAGGAACTTCATCAGACTAGCTTTAAATGTAATTTAGACCTTAAACACATCCCAAAGGATAGTGTAAAGAAGGTACTTTTTTCCCTTAGGGCAATGAGGGTGGCTCATACCTGTGATTTCCTGGGCATATGGAGCTCCCACCATGACAATAATTTCCACAGATGCACATGGGTAACTCTTTTGGAGTCTTAATAAGGTATCCTGGGGCACTGAGAGGTTGCCCACAATAATGCAGCCTGAGTGTGTCCTAAGCAGGGCTTGTACCCAGGTCTTCCCGATGCTGTGACAAAGGTTCTTAACCATAGGGTCCACGGATAGATTTCAGGGGGAGTCTGTGCACTTGAATGGGATAAAAAATTACATCTTCATTTTGACATAATTGGTTGCCTTTGTAATCCTATGAATTTTATTTTATACATTTAAAAATGTGATTCTGGGGGCAGCTATGTGGTGCAGCGGAAAGAGCACCGGCCCTGGAATCAGGAGGACCTGGGTTCAAATCCTGCCTCAGGCACTTGACACGTAAGTAGCTGTGTGACCCTGGGCAAGTCACTTAACCCTGATTGCCTCAACAAAAAGCAAAAAAAAAGAAGAAAAATATCAAAGCCTGCTGATTACATAGATCTTTAATATCTTTAATGTTGTATTAATTGTATTGTATTAATATTGTATTGCCTGTACTGCGGGGGTACATAATTTGCCCAGAATCACACAGCTAGGATGCCTTATCAGAAGAAATGAACTTTGAACTCTCTGCCTACTATACCATAGTCTCTGAAATAGATATATCTTACTATTCTCTTCAGCACCACATGCTATGTTGTGTAATTTCTTGGGCACCTGCCTTGGTAGCCTGCACAGCACACTGCATATAATTGCTACTTAATAATAATCATAATAGCCAGTACTCATATAATGCACTAAGCGTTGCAAAATATTTTGTATATGTTATCTTATTTTATCCTCACAAAAATCCTGGGAGGCAGGGGCTATTGTTATCTCAGTTTTACAGATGAGGACATTGAGGGTGAAAGAGGTATAGTGACTTGTCTAGGATCACACAGCTAATGTCTGAGGCGGGGTTTGAACTCAGGTCTTCCTGAGTCCAGGCCCTCTGCTCTTATCCACTTTGCCACCTACTTTTGTTAAAAGGGGTTGAATCTGATAAGAACCGTGGAATCTGTAAACTGTGCAAAGCACCATGAACTCTATTTTCTTCAGATTGTTACTTCTGTTCCATTAATGTAGAAAGAAAAGAGTAGAAATAAAAGGTTCATTTGAAAAAATCCAATCATTTTAAAAATGAACATGAAAGATCAAGTACATTCTGTTACATAAGCCTACACAAAGACACAAACAGACACACATGGAAGTGGTCTTATGATTAACATTTCTTCCTAAAAATTGATTAATCAGAATTTGATTCTGTTATCTTCTTTGATTCTGTTAGCTGCTGGGCCAAGGGATAGAGGTCAGTTTCAAAGCCTCTTTCAAACTCTCTGCCTTTATTACATAAGTTGTTATTTAACACCAAAGCTCTTACAAAACAGAGTTTCCACAGTTTTACCTCCTTAATTGGCCAATTCCTAGAGACAACTGATATTTTGGGACCCAGGCACAAGATAACAATCAATCAATCAACATTTATTAAGTGCCTACTATGTGCCAGGTGGGGCAGTTAGGTGGGTCAGTAGATAAATTGCTGGGCGTGAAGTCAGAAAGTCTCATCTTCCTGAGTTCAAATCTGGCCTGAGATATTTACTAGCTGTGTGGCCCTGGGCAAGTCACTTCACCCTGTTTGCCTCAATTTCATCTTCTGCAAAATGAGCTAGAGAAGGAAATGGCAAACTGTTCCAGTATCTTTGCTAAGAAAACCCCAAATGGGATCATGAAGAGTCAGACGTGACTGAAATGACTGAACAAATATGCCAGGCACTATGGATATAAAAAGAGACAAAAGACAATGCCTGTCCTCAAGAAGCTTAACATCTAATGAGGAAGACAACATGCAAACAAATACATGCAAAGCAAGCTATATGCAAGATAAATAGGAAATAATTAATAGAGGGAAGGCACTGGAATTAAGAGGGGGTTGGGAAGGGCTTACTGTAAAAGGACTCTACATACATAACTTCTCAGGTAGGCCTAAGATCCTGGATTTCTTCAAAGCAACCTCCTGTTCCTTGGATTGTAAGTTATGTGTCAGAGTCCTCTGCCAGAATGGAGCTCCCACCCATAAGCTCACAGATTTAGAGCTGTCAGGGACCTTTAAAGCCATCTAGGGGGGCAACTAGGTGGTACAGTGGATAGAGTACTGGCCCTGGAGCCAGGAGGACCTGAGTTCAAATCTGATCTCAGACCAGACATTTGATACTTACTAGCTGTGTGACCCTGGGCAAATCACTTAGCCCTAATTGCCTCACCAAAAATAAATAAAAAATAAAGCCACCTAGACAATCTCCTTCTTTTTATAGATGAGGAAATTGAGGCTCCGAGAGGATCATGACTTGCCCAGGGTCACGCAGCTGCCAGTATTATAAGTAGGATTTGAATCCAGGCCTTCCTGACTTCAAGCCCAGTGCTTTACCACCACACCATTCTGCCTTTCTCTTAGGGAAGGTTTACATCTCAATGAGAGAATAGCTAAAATCAAGTCAAGGCAATGAGCTTTTATTAAGCGCTTACTAAGTACTAGGACTGTCTTAAGTGCAAAGAAAGGCAAAAAACATTCTCTGCTCTCAAGGTATTTACAGTCTCATGGGGGAAATAACAAGCAAACCACCATGTACAAAGATTTATACTGGATAAACTGGAGATGATCTCAGAGGGAAGGCCCAAAGGTTAAGCAGGACCAGGAACGCCTCCTTGCAGAAGGGAGTACTTTAGCTGAGACTTGAAGGAAGCCAGAGAAAGCAGACAAGCCAGATGGTGGTGGTGAGGAGGGAGCACATTCCAGGCAGGGAGGGCAGCCAGTAGAAATGCCTCAGAGTTAGGATATGGAGGGTGTGTGTGGGAGGAACAGCAAGGAGGCCACAGTCACTGATGGAAGAGAACATGAAGGGAAGAGAGGTAGAAGAAGACTGAAAAATGGGAAGAAAAAGTCACGGAAAGCAGCCCTTAACGCTAGGTTTTGTGAAAATTATTTGTTTATTAATAGATACGTATATATGCACATAGATATATGTGTATATCTAAACATTATATAATAGATAATAATATAAAAAATAAATATAATATATAATGTCACTATATCATATATATCATATACACAACATATGTACACATATGTATATTATTCAGTCATTTCAGTTGTGTCCAACCTGTCTTCTATAACTATATGTAGGGAGCCCTGGAAGAGGAGGAGAAAAGTTTTTGCCTGAGAGAAGAGAAGCTGGACTCTCTGCTAACTGTTCCTTAGTCCATACCTGACAACCTTGCTCACAGGATGAGGCAATTTTGAGTAACTTTCCGTAATTTTTAGAAAGCTGTATTTCACTCAGGCTGTAAAGAAGGTATGTGGTTGTGAACCAAACGCTAAATATCAGCCAAACTCCATTTGGGGTTTTCTAGGCAAAGAACCTGGAGCGGTTTGCCATTTCCTTCTCCAGCTCATTTTACAGATGAGGAAATTGAGGCAAACAGGGTTAAGTGACATGCCCAGGGTCTCAGCTGATAAGCGTCTGAGGTCAGATTTAAACTCAGGTCTTCCTGACTTCAGGCCCAGCCCTCTATCGACTGTGTCACCTAGCTGCCTATACGTATATGTATGTGTGTGTATATATTATACATACACACAGAGTAGCTTCATGATCTTTGCATGCCTGGCTATGTATATACATGCCATATGGTCAATCTAGTCACTTGTCCCTCAATTTCTTAAAACCTTAGACTCATGAAGTAACAGATTTGAAGTAGGGAAGCACCTTACACATTATTCCAGTTCAACCTCTTTGTTTTATGGATGAGGAAACTGAGCCGTAGAGAGATTAAATGACTTGCCCGAGTCACCTAAGTTGTAAGTGACAGAATCAGTATTAGAACTTGAGGCCTCTGACTCCCAACCAAGTGTCATGCCACATTGCCTCCCTCATAAGGCCTGAGAGAATCCTTACTAATCAGTGAGGGGTTCTTAACCTGGGGTCTGCCAATTTGACTTTTAAAAATATCTTGGTAACTATTTCAATAAAATTGGATTCCTTTGTAATCCTATGTGTTTTATTGTATGCATTTAAATATATCGTTCTGAGAAGAGGTCCATAGGCCTTGCCAGACTGTCAAAGGGATTTATGACACAAGTGGGGTTAAAACCTCTGATCTAGTAAAATGTCCACATTTTATAGATGAAGACTCTGCAGGCCTGAGAAGAAGAAGGATTCCCAGACGTCTGTGATCTCCAGATTCCCTGACCAGCTACCTTTATCCTTATCCTTATCCTTATGAAGGAGAAAATCCAAGGGGATACTGGGATGGGGAAACTAAAAGACTTTTTTTTTTGGTAGCTTCTCAGTTAAACTAGGAGAATAATAAATAGTTACTGGATGTAGAATCTGAAAGTAAGGCTTTGTAACAAAAGTTGGACTCTGTTTTCTAAGCCTGCTGCCCTACCCCACAGAACACCCAGAGCCCCAAGATGCTGCTGCCGCAGCCATACACCATGTATAATTCCACAGCATGAAATAAATGAGCAAAAGGGAACTATAAACAGTTTGGCCAAGCAAAAGCAAGAGGCACACACACAATGGAGCCCAGATATTTCAGACTTTCTTCCCCGCAGAGCTGATCTAATCCACACTTGGCATAGAAGAGTTCTCACTGCCCTGCTTGGTTCTGAATGTGTAGGAAACTCCTGGAGGGGGGAAACAGGAGAGAAAGAAAAGAGAGAGAGAGAGAGAGAGAGAGAGAGAGAGAGAGAGAGAGAGAGAGAGAGAGAGAGAGAGAAACAATGTGCTATAGAAGCAGCCCACAGGGAGAGTTGTTGGGGAGGAATCTTTTCATTGGCAATGGGAATTCTAGGTCTCTGTAGCTCAGTGGGAGATGTATGGTTCTTAGGGTTAATGCTCCTTTGATCTGGTAGGGGGTGGGGGGAAATAAACGTTGACCCCCCAAAAAAGGGACTACTATAAAACAGTCAAATAAAGGGCAGAACCCCAAGTCCTTTCTAAAGAAGGTGTACGGTTGTGAACCAAAGGCTAAATCATCATCCATAAAAAGGCAGTGTCCATCTCCCAAGCATATCTGTCTTCTCTGATTATGCATGGAGCCATGGAGGAGGAAGAGAAGTTTTTGCTTGAGAGAAGAGAGGCTGGATTTTCTGTTACTTAGTTCCATACCTGACAGTCTTGCTCACAGGACGAAGTGTCCGGCAACCTTTTATTCTGCGAAGGCTGTAAGGTTGTTAGCAGACACGCCACTCATAATTCTTTGGCCGAAATGACTGATGTTCCATCTAAGAATAACCTGCAAGGTGGGATGCTAATTGTTTTGGAGGTTGTTGTGTGGTTTTTTTGCTTATTTTGTTTTCCGCTTTGTCTGACACCAACTATAACCACACGGAGATTCTATTAGGAAGAAATTTCACTGCATTCATCAATATTCACAGATTCCACGCTACATTCCAGGAGAGTGGTAGTGCATCATAGTTCTTAGAGGCTGGTCCTGATTAGACAGATCTGTGTTACTGTCTTGCTTTTAGGCTAGCTGGGTAAGGAGACAGGTGGCCCAGTGGATAGAGTAGGGCCTGGAATCAGGAAGTAGTTCAAATTCAGCCCCAGACATTTACTAGCTGTGTGACCCTGGGCTAGTCATTTAACCCTGTTTGCCTCAGTTTCCTCAGCTGTCAAATGAGGTGGAGAAGAAAATGGCAAGCCACTCCAATATCTTTGCCAAGAAAATCCCGAAAAAAGGAGTCACAAAGAGGTGGACACAACTGAAAAATGACTAAGCAACAAATGTTTGGAGAAGAAAATGGCAAACCACTCTGGTATCTTAGCCAAGAAAACCATAAATGGGTCACAAAGCCTGAAATGATTGAACAACAACAAGTAGGTAGAAGCTCAAAGCTCTGGTGGCCAGAGGACTGGAATTTGAGTCAGGGAGACCAGAATTCAAATCCTATCAAAGATATTTACTAGCTGTGTGAACCTTAAGCAAGTCACTTAGCCTCTCTGCCTCAGTTTCTTAATATATAAAATGGGGATAATAATAGCACCTACCTCATA
The DNA here is from genome assembly GCF_003287225.1 of Phascolarctos cinereus. NCBI lineage: Eukaryota > Metazoa > Chordata > Mammalia > Diprotodontia > Phascolarctidae > Phascolarctos > Phascolarctos cinereus. The sequence continues at coordinate 111,825,543 of NW_027556098.1, forward strand.
GGATTGATGTTAGAATCCCAAGAGATAACACATGCAATGTATTACATAAATGCTAGCTATCGTTATTATAAATTATAAATAAATGTTATTATAAATACTGGCTTTGCGACCACGGGTAAATGCCCATGACAATGCCCCAGACATCTTAATGCCCTACACAACTATGAAGTGCAGAATTGCACTCCTAAGTGAGTTCCCCAGACTCCAAAGCATTGTGCCAGGTGCTAGGAATATCAAGATGAAATTCTAGTAGCCAAAAGGGAAATGTATACAAATATTGGAAGATGACAAAATAAGGTAATTCACGTAGTGGAAAGAGCACTGAATTTGGGGTCAGAAGCCTTGTGTTCCCTTACACTAGGCAAGTCATTTTGTATATTGTATCTATATCTATATTGTAGTCACTTGGGTGAGGAACTTTATCAGCAAAAGCTACTGGATTGTAAACTCCGTGAGGGGAGGTGCAATACCTTATTCTTCTGCATATACCCATACATAACATTGCATGATCACACTGTTGGATCACCTAGGACAGTTCCTAAGGGGTATTCAATGAATATTGAATCTCTGAGCCTATTCCCAGCATCACAACCCTAAGCAACAGCCCACAGAGAGGTATAATAGATATTATAACTCAATGGTCCTCAAAAGATTATTTACTGTCTTCTTTAAGCTTCCTAGGATTTAGATTTGGAGGAGACCTTAGTGGTTACCTAAAATAGGAATTCTTACCCTTCTCCTCAGAATTGTTTTTAAATGCAAAAAATAAAATAAATAGAATTACAAGGGAGGCCAGTTCTATTGAAATACAGTTATCAACCTATTTTATTTTAAAAAAAAAGTTACCTGGATCCCAGGTAACTTCTGACCAGTATCAACCCTTTCATATTACAGATGATGAAACTGAGACAGAGATAGGTGAGGTGACTTGTCCAAGGTCACATGGGCAGGTAGAAGCATAGATCATAGACCTAGATCTGAAGGAATCCCCAAGGTCATCAAATGCAAATACCTCATTTTACAGATGAAGAAACTGAGGCACTTGGAAGTTAAGTGACTTGTCCAAAGTCACATATATTGTAAACCTCGTAGGTAGGACTTGAACTCAGGTCTTTTGATTTCAGAGCTGGCATTCCTTCTCTACTATGAAGTAAATTACAGAGTCAGGATTCAATTCCAGGACCTCTGACTCCAGGTCTATTGCTTTGTCCACTACACCCTGTAATATTTAAACACTCTGTGTGCAGAATATGAATGTGCTTCTGTTAAGTATTTTCTGGTTAACATTTTAAGTAATTTTTATGAGTTTAGGCTCTATCTTCCGAATTGGGCATTTCAAAAGTCTTGGGTTAGGGAACTACGTCTTCTGTTCTTTCATTTCCCCTTTTCCCACTGACTCCATGCCTTGTGGGTTTTTTTTTCTATTAATGAAAGTCTGCCTTCTCTCTTTCCCACCTTTCTCCTACTCATTGAAAAAAACAAGACAGACAAAATCCTTTGAGCAAAATAAATTACCAAATTGGCAACATTAAAAAAAAAAGGTCTCAGTGTGCATTAAGTCCATCATGTCTATATCTGGAGGTAGGTAGCATATTGATTATGGATACTCTGGAATCTGGTTATTTCATTGATCAGTTGATTGTCTTTATAGTAGTGCTGCTATTATATAAATCGTTCTTTGGTTCTGTTTATTTTACTCTCATCAGTTCATATACATCTTCCCAGGTTTCTCCAAAACCATCCCTTTCATCATTTCCTATAGCACGATACATAATAATATTTCATCATGTTAATTTATCATAACTTTTTCAGTCATTTCCCAATTTATGGTCATCCCCTCAGTTTCCAATTCTTTGCCACCACAAAAGGATTGCTATACATATTTTTGGATATATGGCTCTTTTCACCCTTTCTTTGATCTCTTTGGGAATATAGACCTAGGAGCAGTATCATACATAGACAGTATAATAGCTTTTGGGGCACAGTTTCAAATCACTTTCCAGAATGGTTGGACCAGGTCAAAGCTCCCCCAATAATGCATTAATGTACCTGTTTTCCCTGTAACCCCTCCAACATTTGTCATTTTCCTGTTTTGCAAACTTTGCTAATCTGAGAAGCATGAGGTAGAACCTCAGAGTTGTTTTGATTTACATTTCTCTAATTATTAGTGATTTAGAGTGTTATTTTTTTTATATGGCTATTCATAGCTTAGATTTCTTCCTCTGAAAGCTTCTTGTTTATATCCTTTGCCTATTTGTTGATTGTAGAATGACTCTTATTCTTATAAACTTGACTTAGTTCCCTATATATCATATAAATAAGACCTTTATCAGAGATGTTTGTTGAAAGGATTTTTTCTCTTTTGCCTGCTTTTCTACTAATTTCTTCACATTGGTTTTGTTTGTATAAAACCTTTTTACTTTTATGTAATCAAAATTGTCCATTTTATCTTCTGTGATCCTCTCTGTCCTCTGTTTGGTTATGAACTCTTCCCCTATCCATCTTTCCCTTACTCTTCTAATTTGCTTACAATGTCACCCTTTAAGTATAAGACATATAACCATTTGGAGCTTATTTTGGTATGAAGAGTGAGATATTGGTCTATACCTAGTTTCTGCCAGGCTGCTTTCTAGTTTTCCCAGCAATTTTTGGTGAATAGTGAATCCTTATCCTACAAGCTAAGACTTTTGGATTTATCAGACACTAACTACTTGCTTCTGTATATTACATGCCTAATCTGTCCCACTGATCAACATCTTTATTTCTTAACCAGTACCAAAATATTTTGATAATTACTTGCCCCTTTTCCTTGTAAGGAAGGGCCTGGCACACAGTGGGTGTTCAACAAATGTTGGCGAGCTCTCTGGCTGTGTCTTATCTCTCAGTACGAGATCCTTCATGTTACAATGATAGGCACCTCATAGAAAGACCTAAAGATGAGAGATTGAAACTGATACCCCCTTGGAAACATATAAATATCATGGAAACAAATAAATATTTCATCAGATTCTGACTGTAAGCCATTCTCATAAATTCTTAAACATGTCTGTGGCACAATTCTCGGTGCCTGATTAAAGTCAAAGTATAGTTGGGGATAGAGGGAGGTAGGGAAGAGATAAAGGAGAGGGGAGGAGGGAAGAGGGCAGAGAGGAAAGGACAGTAACAACAAATGGCACATTTCTACACTTTCTAGTGGTCTAAAATATTTCATAAAATATTAACTAAATATCTATGATGTCTATAGACCCTCCTTTAACTTATTTTGGGGGGAGCCTTTATAGGCTGGTAGCTCTATAGCTGGAAGAGGACTCAGATGCCATCAAGATGACATCTGTGGATCTTTTTACTCTTTCTTCGATCTCTTTGAGAATACAGACATAGTAGCAGTATTACTGGGTCATAGGGTATATGTGTATATGTATGGAGATGTGTGTATATATATATATATATATATATATATATGTGTGTGTGTGTGTATGTATGTATATATATATATATATACACATATAAATGTTTAAATTGTGTGTTTATACATATATGTATATGTGTATATATAAATATGTATGCATATATACACACAAATATATATATATATATATATATATATATATATTTCCACACACACATGTGTGTGTGTGTGTGTAAATTTTATAGATGAGAAACCTGAGGGTCCTGGTTTGGCCAAGCAGAAACAGGAAGAAAGTAACAGACCAAGGATATGAACCCACTTAACCTTAGGCAGCTGGTGGCACAGTAGCTAAAATGCTAAACTTGGAGTCAGGAAGACTTGAGCATAAATACCTCAGACACTTACTAGCTGTGTGACCCTGGGCAAGCCTCCTAACTTCTGTTTGCCTCAGTTTCCTCATCTGTAAAATGGGGTAATAATAGCACCTAAGTCCCAGGGTTGTTGTGAAGATCAAATGAGGAAATAATTGAAAAATGGTTAATATAGTGCCTGGCACATAATAAGCACTGTGTAAATGTTAGCTGTTAATATTATTATTATTATTATTATTATTATTATTATTATTATTATTATCTGTGTGACCCTGATCAAGTCACTTCATCTCTTTGTGCCTCAGTTTCCTCATCTTTAAAGTGAAGGGGTTGAAGTCAAGGACCTCAAAAATCTCCCATTAGTTCTAATTCCTATGAAATCTAGGACTGTGCAGCCTCCAATTCTTGGACAGGAAGTAGTATCATCATAATTATATAGCACTTTATAGTTTAGGATCATAGATTCAGACCTGGAAGGGACCTCCAAGGTCACCTAGTCCCATTTCCTAATTTTTTTTTTTTAGGCAATTGGGGTTAAGTGACTTGTCCTGGGTCACACAGCTAGTAAGTGTCAAGTATTTGGTCTGAGGCTGGATTTGAACTCAGGTCCTCCTGACTTCAGGGCCAGTGCTCTATCCACTGCATCACTTAGCTGCCCCTCATTCCCTAATTTTCAAGATGAGGAAACTGAGACTCAAAGGAAGAAAGCCAACCCAAAGTCCCAGAGTTTACAAAGCACTTTTCTTGCAACAATCCTAGGCAGTGTCAGCAGGATAAATATTATTGTTCCCATTTGACAGAGGAAGAAGATAGGGCTAACTGACTAGCTTAGGTCACATAGCTAATACAAGTCCGAGTTCTGACCTGAATTCAGTCTCCTGCCTCTAAGTCCTATGTTCTTTCCACTATCTATATTCCCAGGAGACAGTCACAAAAAATACTGGACTTGGAGTCTGTAAATCTGGGTTTGAATCCACTTACTTAGCTATATAGGCAAGTCATCTCACCTTCTGAGGCCATAGGTGAGGAATCACCTAAAAAAAAGATGCCAACAATACTTGTAATACCTCCATTGTAGCACTGATGTGAGGAAAGTGCTTTGTAAATGTTAAAATGCCATCCAAATGTAAGTTGTTATTATTTCAAAATGTCAAGACTAGCACCAGATGCAGAAAAAAATGTTACATCCCTCTAAATAGTGCAAGGAATGATTCTGGCCATGGCTGGGGGCAGGATAATGGAGTCACCAATGATTGTTGCTACCTGGATTACAGAGCAGGAGGTTAGAGCAAGGAGGGTCCTTAGAGATCATCCAGTTCAAACCCCTTATTTTGCAAATGAGGAAATGGTGCTCTTGAGAGGAGAGGTGAATTGCTCAAGACTATTTAGAGAGTGACAGGTAGGATTTGAATCCAGGACCTCTGCCTCCCAATCTGGTCTTCTTTCCACCATACCTGCTACCTCTCATTAGTCCTGGTCTTGTTTCACAGCAAACTTACGTGGAAGCATGGGTTTTGCTAAAGTTTGTAATACATGAAATAACTCACTTATAAATGATTTAAGGTTTACAATGCACTTCCTTTTCCCACAACAACCATGCAAAGTAAGTGATGCATACATGATGATCCCAATTTTTTGGTCTGAAATTATATGACAGAGTAGATAGAGTGCCAGACCTGGATTCAGGAAGACTTATCTTCCTGAGTTCAAATGTGGCCTCAGATATTTACTAACTGTGTGGCCTTGGGCAAGTCACTTAACCCTGTTTGCCTCAGTTTCCTCATCTGTAAAATGAGTTGGAGAAGGAAATGGCAAACCACTCCAGTATCTCTGCCAAGAAAACCCCATATGGGGTCATGAAGAGTTGGACAGACTGAAGTTACCGAACAATAACCATGATTCTGTGGGAGTAAGGAAATCCTGATATCCTCCCTCTGACACATACTGGCCACGTGACCTTGGGCAAGTCATGTAACTTCAGTGTTCTAGGCAACTCACTAAAATTTTAAGTTGTAGGAAAGGTGTCAACCTGCATGGGTGGAAGGGGTTTCCTCACTTGGGAGCTCTCTAAACTAATCACAGGTTCAGTCTCTATTCTAATTCTAAGGAACTCCCAGTGTAGAAACTCCCTCTGGTATAAACCAGCAACTCGTGTGTAACTTAAAATGTTAGAGAATTGCCCAGGACACTCAAGAGGCTAAATGACCCACCCACTGTCATGTGGCCAGTACAGATTGGCCAAAGATTTGAACTTAGGGCTTCCTAATTTCCAGGTCAACCCTCTATTATTTCAGGCTGGCTCTCATCCCCATTGGCCAGAAGGATATGAGAGTATGGATATCATCCTCAGTAGTGACACTATCATCATCATTACAACAAGCAGACTTCAAATGAGATGAAGTATGGAAAGCATTTTGCAATCATTCTCTCATTTGAGCCACACAGCCATCCTATGATGTAGATATTACAGGTATTATGGTCCCCATTTTACAGATAAGGAAAACTGAGGACCAGAGAAATTTAATGACTTGTCCATGATCACACAATTAACCAAGTATGGGAGATTCCCATTTTCCATATAGCAATTCAAATTATAGCAAATAGGAAAAGAGCTTCAGAGGTCAAGTCATCAGAACATCAGATGATCTCTCCATCACCAGTTAGGCATCTTGTCTAGATAACTTCTAAGACCTTTCGAGTTTTACCATGCTATGATTTTAGGTCAATTTGTTGCTGTTGTTCAGTCGTGTCCAACTCTTTGTGACCCTATTTGAGGTTTTCTTGGCAAGGATGTTGGAGTGGTTTGCCATTTCCTTCTCCAGCTCATTTAACAGATGAGGAAACTGAGGCAAACAGGGTAAGTGACTTGTCCAGCATCCTACAACTAGTATCGGAGGCCAGACTTGCACTCAGGAAGATGAATCTTCCTGACTCCAGACCCCAAACTTTATCCGCTGCACCACCCACTTGCCCACTTTCCATAGGATATCAGAGGCCAGTGACTATTCTAATTCAAATTCAAATTCAAATCTAACCTCAGATACTTGCTAGCTGGGCAAGTCATTTAACCTCTGTCTGCCTCAATTTCTTCTGCTGTAAAATGAGGATAATAATACCACCTACCTCCCAGGGGTTGTGGTAAGGATCAAATAAGTTAATATTTACTAGCTGTGTGACCTTGAACAAGTCACTTAATCTCTGTCTGCCTCAGTTTCCTCAACTGTAAAAGGAGGATAATGATAGCACTTATCTCCCAGGGTTTATTGTCAGGATCAAATAATAACATGAAACCACACCATGATTAGCTAAACATGACCAATAAAGTCTATTTGTTTTTACAGCTTTTCACATGAGGGAACAATGTACTCCTCTTCCTCTCTCAACACTCAGCAAGCACTTAGGACAGGGGTCTAGAATAATTGTCTATTATATCTATATTACCAAAAACAAAGGTTAGAAAATGCCCAAACTGAAGATGTGGGAAAATTGGAACACTAATGCATTGTTGGTGGAGTTGTGAAATGATCCAACCATTCTGGAGAGCAGTTTGGAACTATGCCTAAAGGGCTATAAAACGGCATACCCTTTGACCCAGCAATAGCACTTCTAGGTCTGTATCCCAAAGAGATCACAAAAATGGGAAAAGGACCCACATGTACAAAAGTATTTATAGCAGCTATTTTTGTGGTGGCAAAGAATTGGAAATTGAGGGAATGGCCATCAATTGGGGAATGACTAAACAAGTTGTGGTATAAGAATGTAATGGAATACAATACGCTATGAGAAACAATGAGCAGGCAGACTTCAGAAAAACCTGGAAAGACTTGTATGGAGTGATGCTGAGTGAAATGAGCAGAACCAGGAGAATGGTGTACACAGTAACAGCCACTTTGTGTGATGACTAATGTTGATAGACTTAGCCCTTCTCAGCAATGCAAGGATCTAAGACATCTCCAAAAGTCTCATGATAGAAAATGCTCTCCACATTCAAAGAAAGAACTTCGGTGTTTGAATGCAGATGGAAGCATACTATTTGCTATCTTTTTTCTGTTTCGTTTTGTTTTCTCTTTCTTTTGGTTCCTCCTATTGGTTCTAATTGTTCCTTACAACATGACTAATGTGAAAATACATTTGATAGGAAGGTATATGTAGAGCCTATATCAGATTGTGCTCTATTTTGGGGAGGGAGGTAGGAAGGGAGAGGGAGAAAAATTTAAAACTCAAAAGTGTATGGAAGTGATTGTTGAAAACTAAAAAAAAATTAATAAAAAGGAAAAAAAAAGAAAATACCCATGCCTCTCATATATTAGCAAGTCTTCCTCAACAACGAGATTTCCATGAGAGATCTTCTGAGAAAGTGGAAAAATAATATATTGGTGATATCAAAGGGGTAAGTCTGTAACTCAATATAGAACCATTGTGTCAAATCCAGCCCAAACCAGCTAGGTCACTGGGAATTCAAAACTCCTGCCTTTTGTCATGACAGCAGTTCTGGGATGAAATGAGTCAGCTCTGCCTCAATCCACCCTGGGACTGAATCTGTCTGTACCACTCTACATTAAGGAAAAACAAAGAGTTTTTTTTCTCTTCTCGGCAAAAGGTGGATTTCCTGCTATACCTCACCCACAGAAAAGAATGAGGCAAGTGGACAGATATTTACATTTGATTTTTAGATATATTTTCTGAGGAAAGGAAATGTTATCATTCTGTGAGGCACATCTCACTCATAAAATATTTACTGTCCTGAATTGCATCAAAGGATATCCTAATGCTCTATCATTGTTCATTAGGTTCTATGACTGTGGTAGCTGTCTTATTAAGCACGTTTTGTGGATGGGCAAACTGAGGCCAAAAAAGAAAATGAGAAATTTCCCATGATTAGACAGTGAGTCAAAGCAGAATTATAAATAAACCTGAGATTGTTAGGAACCAGTCCCCCCCCCCCTCCTTTTAAAATAACATCTTTGTTTGTTTTTAAGTCTTTCTACAAGGGTTCACTTTTAGACTATCTTCTCAAACTGCAGTATGGATGGAGCAATAGGTCTGGAGTGAGAAACATGTGAATTCAAATCTAATCTCAGATACTTACTAGCTGGGCAAGACAACCTCTGTCTGCCTTAGTTTCCTCAAATGAAAAGGAGAATAATGATAGCACTTATCTCCCAGGGGTTGTTGTCAGGATCAAATAAGTTAGTATTTGTAAGGCTCTTAGCACAGTGCTTGGCATATAGGTGCTTAATAAATACTTTTAAAAATTAGTTTACTATATGCCAGGTACATGCTGCCTGGGGATACAAAGATAAATGCAAAACCAGCCCCTGACCTCAAGGAGCATACACTCTACCATAGGCAAGCAGAGTGCACATGCAGATAAGTAAACAGGAAATAAATCCGAAGTAATTCTGGGAATAGGAAAGACGCAAACAACTGAGGGGATCAGGAAAGACCTCTTGTACCCACAGCTCCTGCCAGATGTTTCTACAACCCATCCCTCCTCCATGAAACAATAATTTTCAATGAACGTGTTTCTGCTTCAAAAGATCACTTTTTAAAAAAGAGAGATGCTGATTTGCACATTTAATCAAGCAAAATAAGCTTCCAATTAATCAGTACAATTGTAGAGTATGTTACATGTCATTTTCAGTACACATTATACTGTCATAAACATCAGTTGAGCATTTGTATGCCTCATACCGTGCAAGGTGCTGAGTTTACCAAGGGGAAAAATGGGACATTCCCAAACAATTTATACAATACAATGGTTTCCAATGTATCTACTCAAGCCAAGACCCTTTTGATACTTGAATACATTGTTATGAACTTTCCTTTCAGTTTTTAAACCCAAGTATTCCCTCCTCTGAGATTTCACCAAGAAAATATTCTTTTGTCTATATAATGCAGCTACGTTCTTTAGGTTTCTCCAACCCCACTGACCACCTCCAGCCTCTTCCCAAATTACCATCCAGGCCCTACAGTTTGAATGCTGAGTGCCCAGAAAAAAATCTAGAAAAGGCCTCCCTTTTTAATCCATCACCTGGAAGTAATCAGGTGGTATAGTGGATAGAGTATTGGTCCTGGAGTCAGGAAGCCCTGAGTTTCTGCTTCAGACTACTAGCTGTGTGACTCTGGGCAAGTCATTTAACCTCTCTCAGCCTCCGTTTCTCCATCTACAAAATAGGAATAATAATGGCACTTACTTCATCACAGATTTGTTGTTAGGATGTAATGAGATATGTAAAGTACTTTGCAAACTTTGGAGCACTGTGCCAATGATAGCTATTATCATTTCTTCAAATAATCAATCAGACCTCAAAGTGGTCTCAAATTCTGCTGAAGCACTGGTGCAGAATAGTCCCTGCTCCCCTCACTCAGAGGCAGAGTCTTTCTAAATAATCATTTATCTCTAGCTCTTAAGGGTTTTAAAATTTACTTTATTTCTTTTCATCCATCCCTATTCAACCTCACTTGATATATTTTGTTCTTAAGGATGATCAGTCAATAAGCATTTATTAAGCACCCACTATATTCCAGGCACTGTGCTAAAAGCTGGGGATACAAAAAGAGGCAAAAGACAGTCCCTGATCTCAAGGAGCTTACAATCTAATGGGGGAGACCACATGCAAGAAATATAAATAAAGCAAACTCCATACAGGATAAATAAGAAATAATTAGCAGAGGGAGGAAGACACTGGAATTAAGAAGGGTTGGGGAATGCTTCCTGTAGAAGGGTGGGATTTTAGTTGGGACTTAAAGGAAGCCAAGGAAGTCAGTAGACAGAGCAGAGGAGGCATAGCACTCCAGGAATGGGAGAAGCTCCTTTTCCAAAGGCCTTGAAGTGGGAAAAGAAAGAGAGCTAGAATGATCTTTTTACCTGCTCCCCTCTCCTTGAAGGCAGGAACTGTTTCTTTTTTCTTTCTTTTTACTGTGTTTTGGTCTTTGTATCCTACCATGGTTCCTGGCACATAATAACCATTTCCTAGCTAAGTGACCTTGAAGAAGTCCTTCCCCTGCTCTGAGACTTCTTTTTTTCATTTTGTAAAATAGGGATAATAATCCTTGCACACTGCCTACCTCCTGGGGTTGCTAGTGACGAATTTATTTTATAAATGCTAAAAATCCTATAGAAATTAGAGATGTTTAATAAATACTTGTCCAGTTGAAATGAACTGATTTAATCAGCACAGATACTCTTTTTTCTAACACAGATCAAACCCAGAATCTCAGAGTTGGAAGATAATCTCTGTCGCCACGTAGTCCAAACCACACCTGGCATCATAGAACCCCTCAGTCATAGAAATATAGAGCCACAGTCACAGAAGCTCAGAATCATAGGGTTCTGAGTGACCATCTAATCCAATCTGTATCTGGATGAGAATCCACTTAAACAAAGACTCACTTCTTTCACAACATGACTAATGTGGAAATACATTTAATATGATTGTGTATATACAGCCTATATCAGATGCCATCTTAGAGAGAGGGGAAGGAAAGGAGAGAGAAAAAAATTTGGAACTCAAAATCTTATAAAAGTAAATGTTGAAAACTATCTTTACATGTAATTGGAAAAAATAAAATACTATTAAGTGGAAAAAATAAATAAATAAAATTTTAAAAATTTAAGGGGAGGCAGGAAGGAGAAAAAAAAAAGAATCATAGGATTTCAAAGCTGGAAAGAACTACAAGAGCCATCCAGACCAACCCATACCCCCAATACAATTCTCACTGAAACATACCTGATAAGGGGTCAACCTGTCCCTGCTTGAATACTGTCAAGGCAGGGGAATCCACCAACCCTGGAGGCACACCAGCCCACTTTTAGATAGCTAAAAGGCAACCTGGAAGGGTAGATAGAATGCTGAATTTGGCATCAGGGAGGCCAAAGTTCAAATTCCAACTGAGGTACTTCTGAACAGTGTGACCTGCACCTTGTGTACAGACGGGCTTCACGAGTGGCCAAAAATATTTATCTACCAGTGATCAAACATCTGATGATGAGTCTGTCCCCAGAAAAACCACTCATGGTTACCTCTGGATGAGAGACAGTCACATAGCACTTCTACTCTAAGACTTTCCATCTTGGTAGGATGTGCTACAGTTTTTGTCTTACTCCCGTTATCTTAGACCCTAGGGTCACCCCCATGCTATGAAGAGGCATTAGAACAGCTCTTTAATAGGCACTCCCTAGCATATGATACCTTTATTTTATGTCTATCATTATAACCCAAAGACTAAGATGGTCTGATGAAGGCGATATAAAAAGTGAAGGGGATAAGGTCTTAAGAACTTGTAGGCATACTGGATGAGCTTGGCAAAACTTGACCCAAGATTAAAAGAAGGGAGGAAGGCTGCCTGGTACAGTAGAAAAAGCACTGGCTCTGGGGTCATAGGATTTGGGTTCAAGTCCTCTGAGAGCACTTGAAAGAAGTGTAATTCTATGATCATATGATGATGTGAAAATAAAATGAGAGAGTTAGATGAGACGGCCTCTGAGGTCCCTTCTAGTTTTAAATCTCTGATCCCAAAGACTAAAAAGTTCAGGCTCAGCAATAATACACAAGCTCAGGCTGTGGCTGGACGGAGTCCACTCCCTTCGACGGTGATTTCTGGTCTTTGCCTTCTCTCTTTATGTGAACAACTGACCTGCTTATGTAGAAAAGAAACAAAGCGGAGCGCACGCAATGTACACCATGTTATCAAATGGACTGGATTGAGGTGGCTGTGAAGAAGAGGTCTTCTGAGTGACCGGAATATAGGGATTAAAAAATAAATAAAGCTAGGCAGGAATAGAGAGAGAAACAAATGTACACAGTCAAGAGAATTTGGGATGGGGACAGAAAGAAACAAAGAAAATATGCCAGCAAATGAATGGATACATTTTTAAAAAGCATTCTTAAATACTTCTTCTGTGCCAAACACTGTGCTAGGTTTTGAGGATAAAAATACAAACACTGAGACAGTCCCTGCCCTCAAGAAGCTTATATTCTAATAGGAGGTGACATATGTAGGAGAATGGTAGCCAGGGATGGAAGTTTTTGTCTGGGGAATCACAGAGATGGTGAGTTGATCCATAAAACAATCAATGAGTGATGCATCCATGATCTCATCTGAGTTGGGTACTTTCTTCACTAATTCAGATAGCAGTCCATTCAGGCCTTCTTATCCCATACCATTCTTACCCATTTGGTTCTGACCTGTGACACACTTATCCTTATGATTCCATAAATCTTCCATAGAGGATCCTCCCTTTCTCTCATATACTCATGGTCTTTCTCTTCAGAAGAGTTATATAATCTTTGCTCACTTGGCAATTAGAGGCTGGGATAAGTTTAGGGATGTTGTTCCACCCATCCCTGAACCCCAATTAGAATGGAAACTCCTTGAGAGAATGTATTGTTTCAGTGTTTGCATTTGTACTCTCATCACCTAGCAGTGAACATAACAGGTGCTTAATGAGGAGGACTCTTGCATGCTGCTGTCTCGAGACTGAATCTGTAAACCTCTCTTTTTTTTCGATGTAGTAGAAGTAAGGGTCCAGGCACTAAAGGCCTCTCTTTATGAGGCCCAGACCTCAATGATTTAGGGCAAATGGGACTAAAATGTGGACGGAGGAAGGATAGGAGCTATGTTTTTGGAAGCAACCACTAAAGTTAATCACCTGACCAGCCAGATGGAGGACTAGATATTTTCTCCAGTTCTCACTAGGTTTGAAGAATTCCAAGAAGAGGAATTATGAGGCAAATGTAGAGGAATTGCAACTGTTCCCAGATTAGTAGAAAGCAGGAAGCCCAAAATGATATAAGCCTTATTTATTAACAGTGGAGAATTCACTTCTCCTTCTCCACCAGCCCCCACTCTCTGGCAGGGCACACGAACTGACCCATGGGCTTGTGCTTTGGGACTCACAATTTCACTGCTGCTGACATATAACACCCCTGCCCACCCTTAGTGTCCTGTTGCAACACGCAGTGGGCCTCAACTCTTCCTGGACAGTTACAGAGCAGGTTAAGGAATAGCAAAGGGGGGGATTGTTCTTTCCTTATTCCTAGAGTGATGCCTAGGTTAGGGAACCCCAGAGTGCCTGAAACTCTGACCAGAATACCTGAATGGATTGCTATATATAGATCACCCCTAGTGGAAAAAAGCATCTCTGTTTCAAACCAGAAGGCTCTCTGGTTCTATGGGAAACTCCTTACTAACAGAAATGGCTTCCTAGGAATCCATCTTCTGCCTCCCACTCCCACCCCCTCTTGTTGTTTGTCCTTTCTCACAGAGGACCAGTGATGATAGGAAGGTGATGTCTTGACTTTTGAGTGAATTGCGGTGAGGTGGAGCTGTGCAAAGTCCTCAGACTCACTCTTTCTTCCTGTTCAGGGGCAAGACAAAAGTCAAGGTGACTGGTGATGGCCCAGGATGCAGGGGGTGCTTAGAGTGGGAATGCAGTGAGGATTGCCCTTACCTTAAAGAGGGGGATTCTACACTCAGATCCCTCATGATTTCTGGTTCCCAACAAAAGCTTTCCAATATAGAGTATGTCATATGCCATTTACAGCACATGCTGTGGGATGAATGCTTCCCCCTGCCCTTGTCCTTCTCCTTTCTCCCTCCCCTCACTAATCTGGCTTCACCAAATTTGAGTGAAGTCTAAAATTGCATTCTTGGCCCCACGTAAAAAGCTCACGTCTTCCTAAATAGCTTCTTTCCACTGATTTCCTCTTCAACCGCTCTTCACCCCCTTCTCTCAAACTCATGCAGTAGTGATGCTTCAAGATAAGGGAGGTGATCCCAAAGAGCAGAAACTATTTTCACAGAGATCATAGATGCATTGCCAACTGACAGCTTTATGGATCAACCCACCATCCCTGAGGTAATGAGTGGCTTAAGAAATGCTTGCTGATTGATTGGCTGATGCATCTCATTGCAATGCTCATCAATTCTTGCTCACTCCCCAGAACCTCTCTCCCCCACCCCTTCCTACACTCCTCACTGAATCCCTGAGGTTGCAAGGAACTTCTAGGAAGAAACAGGCAGGCAGGTAGTATAGAAAAGGACCCCTTGGAGTTTGCCTCCCTAAAGAGTTGCATTTTGGAAAGTGGCTTGGAATCAACTTCCCACTGGGAGATGCTCACAGAAGCAGAGAAAGCTCGGTAGAAGGCAACCCAGGCAGAGGGGATGGACCCCAGGGAATAATGTTTGTCAGCTCTGCCACTGAGCAAGAGGCAGCCCCAGGAATGGAGCATCACAGCAAGTGAGCAAGTAAGAGGGACCCAGCTGGGTTAGTCTCCTCAGTCATAAAAAACCCATTGAAGCTGGGGGAAGGGAAAGGCGCGGGCAGTTCTGGGGGTAGTGAGAGTAATCGTTTGTCCGTGTGCATTTGCATTGGTTTTCTTTTCCTTTCAGAGACCTCATTTTAGGACTAATATATAGGCCCAGCCTGCAATGATACTCTCCTCACCAATACTACTTTATTATAACTACCAAGGGGGAAAGCCCAAAGCAGGTCATTCGACCAATTACCTTTTTACTCCATTGGTCTGAATACAGGTTGCCTTCAAATATGAGACATGACCATAAAACAATTTCTCCTTGAAAGAAAAGAAAAAAATCATCCGCATGCAGTCAACTGAATAAGAATTTAATAAGCACCTGCTATTTGCCAGGAATGGTGTTAAGCAGTGGTGACAAAGAAGGACAAAATAAACAAACAAACAAAACCTCAAGGAACTCACAGTCCAATAAGGCAGAGACAGTGTGTAAGCAGCTACTACAAGCAAGTTATAGACAGAATACACCGAGGGCAGTCTCAGGGGGAAGGCCCTAAGATGAATAATTATGTATCTTAAATATTTCAAGATTTCTACAATCTCATTAGTGTGGGGAGCTCCTACAGCTGTGCAGATCACATATCCATACTTTCTTATCCTATGGGAATCTTCTCTGTCTTCCTGTAAATCCTCCCCAGGGGGACATTCTGGGCAGTTCTTCCCGTTCTCCTATAAGTTTGTCCCTTTGGGTCCATGGGCCTCCAGACATGCAATGTGCTCATGAAATATCTCGGAAAGAAAAATCATAAGCACACAAAATGAGTGAGACCTTTCTCCAGATGTCCTAGCACTGAATGGGTACCAATGGAACATTTGAGTTATTCCTCAGTCTCACCCTATAGCAGTTTTTATACGAGCTTGGTTTGAGAAGCATGTGGCCTATATTAAGGCCAAGGGGGTATATAGTATTTTATTATTTGTTCTTATAACAATCATAATGGGTAGAGAGCTGGCCTCAGAGCCAGGAGGGCCTTGTTCCCAGTCTTTACCTCTGCCACATATTGGCTGTGTGACTGCATGCAGTGCTACAGGCGACTTTTTAAAACTATAGGCTGCAGAGCAATTTCTAGTCCTGAATTGGTAGAAGGAATTCCTCACTAGTAGCTCCTGATATTAGTTGAAATGACAGGTCTCTCTATCCATCAGTCAATCAATCAACAAGCATTTATTAAGTACCCACTGGGTTCCAGGCACTGTACTAGGTGCTGGGGATACAAAGATGAAAATGAAACAGTCCTTGCCCTTAAGGGGCTTACATTCTATTAGGGAAGAAAATAGGCACATAAATTAATACAATATGTCCCAAAAGTCCTAGTGCAGTTTTAAGCTACCAAAATTTATTATTAAAACTTTTAAAAATAAGCTATTCAAGTTTATTAAAGCTTAAAACTGAACTAAGATTTTTGGAACACTAGATAGATAGCTAGATAGCTAGGTAGACAGATGATTGATAGATATGCATATGTATATATATACAACATGCATGTCAATAAATACGTATTATATACTAAAAATAAATACAGGATAAAATAGGGGGGTTAGGGCATTAGCAGCTTCTCGTGAGAGGTGTCTGCTCCAATTATCAGCCTGAGTTTGGGGCATATATCTATATAAGGCATGTTCTTCTATATGTGTACCCAAGCAGCAGAGTAAAGAATAAAATTCTCCATTAAAGAAATAGATGAGTGTAAAAAACAATGGGCTGACCATGTCACAAAAGCAACAGAAAAGCAATGGACAGCCCATATGCTCCAATGGGGAGGATCTTGAAAGCTAGAAGAAAACACAGAGGGCCCCAGCACACTGGGTGGACCCCCTGCAACAAACTTACAGGACACTGGATGAATAGACTTGGAGGTGCATATCACTGGAAGTAATACTCATTCTGATGAGATCACAGAAGTATTTGATTACACTGTGTATACATACAAAACAGTGTACATTATTATATATCTTTCAGCCCCTGAATGTGTCACATGTAGTAAACCGTTAGTACCTATTTGATGAACAAATGAATAAAATAGCTGTATATCAAAACACACACACACACACACACACACACACACACACACGAGCCAGCAGATCTACTTTTAGCAGATGGCTTCCACATTCTCATCATCTAATCTAAAAGGCAACCTATGACCTTGCCATAGTGGTTAAGGAAGCTCCATTTCTTACCAGAGGCAATGAAAAAGGGGAACCCACTTCAGGGAAGCAACATTCACCACTGTTGCCTATATAATGAGGAAAAATGGGAGGGGGGGCCTAAAGTGTGGTGCTTCTTCCTTCATTCGTTAAAATTCAAGGTCCTTTTGAGTGGTGATTGTTTCATTCTTTGTGCTTGGATCCCAGTGCCTGGCACATGGTTGTGGCTTAATAAATACTTGATGATTGATGGATAGAGATTTTCAGTGACAGAGTGGCTGATCATTTTCTTTCCAAGATCCAAACATCTGTCTCCAGGTAACAAAAAATATCCATGAGAGTCTTTCTACGTACTTTTGGAGATGGTGGAGAGGAAAGAAATAAATTAGTAGGTATGGTTGCATGTGAGAGCTGAGAATGAGGTTGGCTGGGGAATGCTACATACCCTGCAAAAACAAAAAAACAAAAAAACCCCCCAACTTACAAGGCTTCTCAATTTCAACTCTCAGAAATGAGTAGTTTTATCAGAACAATAATTGTCCCAGCAGCAAAGTCCTGCTGAAGCTTTCTGTCAGAATATCACCCTACCCAATAACATACTGTATCACACTGGTCTGGTTCCCACTTTGGACAATAGTGGGAGTCTCTGACCTTCTGAAATTTCTGCAGACTTAAAGATTTTCAGCGTCCTCTTACAGACCACACATCTTGTAGAAAAGAAAAAAAAATGTTGTTTGGCCCCTCACTCCACCCTTCCCCTTTAGGTTTTAAAGGTACATTAGGTCCAATGAGTTCCCAATTTTAGGCCAGGGTAGTGGAAAGACCACTGTGTGGAGTCAGATGACCTGGGTTCCAATTCTGCTTCTTAAACCTACTATCTCTGTGAGCTTGGGTAACTCTTTAGCCTCACTGGACCTCATTTTCCTCATCAGTAAAATAAGGGGGAGGGCGGGGAGGGGATCATATGGTTTCTGAAGTCCCCTGCAGCTTCAGATTTAGGGTCCTATTATAAATTCCTGTAAAGAACTCTGCTCGCCACAGTCTCCTGTAAAGTAGAAAACTGTGGCCAGAAGACAGAATGTTCCCCAATGATTCCCACAGATTAAAGACAGGAGGTGGCAGCTGGAAGAGGGGCGGCGGGAAGTCTTGAGACTGACAATTCTGCAAAGAATGGCACTACCTGTCACAGCCCACGGGGCTGGTTGGTTCAGCATGCCAGTGGCTCCCCATGTCCAACCTTGTTCCCGTGATCGCAGCTTGGTCGTTCCCCGGCTTACCTTTTGTCGTGGGACAGAGGGGATGGGCCATTCACCCTAGCCCGAGGTGAACTCTACTGAGTCAGGTTCTTGGCGCGCCTACCCACCGCCGAACTACGGGATCCAGCTCCCTCAGCCTCCCCTCCACACGTGGAAGAGTCGGGACTCGAACCCAGTGCGCACACTCACCTGGGAGTCTCCCGCTCTCGCAAATCCTGGGCAAGCGCCGAGGCTACGGAGTGGTGGTGGTGGTAGAGGTGTTGGGTCTGTCTCTGAGGCTCCGCACTCAGTCTGGTCTCGGGGGAGGACCAGAAAGGATGCAGTGCGAGAAGCCAGGCGGAGGGAGGTGCAGACTGCAGTCTCTGCTCTCTTGGGCTAAGCTCTTAAAAATTCAGCTCTTCTTTCTCCTCCCCTCCTGTGCCTTTGCCACCGCCTCCTTCTCCCGCCTGGGCCACCCTTTCAACCCCGCCTCCACCCCCCTCTCTGTCTAGGCCTCTTCGCTTTGCTCCGCCAGCTTACCCTTTTACTGTCTCTTAGACCCCTCTTTCCATCTTCTCCTCCTCTTCTGCCAGAGTTTTCTGAGCTGAAGTGTCCAGGGACAGGTTTAACTTTCTGTCTCCTAGAGAAGGATATTGGGGATTTCCCAAGAAGGGATTCGAATCTTCAGCCTAGTCAGAGCAGTCACTGAAAACTGGGATGAGTGGGCGAGCTGTCTATAATGAAACCACCTGAGATTGAGAAGTAACTGACTTAACTTTCCTCTTCTGACTTTCTAAGCTTTATGTTGGACAGCTTCTATTATTAACACATTTGTTTTCCATTTAGGGCAGGCAGGTGGTGCAGTGGATAGAGCCCCTAGAGCAGCCCAAAGTCAGGAGGACCTGAGTTCATAATCCAACCTCAGACACTTACTACTGTGTGACCCTGGCAAATCACGTAACCTTTCTCCTCAGTTTCCTCATCTGTAAAGTGAGTTGGAGAAGGAAATGGCAAACCATTCTGTCAAGTGGTTTCTCTGTCAAGAAAACCCCAAATGAGGTCAACAAAGAGTTGGACAGGGACAAGTCAACTCAACAACAAATTCTTTGTTTACTTGTGGGTTGCAGATTTCTGAGGGCAAAAGCACCAAAATTTTGTTTAAATAAATTCAGGTTTTCTATTAGTGAACAGTCAGGATTCCAAAATACTTCATCTTTCTAATACCCTGACTCCTGTTTGATCTAATTTCATCCTAAAAGACAGTGGATTTATGGAGGCAATGTGAGCTAGAGGAAAAAGACCTGTATTTGGAGTTATAGGACATGGGTTCAGGTTCTGCCTCAGATAATGACTAAGTGACCTTGGGTAAGTCTCTGGACCTTCCTGCTACTCCCTCCCAGTAAAATGGGGAGGGGTAATGGAATGGAATGGAATTAGCTTCTGAGCTTCCTGACTAAATCTGTTCTCCCACATTCTTAGTTTCATAAGGTGACTGGGAATTGGAACACCAGCCCAGAGTTTATTGATGCCTTACTCCCTTCATTGATGGTTAATTGTCTAGTATGAGACCATTGTATAGTTAGAAACAATTGTCTAGTATGAGGTGGCTAGGTAGTGCAGTGGTGAGTGCTGAACCTGGAGTCAAGAAGACCTCCCAATAAGGAACAACTTCTAGTCCTGCCTCTGACTACGTACAGGCTCTGTGGCCCAGAGCAGGTCACTTAAAGCCTCAGTGCTCCCAGGCAACACTCTAAGACCATGAATTCCAGAACATTTGTTTATCTGTATTGATAGAGTTACCTCACCATGAGTGCCCTGCATAGGACTTAAGTATCTCATCTATTAGGGGCCCAAGGTGCCAGCTAGCTCAGCTGATGCAAGGGATCCCCATGTAAAGAGCTTAGAAGGTGAATGTGGGCCCACTTCAACTTCCTGAGGACCATCTTGTTGTTTCTTTCCTCTAAGATTCTCGTGCAGGCCCTTGTCACCTCACACCTGGATTATTGTAATAGCCTGCTGGTGAGTCTGCCTGCCACAACTCCACCCCCCTCCAGTCCATCCTCCGTTCAGCCACTAAAGTGATTTTCCTAAAATGAAAGTCTGCTGATGTCGCCGCCCTGCTCCATAAACTCCAGCGGCCCCCTTTTGCTTCCAGGATCAAATACAAAACGCTCTGTTTGGCATTCATAACCCCTCATAATCCAGCTTGCTCCTCACAGGTGTCTTGTGACCATCACAGGAAGGGCCTCTCTCTTAGTCACTGCTGGCAAGATTCTTGTCAGAATCCTCCTTTTAATCAGTTAATCCTTCACTCGGAAGATGGTCATCGACCCAAAATGGCGAGGCATCAGAAAGGGCCATGGAACAGTTGATGTGGTATTTGCTACCCGATAATGCCAGGAACAAAACAGAGATCTGTATACTATATTCATTGTCTGACCAAGGCTTTTGATGCTGTCAGTCACGAGGGCTTGTGGAAGATCATGACAAAATTTGGTTGCCTGGAGAAGTTCATCAGTATCATACGCCGGTTCCATAACAGCATGCTTGCATGAGTTCTGGATAGCGGATGATGCTGTCATGCTTTCCCAGTTACCAGTGGAGTGAAGCAGGGCTGTGTGCTTACTCCCATGCCTTTTAGGGTGATGTTTTCAGCTATGTTGTCAGATGCCTTCAACGAGGATGAAAATGGCAATGAATTCAGCTATCACACTGGCGGCAAATTATTTAACCCAAAAAGGCTACAAGCCAAGAATAAAGTGGAAGGAGAAGTGGTGCACCACTTTTTGTTCTCCAATGATTGTGCACTCAATGCAGCCTATAAGGTTGAGATGCAACAAAGTATAGATCAGTTCTCTGCTGCTTGTGCTAATTTGGACTTGGCAATTAACACTAAGAAAACAGATGTTCTCGACTAGCCAGCACCACACCATACATACGTGGAACCATGGGTTACAGAAAATGGAGAGATTTTGAATGCTGTGGATAAGTTCACTTATCCTGTTAGTGTACTTTCCAGGGATATACACATAGACGATGAGTTTGATGCATGCATTGCCAGAACTGGCTCAGTGTTTGAGAGGCTCTGAAGGAAAGTGTTGGAAAGAAGAGGTATTGGGCTGCCTATGTCTGTGAAAGTTAGACAGTCTACTAGTGGCATGTCAGAAAACTGAACTGCTTCCATTTGAATTGTCTTAGGAAGATTCTGAAGATCACCTGGCAAGATAAGGTACCAGACACTGAGTCCTTTTTCTCCATCTGAACCGCCCAGCAGTCAAATCACTGCAGAGGGTGCAACTCCGCTGAACTGGCCACATTGTTCAAATGTCAAAAGACTATTTGCCTAAGATTATTTTAGAGAGAACTCACACAAGTCAAGCACTCATAGGGATGTCAGAAGAAGCAATTCAAGGACACTCTTAAGGTCTCTCTGAATCAATGTGGAATCAATCATGAGACGTGGGAGACTCTGGCTCAGGACTGTCAAGGATGGTATGCCTGCATCAAAGTAGGCACAGTGCTCTATGAGCAAGGCAGAATTTCAGCAGCTCAAAAGAAACAAGATGCAGAAATTTGGAGATATATCCACTTCAAATGTTCATATGAACTATTTGTGCCTAACCTGTGCTAGAGCCTTTCAAGCTTGTATTGGTCTGATCAGCTGTAGTCAGACACACTGTACCTTGACCCCAGCTTAGTGATGTCATTTTGATCTTCTTCAAGCATGAGGAACAATAAACAACCAATCAATCAACCAGCCCCTCCAGTCTTCTTGCTCATCCCTTACTCTTGGACATGGATTCTTCAAGCCAGTAACACTGGCCTCCTGGGCGTTCCACAAACACAGTACTTCATCTCTTGGCTCCTAGCATTTTCCTTATTCTTGGAATGCTTTACCTCCTCCTCTAGGGCTTCCTTTAAATCCCATCTAAAATCCCACCTTCTAGAGGAAGACTTCCCCAACCCCTTTTAACTCCAGTGCCTTTCTTCTGCCAAATAATTCGTATTTATTCTGTATATAGTTTGCTTTGTATATATTTGTTTATATTTGTTTAAGGGCAGGGACTGTCTTTTGCCTCTTTTTGTGTACCTAGCGCTTAGCAGTGCCTGGCACATAGTAGATAATTAATACATTGTTATTGATTGATTGTGCTGGTTAAACTCACATTAGGTGGGAATTTCAAGCCATGTGAGAAGGGGACAGCACCCTGGAGATCTGGGGAGGGGGATAAGGGTGTATCCTGAGCATACAAGATTGTTGATACCTCTCAAATTGTTGCCTGCCCTACTCATGGAAAGAACAATTAGTATAACACCATTTTCTCTTTGATCTAGGAAGCATAATTGAACGATTGCTCATGGAAATGGCTTGTTGTCAGAATGACACATCCATTTATTCATTCTGTGGATATGGATTGCATTCTTCAGAACTATTAACCTTGGAGCAAATTGCAATTCTAGCGGAAGAGGTGAAGATGGGTGTTTTGACAAGGCAGTTTATGGCTTAAATCAAATGAATGGAACAGACAATGAGGACTCTAGGGATACAGGGGAGGGAGCAAACACTTCCAGCTGGGGTGTGCAGGAAAGTTTTCATTGAGTACAGAGCCCATTACATTCTGGGTATTTTAAAAATACTTGTTGATTGAGATGGCATTTTGTCTGGGCCTGAAAGGATATGAATGATTTTGATAGGCAGAGACAAGAGGGAAGACATTCCAAACAAAGAGCTTAGCAAGAACAAAGGTTGAAGAAAGCTCAGGGTATACAGAAGAGTTTGACTAGGAATGGAGTCATTAATAGCATGGGGTGTACAAGGCTTTCCTCTAGAGAAGGTACACTTTCTCCTCTGTAACAGCTGCTGTCCTTGTACCTTGCCTATCAGATGAATCTGGAAAGTGATTGCAACCACCCTCAGTCCATCATCACCAGAATCCTTTTGCCATGGTGGTCTTCTCCTGAGGCCTGATTTTTCCAGCAATCCCCACCTAGGGGTGAGGACCAGAATCCCTTGGGGGAGGAGGATGAGTTGCCCTTGCCCTTCCAAATAATATGGCATGCTCCCACATTTGTTTTTGACCTGCTTGAAAAAATCCTTAGGTAAGGCTCTGACTAGAGCTGAGAGTTTGTACAAAATTCAGTCAACATGCATTTATGAAGTGCAAATGATGTACAAGGCATTGTGTAGAGGAATTGCAGGACATAAAAAGACATAAGGAAGTTTGAAGTCAGACTGTCTTACTTGAATGTTGGAGAAAGGAGTTTGGACTTGACCTGGGAATAAAGGACAGCCATTGGAAAAATGTTTGAGTAGAGAAATAACATGATAAAAGCTATGCTTGAGGAAGATTAGTCTGGTAGCACAGGGTAGCGAAGAGAAAATCTGCCTCAGAGTCCAGAAGACCTGGGTTCAAATCCTTCAAGTCCCACTTGTGACATATACTGACTATGTGACTCCTGGCAAATTACTTATCCTCTCAGAAACTCTCTAAGACAAGTTGCAGAGAAGGTCCTGACCTGCACTGATTGATAGATCAAATTTCTTCACCTTGAAGCTCATAAATACCAACAAAATCACAAGTCCAGTTCCTATCTCTAATCTGGAAGCACTGAGGGTAGATAACCTGGGCTCAGCTAGCTGTGTGACCCTAGGCAAGTCATGTAACTTCTCTGTGCCCCAGGCAAGTCTATAAATTGCAAAGTAGGTGGTGATCTGTATCGGGAGAAAGAGTTTGCTCTTGGGATCTCGCTACATCAATGGAATCAGGTTCAGTCCTCTTTGCCTCTTCCACTCCTCCTCTAAATGGGCTGCAGGGTATAGGATAAATTTTGAAGAGGGCACTAAGGGGTGAGGCCCAGTGAGAAATGCCTCCATAGGAATCAGAATATTCGTGGCCATCAATTCATAAATATTCATTGAAGATTCTGGGAGTAGTTTGGGAAATACTGAAACAAGCTGTAGAAGATAAGTTAGGTTTCCTTGATGGTTTTGTCTAGGGCTGACCCAATGGTTCCTTCAGATTTCAATGAGTATCAAGCTCAGAATAGAATCTTTGGAACTTTGATAAGCGTAAAGGGGTATGAATAAAGTTAACTTTTTTCTCAGTGGATGCTTTTAATGGTTATTGTTTTCCACTGTGGCATAGTCTCACTAGAACTCAACCAGACCCAACAAACAAATCACCCAACAAAATGAAAGTGGATTTGCTTTGAAAATTAAACACAGTAAGAAAATACAAGCTGATTCCAAATGTAGCTGTTAGATATTGTAGATAGAAACAGATGTAAACTCTCAACAAAGATAAGACAATTTGACATAGAAGCATTGACTTTAAAAAGAATTTTCAGCAGAGCTAACGAATGTATTGAGATACCTCAGAAGTTTCAGAGGAAATAATGAAAAACTTAGACAATCCCTTTGTGGTTACAAAATTCAGGGCTCCATTAGAAAAATAAAACTCATCTAAGTTTTGGAGTTTGAAAATGAGAGCAGGCTAGCTGTGTCCCCAGGGCAAGAAGAATTTTTTCTGAACAACTGATCTAATTTGTGGATAACAGGTAATAACAAAAGCAATAATAACAAATGATAACGAGTAACAATGAAACTAACAAGTGATATCAAGTAACAACGACAACAAAGCTTTGTGTAACTCACAAGTCATTAATGATATTCTGGACTCATGTGAACCAGGTTCAAAACTGGGAGCTTTTCTTTAAAATCTCTTTTGCTCTTGCCTCTATTCCACGGGTTCTCTTAAGAATACCAGAATTTGCGGGCAGCTAGGTGGCACAGTGGATAGAGCACCAGCCCTGGAGTCAGGAGGACCTGAGTTCAAATCTGCCCTCATATCAAATACTTGACGCTTACTAGCTGTGTGACTCTGGGCAAGTCACTTAACCCCAATTGCCTAAAAAAAAAAAGCAAAAAAACAAAAAACAGAATTTGGCTGTGCCTGGATCTCTATGACAAAAAGAGGAAAGACCCACAACTCCCATGCAAACACTCAGGCAGGCAAAAACATCACCTCTAAGAGACATTTTCTTTAACCAGGTAAAACACAAAGAACAAACCACTAAGTCCATAAATCATTAAGAAGACTTTTCTTCTTTTTACATTGGGTCTCTGTTTTCCCTAAGGAACTATAGGCTCCCTAAACATATTGCTATTTTATGAGGGTTCCCCTGCAGAGGAGAGAGTTTGAGATTGCTTCAAAAACTCGAGTCATCCCCTCGCAGTGTGGGCTTCTGCCTGCCCAGGAACCTATATTGCTCTCTGGACATATGTGTACTCCCCTTCCTTCTTGTCTCCTTGCCCCATAGCCTGGTATCCTGATGTAAAAAGAAAGTTGTGACTCTCTGCTATGCTGATCCTTCTCCCCTTTGCCTTTCCACATGGCACGGATTCCCTTTCTCCTGGGCCTACATAGAGAAAGAAGATTGTGCTGGCCTTCCTCCAGATCTTAGTATGTGTGTCTGGCCCCAATTCCCTGTTGGTCTGTGTCTCCATCTGGTGCTGGCTTCTTGATGCACATGGTTCCCTGGCAAGGCCAAGTGGAGGCTTAGTATTCATTTCAAGAAAATGTTCATGTCTGTGGGTAGCCTTCCCCACCCCCCCATAGGTTTGATGTATCTTTTCACAGAATCACAGAATTTAGAGTTGGGGGGAGGGGGACCTTAGTTGTCATATAATCCAACCCATAGCTGAAAGACATCCTGCACTATAAGATATGCTGGTCATGATTATCCAGCCACTCCTTGAAGATTGATGAGTATGGACAACTTACCACCTCCCACTTGGGGACATTCTATTCTACTTTTAAACAGCTTGAATGGTTAGGAAGATTATTTTTTTCTGACATTAAGCTTAAATTTGCCACTTTTCAACTTTTACCCATTTCTCTAGGTTTTGCTTTTTGTGGATAAACAGAACAAACTTAATCATCTTTCATATGATAATTCTTCAAATATTTGAAGACAGCTATTTTAAAATTTCGTCATTAAATTTTTTTAATTCTTTTTTTTCAATTTATAGTATTTTCCCTCCACACCCCATTTCCTCTGTTAGGAAAAAGAAAAAAAAAGCATCATAGCAAAGTCATATATGACAAATTCTCACATTAGACATGTGTAAACTTTATAAAGATAGATATTTCTTAAAGGTTAACCCAAGGGCCACCTTGTGTATGAACTTTATCTCTCTCTTTTGTTAGAAAAAAGAAAAACATCATCACTGCAAAGTCATATAAGACAAATTCTTGCATTGGAAATGTCTCAAATTTATAAAGACAACTATTTCTTAAAGGTCAACCCAAGGACCAATTTGTGTATGAACTTCATCAGTAAGGAGATGGCAATTCTTGGATCCTTATTGCTAGAGTGACCCCATAACTATGACCTTAGGTCATCAAGGAGGCATCATCTCGTTGCTCCAATTGCTGATGCTTGGGATGTGAGAACAAAAGGTCACTTCTACTGGGGGCTGGGGTGAGGACCTAGGAGGAGGCTAGTTTGTACCTTGTCAAAGAGACAAAAGGAGGGACTTCTACTGTTGTCTAGAGACCCAAGTAGCCCTAATGTAGCTAACTTTTCCAGGCTCATTGGATATTATTTTTCCTCTCTCACTCTGCAATCCAGCTCAACTAACCTTTCCTCTGTTCCTCACCCGTGACACTTCATCTCCCATCTACACTGCTTTTGAAGTAAGCCAACGCCCATGCCTGGAATGGACTTCCTCACTTCTGCTTTATAGAGTTCCTCTGTCCCTTTCAGATGAAATTCTAAGCACCATCTTCTGCCTAAAGCCTTTCTTGATCCCCCCCAACTGCTTGTGCCCTCCCTCCCAGATGACTTTACATTCAACTGCTTTGCACATTTTGTGTTTATTCACTTTCTATATATGCTGTACAGATTTTTATCTGAACCTGTTGTCTCCTCAATTAGAATGTAAATTCACTGTGATGAGGGATTATTTCATTTAGTACTTGTGCTTATACCTCCTGCAATACACCAAAATGTGATTCTATTGTTCTAGTTCTCTCAAAATAGATTTACTTCAAATCGATTTTACCTGTCTACAAGGGACAGGGTGTGTGATGGTCTTTCAGTCTTCTAGGGGGAAGAGTAAGAATTTTACTCTGGAGTGAAAGAATTTGGTTTTTTCTTTATTTGTCTACATTTCTTTTCTCTTTCTGATGCCCTTTCTTTTCCACATATCTCTATGTCTATCTTCCCCCTCCCCATCTTCTTTTTCTTTTTTCCTTTTCCTTCCATACTTCTTACCCTTTATCTGTCTGCCTGTTCATTTCTCCTTATCTTCCTACTAACAACTCTCTTTCTCTTTCCTTCTTGCTCCGTAATTTTCTCTTATTTGTGTCATTGGGCAGCTAGGTGCCCCAGTGGATAGAACACCACACCTGGATCAGGAAGACTCATCTTTCTGAGTTCAAATCTGCCCTTAGACACTTACTAGTTGTGTGACCCTGCACAAGTCACTTAACCATCATTTGCCTCAGTTTCCTCATCTGTAAAATGAGCTGAAGAAAGAAATGGCAAACCACTTTAGTATCTTTGCCAAGAAAACTCCAAATGGAATCACGAAGAGTTTGGACAAATCAGGCACAATTGAAATAATTCAACAAGAGTTAGGTCAAGCCCCTGACACTTCTTGCTCTGAACTCCTACAGTACTTACAGACTTATCTGGTGCTCAGCTTTTACTGACTCATAGCACTTCCTAAGCTGTTTGGTGTTGTTTTGTAACTCTTACGTTGTCATTTAATTTTTTTTTTTAATGTGGTGGCCTGAACTCCCTCACCAAAAAGCAAGTTACTTACTCAAGTTGGCTAAAGGAATTCCCACCAGAGAGCCAAGAAGAGAAAGCATTCCAAGTCTTGAGGAAGGCCAGAGAAAATGTCCAGAGAGGAGAGGTGGATTCTCTTATTCATGGATCAGCCAGGAAGCCAGCGTCACTGAATCAAAGAGGACATATCGGGGAGTAGGGTGTAAGAAGACTGGAAAGGTGAAGAAGCTTTGAAAACTAGCCACATCTGAGAGTGCAACCAATGCCAGACTTCGTGGTCGCCATTACAGAATCAAGGCCCTGGGGATGGACTTAAAGTGGTTGTGCTATATTCAGAGTGAACTTGGAAACTGGTGGCGAACTGTACAGAATGATGGACCTGGAAGGAGGAAAACCTCAGCCTCAAACACTTACTAGCTCTGTAACCCTGGTCAGTCACTTAACCTTTGTCAGCCTCAGTTTCCTGAACTGTAAAATCACTTGCAGTGATAATAGCACCCACCTCCCAAAGTTGTCATGAAAATCCAATGAGATAATATATGCAAAGTGCTTAGCAGAGTACCTGGCATACTACTTCCCTATTTAAGTTGTATATGTCTGTCAAACTTTCTTTGATAGATAGTCTACTGTATTTTGCATTTGCCTTTTGCATGCTGCTAGTGTATATAACTAACCTAGTAGAAAAAGTGGAAGGAAAGGACAAACTAAATACTAATGAAAACTTTGATTTCTTTTGAGGTAGGAAACTGCCTCAGACTTGTAGTTTTCTTCTCACAACTCATCCGAGTGTAGTTAGGAACCAAGTCCTGCCACCTGTGTTTACCTTTTTATAAAAATAATTTTTTGCAAAAGCTTATGGAAGTGAATGTTGAAAACCAAAAATAAGTTAATTAATTTTTTAAAATGCAGTGCCTAGGGTCCCCATGACCTCTGTCTTCTGAATGGTAATAGCTAGCATTTATATAGCACCTACCACGTACCAGGAACTGTGCAAAGCACTTTACAAATATTATGTCATTTAATCCTTACAACAACTTTGGGAGGTAGGTGCTATTATTATACCCATTTTATAGAGGAGGAAACTAAGGCAGAGGTGAAGTAACATGCCCTGGGTCACATAGCTAGTAAGTGTTTGAGATACGATATGAACTCAGTTCTTTTTGACTATAGACCTAGTGCTTTATCTGCTCTACCACCTAGCTGACTCTATTCCTCCCTATTAAGGAGCACATACCATTTTACATGACCACATAGTTGCAACAAAATAAGGCAAGGTAGTACAGTATAAAGAGTACTCAACTTGGGAGTCAAGAGACCTGGGTTTGAATTGTGTATTTGAAAATGATCATGATTATGATAATAATAATCATAAACATAATAAATAGCACTTAAGTAGTGATTAAATAAATAAATAAATGAGTTTTTACTGAGGTCTTTCATTTGTTTTTTACATAGCTAAGATTTTCCTGTGTCTCTCCCCCTTTCTCTCCAGAAAGCCACCCCATGTAACAACATTTTTAAGAGAAAAAAAATCAACAAAACTAATCAATAAAAGGCAAAAGTCTGAAAATGTGTGTGATGTTATCACACTTGTGATACACCTCACACTCATCAAATTGATAAGATGGGAATAGTGAATGTTGGAGAGACTATAAGAAGATAAGCACTGTACAATAGTGTACATTGTTGGTGCAGCTGCAAATCAGTACAACTATTTTGGAAAGCAATTTAGAATTATGCAAAAAAATTTGACTAAAACATCCATGTCATTTTACTAAAATTAAACTTATCCTCCCACAGAGGTCAATGATAAAAACAGTGTTTGCACGTACACGAAAATATTTATAGTGGCACCTTTTGTGATAGCAAAAAACTGGAAATAAAGTAAATGTCTTTCAATTGGAGAATGGCTAAAAAAAAAAAATCCAAACCTGAGTGTGATGGAACATTTGTTGTTGTTCAGTTATTTCAGTCCTGTCTGACTCTTAGCGACCTCATTTGTGGTTTTCTTGGAAAAGACACTAAAGTGATTTGCCATTTCCTTCTCTAGCTCATTTTATAGACAAGGAAACTGAGGCAAACAAGGATAAGTGACTTGCCCAGGATCACACAGCTACTAAGTGTCAGAAGCCAGATTTGACCTCAGGAAGTTGAGTCTTACTAACTCCAGACCCAGCACCTACCTGCCCCAAAGGAATATCACTGTACTAAAAAAAAATGATGGATATTATGAATACAGAGAAACATGGAAAAATCTACATGAACTGATGGAGAGTGAAGTAAGCAGAGACATGAAAATAATATACATGATGACTACAGCAATATAAATGGGGGGAAAATCAGAAGTGAATCTTGTCAAATTAGAAAGAACAAGTATGGACCAAAAGGAGTATGACAAGACTGCCCACTCCTTTGCAGAGATGAGAGGTTCATGGGTGATACACTGCACATATTTTCAGACACATGCCAAGTATTGATGGGTTTTTTTTTGTTTCCTTCTTTTTCTTCTTGAGAAATGTTATTTGTTAAATGGGATGGCACTCTTAGGTGGGGATGGAGAGGGATACTGGGGAAAATTTGGATGATGTAAAAAGACATCAATAAAAATTTTTACAAGAATAGGATTAAGAAGACTAAAACATAGTATGAGCTGAATCTTGCAATTAACACTAGGGATAAATATAAGGACATTTTAATTTTTTAAAAATATTTATTTATTTATTTTTAGTTTTCAACATTCACTTCCATAAGCTTTTGAGTTTTCAATTTCTCCCTTTCCCTCCCCTCTGCTTTCCCCAAGAAGACATGCAATTTGATATAGGCTCTACATATACATTATTATTAAACATATTTTCATGTTAGGCATATTGTAAAGAAGTATTAGAACCAATGGGAAGAACCATGAGAAAGAAGAAACAAAACAAAACAACAGAAGAAAAAAAGAGATCAAATAGTATGCTTTAATTTGCATTCAGACTCCATAGCTCTTTTTCTGGGTGTGGATAGCATTTTCCATCATGAGTCTTTTGGAAATGTCTTAGAATCTTGCATTGCTGAGAACAGCCAAGTCTATCAAACTCAGTCATCACACAGTGCGGTTGTTACTGTGCATGTTGTTCTACTGATTCTGCTCACATCACTCAGCATCAGTATCCATGCACGTCTTTCTAGGTTTTTCTGAAGTCTGCCTGCTCATCATTTTTTATAGCACAATAGTATTCCATTACATTCATATACTACAACTCATTCAGCCATTCCCCAGGATCTTTTCTTTAGCTGTGTCAGAGATCACAGAAAGCTCTGTGCTAGTAAGATTACATATGGGCTCCATACTTGGGACATATATGTCATCCTCAGTAGGTATAAGAAGCTTATCAAGGGGACACAGGAAATACTTGGGAAAAACATTATTATCCTACAGAAATATTCAAAAAGTAGTAGTGTTAGTGAAAAAAACATGTGACATAGAAAAAGAAAGGTAACGGAGAAAAGTGAAGCAGGAAGGTGGGTGGTGCTACATAATAGTACATGTGATAAATCTGAAAAAGACAGTTAAAGGAACAGTTCCTACTGACCAAAACCAAATGAAAGAGATTTGAAAAGGAAATTCTTTTCGTACTGACCTAGAAAAATATCAGCAACAACTCAGTTGCTGATCCATAAGCTAATGGATTTCTATAATAAACAAAAACCAAACTGATTTCCAATAAATGAAGATAAAAAATGTGCTGTCTACTCTTAGAGAAGCATGTCTCATTTTTACTAAATGTGTCCAACAAACTTTAATACCATTTAGAAAAACTTATACCTGTAAATCAGGATTCACAGTCTCAATCAAATGCAAAGCAAAAAACAAATTGGAGGCTGAACATACCATGCAGGTATCTCTTTCAAAAACTATGCTGAGAACAAAACTACTATTGCTGAGAAAGAATCAGGGATCTCATTAATTTATTTGACAGTGCTCTGATAGAGATTTAATAACTATCATACTAAAAATGGATATACCAAATAAAGTTTTCTTTATTAAAAAAGAAAGGAATTCCTACCAGTGGGGATCTTGGTGGGGAAAAAGATCTTGACATGAGGAGCTCTTTTCTGTGATTGCCAGTTGACTGTGACACAACTAATAAGAAAACTAAAAATACATTGATTAGTTCTAGGAGCTATCTCACAAAAGAATGGAGACAATGCAATTATACCTCCATTTTACTGGTCAGCACAAAGCTAAATGTCCCTCCTACCAGCAATGTCAGAGCAATTCCTAGCTATGGGGTTCATCTGCTCCCAGCCTTGTTGGTTTCTTTCTTTCTTTCTTTCTTTCTTTCTTTTTTTTGGGGCTAGGCAATGGGGTTAAGTGACTTGCCCAGCGTCACACAGCTAGTAAGTGTTATGTGTCTGAGGCCGGATTTGAACTCAGGTCCTTCTGAATCCAGGGCCAGTGCTCTATCCATACACCACCTAGCTGCCCCCCTTGTTGGTTTCTTTACTAAAGTTATTTATCTTACTTTTCTGATGAAGCTTATTCAAAGAATGGCCTTGTCTTTCCCTCACAGACAGAAGCAGAGATAAAACATGGCTAGTACTAAAGAAGAGAGAAAGTTGAACGTGGTGGGCCTTGACCTTAAAAAGTTTACATTTGAGTAAGGAAGATAAGCCATGAACATAATTAATTATTACCCCAAATGAAATATGGGTAAGTGTGTAAGAGAAGTACCAAATAGTCTGCCAAATATTTTTGAGTGACCTAGCTCTGTGATGTCAATGGTACAGGGAACTCTGGGTGAGAAAATGCCTTCTGCCAGTGTAGTCAGCACTTGCTTTGCAACTTCTAGTGATACTGAGTGGCCTGAGGAAACTGGGAGGTAAAGTAGTTTGCCTAAGGTCCCATATCCAGTATGTGTCTGAGACAGTATTTGAACCCAGGTCTTTCTGACTCCTGGCTGGCTTACTGTCTTTCCTATTCCTTGGCCTGAAAGTGGAATCAAGAGTGAGAAAAATGATTGTATCCTGCTGTTAAGATTCATCCTTTGAGGACCCTGTAGGTTGCAGGCATCAAGTAAGCTACATAGACACACAGCTTGTAAAGTGAAGGTGATATAGTCTAATCAGATTATGCCTTTTGCCCCAGAGGAAGTAGGGAGAAGTAGAGAAGTCCATTAAGTACATACAGTCCAGGACACCAAAGGAATTCTAAGAAGGTTCCTGTTTATCCTTATCTCACCTACTCATCATCTGTGTATTTAGCAGAGGTTCCCAAAGTTGGCAATATCGCCCCCCGGTGGATGCTGGACCGATGGGGGGGGGGAGGGAGGTGAGGGAGTAGTAGCCTTGGGTGAAACTGGAGGGCATTGAATAAAAATAAGTGGATGGGAGAAGTATAAGGGAAAAAAAGAAGATAAGAAAATTTTGAAAAACCATTCCTACACGTTGCATCTGTTGTATAAAAGAGTTAAAGTCGTAGCATTTACATTATTTTCCAAATAAACATACAAAATGCAAGTTATAACTGATCAGTGGTCAAATCTGCTGACAGGTCTTAAGAAGCAAGTGCTGGCAGGCGAGCATGTCATACGTTGTCAAGAAGTCCAGCATGTAGAGGCAGGAATCTCTTGCTTTGCCTGTGTTCGGATCTGGGCCACAGTTCTGGGCGGAGGTGCTGGGGTGAGGAGGAGCGCTGGCTAGGTGGAGCTTGTAGTGATTGTGGAGAGGAGCCCCTCCTCACAGTTACAGGACAGAAAGGAGTACTTGTAGTCGCAGGCCAGGAAAGGAGTAAACACCTCCCCTTATCATACCACTTTGGAAGAATTGAAAATTTACAGGGCCTTACAAGTATCTCAGAAAACAGCTGTACAAGCCCCTTGAAGCTTGGGACAGTACATTCTCCACACTGGAAGCAGATTTGTACCTTAATAAAGAGTTTAAAACTCAAGTAATTATCTGGGATCATGAGCAAGCAGTGCAAAAAGAGTCAGACAATATTATCTTACTTTGGTGAAAAAGAAGATCAAAATATACAACCAGAAGAAGACAACAAAGTCAAAGCTCCTACATCCAAAGCCTCCAAGAAAAATATGAATCAGTCCCAGGCCTTGGAAGAGCTCAAAAGGGATTTTGAGAAGCAAGTAAGGGAAGTAGAGGAAAAACTGGGAAGAGAAATGAGAGTGATGCAAGAAAATCATGAAAAACAAGTCAACAGCTTGCTAAAGGAGACCCCAAAAAATACTGAAGAAAATAACACCTTAAAAAATAGCCTAACCCAAATGGCAAAAGAGGTCCAAAAAGCCAATGAGGAGAAAAATGCCCTAAAAAGAAAAATTGGCCAAATGGAAAAGGAAGTCCAAAAGCTTACTGAAGAAAATACTTCCTTAAAAATTAGAATAGAGCAATTGGAAGATAGTGACTTTATGAGAAATCACGACACAGTAGAACAAATCCAAAAGAATGAAAAATTAGAAAACAATGTGAAATATCTCATTGGAAAAACAACTGACCTGGAAAATAGATCCAGGAAAGAGAATTTAAAAATTATTGGACTATCTGAAAGCCATGATCAAAAAAAGAGCCTAGACATCATCTTTCAAGAAATTATCAAGG
The DNA here is from genome assembly GCF_003287225.1 of Phascolarctos cinereus. Classification (NCBI taxonomy): domain Eukaryota; kingdom Metazoa; phylum Chordata; class Mammalia; order Diprotodontia; family Phascolarctidae; genus Phascolarctos; species Phascolarctos cinereus. The sequence goes on from NW_027556098.1 coordinate 111,860,419, forward strand.
AAAACTGCCCTGATATAGTAGAACCAGAGGGCAAAATAGAAATTGAAAGAATCCACAGATCTCCTCCTGAAAGAGATCCCCAAAGGAAAACTCCTAGGAATATTATAGCCAAATTCCAGAGTTCCCAGGTCAAGGAGAAAATATTACAAGCTGCCAGAAGGAAAGTTCAAGTACTGTGGAAACACAATCAGGATAACACAAGATTTAGCAGCTTCTACATTAAAGGACCAGGGCATGGAATATAATATTCCGGAGGGCAAAGGAGATAGGATTACAACCAAGAATCACCTACCCAGCAAAACTGAGTATAATCCTTCAGGGGAAAAAATGGTCATTCAGTGAAATAGAGGACTTTCAAGCATTCTTGATGAAAAGACCAGAGCTGAATAGAAAATTTGACTTTCAAATACAGGACTCCAGTGGAACATGAAGAGGTAAACAGGAAAGAGAAATCATAAGAGACTTATTAAGATTGAACTGTTTACATTCCTGCATGGAAAGATGATATTTATAACTCATGAGACCTTTGTCAGTATTAGGGTAGTTGGAGGAAAAAAATTATATGTATGTATATGTAGATAGATAGAGGGCACAGGGTGAGCTGAAGATTAAGGGGTCATATCTGGAGAATAAAATTAAGGGATGAGAGAGGATTATACTCGAGAAGAAGAAAGGGAGAGGTAGAATGGGGTAAATTATCTCACAAAAAAAACAGAAAAGTCTCTTACAGTGGAGGGGAAATGGGGGAAGGTGAGAGGGAATGAGTGAATCTTATTCTCATAGGATTTGGCTTAAGGAGGGAATAACATACACATTCAATTGGGTATGGAAATCTGTCTTACCCTACAGGAAAATAGGGGGAGAAGGGGACAAGAGAGCAGGGGATGATAGAGGAGGGCAGATTGGGAAAGGGGTAATCAGAAGTAAATACTTCTGAGGAGGGAAAGGGTCAAAAGAAAGAATAGAATAAATGGGAAGGCAGGATAGGATTAAGGGAAATAGAGTTAGTTTTTCACATGTCTACTATGGAAGTGTTTTGCATAACTGCACATGTACAACCTATATTGAGTTGCTTGCCTTTTCAATGAGGGTGGGTGGGGAGGGAGGAAGACAGAAAATTTGAAACCTAAAGTTTTAAAAACGTATGTTTTAAAAAAATGTTTTCACATGCTACTGGGAAATAAGAAATATAGGAAATGGGATACAGAAGTCTGTCCTGCTCTACAGGAAAACAGAAGGGGAAGGGGATAAGAGAAGGGGAGAGAGATAGAAGAGAGGACAGACTAGGGAAAGGGATATTCAGAATGCATGACATCTTGGGGTGGGGGGAGGGAGTAGATGGGGTGAAAATTTGGAACTCAAAAACTTGTGGAAATGAATGTTGAAAACTAAAAATAAATTTAAAAAAAACTGACAGGAACCTCATAGGTTACCTAAAAAAAAAAAAGTCCAGCATATATTGGCAGGAATATGTGAGTGTGATGACTTGTTTACAATAAGATACTATACTGTTACATGATGCAATATTGTCTCATCAGAATTTCAGTGCAGGAAAAACTCCTCAAATTTATAATAAATTATTAAATTTAAGATGCATCATTTTAAAAATGTATATTTTATTTTTTTTTTGAAGTGATGTATTTTTTTAAAGTTAAAGGGTTAAAGAAAGTAGATTTCCTGAGGGCACTGAATACTTTTTTTTTTGAAAGGAAGTGGTAGGCCAAATGAATTTGGGAACCTCTGTCCTAAATAGCTGCATTTGTGAGATTCATCTCTTTTAATTTGGTATAAAACTTCACAGACCCTGACTGCCTCAGGCTACTCAGAATCAGCCTGCAAAATTCTGGGCAGGACTCGTCACTTAGAACTGTCTCATCTTGCTTTGCTCCCCCAAAACAAACTCTATTGAGACCCCAAGTGGCATTGAGAGCTCCAAAGCACATAAATCCCCAACATCCTTTGTCGACTAGATTATTTTGTATATTATCATCTCTTTTAGTTAGATTGGCTCTGCTCTCTGTATCTTGAAATCCCCAGCCAGAGTAGTAAAGGCTGAGGTTTATCTGTGTAAGTGGTTAGGAGCCAGATGTTGGCTAAATGTCTAAGGGATAGTAGGATTGCCTGAAAGTTTGAGGATGTTAGGTCCCAGTTTAGCAAAAACAAAATGAGATAAAACAAAAATGTCCAAGAGGCTAGAGCAGTTGTAACTTCAGTTCAAGTTGTTAGATTAGTAAACTTTATCCAGAGGTCAGAGACTAACCTAGGTTTCCTGGGTATAAAACAGTAAGTCAGCTCCTGGAAAATAAGTAAGATGAAAGGTAATTGATTTCTAAGGCAATGTTAGCATCCAGGAGCCAATATGGTTCATTCCAAGTCTGTAGCTCTCTCTGCCTTGGAGGTCAGGGACCTTGGAATTAGTCTCACCTCCCCATCCTGCCTAATGGGCTGCTGCTGCTGTGTGCTGTCCTCAGTGACACAGGCTGGTTCCCTCCTTCTTTTCAGGAGAACAAGTTAGCTGTGTTATGTAGCCTGACCTGCACAGCCGGGTAGAATTCCATTCTTTGCTGTGTCAGTACTGATCCTGTATAAACTAGCAGCACTGAGTCACCAGACGATGGCCAATCAGGTATTTGTGTGCCTGACTTTCTTCATTGCACAGGTATGGGATTATACATTTAAAGGTCATAAAGACACCCCCCCCCATTTTACAGATGAGGAAACTGAGGACAAGAGGGGTAAAGTAACTTGCTCAGGTTAATAGCTAATAAATGTCTGAGGTGGGATTTGAACTCAGGTCTTCTGGACTCTAGGTCCAATACTTTCTACATCACACTGTCTCTTGCATGTCATGTGCCTAAATGAAATCAAGCCTATAATTTCAACATGTAACAATGTTTTCAAATGATCAGCAAAATTTTTAGCTCAAGCATTTCTGCTAGAATTCATGGCCATGATAATCACCATGCCTTTGCCACCTTGATGATTGTGGATGGACAAATAATCTCTCTTGGCCTCTTTTAAAAACTTCAATATGTAAAACGAAGGGGTTGGACTAGATAGCTATGACGGTCCCTTCCACCTTCTAAAACTATGATTCTATCACTTGGAATATGGTCTCTAGTGGAATGCCACAGAGATCTGATCTTGGGCACATTTTAGTCCATATTTAAATTGTAGTTATTATCACTACCACGAATTCTAGCAGAAATGATCATGCTAAAAATTTCACTGATGACTTAAAAACATTATTCTATGTTGAAATGATAACCTTGATTTAATTTAAGCATGTCATGACTTGAAAGAAGGCATAGCTAACATATTGATTAAATTTTCAGATAAGAAGAATAATTAAGGTCAATGTAACTCTAAGTCTATGATCCTGTGGACCTATATTGAATATCTTGCCTGTTCCTTATGCCTGGAATGCTGTCCTCTACTTACCTCCACTTCTTAAAACCCCCTAGGTTCCTTTGATGCTCAGGCCTTTTGATATTTCCCACCAGAAGCCTTTCCTGATGCCTTTAATTTTCTTAACATTTTTATGTATCTGTCTCTCTGTTGTGCCTCCAAGCAGAATGTAATCTCTTTGAGCGCAGGGATAATTTTTTTCTTTGTATCACCAAGATCTAGAACAGTGCCTTGCACATAAGAGGTGCTTACTAAATGCTTCTTTGATGGACTGGCTGGGGAAGGCGGAATTCCTAGAACACTTGACTCATGGTCCTTTCTTGTTAGACTCTGGGCACTGGGAGACAGGCAGGAACAAGGAGCAGAGAGAAACACCTGTGAGCACATAGGTAAATACTTTATTAAAATAATTATTATAATAATATCTGACATTCATAAAGAAACTTTCATCACCCAGCGTTTTATGTACTGTAGCTACATGCATATCAGAGGTATCACTTTACTGGGTAAACCATTCTGTTGGTAATACCAGACTCCCTGGAACCAGGTTCAAACTCCATCAAGGCCAAGGCAATCCATCAGCCCTCTGAGGCAAGAAAGTTGGGTGGCGACAGCGTCATGCCAGTACTTCTAGTAAATCTAGGGGATGGAGCCTGAGTAGTGTTCTGCCTCAGAGTTTCTGGACAAAATTTATTCTTTTTCCTTTTCCAAAACAGTTTTTCCTCTTCCCATCCCTACCTCAAGAATGAAAAGAGCACATGTACTGGATGTGGTAAATAAGAGATTTGTGTTCATTAGGGACAGCAACTATTCTGTCTGGGAATGGAGACTGTTTTACAGGGACATGTGAACAATGACCGATGTGACAGCCTTTGGATGGGAATAACCTGGTATTCATGAAGGGAGGACCAGTGACATAGTATGACTGGGCTGCTAGCTGAGCCTAGAGAAATAAGGCCGAGTCTAACAGGGCAAACTATCTTTATATAAACTAACAGTGAAAAGTGTGCCAGATTTAGAGTTAGAGAGCCTGCATTCAAATTTGGCTCTGTTTATAACCTGAAGAGGGCAGCTAGGTGACACTGTGGATAGAACACCAACCCTGAAGTCAGGAAAACCTGAGTTCAAATGTGACCTCAGACACTAGCTGTGTGACCCTGGGCAAATCACTTAACTCCATTTGCCTCAGTTTTCTCATCTATCAAATAAGATGGAGAAGGAAATGACAAACCACTCTGGTATCTTTACCAAGAAAATCATAAATGGGGGGGGGCATGAATAGCTGGACACCACCGAACTACCGAACAACACAGCCTGAGTAAATTGCCCAAGCTACTTAAACTCGTATAAGTCTCAGTTTCCTCATCTGTAAAATGAGAAGATTGAGCAAGTCAGAGGTCAGCAAACTATCGCCTGAGGGCCAAATTTGACCACCTATTTTTGCAAGTTGTGTGAGCTAGGAATGATTTTTACATTTTTCCAATTTTTTAACATTTTTATTTAAAATTTTGAGTTCCTAATTCTATCCCTCCCTTCTTTTCCCCTCTCTGAGACAGTAAGCACGTGCAATTTTGTAAAACATTTCCATGTTACTCATTTTGTACAAGAAGACTTGAATAAAAGAAAAAATGAAAGTGAAAAATAGCATGCTTCAGTCTGATTTTTACATTTTTAAATATAATACAACTCCATTTAAAAACATAAAGACCATTTTTAGCTTCATGTTTGCTGACCCTTGGACTAGATGCTTCCTCAGGTCTCTTCTAATTCTAAATCTGTATTATCATAGCAAATGAGAGACTGGATAGAATTTTAATATATAAAAATTTTTCAGAGTTTTCTATTTTAGAAGCTTTTTATTTGCTGTAAAAATGCTCTCACATTGAAGGAAAATTTTAAATGAGCTTATGAATTGGACTTGTAGTGTCTCTCTTACAGTGGAAACAAGTGAAATATTTTGGGAAGGCATGGCTCTACCCCTATGACATCAGCCTCAGAATATTAGGTATGTACCTCCTAAATCCCTAGCTTTCCTTAATAACCTGTTATGGTCTCTCATCCATGAATTTCTCTAAATCCTTTTGAACCTATTTCTATTTTCAGCCTGCATGACTCATAAAGAATGGCTTTCCTAAATTTACTACCCACTGTGTTGGCCCTAAATTTCTCTCTTTCAAGCTTAACATTGGAAAGGATCTTAGATCTCCTGGGAATCCCCCTTCAGGCCAAAGAAGGGAAGGGATTTACCCAAGAAAATCCAGGTAGTAATCAGCAGTGCTCTATCATTAGCTATGTCTCAAGTATTCTGGAATTTAGTGAATAAATGCATTTGCCCCATTCTCTCTAGATTACTTATCATGTAATAATGTCTATTAGTTACCTGTGTTTCTATTTTAACTCATACTAGACTGGAAACCTTATGAATTCATAGACTTCAATCACAGTTCTTCTTAGCCCTCTTGTTGTTTTTTTTTTTTTCACTGTGAAGAATCCAAATATTTTTAGACTTTGAACAGGAATGATCCTCCTCCATTGCTTATTCAGATTTCTCTCTTCTTGGCCTTCTCTGGTCCCCTTATGTCTTTTTTGAAGTGTGAGGATAAGAACTACAGATGGGATTCAAGGTAGGGACTTACCTTGGTTCATAAGGTCACAGATCTGGAGCTGAAAGGGACCTTAGAGATCACTAAGTCCTACTTCTAGAGAAGGGCAATGATTCCCCAGGTTCTCACCCTGAATGTTTCTTCTGTAATCTCACCAAGTCCACTACCTCCCTGCCTTGGAGGATTGGTGGCACAGGGATCCCAATGGCCTAATTAGTGATTGTCTCTTTCTCTCCCCTATTAAAAGCAAACCCCAACTCCATACTGTCCTCTCCACTCGCTGGATATCTTTTCCATAGCCTCAACAACCTTCTTGTCACTTCAAAGATACATAACCTTCTCCATCCCCTCCCCCCATCTCCAGTACTGTATCCATAAACCATGATCAGATGAATTCTACCATTATTCCTGAATGGAGTATGCCAGTCTACTCCCTGTGGCCCCACTCACCATCCCAGAAACTTGGCACGCCAAAGTACTCCTCCATGACTACCATTCCCCTACATGTGTTGTCTCTCCCATTAGCATATAAGCTTGTTATGGTTAGGGGCTGTTTTTGCTTTTGTTTGGATTCTCAGACTTTAGCACAATGCTTGGCACATAGTAACTGCTTAATAATTTTTTCCATTCATTCATTAAAATACATAGCACATTTTCAAGGGTTAAATACTGCTTTATGTTCTTCTCCATTTCTTCTCCTGACCAATCTAATCAGCAACTATTTATTAAGATCCTGCTGTGTTCAAAGCACTGTGATAACTACTGGTAAAGATACAAAGTTTTGATAAGACACAATCCCTGCCTGCCTTCATGGAGCTTACAGTCTATTATGGAATGATAACACAAAGATAACTTCACTGTGACATACACAACATTCAAGTGATACATGAATTAGGGAGTTTCAAAAGTATTCCCTAAGGTTCCATAGGGAAGGTTGAGTATAACAGAAGGCCTCAGGAAGGAGATGGTGTTGGAATTGGGTTTTGAAGGATAGAGAGAAATCCAATAGGAGCAGAATGTATTCTAGTCATAGAAAATAGCATGAACAAAGATTTAGAGATGAGAGAGAATACAGCTTGATTTTGTGTAAAGAAGGAATCAAGTTTCAGTGTTCAGGGCACTGCTAGAAGCTTTAAGGGATGCAGAAATGAATAGGACATAGTGCCTGCCTTCTCTATCTTTTAAGCAGAACGGTTCTGGACACTAAAGCAGGCATTTAATAAATACTTGCTTGCTTGATTGATGGTAAGTATCTGAGCTAGGAATTCTAAGAACCAGAGTCAATAAGCACTTATTAAAGTGCTCCAGGCACTGTGCTAAGCACTGGGGTGCAAAGAAGGCAAGAAACAGTCCCTGCCCTCAAGGAGCTCCCAATCCAATGGATCAGTTAGTCAGCTGGGGGCTTGATGAAGTTTTGTAACCAGGATGGGAAATGATATGAAAAGGCATGAGTTACAGAGCTGAATTCATGTTGCAGAATGAAGATCTTTGTTTCTGGAGATCATGAAGCCCTAGAGAGCAGCTAGGTGTGGGAATGATGAGGTGAATTCCCTGAATAGTCTCTTTAAATGGGGGAGGATCAGGGAGGTACTCTCCAATGCCCAGTCACTCCATCAATAAATATTTATTAAGCACAAACTATGTGCCAGAGACTATGCTAAGCACTAGAGAGAATACATTCTAGATGTGGGGGCCATATGTGTGTGCAGGTATAGAGTCAAGAGAAAAGAACTTTGTGTGGAGGAAACAGCTAACAGGCCAGAAGAGTAGAGTCTCTGAAGGGAAGTAATTCAAAATAAGACTGAGAAGGTAGGTGGGGATCATATTGTGGAGGATTTTAAATACTGAATTTAAGATTTTGGTTTTTTTTCCTAAAATCCATAAGCAAACACCAAAGGTTTTAAAATAGAGGAGTGACATAGCCAGATCTGTGTTTTAGGAATATCAATTTGACAGCCGTATGAAAAATCAGAGAGAGAATATACTAGAAGCAGGGAGTCCAAGTAGGAGACTGCTGTGATAGCCCAAGGGAGAAGTGAGGGGAGCCTGAACTGTGATAGAGAGTATGTGAATGGAGGAGAGAGGACGCTAGAAATATTATTGTAATAGAATTGAGAAGATGCAACATTTGATAGAAGAAGAATACGGGAGGGGAATGTAGATGAGGAAGATTCAACAGTGATGTTCAGTCATTTCTGTCATGTCTGACTCTTCATGACTCCATTTGGGTTTTTCTTGGCAAAGATCCTGGAGTAGTTGCCATTTCCTTCTCCAGGTCATTTTACAAATGAGGAAACCAAGGCAAGCAGGGTTAAGTGACTTGCCCAGGGTCACTCAGTTTGTAAGTGTCTAAGGTCAGATTTGAACTCAAGACGATGAGTCTTCCTGACTCTAGGGCCAGCACTCTATCCACTGTGCCACATAGATGCCCTGTCCCAAATATAAACTACCAGCAGAACATGGTTTGCCATCCATTGACCTCTGAGTTACGGCCCCAGCATGCTTCTGTTGTGCCATTCTGCCAGACATCAGTAATGATACTAAATATATAAACCTAGTTGCCCTCAACAGAAAGTTTGGAGGAGGGATGGGTTTTTTGGGGAAATGTCATGACCTTGGTTCTAGACATGTTGCATTTGAGACTTGTAGGGGGCATCCAGATGGAGATGTTTAACAGTTGGTAATTCACGACTAGAGTTTAAAAGAGAGATAGTGGGTCTGGATATGTAGATTTGGGAACCACCTGCACAGAGATGATTATTGAACTCATGAGAGCCAGTGAAATAATTGACTCAAAAATTTAGTGCTGGAAGGGATCTTAGAGGCCATCTGGTTCACCCCAATTATTACACAGATGAGGAAATTCTGGCACAGAGGTTAACTGATTCACCCAAGACCTCACAGCTAAGAAGTAAAAGGTAACTATTCTCTATCTCCACCTTCCACCACACCATTCTGTCTCTCACCAAAGGAGAGGGTGTAAACAGATGCAAGGGTGGGAGTCACTGAGGGATTAATCCCTATCCTACTTAAAGTATGTAATAAGTTGTTACGGCCTGATACATTTACCAGCTGAGAGCACATCTCAGTCACTTAGCCCTGATACACATCTGGATTGTTCACTAGGTGTGAATGGGGTCTAGACACCACTCTGTGTGTGACAAGAAGCCCCTTGGATTGGCTGAGGAACTTGGTCATGTCTTCTGGGATCTATAGAAAACCATCTAGTTTAGTTGGAATTGGAGATGTGCATGAGCAGTTACCCGGGGGATAAAATTACAGACAAAGCTCTGAGGAGGATTTGGCATGGGGAGCGGGATGGGGGGTTGGGGGACTGAGAGAAAACAACTTGGCCTTAGGCTAATCTCTCTCCCCACCCCATCTCTCTGGTGAGCTGGGAAGGGTCCAAAGGACGTTGGATTTCAGATCCTCCCAAAGGCATCCAAGCAGTGTCTTCAGCATCTGAATTGAGAGACAGGAATGGACTGAATGCAGATTCACAGCTCTACAAAGAGTCCTGCAAAAAAGCTACACATACCCAAGAGGAGGATCTTGAACATTCCAAGAAGGGGAGAAAAGAACTTCTAAAACATGAGGGAATTGGGAGTTTGAGCATAAAAAATCCCATATCCCCATTTTTTAATACCCCTAACCATACTTCAGGTTATGCTGCTGGATAAATGGACTCCTCTGTGACAAGCCATTTCCCGTATCTGGACTTTAGTTTCTCATTTGTAAAACAAGGGAGTTGAGGTCTCTTCTTGCTCTAAGTCTATAAGCCTATGATCTTCTGTGGAGGGCCCTTCATCCCCCTCCCCCATCTGTCCTCTAACCATTAGGCTTTGAGACAGGGAAGCTTTCTATTTTTGTTTTTAATTTGAATCCTATCTGAGTGAATAAGGTATACTTACAAGCAATTAAGCGGAGTGGTATTTATGTCACCTTTGGGAAAAAACCAGAGTCCCATTGATACAATAGCACTAGGTTCTAACTACCTACCTGTGTGACCTGGATAAGTCCCTTCAGCTCTCTTGGTCTCTGTTTTTTTCTTCTGTAAAAAAGAGGCTTTTGGAAACTCTGACTTCCACTGTCTCATCTAGCTTTGAAGTTTTCTTTGTTTGGATCTGTGATTTCACTGGTGCAGAGAAGCTCAGGACCTTAATTTAAAAAGGCTAAGGTCACCCACCACATCCCGGGCCATCGCCAGTCGTCTTGACCTTTGCCTTGCCACTGGACTCTGATGACTCTGGAGGAGACAGTGAGGCTGACGACATTGTGCACTTAAATCCTTCACACACAGCAAGACTTCACCCTTGTGATGTCATTGCTCCTCTGCTAGAACTAAGGACAAATAACACCACCAAGGAAGCTCCACGGTGAGGACTCCCCCTACCAAAATTGATCAGCAACTTCAAGTCTTAGAAAGATGTCTTGGGCCATGAGAAGTCGAATCAGCTTACCCAGCCACACAGCCCTTATTTGTCAAAGGTGGGACACCAACCTAGATCATCAGGACTGGGGGGCTGGTATCCACTAAATCGGGCAGCCTCTCTTGTTTGGGAGTACTTTGTTTAAATCCTGTAATCCACCCCAGGTTTTATATGAGATTCAGCCTGAGTAAACTCTCTTACTTTGTTGCAGGTAGAAAACTGGTCATGCTGCCCAATAAATCCTGCAACTCTTTGCTTGCACACCAAACCTTAGGGTGTAATCATTGCTATAATGGTAAAGGGGAAAAACATTCCAGCCTCCTCTCCCAGCCCAGTCCAGCCAAATATGAATTTCCCAGCTTTCTTCTGTAGCCACCATAGAAAGTGAATTAATTTTGACCCCTACACCTTCACTGACCCCAAATTAACTGGCCCTCCTAGCTGCATGTGCTCATCTCCACAAGTCCCAGAATTACAAGACTTGCACAATTATGATGTGGAATTTTCACTGATATCTCAAAACACTGTCACACACTCATCATCATCCATAGCTTCCTGAATTCTCCTCTCCTTCACTAAATCCTGACTCATTAACTATGCAGTTGGGTTCCTTGTATGAGTGTCCTTGGCTAAAGAGACTTTGCTCTGTTTTCCCCTAAATTGTAGGCAGGGACCTGGGAGAAGGAGTGGAGTGTCCTTCATGCACTGCAGAAGAATGAAATGGAGAAGAGGTGCTCAGAATGTTTCTATTGCTTTTTATTTTCTTTCCAATTCCAAATAAATGTTTTGGTTTGGTTTGGTTTTGAACCCATGATTCAATTTCATTGTTGTTTGCCTGGGTTTCTGTCAGCACAGTAATAACTAAACATCTAAATTCAAGTTGATAGTGGAAGCTCCCAGTCTCTGATCAGGTAGTAGTATAATAAGATAAGGCAGGTGGTTTATGACAGAATTGCCCACAAATAGGAACCCAAGTCCATGAGAACTGCCACAAGGGTGACATAGATAATGGTTGAACAGCTGGCTAGATACAGATATGGTAATATAGATACGGATGACATATAGAGAGATGCGTATGTACATAATCTAAATTACATAATCAAAGAGGGCAGGATAGAGACCTGGTTTTGGAACCATGAAAACTTGGGTTCATTCTTACCTCTGACACAGTGACTTTATGACCCTGGGCAAGTCACGTACCCTCTGTGCTTCAGGCAGCTCTCCAAGACTGGGAGTTACAGAAAAGGTGCTAATTTGCACTCTATATGAGGGGTGGTGCTGGCAAGAACTCCGGAGAAGATAGTTGGTAAAGGAAGTTCTTCACAAGAAACTCCTTCTATTGTTCAAATTATACATACATACACATATGAATACATACACATACTCACATGCACACATGTGTATATGTGTGTGTATTTATTAAGTCCATCTGTCCTGTCTAGCAGTCTTTTCTCATCTCCACCTATCAAAATCCTCTTTCCTTAAGGCTAAGCTAAAATGTCTCTCCTTTATGAATTCTTCTGTTATATCCTCCAAATGAAAGTATTTTCTCCTCATGTTCTTTGGTGCATATATAATAATATGTATGTATGTACATATGTATGTAAATAATCTCCCAGTCATGGCGACCTGGCTTCAAGTACCACCTCTAACATATATAATATGTGTGTATGTATATATACACATATATGCAATACACATATTCAAGAAGAAATTTAGTTACAATTATTATAGTATAATTTAAAAGGTGGTCTAAATTTTTTGATAGGTCCTTTTGTTTTCATAGGTCTACTGTCTATGTCTACTTGATAGTACAGTTCTGTGCTGAGTCTAGTTGTTTTTTTCTATACTTACTACTACTTTTTTTCAGCAAAAGGAACTATGCAAATAACCAAAAGCCATCCTTGAAGACCCTAAGTAAATACCTAGGACCATAGACTCTTTTAGGCAGCATGTCAAGATAGGACCTTGGAAAGATTTATAGAAAATTCCTTAGGCAGAAGGCCAAGAGTTCTACCATACATGCAATATGTCCCCCATATAGGTTTGTTGAATTGTTGATTGATTAGCTAGATGATCTTCGTTAGTTGCCGTGTCCAAGAGTAAAGAATCTCTTTACTTCATGGCCACCTTATGGTAATAGAACTATCTGACCATAGCTAGGCTGATTCTTTGATAAGAGACACCATATCTATCATTGGCCTATGTGGAAAGTTTTCCCAACTTTGTAGATCCTACCAGGTCTAATATTCTGTTGACATAGCCTTGGAGAATCCACGTTTACCACCATGCTCTGATGAGATGTCAAGGACAAATTCCATTCAAGACCTTCCCTCATCCACCCCATTCTTACCACTTCAACTATTTGCTACAAGATACAATCCCGACTCTCCATTCAACCATTCATTCATTGTTCCTCCAGTCACACCAAGCCTCTCATTTTACAAATGAGGAAACTGCAGCCTATGACAGTTTAAGTGACTTGCCCAAGGTATCACAGTGTCTGAAGTGAGATTTGAACCTCAAGTCTTCCTGATTCCAAGTCTAGTACTCTAACCACTTGCTGCTTCTACGCCTTTTTTCCTTCCTCCTTTCCCCCTACTGCCGATCTTTTTTTCTGCCTGGAGAACCCTCAAAGGTTCAATTTAATACAATTCAGTGAGGATTCACTTACATCTACTTCATGCACAGAACTACTCTAAGTGCTGGGGATACAGAAATGGAAAATAGGCAGATACTGCCTTCAAGAAGCTTCTGCTGTATTCTTCAGGAGGAAAATGCCAGGTACACAGATAAGTAAAATACAAGGTAGGGACTGGTGAGGACACAGGGGAGATACAGACAAGGCTCTGCAAGAAAATTACAGGAAGGAGAGAATTCTTTCATTTGTGGGGTATCACAGAAAAGAATTAAAGGAAAAGGCAATTTGATCTTAGCTTTAAAGAAAGAGAAGTATTGAGATAGGTGGAAATGAGAAAGGGCATGCTGAGCATCCCAAGCTAGCTTAAGCGAATTTATGGAGGTGGGAGGTGGCATAGAAAATTCAAGGAACACCTCAGCCTCTAGGTTAGCCAGAATACAAGGTACTAGAATGGGAATCATGTAAAATTTGGAAAGGCAGATTGGAGCCAGGTTATGGAAGGTTTTAAATGCCAGATCAAGGAGCTGTATTCTATCCTATAGGCAATAGGCAGCCATTGAAGGTTTTAGAGCAGGGCAATGGCCAGATCTGTGCTCTTTGCCCTCCTTCCCATGCCTTTTCTGGCTGCCCTAATCCTCAATGACCTCTTCCTTCACTGATAACTTTTCCAGCCCTCACTTCCTGTCTAATTCCTGGCACTTAGCATTTGCTATCTTGTATTTTTTGTTGTGTATTCATCTTGTTGTGTTTTCATCTCCAACATACACTGTAATACCCCCTTGAGGCCAGGCATTGTCTCATACTTTGGAGTAAACCATCCTCCATCCCCTCCAAACACCAGCAATGTGCTGCACAGATCAGCAACAAATGTTTATTGGTTGGGGAGATACCTTATTGTCCATGGAACATTTTATAAGAGTTTCTATCTTCTTTGTCACCATAATAATAGAGTTCTTTCTGTTGTTTGCTCATTTTGACTTGTTAAAGTAGGGCTCTGCTTCCATTGTGGAGGGCACACTATCCCAAGCTTCAGGGGTTTTGTGCAGCTGTTTACAGAAATACTTCTAGGGACTTGTAAGTTTTCAGTTCTTCCCAGGTGGTATGATCTAAGGAGAGGTGTTTACTAGTGTCCTGGTCTGTGAGTGACCACAGGCACTCTTTTCTACCCTGGAACTGTGAGAAAGGTTCCCCTCCACTGTAGCCACAAGCTCTGCTACGCTAGTGCTCCTCCTCACCCTAGGACTGCCACCCAGGACAGCAACCCAGATCTGAGTATGGGCAAAGCAGCAGAGTCCTGCCTCAGTGCCAGCAAAGAGACCCCTGTAATTTCCTTCTGACCAGTTGTTTGTCCCCCTTACCATCTGTGAGCTGAGAGCACCAGAAGCTTTGGCTGCTGAGTCAGTGATTCCCAAGGACTGCTCCCAGTTTGCTGGGGGCCGGGACTGTGCTCCATTCTCACCCAAGTATGCCAGACTTTTCCTGTTGACCTTCCAAGTTGTCTTGGGCTGGAAATTTGCTTCACTCTCTCTTTTTGTGGGTTCTGTTGCTCTAGAGTTTGTTTAGAGTCATTTTAAAAGGTATTTGGAAGGGTTTGGGGGAGAGCTCAGGCGAGTCCCTGACTTTACTCCACCATCTTGGCTCTGCCCTTATAATTGTTTTTACAGAATTTTCATACATTAATTCATTCTTTTAAAAAATATCATTTATGTATTTTTAACATTAATTTTTTTTTAAAGTTTGAGCTCTAAATTCTCTGCTTCCCTCCCACCCATTGTGAAGGCAAGAAATTTGATATCAATTATACATGTGAGATCATGCAAAACATATTTCCATTTGACCATGTTGACAAAAAAACAGGATAAACAAATAAAGTTTTAAAATTGTGCTTCAATCTGCATGCAGACTCCATCAGTTCTTTCTCTGCAGGATGGAGGGTTAGGTTCAAACAATGCAATAAAGTATTCTCACAATTCCCATAATTGAATACAGTTTTCTCACAAGACAGAAATTCAATCAGACCCATAACTGAATAGAAAGGGAAGTGAGCTAGATTGAGTCACAAGACGGAGTCAGTGTGGTTTACTTGGTTTCCACATCCCTCAATGTCATTTAACCAGTTGTCTCCCCAGTATCAATTCACTAACTATCATCAATTAGCTTTTACAAAGGAATATTTACTAAGAAGTTATTCCAAGGACCCAAGTGTAACAACATCCCCCCCACCCCGCCCCAGACCAGTCTGCACAGTAACTATCCTTGGGGTAAGTGGTTGCTACAAAACATCCCTTGACTCAACCTGGATGGCAGTGGTACTTCCTGACACCTGGACTCCTTTTCTCCCTTCAATCAATCAATAATCCTTAAGTGCCTGCTATTTACCAGACTCTGTGCTGAGTGCACAAAAAGAGGAAAAAAACAGTTTATGCCCTCAAGGAGCTCACAATCTCTTCAAAGACAGCTTACTATACATATATATATATGTATATATATATATGTATACATACATATATAGTATAGTCAATACTCATATATATTGCTTACTATATATAATATATATTACTACATATATAGTATATATATATTACTTACTATACGTATGTGTGTGTGTAGATATATATATATATATATATATATATAGAGAGAGAGAGAGAGAGAGAGAGAGAGAGAGAAGTCAATAGATGAATTGCTCCCTTGATCAGCTAGGCTGGCTCCTTGCTAGTTTTTGGTTTTTCGTGTTTTTGTGATGCAATTAGGATTAAGTGACTTGCCTAGAGTCACACAGCTAGTAAGTGTTATGTGTCTGAGGTTGGATTTGAACTCAGGTCCTCCTGACTCCAGGACTGGTGCTCCATCCACTGTGCCACTTAGCTGCCCCTCCTTGCTAGCTTGGATCAAGGATGTTTTTCCTCAGGGCTGGCTCCTCATCAGCCTCAGCTTCCAGGAGCTGATGGAAGCCTGTGCTGCTAATTCCAGTTACAGAATCTCTGATGGCTTTTTTTTGAACCTTTTGAAGTTCACAAGGTCAAAGCCTATTATTCTATTACATCTCTGGACACTCATTCATCTAAAACCAGGAAAAAAATAAACACGTGAGATGGGAAGCAGAGATGTCATGTGTTCTTACAACAGCGATACCTTGCCTTTCTTGTTGCCAGAGAACAGAAGCAGATATTGCCTATTTGAACCTTTTGTATGAGCACTGCTTCTGGCTTAGCAGCCAATTAGCAGGCTTATTGTCACCATACAGTAGGTTAACAGGAAACAAGAGCTCAACAAGCAATCTCTGAAGTAAAGGGAAGGGCTTTTCCATTACTCATGCCCAGAAACGGACTAACCAAGTTTCCCCATGGCCTAGGACCAGGCAGGCATACTGGGAATGTTCTACAACTGACGTGCTCATTGGCCATCCTAAACACACACACACACACACACACACACACACGTATATATGTGTATATATGTGCTACATGCATGTGTATATATACATGCAAGTATACTTACATCTGAGGTATGTGGGGTGTTAAGGGGAGATTAGCACCTCTGGTGTGAGAAGCCCTCTTCAGGGCTGCTCATCCACCTTTGCTGTCCACCTACCACCCAACTCTCACCTGTGGCTCCAAGAAGTTATAGCATGTGCAGCAGCCACAACATGGTAAAACCATTTTGGCAGATGGGCTAAACCAGATTGAGAGGGACCTCAAACACATTGGTGAGTTGGGGGGAGTGTCTACCCTAAGCATGTGAAGACTTCCATGGTGGAATAGGCAGATGCAGACAATTTGTCCCAACAGTTATGAAGGCAGTGGAAGCAGGTGCTATGGAGTGCTTAGAGCTTGGTTAGACATTGAAGACTCCAAGGTCATCAGCTGCATCCTAAACCATCACCAGTCATCTTGACTTTTGTTTTGCCACTAGACTCTGATTACTCTGGAAGAGAGAGTGAAGAGACTTTATACAACTCTGCCTCAGTTAAATCCAATTTATGAGCAAGTCAAAAGATACCACACATACCATTTTACCATTTTTATAGGCAAATGATGAAGCAGCAAGTGTGGTTACACTGAGAGCTCTAATTACAATCCTGCACACAAGCAGCCCAGGCCATAGGGTCATCTTCTCACTTGAAGCAGCAGTGGGATTTGGCAGCCCCATGTCTGAGCAGCCTTTTTTAAAAAAGTTTAATAGTATTTCATTCTTTCCTCAGTTACATGTCAAGAAAATTTTTAGCATTCATTTTTACAAGATTTTGAGTTCCAAAGTTTTCTCCCTCTCTCCCCTCCACTCTTCTGAAAATGGTAGGCAGTTTGATATAGCTTATACATGTGTTATCATGTAAAAATATTTCCAAATTAGTCACAGTTGTGAAAGAAGAAACAGATCAAAAGGGAAAAAATGTGAAAAAGAATAAAGTGAAAAAAATGCTTCAATCTGCATTCAGAGTCCATCAGTTCTTAACTGGATACGGATACCCTTTCCTTCTTTCCTTCTTTCCTTCTTTCTTTTTTCTTTCTTTTCTTTCTTTCTTTCTTTCTTTCTTTCTTTCTTTCTTTCTTTCTTTCTTTCTTTCTTTCTTTCTTTCTTTCTTTCTTTCTTTCTTTCTTCTTTCTTTCTTTCTTTCTTTCTTTCTTTCTTTCTTTCTTTCTTTCTTCCTTTCTTTCTTTCTTTCTTTCTTCCTCCCTTTCTTAATGTGTATTCTGAACTTAACAAATACTAAATGATATGGGCATTTCCATATGCATGGCAGAACAGAAAAGGGATTACATATGAAACTTCAGATCTCTATTATGCTTATATAGCTTGCTTTTCTTCTAAAGTTGGTAGGTTGGAGTCAGGAAAATGAATGCTATGTTGGATATAGTCCATGCCTCCTTAAGAAAAGATTTATCACAACTTCTGCCTAACACTCAAAAACTGAGTCCAGTGAATGGGAGTGGTACCAAGTGCAGCCACAGAACAAAAGATATCCAAGACAGAAGGGAAAATATTGTCATTTTCGCGATAATATGACCTGCTGGGCCACCTTCCCATGAGGCTAGAATCCTAAAGAAGATACACATTAGAAAGGAGACAAAGTAACACATCTAGAGGGAAATATTGGAAGGAAAACAAACAATGCAACCACCTTCTCCCCAAATACCCAGAAGCTCACCAGGGTTTGGTTCATATTTTCAAGGTAATAACAACAACCCAACCAAACCAAACCAAAAAAAACAAAACCCAACAACAGTGCTCCATAGTAACAGACAGCTTCTACCAACCAGACAAGAAATTCTGTTCTTCCTTTGCCCTAAATCCCCTGCTTTCTGTCTTCTCTAGATACTCATAATTGTAAAAGAAATGTGGCTTTGCTGCAGATCAATAGTCATATAAATTCTGAATGATTTATAGTTTTCCTGGTGCCTCTGTCCTGGGTACTATATTCTTACCTAAAAGCAGAGAGGCTATCTAATTCTAAACTTGCCTTAAAGCAGGATATTTTGATAACTATATTTCAATATAATTGGTTTCCTTTCTAATCCTTATAACCTATGTATTATATTCATTTAAAAACATTATTCTAAGAAGGAGTCTATAGGCTTCAACAATTGCAATATACACATGGTGATGATAATAAGGATGATGATGATGATGACGATGATGATGATGATGATGATGATGATGATAAGGATGATGATGATAAAGATGATGACGATGATGATGATGATGATAAGGATGATGATGATGATGATGATGATGATGAATTTGTAGGCCCTAGGCTGACTACTGAACAAGGAAGAAATTCAACTGGCTCTGGCCCCAGGAGTGGAGTGAGGTCTCAGTTCCGGTTTCTAGCCCAATCTAAAGCCTGCAGCAGAATAACTAGGTCAGGAATCCCAGACCAAAGAGAAGTCTCCAGTACTGTTGCTCTGAACTATTTATGTGATGGAAAATTTTAACAAATGACTTTCTGAAAAAATAAACATACATACAGCACACTTTTAAATTTAATCTGCATTATTAACATTTTTATTATCATGCATTAAGAGCACATTCATACCAGAATCAGCATAGCTTTCTAGCTAGCTGATAGTGTTTCAGTCTAGCAGTAGTCTATTGGAATTTCTGACCAAAGACAAGTCAACTGGAGTACTGTGCAGACCCAAACTCAGGTCAGAAATTTGCATAACTCAGACCAGAAGGGCAATGATCAGGCTGCCCTGATCACAACATTTTGGAAACACTGAAAGCTTGCAAGTCCCCATCCTGAACTGTCCCTGAAATCCAGGAATAACACAATAATCAATGCCCCTAGAAAGTAGCAGCAGAACCAGCCCAGACATTCCTTTCAAATGTGTGCAGAATCTGGCCCTAACAGAAAGTCCAGGGTCAGGAATTAGGCTAGAAGAATAACAACCAAGCAAACAAAAAAAGAACCTCAATATAAAAAGCTGTGATTGTGACAGGGACACTCAAGGCACAAGCCCAGAAAAAAGAGAATGAATCCAAAATATCTATAAGCAAAACCTCAAAAAAATAGCTTGAGCACACATTCAATAGAATTCCCAAAAGTTATATAGCAAGAGTTTAGATATTTTTAGAAATGAAATGAGAGCACCAGAGGTAAAAATGGAAAATAAATGAGAGCTATGGAAGAAATAATTAGAAAGGGAATTAATAGCTTGACATAAGAGTCATAACATCTTACCTATGCCACAAACTCTGGAAAATTAAAATGGACCAAAAAGGAGCCAATGATTATGTGAGACAAAAAAGAAATAGAAAAATCAAAGTCAAAAGATAGAAAGATAGAAAATGCAAGCTCTCTCATAGCAAAAACAACTGACATGGAAAACAGATCAGGAAAAGATAATTTAAGAATCATTGGACTACCTGAAAGCCATGATCAAAAAAAGATAACTCTTAGAACCAGAGAACAAAATAGAAATCAAAAGAATCTATTTGTCACACTATGAAAGAATCCCCCAAACAAAAACTTCCAGGAACATTATAGTCAAAATCCAAAACTTCCAGGTCAAAGAAAAAGATATTCCAAACATCCAGAAAGAATTCAAGTACCAAGGAGTGACAGTTAGGATTGCTGACCACCACTATAAAGCTGCCACCACTATAAAGAATCAGAGAGCTTGGAATACAATATTCCAGAAGGCAAATGACATAGACATATAGTCAAGAGTAATTTACTTAGCAAAAGTGATTGTAATCCTACAGAGGAAAACATGGATTTTTAATGAAATAGACAACTTTCAAGAATTTCTGATGAAAAGACCTAAGCTGCATAGAAACTTTGAAGCAAAAACACCGGAGTCAAGAGAAACATGAAAAGATAAGCCTGAGTGAGTAATTATAAAGGATTAAACTAGAACAAATTGCTTTCATTATAATATGGGAGGATGATACACGTTTCCCCCCCTCAACTCTATCATCATCAGGAGTCACAGAGGAAGTCTAATAGACAGAAGACCTGAGACTGATGTTATACCTTGATATTAAAAGAAGAATGGAAAAGGAAGGGAAGAGGAATATAGGGTAGTGGGGAATTGAAAGGCAGGTGAGGGGAAATTATCCCACATAATCAAGGTGTGAAAGTAGAAATCTATGTAAACAATGAGAAAGGGTTAAGGGGGAGCTGTTCTCTATCATCTGAACTTGTCAAAGTAGGGAAGAATATACACATACAAAAACACACACAGCTGGGTACAGAAATACATTTCATTCAATAGGGAAACAGGAAAGAAAAGGGAGAAGGGAGGAAGGAGAGGAGGAAATTAGGGGAAGTATAGATCAAGGGAGGAATTAGTCCTAAGCAAAATAAACTAAGGATATACAAAACTACTCTTTTGGGAGGTGGTAAAGAATTGGAAACTGAGGGAATGTCCTTCAATTGAAGAACAACTGAACAAGCTATAGCATATAAAGACTATCATGTTGTAAGAAATGATGAAGGGGATCATTTCAGAGAAACCTGGGAAGACTTGTGTCAACTGATGCAGAGCGAAGTAAGTGCAACCAGGAGAACAATTTATACATTGACAACAATATAATAAAGACAATCAACTCTGAAAACTTAGGAATTTTGATTAATGACCTATCACGGTGATTCAGATACTCATGATGAAACATGCTATCCATCTTCTGATAGAAAGGGGAAGTACTCAGTGTAGAATGAGACTTTTTTTTTTAAGCATGGCTAATGCAGAAATTTTCTGTTGCTTGACTCTACATATTTGCAACCGTTTTTTTCTCCCTTTTTCCAATTTGGGAGAGGATTGGGGTGGGAGGGAAAGAAGCTAGATTTTTGCTGATCAAAAAAATTTTAATGAAATAAAAGACATATAAAAGATGAGTTCAAGAGCAGTTATCAGAAAATGAATATGAAAGAACATGATCTTTTAAGAAGTGCTAAAACTCAAAATAAGCCTCAGAATGAAACTTATGAAAAAATACTAAGAATAAGAAAAAGGAATTTTAAGGTATGTTGGGGGCAAGAAGAAGATGAAAGAAGTGAAAGGAACACTGCTTAGAATTGTGATGTATAAAAAGTTCAAGAGATATAATTTCTAGGTAATTAATCATTTTATTAATCATGCTAGCATATAATTAATAAAAGGGGTCAGTAACATTCTCCAATGCCAAAGACTCCTTATGGAACCCACTCAATACTTATATGCCCTTGGAAAAGTGGGTGTTCTTGAGGGTGGAGATCAACTCTGATTGGTTAACAGTTAATGAGAGAATGAATATTATGATGAGAGATGGACCTATTCTAATGAGGGGCTGGGCGTCCTGACTTTGATCACTCAGTTTTGGTCAGAGACTTATCTATACCCATACCAACTCATCCGACAAAAAGGAGGACCTACATTTTCCCAGATCTGTCTGAGTAAAACACAATGGGCTGGAATCCATCAATTCACTTAAAGTAATATTTCTTTACTTTTTGAACAGATCTGAGTTTTCCCTCTCATAATCAGCCCTGCACTTCATAGACTTCCTGAACAACCTACAGGACCTGATTTCTAAAAGAGGAAGTAGAAAGGGTGTTGAGGGCCGATCTTAAGAGTCTGATAAAGGTTTAAGATCCAAGGCAGAGTTTGACTTCTGCCCAGGCTTTTACCCGAAAGGGCTCAATGATTAAGTGGTACGGCTCTCCAATTCCTTCCTGATTAGGAGGTCCCTGAGACATTCCTTCTCACTCTTTGAACCTTAGATTTACACATTCACTCCTCTAGGCAGGTGGCATCAAGGTGCCTGGGAAAACCTTGGAAAATACAACCCAATCTAAGAACCCTGATAACAAGGAAATTCATGTTGTCACATCCTCAGCAGATGTTCTGGGGAGTATCTCACGGGGAGGACTTTTTGAAGTTAGGCTAGATTTTCTCTATATATCCTGTATCCTCAGATGAATAAACTGAGTCAGTAATTCTGCTCCGCCTGGCCCATGTCATAAGTTATTTCACGCCTCTCCATTCAGTGTACAATCTGGTTGCGGGCAACAGAAAGGGGAAAAGCCTTGGTCCTAATTCAAAAATTAGTTATTAATAAAATGGAAATAATCTTTTCTCTCATAATGTAAGTTCCAAGTGAATAGAAACTATTACATTTTTTTCCAGTGCCTTTATTGAGCTACACACACACATACACACACACACACACACACACACACACACACACACACACACACAGGGGCGGGGAGAGAGACAGAAAGAGAGAGAGAAAGCCTGACACATAGTAGATGTTTAATACATACTTGTTGATTGGTTACTTAGAATAGCTGGTACAGTGTAATGGTCAAAGGAGAGAAGGAAAAGAGTTACTTAGTTTTGATTTTGCTTCTGATTTCTCTAAGGAGAATAACCCAACTGAGAAGTATAGGACACAAAAATGTTAATGGAGTTAAAATTGAAAACAGGTAAAGAAATGGTAAGAGAATATCAGACCTGGAAAAACTACATGGAAAGGTTCAGGTAGAATTGCTAGATGAGACTGCCGAACCATCATCAGTGGAAAAAAAAAATTGGAGAGAGCTCCCTGCCAAGAACCCTGCCTAAGGCCAACCTCCCAGCTCCTGGGTACCTGGGAGCAAAACCCTGAAGTTTGCATTAAACTGAATAATGAGCAAGAAATTTAATGAGGAACTACAGCAAGTGGCTTCCTCTACCCTGGGACTTCACAACAATTCTACCTTGGGCAGTAAGAAAGGGACACTTCCAGCACAGAGAGTACTAGCAACACCAGACAAAGGTAAGGCATATGGGGCCTTCAGGACTCTGTGGCTGGAACCAGTAAGAGCACAGGACTCCCTTAAGAAAGTTACAGCATGGGAACTTGTGAAGCCTTGGGAAATAGCAGCGAGGAACAACCCTGTTTGCCTCAGTTTCCTTATCTGTTAATTGAGCTGGAAAAGGAAATGTCAAATCTCTCCAGGATCTTTGCCAAATGGAGTCACGAAGAGTCAGGCATGACTGAAATGACTGAACATCAAACACTGTAGCTTGTTGCCAGAGCGCTGAGACTCACAGTCACAGCTCAGGGGCTCTAAGGTTCCTATCACTCTGTCTGAGAGTCTAGAAAAGGCCTTGAAGATACAGCAAGATCCAGAGGAGCTTAATCCAGAAAGGTCTAGGTCACTGCAAAAACCCAGGGGACCTAGGGTAAGACCAAGCAAGGTCAGCTACCCCACCCAAAAGCCCAGTTGGGCTTTTTTGGCCCTGACACAAAGTCCCAGTTCAGAAACAAAGTTGGAGAGATGAGGAAATCAAAGAAAACACTGCCCAGTATCAAAAACTATTGTAATCTAGAGATCCCCAAAAGGAAAGAGTAATTCTGTTACAATTGTAAGTGCAGTCCCAAAGAAAAAAGTGGATTTTCCACAAGGACTAAATAAATAACCAGAATAAATGATGCAAGACATAAAAAACCCATTATTGGAATAACGTTACCATCCTTTAAGATCTCATCAGTTTTGCTATTCCCTGCACTCTGTCTCTTTGATTGGAAGGAGAGTGGAGCCAGGAACTCCAAGCCTCCTTTTAAGGAGAGATCTCAGTTCAGATAGCTCCTAATCTATCACCTGACTGTACTACTTTGGGATTTCACTGACTGACTTTTCCACTGTACCCCCACATCAGATAACTTCTTCTTGACCCTTTGTTCAGCTTCCTTTTGTGTGTTATCTTCCCTCTGTTAGACTGTAAGCTCCTTAAGGGCAGGATTTACCTCTCTCTTCTCTCTCTCTCTCTCTCTCTCTCTCTCTCTCTCTCTCTCTCTCACACACACACATGACTACTGACTAAATGAAATAAAAGCTCTTTAGGGAAGATTTGGGAGGAGAAGCTTAGAAGAGAAAGTGGTGGGGCAGCTAGGTGGATCAGTGAACACAGCTCTGGCCTTGGAGTCAGGAGGACCTGAGTTTAAATCCGACCTCAGACACTTGACACTTACTAGCTGTGTGACCCTGGGCAAGTTACTTAACCCCAACTGCCTCACCAAAAAGGAAAAAAAAAAAGAAGAGAAAGTGGTCACTATCATCCATGAAATTAACTGAAAACTAGAATATACTGAACAGAAATAAATGACTCTGTAGAATATAAAGAAATATTAAAGCAAAATCAAAGATTGAAAAAATAGAAGATGTAAGATATCTGATATGAAAAACAACTGACCTGGAAAACAGGTCAAGGAGAGATATCTTTTTTTTTGGGGGGGGGGGCTAGGCAATGGGGTTAAGTGACTTGCCCAGGGTCACACAGCTAGTAAGTGGGGATATGTGTCTAAAGCTGGGTTTGAACTCAGGTCCCCTGCATCCAGGGCCGGTGCTCTACCCACTGCACCACCTAGCTGCCCCTATTTATGATTTCTTGAAATACAGAGGCTTTTTTGGGCATGATTTTCAGGGTATCCTATTATTCTCAAGACATCTCTCCTTGAGGGGCAGTCAACAATAATAGGGAAGTTTGAGTTTAAGCAAGAGAGAAGGGTTGAGTATGACCCTGAGATTATGAATCAGGTTGACTGGAAGAATTATGGCAGTAATAGAGAAGGTCAAAAGGAGAATGGATTCATGGGGAAAGATACTGAGTTCTTTGTTGGACAGCTTGCATTTGGGATATCTATAGGACATTCAGTTCTTATGTTTAACAGGAAGTTGGTGAGATGGGGTGTATGTATGTGTGAGATGATGTGTGTGTATGTGTGTGTATCCAGCCCCAATATCTCCCCTGAGCTTTATATATATGTATATATGTATGTGTGTATGTACACGTGTACATATATGTGTACATGTACACATATGTACATACACATAATGCTCACATATGTGCACACAGATATGTGTAGGTATACACATATAGCATATATATATGTGACACACACATACATACATACACACATACAAACCCATGTGTGTGTGTCTGTAGCCGGGGAGGAGAGAGAGAGAGAGAGAGAGAGAGAGAGAGAGAGAGAGAGAGAGAGAGAGAGAGAGAGAGAGAGATTGGTATAGAGACAGTCAAATACATAAGAACTGATGAGAGCACCAAAAGAGAGACAGTGTAGCAGAGAGAAAAGACAAGTCAGGGTAGATTCTTGGGATATGTCCAAAGTTAGAAAGCATGACATGGAGGAAAATCTAGCCAAAAAAGACTGAGAAGTAGTGGTCAGGAAGGTAGGAAAGCCAAGCAATAGCAGAGTTACAAAAACCCAGGCAGGAGAATGTATGAAAGAAGAGAAGATGGATCAGTGGTGTGAAATGCTGCACAGACGTCAGGAAGGATAAGGATGGAGAAGAGACCACTAGATTTGCAATGAATATATTACTGGTGACTTTGAGTAGCACAGCTTCAGTATTTACTGTTTGCTGTCACATGTTATAGCTGAATTTGTTAGTTTCACTTAGGTGTTTTTCTTTATTATAAGTAAGGATTCAATTGTGGTGATGGGGGTGTGTGAGAAGGGAGAAGAAGTTAAGAGGAAATGACTGCCATAAACATATACACACATTTATGGCAATAATACAACTTCAAAACTTCCAAAGAATTAGGTTGAGAGGCATAATCGCAGAGTGGGAGTTGGAACGGACTTTAGAGTTCATTTATTTCCAACCATCATAATTTTTCTCCTTTTATTTTTATCATTTAAAAATATTCATTAAAGTTTTTGCTTTGTTTTGTTTCTATGTTATTATCATTTCCTAATTAATCCTCCACCCCGGAGAACTATCCCTTTCAACAAAGAAAAAGTTAGGCAAAACAAATCTCATTTTAGAGATGAGGAAACCTAGGGTCAGGGGCTTGTCCAAGTCCATACAAGTGTGTTAAGTAGGAGAGCCAGTATTTCAGCCTCTCCCAGCTGACCCCACATGTAATCATCTTTCCATTGCACCACCATCCTAACGTGTCCTAGCCATCTGATACTCAGTCAACAACAGTGTTGTGAAATAATTCTTTCTGTTCATCATCATTTAAAGGTTGCCAGGAGAGTACTATGCCTGTGACATCATAATTAGGTCAATGGAGCTTTGATGCAAAATAGAAGAAGCCTAGTACAGTGGGGAGCATGTTGGACTTGGAGTCAGAGTAGACCTGAGTTCAAATCCCATCTCTATCACTTACTAGCTGTGGGGTCATGGGCAGGTTGCTTACAGTCTCTAAGCCTCAGTTCCTTCTTCTGTAAGACAATCAAATTATCAAGAATTTATTGCGCAGCTAGGTGGCACAGTGGATAGAACACCGACCTGAGTTCAGATCTGGCCTCAGACACTTACTAGCTATGTGACCTGGGCAAGTCACTTAACCCCGATTGCTTCCAATAATAATAATGGTAATAAAGTAATTTATTAAGCACCTACTATGTGCCAGGCACTGTGGGGATTTTAAAAAAGGGAAATACACAATCCCTGTTCAGAGTCTGATAGGAAAGACAACTCCAAGCAAATAATTCTATAAAAAAAAGGGGGGGCAGCTAGGTGGCACAGTGGATATAGCACCGGCCCTGAAGTTAGGAGGACCTGAGTTCAAATCTGGCCTCAGACCAAACACTTGACACTTACAAGCTGTGTGACCCTGGGCAAGTCACTTAACCCCAATTGCCTAAAAAAAATTAAAAAATAAAAGCACAAGTGGGCTTTTTGAATATATTAAAAAATTAAAAAATAAAATATATACAGGGTAAATTGGAGGTGGTCTCAAAAAGAAGGCACTAAGATTAAGGTGAACTTGAAAAGGCTTCTTGAAGAAGATGGGGTTTTAACTTCACCTTGAGGGAAACCAGGGAAGCCAGGAGGTGGCAATGAGGAAGGAGGGGATCCTAGGCAGGAGGACTGCCCAGAGCCAGGAGATAGTCTTGTGTGAGAGACAGCAAGGAGGACAGTCTCACTGGATCATGGTATATATATGGAGGAGTGAGGCATAAGAAGCCTGGAAAGGTAGAGAGGGTCCAGGCTATGATGGGCTTTAAAAGCCCAACAGAGGATTGTATATTTGATTGGAGGTCATCAGGATTGGGTAACATGGTAACCTGGTCTGAACTGGGCTTTGGGAGACTGACTGCAATGGGGAGAGAGATGTGAGGCAGGCAGGGCAACCAGAAGGCTTTTGCAATGGGAGGATGGACAGAACTTGGAAACTGATTTGACCTGGGAGGCAAGACAGAGTAAGGAACTGAGAATAACACCCTGGGTGACTGGGAGGATGGTGATACTCTTGACAGCAACAGGGAAATTAGAATGAGTGGAAGATTCTGGGAGAAATAAAATAAATTTCATTGTGGACAGGTTGAATCTTAAGATGTCTGTGGAACATCTAGATCAGGGTGTCCCAATGACAACCAAATGAGAAAACATTTGTAAAACACTTGTGATCCTTACAGCTGCTAAGTCAGTGTTAGCTCTTATTGTCCTCACCCTTGGACATTAGATGGGCATTTGGTAGAGCACAGACCTCAAAGACTGTTCAGTAATACATGACATTAGAGTGGAGAGTAATGACCTTTCAGGTGCACTATGCCAAGCCTTCATTTACATACCCCGTGATGTCTTGAGCTAGCAATATATATTTTTAGTCTTTACAAGGTTTCATCGCATGCAAAGCAAAAACTCATGAACTCTTCAAAAGGTTGAGTGATCTTGTTGCTGTAGGTCCACTGAGGCAGATCACAGCCCCCTTTTCTCCTCAGTACATAGTCTTTATTGATTGCTGTGTTCATGCTGGTTCCTGTGCTATTTATTGCTATCTCACCCCACCAAGAGGAGATCCCCCACCCCACCCCCTAAACCCCCAACTTTCTGGTGTTTTGCTTAGTTGTGTCTGACTCTTCATGACCCCTTTTGGGGTTTTCTTGGCAAAGATACCAGAGTGGTTTGCCATTTTTTTTCTCCAGATCATTTTACAGATGAGGAAACTGAGGCAGAATTAAGTGACTTACCCTGGGTCACCTATAAGAGTCTTAGGTCAGATTTTGACTCAGGTCTTCCTGACTCTAGGCTTCTTCCTTTGACCAGGAGATAACCTTGTGAACATTCCCAATTTAGCTCAGGCTGCCTCTTGTTTTCCCTGGTGGGTGCTCAAAGCCTTTCCAGCTTAGTAGAACCTCCCCAAGTCTTTGTACTCTACTGGCATAGTCAGAATCCATGTTCACATAGCAAGGAGGCATGAAAAGCGGACAAAGTTTTTTCAAATGTTTAATATTTCCACTCTATCTAAAAGTCAAACAATCTTCTGATCTTATCAGTTCAGCCTGATCCTTTCCTCTCCCCTCCCTCCCTCTCCTCTCCATATCTCCCTTCTCCCTTCCCTTCCTCATTTTGCCCTAGCTTTTTATTGATAAGGCTCCTTTGGAGAACAGGGATTGTTTTTTCTCTTCTCTAGAGTCTAACTGTTGTGACTGCAGGTTGTCAGGGAGCAGCAGTGGCCCTGAGCCAGCTATTGTACCATAGTCTGATAAAGGCTGGGGGAAGGCCCCATTTGCCAGGCAGGGGTGGTAGGGTAATATAAAGCTCCTTAATTTAGTGTGAAATCAAGCTGGAGTTGCAAGAACAGGAAGGTAATATACTTTTGACAACGAGGCTTGGGAAATACAGGTGTGACTTCTGTTGATGATGCTTAGGGAATGCGGACTGGTGAGGAAGGGAGGGTATAGGAAGAAAGGACAGATGAAAAAACTGAAGAGGTTTTAGAGAAGAGAAAAACAAGGGAATTGGGAATAGAAAGGAAGTAGAAACTAGACAGGCAGCACCAGGTAGAGGGGCCTGGAAGTCAGGGAAGACTCATCTTAGTGAGTTCAAATCTGGCCTCAGACACTTATTAGTTGTGTGACCCTGGGCAAGTCACTTAATCCTATTTGCCTCAGTTTCATCATCTGTCAAATGGAGAAGGAAATGGCAAAGCACTCCAGGATCTTGGCCAAGAAAACCCTAAACAGGGTCACAGAAAGACAGACATGACCAAAGAACAACAAAAGAAGCCAGGGAAATAGGAAGAGCTGAGGAAAAAAAGATCTCCAGGCTTTCTACCTCTCATACATGGTAGCCCCCTTACCTTTGGACTAGCTAGACTACTTGTCAGGCCTCAGTTTCACCCCTTCTGGACTCCATCAACAGCTTGCACCTAAGAATTTCTCTATATCATTGACTGAGTCAAGCATACATATATCTACAGCTCTTTGAGTCACTAGACTTTCCATGGGAGCACCACTCAAAAGTATTTCCAGTGATGCCTTTGTCAGGAATGACAAAAGGTTACTTCTATATATCACTTAACAGCTTATGAAATGAAGTACTTTCCTTACAACAACCCTATGAAGTAGATAGTTGGAGTATCAATACTCCCATTTTACAGATTAGGAAATTGAGACTCAGAGAGATTAAGTGATTTGCTCAAGGCCACGATGCTAGTAAGTAGGAAATCCTGTACCGAAGCAGCTGGGTGGTCCCTAGTAGATGAGCCCTGAGACTGGAGTCAGGAACACCTGGGTTCAAATCTTGCTTCAGATGCTAGCTGTGTGACCTTGGGCAAGTCACTTACCCTCAGTTTCCTCATTTGTAAAAATGCGGAGAGCAAGAGCACATACATTTCAGGGTTGTTGTATGGATCAAACGAAATATTTGTAAAGTGCTTGGTACAGTCCCTGGCACATACTAGGTATTCTATAAATGCCCAGTATTATTGCTTGATCCCAGGCC
This sequence comes from Phascolarctos cinereus, assembly GCF_003287225.1. Lineage (NCBI taxonomy): Eukaryota > Metazoa > Chordata > Mammalia > Diprotodontia > Phascolarctidae > Phascolarctos > Phascolarctos cinereus. Next base: position 111,890,677 of record NW_027556098.1, read on the forward strand.
TACTAGTCCAGTGTTTTGTGCCATTCATTGCCAGCCCAGGCCTAGGGGCATATTGGAAGGCAGTTTTCCTAGACAGATATGGCAAGGAGCAGGCAAAGGACTGCAAAACAACCAGAAGGGGAAAGGAATGGATGTAGATGTGAACTACAGGCATATGCCAGGAAACTCTAAACTTATTTTGAGTGCTAATTCAAGCTAGTTACCCTTGTGGTGGTTTCCAGGGAAACTGCCACCTCTGCCACTGCTTCATAAGAACACGGGTTGTATGCGGGAGGTTCTGTGACATAAATGTTTTAGACTAAGGTTTAGAAAGAGTTTGGCCATTTGGGTGAAATCCAGACAGGTGGCAAACCCATAGAGGATAAGGAAGTAACAGATGCTTTGGAACAGAATTCTGCTATGAGAGTGGAAGATACAACTGCAATGGAAAGAATACAGGATTTGGAGTTAAGAGTCCTGGTTATAAAACTCTCTAGCCAGGTGACCTTGGGCAAGTCACTTGGTGTCTATGAACCCATTTCCTCATTTGTCAAATGAAGATAGTATTTTCACTTCCTCCTTCAAAGAGTCAAGGAAAGTGCTTGTATACCTTAAAGCATTATTCACACCTAGCATTATCGTTCCTTGCCACTTAACTGAGTCAACCCTCAATAATCTGTGTGGGAACTATTCGAGGCAAAATTTTAATTCCAGCTTGCCTTCTCTAAACCACCTCACCTTCATTGTCAACTGTTAGTGATATGGTAACCAAATTTGCTACTGTTGTTTAGCCATTTTTTTTCCAGTCACGTCCGATTCTTCGTGACCCCATTTGGGGCTTTCTTGGCAAAGATCTTGGAGTGCTTTGCTATTTTCTTCACCAGCTCATTTTACAGATGAGGAAGCGGAGGCAAATAGGGTTAAGTGACTTGTCCAGGGTCACACAGCTAGTGTCTGAGGTTGGCTTTGAACTCATGGAGATGAGTCTTCCTGATCCCGAGTCCAGTGCTCTATCCAGCGTACCACCTGACTGCCTAAAACACATACTATTACATTACAAAGCTAAATCAATATGTAGGCTGCAGGGATCCTTATGCATGGTTTAGTGGCTTCTATCTCTTTTTTGAGTTTGATACCAGTGGTCTAGAAAACTAGATAGAGAGTCAAGAGTCTTAGGTGCCACTAATTAGCGATATGACCCTGGGCAAGTCATTTTTACCCCTTGGTCTCATTTCTTCATCCGTCAAAATGATGGGCTGGACTTGATAATTTCCAAGGTCCCTTCTCATTCTAACATTCCAGGATCCTAGGAAATCGGTGACAAGAAAATGAGGAACCTTTCTTTGCTAGAAAACAATTTCCAACGCCATGCTTATTTTATCCAATTTTTTAAATGTTTGAAATCTTGCTTTTGAGAGCGACGTCATCCCCTAATATGGCCAATTTTACTAGTAGGAAGTAAATAACAAACACAATCATTTCTTCAGCGTTTCCCTGGCTCCATAATCAAGACTTTTTTCACCTTTAAACCTGTCAAATATTTACAGATGGCCTGGCCTCATAATTGCATCACTCTGTGTATCCAACTCTGAAAATAACCCCACGCTCACAGACATGTCCTTGGGCCTACTAGAAATTGTTCAGTGGGCTTGTGACACTCATTGGAGTTTCTATCACTATGACCACTATATTAAAGGTATTGTGCTAAGTGCTGGGGACACAAAAACAGTATTGACAAACTTTCCTGGCCTGAAAGTTTATATTCAAGGGGGAGGGAAAGACTTATCATACAGAATGTTTTTCATGTCTAATAGTACAGCTGCAGGGTTGGGGGGGGTGAGGAAGGGAGGGCAGGGAAAAGAGGAGAGCTGAAAAGACCAGTGTATGACCAGAATAGCTATGTTCATACAATCTGAAGTCAGCTGGTAGCTCAATGGATAGAGCCTGGAGGGAGGAGGACCTGAGTTCAAATTTAGCTTCATACATTTACTAGCAACCCCAGGCAAGCCTCAGTTTCCTCAATAGTAAAATGGGGATAATAGGAGCACCTACCTCACAGAGTTGTGAAGATCAAATGAGATAACTGGGGGGGAAATGCATATAGCATAGTCCCTGGTACATACTAGGTGATATATAAATGCTTATTCCCTTTCCTTCCCCCTTTCATTCTATAACTATTCGCTGACTCCCTTCTCAATATAACTCCCACCTGTCGAAACTTCTGTTAAAAAAAAGTTTTATTCCTTTATTAGGCCATTACTTATGCCTGTTTTTAACCACATGCTCTCCCTCACTTCACTTGAACTCTTCTTTGTAATAAAGGATAATTAAGTAAAAACTGACAGCTATGTGGCGCAGTGGGTAGAGTGCAGGGTCTGAAGTGAGGAAGACGTATCTTCCCGAGTTCAAATCCAACCTCAAGACACTCAGTAGCTGTGTGACCCTGGGCAAGTTACTTAACCCTACTTGCCTCAGTTATCTGTAAAATGAGCTAGAGAAGGAAATGGCAAACCACTTTGGTCTCTTTGCCAAGAAAACCCCAAATGGGGTCAAGGAGAGTCGGACACGACTGAAAAATAACTGAACAACAAGGTCCCTTAGGCGCTATCTATTCTAACCCTCTCATTTTATAGATCAGGAGCTACCGCCCAGAGGTGGCGAAGTGATTTGCCCATGGTCTCACAGGCAATTGGCAACAAGGTTACTTCCTGCTCTTAATCTTCTTGACTCTTACAACTATTCTGCATCATCTAAAGTCCTCTTCCATCCTGCACTTTATAGACATCTCACTCCAGCCAGTCTGTCTGCTATTCATCCTTTAAAAATGACAGCGTACACTGAAGGAAGGAACAAGGGGCTATAGAATGTATAACCTTCAGTTCCAGATTCAGTTCTGTTGCAAACTAACCTGGATCTCTTTGAAATAGGGACTGTGGGCAAAAACTGCAGGGAAAACTGGAAAACAGTATGGCAGAAACGAGGCATAGACCAACATCTTACACCATATACAAAGTGGATACATGATTTAAACATGCAAATTAGGAGAGCAAGGAATAGTCAGAGCTACGCAGAAGGTAAGAATTTAGGACCAGACAATAGAGAGGATTGCTAGACATAAAATGGACAATTTTGATTATATTAAATTTAAAAGGTTTTGCACCAACAAAACCAAAGCAACCAAGATTAGAAGGAAAGCAGAAAGCTGGGAAACAATTTTTACAGCCAGTGTTTCTGACAAAGGCCTTATTTCTCAAATATATGGAAAACTGAGTCAAATTTACAAGAATACAAGTCATTCCCCAATTCACAAATGGTCAAGTGGTATGAATAGGCAGTTTTCAGATGAAGAAACCAAAGCTATCTATAGGCATATGAAAAAAATGTTCTAAATCACTATTGATCAGAGAAATGCAAGTTAAAACAACTCTGAGGTACCACCTCATACCTATCAGATTGGCTAATATGACAAAAAAGGAAAATGATAAATGTTGGAGAGGATATGGGAAAACTGGGATGCTAATACACTGTTGGTGGAGTTGTGAACTGATCCAACCATTCTGAAGAGCTATCTGGAACTATGCCCAAAGGGCTATAAAACTGTGCATACCCTTTGATCCAGCAATACCACTACTAGGTCTATATTTCAGAGGAAAAAAAGGGGGAAGGACCTAGATGTACAAAAATGTTTAAAGAAGCACCACATAACTGTCAGTTTTTACTTAATTATCCTTTATTACAAAGGAGAGTTCAAGTGAAGTGAGGGAGAGCATATGGTTAAAAACAGGCATAAGTAATGGCCTAATAAAGGAATAAAACTTTTTTTTAACAAAAGTTTCGACAGGTGGGAGTTATATTGAGAAGGGAGTCAGCAAATAATTGGCAAAGAATTGGAAATTGAAGGGATGCCCAACAGGTGAGGAATGGCTGTACAAGTAAATTGTGGTATATGATTGTAATGGAATACTGTAGTACTGCAAGAAGTGATGAGTAGGATGGTTTCAGAAAAATCTGGGAAGACTTATATGAACCAATGCAAAGTGAAGTGAGCAGAACGAGAACATTGTACATAGTAAAATCAATATTGTATGATGATCTACTATGAACGACAGCTATTCTCAGCAAGACAATGACTCAAGAAAATCCCAAAGGACTTATGATGAAAAACGTCTTTGAACTCCAGAGAAAGAACTGATGGAGTCTGAATGCAGATCCAAACATACTATTTTTGACCTTTTTTTCTTGGTGATTTTTTCCTTGGGTTTTCACAACATGATTAATACAGTAATATGTTTTGCATAGTTGAAAATGTATAACCGATATCAAATTGCTTACTGTCTCAGGGAAAAGGACAGTGAGGGGGTGAAGGAGAAAATTTGGAACTCCAAATTTTAAAAAAACAAATATTAACAATTGTCTTTACATGTAACTGGGGAAAAATAAAATATTTTTTAAAAAAGGGACCATTATGGGAAGGTGCATGGCTTGGAAATCTAATCCTGCCTCTGCCACACTGTAGCTATCAATTTGAGAAAGTCACTTAATTTCCTTGACTTTTTTGGTCACCTTTAAAATGAGGAGAATGGAATAGATCATCTAAGGCCCATTTCAGCTCTTGTATTGTAGGATTCTGTTAAGTGACTTTACCTCTGGACTGGTTTGCAAAATAGGGATGTGGGGTGAGACTTGGCTTTTTTTAAGAGGGGTGAGGTAAGGAGGACAATGTGAAGGTATTCAAGGCTGGATGACCATGTCAAGAACATTGTAGAAGAAACTATTTTCCAACTATAGGCTGGACTCAATGGTCACTGAGGTAATTTACAGCTCTGAGATTCTGCAACACTACACATATTTATCTGAAATGAAATATTTATCTTAAGTGAAATCTGGAGTGTAGAAATCCCTAGGAAAGACTTGAGGCCTGGATCAGCACTTAACAGAGGAAAAAAATATGTATTTCTTTAATGGGTAAACTATAAGGTGTCCATTATTGGTTGAGCCCAAGGGAAGTCTGTTATGATAAGGGAGACTCCTAAAAGAAGGAACAGAAACCTAGAAGGACAGCTGCTGGGGTGAGGTAGGGGGAAATAGAGGGACAGTCAGGTTATAGGCAGGGAGAAAATTAGTTGTAGAGATAACAGCTCCCCATCCAAGTAGAGAAGGGTATAATTTCAACCATAAGTAATGGAATGAAGTGGTCAAGAACCCCATTCACCAAATTCTTGACCTATCATCTCCAATATCCTGAGATTAAAAAAAATGTATTTTTTCTCCATCTCATTTCAGCCACCCATGTAATTAATGAGTCTTGTTTCTATAAGACTCATTACAAGACTCTTCTCTACATTCAACTTCTAGAACTTCGTGTAATGCCAATCACCTTATGGACATTAAAATGATTTGAGAGCACATTTAAAATTACTATGAATCCAGTCTGCTCACTGAAGACTTGAAATGGTTTGGGATGGAGGATAGAGGCAAACATAAAAACCATTACAGACCAGCCTTGCTGCTTTCAAATTGAACAATGCTGCCATTGAGTTCTATGCAATGAACTCTACCTTTGTATGAAGATGAGCATTTTTAAAATGGTAGAACTATTTTTAAATTAAATGTATAAATGAAAAGGCATTTATTTTTCTTCTTTTAATGTGTCAAGTCACAGTTCAGTGAAATACTACTACTTTTCTGCAATACAAAGCCACCTTTCTAGCAAAACACCTTTGAAAAAATAAGGCACATTATTAGATAAAGCAATTCAAACAGGTTAGTTAATACAAGAAATTTGTGATTTTGTATTATAAAAAGAAATGAAGAAAATGCATTTACACAGGATTGAAAAAAATTTCTGGCAATATGAACCATTTACCAATATTAAGAATGCATCCTGCCACAGATTTGATGCCTCAAACTCTTCTTTGACTTGAATTTTAAAACTCAATTGTTGAATCATTACTTTGATTTACTAGCTTTGTTCCTTATTGCCACTGATAATAACAAAAGGAATTCTCTTCACTACTCCATTAATCAAAATTTCAAAAACAGGTACTGATCAGATCATGAAGTACAATACATTTAAGGCAGAATATTTTTGCAGGAGGGCCACTGGTAGCCTAGATTTTATACAGTGTTGGTTAATCTATAAAATGCCTTTTAGTGGATGACTATACCTCTAATAAGTGCATTCAGAAAGGCTACAAACTTTTCAACTGTAAAAGCAAAGATCTTTAGGTATGCTGAGAAAGTGCTATAGACCTGCATTTTTTTCATTATCATGCTAATCATATTCAGCTTACCAAAAGATTTTGAGATAGATTAGGACGGAATTAGATTTAGTAATTTTGAATACCATTTTTTTAAGTCAACCTCTGAGATGCAGACCATATTTAGTGCCATCAATTAGAACAATCCTGGCTTTTCCCCAGTTCCTTCTGTCTGGAATTTGTAAGATAATACAGTCACCTAGTTCAGTGTTTCTGAGCCCAAACTATACTGGAGACTTAAAACTACTGAAATTCCACTGGACGATTCCTCCCCACCAGAGCCTAAAGAAGACAGCCAACATGGGAGGAAAGAAGGTGTAGGGAGTAATAGTAGTCAATTAAATTTAGAGATTTTTTTTGCTATCAAGAGTTCTGTGGACTAGTAAAAATTTGCAAACTCCAGGATGCTGGTCCATAAACCAATGATTGGGAAACACCCTGGTAAAGGTCATTACCACTCTGGAATGGAATCTTTGGCCTATTCAGTCCTTAAGCTGTTTCTCTGCCTTTCCCCCCCCCCCCCCATCAAAAGTGATGCAGAATTTACAGTTCTTTTATCTCTTGATTTGGCTATCAGCAGTCAAAAACACAGGCTGAAAGAATCTTCTTGAGTCTGAAGTACTGTATTCATGAAATCTCATTGTACATTCCTAAAAAGTTCTATAAAGCATTTTAGAGAAATGCCAGAAGGGAAATATGTTTGAAAAATCTTAAGATACCAGTATTTTTTTTCTCTCTTGAAACTTATTGGCTAATATGATCAGCATTGTAAAAATTCTCTCTCCAAGAAGAATAAATCTGTATTGAGTTGGAAGAAGGGGAAAAGTACACAGAAGAAAGAATGTCCAATTCTGGTTTGAAGGGGAAAGGCTGTTCTTAGGTTTGCTATCAGGTCAGGTTGGGTCTTGTTCAATTTCATGATGCAAATAATTTTATCTTGGTTTCTTGGGAGAGAAATAATATTACCAAATGGAACTATTTCTCCCCCTTTTTAAAAGTACTTGAATCCAAGCTGTGGTTACTTACAAACAAGCCCTCTCAGATTCTGGAAGCCTTTACTTTTTGTCCTATTCACTACATAGTGAATCTGGCAGGTCTGTACCATAGGCTTTCTTCTAGAAGCAAAATAGTCTCTAAATGAAAATAGATGCTCAAAATAACAGTTTATTAGCTTCTCAAGGGAAAGGACCGTATCTAACTAAGATTATGTAAACTTTATGGCACCCAAAGCAGTGAGTGGTTCAATACATGTTTGATAAAACTGATTACCAGTTATGAAGTATCTTATCTTCAATTCTTAGTAAATATGAACTAAGGAGAAACAGGAAAAGAATAAGACATGTACATATACTTGTATATTATAAACTTTCATACTCCTTTTTGATTACAGTATTTACAAAGGAAATCAATGTAATAAGATATTGCAATTTTTCCAACAACAAAAGAAAAAAGTATTACTACTTAACAAAATAAACGTTAAGTTGTAGGGACTGCTATTATGTTTGAACAGTAACAGAAACTTGTCTTCTGATCAGATGATCTGTTCATTAGTTTTAGTTCCAGGCACTTGTGATTGCATATAACCCTACAGCCCTGGTCTTGGGCTCCCAGTCTTTTGCTCAGGGGAAAAAAGGCTGTAGAGCCAGCCTTCCTTCCTCAAACTCTAGCCCTGGTGTGAGTAGGAGGTCCCAAACACGTGAGCCCTCCTTATCATGGAATGTACTCCCAACAAATGATAAGTCTATCATTTGTTTACACTAATAGTGTCTGAACATATCACTATACTTAAATTACTATGTTATCATGATTTTATAGCAGTACTTTTTGCCTAAAATAAAACAGTACTGAGATGGTCCAGAGGTATTTGAACCCTGATTACTAGAAGGACTGTATGAAAATCAACTCATGGTTTTCTTGGCTATTTTGGACTACATACATTATAATAAAAAGCCACTAATTTGGCCTAACTGGGGAGAAGGGCAATCTAATGTAAACTTAACATTTCTAAAATAGTTTTACTGTTTAAGTGTATATAATAGAGCTAAAAGCAGTACTATTTGATATTTAAAAACAGCTGTCAAATTGTGATTAGTGCATTTTTGTAAAATGGCTAATGCTAAAGTGCTTTAAAAAAACATGTTTCCTTTAAGTAGGTCAAACCTTGCATAGCTTCAAAATTTGCTTAGGCATTCCTCTTTTTTTAGATTCCACAAAAGTAAATAAACTTCAGTCCAACTCTATCTTAATGACCACAAATTCCAAATTAATGAGGTCTTACTCCTTCCCCAAAGCAGCACTCCAACTGCTAAGCAAATCCTACTTCCCACTGACTTTCATTATTACATCAGAGATGGGAAAAATCCCTTAGAAGTATACCAAACTGAAAATTGATGATAAAAGTGAAGATATGCCAATTCTGTGACACAATGGACAATATAATCTAGAAATAGCATTCATTTTCTGGGCTTTGTTATCTCATTATGGCTTTTGTCCCACTTCTATCCCTCACCTCCAAATCCCCTTTTCTCTTATCCATGAATTCACAATACTTAATAGGACTGGGGTGTACAATGTGACACTCCCCTAGTGGGTAGGAGCTGTTATTTAATTATGGATGTACTGCAACCAAAATCTGGCAATGTAAAAGTACTGAATGTTCAAGAGCAATTCTGTGAGTTTGAAATTCTATAGAAAAATTACTACAAATAAATGATGCCTCTATATTACGTGATGCTCATAAAATTAAGTATAAGGTATTAGAACTACTTCCTCTACTAGAATGCAATCAAGGCTGTCAGTGTGACTCCAAAAAACAGGAAGACAAGATTAGTGTTAAATATTTGACTACCTCTATAACAGAGGTTAAATTGAGGGCGAGACAAGGAACATGTTCAGAATTGGTTAATCAAAGCTGTGAGAATTAGACTTTCCAGAGTATGCTTAAGAACACACAAACTAACATTTTCAAAAATGCATTCTCAAATTTTGAAATAATCTGGTAAATTGCACACAAAAAAAGTTTTAATTTTATAATAATAACTAAACTTTATGGATTAGAGAAAACTTATTTCAACATAAAAATGTGTAGTTTTTTGGTAAAAAAATAACAGACTTAAAAATTATAGCTTAAATATAATAACACAGCTATGAGAATTAGAAAGACAGAAACTCATTTCAAAATAGAGTGAATTCTAGGTATTATTGAGGAATTGGTTATTTGGACCCTGGCCTCCACTTCACCCTGCTAGTTGCTTTGCCTTCTGGACACATCAGTCAACCGCTAGTATTATCTGCCAGAGGGAAGGCAGCGAAAAGAACGTCAAACTATCAACTATTAATTCATGTAAGAAGTTTGATGTGAGAGAAGATCAAAACTAATAACCCAAACCATCATTTTTCAGCCATCTGTTGATTCCATTTACCAAAGATGATTATAAACTGGCCATATATGTCACATATACAGGGAGTACTCCCAAATTCATACAGAACCATATAATTTTGTTCCAACCCACTTTGTCACAGATCTGTACTACCAACAAGGAAACCAATCATTTTTCTGGTTGTGTCCATTCTTACCTGAAAAAACTTATGTGACTAGTCTCATCTCCCTAGATGGGAAGACATGCTTCCATATAAAATACTACAGTTGCATTAACCATCAAAGAGCACATATAGAAATGTGTCATTTTTAGCCATAAGGTAATTAGGAAATAATAATCTTAATTATTACTGAATATTCTATTTTAATGGTACAATGGCCATAGTAAGATATCAAAGTCCAGAAAATAAATGCTTTGGGCATCACAACCAACCAAGAATCTACTTCTAAATGCTTTTAGACTGTTTAGACAGTTTGGGGCATTCACCTGACAGTTCTTTCTGGTTCACCACATGTATTCTTTTTCCTTCTTTCTGTCCCATTTGTATTACCTTAACCAGTACTTTATATCAAAGCACATTACATCTTTAATGCTCTCCAGTAAACTTTCCAATACAAAAAAAGTGTATGTAATAATTATATTATTCGGTATAATATTGCCAAATAAAGTGAGAGGCAGCTTGGTTAGTGGGAAACAACACTGGACTGGGAGTTGGAAGAGCTAGGGTCTAGTCCCTGGCTCTGCCATGCAAGTTGCTTAATGCCCAAGTGGGAATATTATTCATTTCTGCTTCTTAATATGACTGTGGGGAGAACTAAATGCAATCACGGGAAGGCATATTCTTAAGTGCTACATAAACATACAGCAGTACTATTACTTCATGACATATGTGCACTGAACATACAACCCCAAGATTGTAATGTTTATCTTAATTTTCCTTTAAAAAATACAATTAATGTAAGAATCTAGCACAGGATATAAATAAAATAAGATAATTTTAATTTGGCATTATGAAGGTTTCAATTTTCATCAATCACTTTTGCCTTCTCATTTTACTAGAGGCAAAAATATTCCTGCAACTTTTCATGTATTCTGGTTTCTCCATACTGAAAACTATTAAATACTCCCTTATATGGAGCAAAGTAATTTACCTACTAGGAATCTTTCTTGTTTAAAATGGGAAAGGGAAAAAAATGGAAGACGGTTATGAACTCAGATTATGATTAGGAATTTATTTGCTTTACTAGCACTGTTAAAAGCACACTGTAAGATTCCTTGCATAGTATAGTATACATAAATAAGGCTACAGGCTGTGGGAGCACCAGATCTGGGATAAGCTGCCCTGTATCCTTGTCAAGCTGAAGGCACTATATACACAGCCACAAATAAGAGGTAGAATAAGATGAAATGAGGATACCAGCAGCAATCTAATAAGGAAGCAGGAATGCAGGTTCTCAAAGCCTAGACATAAATCATAGTCTTCAAACTTCTACCAGTATGAAGGTCCCAAAGGGCACAAGGGGTGATAGGTCCCATAAAATCATTTGAGAATCTACATGAATAGATTTTACATGAAGGTGGAATAATCCTAAGGTTGTGGTGCAGTGGGGTGGGACACGAATATGGCCGATAATTCTAACACTGGGTTTTTGCTTCCATTTCCAGCCCAACATCTCCCCCAAGATTATAACAGTCACAGTTTATCGTGGTAGTGGCACCTCAGAATAAACCGCTTTGCTACATGCCATTTCTCACATACAAAAAGAAGCAGGCTACTGATCACAATGCCTTTTATAACAGATCTGAAATGGCAGTTCTGTGCAAACTATGTATTCAAAGAATCCATATATGGAACGAAATTAATTCCTGCTGAATAAATTGGCACAACGCAAGGTGTGTCCAGATCATCTCCAGTTGAGCCATGAGTGATGAAAATGAGGTTATGAATCTCAAATTCTCAAAATCTCTTACTGCTTTTTCAACAACCTCAAGTTGTAGCACTGGTTTTTCTAACCACTTCCATCCAGTCTTCGTGTTTTAATCACACTTCTCTAAACCTTCTCATCCAAGAAGAACCTTCTGCATCCTGTGGGCAGCAACACTAGCCTCATCTTCTGAGTCAGACTCACTCTGGGACGTAGAGCTGTGAGAAGCCGAGCTGCACGGGGAGGAACACTCTGGAGAGCACAGGTAGTGCATCAGCGGGAGCCGGTACTTCCCACAAAAGTCCACAAATTTGATTTGTCTAACACAGCAATCAAAATAGACACCTGCGGGGAGGAATACAAAGCAATCATTAAGTGAATTATGGTTTGCTTTGAAAAATGTCCCCTGGTGGTCCAGGAAGCTGCTTCTGCTGTGAAACATGAGCACAAGAAACATTTTTTCTCCCGTCAATAACTGAAAACAAGGTATTTCCTTGTAAGTACCAGTTATATCTGTTAGACCAAATTTTTAATAAGTGGGTACTATGTACAGAATCCTGGACTAGGCTATGGGGAGACACAAATTTTAGCTGTTCCTCCTCCTATGGATGACGGCAATAGCTAGCATTCATACAGCATTTTAAGGTTTGCAAAGTGCTTTTACATGTTATCTCATCTGATCCTCACAACCAGTATATGAAGTTGGAGCAATCTAATACACCTGTGTAGCATTCTTGTAGCTACCAAGTATCAAAGAAAAAAAATTACTATAAATATCAGTTTTACTCTTTCACTTTAGTGCTTCTTATGCTATAGCAAAAAATAGCATAGCACAATGGCAGATTTAAAGAAATTACTAAAGTCAGAAAAAGGAGTGGTGATGGGGAGTTTTCTAGACAAGAATGGATTCAAAAAGAGATTTAGGATTTTAAGCAAGCAAAGGCACTAAAAACCCTAAATTGAGAATGGTACTAGCCCTGGAAGAGCTTGAGTTTCCTACTTCTTTTTTTTTTTTCATCTGCCTTTATTCCACCTTCATCCCCAGCCCAATGCCTTTCCTTTTTATTCCTGCCTCCTTATGTTTTTCTGGTGTTTTGGAGATGAACTGGCCATGCAGAATGACCAAAGCACAGATAAACAACCAAGGTGCTATACTGGTATTCACAAAATATCAAAAGGCAAAGGAAGGTCTTTGGTGCAATCACTTCAGAAGATTTGGGGAGTGTATGGGCAAGAACCAAACAGGATGAAAAGATATGAAGAGAGTACCCACACTGATAATGAACTCACACACCCACCAATGTACTGAGGAATGAATGACACCTACAATTTTAAAACAAAATATTATCTGCAATAGCTTAGGTTCTTTAGGAGTAGTGATAAATTCAAGAGACAGAAGCAGTACGCTGAAGCTATAATTACAAACATGACAAATGAGCTGATAAAATGAGTGGAGGAATAAAACAAAGCCTTCTCGAGCACTCCATATCTTCTGGGTGAATAACAGCATGAAACTACTATCATTTCTCCTAGGTTCAATTTATTTCAACACTTTTTTATTAAGTGATTATTACATGTTAAATTGCTATTCTAGGTGGTATATGACCTAAGAATATATCCAGTATTAAAATAAAGGCATTCTAGAAAATGTATTGCCTTCCTTTTTGTAACTCTTAGTTCAGTAGTCAGGAATAAAAATGTCCACTAGTTGTTGTTCTCAACAAACCCTTCCCTAATTGTAGAAAAATACATCTTTATCCTTAATGTATTCTTGTTCTTGGAATAAATGAGACAAATGTACTAAAGAGGCTTTTAAAGGAAATCCCTTAAGGTACAAAAGAGGGCATTAAGGGTTGTCTGGTAGGGGGAATAAAAGGGGCAGAATATACGTAGGATTTGAAGCAAGTAATTCCTTGGTGATGTCTTGCATATTTGTTTGCCATTTCAAAGAAAGAGATATTAGTAAGGCTCAAGTGACAGCTATTTTTTCAGTGGCACATCATCTCTTTCCCAGCTTTTAAGGATACTATGTGTAAGAAAGTGCATGCATGTGCGTGTGTGTGTGTGTGTGTGTGCGCGCGCACGCGCGGGTGTGTGTGTGTGTGTGTGTGTGTGTGTGGCATGTGTCTAACTGTACTTTTTGAGTGGTCTCTATATTTTTTCCATTGTATTCCATATATTTTTTCCATTCTTTTATGGCAGTAGCAAAAGGAAATGGGACTTCCTGATGAGGCTTAACAGGCTCTAATTACTAAGTGTTCCCCCAATAAGTATGCACATAAATTATTTCCTTTAATATATATAGTATTAAACAGTATAAAGTATAGTTAAACTTTAATAGCTGAAAACAAATCAAAATTTCCAATTAATTGTAAACTTTTAACTATTTTAAAGATAAGAGTTTTGTGACAATAAGCAAGGATTAAACGAAAATACAAATAAGCTTTTAGAACAGGTCCTGCAGTCAATTAGTAGACATTCAAGCCAATCTCCTATACTGGGAGTTCTTAATCTCTTGTGTCATGGATCCCTTTGACAGTCTGCTGAAATCTAGGGACCTCTTCTTAGGATGTTTTTAAATGTATATAATACATTGGATTACAAAGGAAACCCATTAAAATGAAATTATCAAAATATTAAAATAAAGGCAAGTTCACAAATGCCAAGTTAAGAAGAACCTCTATTCTCCACCTTCTATGCGACTTGTAGACGGTACCAAATGCCACTCGAATGGTGTTGGCTAGCACATATTCCAATCAAAGTAAAATAATTAAATTCTTAAACTATAGAAAGTTACAGAAAAGTTTCAAAATACATTAAGGAATAGAATACTTTATTTCAGGACATAGACACAATCTTGCTCACTGGAAAGTTGAGCATGCAAACAATGACTAATAACATACAGTAAAAAAAAATCACCTTTCTAGCAAATATGAAAGACACTTTCATCAACTAAACGGTGCTTTGTGCACTAAATACGAGGGCAAATGGATAACGAGTCACAAGTAGGAAATATGAACAAACTTACCTCCGCACTTTGGGTTTGGGCAATTGCTGGCTAAATCCAAGTATCGAACAAGGTTTCCAGGAAGGTCACAAGGAGTGTAGGAAATATTTCGGGTTTTAATGGTCCGACCAGCCAATTCCAGGAGACTTGGAGGGTCATAGGTTAAATCTCTGACAAAACGAACCACCAAGGGATTACCTCGCAAACTCAACTCTTGCAAATGAACTAGGCTAAGGATCTCCCGAGGCAGGTATGTCAGGAGATTATTATGGAGGCTAAGGGAACGAAGAGAATTCAACCTATAATGAATAAAATATCAAATTACTGATAGGAAAATATATTAGCAAGAAATATTCAACAGGTAAAGAATGAGGAATACAGTCACTTTATATTTTAAAAAATCTTTAAATATGTGCACATGTCAATTCTGTCCTATTTTTAAGAATATGGAAAGTAAAACCAATGTTGTTAGGGATAAGATGCTGCTGGAACGAGGAAGTGTGAGCTAACCACAACAATTCCCAAAATCACAGCAAGAAAGCTGTGGTGCAGACCTGGGAAAATGTGGGTTAATTTTATCCCAGGTGTATTGATCTAAGACTAACTTAGCTCAAGCCCTTTGGGAAAAGAACATAAAAGTTATTTTTGGCCAGGGCCTCCTAGTCCAGTGCTTCTGACCTTACTGCCAGCAGTTGTTTTAATTTGTATTCACCTCCCTGTGTTTTGGCTTAATTGCTTTGAGAACTGCTTCTGCCTGAGGGTATTAGATCGTGATTTCAGTAAAATGGCTTTTTAGGAGCTATTGGGCTCTGACCGATCCACTGACTAAATGTGTAATAGTGACCTGGACAGAGAAAACTGTGAAAGCTTAATGGTGTGGTATAAGGAACCACGGGAAAATCCGTGCCTGTAGTTCCTCTGTGCAATTAAAAACAAAACAAAACAAAACAGAAACACAGTAAGATAGTAAACACTAAGACAAAAAACAGATCTTTACCGAACTGAATTTACTTTCTAGATAGGATTACAAAGGAAGCCAATTATAATGAAATGAAATTATCAAAATATTAAAATAAAGGCAAGTTCACAAATGCCAAGTTAAGAAGAACCTCTATTCTCTACCTTCTATGTGACTTGTAGATGGTACCAAATGCCACTCGAACGGTGTTGGCTAGCACATAATATTTCACACCAAGAGTTTCTATAAACTCTGACAGGCCAGAGTTAGGTTAGCTCATTGTTTTATCAATTAAAGGCAGAATCACTGAAAGTTCACAAAAATTAAGGAATCTCGGATGTTCTCAAGTGCGTCCTAGTTCCAAAGTAGGGAATATATATTAAAGGAGGAAGAAAAAACTCCTCAGAATAGCCAGGTTCTAGCCCTGATTCTGCCAGTTCATGGTTACTTGATTTTAGGTAATTCCTTTAACCTCTGAGACAAGTTTAGTTTTCTCATTTGTAAAGTGAAAACAGTCTTGCAACACTCAAATGCAACAGTGCATGTTGAAGTGCTTTGGAAATTGCAAAGGATTACACAAACATATGGAGATGTCAAATTTTATCTTCCATTTCTATTTCGCCTCAAACAGACTAAATAATAAGGTTGTTCAGGAAAAAGTCACACTTAAAGGATCATACAGTTTAGACCAGGAAAGACCTTCTAACTCCCTCATTTAATAAATTCAAGAAAGAGGTCCAGAGAGGTTGATTTGTTCAAGGTCACACAGTCAGTAAGTAGCAGAGATGGGATTCCAACACAGGTCCTCTATAATAGGTTAAACAGCAATTTCCTTCCTTAGCAGGTACTAATTTAACTACACATCCTAGAGACATAATTCTTATGCACTTTATGAACTGTTAGCCCATACTTACACAGGTAACCTATTGGTAAGAAAACAAAAAAAGTAACCTTTTGTAATGTTAAGACATTTGAATATATTTAAAGTATCGTGCAGCTACTCACTGGGCTAGCTGAGGAGGCACACTTTGAATCTTGTTGTCACACAACACCAAATAATTTAGAGAAGGCAGGTTTGCTAATTCAGGTGGGATCTCCTTGATGAAATTCCCTCCGAGGTACAAAAACTCTAAGCTGCAAAAAAGAAAAGAAAACTTGATCTAACACTCTGTTCAAACTCCTATCACACAGCTGCATCAGGAATACTGAAAGATAAAAGGTAACCCTTCTTCACTCAAGAAGTGTATGATCTGTCAGGGAAGACAAGGCACAGACATAAGAAATATTCAATCATGAGACAATATAACAAGAGAGCAATGCAGAAGCTAACACAAAACAGTGCATACATGGAGGGAAGGTTCAGAGGAGGGCCAAGACAGCCCGGGCTAGTCTATGCGGCAAGACTGCCACACTCCCAGGGCTCCAGTCCCTCTTCTGCTATTTACCAGCCAGCTGCTTAGATACCCTGTCATTTCACTTATGAGCTTTGCTTTCCTCATTTGTAAAATGGGGGAAATATTTGCCTTACTTATAACACAGTTTGGTTACAAAGGAAGTGCTCTGTAAACTCCAAAGCGCTGTATCAATTTGAACCAATGTTATCTTTACTGTAGAATGGTATGGTCATTAAAGGATTAAGAGATGAGGTGAAACATGAGATACACTTTGAAAGAGGGGTAGGACTTAAGCGGGAAGAAAGAGGTACTCCAGGTTAGAGGATGGTATGTTCACAGAATTCAGAGCTCAAAGATTTCTTAGAGATTGTCTTGTCTAACCTCCTCATTTTACAGAAGCCCAAATAGCTTAAAAAGTTTACTCAATGTCACATTAGTCCTCCTGGCCCAGTAAGAATTTGAACCCAGCCTTCTGATCCCAAATCCAGTTACACCATGCTGTTTAGAACAGAACATTTTAGTTGTAATGTGGACTTTGTGACGAGGAGCTGAATACAAGATATGAAAGGGAGAAAGGTAGGCTTGATAGATGGTAGAAAACCTTGAATGCTAAGCTAAAGATGTTAGACTTGAGGCTTTAAGCAATGAGAAACAGTTAAGGATTTCTTAATAGGAGAATGACATAATGAAAATGTTTAAATAATCCATCTTGGAGTCTGGGTTCCCCTTTGCAGCCAATCAGTAAAATTACATTCCAATTGGTTATTACAGTGAAATTAGACACAGTATATGTTTTGTTACAAAATGTAACTGTACAACTCAAGAGTGTTGCCAGCATCAGTGAGGAGGCCTCTCCAGAAGATCCCTTGTGGATCTGGCAGTGATACCCCTCTCTACTCTAAAACAACTAATTTTTGCTTACCTACCAATAAAATGACCAATATTTCTTTCTTTTAAAATCTGCACACTCCCTAGTCACCAATTTTCTACCAAGAAAATCTTAGAAAGGTGGAAAAAATCCAAAATGATTAACTGGGATCAATTTTAGGCAGAAATTGTAAAGCCCTCCACATGGCTCAGCTGTTGCAAGGTTATAGTTTGTGTCTTTAAAAAAGCTTCATATGGGACAGCTAGGTGGCGCAGTGGATAGAGCACTGGCCCTGGAATTAGGAGAACCCTAGTTCAAATGCGGCCTCAGACACGTATCACTCACCAGCTGTGTGACCTTGAGCAAGTCACTTAACCCTGACTGCCTTGCCCCCCCCAAAACCCCCCCCAAAAAACCAGCTTCATCTCTCTATAAAGCAAAATTTTTTAAAAGCACAAATTTCCTCTTTTGTGACAAAAAAATCTCTTTGAGACTAGGGGTCTGTCTTAAACTATACTGAAATCAGCTACTTTATCCCACAAAACTACAGGATACAACCGTCATAATGTCTTCAATTCTTTTTTTTTTCCAAGTGAACAAGTATTTATTAAAGAGCCTACCAGGTGCTAGGCACTGAGGATACAAAAAAGGCAAGCAGTCTTTGCCCTCAACTGAGTTCACAATCTAATGGGAGAGAGAACATGCAAACAACTACGTACAAACAAGACATATATAGGATAAATTGGGAAATGATCTCAGAGAGAAGGCACTAACCAGCATTAACTTCCGTCTCTATTAAAATAACATATTAAGGATAAAAAATCCAGAAAGACAAAGAGTTTTAACTTACCCTAACCATAATATTTCACCAAAAGCCTAGTTTAAAAAACACAAAGCTATAAAATCTCATGGACATGTCCTTTCTCATCACATCCTTTCTAAGCCTCTGTTTCCCACTGATGCTGGGTTTCATCCTGTCACTTTGATCAGGATCCTGAAACTCATGGACTTTCTACATTGTCTAATAGTGCCCAAACCTGGAGCAGCTAGCAGCATATGGAGAGGCCTGAGATATGCCTTCACTCATATAAACTAACCAGCTTCAACCACCCTATAACAGAGAGGCTAAAAACAAGAAGAGCCACAGTAGGGAAAAGAAATCAGTGGTAATGACAGCCTTAAGAACAGACATGGGGGATGGGAGGGGTGCGGGGTTGGGAAATTAACTGCCCAGATTATGGCAAGAATGTACATACTCTAATGGGATCAAAATACTATGTTTGAGGATCTCTGGCCTGCCGATAATCATAGCCCTCTTCTGACTTAAAGTGGAGAGGGGGAAGCTGCATGTCCATGGAGTAATCTGGGAGATATTTTACATGGGGGTGGGGGTGGGAGATGGGTCTGTGGTTTCATGGGATAGTATTATGGAACACTAGTATTATTTCCAAAGGTGGTATCCAAGTCACTGGCAGGGTAGGGATATGCTAGAACATCTGGTGCTGATAAGAGCCCTCACCACCATTCTGTACAGTTTCTAGAAGGATTCACCATGTAGTCCTGGTGAAATGAACAGAGGCTTATGCACTTGCCAACAGCTGATCCATTCTGAACCATACTGTTGCCATTCTTTGACCACATGGTATCTTTCTGCTATCCCTTTGACTTCATTCTCTGGTTCTGAAAACAGTTCTTTATTTATTTCTAAGTAAAGTTCAAATTCTCAGCCACATTTTGGATCTGCTGTGGGCTATAGTATTTTTGCTCCATGAATCTACTGTTAAGTACATCCAATCAGAGGCAGCTAGGTGGCACAGAGGACAGAGCACCAGCCCTGGAGTCAGGAGGACCTGAGTTCAAATCCAGCCTCAGACACATAACACTTACTAGCTGTGACTCTGGGCAAGTCACTTAACCCCAACTGCTTCACCAAAAAGAAAAAAAAAAAGAAATAAGTACATTCAATCAAGCCTGAGAAAACATTGTCCTCATCTTAGGTTTTTTGACCAGATTCTGATCTTTTCACTGATGGATCTTGAGTTTGTTAGGTAAGGAAAAAGTTATCTGAAGGAGAACTAGTGGCAGAGTCAGGAGTATCTTGATAAACATATCCATACATGAAAGAAGAAAGAGGAACAATAGAAACTGTGCTTGGCTGGAGCTTTTCCATACTTTGTATATGGAAATTCAAGTATAAATCTGGGAAGGTAAATGGCACTCTCTGGGCTGGAAGGGCAGCTCCTGTGGCTCTCCTGCCAGCACAACCAGTATTTCTGAGTGAGGACTGGAGCTCATGTTTGAGGTGAGATGCTCAAGAGAAAGGGTCCAACCAGGGCAGTCACAGGAAATCCAGGAGCAAAAGCCTTGAGTGTGTGGTGGGCAAAGTACTTGGCAAAATATGGAATGCTCCACAAACCCCAAGTGTTTTAGATAGAAACTAATCTAGAATGACAGTACAGCTGTTCCTAGCATAGGAACAGAGGCCTAATCTGGAGGGTATGACTGTTCTTTGAGAAATAGAACAATAAATATTCCTTTTAGGGGAAACACACACCAATATGGCTGGAAGGGGCCTTAGAGATAGACCATCTTACTCGATTCCCTAATTTTAGAGATGTGTAAACTGAGGCCTGGGGAAATGACCCACTTGCCCCAATCGACCAGCTAGTTAGCCAACTCCCATTCCCAAACTCCTAATCCAGGGCTCCAGTGTCCCAGGAGAGTACACAGGGTAGCTAAACATCAGCCTCTGTGGGGTCTAATTCCAGTGCTAAAAAGGACAAAACAACTATGGAACGTTATCTCAGCAAATGCACTATACAGACCTGTCATAAAAATTCAATGCTTTTCAAGTAATTTAAGGGAGAGAGAGTGTAAGTAAAGTGAATTTTAGTGTGTGTGCAAAGTGGCTTTTTTGTTATTCTTTCTTAGAGTTTTCTTCCCAGGATCCATAGCCATAACAATCTCTACTTCCCAGGTGTTAGATATGAGCTCTCACGATCATGGTTCAAAACAGTTTCTACCACACTTGCGCAGCAGATTACAGCGATGAAGTGATGTAAAATTGTGAGGCTATTGCTGGCAATGTGCATTCTTTGTCTGTTTCCCTATAAAGCAAGCAGGCACTGGTCAGTGACTGGGGACCCCCATGGGGTGAATACGCAGGCTGAATGCTGTGTGTGCCTTGATCGGCCCCCATTAAGGCTTTGGAGGGGGAATCTGTGTGTTTGCCTCAACCGGCCCCCACTGAAGCTTGAGGGATTTACAGGAGTGTCCAAGTTGTGCTGGTCTCTATTGACTCCATCGAGACAAGGTGTAGTTGCGCCCCCTTCACGCCAGCCCCTGCGAGAAGGGTTATTAGGGAATGCTGTAGGAGTTGGTGCTCCCATTATCAGCAAACTCTCTTTGAGAAGACTAGACTAGAATAAAGTAAGCTTATTTAACCCCTTATTATCACTCCACTCCTGTCTTCCTATCTTACCAGATCAAAAGTGAACCTGCTAGTGAGAGATGTGCTAGAAGCCCTCCTGCATCTCATCTTCCTAAGAAATGGTGGAGTCGGTGTGTTCACTCGTTCAACAGGGAGTTAAGGCCCCTCCAGGATTAAAGTGGGTTAAACATTAGAGGATCTGAGAATTAAGTGCTAATAATCTTTTTAACTAATAATTCAATATATGATCAAAATCTCCACCAGGGTAAGTCCAAAATAACTAAAATCTTGGTGAGATTTCCCTTTCCCCCCATCAAAAGCTTTTTCTGATAACTCCCATTTTGAGTCTATTAACTTTGATGTTAAGGTCTGAAATAGAATTCAACTGGCAGAATGAGAAATCATTTTTCCACTGATTTTCATTATAATTTTAGTGGAAGTCTGGTCTTGTGATGACAACGTAAGATGAGAAGGGGAGACACTCAGTCTAAGTATTATCGGTGTCCATATGACAGTTACTTGTTTCTACTCTGTACTTGATAAGTAAGAAAGAGTGGCAGCTCTAATTAGCACCGCACAAGGAGAAGAGATAGACCTCTGCTGTTCAGTCACTATTTTCTTTCATTGCTCATAGTGAAATAATAATAGCTAGCATTTATAAAGTGCTTTAAGGATACAAAGCACTTCACATTTCCCTCACAGCAACCCTGGGAAGTAGGTGCTATTATTATCCTCATTTTACAGATGAGTAAACTTAGGCACAGAGAGATTAAGTGATTTGCCCAGGGTCACACAGTTAGTGTCTGAGGCAGCAGGATTTGAACTCAGGTGTTCCTGATTCCAAGTCCAACCTTAGTAGGTCTGGCATAACTTAGGGAGAAGGAGCATTACTTATGCCTTTCATAGAGCTAGTGTTTAAAGTACTATACAGAGTCTACTTCCTTATTTTAAAATGCTGTAAGTTCATCTATCCAAATTTAGAGCATTCTGTTTCATGCTCACACATTTAATACATTATTTTCAATAAATTATCTGTGTAAATGGCTCCTTTTGAGATTTTAAAATACTTTTAACAATAATCATAACTATCAACATTAGCATAACATTGAGAGTTATCTGAGCTGGGTATGGTGCTACACACTTGTAATTCTTGTTACTGGCTGAGGCAAGAGGATCTCCTGAGCTCAGGAGTTCTGAGCTGCAGTATCCAATATAATGTCCACAGTAAATTCAGCAATAATACTCCTGGAAGGGTAGGGCTACCAGGCTGCTTAAGAAGAGGTGAATCAGGGGCTAGGTGGCGCAGTGGATAGAGCACTGGCCCTGGAGTGAGGAGGATCTGAGTTCAAATCCAGCCTCAGACACATAACACTTACTAGCTGTGTGACCCTGGGCAAGTCACTTAACCCCACTGCCTAGTTGGAAAAAAAAAAAAGAAGAGGTGAATCAGCAGATGTATAACCTGTATCAGATTGGTGGTTGTATTGGAGAAGGGGGAGGGGAGGAAGGGAAGGAGAAAAATCTGGAACTCAAAATCTTTCAAAAAAGGAATGTTGAAAATTGTTTTTACATAGAATTGGAAAAATACAACACTTAAATTGTTTTTAAAAGAGGTGAATCAGCCCAGGTCAAAAATGGAGCAGGTCAAAGCTTTCCTATCAATGAGTGGGTCTGTACTTTTGTAATTCTAGCCAGGGCAAGATAGAGAGACAAATTAAGCTTTCACAGAATCACAGAATTTGAGTTGAAAAGGCCTTTAACAGTCATCCAATCTAATCCCCACATAAAAGAAATCTCCACCTCTCCTCCTCCAAATCACACGCCTGACAAGTGGCAGTCCAGGTCTTTTACTGCCTCCCCAGGCACATCACTGACTGCACTTCAGGCCCTTCTAATGGGCAGGAAATTCTTCCTGCCATCAAGACTAAAGTCTCCTTTTTGCAACTTCCACTCCTTGCTCCCCATTCCAACCTCTGGAGCCAGAGAGAACAGATGTATCTCTACAAGTAGAGGAGGACGGTTATCATAGGTGTTTTGCCTCCCTCTTTTCTAAGCTAACTCTTCCCATTACCTTCAACAGATACTCAAAGGACATAAACTAAAGGCCCTCTGCTATCCTGGGCACCTTCTAACTTATCAATGTCCTTCTTAAACTGTGGCACCAGAAACTGGACACAATAAACTAGAGGATGAGGGCAGAGTTCATTGCCATCACATCCTTATTCCTAGAATTTATGCCTCTCTCAATCCTGTTCAAGGTCAAACAAGCTTTTCTGGCTGCCATATTATCCTGCTGACTCATCTTGAGCCTGCACTCCTCTAAAACCTCCAGAGGTTGTTTTCAGACAAACTGCTGCCTGACCATACCTTCCTGTCTTGTATTTGTCCAATTGATCTTTTACCCAAGTGCAAGGCTTCACATTTATCCCTACTGAATTTCATCTTATTTGATGAAATACTCTGGCTCAAGGGTTCTTCAGTTTTTTTGTGCCACGGATCCCTCTCATAGTCTGAAGCCTACAGACCCATTCTCAGAAGAATGTTTTTAAACAAGTGAAGGAAATACTGAATTTCAATTAAGAGGTTAGTGAAAATAAAAACGTAATTTTTCCCCATCCAAGTTCAAAGACCCACTTAAATCTACCCACAGACTCCCCCTGCTCTAGCATGTTTCTAGATCCTAAATCTTTCATTCAGTGTATTAGGCGCCATTTGCAAAATTTGATGAGCATGTCTTCTAGTCTTATAATCAGTCACTGACAAAAATGTAAACACACACACATACAACTAATCATTAGGAAATCTCATTATCCTGAGAGTTTAATCTGTCTCAGTTCTCAAATATCATCAACACCCTCTGCCCCTCTGAACAGAAGCTGTGATTGGAGGGCAGGGCCATGGGCTCCAGGGCAGTCATCTCCCCATTTCCCATCAGCTATGCTGCTTCTGGACTTCTTTGGACCTCTCCAGGAAATTCTCTAACCCCATAAGATTACAAGCTCCTTAGTGGCAGGGAATGTCTTTGTTTTTATTTGTATTTGTGTCTCTAGACTGACTGCTTGGGATACTCTTCTGCAGACAGTCCTGTCATGCTGATATTGAACCATTAACAACTATAGTACTATTTGACTCTGATCATTAAATTGGTTTTGAATCCATCTAACTCTACTGTGACCTTATCAATATCTTTCACAAGAGTTAATATGAGATTTCAGCAAGGATGTTGCTCTCTATCATTCCTCTCACCTAGCAGTTTAATAACCCTGTCAAAAAAAGGAAACTAGTTAGTCTAGCAAGACTTGTTCATGATGTAGCCATGCTGGCTCTTTGTAATCACTCTTCCTTTCTAGGGTTCATCAACCAGTTCTTTCATGACTATCCATTCTAGAATTAGGAATTGATATCAAGTTCAAAGATTTATATTTGCAGATGTTGTTCTCTTTCTTTTTAAAAAAATTTTATTAATTTATTTTGATTTATCGACAATCACTTCCATATGCTTTTGAGTTGAAAATTTTTCTCCCCCTTCCTCCCCCCTACCCTCCCCAACATGGTGCACAATCTGATATAGGCTTTACATTTACATTCCTATTAAACATGTTTTCAAATTAGTGAAGTTGTAAGTAAAAATTAAAACCAACAGGAGGAACCATCAGAAAGAGGAAACAAAACTGAACAGAAGGAAAAATTAAGTGATAGCGATTCGACCTCCATAGTTCTTTCTTTGGATGTGGACAGCATTTTCCATCCCAAGGCCTCTGGAGATGTCTTAGATCCTTGTAATGCTGAGAAGGGTTCGGTTTAACAATATTAGTCATCGCATAATGTGGCTGTTATTGTGTACAAAGTCCTCTTGGTTCTGCTCACTTCACTCAGCATCAGACCATACAAGTCTTTCCAGGTTTTTCTGAAATCAGCCTGTTCATCATTTCTTACAGCACAATAGTATTTCCATTACATTCATATACCACAACTTGCTCAGCCATTCCCCAATTGATGGGCATCCTCTCAATTTCCAATTCTTTGCCACCACAAAAAGAGCTGCTATGAATATTTTTGTCCCCATGTGGGTCCTTTTCCTATTTGTTTGATCTCTTTGGGATACAGCCCTAGAAGTGCTATTGCTGGGTCAAAGGGTATGCACATTTTTGTAGCCTTTTGGGCATAGTTCCAAACTGTTCTCCAAAATAGTTGGATCATTTCACAACTCCACCAACAATGTATTAGTGTTCCAATTTTCCCACATCTTCTCCAACACTTATCATTTTCCTGTTTTGTCATGTTGGCCAATCTGATAGGTGTGATGTGGGACCTCAGAGTTCTTTTTTTTTTCTTTTTGCATTTCTCTAATCACTAACGATTTAGAGCATTTTTTCATATGACTATAGATGGCTTTAATTTCTTCATCTGAGAACTGTCTGTTCATATCCTTTGACCATTTATCAATTGGGGAATGGCTTGTGTTCTTATAAATTTGTCTTAATTCTCTATATATTTTAGAAATAAGGCCTTTATCAGAGAGACTGGTTGTAAAAATTCTTTCCCAATTTTCTACCTTCCTTCTAATCTTAGTTGCATTGGCTTTGTTTGTGTAAAAACTTTTCAATTTAATGTAATCAAAATGATCCATTTTGCTTTTCATAATGTTCTCTATCTCCTGTTTGGTCATGAATTCTTCTGTTCTCCATAGATGTGATAGGTAAACTATTCCTTGTTCTCCCAGTTTACTTATGGTATCAGCCTTTATATCTAAGTCATGAACCCATTTTAATTTTATTTTGGTATATGGTGTGAGATTTAGGTCTATGCCTAGTTTCTGCCATACTCTTTTCTAGTTTTCCCAGCAGCTTTTTTTTCAAAGAGTGGGTTCTTATCCCAGAAGCTGGGGTCCTTGGGTTTATCAAATAATAGATTACTATAGTCATTGACTACTTATGGTGTCTTGCATATTTAACCTATTCCATTGATCCAGCCCCCTATTTCTTAGCCAGTACGAAGCAGTTTTGATGATTGCTGCTTTATAATACAATTTAAGATCTGGAAGTGCTAGGCCACTTTCCCCCACATTTCTTTTCATTAGTTTCATAATTTTTTGGTAGCTTGATTGGTATGGCACTGAATAAGTAAAGTAGCTTAGGTAGGATTGTCATTTTTATTATATTAGCTCGGCCTACTCATGAGCAACTGATGTTTTTCCAATTATTTAGATCTGATTTTATTTGTGTGAAAAGTGTTTTGTAATTGTGTTCATAGAGTTCCTGGGTTTGTTTCGGTAGGTAGACTCCTCAATATTTTATAATGTCTACAGTAAGTTTAAATGGGATTTCTCTTTCTATCTCTTGCTGTTGGGCTTTTGTTGGTAATATATAGAAATGCTTATGGTTTATGTGGGTTTATTTTATAGCCTGCAATGTTGCTAATGTTGTTTATTATTGAGTAATTTTTTACTTGACTCTCTAGGATTCTCTAAGTATATCATCATGTCATCTGCAAAGCTTTGTTTCTTCTTTGCCTATTCTAATGCTTTCAATTTCTTTTTCTTCTCTTATTGCTAAAGCTAATGTTTCCAGTACAATATTGAATAACAGTGGTGATAATGAACATCCTTGTTTCACCCCCGATCTTATTGGAAATGCTTCTAGCCTGTCCCCATTACCTATAATGTTTGCTGAAAGTTTTAGATAGATGCTAATTACTATTTTAAGGAAGACTCCATTTATACCTATGCTTTCTAGTGTTTTTAATAGGAATGGGTGTTGTATTTTATCAAAAGCTTTTTCTGCATCTATTGAGATGATCATGTGGTTTCTGTTGGTTTTGGTGTTGATATGCTCAATGATGCTGATAGTTTTCCTAATACTGAACCAACCCTGCATTCCTGGTATAAATCCTACCTGGTCATAGTGTATTATTCTTGTGAAGCTGCTGCAATCTATTTGCTAGTATTTTGTTTAAAATTTTTGCATCTATATTCATTAGAGAAATTGGTCTATAATTTTCTTTCTGTTTTGACTCTTCCTGGTTTTGGTATCAGTGCCATATTTGTATCATACAAAGAATCTGGTAACACTCCTTCTTCACCTATTTTCCCAAATAGTCTATATAGTATTAGAATTAATTGTTCTTTAAATGTTTGATAGAATTTGCATGTAAATCCATCTGGCCCTGGAGATTCTTTCCTAGGGAGTTCATCAATGGCTTGTTCAATTTTTTTTTTCTGAGATGAGGTTATTTAAGTATTTTACTTCCTCTTCGGTTAATCTGGGCAATTTATATTTTTGTAAATATGTATCCATTTCACTAAGATGGTCAAATTTCTTGGCATATAGTTGGGCAAAATAATTCCTAATTATTGTTTTAATTTCCTCTTCCTTGGTGGTAGCTTCGCCCTTTTCATTCTTGATACTTGTAATTTGGTTTTCTTCTTCTTTTTTTTTAATTAAATTAACCAAAGGTTTATCTATTTTATTGTTTTTTTTTTCATAAAACCAGCTCTTAGTTTTATTTATTAGTTCAATAGTTTTCTTAATTTCAATTTTATTAATTTTTCCTTTGGTTTTCAATATTTCTAATTTGGTGTTTAGTTGAGGATTTTTAATTTGTTCTTTTTCTAGTTTTTTTAGTTGTGTGCTCAATTCATTAATCTTCTCTTCTTCTATTTTATTTATGTAAGCATTTAGAGCTACAAAACTTCCCCTAAGAACTGCTTTTGCTACATCCCATAGTTTTGGTATGTTGTCTCATTATTGTCATTCTCTTGAATGAAATTATTGATTGTTTCTATGATTTGTTATTTGACCCAATCATTTTTTAGGATTAGATTATTTAGTTTCCAATTATTTTTTAGTCTATCTTTCCATGGCCCTTTATTACATATAATTTTTATTGCATCATGATCTGAAAAGGATGCATTTAATATTTCTGCCTTTCTGCATTGGATTGTGAGGTTTTTATGCCCTAGTACATGGTCAATTTTTGTGTATGTGCCATGTACTGCGAGAAAAAAGTATATTCCTTTCTATCCCCATTCAGTTTTCTCCAGAGGTCTATCATACCTAACTTTTCTAATGTTCTATTCACCTCCTTAACTTCTTTCTTGTTTATTTTGTGGTTAGATTTATCTAGTGCGAGAGGGGGAGGTTCAGGTCCCCACTAGTATAGTTTTGCTGTCTATTTCTTCCTGTAACTCCCTGAACTTCTCCTGTAAGAATTTGGATGCTATACCATTTGGTGCATATTATCTTCATTGTCTATGGTGCCTTTTAGCAGGATGTAGTTTCCTTCCTTATCTCTTTTGATTAGATCTATTTTTGCTTTTGCTTTGTCTGAGATCAGGATTGCTACCCCTGCTTTTTTTACTTCAGCTGACGCATAATATATTCTGCTCCAGCCTTTTACCTTTACCCTGTATGTGTCACTCTTTTTCAAATGTGTTTCCTGTAAACAACATATTGTAGGATTATGGTTTTTAATCCATTCTGCAATCCATTTCCGTTTTATGGGAGAGTTCATCCCATTCACATTCACAGTTATGATTACTATCTGTGTCTTTTTCTCCATCCTTTCCCCCCATTTATGCTTTTCTTTCTCCTTTTTCCTTTCCCCCTTCACTAGTGTTTTGCTTTTGACCACCGCCTCCTTCAGTCCCTCCCCTTTTATTATCCCTTTCCCTTTTCTTCCCCTTTACTCTTACTGCTTCTTCCCTCCCTTCTTTCCCCCCTCCCTTTTCTTTCCCCTTTTCCCTCCTACTGCCTATAGGGCAAGTTAGATTTCTATACCTAACTGATTATGTTATGCCCTTCTTGAGCCAAATCTGATGAGAGTAAGGTTCAAACAATGCTCCCCCTTCTTTCCCTCTGCTGTAATAGGATTTTGTGTCTTTTCCTGTAATGTAATTTACCCTTGTCTGCCTCCTCCTTTCTCAGTACATTTTCTAAGATCAGATTGATCCACTTATTTGGATCCATTTAACCCACTTAGATTTTTTATCATTACATCAAAGTCAACTAATATCCACCCTCTTTATGTATACTCCTTTAACAGGTGTAATAACAATACAGTTCTCAAGGGTTGCAAGTCTCATATTCCCTTGTAGGGGTTTAAACAGCCCCCCCTTATTAACAACATATTGTATCTTTCTGTCCCATTTACCTTTTTTTGTCCTTCTTGAGTCCTGTACTTGAAGATCAAATTTTTTGTTGAGCTCTGGTCTTTTTATCAGGAAAGTTTGGAAGTCTCCTATTTCATTGAATATCCACCTCCCTTGAAAAATGATGCTCATTTTTGCTGGGTAATTGATCCTTGGCTGCATTCCAAGCTCCTTTGCCTTAGAATATCATGTTCCATGCCCTGTGGTCTTTTAATGTAGAAGCTGCAAGGTCCTGTGTAATCCTGACTGTGGTTCCATGATATTTAAATTGTTTCTTTCTGGCTGCTTGCAGCACCTTCTCTTTCATCTGGTAATTTTGGAATTTTGCTATTATATTCCTTGGCTTGTCAATTTGGGATCTCTTTCAGGTGGTGAGGTGGATTCTTTCTATGGTTATTTTCCCTTCTGGTTCTAGGACTTCTGGGCAGTTTTCCTTTATGATTTCCTGAAAGATACTGTCCAGGCTCTTTTTTTCATCATGATTTTCAGGTAGTCCAATAATTTTTAAATTGTCTCTCCTGAGTCGATTTTCCAGGTGGTTGTTTTACTGATGAGGTATTTTACTTTTCATCTATTTTTTCATTTTTTTGTTTCTGTTTGACTGATTCTTGCTCTCTCATAGAGACATTAATTTCCATTTGTCCAATTCTAGTTTTTAACAGATTGTTTTCTTCTGTTAGTTTTTGTACTTCCTTCTTCAATTGGCCAATTGTACTTTTTAGGGACTTGTTTTCTTCAGTGTATTCTTCTGTTAGTTTTTGTCCTTCCTCTCCAATTGGATCTTCTTTTTTCTAGGGACTTGTTTTCTTCAGTGTATTTTTTTTCCAATTGGCCAATTGTATTTTTGAAGGACTCTTCTACCTCTCTCATTTGACTATTAAAATCCTTCTTGAGCTCTTCTAAGAAGGCTTTTTGGGCTTCAGACCAGTTCATATTCCCTTTTGTTGTTGCAGATGTGGGTTTGTTGACAATGTTGTCCTCTTCAGAATTTCTGTCTTGATCTTCACTCTTCTCATAATATGAATCTATGGTATGTTTCTTTTTACTCATGGTGTTTTTTATTCCCTGGCCTTTAAAGAGATTGAGCTCTCCTGCTGGGAACAGAGGGCACTGACCCAAGCTTCTTGTGTTGGGAGCCTAGGTCTTGGTCACTGGCTTTGTGTGCTGGGGCCTCTTATGCTGGCAATTGGAGGCTGTAGGTTTCTGGCAGCTTACCTTGTGTTGGGCTGGAATCAGCAAGGCTGGAACTTTCAGGCAATTCTAGGTTGCCTGCTTTTCCTTTCCTTTAGCTTTCTTCAGCTCCTTTTAGATGGGTGCTGCAGGTGTTTATCTGCCTGGGGCCCCCTGTTTGTCTCCCTCTTTCTGCTAATGCACTGGGGAGATTCCTTTGGTAGAGTGAGGCACCTGGTGGTTTTCTGAGCTGGTTTCCACCGTTCCCCCCCCTCACTGAGGCACTCGGAGGTCCAGGTGTTGGTGTTTGCCTGCTCTACCACCTGGGCTTCAGGATTTCTTCACAATTGGAGGCTGCAGGGTCCTAGCTCACCTGGTGTTGGGTTGGAATCAGCAAGGCAGGGCTTTAGGAAGCCTTTAGGTTGCTTTCTTCATCTCCTTTCAGATGAATGCTGCAGGGTACTTATCACCTGGGGCCCCTTGTAGTTCTGCCTCCCTTATTTTTGCTGAGGCACTGGGAGACCG
Source organism: Phascolarctos cinereus (assembly GCF_003287225.1). Classification (NCBI taxonomy): domain Eukaryota; kingdom Metazoa; phylum Chordata; class Mammalia; order Diprotodontia; family Phascolarctidae; genus Phascolarctos; species Phascolarctos cinereus. The sequence goes on from NW_027556098.1 coordinate 111,921,722, forward strand.
TTTGCTGGGCTGCTGCTGCTGCTCCCGTCTTTCTTCTAGTTCAGCTGTTCCAGGGTTTTTTTCTGGGGTGATACTTTCTGGGTTTTCAGAGGTTGATAGGGGAGAGTGACAGTGACTGCCGTCTCACTCTGCCATCTTGGCTCCCGGAAGCAGAAGTGTCTCCTCTTTCTTTTTTTAAAAGGGACATTTGCCCTTCTCCAATCTTGGGGTACCTATCTCTCCTATTTTTCGCAACCTGTCAAATACTACTGACAATGGCAGCAATCACACTTTTTCATACTTGAGAATGTAGAACATGTAATCCCTCCCAAAAGAATATAAATCTGAGAGCACAGACTTTTCTTTTCTTTGTTTCCCCAGTGACTACTACCAGAGTAGGCACTTAATAAATGGTAGGAAATGGAATAGAGTTTAAGCTAGTCTCTCAGGACTGGGTCTGAGAATGGCTTCATGGTTTTATGCAAATGCCTTTGTTACATAATTTAATAAACTGTCCCCCCAAAAATCTCCAAATACCACCACAAAATTAACCAGATTTGGACAAAACTAGCTATGTGGATATCTCTCAGTTTTAAATCTTAAAAAGAGAACTCTACTTATGCTGTTAAATGTGACATATTCCAGTTAGGAAACAGGGGCAGGACCTGTGATTTCCCTGGCATAGGGACCCCTGCAAGTCAACACCTTCTCTGCAACTTCAAACAGTGACTGAGATCATGGAGAGGTTAAGAGACTTGCCCAAAGCCACAGGGTCAGTTGTTAGAGGCAGGACATGAATCTAGATCATTCAAATTCTGAAGCCAGTTTCCTATCCACTATGTGATTCTGCATCTCACAACAGAGCTGTGAAACTTTTAATCACTACAAAAGAATATAACTTTTAAAATTCTCCATTATCTACAGCCAGCTTCTAAAAAATAATATTTTCCCCCAGTTACATGTAAAGACAATTTTTAACATTCATTTTTCAAAATTTTTGAGTTCCAAATTTTCTCTTCCCCTCCCTCGATCCCCCCTCACATTAAGCAATTTGATACAGATTATACCTGTTCAATCATATAACATCTATTACCATATTACTCATGTCGTGAAACAAGACACGGACCCAAAGGACACACACACACACAATACAGAAAGTTAAAACCAGTCACTTCCATCTTTATTCAGACTCCATCAGTTCTTTTTTCTGGGGATGGATAGCGTTTTTCATCAGTAATTCCTTTGGAATTGTCTTGGATCACTGTATTGCTGAGAATAGCTAAGTCATTCATAGCTGATCACTGTACAATATTGCTGTTACTGTGTACAATGTTCCCTGGTTCTGCTCATTTCACTTTCATAGCCAGCTTTTAAATCTCATCTTTACTTGTACTCAAGGAAAACAAACTGGGTAGTTGAGGCCAAACAATGAGGAAAGTAAATAGGTTCTAAACAGGCAACATGAACACTTATGTAAAGTCTAGTATAAACTGTTTTGAGGGTTATATACATCCCACATCTTCTCTAGCAGTACAGTTATATTAACTACATACTCATATGGCTTCAATTTAATTAGAACAGAAAAAGAGCCACTGTCAGACAGGTGTCATCCAACACACAGTATTTACTGCTTCTGAAAGACATTTTTTTCTGTGAGATTTTTTTCCCCATGGGTTTGCTTTCTGACATCTCAAAATGTTAAGAATGGTGACCAAAAAAAAAAAGAGTACATTCATAAATGGGCAACCTGGGTGGTTTGGCAACTATGTTGGACACATAACAGTTGAGCAATCTATAGATCTTTAGCCAGGAGAAAAGACGGAGGGGGCACTGACATCTCTTCTAATGTTTGCAGGCTTACCATGTAGAAAAAGGAGTAAGCTTATTTTGTATTTTATATAAGTGTTCTTTTTTGACAGTTGAAGTAGTCAACAAAAGAATAGATTGCTTCACAAAACGGTGAAATTTGCAGTCTCTGGAAATGTTTTAACAGAAGCTTTGATGACCATTTGTCAGGAATGTCAACAGAAAGAAACTTGCAAAAGAAGCTTAGAATAGATGGTTTCTCAAGTTCCTTCAATTCTAGCTTCCCTGGTATCAATATGAATTTACTAAACCTACTTAAATTTATGTTTTCTTCATCTGCCTCCTAGAGTAATAAGATGTTTCTTCCCAGTTAGAGAACCTCTATTTTCCTTTCTCCATTTATCTAAATCTTACCCATCCTTCAAGGTCGGTAAAAGTCATTTTTCCTACATGAAACTGGAAACATCTCTGAAATCTGATAGTGTTCAAAAGTTATATTACTTGTACTGCCACTAATTTATGAATCATTAACATTTATCTAGTCTAGTCAGAGAAATTATGAGACTAATGGAAAGCTGGATATGAAATCCAAAAGACCTGGGTTTGAATCCTTCACTCTCAGACACATCTTAGTTGGGTTCACCCATTGGACAAGTCATTCAACTACTCTGAACCTCAGTTATTTCATCTATAAACTGGGGATATACTAATTGTAATATCTCATAGAACCACCTGTTTTGAAGACCAAAACAAATATAAAAACTATATGTGTCAGCTACTATCACTACTACTCTCTGAGGTCAAAATTCCCCATACTGCTAAAAAGCACAATGAGGAGGTAGATCTGGGTTAGAAATGTGATTTTTCAACAGAGTTGATACCCTTCTGAGCAGTTTCCTAATCTGCATGGGAATAAAAACTACCTTAATCATAGCCATAGGGTTATTATACAGGTTGAGTTAGCCTTACATGAAAATGCTTTGAAACTAAATAGCTTTACAAGTCTATCTTCAAGAATCTGGGGCTTTATTGATGTATATATGCTTGCCCATGATTCAGATTATAATCTGTGAGAACCTTAAAAAGTTGCTGTGCCCTAAAAAGTCACCACACAAAAAGGCCTTCCCAGGTTGATACAATCTACTAAAATTTGCATTCTGCTAGCATAGTCTTCTAAAATGTGTACCAAGAAGAAGGCAGTGAAATACAATTTTAATATAAGGTGGCTCAAACATAAAATCTTGTTCAGTCATTTCAGTCCTGTCGGACTCTTTGTGACTCCATTTGAGGTTTTCTTGGTGAAGATACTGAAGTAGTTTGCCATTTCCTTCCCTAGCTCCTTTTACAGATGAGGAAACTGAAGCAAATGGGTTTAAGTGACTTGCCCAGGTTCACACAGCTGGTAACTGTCTGAGGCCAGATTTGAACTCAGGAAGATGAGTTTTCCTAATTTTGGGCCTAGTTAGCACTCTATCTAGCTGCCCCAAACATAGAGCTATTCCTATGATCTAAAAGTCCTTTGTATTTATTTACTGTACTTCAAAAAGGCTTCTTCAGTTCTCTCATCTTCAAATATTTTGAAAGTGGGGTAAGGGTCAGTAGTATACAGGCATCACCCACATGATACAATCACTGCCAATTCCAAACAAGTCAACAAAGATTAAGCCAAAAGTATTTGCTGAAAAGCTAAGAGTTAATCGGTGATACTAAAAGTCCCTTCCTTTGAACTAAAAGAGATTTACACAGGTTATACTCTCCTTAACATTTTTTTTAAACTGCCCTAAAAGAAAAACATTTTTCTTAATTTTAAAATTCAATTCAATAGGCATTAAGTACCTATTATGAGCTAGGCAGAGAGGCACTGAAGCATAATGGATAAAGAGCCAAGAAGATCTGAATTAAAATCCTTCTGCCACATACTTGCAATGTAACCCTGGCCACTTAACCCTCTCAATGATCTGCTGCCTAAAACTCTAAACTGAACTTTACTGGCAGATGGAATTTTCTCACCTATGTGTTCTCTTTAGCAGAGTGAATCAGATTAAAAAGTAACTGGGAAATGTTTAACAAAATGAATAAAAATACAAGATAGATAATATGAATTTTGTGGTTTTCTAAGTCAATATTTGGACTACTAGAATGTTTCTACGTTTGGGTTCTACACCACTGCTCAACAGCAATGAATTCACAGGTCTAGTACTTAATATACTGATGATCCCAGGCCTCAGGCCAGATTCCAGAGATACAAAGACAAAACATCCAAAATAGTCCCTGCCTTACAGGAACTGGGAGAAGGACACTGGGACAAAAAATATCCAGGGTATCAACATTTTAAAGCAACAAATTAGAGCTATAAACTGAATTTGTCAAATATATATTCTCTAAGAAATCCTTAAGTTTGTCTTTTCACACAAATAAAGTCAGATCTAAATAACTGGAAAAACATGAGTTGCTCATGGGTAGGCTGAGCTAATATAATAAAAACAACAATTCTACCTAAGCTAATTTTACTTATTCACTGCCATACCAATCAAACTAACAAAAATTATTTTATAGAGCTAGAAAAAATAATAACAATATTCATTTGGAATAACAAACGGTCCAGAATATCAAGCGAACTAATGAAAAGAAATGCAGGGGAAGGTGGCCTAGCCATTCCAGACCTTAAACTGTATTATAAAGCAGCAATCATCAAAACTGCTTGGTTCTGGCTAAGAAATAGAGTGGTGGATCACTGGAATAGGTTAAGTATGCAAGACACAGTAGTCAATGACTATACTAATCTACTATTTGATAAACCCAAAGACCCCAAGCTTCTGGGATAAGAACTCACTATTTGACAAAAACTGCTGGGAAAACTGGAAAAGAGTATGGCAGAAACTAGGCATAGACCAAAATCTCACACCATATACCAAAATAAAGTCAAAATGGGTTCATGATTTAGATATAAAGGCAAACTTTATACTATAAGCAAACTGGGAGAGCAAGTAATAGTTTGCCTGTCAGATTTATGGAGAACAGAAGAATTTATGATCACAAAATGGATAATTTTGATTACATTAAAATAAAAAGTTTGTGCACAAACAAAGCCAATGCAACCAAGATTAGGAGGGAAGCAGAAAACTGGGAAAGAATTTTTTATAATCAATGCCTCTGATAAGGGCCTCATTTCTAAAATACACACAGAAGAACTAAGTCAAATTTATAAGAATCAAGTCATTCCCCAGTTGATAAATGGTCAAAGGATATGAACAGGCAGTTTTCAGATGAAGAAATTAAAGCCATCTATAGTCATATGCAAAAATGCTTTCAATCACTATTGATTAGAGAAATGCATATCAAAACAACTCTGACTACCACATCACACCTATCAGATTGGCTAACATGACAAAACAGGAAAATGATAAATGTTGGAGAACATGTGGGAAAATTGGAACACTAATGCCTTATTGGTAGAGTTGTGAACTGATACAATCATTTTGGAGAGCAATGTGGAGCTCCACCCAAAAGGTTATAAAACTGAGCATACCCTTAGACCCAGCAATACCACTTCTAGGGCTGTATCCCAAAGAGATCATAAAAATGGGAAAAGGACCCACATGTATAAAAATATTTATAGCAGCTCTTTCTGCAGTGGCAAAGAACTGGAAATTGAGGGGATGCCCATCAATTGGGGAATGGCTGAACAAGTTGTGGTATATGAATATAATGGAATACTACTGTGCTATAAAAAATGATGAGCAGGCGGATTTCAGAAAAATCTGGAAAGACTTGTATGGACTGATGCTGAGTGAAGTGAGCAGAATCAGGAGAACACTGTCTACAGTAATAGCAATGTTGTGCAATGACTAAATTTGATAGACTTAGCTCTTCTCAGCAATGCAAGGATCTAAGACATCTCCAAAAGCCTCACGATGGAAAATGCTATCCACATCCAGAGAAAGAGTCTGAATGCAGATCGAAGCGTAATATTTGGTCTTTTTTTTCTTCTGTTGTGTGTTGTTTCCTCTTTCTGGTGGTTCCTCCTATTGGTTCTAATTCTTCCTTACAACACGACTAATGTGAAAATATGTTTAATAAGAATGTATATGTATAGCCAATATCAGATTGTGAGCTGTCTTGGGGACGGAAGGGTGAGGTAAGGGGAGAAAAATTTAAAACTCAAAAGCTTATGAAAGTGATTGTTGATAAATCAAAATAAATTAATAAAATTTTTTAAAAAGCATACAAGAAAGAAAAAAAAAGAAATCCTTAAGTTTGTTAGAAAGACACTGTCACAGGGCAAATACACAGAAAAATATAGCAGGTTTCACAGAATCACAAAAAGAATCTCAGCAATCAGCCAGCTAGTTCAAACCATACATAAAAGGAACCACCACCCTGTTCCCTCTCTGCCTTCACTTTATAATGTACCTGACAAGTGGCTGTCTAGCTCCTGCTTGAAGACCTCCCAGGAGGGGGCACCCACCCCCTCTGGAGGAGACCCTTCCACGGGGGACAGCTCTAATTGAAGACCAGGAAGTTCTTCCCCATAGCAAGCCTAAATTGGCCTGTCTGTAACTTCTACTCATTGAACCTGGTTCTGCCCCTTGGGGCCAAGCCCAATAAAAGAAGCCCTCTTTCACTTGACAGTCCTTCCAATATTCGAAGACAGGTGAAGACAGACTCAGCCCTTCTGAGTCTTCTGTTCTTCAGGCTACATGGCCAGTTTCCTTTCAGCCATCTTCACATGTTCAAGACTAAAGGCACTTTCCCATCCTGGCTTCCTAAAGCAAGATTCTCAGAAGAGAACACAATACTCCAAACGATGCTGGGAGAGGGCAGAGTACAGGAAGGCTATTACACCCCTACTCTGGAAGCATGCCCCTCTCTAAATGTAGCCAAAGTTCACATAAGCATTTTTTGGCCGTTACATCATACAGTACACTCATATTGAACTTGTTTTCTAGTAAAACCACTAGATTTTTTTTTCAGAGTAAGTACTAACCATACCTTCCCCATCTTATACTTGTGAAATTATTTGTTGTTGTTGTTCAGTTGTTTTCAGTTGTGTCTATTTGTGACCCCCATTTCCTTCTCCAGCTCATTTTACAGATGAGGAAACTGAGGCAAACAGGGTAAAGTGCCTTGCCCAGGGTCATACAGCTTGTAAATGTCTAAGACCAGATTTAAACTCAGGTCTTCATGACTCCAAGCCTGGTGCTCTGTCCACTAGAAACCTCTTCCCTTCAGACTGTGGTTATAAGAAGTCATTTTTAAGTAAATCTGGAGGTATAGTGGAAAATGCAGTCAATCCTCAAGAGCCCCAGAATCTTGTCCCAACTCTACCAAGGCCACTTCACTGGTTCCTATTTTCCCCATGAACAAAATGAAAGGATTAAATTAGTTAATACCTAAGGTCTTTTCAGTACAGAATGTTCTATGACTCCAGCTTCTTTCAGCCTGTTCAACTGTGATTAAGGAGCTATGCACTAGACTCCACACTCTGGGTGCCCTGCTAAACACCAACCATTGCAAACTCTTATTTTTAAGGTCACAGGTGTCAGTGAACAGAAAATGGCCAGTGGCAGCGTAAAGACTACACTGTTACAAAGGCCAAAGGCCACACAACTCAGCCAAAGAACAATGGGAAAGCACCTGCCTTGAAGTCAGTGGACTTGGGTTTAACCCTGCCTCTCCACCACTTACTGTATGACTTTGGGCAGATCACTCAGCCTTTCTCTGCGCAGCAGTTTCCTCATCTGCAAAAAGAGGGTTTTTGACTCAATGGCCTCTGAAGTCCCTTACAACTCTGGTACTACTACTTTGTGATTCTTAGAGGTAACTGAACAGAAACCAGAGTCATGAGGTGATGAATGGAGGGAGTCTGGAATCAGAGGGTGAGAGGACAGTTTTTCTTAGGCCTGGAAAGGATAGCCAAGATCATCTAAGTTCAATCCCCTCATTTTACATATAAGGTAACTGTGGCTGAAAGAAGTTCAATGACTTGTCTAAGATCTTCTGATTCCATATCTAGCATCCTTTCCACCTTACCACCTATTCCAGGGGTTCTGACATTTTTCCTGTGGTGGAGCTCATGGACCCCCTTTCACAAATTAATTACATTAATTAATTACATTAAATACATAAAATAAAATACTACAACTACAAAGGAAAACATTATAGCAAAATACAGTTATTAAAGTATTAAAAAGACAAGTTGAAGGATCCCATGTTAAGAATCCCTGATCTAGTCCAACTCCTTTATTTTATAGATGAGAAAACTGAGACCTAGAGAGGTCTTCTTCCAAACCCGAGCTGTCTTTCAACCTGACATCAACATTCTCATTTTGCAAATGAGGAACCTGAGGCCTAGAACAGTTAAATGACTTGCCCAAGGCCTCCTGGTTTATTCATTCAGTCAATTACTATTCAATAAGGGCTTACTTACTATGCCCTCCAGGAGCTCACCTTCTAATGGGGGAGACAACATACAACTAGGTATGTATGAAATACACAGCCGGAGGTAATTTCAGAGGGAAGGAACTAGCACTGAGGGAGACCAAGAAAAGACCTTTTCCAGAAGGTGAGATTCCAAGATATCAAAAATGCAGCCCATGACACTCCTTGAGTGCAGCTCAAACTAGATTAAAATGTAATTGGGAAATATTTAACAAAAGAAAAATACAATAAAACATACATGACATTACATTTTAAAACTAAGTCAACCTACCCACAGGGATCTTTATGTATGTTTGTTGTAGTTATTGTTCAACTGTTTTCAGTCCAGTCTGACTCTTCCTGACCCCATTTGGTGGTTTTCTTGGTAAAGATACTGGAATGGTTTGCCATTTCCTTCTCCAGCTCATTTTACACACAAAAAACTGAGTGACTTGTCCAGGGTCACACAGCTAGTAAATGTGTGAGGCCAAATCTGAACTCAGGAAGATGAGTCTTCCTGACTCCAGGCCCAGTGCTCTATGAACTCTGCCACCTAGCAGCCCTTATACACATTTAATAAACCTTGTTTCTACCAGAGTTCTATGCCACTGATATAGACCATTCATTTTACAGATGAAGAAACCAAGGCTCAGCAAGGTTAAGTGTCTTGCCCAAGGTCTGATTCCTAAGCCAGCCCTCTTTCTATCACATTTCCACAAAGCTACTTTACTCTATGAATGGCCTTGGCCAAGTCATTTCAACTTTGCTGGGGCTTAGTGTGCTCACCTGTAAAATGGAGATGGAGAGAAGTACCTGATTTATAAAAACCACCATTTGTAAGAATCACCACCAGTTCTAGAAAGCCTACAGTGAAAATCCTAGTGTCCCCTTATGTAACAACTGGAGGGATTCCCAGGCTGAAATGGCATACTTACCCTGGGGATAAGTGTTAGGGGAAGGGGCAGTCTCTCCCTGGAGTAGTAGGCGGATCTCCCCCTGGAGGGGAAGCAGTAATGGGGGAGGGGTCTTCCTCTGGAGCTCCCCTAGAAGGAGCAGTAGAGGGGGGGAATCCTCCCTCTGTAGAAGTAGTGGGGGGGAGGGTTGTCTCTCCCTGGAGAAGCAATAGAGTGGGTGTCTCCCTAGAAGAGCAGCAGAGAGAAGTCTCCCTGAAGCAGTGGGGGGGTCCCTAAAAGTTGCTCACTAGGGGGATCTCTCCTCTGAAGGAATAGTAGAGAGGTCTCCCCTAGAGGAGCAGTAGGGTGGTCTCCCCTAGAGAAGCAGCAGGGGGTTCTCCTCTGGAGGAGCAGTAGGGGAGTCTTCCCTGGAGAAGCAGTAGTGGGGTCTCCTCTGAAAGCAGTAGGGAGGTCTCTCCGGAGGCGGCACTCTAGGAGAGGTCTTCCCTGAAAGAGCAGTGTGGGGGGGGGTCTCCCCTGAAGGAGCAGTAGGTCTCCCCGGAGGAGGCGCACTGGGGGGGGTCTCCTCTGGAGGAGGGGGGGTGTCTCCCCAGAAGGAGCAGTAGGGGGGGTCTCCCCGGAGGCCGCGCACTGGGGGGGTCTCCTCTGGAGGAGGAGTACGGGGGGGGTCTCCCCTGAAGGAGCAGGAAGGGGGGGTCTCCCCGGAGGCGGCGCACTGGGGGGGTCACCTCACCTCTGGAGATTCTCGATCTTGGGCGGGATGGTGTGCAGCTGGTTGCCGCCCAGGCTGAGCGTCTGCAGCGCCCGCATCTCCAGCAGCGCGGCGGGCACCTCCTGGAAGCAGTTGCCGCTGAGGTTGAGCACCTGCAGGGTGCGGCAGAGCGGCGCCTGCGCCAGGCCCTTGGGCAGCGAGCCGGGGCCTCCGAGCCGGTTGTTCTTGGCCAGCAGCGTGCGCAGACAGCGCAGGGACAGCAACTCGGGCCCCAGAGCCACCAGCCCGTTGCCGCTCACGTCGAGCAGCTGCAGCTGCGGGAAGCTGGCGCCCAGGCTCCGCGGCAGCGACACCAGCCGGTTGTGCGGTAGCAGCAGCCGCTGCGTCTCCCGGGAGCCTCGCCGCTCCTCGGCCCGCACCTCCAGCTCCTGCGCCAGGGCCTCTGGGGACACGCCTAGCCGAGACAGGTTCAGCTCCGACTCGGCGGCCGCGGCTCCGGCTCCGGCCCCTGCCCCAGCGGCCGCCGCTCCGGCCTCCTCCATCCTTCCCCTCCTAGCGCCGACGAGCTAGCGGCCCCGTAACCTGGATACGCCCCGCCTTCTTCCTGCCCTGGCAACGAGGGGATTGTGCGCGATCCGCGGTCTCGGGCTGCTTCCGCCGCTGCCCCGGAACCTGAGTAAACAGCCTTCTGAGGCGCGTGCGGGGAGGGAGATTATCTTTGAATGCTGATTCAGGGGGCGGGGGCGGGCTCGGTACTTCACACCCCCAGCAGAGAACAGGATCACGTGGCTAGGCAAGCAGGCCCCCGATCCTGGAAACCGCAAGTCCGGGGACCTCCCTGGGCTGGCCAAGGAGGGCGGAGGGAGGTCCTCTCAAGCTTCTGGCCTCAGTTCCTGCTTGGCTGTCTCCGTGCAAGAGCCCTTTTTGTCTTTTGGTTTAACCTGGACGTCGGTAGGCGTTGGCACCTGCAATGCCCAGGTGGAACAGTTGTGAGCTTATGCAATGCAGAGGAAGACTAACTCTCGTGCGTGTGTAAACAGCTTGTACGTGCTTGTGCAGTCCCACTTGGCTGTGGCAGAATTGTTCACACTTTTCACTTCCAATCCCTCCACTCCCCCAGACCCACCCAGCTCACACTGAGGTCCTTGACCCATTAAGTTTTGGCAGTAGTGTTTCACTTAAGCCCTGTCTTTGCGGCCTGCAGTGCCCTGATCCAATGCAAAGTTTGCAGGGGCGGCCAGTGAGAAATAAATTAGAATTGCTACCAGCGAGCCTCCAACTATCGATTTACATGTATCTTTCCTTTTTAAGGATCCTACATCTTTCCCAACCCCCACTCCTGTTATATAAAGAGAGAATGGAGTGCCTACCTCATCCAGGCTTTGTGAAGAATACCTACTACTCATGTTCCCTAATGATCTGAACTGGGTTTTTTTTTTTCTCCCTCCAGAGCAAGAAGTCATCTAAATTTGGGGATTGCGGCACCGAGGAGTCTGGAATAAATCAACACAAACCTGATGGGGAGGGGAGTGTCGGGGAGGTGTTCCTATAATTCCCTTGACTTTGCATGGATGCCAGTTGACCATCGGTTATAACTAACTCTCCATGTGACCAGTCCATGGGGGGGGGAGGTTCTTACATTTTTCTGATGATACCTTTTACATAATTCTTTGTGCTGCTTCTGCAAAAATAGTGGGTTTTTTTTGGTAACGTGTCTACAGCCTTCTGACACTAGGCCTCTCTCTGTTGCCATTTGTGCATCCTCAATTTGAATTCTTTGGAGCCTGTGACATGCCATGACTGATACTTGTAAGATATCATGGGAAAGAATGCTGGTGTTTAAAAAGGCAAGCCTGTCAGGGAGAAGCTTGGGGTCTTTAAAAGAATTCTATGATATCTTGTATAGCTCATCCATCCACAGACATATGTCCACAATAGATATTACAAAGGGGCAGTGAGCAAGGCCTAAAATTGGACAAAAAGAGGGAAAAGGATGGCTTGGCTTTGGCAAATTGTAGAACTATTAATATAAACTATTAATATGCTATTTAAGAGTTAATACTAGGCTATGTAGTAAAATAATATGCTGTTTGAGAAGCAGAATGGATAGAGAGCTGGTCTCGAGTCAGAAATAAGTAGAATCAAATCTAATATTTGCTAGCTGTGTGACACCCCCCACCCCCGAGCCACACACACATTAACCTCTCTGGTACCCCAAGCATCTCTCTAAGACTTTAAGTGATTAGATTAGGTGAAGTTGCATTAGTTGCCCTTTCCTCCCTACACTAAAGAAACCATAGGTCTGATTTTTTTTGAAGTACACATTGTTTCAATGGAAAAACTTGTCTGTTATTTTGAAATGGAAATTTCTTTGAAATTTGGTTCAGAATTTCTGACAATATAATTTCTTCATTGGTTAAAAGCTGATTAAATCCTCGAGGAAAAATGCATGTATTTCATTGTTTTGACAAGTAATGAAGGCTTATAAAACAAATAGATTAGCATTAAAAAATGAAAAAACAAATGCCTTCTGCATAAACACTGACATGAAAAGAATCTTCCTTGAGTAGCTTTTGTGTGTTCCTACTTCATTTTCCCACTTAAGAAGGTGTAAAATATTACTCTATTTGTCAGCACTCAATCTGCTACTCATTTATGTTAAGAAATAGGGAATAAGAACTTTGTAAGTCTTTGTCAATGTTTACACATGAAGATTTGGGGTTTAAAATGTTAATCAATTTATTTTACCTGCCTTCCTTGTCAAAATTTAGAAATGCATTTTTATTTAGAAATTGATTTCCTGTTCTGAGCACTTTGTTCTGTGTAATTTCTTATTACCCAGGATTCCTTTCATTGTTTCTTGTTGTTCAGTTGTTTCCATTTTATCCCTCTTTTCATGATACCATTTTGGTGTTTTCTTGGCAGATATTGGAGGGATTTGCCATTTCCTTCTCCAGCTCATTTTTACAGATGAGGGACTGAGGCAAACAGGGTTGAGTGACTTGCTCAGGATCACACAACTAGGAAGTGTCAGAGACCAAATTTGAACTCAGGAAGATGAGTCTTCCTGACTCCAGACCCAGTGCTTTAACCATTTTACCACTTAGCTGCCCTAATAATAATTTTTTTAAATTTATGGATTGCTGTGTCCTCTGTTAGAATTATAGTCTTGGGAGGGATGCTACTTGTCAGGTCACACTAGAAACAGAATGTAGTAAAAGCTGATTGGCTGTGGCTTACAGTCCCCAGTACCAAACTGGTACCTCCTGTTATGAGCAATGAGATCACTTTTTGGCTGCCACATGGAAAAGAAATCGCTCTGTGTGCTTGATCACAGATTTCTTACCCACCTGCCCTAAAGGAAAGTTCATAAAGCTTTTTGATGGCAGAAATTGTTTCCTAGCCCAGTGCCAAGCACATAACAATCCCTTAAATTATTATATAGCCTTTTAACATACTATTTCCTTTGCCACACATTCCATGCTCCTATCAAACAGGAAAACTCTACTCACCCCAAACCACCCACTGGCCTTGTGCTCTCCTGTCTCCACAATTTTGCTCTCACTGCTCTGCTTTGCGCTTGCCTCAAATGTCCTTCTTCCCCTGCTGAATACCTATCTGTCCTTTAAAGTCCAACTCTAATGCCACCTTCTCCATAAAGCCCTCAGTAACATTCCCCTCTCTCCTTTAGATCTGAAATCACACTTTGCAAATCTATTTTACATATTATGTGTTTCTGTGGAAGCTATGAATTCTTGCTAGTGACCCAGGTTTACACCTTTGGAGTGTTCCTTGAGTCCTTGACTTTCCTCATCCTGTGTATTTAATCAAACATTATGGCCTCTCTGTTCAATCTCAATCTCAAAATTTCTCACATCTGTTTGCTTCTCTCCACTCACACAGCCACTGTCATAGTTTAACCTCTCGACTACTGAAATAGCCTCCTAATTAATCACCCTGCCACCAGAGGTCTCCTTCCATCTTCAATCCCTTTTTGACATAGCTACCAACTTGATATTCCTAAAGTGAAGATCTGAGCATGTCACTCCCCTATTCAGTAATCTCCTGTATCTCCCTATCCCTATGTAGGATAAAATACAAACTTCTCTGGCATTTAAAGCCTTTTGAAACATAACTCCAACTGTTCTTTCCAGGCTTGTTATACTTTACTTGTCCTCATAAAATCTATATTAGACTGCTGCAATAGCATCTTCTTTATTCTCCCAGCTTCAAGTCTCTTCTCTTTCTTTTCATCTCCCACACTACAGCCAAAGTGATTTTCTTAAAGTATCATTTTATCATCACTACTTGAACTCCAGGGACTATCTCTTTCCTTAAGAATTGAACATAAACTTCTTTTTGGTATTGAAAGCTCTTTACAATCAAATCCCTTCCTACTTTTCCAGGCTTTTTAGCTTTACACTTCTCCACAAGCAGTACAATCCAGCTATATTGACCTGCTTGCTTTTTCACATACAAGATCCTCCTATCTCCTACCTCTAGATTTTTGCCCTGGCTGTCCCCTATGCCTGAAATGTTGTCTCTCTAAAGCTCTGTCTCTTGAAATTCTTGGTTTTCTTTAAGACTGGACCCAATTGAAATCTTCATCATGAAGCCTTTTCTGGTCCCCCAAACTGCTAGCACACCTCATCCCCAAACCACCTTGTGTTTGTTTCATATAGCTCTGTGTGTGTGTGTGTGTGTGTGTATGTGTGTGTGTGTGTGTGTGAATGTACACTAGCACCTCTGATGTGAGAGCTTGCCAAACCCTTTTCAGGGCTCATCCACCTTTAGTGTCTACCTATCACCCAATTCTCACCTGTGGTTCCAAAAAGCTGTAGCATGCACGTCAGCTACACCCCAGTAAAACCTCTGCAGATGGGCTAAACAAGATTGAGGGTAACTGACAGGCCTCAAATCCCATTGGTGAATTAGGGAGGTGTCTACCTCGAGGATGGGAAGACTTCCCCTTCAGAATGGCTGGATGGGAACAATCTGTTCCAACTGCCATGAAGACAGCTGAAGCAGGTGTTATGGAACACTTAGAGCTTGGTCAGGCATTGAAGATACCCAGGTCATCCACTGCATCCCAGGCCATTGACAGGCATCTTGACTTTTGTCTTGCCACTGGACTTCAGTGACTCTGGAAGAGAGAGACTCATCCCACAAATGGTAAGGGGGTTGGACAACTAGTCATAAAGAGATTACAGGGGTCCCTTTGCTAGCTCTGTTGTGCAGAACTCTGTTGCATGGCCCATACATGGTTCCAGACATGGTCCCAGGGTGAGGAGGAGCACTAGCACACCAGAGCTTGCAGCCACAGGGAAGCAGGGATCCTGGCCTCAGTTCCAGGATGGAAAAGAGTGCTTATGGTTGCTCACAGACTAGAGCACAGGCCAAAAGAACAGCAACTGCACCTCTCCTTAGATCATACCACCTAGGAAAAACTGAAAACTTGCCCAGAACTAGCTCTGAGAGCAACTGCAAGAAAGGCCTGAAGCTTGGGACAGTGCCCTTTCTATCCCAGGTCTGGGGTCTCACTGTATCATAGAGTTAAAAGTTGAGGAATAGGCTGGGAAAAGGAACAAATAACAACAAAAAAAAAAAATAAAATAAACAAACAAAAAAAAAACCCAACCTGACCAGAGACCCTTACTGTGGTAACAAAGATCAAAATGCAAACCCAAAAGAAAACAACAAAGTCAAGAAGGCTACATGCAAAGCTTCAAAGAAAAATGTGAATTGGTCTCTAGCTCAAAAAAGATTTCCTGGAAGAGCTCAACAAATAATTTTAAAAATCAAATAAGAAAGATAGAGGAAAAATTGGAAAAAGAAATGAGAGTGATACAAGAAAATCATGAAGATCAACAGCTTGGTAAAGGAGGCACAAAGAAAAAAAATCCTGAAGAAAATAACACTTTAAAAAACAGAATAGGCCAAACAATAAAAGAGCCACAACAATCCACTGAAGAAAAGAACTCCTTAAAAGCAGAGTAGGCCAAATGGAAAGAAGATATACAAACATTCACTGAAGAGAAAAACTTTTTAAAAAGTAGAATTGGCCAAATGGAAAAGGAGGTACAAAAGCTCACTGAAGACAATAATTCCTTAAAAATAGAATTGGACAAGTGGAAGTTAATGGCCCATGAGACATCAAGAATTCCAGAAGTAAATGGAAGCTCTGCACTCCTACCTTGAGGTTGTTCTCCTGACACTATTGTGCAGAATTGTCTTGCTTTTGACCCCCTGATGTTGAACTTGGATCGCCCTTTCCTACCTAACCCTTGGGTCTGGAATTCAATTAATGAAACAAACTGATCTGGTATCAAGGTTGCTGACTTCCGTCTTTGTCTTTCAGCTGTGCTACCTGTCGTTTTGTTGTTCAGACTCTTCATGACCCCATTTGGGGTTTTCTTGGCAAAGATACTGGTGTGGTTTGCTGTTTTCTTCTCTAGTTCATTTTACAGATGAGGAAACTGAGGCAAAGAGACTTGCCCAGAATTACACAGTAAGTGTCTGAAGATCAATTGGACCTCAGAAAGATGAGTCTTCCTGACTCCAGGTCTGTCACTCTAACCACTCCACCATCTAGCTGCCCCCATACCATTAGACCGTATCTCTTTACTGATGGTTTCACATCATGGTCTGAGACTCCCACATTGGCAATCATCTCCACTCCACAGGGAGACGTTTCTGAACAAGATACCAATTCTATGGTATTAAAGAATCTATTTCCCCTAGGTATGTAGTACTTCTTCATATGTCAATATTCTGCACATGCCAATAAAAAGAAATTGAGTCCTAGCTCTCAAATATGTGAGTCATCCTTGTGAAATTGTAATACTAGTCTTGGCCTGGGAAAAGATATGAAAGAAAGTACCTCCTTTCCTTGGAGAGGAGGGAGATAATGGATATGGAATGTTGTGTATGCCTCTGGTCTTGTTGCTCTGTAGTTATTTTTCTTTGTTACAAGGGTAAACTCACTAGGGTGGTATAGGTATAGCTTGAAATAGCTGAAGGAAAACAAAATGCTTCAATAAAACTTTAAAAAACAAACAAAACTACAGCTTAAGGTTTTTAAAAAATTTACATCTTCCCGAATCACTACATGTATAATGTCCTCAGAGTCATTTTCTGCTTGAAACAATTAGTGATTAATTGTCCATTTTATCACCTAGTTCCCTCAGTACCTCAAGATTCCAATCTCTCCCTCCTCCTGTCTATCCATTCTTCTCTCTGTTTCCTCAGACATCACTCCATCATATTGTTTCCCTGCTCTAAAATCCACAATGATACTTCGTTGCTTACTAGTTCAATGCCCAACCATTAGGCCTGGTTTTCAAGGTCTCCCACAATCTACTGTTATGCCTTGAAAGTATTTTATTCCATGCTGTCCTCAGATACTGGCCATAAATAATGATAATAATAGCTAACATTTATGTAGTACTTACCACGTGCTGCTAAGCACTTTACAATTATTATCTTATTTGATCATCGCAACAACCCTGGGAAGTAGGAGCTATTATTATCCCCATTTTAAAGATGGGGAAACTGAGGCAAACCAGGGTTAAGTGACTCACCCACTGTCACACAGATAAGTGTCTAAGGCCAGATTTGAACTCAGGTCTTCTTGACTCCAGGCCTACCACCCTATCCATTGCCTCATCTAACTGCCCATCAGTTGGCAACAGTTTTAGCTAAAAAGGAACCACAGACATGCCCCTTCAAAAACTTTTGCCTTTAGAATTCTTGGTTTCCCATGAGGCTCAACTCAGATATCATCTCTTCCAGCAAGCCTTCTCTGACCTACCAACCCCTGTTAGTGTCTCTCCTTCATTTTTTTCTTTTACCATCTTTATTGTGTACATATATTTCTCCAGTAGAATGTAAGCTTCTTGAAGGTGGAGACTTTTGTTTATGCCTTTATATCGTCAATGCTTTGAATCCTCAAAACACCCTGCTTATGATGCTGGTTATTGAATAGAATTGAAACTGAAGGCACTTTAGTGGATTTGCTGGGAATTCCCTGAGTTTGTAAAATTGGAATAACTAAGCAATAATTTGATATCTAAATAGTAATGACCATGCTGTCCGTTTTCAGGCACCAGAACAGCAAATTACCAACATGCCAGAGTTTGTGGGATTTATGAACTGTGACTTCTAACGTCCATGTGAGAGTAGGGTAAAGTTTTGGAACTGGCTGGAAGAACAATGTAGTAGCAGTTCACTACTGAGTAGTCAGTCTCCCTGCCTCCAACATCAATTCACCTTCTACACATTATTAGCACAGGTCTGACCATGCTATACTCTTGCTCTAAAAATTCCCATGGCTCCCTATTCTTGCTAGGATAAAATAAATACAAAACCCTCCTACATTTAAAATCATTCACAGTCTGGCTCCAGCCTGCCTTTCCTTCCTTTATCTTTTAATGTTTAATTGATTTTCCTTTATTTTTTCATTTCTTTTTCACCTTCTGTTATACTGATAGCTCTCTGGGAAGGGTGAGAAAGAGGGATACTGAAGAGAATTCTAGTCAATGTAAAAACAAAAGATCAATAAAATTTCTAAAATTACATTTTAAATTTATAATAGCCTCAAAAGTGAAAATAAACTATATGAGATAGAAATTTGCAGTTTCACATACAATCTACTTCCGTCTTACTTTATTTAGAAATTCTTATATTATCCGGTATCTGAGTTTAAAACTAAAAATTTAAAAAGATGCCTCTTGAAAACCTTTGCTGATACTGGTCTACTGTATTGAATATTTTACAAATCAGAAAGTGATAAGGTCTAAAAGAATGTGAGGGAAAAAAAGTTCCATAAGAACTCAGGGAAAGGAGTTATGTAGGTAGGGGCATTATGGATGGCTTCCCAAAACAGGCAACATTTGAGATGGGCCTTGAAAACTGGGTAAACTTTTTTTAAAATTTTATCAATTTATTTTGATTTATCAACAATCACTTCCATATGCTTTTGAGTTGAAAGTTTTTCTCCCCTCACCCTCCCCAAGACACAATTTGATATAGGCTTTACATTTACATTCCTATTAAACATATTTTCACATTAGTGAAGTTGTAAGTAAAAATTAAAACCAATAGGAGGAACCATCAGAAAGAGGAAACAAAACTGAACAGAAGGAAAAATTAAGTGATAGCAATTAGACCTCCATAGTTCTTTCTTTGGATGTGGACAGCATTTTCCATCCCAAGGCCTCTGGAGATGTCTTAGATCCTTGTAATGCTGAGAAGGGTTCAGTTTCACAATATTAGTCATTGCATAACGTGGCTGTTATTGTGAACAAAGTCCTCTTGATTCTGCTCACTTCACTCAGCATCAGACCATGTAAATCAGGTTTTTCTGAAGTCAGCCTGTTCATCATTTCTTACAGCACAATAGTATTCCATTACATTCATATACCACAACTTGCTCAGCCATTCTCCAATTGGGCATCCTCTCAATTTCTAATTCTTTACCAGTAAAACTTTTGATAAGTAGTAATATAAGGGAGGATATTCCAGGTAAAGTATTCAAAGATTCAATGTATGGAAAGTCCCAATGATGTGGAAAGCCTTGAATATCGGGCAAAGGAGATGACAAATTAATCTTGGGGTTTTTTTTTCCCTTTCTGAATGTTTGAAGACCCCATTTCCCTGCTCATGTAGATCAGGAGCTTTTAACCTTTTTCATGTTATGGACACCATTGGCAGTCTGGTGAAGCCTATGGACTCCTTCTCAGACTAATGTTTTTAAGTGCATAAAGTAAAATACATAGGATTACAAAGGAAGTCAATTATATTAAAACAGACATCAAAATAAATATACATTTTTAAAAAGTTTACAAGACATCTTGAATAGATGTTTCATAAAAGTACTAGATGACCTTGAAGGACCCTTCCAGATCTGATATTATATAATTTTAAAAGACTTTATTGTTTCCCCTTCATCTCAGAAGGATTTATTCCTGGAGTCTGGCATCTTTACAAATACCATGTTTGGGAACAAAGCATAAAGTGAATCATTCTTCATATTTCTCTCAAATTATATTCTTGTCAGGATATTCTCTTGATGGGAAGGTGAGGTTCAATAGTATTCTCCCTTAGGACCCTTAGCATGACATAGAGAACTGACCTATATTTACCCTGGTGTTTCATTAAAGCTGAATGAATGCTCTGCTTTGGTGGGGGTGGGAGGGTGCCACTTTGCTCCTGCCACCAACAGAGAAGGAGGCCTCTGTTCCTTGGATTTCTCTGAATTTATTTCTTTCAATAATTCTTCTTGCTCAGGGCAGAGTTCTTTGGAACAAGAAGGAACAGGATTTGGACACTCTTTGTCAGGACAAGGTACTGGACAGGAGTTTTAAGGTTAAATTGAAAAGCACAAATACAACTTCATTAGGCAGACACATGCAACAGATACTTTTATCCCTGGGACAAAAGGAATGGAAAAAGGCCTAATTTGCTCTCTCCCTCTTATGACACATTAAGTCCTTTTCATGTCTGTCATATGTCATGTATATAGGAGGTGTAGTGGTATTGTAGGAAGGGCATTGATTTTTAGCTTTGCAATTTAATGCCTGTGTAAACTTAGACGAGTCACTTGATTTCTGTGGGCCTTAATTTCATCAGCTATAGAACTAAAGAACTAGATTACCTTCTCTTTGCTAGTATAACCCAAGGAATGGTATCTCTAAGTCAAAGGGTATGTGTAATTTATTGACTTTTGGGGCATAGCTCCAAATTACTTTCTAAAATGGATGGACTAATTCACAGTGTCACTAACAATATCTTAGAGCGGTCTATAACCCTTCTAACATTTGTCATTTTCTTTTTTTTGTCAACTTTACCAATCTGGTAGGCATGAAGTGGAAATCCAGAGCTGCTTTAGTTTTCATTTCTCTATTAAGTAATTCAAAGCATTTTTATAAGGTTATTGATAGCTTGGATTTCCTTCCTTGAGAATTGTCTATTTATATCCTTTGAACTCATCAGTTGGGGAATGGCTCTCATTCTTATAAATTTTAATCAATTTCTTATATATCTTAGAATTAAGATCCTTATCAGGGAGAATTGCTACAAAGATTTTCCTTCAGTTAACTGTTTCCTTTCTAATTTTAACTACATTGATTTCATTTGTACAAATACTTTTAAATTTTATGTAATAAAAAATGTCCATTTTATTTTATCTAACCCTCTCTCTTTCTTATTTTGGTCATGAACTCTTTCTCTACCCATAGACATTAAAGGTAATTTCTTCCTTACTCCTCTAATTTTTAGTTATGTTACCTTCTATATCTAAGTCGCATACCCAGGAATGTGCAGTAAATGTGCAAAACCAATTCTCTGAAGAAAAAAAAAGTGTGCAGACAGACTTTTAGGTTTAATCTTCATTATTAATATTTTCCATCATTTTATTAAGTCTAGTCAATCAACAAAACAATAAATGAAACCCTGATTTGTTTACTGATTTCTGAGGTGTAAATGCTCATACTAAAAATTTAACAGTTAGGTCTCAGGAAGCAAGTTCTAGCTGGCTCCAGTGCCCTTGCATGTATTCATTTGGAGTTCATCTTCGGGTGATTTTTTTCTATCTCTTTAAAGGCTTTTTTTTCCTTCACATAATGCTGTTAATGCCAAAAAAGACAGAAAAGGTGTTTTTATGTAAAGAAAGATTTATATTAATTCTTGAAAAATGTAAAATATTGCTATTGCTGTGGATAGACAGTTGGATATCTAATATGAGTGGGAAAAGAACTTTGTTTTAATACAAACTGCTAAAACATGTGCTTTCAGACAGGATTTTGGACAGCTTTGGCAGGAAAATGATCTGTGGTATAAATTTGTGGACATCTTTGTTAACAATGTGGAGTAGTGACTCACTTATGAAGGAATGGTTTAATGTTATAAAGAGGCTGAGATAGATCTTTCATTGAAAAAAAAAACCTAGCGAAATTTGTAAAGAAATACTGTTTCAAGGATATCAGAGATCAGAGAGACCTTGCTGAGATGTTCAGAGCAGGGCATGATGGATACGTTAGCTAATTTGCATAAAATGATTTTGTCACTAAAGAGGGTAAAATTAAGAAAATGAGAAATCATATAAACATTCGGAGAAAAGGGTATGGTTCAAAAACAACTCTTTGAAAGGGTAAATTTAGGGAGCTGTGATTTTTTTTTTTTAAGCCCAAAGGTGAGTCATTGTGAGGCAGGAAGCTCTCATTTAAGCTTCTGATTGTCTGGAGAAGAGCAAGAGGCATCATGGGAGAGACATCAGCCTGGGAAGAAGGAGCCTGAGAAGAGTTAAAAGACCCAGCAGGGAGATGAAAGCATACCATTAGAACTGGGGCAGTTAGAAGCAGTTAGCAGAGAAGGTTTCATCTGAGTGATTCCTGATTGGTCCCAAAGAATTGACATCATTGGCCAAAAGCATCAATGACAGCTACTGCCTCTCAGCTCAACCTAGAGCTGGAGAAAGGTGAAGTTTTAAGTAAGGGGGCTTGTTGCTCTCTGCCGCCACCTCTGGCTTGAGAAGGAAAAGCATAGAGGCTTTGAGGCTGCTTTGGGATCCTTTGGGAGCTGTGTTCATTTCATTCTGAATGGACTGTGCAGCCTCCTAGAGAGTGAATACTTCACCAGGCTGATCTGTATAGCTTTTTGTTGTTGTGTCTTCATGACCGCAACAAAGATGTTGGAGTGGTTTGCCATTTCCTTCCAGCTCATTTTACAGATGAGGAAACTGATACAAACAGTGTTAAGTGACTTGCTCAAGGTCACATAGCTGTCAAGTGTCTGAGGCTGGATTTGAACTCAGGCATTCCTGATTCCAGGCCTGGCACTCTGTCCACTGTGCCACCCCGCTGCCCTCTGTATAGTCTAGAAGTAGTTGATTTGATGAGCTTGGCAGTAGTCTGGCTTAAAGAGAACTGCTATTCACATTAAAAACTAACACTTTCACTTGTATGGTCTGATGCTGAGTAAAGTGAGCAGAACCAAGAGGACGTCATACACAATAACAGCCACGTTGTGCAGTGACTGATATTGATAAACTTAACCCTTCCCAGCAATACAAAGATCTAAGACATCTCCAAAGGCCTCATGATGGAAAATGCTATCCATATCCAAAGAAAGAACTATGGAGTTTGAATGCAGATCGAAGCATACTATTTGCTAATTTTTTTTTCTTCTGTTGAGTTTTGTTTCCTCTTTCTGGTGGTTCCTCCTATTGGTTCTAATTCTTACTTGTAATATCACTAATGTGAAAATATGTTTAATAGGAATGTATATGTATAGTCTATATCAGACTGTGTGCTATCTTGGGGAGGGTGGTGGGGAGGAAGGGGGAGAAATATGTTAAACTCAAAAGTTTAATCACTATGGAAGTGATTGTTGATAAATCAAAATAAATTAATTAAAAAATTAAAAAAAACTAACTTTCTAAAAGCTTTTTTAAGGATGGTGGTTAATTGACAAAAGCTTTTAAAGGCTAAGTTGAGAAGAGAGAAGAAGAGGAAAGAGAAGAAGAGAGGAAGGGAGAGGAGAGAAAAAGTGAGCATTTCTCCCTCTGGTGAATGGTGAGGATCAACAGTAGAACAGTGAGCAGAATTTCCTGAATGGACCACTAGCATTGAAGTCTGATATCCAGAGTTGTGAGTTGCCCTAAGAACATACATTTTCCTCTCTTGTGAGTTTCCTATGCCAGGTTTGTATAAGTGGTTGCCCACTTTTCACAAAAGTTATCATTGAGTGCATTGATGGAAGATTGTGATCTGGGCTACGTATATCTTGTGATGCATTTTATTACTTACGTAATTACTTTAACATGTTGGTCTTTATAACATCATTTCTTTTGCCTTGTGTTGAATAAATGCTTCTCTTTAAAATCTAGAACTATTCTTATTTTAAGTGGCTGGACTTGTTTTAAGTGATGAACAGCTAAGTGGCACAGTGAGTAGAGTGACAGACCTGAAGTCAGGAATATTCATCTTCCTATGTTCAAATCCAGGCTCAGACACATGCTAGCTCTGTAACCCGAGGCAAGTCACTTAACCCTGTTTGCCTCAGTTTCCTCATTTGTAAAATGAGCTGAAGAACAAAATGGCAAATCACTCCAATATCAGTCTTTCCCTGTTTACTGGCTGCTTCCCTATTGCCTAAAAACATGCCCGTGTCTCCCCATGTACAAAAAAAACCCCTCACTTGAGCCTTCCATCCCTCCTATTGTCCCATATCTCTTCTGCTCTTTGTGGCTAAGCTCAGTTACTCTACTTTTTCTCCTCTCACTCTCTTTTTAACCCTTTATAATCCACTAAGACTGCTCTCTCCCATCAGTCAATCAATCAATCAACATTTATTAAGCATCTACTATGTGTCAGGCCCTGTGCTAAGCTAGGGATGCAAAAAGAGGCAAAAGACAGTCCCTGCCCTCAAGGAGCTTACAATCCAATATGGAGGTAATATGCAAAAAATGTATCTATAAAACAGGCTATATGTTTGAGATAAATAGGAAACAACTAACAGGGAGGGCACTAGAATTAAGAGGGGTTAGGGAAGGCTTCCTATAGAAGGTGGGATTTTAGTTGGGACTTAAAGGAAGCCAGGGAGGCCGATGGGTGGAGCAAAGGAGGAAGAGCTTTCCAAGCATGGGGGACAGCTAGAGAAAATGCCAGGACCAAGAAATGGATCATCTTATTTGTGGAACAGCAAGGAGGCCAATGTCACTGTATGGAAGAGTATGTGTCAGGTAGTAAGGTATAAAAAAGGTTGTAAAGATGGGAGGGGGCTAGGTTATGAAGGGCTTTGAACACAGCGTTTTATATTTGATCCTAGAAGCAATAGGAAGCCACTGGAGTCTTTTGAGTAGGATGGTAACATGATCAGCCCTGAACTTCAGGAAAATCACTTTGGTGCCTGAACAGAGGATAGTTTGGAGTGGGGAGAAATTTGAGGCAGGCAGACCCACCAGCAGGTTATTGCAATAATCCACATGTGAGGTGATGAAGGCTTCCACTAGAGTGGTAGTAGTGTCAGAGGAAGGAAGGTGGCATATTGGAGAGATATTGCAAAGGTGAAATTGACAAGCCTTGATAACAGCTTGGATAGGGGTGGTGGGGTAGTGGTGAGAGATCGCAAGGAGTCCAGGATGACTCCTAGGTTGTGAGCTTGAGGGACTGGGAGGATGGTGGTACCCTCTACAGTAACAGGGAAGGTGAGGCTGGGGAGGGTTTAGGGAGAAAGAGAATAAGTTCCATTTTGTACATATTTAGTTTAAGATGTGTACTGGACATCCAGTTCAAGATGTCTGAAAGGCAATTGGAGATGCGCATTTAGAGGTATTGAATCCTTGGGAGCTGATGAGATCATCAAGTGAAGTAATATAGAGGGGAAGAGAAGAGGGTCCAGGATTGAATCCTGAGAGTTCCAAAGTTTTCAGCGATCTCTTAATTGCCAAATCCTTTTCTCGATCGTCATTCTCCTCAACCTTTCTGTAGCCTTTCGCACTGTGGATTAGCCTCTCCTCCTTGGTACTCCCTTCTGTTTTCAGGGCATCACTCTCTCCTGCTTCTCCTCCTACATATCTAACCACTCCTTTTCAGTCTTCTTTGCTGGATCCTCATCCAGATTATGCCCTCTGACTAAGTATCCCTCAGAATTTGCTTATTGTCTTCTCCATTATCATGAGGGCTCCTTGTGGGCAGGGATGCGTCTTTTCCTTCTTTTTCTTTTATCCCCAGCACTTAGCACAGTACCTGGCATATACCACATGATTAATAAATGTTTGTTGACTTTTAACTATTGAGAGAAATAATTATTTTTCTATTATATTAATAACCAATTATTAAATTAGGATTGAGAGGTTTTCCCCCCCATTTATTTCCTCATCCAGGGACCAGCCCCTGTAGGTCAGTCAGTCAGTCAGTCTCTAAAGGACACTGCTTGGGGCAACTAGGCAGTGCAGTGGAGAGAACACCGGTCCTAAAGTCAGGAGGACCTGAGTTCAAATTTGACTTCAAACCAAACACTTGACACTTACTGAGTAACCCTGGGCAAGTCACTTAACCCCAATTGCCTAAGGGGGAAAAAAAAGGACATTGTTGATAGATGAAATTGCCTAAATCCTCCAGGTATATGCTCTATGACCTTGGATTGGGACCCCACCCAACTAGAAGACCTTACAAACAGAATCTAATCTAGGTGAATTCTTGCCCTTAGGAAATAAGCCCATCATTATACCCCTCCATTAGTGTCTAGGGGAACTCAGCTTAGAAGGAGAAAGTCAACCAGAGAGGTGTGGGTGGAGATGGATTCCTTTGTCCAGAATGCTGGAGGCAGCTGAGTCTCAAGTCACATTCTCAACAGGAGGAGCTGAAGACTTTTAGCCCACCTCCTCATTAATATGCCCATCCCCTCATTAATTATTCACCAATCAGGATTGATTTTTCACCTGTCAGAGCACCTCTTTTTCCAAAGGCATTTAAGCATTCAGGGATCTCCATGGTTTTGTCTTTGGTTACTGAGAGAAACCACTGGCTATCAATTTATTATCTGCTAGCCTATTTAATAAATTGATTATTAATTACTCAGAAACTGTTGCTCAGGCTTTTCATTCATCTCACTATTGATATTTCAAACTCAACCAGAATTAATTTTCATTTTCCCCAAACCCATCCCTCTTCCTAGTTTCCCTGTTTCTGTTAAGTGCACTACCATCTTTCCATTCACCATGATTTACAACCTTGGATTCCTCTTCAGCTCTTCACTCTGCCTTATTCTCTGCATAGCCAATCAGTAGCCATGTCTTATCAGTTGTACCTCTGGAATGGTGGTGTCAAATTCCAACAGAAATGAGATCTACTAAACCTTATATAAGGATCTCTGCAGGCAGCATATTGATTAGAAAACCACATGTTAACATTATCTATTTTCTATTATATTTTTATTTATTTTGATAAATGTTTCCTAATTACATTTTAATCTGGTAAGCTTACTGTGCCTACTTCCTTGACACTTTTGCTATAGACCATCTCCCATGTTTACATAAAGTAGGGTCTTCACTTTTTACCTGGACTATTGCAATTAGCTTCTGATTATTCTTCCAACCTCAAGGCATTTCCTCCAATCAGTTATCCACACAGATGCAAAAGTGATATCCCTAAAGCATAACTCTGACCACATCATTTCTCTGCTCAATAAACTCTAGTGGCTTCCTATTATGTGTAATATCAAAAAACAAACTCTTTTATTTGGCATTTAAAGGCTGTCACAAAACTCCTACTTCAACCTACCTTTTTAGCCTTATTAGGCTACATGACTTCCCTTCCCATTTTCTAGAGTCCAGCCAAACTGACCCTCTTGCTAATATATACACACATACGTATACATATGTTTGTATATGTGGCTATATAAAGACCTATGTATATACACATATGTATATATACAGATTTATGTCCACATATATAAACATGTACATACACACACACATATGTATGTTCATATATACACATGCATGTGTATGTATATGCATATATGTGTCTGTGTACATACACACACACACACACATACACACACACATAGAGTTAATACAAGGTAGTTTGGGAGGAGACACTAGCAGATGGAGTTGTTAGGAAAGGACTTCTATAGGAGAGTCATTGAGTTTAGTTTTGAAGGAATCTAAGGATACTAAGAGGCAGAAGAGAGGGACCAGTGCATCCAAGTGCATTCAAAGCATGAGATATAGCCTGTGCAAAGTCAATATGAAAGAGATGGAATGTTGTGTGTACAAAATAGCAAGAGAGTTTGCCCAGACTCTAGAATATGTGAAGGGAAATAATGTATGGTAATATATTAATATATCATATCTAGGTATTACTATACTATGCAGATGTATAGGTACATACATATATCTATAGATAAATGTATATATCCATGTATATACAAACCTACACACATTGTAGTTTGGCAGTTTAACAATAACGTGTGTAGGAGAACTGAAATTAAGCTTTCCCTTGTGGGATTCTATGGATTTGTTTCTATTTGCAGAATAAATTTGTCTCTTGAAAATACCTTCCTAAGTCCTCCCTTGATTGTTTCCTGAAATATAGTGATCAGATTCTTTTTCGCTTTTTTATATTTTCTGGAATCTCAATGACCCTGAAGTTGCTATATCTTGGCTCAGCCTCCAGATCAATCATTTACAGCTAAGTGATTTCCAAATCTCTTTCCAGCTGAGTTATTTTCTGATTATTTTTTCCACTTTAATTGTCTTATCTGCAAATTTATTTTCAATTGGTCCAGTTTCCATGATTCTATATATTGATATTTTCATATTTTCTGTTATTTTCTTCATATTGGTAATATTTCATTATTCCTATTTGATATCTTTTAGCATCATTATGTTATAGCTTGAAGTCCTTTTTTGTAATTGTTTTATTTTATTTTTTAAATTCAAAATTTTTTGTTACATTTTAAGTTCTGACCTGTCTCCCTCCCTTGCTCCCCAACCCACACTAGATAAGGGTACCATTTGACAGAGATAAATATGCACACATGTGCACATACATACATACATATAAATGTATATTATGTATGTGTTTGCATGCACACACCTACACACATACCACACTATGCATACTTCCATTTATCAGTTCTTTCTCTGGAGGTGGATAGCATCTTCCTTCCCAGGTACCTTGTAGCTGATTTGAATATAATACTCAGAATAACTTAGTCATTCATAGTTATTCTTCGAACAATATTAGCAATTACTACATATAATGTTCTCTTGGTTCTGCTCATTTCACTCTTCATTACTTCATGTAAGCCTTTCCATGTTTTTCTAAAATCTACCTGCTCATCATTTCTTACAGCACAGTAGTATCCCATCACAGTCATATATCATAATTTATTTCAGTCATTCCCCAATTGATAGATACCCCCTCCATTTCCCATTCTTTGCTACCACAAAGAAAACTGCTATTAATATTTTAGAACACATAAGTTCTTTCCCTTTTTCCCTGATCACCTTGGGAAACGGACCTAATAGTGGTATTGCTGAGTCAAAGGGTATACACAGTTTTATAACTCTTTGGGCATAATTCCAGATTGCTCTCCAAAATGGTTGGATCAGCTCACAGTTCCACCAACAGTGAATCAGTGTCCCAATTTTTCCATATCTCCTCCAACATGTGTTATTTTCCCTTCTATCGTTTTAGCCAATCTGATAGGTGTGAGATAATATCTCAAAGCTGTTTTAATTTGAATTTCTCTAATCAATCATGATTTAAAACATTTTTTCATATATCTATATATAATTTTTATTTCTTCCTTGAAAAAACTGCCTGTTCACATCCTTTGACCATTTATCAATTGGGGAATGACTCATATTCTTATAAATTTGACAAAGTTCTCTACATATTTGAGATATGAGACCTTTATCTGAGAAATTGTCCATAAAAATTTACCCTCAATTTTCTGCTTTCCTTCTAATCTTGACTACATTAGTTTTATTTACATGAAACCTTTTAGATTTAGTGCAATCAAAATTATCCATGTCCATTTTACATTTTACAATGCTCTCTATCTCTTGTTTATTCATAAATTCTTCTCCTATCCACAAATCTGGTGGGTAATATGTTCCAATTGATTTATGCTATCTCCTTTTATATTTAGGTCATGTATCCATTTTGACCTTATCTTGGAAAATGATGTCAGATATTGCTCTATATCCAGTTTCTGCCAGACTGCTTTCCAATTTTCTCAACAACTTTTTTTTCACTAAATAGTGAATTCTTATCCTAAAATCTTAAATCTTTACATTTGTTAAACACAGTTACTATAATCATATACTACTTGTACTGTGTGTCTACTGTGTTCCACTGATCTACCTTTCTATTTCTTAACCAATCTTACCAGATAGTTTTGATAATTATTGCCTCATAATACCATTTAGTGGAAGCTACATGGCACAGAGAATAGAGTGCTGATCCTGGAGTCAGGAGGACCTGAGTTCAAATGTAACCTCAGACATTTACTAGCTGTGTGACCCTGGGCAAGTGACTTAACCCTGTTTCCTCAGTTCCTCATCTATAAAATGACCTGGAGAAGAAAAAAGCAAACTACTCCAGTACGCTTGCCAAAAACAAAAAACAAAAACCCAGATGGGGTCACAAGGAGTCAGATATGACTAATTGACTAAACAACAAATAACACAGTTTAAGATCTGGTACTTCCAAACCTCCTTCCTTTACATTTTTTTCCATGAATTCCTTTGATATTCTTGACCTTCTGTTCTTCTGAATGAACCTTGTTATAGGAGCTTGAGTCTTTTTGACATATTTTTTAGCTATTCCAAGTTCTTTTATCTCTTATCACAGTTTTTTGGTAGGGTTCATTCTAGCTTAAGTTCTTGAAATATGTCATTCGTTCATTTCTAGACATCATGTTTTATTTCTCTTTTTGTTTACTTTACTTCTGGTGTTTTGGTCTTTGATTAACTTGACCTACAATATTTCTTGCTTCGGGGTCCTTTTGTTTGCTCATTTCCTGTTCCTGCTTTTGATGAATTTTAATTTTCTTTTGTGGATTTGTAGAGTTTTTGCTTCTTCGGGGGGCATTTTAATTGTTCTTTTTTTAGGGAACTACGAGTGTTGTGGGATCCTAGATTTAAGTCTAGAAGGTACCTTAGAGACCATGGAGTCCAACCTCCTCATTTTACAGATGAGGAAACTGAGCCATAGAAAAGCTAAGTGACCTGACCTGCTCAGAGTCATACAGCCAGTAAGTATCTGAGGAACTTGGGCTCTTTGCAGTACCTCTCTGAGTCTTTCAGAACTCACTCCCGGTCACTAGTTCCCAGCCTCTTACATCCCACCCTCTGTGACTAAGGGCTCAACCAGGGATGTCCAGTTGCACACTTGCCTTAGTACTTACTCTCTTCTCTATCACTCCATAAATCCTCTCCTGATAAACCATCCTTCACTATACTGTCTTCTCTTTTCCGCACACTGCTTCACCCACTCTCAAGCACTTAACACAAATGTTGTCTCAGTCACACAAATTCTTTAAGCTTATTTCAGGACAGTCTATTTCCCTATCTCCATCTTCTTTCACCATATCCAAGTCAGTTCCTTTTTCTTTTTCTGAAGATTTATTAATGCCTTTTGACTTCATACTACAATCTTTTGCTTCCAACTTCCCACCCTCGAACTCTCTCACGTAACAAAGAAAGGAAAATATTCAAGCAAAACCAAGGGGCATCTGACAGAGTATAACCCACCCCCCCACCTCTTAACTGAAAGGAGAGAGATGTGTTTTATCTTCACTTCTCTGGAGTGAGATGTTCATTGTAATCAATCAGTCCTATTGCCTTCTAGTATTGTTTTCTTTTCCCTTATTATAGTCATTGTTTATTTTGTTTTCTCATTTCTGATGACTTCAGTCTGTATTAGTTCATGCAAGTCTTTCTGTATTTCTCTAAATTTCTCACGTGCATTATTTCTTATGGTGTACTAATATTCCACTACATTCATATACCGTAGTTTAGTTAGCTATTCACCAATTAATGGGCATCTACTTTGTTTCTAGGTCTTTTGTTTGTTGTTGTTGTCATTGTTTTTGCTACCACAAAGACTACTGCCAGGAATATCCTTGTAGGTGTGGGACTTTTCTTCCTTTTTTCTTCCTTGGGACCCCAGCCAATTTCCAACAACTCCACAACCCATGCTAACCCTGCAATTACTTCTTGGTGCTCTTAAATATGTCCTGGAGGAAAATACCTAGCAAATGCATGACCCTATAGCCACAGGGACAAGTTTTCCTCCTTTCCCAGAATCCTCTACCTCTGACAGTGCCATCTTCTTGGAGGTCAACTAGGCCATCTCCGTCTAGACTTACATGAAGATTCTTAAGACAAAAAACAAACAAACAACATATATTCTAATTACTTCTCTGTCTGCACCTATCCTTATCTCAATTTTACCATAAGATTAAGCCTTTTCTAGGAATTAGGAGGCTGGATTAAGGCAGGTTCTTGCCGCTGATCCTTGTGCTTTTATCATGTGATTTGCAGAGTGTAGATGAACCTATGTGACGTCTCCATTTTGATTCAAATACAAAAGAGCTTTTTTTCAGGGAACAACATAATTAAATAATAGGTGTATAATAATTGCACACAAATTGATTGATAGAATAATCTCTTCTAGAACCGCTTGGTGCTGATTTTTTTTCCTGCTTTTCCTTAGGGCTCACTAGAGCCACAAAGTAAAGAAAACCACAATCATTGAAGTAGAATGAGCTGGCCAAGTTGAACATGGA
The DNA here is from genome assembly GCF_003287225.1 of Phascolarctos cinereus. Classification (NCBI taxonomy): domain Eukaryota; kingdom Metazoa; phylum Chordata; class Mammalia; order Diprotodontia; family Phascolarctidae; genus Phascolarctos; species Phascolarctos cinereus. Next base: position 111,953,858 of record NW_027556098.1, read on the forward strand.
AAGTAGGCATTCAATAAACACTTGCTGATCAATTGGATTTATTCTATACCACTGTAGTTTAAAATATGAAGTCACAAAAATGTCCTAGCTGGTGTTATACATTTATCTTACTTAAACTCCTCCACTGGAGACTATACCATCACCCTATCCTTGGCCCTTCCCACTTTGATCTGGGACACACCCTTTCTTCCTAAGCCAGACATCCTCCATCTCAGTGGATTCACCTGGCTATGCAGGGGGACCAGTTGCCACACAGGTAAGCAGCAGCATTTTCAGTGGGGATCTTTTATTAATTTAGGGGATGAGAGGTATTGTCCATCTTGTTGATACTTTTCCACTTAGGTATTTATACAGAGCTAATTTCTTAGAGCCCTAATAACTCAACATGTGACAGGTAGCAAAGATACATATGCTGCTTGCAATATCCATGTTCATTGCTGATATTCTCTTTCTTACTGTTTTATATTCTTTTCCAAGCATTACTTGATTTCCACCTCCCAAGTATTATAGAATTGCATAGTATCCAGATTCCCTTTTGTAATCATTTTTCACCTATGTTAAAGAAAAACCTCCGTGTTTCTAGGAGGCTCATTTATTTTATTAATTTTCATGACTCATTTTATTCTTTGTGTATCATATACTTTTCTCACCAACTGTGACCCCTTTCTCTTGGAATGCCAGATGGCTTTTATTTTTTTTCTTTTATTTGTTTCTTGTTGCTTTAAAAACATTTTTGAAAAATTGTTCTTTGTGTCCAAAACTCAGGGAATGAAAGTTTCTAAATGAAACCATTTCTAACAATTGTTACTCTGATTGTCTAATTCTTACACCTAGTTGCAGTGTTATGTTTGACACACCAAGCGAAAGGACACTTTCCTGCCTCAGTACATTGCTTCTGAAGTGTTTGGGGTCCCTCTCTTTTCACAAGCTCACCAAACACTACAGGGATTACTCAGGTGGTAGCAGACCTATCTTCTTGCTTGTTTAACTTGATTCTCTAGAGCCTATTAAGTCACAGAGCTGGTAGCCTAAGGAAATGACTTCTCATCTGCCCCAAGCCATCTGTGCATTATATCTGCACATCAGCTCCTTGGAAACATCTAATTACATCTGTGGGCGGAGGGCCCCTTAAAATGCCTTTGGAAATAGACTTGCACTTGGTGAAATGCTGGAGGATCTTATATTTTTTTTTTCCAGTGGATACAGGGAAACAAAGAAAAAATATGCTTAAGAGGATATGATAAATTCATTCCCCAACTTCATTAAAACTTTTCTAAACTTGGAATAGGAACTCTTTTTCCATCAAGGGCCATTGAACTACAGGGAAAAAATATAAGTCTTGGGACAAATGCAAGTAAAAAGTCACTCCATTTTTTTAACTAGTGAAAGGAAAATGTAAAATATATACCTCACACACTTAAAAATCAAAAACAGGGAACAAGTTTAGTTGCTTTTTAAAAATGAATGTGGTAATAAAAATATACTTGAATTTCATACTGTGGATGGTTAAGGAATAGAAAAAGATGAAGGGAGAAAGAGTAATTAATAGAGATGTGGAGAGAAAAAATGGACAAGGGTGTGGAGGATCAAGTGAAGTCATCAATAAGCATTTAAGTGCTTCCTTTGTAATGGACACCATACTAAGTGCTGGGTATACAAAGAAAGGCAAAACAAAATAAAACAAAGTCAGTCCCTCATCTTAAGGACATCACAGTCTAATGGGAGAGACAATATGCAAAGAACTCAGGATACATGCATGATAAACTGGAGATAATTGCAGAGCAAGAGCACAAGCATTAAGGGGGATTGGAAAAAGCTTCTTATGGAAAGTGAAATTTTAGCTGAGACTTGCAGGTAGCCAGGGAAAGCAGGAGGCAGGGATAAGGAGGGAGAACATTCCAAGTACGGGCGATAGCAAGCGAAAATGCACAGTCAGGTGATGAAAAGGCAAGGATACATGTGTCACTAGATCCTCATGGTACATGGGCAGGAGAAAAAGGGAGAAGAAGATTGGAAAAGCCAGAAGAGACTAGGTTATAAAAGGCTTTAAATGCCAAACAGGATTTTATATTGAATCCCCCAAAGGTAATAGGGATCTATGGTAGTTCTTGAAGGGTGGGGGAGCGTTATGGGGCACGTTCACACCTGTATTTTAGGAAGATCAATTTGACAGCTGAGTGGAGGAGAAACTGGAGTGAGGAGAGGCTTGAGGTAGGGTGACCCACTAGAATGAACTGGCAGAGAAAAGGAAGGGATTCACACCAGGAATGGGAGTGTCCATTTGCATATGACTCTTATCTGCAGGATAAACAACAAAGTGGAAGAAGAGAAGGAGGAAGAGGCCAAAGAGTACAAAGAAATGGGAGAAATACAAAAAATGAAGGTGGGGAGTTAAATGGGCAGAGAAAGACACAGGCGTGGGTTTTTGACCTTTTTTCGTATCATGGACTCTTGGCATTCTGATGAAGCCTATGGACTCCTCAGAAAAAATATTTTCAAATACTTAAAACAAAATACAAGGAATTACAAAAGAAAACAATTGTGTTGAAGTGAAGAGGTCTAGGGGTTTTGGGGTGCTAGGACCTCAAGAGCGCGGTACCGGGCCCTGCCTGAAAGAATTCAACTCAAATATTCTTCAACCAGAGGAAAAGTTTATTAGTGATAAAACATATAGGCCGGGTGATGCCAGTAAAGACTAGCAGGCATGAGAGGTTCTCAGTCTTTTGAGTGTGAGATTCTCAGCATCTGAATGAGGGCCAAGGTGGATCTTAAATACTAAAGTAACTTTGGGTGGCCAGAGAAGGGGGTTGGGTAAAGGGTGTAGGTAACAATTCTAATTGGGGAGGTGGGGGGGGGGCGAGATTGAATAGACAATGGGAATAGATAATGGAGGAACAGGAAGGCAGAAGTTTGAAAGGCATCTGCACAAAATCAAGGTGGGGCTAGGACTTTCAAAAGGAGATAAAGGAAGGCCTTTCTGGGGCCTATAGACAAGAGGGAGCCTAAGGCTTTTAGGGCGTATCTGAATAAAGATTAAAAGGTAAAGCTAAGGCTTTCAAAGGGAGATGAGGGTCTGGGGCCTGTGAGTCAGATTCCCTTTGAGGCAAAGGATGAAGATCTTGGCTTGGGCCCGCCCTCATCAGAAGTAGGACATAAAAAAATTTAAATTTGTGGACCCTGGGCTAAGAACCCCTGAAGAAGGAAGACATACACAAAGTGAGGAAAAGAGAGAAGTAGAGTAGAGAGACAGGTGGAGTGAGAGAAGGGAATTGGGGCCCTTTTGCACTCTGCCTTTGATGAGAAGGCAAATAGTAGATTTGAATGATTCCTTTGCATCGGGGCCATCTCTAGTTATCCTGATCTATATTTGGCCACTGGACTCCAAAGACTCTGAAGGAGAGAATGAGGCTTATGACTTTACACAGTCCTGCCTCACTCAAATCCAATTAATTCACTTGCAAGTCAAGACATCACCTTCCTGATGTCACTGGTCCTCTTCCAGAATGAAGGACAAACAACTACTTACTTTGTATGTCAGTGACCAGATAAACAGTATTTCAATCTAGTTTTCTGGTGTTTCTAGATTTTAAAAACTATGTTTTGGGTCCTCCTTCCCTGATGCCCCCAGGCTCTGAGTTGTGTGCTATTAGAAGTTTAGAGTAGATCTTTCCAAAATGGGAAATAGTTTGCTTTTTTCTTCATGTTTCATGTGTAACAAGGGTAATCAGGGGAGCCCCTGACTGATTTGGTGGGGTCCCAGGTACTCTTCTAGGTTGCCATTTTCTGCTGGGCATGGGGACTTCCCCTCCCTCCAAGTTCAAATGAGAGAAAGCCAACAGAAAGAAAGGTCTAAAAGAGATGGATGGAGCTTCAAATCTCTTACAGGCAAGTCACAGAGGGAGACAAGAGTCCGTTGTTATCGTCCTCAGTCAAACAATCTGAGGAGACAGCTACAGTCTCTGGGACCAGTGAGAGGATCTCATCTTGTCACAGTGAGGCTCCATGAAAGGTCCACGCCCTTTAACCTTATCAATTAGACTAGTGGGTCGGTCTGTCAATCAATTAGAGTTTCTCTTGACCCCACCCCCTTGCAATCCACAATCTACTTTTGAAGTGAAACTTTACTTTTCTAAGGAATTTTGAAGGTTTTACATATGGGTGAGGAATGAATGACAGGTGTGGGCAATTTCTTTTGGAACCTCAGAAGCATCTTACAATTTCCCAGAGACAGCCAAGCCTGAACGTGCTCTGAATGTTCAAACCTATCACATTGCTTAATTTTTGTACTTTGGAGATGTAGGGCTGCCTTTTAATGTCTGATGGCTGCATTTGGAGCCAATGCTTGTTTAATTATTGTTAGCATTTGCTTCTAATCAAATATAGGGTGGTTGTTTTTTTCCTCCAGTTGGGTTCTAGAAAGGGTAATTTCATGATTCTATGACTGGACTGTCAGCTCCACTGTATCAGGGACCTTATCTAAACCAGGGCTTCTTAAATTTTTTCCACCCGTGTTCCTTTCAGCACTTCTTAGCTTATGGGTCATGCTAAATTATGTATTTTACTGAGTGTCACACATGTTTAGATTATACATCAGGATCTCAATAAGTATTAAATGAAAGAATGAATGAATAAATGAATATGTGTGTATTTCTATGTATCTGTGTTTATGAATTATTAGATTGTGAGTCCCTCTCTCTCTGTCTCTTTTTCTGTTTCTCTGTCTCTGTCTTTCTCTTCTTTCCTCCCTCCCTCCCTTCCTTCCTCCCTTCCTCCCTTCCTTCCTCCCTCCCTCCCTCCCTTCCTTCCTCCCGTCCTTCCTTCCTTCCTTCCTTCCTCCCTTCCTTCCTCCCTTCCTTCCTTCCTTCCTTCCTTCCTTCCTTCCTTCCTTCCTTCCTTCCTTCCTTTCCTTCCTCCCTTCCTTCCTCCTCCCTCCCTCCCTCCCTTCCTCCCTTCCCTCCTTCCTTCCCTCCTTCCTTCCCTCCTTCCTTCCCTCCTTCCTTCCCTCCCTCCTTCCTTCCCTCCTTCCTTCCCTCCCTCCTTCCCTCCCTCCTTCCTTCCCTCCTTCCCTCCCTCCTTCCTTCTTTCCCTCCTTCCTTCCCTCCTTCCCTCCTTCCTTCCCTCCTTCCTTCCTTCCCTCCTTCCTTCCCTCCCTCCTTCCCTCCCTCCTTCCCTCCTCCTTCCTTCCTTCCTTCCTTCCTTCCTTCCTTCCTTCCTTCCTTCCTTCCTTCCTTCCTCCCTTCCTCCCTCCCTTCCTTCCTTCCTTCCTCCCTCCCTTCCTTCCTTCCTTCCTTCCTTCCTTCCTTCCTTCCTTCTTTCCTTCCTCCCTTCCTTCCTCCCTCCCTCCCTCCCTCCCTTCCTCCCTTCCCTCCTTCCTTCCCTCCTTCCTTCCCTCCTTCCTTCCCTCCTTCCTTCCCTCCTTCTTTCCTTCCCTCCTTCCTTCCCTCCTTCCTTCCTTCCCTCCTTCCTTCCCTCCTTCCTTCCCTCCTTCCTTCCCTCCTTCCCTCCCTCCTTCCCTCCTTCCTTCCCTCCTTCCCTCCCTCCTTCCCTCCTTCCTTCCCTCCCTCCTTCCTTCCCTCCTTCCCTCCTTCCTTCCCTCCCTCCTTCCCTCCCTCCTTCCCTCCTTCCTTCCTTCCTTCCTTCCTTCCTTCCTTCCTTCCTTCCTTCCTTCCTTCCTTCCTTCCCTTTTATGTTGGGTGTTCATATGTGTGCTTTCTTCCCCTGACTTTAGCCTAGCTGTCTCTTCCCCAACAAAATCCAAAGAGGGCCAGCAATCATTCATTTGGGAGAAATCTTGGCTTCATGAAGTATTGTATCAGAACTTATTCTTGAACCTAGAAAAATTCTACATATTGCATAAGGAAGGCATCATGGAATAGTGTAAAAAGCACTGTTCCTAGGGTTATAAGACCTGGGTTCAGATCTCTCCCCTGATGCTTGCTGGGGGTTTGGAGCACTGGTAGTTACTAGTATAGGTCTCCCCAAACACTTCTTCAAGATCATTTCGACCAAGTTCTCTCTTGTAAAAGCAGATGTTCTGCCTTTCTTCCTGTGTTGCTTTGAGGATGTCTCCCTTTCTGGTGATGGTCAGCCTACTTCTGCTCACTCAGCATGCAGGTGAGTTAGTTTGCAGAAAGGATTGTGAGTATTCCCTAGGCTAGCTTCCTTCACCTGAGCATGGAATAGTTTCATTCCTTATTCTATTTGTTTTTTAGAGACCCGTCTGGACAATCATGTACTTGTAATTCATTATACCTCATGTAACGCTTTGCCTTATAGGTTTCGTAAACAAGTCCATGATGCTGTTACTTTGCATTGATGAGCAGTATAAAGGGTATATATATATATATATACACACACATATATATATATATATATATATACATATGTATATGTATATATATATACATATCATATATACATATGAACTTATACAAATTAACCAACAAAAATTTAGATCTATAGGATTTAGATTTCTCATATCCTGGAAGAGACTTTTTTGATAGACCATTTAGATCTGATACTTCATTTTACAGATCATAGATTTAGAGAGCTGGAAACAACCTTGGAGGCCATTCAGACCAACTCCCTCAGTTTTTGAATGAGGAAAGTAAGTCTTAGAGAGTGACGTTCCGTCTCTGACTGCTGCGCCTTTGCATGGGTTGTTCCTGATACCGACAATTCGATTCCTACCCACCTCTGGTCTTAGAATCCCTGGCTTCCTTTCCAGCTCAGCTCATGAACCACTGCCAATGTTAAATCTGTCTTGATAATCATAGTTCAGGGGTGGGGAACCTGTGGCCTCGATTCCATCAAAGGGCTGCTCTTGAGGACCTAGAGGGCTGCATGTGGCCTCGAGGCCACAGGTTCCTCACCCCTGTATTAGCCTGTGGTTTTTTGGGCTCCCTTCAAAGAAAAGCCAGCATGGAATTGCTGGAAAGGAATTACCACAAAATATCAGTGATTCTCATTTTCCCCAAAAAAACCCATACACACATACCCTGTGGATACGGACTCACCCACAAGAAAAATAAACTTTGATTTGTTAGAGGCATCCTTGCTGCCTGAAGTACTCTTGCACATATGACTTAAGAGGGGAGGTCTTAAATTCCATATTTTTTGGCCCAGCCTCAGACAAGCAATGATGTAACTTCCCAGTTTGAGAGACCTTAACTGTGGCCAGGAGGACCAAAGGGCCAAGTGGTGAGAACTTCTGCATCCCAGCCTCCTGAATAAAGGAAAGAAAAGTTCCTGCAAAATTAAATCCTGGAATGCAGCTTTCCAGTAAGAGAAGGGTAGATTTCCTGGCCAGGTCCATTCTTAGAGACTAATGTAAGTAACCTAAGAATCTCAGAGTTTAGCCTCCTATCTAGAGAAGGAGAAATTCCTGGTTAATGTGCCTCTTGATATAGGAAGGAGATCTCATATATAGCCCCTGAAATTGGAGGAGTAGCAAATGACTAGATGGGGGAGCAAGGAACTTGGATAAATACTTAATAAATGCTTTTTTGGACTGATTTTACCCTCCACTATTGGTATGAGTTATTCAGGCCCTGCCAGTCCTATAGGAAGAGCTTGCCCCTCTAGCAAGAGAAAATTCTGAGGACAATGTGACAGAGAAAGAAGCTAGTTTGGGGGTAGTGACCCCCCTTGTTATTCCCAGCACGTGTAAATTCAGAATTTGGGGAATTAGACCATGGGTTGCATACCAGAGCCAGTTCTAACCAGCTTAGGAGAGCCAGCTGTAAAATTTTCAGTGTGAGTATTTACTCCTTGGAAATATGCAAATGCTACCAATCAGGACTTGATTTACCATTTTGTTGATTGTCTGGACTAAGAATGTGATGGAGAAAAGGTTAATAACGAAGATTAAATTTAACAGTGTGTCCCATGGCTTTTTGGAGAGCCAGACGTTAAACATTTACCAGCACATTCCTTGATATTTAACAAATTAGAATGATTAGAGAGTATGGTTGCCCATCGCTGGAAGGAACATTATAACCACATTAGAGAGACAGCAAAAATGATCATGAGAAAAAGACTAAATACAATAATAATAACTAACATTTACATAGCACCTACTATGTGCCAAGCCTTATGCTTATCTCATTTGGTCCTTACACTAGCCCTGGGAAGTAGGTGTTATTATTACTCCCATTTTACAAATGAGAAAACTGGGGCATATAGAAGTTAAATGACTTGCCCAGGGTCACACAGCTAATATAAATGTATGAAGTTATATTTGAACTCAGGTCTTCCTGACTCCAGGCCCAGTGCTCTATCTACTGTGCTGCCTAGCCAACTCATTATCCTCAAATATCTTCATTGAAAGTCTAGCCTCTTAGAATTTGTATAAAATTGTGCCTGATTCTACGGAGCCCTTACTTTTGGGAACTACCTAGCTCCACTTACAGAAAGCAAATAAAGCTTCAAGTGTCAGCAGAATTTCACCTTAAAAGATCTTTTTCAGTGTTCTCTTGGGGTGGGGGGTGGAGCTGGATCCTTTCCCACTGCCTGTGAGACATCACCACAAGGAGGAGGCGCGGTGTCATGGAGAAGGAAGGGTTCTTCACATTTACTAGCTATGTGACTTAGGAGCAAATCACTTCATTTTTTTGACCTCATTTTTAACATCTAGAAAATGGGAATGCTGGTCTAAATTCTTTCTAAGATTCCTTCCTTCTTATGTTTCCTGATGATTCTTTTTTTTTTTGCCCCATTCCACACGATGTTACCCATAACCTCAAACTAGTCAGACCTTCCTTTCTCCCCTCCCCCGGGGCTTGTTACTTCTACTTGCTCCTTACTTTATCTGTCTCTCCAAAAAAGAAAGCCTCCCTTCTTTGAGTCCCCACTCTCACGGTACTGAGACTCATAGTCTTTGAGGTCAAAAAGGAATTTGAAGTGGAAGATGACAAGGATTATTTCTGTTTTTTCAGGTTCTATGATTTTTTTGAGGTCTTCTCAAAAGTGGTTTACCAATTTAGAAATAACCAGGAACAACTGGAGGAGCAGAACTCCATGTATGAGAAAAGAGTGTCTGTGGATCCGGAAGAAATTCCTGAGGGAAGCCTGTCCCTCTTACTAAAAAATGTGAATTTCCAGGATCAAGTGATGTGCAAGTGCTCTGCTGTCTCGCCAGCTGGAAGGGGTGAACGCAAAATTAAGCTAATCGTAGAAGGTAAGAGAATTACCTGAAGTTATAGCTATAAACCCTAAAATTCATATAGTGCCTTAAGAATTACAAAGTGTTTTCCCTATGTTATTTCATTTGATCCTGGTCTTCTTCAAGAACAAAGGAAAAACAACAACAATTATATATATATATATATATATGTGTGTGTGTGTGTATACACACACACACACGTATGTATGTGTATATATACACACATACATACATACACACATATATGTATACACATATATATGTAATCCTATGTGGTAGGTGTAATTATTCTCATTTTACAGATGGGACAACTGAGGCTGACAAAAGTTAGGTATCTTGCCCAGGGTCACAGAGTAAGTGTTTGAGGCTGGATTTGAACCTTAGTCCAAATCCATCACTATTTATTATACCACCTAACTGCCTCTAGAGTATTTCTGAGTGCCTGATCTCAGGCTCTGGTCACTATTTTACTTTCATCCTAATCTCACTGGTATACTTGAGATTCTAGAACTAAAAGGGTTCTTAGAGGCTATTTGGTACAGCCCCTCATTTTATGGTTGCAGAGTTATTCAACTTGCCCAAAGCTTCACTGCCACTTAACAGCAGAACTGGAAATAGAATCTCTTTCCTCCTATAGTTCGTACCATATAATGCCATTTAATCCCTCTTCGCCTCTCTCCAAACTCTTTAATACAGAAACATTCTCAGTCTATATGTCTAGCCTCCTACTTTCTACTGTGCTTCAGAGAGACATCTCACACAGAACATTCCTAGGCATTCCAAACTCAAAGCAACTTAAATAGACCCAACTTAAAATATTTTCCCCCAGGCCTGTGCCTCTTTCATATTTCTCTAGTGACACCACCATTCATCGAGTTATGACCATGATCAGGTCAATGGATTTTCTTTAACTTTTCCATGATGAAACATACAACACATAAGAAAAGTAATGGATTTAGGATGCAGAAAGAGGTACATGTATTTTTATATATAGCTTTTGTGGGAACTTGTTTTACTGCCCATATTTGTTATAAATTATTTTTCTCTTTTTTTTTAATGAGGCAAGGAATGGGAGGGAGAGATTTTGGGAAAATAGAAAAGTAGTATATGGGACGCTGCAGATGTGAAATGTTGCATGTACTTTCACATGAGGTCACTGTATTATTAGTTTAACTTAACTGTTTTACTTTGTTATGAGAGACTTCTTACAAAGTGGGAGTAAATTTTTGTAATGCAAAAAAAAGTCAATAAAACTTAAATCAGGAACTTAATTAAAAAAACAACACTATTCCTTGTCACCCCCCACATCTAATCAGTTACAAGATCTTGTCAATTGATCTTTTAAAGCATCTGTTAAATGTTTTCCACATGCTAGGAACTACGCTAGGTTTTGTAGCCTCTATTGACTATATTGGATAGAGTGCTGGGCCTGGAGTCGGGAAGACTCCTCTTTATGAGTTCAAATCTAGCCTCAGACACTTACCAGCTGTGTGACCCTGAATAAGCCCTGTTTGCCTCAGTTTCTTCATCTGTAAAATGATCTGGAGAAGGAAGTGGCAAACCCCTCTGGTTATCTTTGCTAAGAAAACATCAAATGGCATCACAAAGAGTTGGATACAACTGAAAACAACTGAACAACAAAAATTGAAAATATCTATCTTTCCATATTTCCATTGTTATTATCCTAGCATGTGCCTTCATTGCCATCTGCCTGCAATATTGCAATAACCTCTTCACTTTTTTCCCCTCTTCTACATTCTTCAAGCCTACAACCAACTAATGAAAAAGCATTTATTAAAGGCTTATTATGTGCTGGGAATTGTCTAGGTGCTAGGGTTTCATGTGCAAAGAGTGAGGCAATTCCTACTCACAAAGAGTTCACATTCGGATGAGGAAGACAACAACTATATATATATATATATATATATATATATATATAAATGAATACAGCAAAAACCATGAAGTTAATACATACCAGTATCTTGTTGAGTCATATCTAACTCTTTGTGACCCTGTTTGGAGTTTTCTTGGCAAAGATATTGGAGTGGTTTGTCATTTCCTTCTCCATCTCATTTTACAGATGAGGAACTGAGGCAACCAAGGTTAGATGACTTGCCTAGGATCACACAGCTAGTGTCTGAAGCCAGATTTGAACTCAGGGAGATGAGTCTTCCTGACTCCATGCTTCGTACTCTGTGCACTACGGTACCACCCAGCTTCCCTACTAGTATGTACAAAGTAGTTAAGTACAAGGTAGTTTGGGAGGAAGGGCACTAACAGTTGCAGGGGGTATCGGGGAGTGGGATGGGGAAGGTTTCACGTGGAAGATGGTGCTTGAGCTGCATCTTAAGAGAAGAATAGGACCCTGTGAGGGGCAAGTAAGGAGGGAGAGGGTTTGGGGCATTGCAATCTATTTCTGGATTAACCTAGCATAGACCCTTCAACTGCCTGCCAAATTAAGCTCCTTCCACTAGTATTCTAGGCCCTCTATTATCATTATCAACCTTGTCTCATTCTTGTCCCCTCCCTGTATACTACCTTCTAGCCACTCAGAGCTACCTGTCATCCATCACACCTATTCTGTGTTCTGCTGCCTTTTTTCATGCTATTCTTCATTCTTGTAATGCCATCTCCTTTATTTGACATTCTCTCCGACCTTCAAGGCTCAGCTGACATGCCATCTCTTTTATGAGGACTTCCTTGATCCCTTTGATCAGCAACAATCCACATGCTCCTTCCTTCCTTCCCCTCCCTACCAACTCTGGGCCTGAAACAGAACTTGGTTTATTCCTTTTGTATGTACTCGTCACATTGCATTTTGCATTCTAGTTGCTTGTGCACATACCCTATCTGCATATTAGATTGTGAAACCCACGAAGGCAGGGAATCATGTGTGTCTTAATTTTATTATCACACCCTGTTCCCAGCAGAGTGCTCTATACACAGCGGATGTTTAAATGCTTATTGATGTTGAAAGTCAGTGCTAGAAAGAACCCTTGTACTCACCTGTTCCAATTCCTTCATTTTAGAGATGAGGAAACTGAGACCCAAAGAAATAATGCGACTTGTCCAAGATTCCATAGGTAGCCTTTTCCCCCTACTTAAATTATAAACCTCTCAAGGGCAATGGTATGTTTTATACTTTTTGTTCTCTATACCCCTAAACATCATGCTTTATATATCACAGGCATTCATGAAATGTCTGTTGAAGTCAATAAAGCTGCTGCCATATTTAAAGGGGCATCTTGTGTACTTCCAAATTCTCCATTTCATCTATTGTGTTCGTTTGATTGTAGTAGCCTTTAACAATCCGGAACTATTTCTATTTAATACTTGTACACTGGCTTTGAATGAATATTAAATAGGGGAAATACGAGAATTTGGAAGTACACAAGATACCCTTTTAAACACAGCAGCAGCTCTACTGAATTCAACAGACATTTCATGAATGCCTGTGATAAACAAAGCAAGATGTTAAGGGCTACAGAGAACACACAGAAGTGAAATAGCCCTTCTTCTCCTCAGACTAGATGTGGTATTTACTCCAGGGATTGTATTCCTGGGGAATGAGGCCGAGATGGGCAATTGCCATGATGTGAGTGGCCAAACTTCCTGGGCATCTTGGCCACCTGCTCTAATCTTGTTTTGAAGCTCCATGGGAGACCTCAAAAAGAATCCTCCCTGAAGCTCTCTCTCTAGCTACTCTTTCCTTCTTCCATTACTCAGCTAGTGAATTCAGTTTGAACCTGTTCTCATTTCTCTTTCTGTTTCTTTGCATTTTGTGAGAGGGGGGTCAGGAATTAGAGGAAAAGGGAAGCCAGGGCTCTAATACAACTTCTGACACATCATGTTCCTATCAGGAAGGTCTCTGAGAGGTGGTATGTTATATGTATAATGTATAATAGATAATAGAATTTATATTATGCTTTAAACTTTGTGAAGCATTTTATTTTATTTTAATTTTGGGGGGGAGGCAATTGGGGTTAAGTGACTTGTCCAGGGTCATACAGCTAGTAAGAGTCTGAGGCTGGATTTGAACTGGGGTCCTCCTGACTTGAGGGCTGGTGCTATATCCACTGTGGCACCTAGCTGCCCCCACAAAGCATTTTTAAACATATCTCTTTTGATCCTTACAGTGACCTTAGAATACAGGAATTATTATTCTCATTTTATAGATGAGGAAACTGAGGCAGGCAAAGATTGGCTTGCCTAGGGTCATATAGCTAGTGTCTGAGGCCAGGATTTGAATTCACAACTTCCTGATTGAAGATATAATGCTCTATCCACTTCACCACCTGGCCACTTAGGCTAGAGGGCCAGCCTTGGAGTCAAAAAGGCGTGGCCCTGATCCATACTAGTTGTATGACCATATGACAAAATTAGATCTCTAAGACTAAAAGACTATTCCCATCTGCATCAGTGGATGCATGCTTATCCATGCCGGGATAAGTATTGAACCTTTGATTACATTGTTATAAAGAGCTCTCAGATGAGGAAACTCCTTCTGCTGATTGTAGGTTGGCACCCTCTCTGCAACTTTATAGTCTTATGAAGTTGCCTAGATCACTGAGGGATTAAATGACTCAATTAGGGTCATGCAATCAGCATGTATTAGAGATAAGAGACAGGTCTTCTTGGCTTTGAGTTCAACTCTCTGCTTTCTACATCATGGTCCCTCTCATTCCATGCAAGGCTTGTAATGAAATCACAGATCCAGACCAAAAAAAGTGAGGGAGAGAGAGAGAGAGAGAGGGAGAGAGAGAGAGAGAGAGAGAGGGAAAGAGAGAGAGAGACAGAGACAGAGACAGAGACAGAGACAGAGAGAGATAGAGAGAGACAGACAGAGAAGGAGAGACAGAGAGGAAAGACTCAATATGTTTACAAAGCATTGTTACCAGATCTGTGGTTTTTCCCATTATGTTTCTACTCCCAGGAAACCAGTGTTTGATCACAAGGCATAAGGGGTTAACATGACAAGTCAGGCCAAGATTCCTGCTTGGTCCCTGAGCCCTCCAGGGCAGTTATCACTAAGGCTAAAATCAGAAGGCCACTAATTGTTTTGTTATTTTTTATAATTAGATGCTGAGGAGCCCCAGGTGCAATTCAAGCAAATCGATGATGAAACCGTGGCCACCTGCGTCTCCACAGGCTGGTACTACCTGCCAAATGTGACTTGGCTGGACAGAGGATTGAGGGATTTGTCCAATTACAGCACCGTGGAGATCTTGGAGGTGCAGATGAATGGTGCATATAGAGTGTTTTCTGTCTTGAAATACCCTGTCAAACTCAATGAGAAATACGTTTGTCGCATAATAGAGACAGATGTGAACTTTCAACCATATAGAACTATCCGCAAATACCCCAGTAAGTGGAATTGTACTTAAAGAGAAAGTGAAGCAATTGGTGACTCACTACTAAAAAAAAAGATCATCATTAATCACAATTTACTGAATGTCTCTGTTGAGAATTCCTAGCTACTTTGGCTGGAGGAAAGGGGAAAATGAGGATTTTAAGAAGCAAAGAGAAAATGTTTGTTATTTGAGGAAAATGGAAGATGGTGGGATAAGGGGTGAAGGTGGAGTATTTTTTAGTATTCCTGAGATATTTAGGTCAGGCACAGTGCCCATTACATACTAAGTGCTTAATAATTTACAGATCAGATTGTAAATAAATCCAAACTATACTGACCTGGGGTAGGGGTCATCTACTCATGTTCTAAGTAAATTGTTCATTCAGTAATCATTTATTAAGTACCTACTATGTGTCAGGCACTGAGGTAGGTGCTATGGATATAAAAGCAAAATGAGAAATGTCTTGCCCTCAAAAGGCTTACATTCTATTGGAGGCATACAACATTCACATAGATAAGTAAGTGCACAAAGGTTTGAAAAAGGAGAGGAGGGAGTGCATTGGAACAGCATGTGCAAAGGTGGGAGATGGAATGGAGAATATGGGAATATGGGCTAGTTGGCTATTTTGTTGGAATTAAGAGGAGTAGCATAAGATAAGTCACAGTGACTGCATTCCCCCAGATGAGTTCTCGTCACCCTTTGTGTTCTTAATAGTACTCGTTCTCACCGTGTTCTAGGCAAGTCTGAAGTATTGTTGTTGTTGAATTGTTCCAGTCACGTCTGACTCTTTGTGACCCCATTTGGGGTTTTCTTGACAAAGATTCTGGAGTGGTTGGCCATTTCCTTCTCCAGGTCATTTTACAGATGAGGAAACTGAGGCAAACAAGGTTAAGTGACTTACCAAGGATCATACAACTAGTAAGTGTCTGAGACCAGAACTGAACTCAGGAAAATGAGTCTTCTTGATTCTAGGCCCTGTATTCACCGAGCTGCTTAGCTGCCCTAAAGTGTCATTAGATATTGTTTCATTTTTTTAAAGTTTAATACATGTTTCTGCCCCCCTAACATTTTCAAGTACTTTAATTTTTAAAATTAAGGGGGAAATTTAGTAGACATTTGGGAAAATTTTGAAAGAATTAATTTTGTTACCTTAGTAACTGAAGACAAAAATCAATTATCATTTTATGGCTTGTACTGAGATCTCTACTAAAGCCCCCCTCCAATGTCTCATTGTGTCGTGGGAGTGACCCTGGATTCTCACAGATTATGCCAGTGAGACACAAAATCTGGCAGGCCCAACACAGCTGGAAAAGCTAAAAGTAGGGATTTGATGATGGACAGAATATCTGTCATCTAAGGACCAGCCTGGTTAGGTCATGGAAGCTGCACCATGGTGACTTTTTTAATCACAGAAGTTCTTAGGGACTATCTCCTAAGTCATCAAAAGGTTGCAATATGAATCAGTGAAGAGAGTACCCACATGGGCAGAAACACTGATCTTTGTGGAATTGACATCAAGTAATAAATATATACAAAGTATGGTTGGAGATGCAAAGCTTAGATAAAGCATTGTCCCTGTCCTCAGGAAGCTTACATTCAACTCAGACAATTATATTAACTATGTAATGTGATGCATGAAAAATCCAAAGAGACAGAGTTTCTGGGTAATTAATCATTTATCAATTAGGCTAGCTAATAATCAATAAATTGATGGTCAGTGGTTTCTCTTGGCAACCAAAGACAAAAGATATGGAGAGCCTGAAAGCTTTAAATAATCCTTGAAAGGGAATTCCCTTGACAACTGAAAATCAATCCTGATTGATAGACGTTTACTGAGGAAGTGAGCTAGCTCCTCCTGCTAAGAAGGTGGCTTGATCATGAGACTCAGCTGCCTCCAGCAAACTGTATGGGGGGAATCCATCTCCATCCAGACCAGTCTGGTTGGTTTTCTCCTTCATGAGCTGGGTCACCCTAAACTCTAATGGAGGGGTAAGACAAGGGCTTTTCCCCTTCCCCACCTCCCCCAAAGAACTAGATTCTGTTTACACTCTAAACAGAAGTAAGGTCTCCTGGTTGGGTAGGGTCCCACCCAAGATCTAAGAGAATACACCTTGAGGGCTAGGACAATCTCATCAATCAATCATGTCCTTCAGAGACTGACATTTTATAGGGGCTGGACCTTAAATGAGGAAATAAAGGTAGAACGCCTGAATCTCAAATTAATAAGTAGTTAGTAATATAAGAGTAAAATAATTTCTCTCATTAATGATAATAAGTACTATTTATTAGAAAGTTAAAACACAAAGTTCTATGCTAAGTCTGAGGGTGAAGATAACTACCAGTGGAGAGATTAGGGAAGTGTTCCTGGAGGAAGTGATAACTAAGTTGAATTTTGAAGGATGGGTTGAAGTGCTGATACATTGAAGAATGCATGGTTAAATGCATAATACTTGGGAAAAGGGAGAACTGAGCGAAATTTCAGATGCACAACATACAGTGCATTGTCACGTCATTGAATTCCAACCCACCTCTGACCTGTACTGCCTCACTTCTAAAAGGAGCTGGGCAGGTGTGGAGGGGGTATGGAGTGTGATAAAGACATTTTATGATGAAGTCAAGGGATGAGAGAATGTGTGTCTGAACTTATGGAAACATATTCCTCTTCGGTCTATGCTTGATTTCAGCCTCAAGCTGGAAATATAAAATGAACTGGCAGATGCGTGTATTTTTTGAAAAATTTTCAGGTTGCCATCATTTATTTCCTAGCGTGTATACTGGTGCATACTGGATGGGGAGACATATTCTTTTGTGATCAGTCCATTAGTTCTGGGCTCTGGTCCAGCATCAGACCAGGGGTGAGTCCTGGGGCATGAAGAACAAAACCCAGTGTTCCCCAGCTCCTAAATAAACTTTTGCTTGACAATTCACTCCCTCCTCTCTGTTGATGACTCTCAATTTGTCCTGTATATCATATCTACATGGTTGTTTGTATGTTTCCCCCCCCAATAGACCTGGAGCAACTTGAGAGCAGGCAATGTCTTTTTGCCTTTCTTTATATCCCTGGCACTTAGCACAGTGCCAGGCACATAGTAAGTACTTCATAAATTGCTTGTTGCAAAGCAGCACACTTCACTTTTAGATAGTTCTAGTTGGTAGAAAGTTTTCCTCCTATCAAATTTAAATCTGCCTCCCTGCAGTTCCTACCCACTGTTCCTACTTCTGACCTCTGAGGTCAACCAAATCAATTCGAATTCCCCCCCCATGACAATACCTCCCCTAAATCTCTTTTCTGCCTTAAACATCCCCAGTTCTTTCAACTGATTCTCACGTGACAATGATTTTGAGGTCCTTCACAATCCTTGCGACTCTCTCCTGGATTCTCTCCAGTTTTTCAATGTCCTTCCTAACATTTGATACTCTGAACTGAACACAGAACCCCAGGTATGTTCCGCCCAGGGCAGAATGTCCTAGGACCATCACTGCATTGGTCCTAGACTCCATGTCTATCTTTGAGCAGCAAAGATTGCACTAGCTTCTTTGGTTGCCATATTACAATGGATCCCTCATATGGAACCTGTAGTCTAATAAAATGCCCCGATCATTTTCTAGCCACACCTTTTCAGCTCTGTCCTGCCCTTTCTCAAAGGGAGGAAAAAGAGCCATTTTTAGGTCATTTACTTTCTTGTCTGCTTGTCCTTCCCCTAAACTTGTAAATAACTAAACAGAGATTTTGTATAGCCTTTTGAACATCACTAGGGAATTACCTACCTCTGACCCAGGGAAAGTTAGATATAAATGCCTCTACTTTTGATCAGTTTGACTTTCACTGATATGTTCATCAGACAGCAGCTAAAAAAACTCTAAATCTTATCACTTGCTTCTCCACCATCTACTAATTTATTGATTCCAACCATTGATCTGTCACTTTTAGTCAATGGTTCATCAGTTTCCACTGTCCTTTCTTTCCTCCCTTTTACACCCCAACAAATTCAGGCAGCCAGCATCTCGTCTTACAAATTCAAGAGGACCATCTTAAAAAGAAGAGGGATCCTCACTATACAATGACTATTTAAAAAAAAAGTTTTGTTTTTCACTCTTCTGATTTTTCTATCTGGTCTCCAGGGATCTATTCTGATGAAAGGTAGGAATTGCCTATAATACCAAACTCCTTTTCCCTAAGTTTTTCTTTTTCCTTCTTCAGGAAGAAAGTTTCATCGAATGTATGATTACTATTAGCAGCCTGAATAAAGCTAATGAAGGACCACAACCTTACCCGCTGACAGCCAAACTGGTTTCCTTTTCTCTGAGACAGCATCCTTTTCACTACTGACGTGGCTCTCCAGCCTTCTGCTCCTCCTTACCAACTGCCTCCCCACGCTCAAGAAAACTCTGCTCCAGTGTCCTGACCACTTACTGTTGACTCCAGCTATTTTTAAAGAGGACCCTATACGTACTTCATAATCGTGCCAGGACTTCTCTTCGGCAGCCATCTCAGGCCCTTCTGTCAACCCCTGCCTCTACATTCCAGCTCCCCTTTGTATATTGTCTCCCACCATTAGAATTTGAGCTCCTCAAGGGCAGAGGTTGTCTTACTTACTTGTATTTGCATCAAGAGTGCTTATAATGCCTGGCACATATTAAGTGCCTAATAAATGCTCTACTTGTCTGTTTGTCTACCTACCTATGGGGTAGCTAGGTGGCACAGTGGATAGAATGCCAGGCCTTGAGTCAGGAAGATTCATCTTTGTGAGTTCAAATCCAGCCTCAGATATTTACTAGCTATGTGACCATGGGTAAGTTACTTAACCCTGTTTGCCTCAGTTCCCTCATCTGTAAAATGAATTGGAGAAGGAAATGGCAAACCACTCCAGCATCTTTACCAAGAAAACCCCAAATGGGGTCATGAAGAGTCAGACATGACTGAACAACTTTCTACCTATCAATCAATCTATCTAATCTAATCTTTCCATACTCTGTCTGTCATAGAAAGAAGTGGATTGGCAACAGATGCAATCTTCAGATTTCTGGCTTCATTATTTGGTGCCTATTGGGACTGTCTGTCTCTCTGCATTTATGAGATACACCTTTGTCTTTCTCCTTAATATGTAATTCCCCAGGTAAAGCTTAAAAATCTTAAATGGAAAGAAACGGAATGATAATTAAAAGTATGGGGAGCTATCAATTTTACAGTATTTATTTTATTGAAACTTGTCAGTTTCATTGGCTGGGCATTTAGTGCAGCCTAGTCTAGCGTTGAGATGCCTGAGTTTGGAATCAGACTATTGGGGTTTGAAGATCAACTCAGCAGCTCCTCGCCTGAGTAATCTTGGACAGGTCACTTCATTTTCCTGGGCTGGAGTTTCTGCCTTTGTAAAATAAGGGAGATGGATTAGATGGACTCCAAGTCCCCTTTTTGCTATAAATCTATGAACTTATACATGGTGCAGGAATCTTTTGAAGACTATGAAGAGGTGCTAAGGAAGGAGCGGCGTCTCCCTAAGGGGGTATCTGGTTGGGAAATGAGTAGTGCAGAGCACACCAGCATTTCATAGGATCACATATTTAGAGTCAGAAAGGATCTTAGAGGTCATGGAGGCAAATTTTATGGGTGAAGAAATTGAGGCCCAGAGAGGTTAAGGGATTTGTTCAGAGTCACAGAGCTGTCTGAGGTGGAATTTGAACTTAAGTCTTACTGACTCCAGGTCCAGGTCTCTGTTACACCACATTACCTCTCAACTACAAAACACTGAGTAGCTTTCCTTGACTAAAGTATGCTCCTTTAAATTTTTTTCTACCTTTTTAAAACTTCATTTCACAAAGTTCTCTTAGCTCCTAGTCTTTTTCTGCCCTTTCTTTCACCATCTCTCAAGCTCATCTTTATGTATAGATGACTATCGCCCATCTCATTTTTCTTACATATATACATAGTATGTATGTATACATCTCTCTCTCTCTTTCTGTCTTCACTGCTGGTAAAGCCAGTAGGAGGCAGGTAGAAGTTATAGGGGAAGAGAGAAGATGGGGCATGATAACTGAAAAGACATGATGCCTGCAGGAACACTGTGTCTTTTTTGTTTTCCTCCCCCACCTCCCACCCCCGGACTTGGTGTAGTCATTTACACAGAGGAATTACTTAATATCTTTTGACTGCAGAAAGTTAATAATTTAATATTAATTTAACAAATGCTCTATGTCGCTCTGTCTCTGTCTATCTATCTATCTATCTATCTAATCTTTCCATATCCAACCTGACTGAAATATAAGAACTGTGGATATTCAGTGAACTCAAGTGATGATATTTCTACTGGTTAAATATGTACATCCCACTCTAATACCTCTACAAAGCTCGAAAAGGAAAACCAGGAAGCAGGCCTCATGGGGTTGGAGTAAATGATTTCTAAGATTCTTTCCAGCTCAAACATTCTCTGATGGGGAAACAAGGATTCATGCAGCTAAACAGATGTTTGACTTGCCACATTCCTGAGGTCAGTCTTATTCAGTCCAAACCTCTGGGGTGGGGGAGGGGGAGAAGGCTGGGAAAGAGATTTGAGACTAATCTAGGCCAATCGGCCTTCAGGAAGTTAAATCATTCCTGAAGTGCCGCTCAGCAGTTCAGATGGCCAGAAGTAACCCCTACAGGGTTACCGGGGTTGATTTAGCAGTTTATTCAGAGGGCCTTGGTGCTGAAAACCAAACAGGGCCCACATACCTTCCCTTAGAGAAACCAGAACCCCCTACTGGATCCTGGAGCCAGCCCAATCTCATCAAGGTCTCACTCCAAAGCGATTGTTTTCTTTGGAAAGGGTTGCCATTATGGGTTTCTGTTCCCAGAACACTAACGCAAATGTCTCTTCTGTAATGAAACATTCTCTTCTTCTCTGGAAATCAAATAAATAGAAGTCAAAATGAGCCTGGCAAAAGACTGTGGAAAGAAATCAGGTTTGGGGAATACTAGGCATTCACTTCCCTCCCCACCCCCAACCCTTCTTCAAATCATCCTACCACTTCTGATGGAGAAAATAAAGAATTTGAGTTCAAGAGAAAGCAAATTAAGGGGAGAAGAATGGGACTCCAAACATTAGCAACCCTTCCAGTCGTTGCTCTGGCCATCCTCCATGCCAGAAATGTACTTCCTTTTCACCTCCGTCTTTAATGGCTGGAGGTGGTCGAAGTAGTGGCTCTAATCCTTTTCAGCATTTGGAAAAGAGTGCTGTTTTGCAGGAGGCTCGCAATGAGACTCCTATCAATCCAAGACAATGTCCACATATTTTGACCAAGATCCTTTATTTACTGAACCAGGGTGAACATTTTGGAACAACTGAAGCCGCCGAAGCCTTCTTTGCAATGACTCGATTGTTCCAGTCTAATGATCAAACATTGAGAAGAATGTGCTACCTCACCATCAAAGAAATGGCCAACATCTCTGAGGATGTAATTATTGTCACAAGCTTTCTGTTCAAAGACAGGGGCGGTAGCAAGAGGGACGGACTTCAGGTCCACATTTAACATGAAGCCTTTTCTGATCCTTCAACTGTTACTGCCTTCCTATCCGAATCACCTTGTAACTCATGGATTCAAAGATCTAGAGCTGGAAGTGATCTTAGAGGCCTTTAAGCCCAACCCCCCTCATTTTACAGATTGGGTGACTAAGGCACAGAGAGGTTAAGTGTTCCTAGTGCCCAGGACACTGTCTGGCATATAGTAGGTGCTTAATGACTACTTGTTGATTGATAACACAGGTAATAAGTGTCTGAGGTGGGATTTGAACTCTGGAGCTTCCTCACTCCAAGTTACATGCTCAATTCTCTATACCAGGTTGGCTTTAATGTATTTTAAAAAAATCTATTTTGTATATTCACATTTTGCTTGATATTCCGTCACATCCCTCCTCTTGTTGTCATCATTATAAATTTCTTGAGGGCAGAGACTTTTGTCTTTGTGTCCTCGGTGCCTTGCATGGGGCCTGGCACATAGTAGGTGCTTAATAAATGCTTTATTGATTGATTAAACCCTAAAATTGCTAGTGACATCATAATCAATCCTTGGCTCAAACCTAGTTCCTTGGAGATGTAAAGAGGTCCCTGGACTTTTAACTAACTACTGTTAATGAATACCACGGTATTTAAAAATGATTCCTGGAATATCTGCAAGTCTTGATGGAAATTCCACAAAACTTCATGGACACCAGGATGGTCTGCAAAGTGAAGGAGGCATGGAAAACTTGCACAGAATCCCATAACTAGGACATGATGGGTACAATTTTGCCCCAGGGCACAAACATTTGGAGGGCACACAGACTGTGCAAAGATACAGAGTTAGAGATGGACAGTCACATGTGAAAAACAGCAAGAAGGTCAGTTTGACTAGAATTCAGTAAATGAAGGGGGAGGGATAAATAAAAATAATAATACTGGAAAGTTAGGTTGGCATTAGGTTGTGAAAGGCTTTAAAAGGTAAACTTTGGAAAACCGCCACACAAAAAAGCCTGAAGTCTGGGACAGTGCCTCCTCATCCTCAGGTGAACAGAACCCAACTTCAATATTAAATTCAAAGTCAAAAATAGACTAGAAAAACGAGCAAACAATAAAAAAAGAAGGAAGGAAGTTCAGTTGTTTTTCAGTCATGTCTAACTCTTTGGGGGTTTTCTTAGCAAAGATACTGGAGTGGTTTATCATTTTCTTCTCCAGCTCATTTTCCATATGAAGAAATTGAGGCAAAGAGGGTTAAGAAACATGCCCAGAGTCACACCGCTTGTAAGGGTCTGGGGCCAGATTTGAACTCAAGAAGATGAGTCTTCCTGACTTGAGGCCTGGCACCCTATCCACTGTACCACCTAGCTGCCCAACAAAAAAAGAACTTGACCATAAAAAGCACACAGTACCAAGACACAAACTCAGAAGATAATAATGTGACAATAAGGAGTTACAAGCAACTCCTTAAAGAAAAATGCTAACTGGACCCAAGTCCAACAAGGATTCCTGGAAGAGTTAAAGAAAGAGATAACAGTGGTAGAGGGAAAAGTGGGAAAATAAATGAGAGTACTGCAAGAAAATTATGAAAAGAAAGTTACAGCATGGTAAAAGAGGCACAAAAAATAATGGACAAAATAAGACCTTAAAAAACAGAATTGGCTAAATAGAAAAAGGTACAAAAGCTTGCCAAAGAAAAAAATTATTTAAAAATTAGAATAGGGCAAGTGGAAGCTAATTACTCCACAAGACATCGAGGAAAATCAAAAGAATGACAAAATAGAAGAAAATGTGAACTATTTCCTTAGAAAAACACCTGACCTGGAAAATATATTGAAGAGAGATAATTTAAGAATTATTGGACTGCCTGAAAGCCATGATCAAAAAAAAGAGCCTAAACATCATATTTTTAAAAATTATAAAGGAAAACTCTACCAATATTTTAGTTTGGGGGGGGCAAGTGGAAATTGAAAGAATATACCAATCACCTCTTGAAAGAGATCCCAAAGTGAAAATTCCCAGGAATATTATAGCCAAATTCCAGAGCTTGCAGGTCAAAAAGAAAATACTTCAAGCAGCAAGACAGAAACAATTCAAATATTGTGGAGATATTGTGGAGCCAGCCACACTCAGTATCACACAAGATTTGGCAACATCCATGATAAAGGAGCAGAGGACTTGGTGTATGATATTCCTGAAGGCAAAAGAGCTAGGATTACAACAAAGAATAACCTACTCAATCAAACTGGGTATAATCCTTCAGGGAAAAAATAAATATTTAATGAAATAGAGGACTTTCAAGCATTCCTGATGAAAAGACCATAGCTGAATAGAAAATTTAACATTCTAACACAAAGCTCAAGAGAACATAAGGGACTCAATAAAATTTAACTGTTTACGTTCCTATATGGGAAGATGATATATATATAACTCCTAAGAACTTTAGACAGAGGGCATGGGTGTGAGCTGATTATATTGGAATGATCTCCAAAAAAAATTATGGAGTGAGAAAAAGGGATGTACTGGGAGAAGGAGGAAAGGAGAGGTAGAATGGGGAAATTTTTCTCACAGAAAAGAAGTGCACAAGGAAGAGGGGTGGTAGGTAGTGCTTAAACTTCACTCTTATTGTAATTGGCTCAAAGAGGAAATAACACATTCTCAATTGTGTATAGAAAGCTATCTTTCCCTATGGGGAAGTAGGAAGAAAAAGGGATAAGATAAAAAGAGGAGGCAGATAGAAGGGAGAGTAGATTAGGGGAGGCAGTGGTTGGAAACAAAATAGACTTTTGAGGAGGGACAGGACATATACATACATACATACATTCACACAAGTGCACACACACACACATACACATATATATGAATGAAAACTGGATTGAGGAAAACATAGTTAATAATCACAAATGAGAATGTGAATGGGGTGAATTCACCCATGAAACAGAAACAAATTGTAGAATGGGCTAGAAACCAACAATATGTTGTTTGCAAGAGACACACTCAAAACAGAAAGACACAGAGAGTTAAAATAAAGGAATGGAACATAACCTAATATGCTTCAATTGAAATAAAAAAGGCAGGGGTAGCAATCATGATCTCAGAGCAAAAGCAAAATAGACCTAATTGAAAGAGATCATCAGAGAAACTGTATTTTACTAAAAATATCACAGACAATGAAGTAATATCAAAATTTTTACATCAAGTTTCTCTGATAAGGGCCTCATTTTTCAAATACGTAAGTAATTGAGTCAGATTTATAAAAATAAGAGCCATTCCCCAATTGACAAATGGTCAATGGATATGAATAGAGAGTTTTTAGAAAAAAAAATCAAAGATATCAATAGTCATGTGAAAAAATGTTCTAAATCACTACTGATTAGAGAAACTCAAATTAAAACAATTCTGAGGTACTACTTCATACTTAACAGAAATGACAAATGCTGGAGGGAATGAGGGGGAAATAGGCACATTAATGAACTGCTGGTGGAATGGTGAACTGATCTAACTATTCTGGAGAACAATTTGAAACCATGCTCACAGGGTTATAAAACTCTACATATCCTTTGACCCAGCAATACCACTACTAGGTCTATATACTAAAGAAATCAAAGAAAAAGGAAAAGGACCTATACGTACAAGATATTTATAGGAGCTCTTTTATGTGGTGGCAAAGAATTGTGCATCAAGGGGATGCCCATCAATTAGGGAATAGGTGAACAAGTTGTGGCATATGATTATGATGGAGTACAATTATGCTGTAAGAAATGATAAAGGGGGGGTGGCTTTAGACAAACATGGCAAAATATGTATGATTCAAAGTAAATTGAGAAGAACTGGGGAATCATTGTGCACAGTAACAGCAATGTTGTAATGATGATCCACTGTGAAAGACTTGGCTACTCTGATCAGTACAGTGATCCAAGACAATTTCAAAGGACTCATGATGAAAAAAAAAATGCTATGCACTAACTGATAGACTCCGAGTGCAAACTGAAGTATCATTTTTTCACTTTATTTTTCTTGCTTTTTTGTGAAATGGCTGATATGGACATATGTTTCGCATGATTTCACATATATAGTTGATATTGTATTGCTTGGCTTCTCAGGGAGTGTGGGAGGGATTGGGAGGAAGGGAGAAATTTGGAATTTAAAAAAAAAAAGAATGTTTTAAAATAAATAAATAATAAATTGGGGCCGGGGGGAGGAAGCTAAGCATAGGCATGTGTATTTGATCCTAGAGGTAATAGGGAGCCATTGGAATTTATTGCATAGGAGACTGAAGTGGTTAGACTTGTGCTTTAGGAAAATCACTATGACAGCTGTGTGGAGGGTGGATTGGATAGAGAGTCTTGTGACCAAAAAAACCAAAGAAAAGGCAATAGCCCCAGGGAGAAGTGATGAGGGCTTGAAGTAGGATGGTGATGTGTAAGTAGACAGATGTGAGATACGTGGAGGTAAAAGTAGCACAATATGGACGTTAATTTGGCATGTGGAGTGCATAGTAGACAGAGTCCTAACCTTGGAGAGAGAAGACCTGAATTTGAATCCTACTTCTGACAGAAACTTAGGCAAGTCATTTAATTTCTCTGAGCTTCAGTTTTCTCAGCTGCAAAATGAGGTTGTTGGATGAGATGTCTTCCAAAGTCCAGTTTTAATCCATGAGAGAGGATGAGGAGTTGAGGATGACACCAAAGTTACACATCTGAGTGATTGATGGATGGTAAAGTCTTCAATAGAAATGAGGGGACAGAAGAGGGTGGGTTGGAGGGGGAAATGAGTTTTTATTTGGTCATGTTGAGTTTGAGATACTTAGGAGGCATCCAGTTAGAAATTATAAGGGTGATATGCAGAGGTGTGCTTGTAAATGTTTAACATCTGGCTCTCAAAAAAAAAAGGTATAGATGATACACTTTTAAGCATAATCTGCATTATTAACATTTTCTTCATTACTTTCTTAAGTATAGACAATAAAAAAACAAGAAATTGAGCCTTGGTTTGTAGCATTTGCCAATTTCTAAGGTGTTTTTAAAATTTAAATTAAACATTTAACAGTTGACTCAGGGCCAGCAAGCTTCTGTGAACCACTGCACATGGGACTAACTAGAACTTAGGAAAGAGATGAATGCTAGATATATAGATCTGGTATTTACTTTCATAGGAATAATAATTAAACCCATAGGAGCTCATGAGGTCACCAAGAGATAGAGAATGGAGAGAAGAAAATCCATGACTCAGGACAGAAACTTGGGCCCCAAAGTAAAGGGGCAGAATATAGTAGGTGGTCCAGAATAATTGGTTGTCCAGCAAAGGAGATTTACTCTAAATTGAGTGGTCCTTCCATTGGACCACGACTGCCTCCGAAATAATTTAACCTCTCTTCTAATTGTAGAAAGGCAACTCTCTAAGACTGCAACTTACAGATGAATTGCCAATCTGCCTCAATGGTAGGAAGGATATTCCTTCCTTATGAAATCTCAGGTCTGAACCCCCCAAAACCATCTTGCAACGACATTTTTGCATATTGCTTTATGCTTTTGAAGGACTGGTCTTGGATTCTTAGCTTTAACATTTTTCTTCACAAAATTCTGCTACTTTGTATACTTACAACCTCTAATGGTTAATGGAATACCATTTTTCCCGGCTGGCTAAACTTTTCAACTAATTGGGAATATGGAGAACAGATATCATTGCTTTTTTCAGGCTGCCTGGTGATTATATCCCTATTCTGAGTGTATGGTAGCAGAAGTAGGGGGCTAAGGCAGAAACAAATGCCTGCACTGTATATTCCAAGTGCTGATCCTTAGTTCTCAACCCAAGAACTTCAAAAATCTGTGATTTCAATGGGAGTGGCCACACACTTCACCAATGAAGATTATAACTTCTCTGTCTTGAATGAGAGGCTGAGGTTTAAAAAAAAAATCCATTTCTTACTGACTATCCTTCTTATGAGGAATGCCACTGTGCTTGATTTTATTCCGTGGACTTAGTAATAACATTCCTTTTGCAGCAATCCAGGAAATATTGAGCAACATTGCTCCACTTTCCTACTGTGCCCTACTCTCCTTTCATAAACACTGTACCTTGGCACAAGAAGGAGACGGTCATTCCCATCTCCTATGGACACCCTGTTTTCTTTGCAGGCTAATGAATCTTTCATGGGTCACCTTAGTTCCTTTCCTGAGGTTCTGCAGGCCCCAATTCTACTTTTTCATAGTGTGAATTTTGTGAGGTAAGATTGGTTGATCCAGAGTAGAATTTTATTTGGCCTTGCTTAGGAAATGAAAAAAAAAAACAATGAAATAATTGTTTTAATTTCTTTATTTGGCATTTATATGTCCAAAGGAAAGAAGAAAAATGAACCTATCAAGAATTACAAAAAGGGTTAAAATAAATGCAATATAAAAGCCTACTACTGACTACCGAGACCTTTCACTGACACATTCTCACATGCATGAGAAACACAAGAAGGCTTACACTGTTGTTTTTTTTTATATAAGTTTTTTTAATATGTAAAAAGTAAGCATATAGGAGAAAATGTCCCTGCAGTCCTTTCTCCAAGATAGTTGCTTGGAACTTGGTGGATGGTGGAAGTGAGGCTAATTAGTGAGTAGAAGGAAGACCCATCTGCTCTTGGAGAGTGGTCAGGCAGGGGATAGTATTAACATTTCCATGGACACTTGTTTTTAGCACATGCATTTTAACACATAGACAGAGGCTTATAAGACCATAGTGGGGCTGGGGAAAGAAGAGACTCATAAAGCTTGCTATATTGCCCCTTTCCCAAAGGGACAGAAGTGTACCTTTATGAAATCTTGCTTCATTTATTCTGTGCAGTTCTCTGTAGGACCCCTAAGCTTGAGCCACAGAGTCCTTTCCATGAGTTTTTGGGCTGCTCATTAGCAGTACTTTGATAGAACTGATCAGAGCTGTCCTCAGTTTACAGACCAGGGCAGACTGATTTTACATTTCATCTTTTCCAAGTTGTCCCTGTGCTCTGAGAGGCAGCATCGAGGATAGAGTAGTGGAATTGGAGTCAGACCTGGGTTTAAATCTTGCCTCAGACATTTGATAGCTGTGTGACCCTGGCCAAGTCATTAACATTTTTTGGGTGTCAATTTCCTCATCTGTAAAATGAGGGGATTGAATTCTGCCTCTGAAGTCCCTTCCAGCTCTAACTCTATGATCTGATGTGGCAATGGTAATTTTGAACTCTACCACTAATTAAATGTGATGGTGGAATTGGCTGATGGGACATTGCACTGGTAATTTGCTTCCTGCCTCACTGCCAGTCTCTGGCCTTCCCTCTCTCCTCAAGGATTCTAGGATGGGAAAAGGAACCCATTTTCTGCAAGTGAAAACCTGTAGTTTGATTAAGGCTGGCTGCAAGGTTTTGTAAGGCACTTAAACAAGGAGATGCTTAAACTTCAGGAACAGACAAGGGAGTTAACAATGTTTTAGGCTAAAGATAGGTGAAAGATGAGAATTCTAAGCAAAATGGATCCTTCTAAGTTGGAGTGTTTGAAATTGCATGCTTTTTCAGTGAAGGGGAGAAAGAAAATCTATTTAGGGAGAATTCCAATTTAAACACAAAAGCCTCTCATCATTGTTCATCCATTACAACTCAAGTCATTTAATTCTGAAGAAAAGATGGATCCTTGTCTGCCTTCTACACATAGGATTTCGTGGTTTTTTCTATTAGTCAATCAACAAACATTTACTGTGTGAGAATTATACTAGATGGTAACCTATGCCCCTTTCTTAGAAATGAATTTATTGGTCTGAAATAGATACAGTGCCAAGCATGTGAAAAGGGAAGTCAGAGCTGAAGTACTCAGAAACAGGAAGTAGCTTCTTTCAAATACTCGTATTTCCTAAACTAGATAGTGCCAGAGTCATCTCTTACTTTTTTCCCTATTGAAATTAGAAGCCAGGTTTTAATTCCATTCTCTAATGGTTCTGTAATCTCCTCTAAGTGGGTATTCCCTCCAGTGAAGCAGATTTCAGTCCATCCATGCCCACCCATTCTGGGTGATTTTCCTTCACGCAGAGTGCCTGGCATAGAGCAGGTGTTTAAAAAACACTTGTTGACTGACATCCTACCATAAATTGTTATTGAACATATTTTATTTCTATTTTGAAGAATAACAAGTCTAACATGAAATGGAAAAAAAATCACCCTCAAAACAAATCAGATATAACTCCCCCCTCTATTGCCTGCTGCCTCCGTTGCTTTTTGGCATAATCTACCATCAGCATTAAATTTATTCCTTTGCTGCCAATCTTGGTGGATCACGACAGAGCTTCATCTCATGGAAGATTAAAATCACATGAACTTGAGTCATTGACTCACAGAATCTCAGAGCTTGAAGAAACCTGCAAGGGTCAAGGGTAGACAACAAGCCTTCTTGCACTCATGGAAACCTGGCTCCCTCTGTAAGCCATTGCATTCCTGGCCACTGTCTCTCTGGTAAAAGGTGCTCCTTCTTGCATTCCCCAGTCCTGACACTCTGAGGCAGACAAAGGTGTAGAAACCCTCTATGACCCTCAACACTATGTCCAGACCCTTCCTTTGCTTCATTGAGCAACCTGTCCTTCTTGAAGGTTTACCCCATCCATTTATATCACTTGCTAGCCATTCTTATTGCTATAACCTACCAGCCCCCAGATATCTAAAGAGGAGCTGTACTGTTTACTTTTTTTTTTAACCTCCAACCATTTGGAATATCTGAATTCTCATACAAATATCTTTATTTGGAGCCCTCAAAATCATCTCCATAGAATCAGTCAAAACCTGGTCTTCCAAACACAGACAGTTTCCTATGACAATGTTTCTTCTTCCATTGGCTTCTCTTTGAGGCAACCTCTGTTCCCACTCACAGACACTGATGTCCTTGGAAGTGATGGAAGAAAACCCTGACCATCCAGTGTGCAATGTAGCATGCGGTCTGGGCTGCAGGCATAGTGAGGCCATGCATAGAATGAGACATTAAATAATAATAAATTCCTCCCTCCCCTCTAAAGTCTAGAAAGTACTGAAAAATATAAAAACTCAATTCCTAATCCAGAAAATAAAATATTCATGAACAACAGGCAATGGTAATAACAATAAATGAAAAAAAAAGTCAACTTGTCAAAAGTGTTTCAAGAGAAGATAGCACCTTTGTGAAAAGTAAAAAACAAAACAAAACAAAACAAAATAAAACAAATGAAAGAGTGTGCCCAATGGGGGTAGGGAGTGGCAGACAAGAGCTGGATCACAGAGATCTGGGATTCCCAGAGCTCTCTGCCCAAGCCTCATGAGGAGTAGGTGGTTTGGAGGATGTATGGTCACTAACAGGTTGCCGGAGTCACCAGTAGAGGTATAAGTTCAGGTCATGCTGACAGACAACTGGCCAATGGAAAGCTGCCATGAGTTAGCCTTTCCATTTATCTTTTGAGAGTGTACTCCTGGACAGAGTGGGAGAGGGACAAGCTGAGAGGTTTTGGGTTCTCAGTAGCCAAGCTACAGCATGGGTCCCCTGCCCCTTCTCTAAAGCAGGGGTGTACTCCCTCTTCTACAATCTCCTTTCCCCCCAATCCAGAATGGCCACCAGCTACCCTCCCTCCTATGAACAGATTTCCCTGGCATTCTATCATTGCATTTCCCCTAGCTCATCTGAGCACAGGACTGGGACGTGGTTCTGATCCAAGTGGGCTCCTCCTATAACTGGGAAGTAGCCTCCTTGGTGAGCCCCCCAAACACCAGTTCCAGTTTCCCTTAAAGCTTTCTTAGAAATGAAGGTTATGGCCCCACCCCCTCTCTAGTCCCACATCTTCCTTTATTATAAAAACAAATAAGTGAAAAAAATTCATTATACAATGCAAATATTGGCGATTTGGAAACTGTAGCAGACACTTGTGTATATGGAATTCAGCGCTGAAGTAAACGGGCATGGGCTGAGCCTGCCGGGAGGCAGAAGCTCTGGGTTCCTTCTTCAAGGGCTGGAAGCTTGTTAGATCTCTTTGGTGCTTGGCTTCTTGTTCTTTTCTGCTGTCTCCTTTGAAAAGGAAGGGGGAAAAAAGGAGCAGCTTTAGAGAATGTTGTCTAGTGGTTTCCATCATAATCATCTTTTTTTTCCTTAAAGCCACAATGGACACATTTTTAAAACAGCATCGCTTAAGTGCATAAAGCTGACACATGAGAAGGCTGCCATTGCTGCTGAAAGACATGAGGCTCCCTTTCCTCATCAATAGTTCATAAGATCATCAGATGTCAAACTGGAAGAAACCTCTCTTCACCTCCTCCTCCTTCTCCTGTTCTGCCTGTGATTTGGAGTTGGCTGTCTGCCAAGGAGAAGCCTCCTCCTTCCTCCGATACTACTCAGTGGTAGCCTAGTACAGTGGAGAATGGGGAAGCTAGGTACTTCAGTGATAGAGTGCTGGGTCTGGAGTCAGAAAGACTCATCCTCATGAGCTCAAATCCAGTCTCAGACACTTACTAGCTATGTGACCCTGGGCAAGCCATTTAACCCTGTTTGCCTCAGTTTCCTCACCTATAAAATGAGCTGGAGAAGGAAATAGCAAAGCACTCCAATATCTTTGCCAAGAAAACCCCAAATGGAGTCAGACACAATGGAAATGGAAGAACAATAACAAAATAGTGGACAGTATAGCAGATTTGGTATTAAAGTACATGGATTGGAATCCAGACTCTGCCCTTACCACCTGGGTGACCTTGGGCAAATTACTTAATCTCTCTTCCCCAAAATGTCCTCATCCATAAAATGACTAGGTTGGACTAAAGTGCCTTCCCACTCTATATCTATGATCCTGTGATTATTCAGTCTTTCCATAGGGTTGTTCCTTCTTTCACGGCCTCTCTAACACATGGGATCAGGAAAAAGAAGCAGACATACTCTTTACTCACTACTTCCCAACCCATCTTTGCTGCTATCACTAAGCAATCTCTGCTTCTTTGAGGTACACTCCATCCTTCTCTAATTGTTTGCCCTAGATTCTTCCTGTTATAATCTACTAGCCTTCTGATCACAGCACTACTTATTCTGCAGCCCACTATTCTGAATTAACACCATTTTCTGCCATGCTGTATCCTGCCGTCAAGGATAAACATAAATTATGTGATGCAGATCCATTGAAAAGTCAGTTATGACAGAATCTGAATCTAATGGTTTTTAACATGGTAGCATCAGTTGAGTTCCACATGTCCTTGAATTGACCCTGTTAATGTCTTTAACAGAACAGGTCATTTGGGCATTCCAGGGCAGCAGAGTAAGAGGTGTAAATTAAATTGTTGGTCTTAGGACTAGCTTGGACAAAGTGAAAGGTTCTTGCTCACCTGATGCTTCTGTAGTTCTTGGACATATCTGGCCAACTCCTCTTCAGTCAGATCTTCATTAGGCTGTTGCCCTTTCTGATTCTTTCCTGAAAGAAAAAGTCAGGTTCAGGAGAATAGTAGAAGCAGTAAATTAGTTTGGGAATTATATTAAGACTTACCTGACTGAGATCTCACAGGGATCATTAGCTCCTACATGGATCTATCTCTACAAGTACATGGTATGGCTTCCCTCCCTCCCTCCCTCCCTCCCTCCCTCCCTCTCTCTCTCTCTCTCTCTCTCTCTCTCTCTCTCTCTCTCTCTCTCTCTCTGTCTCTCTGCCCCTTTGGGGTAGCAAATAACTGGAAGCAAAATAGGTTCCCATTGATTGGGGAATGATTAAACAAGTGTTGGGTCACAAATGTAATATTATTGAAGAAATGATAAATACGATGAATAGAGAAGCAAGAAAAGATCCATATGGAAGGATGGGACAGAAACAGGAAAATGTACACAGCAACTACACCAGTGTAAAAGGATATAAGAGCAACAACAAAACTGAAAATGAATGCTATAAATTCTAATGTCCAATCGTGGCCCCAAAGAAGAGATATGAAATGGAATCTCTTCCCTGCCCCCCCCTACTTTTTTTGCAGAGGTTGGAGACTATGGGTATGGAAAACTTCAGATTTCAGATTTTTTTGATGTATTTATTTTGATGTATTGGTAAGTTTTTATTGGTAAGCTGAATTTTTTTCATTGTTTTTATTCTTTGTTAAGGGATGTCTCTATGGAAGGAAGAGAGTAGGGAAAGGCAGACACTGGGAAGCATAAGTGATTAAAAACAAAAGATACTAATAAAAATTTATTTCAAGAAACAAGTACATGATGTGGAAGAAGAGGTTACTTAGCTATAACTCCACTTCTTTGAATTTGAAGATGTCTGGTGTCACATTCTACCCATTGCCTTCAAAGTGTGAAGCAACATAGTGTGAACAAACAATATATTAATAGGAGGCAATTTGGAATAATAGGTTAGTAGATGTGGCCAGCTTTCTGATGATGAGTCTCTTCCAACTTAGCTAGACCAGTCCTTATAGGGCAGACACAGAGTCCATAGCTGGGCTCATGTGTGAAGCCTTTCCAGTGTTTTAGGATCCTCCAGAGCTTGTGTTCTACTACTATAGTATTCTATAACCCAAGGTCATCTCCACATCATGAAGCATCCAAATAGTATTCAGGTCACTATTCTTTGTCTGGTAACTATGATGGAAAATCAGGCTTTGTGTCTAGGGAAGAACTATTTTCTCCACTCATTCCTGCCATTTGGCTCTCATTTGGCTTATGTTATGAGGCATATTATTACAATGATTGGTATTATTTCCATGAAACAATTAAGTTTTCACCTTCGGCCCACTTATGGGTTCTGGTATGCTGATCACCATTACATGGATGCCTTATGTATGTCTGCTCAGACCTTTTTCCCGAGTCTTTGATACTACTGGGGCTCTAGTTTGTGTTCCTGGTCCCTGTCTTGGCTGATCTTCCTAGATTGCATTCCATGGTTGCCTGGATTTACAGCACTTGACTATTTCCCCAAGTATTAGCTGACCTCTTTGGATTTGACCTCTAGTCTGCCTGGCTTATGGTACCTGGTCCTTTCTTGGCCACGCCCATCCTGTTGTCACCTAGGTACCAGTGCAACCCGAGTATCTGTGTGGCCTTGATTCACTTCTCTTGACCTCTAAATTCTGAAGTATCCTGGGTTCCTGCTGTCAACCATTTTAAAAATTCATTGTTCTCATTTGGTCTTCAGTTCTATATATATTCATAAGATTATCCATTTAGAGCTAGAAGAGATCTTAAAGGCCAGAATCCAACTCCTTCCCCTCTTCCCATTTTGCAGATGGGGAAAACTGAGACATTAGATGTTAAGTAACTTGTCCAGGACCACATACCTAATACGTATTTGAGGCGCTCTTAGAGCCCAGGTCCTCCTGATTACAAATATCCTATTGACTATACCTTAATACTCAAACTTTCTGGTCTCAGGACCCTTTTACACTCTTCAAAACCACAGACGACAATCCCCCTCTCTGATCACCCCTCCCCCACAAAGAACTTTTATGCAAGTTATAGCTTTCAATATTCACTATCTTAGAAATTAAAATGTCTTAGTATTATTATGAAAAGTTTTGACTTCCAACTCCCCATGAAAAGGCCTCAAGGACCTCCAGACCATACTTTGAGAATCTCTGAACCATACTATACTGCTGCTAAATTCCACGAGCTCAGATCACTTACTTTTCATGCCATCAACCTTAATCTTTGTCTGGTACTTCCATTCTTGACTAATGGCCCTATCTTACTAGTCTACCATTCCCCATTCTCTTCTGGAATTTTGACTAGATGACCTCTATAATTTCCTTTAAACTCTAACCTTTTATATTTATGCCTTCCTGCTAGTCACATATTTCTGTCTCACAGGGTTTGCCAGTGCCTGTTGGTACCCAAAGGACCTGGCCTTTAGCTTCCAAGCACCTGAGTATTTTTTACCTGCAGCACATCCTCCTAATCCCATCGCCAAAGGTGCTGTCAACTCCTTGTGCCTTTTCCCCAAATGCCTCTAAGACCCTCATGTGTTTTCTGAACTAAGTATTTCTGGGATGTGACCATCAGTGTTCTTCCAAAGCAAGGGCAGATACAAGTATGTCATTCTGACATGTGATCCAGTTCCTCATGTTCTTAAAATTATCTCTACTGATTGAGGGCTGTCTGCTTATTGTATGAAGGAACCTTCCTTCTTTCTCGAACCTGGGGCCAAACTTACCCTCACAGGTCATGGCGGTGCAGACCCAGTTCCCACAGGCACAGACACAGCGGTTACATTCCACCTGGGTCTCGGCTCCATCCTCATAGTTTTCATCTTCCAGGGCGCATTCTATTGGGGCCAAAAAAAAAATGGAGGCATGGTTTTAGCACACAGTTTGGAGCTTAGACTTTTCACTAGGATATTCTATCTTTCCCTTTTTGTGAATCAGGAGGACATGTCTTACTGTGTCTTTATATCTCCTCCAAGGTTCTACATGAAGTAAGCACTTAATTCAATTTAAAAAGTACTATTTATTACTATTCCTAATATGTGCAAGGACTACAGATCTATAGTTGGAAGGGACTTCAGAAGCCATCCAGCCTAATAGCTTTATTTTATAGTTGAGGAAACCAAAGCCTTATAGAGGCTAAGGGACCTACTCAAGGTCACCCAGTTAGAAGCATCAGAAGTGGGATTTGAACCCAGGTCTTTTGACCCTAAAGTCATTAATCTTTCCCACTATATTAGGTGGTAGAGACAGATAAAAATGAAATAATGCCTGGCCACAAGCAGTTTACATTCTATTAGAATTTAATGAATAAATTAAGGAATATTTGTTGACAGAATAGTAACAAAAAGGAAGTAAGCCCCTGGAGGTCAGGTCTTTACATCTTAAGAACCCATCAAAGCAGTAGTACCTGCCACATAGTAGGACGTTCAACAAATACTTATTGCACTACTTAACTGTATTGGAAGATCCCAACATCCCTCAGTCCTATGACCATGAAAGTCTCCCTGTTTGATTAGGTAAGGTAAAGAAAGCTTACTCTTCTCAGGAGGGTGGAAGGAAGGGTTGAGGCACTTGAGGAATTCATGAAAACTGAGTTTCCAGTCAGCATTCTCATCAGAGAGCTCAATGAGAGCATCAATGCAGAGTCCCCTGAAACAAAAGACACAGGGGAGGACAGGGTCAGCAGTGAGACCTCAGCTATCTTCCCCAAAGCCACTAGCCTCAACACAGGAAAATAGTCAGCAGGAATTAGGTTCCTCCATTTCTACCGTGTAATCAGTGTCTGAGAAGCACTTTGAAGTTATACCTGGAAAGTATTAATCATCTTTACCATTTCAGGTTACTTTACCTCTCTAAGCCTCAGTTTTTGTATCTGCAAAATGGGTTGGATTACATGATCTCTAAGATCCCTTCCAGCTCTAAATCTCATGACAATATAAATTACTAATCCAGGAATCAGCCTATTAACAACTTGGACGTTAGATCCCTTAGGCTGTCCAAATGTTCTTGCTATACCAAGTCATGTTCTCCTGAATGACTTTTCCATTTTGGCCAATAGTACTCTTGTCCTTGCAAACCTTACTCTAGCAGTATCCTCCCCCACCATATCTACTTTAAGTTAACCAAACCAGAAATGCCAGTTGTAGAAACTAAAATCTAAAGGTGAACTCTGAAAGTAATAATCAAAGCATGAAAGGAACATGAAATAATAGTAGAGTTAGAGTCAGAAGGGACCTCAGAGACCATTGAATTCAATCTTCTCACTTTACAGATGAGGAAATTGAGGCACAAAAGTTAAATGACTTGCCCACAGTCACACAGCTAGTAAAGGTCTGAAGTGGGATTGGAATCTTGGTCTTCCCACCTCCAGGTCCAGTATATCGTTCTGTCTACCAAGGGCCTGCATCTATGGTAACCATACAGGAGTTGGGGTTACATAGGCCCTGCTGCTTTAAAGAGTGGAAAGAAATCATGCTGTGCATTTCAATAATGTGACAGGAGAAGGAGAGGAAGGCCCACTCCAGCAGAGTGAGTGGAACCCCTGTGGTACATTTGTGGGAGGCCATGGACAAGAGCCATGCAAGGAGACGTAGGAAAACGTGGGTGTGATCTATATTGCTGGAAGGCACATCCATATTGATCCCTTTGATTACAGCTCTGCAAGAGCTGATCCAGCCCATCCTCTTCATTTTACAGATGAGAAAACTGAGACCTGGAGAGATGAAGTTACTTGTTCATGGCCACATGGGTAATAAATGTCAGAGCCAGGATTTCGATGTCACTGACTCAAAGTAGCAATTCTTTCCCTTACATCAGAAGTGTCAAACTCTTGACCAGAAAAACTCCTGAGTGCATGAAGGAACCAGATTAAGATATGACTGGGAAATGTTTGACAAAATAAATAACAATATAATACAACATAGATAATGTTACTTTGTGGTTTTCTAAGTCAATATGCAGCCTGTAGGGATCTGTTTCTATTTGAGTTTGACATAACTGGACTATGCCATGATGCCTCTCTTCTGAATGGACAGAGCACACTTGCTGTTCAGTTATTTCAGTCATGTCCAACTCTTCATGACCCCATTTGGGGTTCTCTTGGCAAAGATACTGGAGTGGTTTGTCATTTCCTTCTCCAGTTCATTTTACAGATGAGGAAACTGAGGCAAACAGGGTTAAGTGACTTGCCCAGGGCCACACAGCTAGTAAGTGTCTGAGGCCAGATTTGAACTCAGAAAGATGAGTCTTCCTTATTCCAGGCCCTGCACTCTAGGCACTAACGTGCTATATAAATGTTGATTATTATTACTACTCCACTACTCTTTCAATAACTGAAAACTTGACCTGATTTAATTGATACGTAGTAGAAAGAACACTTGGATTTGGGAGGAGGAAGAGCCAGTTGAAATATCAGTTTTTTTCCTTGCTGGCCATATAACACTGAGTAAGTCATAATGTCTCTGAGTCTGCTTCCTCAAGTAAAATGGGAATCCAGATAATTATGCTACCTACCTCAGGAAACTGCTCTGTAAACTGTTAACGTGAAGCACGAAAAAACCACAACAGTAAGAAGCTAGAGAAAAATAAATAAAACTGCTAGCGTGCCTTCACCTCCCTCTAGAAACAGTTCTTTTGCCCAGAGGAGGGGATCAGACTCCCTTTCTCCTGCCCAGCCTTCCCAGCATGAGCTACCCCAAATCCCCCGCACCTGAGCAGCTTGTTGGTCTCTTGGTTGACGTAAGTGGTGATGTTGATAGCAGTTTCATTCTGTTCCACAAATTTCAAGAACTCATTGGAGTCCAGTCGGGAATCTCCATCATCATAGCTCTTAAAAAAAGGATGAAAGGCACACGTAAGCAAAGGCTAGACAATGACGATTTCATCTTTCCTCCTATTGTCTGACTAAACAAATTTATCTTTTCAAAAAGCATTTTATTTGCTATTTATTTATTTTTAACATTCTTTTCTTTTTAAATTTTGAGTTCTAAATTCTCTATCTCCCTCCTTCCCCTCTCACACTAGTTGAGAAGGCAAGCAATGTATCAATTATACATGTAAAATCATGCAAAAAATATTTCCATATTAGCCATATTTTTTTTTAAAAAGCAAGAGCAATAAAGTGAGAAAATCATACTTCCATTTGCACTCAGAGTTAATCAGTTCTTACTCTGGAGGTGGATGGAATTATTTCATCATGAGACTTTTGGAACTGCCTTGGATCATCGTTCTGATCGTAGCAGCAAAGTCTTTCACAGTTGATCATGATTACAACATTGCTGGTACTGTGGACAGTGATCTCCCAGTTCTTCTCACTTAACTTAGCATCAGCTCACATAGGTCTTGCCATGTTTCTCTGAAATTGCCCCCTCATCATTTCTTATAGCACAATAGTATTACATTACAATGATATGCCATAACTTGTTCAGCCATTCCTCAATTGATGAGCATCCCCTCAATTTCCAATTCTTTGACACCACAAAAAAGCCACTATAAATGTTTTTATACATGTAGGTAATTTTACTTTTGCTTTGATCTCTTTTGGTTACAGACCTAGTAGTGGTATTACTGAATCAAAGGGCATGCAAAATTTTATAGACCTTTGGGCATGGTTCCAAATTGTTCTCCAGAATGCTTGGACTAGTTCACTACTACACAAGCATTTCGTTAATGTACCTATTTTTCCCTCTTCCCCTTCAGCGTTTGTCATTTCTGATAGGTGTCAGGTGGTACCTCAGAGTTATTTTAATTTGCATTTCTCTAATCAATAATGATTTAGAATACTTTTATGTGACTAAAGATAGCTTTGATTTCTTCTGAAAACTGCTGTTCATGTTCTTTGATCATTTATCAATTGGGAAATGGCTCTTATTTTTAAAAATCTGACTCAATTCTATACTCAGTATATACCCTTTATCAGAGAAATTGCTTCATTGTCAATGGTACCTTTTAGCAAAATACAGTTTCCCTGGTTATTTCTTTTAATTAGGTCTAAACATATTCATCTTTTCACCCCTACTAGACACTCAGAGGATGATAGCTATAATACTACAAATCCATGAGGCATTCAGAGCCCTCTGGGCTCCTCTATCTACCCACAGAAGATGACATAGAGTGCTATTGAGAAGAAGGCCTGCTCAGACACTACTGAAGTACCTTTGAATCCAAGAAGGGGCTGAGTAGGTAGGGTAGATGTCATGGAAGGGCTAAAAGGGGCCTTAGAGATCATCTAATCCATTCTGTACAGAAGAGGACACTGAAGCCCTGGGCAGCGAAGGTTACATGGCTATTAGGTAGTAGAACCATGAATGGAGAAGGCAGAAACTGCTGTCCTGATCTGGACTGCTCATAGATCCTGAAGCACCTTTTAATTCAAGAAAGGGTTGGCCAGTGGATAGACAGCTGGGCTTGAATTCAGGAAGACCTAAATGAAAATTCTGCCTCAGATACTTCCTATGTGACCATATGCAAGCCTCAGTTTGTTGATTTGTAAAATGATGGGGTGGGGCTTGCTAGCCTCTACGTTCCCTTCCAGCTCTGACTTTATGATGCTATGACCTCAGTCTCCTGACAATACCCAGCTGGTTCTCTGGCCTCTACAGTGGTGCCTTACATGGATGACTAAGCCTCTTTTTTCCTCTCCTTTTTCCCTTTAATTCTTCTTGATGCTTTTTGTTTTGATATCACCTTCATTTTAAAATATATCCTTTCCCCTTCCCTCCCCAGTCACCTGTGTAAGAATAAACAGGAAAGATGAAAAAAAAATCTGCAGCAAAACCAACAGATCAATCTTATCTGAGAGTATATTGAGTCGCTATTAAAAATGTTTTATTGCTATTCTTAAAAAAAACCAAAACTTTGTTACTTCCTAGTTACTGTCCTCCCCTTCTTTCCTTCCCTCACCCCAAAACCCTTTCTCAAAACAAATACAGCTAAACAAATCTGTATAGTATACTGGCCATGTCTGACAACATGTGCTCCATTCTGTACCTATGGCCCATCACCTCTCTGCTGACTGGAGAAAGGCACGCCTCACCAACTCTGCCCACTGAAGCTACAATTGAAACCAAGCTTCTTCACCCTTGACCTGATGTCTGGGCTCGTGACTGACCCAGCTGTTCCACCACACTCTTTGCCTCGCAGTCAATATTTAACTCTTCATGAACCAGTCCCTTACATCTCAAGACAAGAGTAATACTCAGCATGACTTGCTGTTTCAGGACAAACAGCTCTAGCTTAGTCATCTCCTCCTCCTTGGCCTTGGGGAGATGGTTTCTGGATAGCAAGCTGAATAGGGAAAAGCTACAAATTAATGGCCTGCAGGCTCCAAGCAGCACAGAGTTCATCAGGACTGGCTTGTAAACTATGAGCCATCCTGGAGATACCATCACAAATCCCTGGATGACCCATTTGCAATTCCAGCCCCAGTAAAATCTCTCCAAGTGGATGAGCAAAGGAGTAGACACTGGTGCTGTTACTTTCCTGTAAGACACTGAACTGAAACCTTGACCATCTGTGAACATTAAAGAGGCCACGACACCATCTGGAAGAAGTGGGTGATGAAGTTCACTGCCCTGAACAAACTGCCCATTAGATGACTGGATCACTAGATCATAGATATGGAACTGGAAAGGAATCTTAGTTCCTTTTTTGTACAGGAGGAAACTAAGAGAAGCTCAGAAAGATTAAGGGACTTGCCCAAGGTCACACAGGCAGTAAGTAGCTGAGCTAGGAATTTAATTCCTGCCCTGTGGCTCCAAGTTCATTGCTTTTTCTACCATACCACACTGTGTCACAAAATATTTCTCTTGCTATAAAGTATACATAAATATATAAAATATACAATAATATATTATATATCATACATGTATCACATAGAGTATATAATATATAAAGCATAAGTACATAAATTATATACATATTATATGTAATATAGTATGCATATGTTATGTATACCATATTATACATGTTATACATAATACATATAAATCATAAATATATATACATATAAACAAAGCAGGAAGAAAGACAGGAAGGAAGGAAGAAGGAGAAAGAAAAAGAAAGAAAGAAGGAAAGAAAGAAAGAAAGTATACAAAGCTTCTTGCCTTCAATTGTCATACTTCTATGACGGATACTTTCAAATTTTATGAACCAATTTTTATGGTACCTCTTACATGATGCCAAGGAAAAAAATGAAAGTGAAAGTCTAAAACAGAACTAATTTTTCCCCTTAAAAGTTCCTCCCACCCCTAATGTTCCTTGTCATTGTAGAGGGTAACACCACTATCCCTGTCCTTGTGGCTCACAACCTAGGAGTCATCCTGGACTCCTCACTATCTCTCACCCTCCCATATCCAATCTGTTGCCAAAGCCTGTCGATTTCAACTTTGCAACATCTCCTTAATACTCTTCCTTCTCTTCTCTGGAACTACCACCACTCTAGTACAGGCCCTCATCACTTAACAGCCCTATTTTCCTCATTTCTCCAAAGGTGATAATAATACTGGTACTATCTCACAGGGTTGTTCTGAGAATTAAACTAGGTAATAATTATAGCTCACATGTTTGGATGAAAGTACTTTGTAAATTATAAAGGCATTGTTAACTAGTGTAAAGGATCATTATTTTTGGAGGGGTATCATAATGTAGAAAGAGTGTTGGACTTGGAATTCAAAATATCCTTGTTTGAGTCTTGGCTCTAACCCTTATTAGCTATGTGATTGCGGGAAAGTCATTTAAATTTTCTGGCTCCCAAATTGCTCATCTGTAAAAATGTACTAATGACACTCATACTGCCTATCTCACAGGGCTGTTGTGAGAAAAGCCCTTTGTAAATTACAGAGCATGATATGATGATGCGCCTTAGAGCTGGAAGAATAGGAAACAGTATGGTGTAATAGAAAGAGTTCTGAACTTTGAATCATAAAGCCTGAATTTGAATCATGGCCTTACTACATCCTACCACTGGGACCTTGAACAGGTCATTTAATTTCTCTGAGCCTCAGTGTCCTCACCTGTAAAACCAAGAGGTTGGACTAGATGACCTCTTAGATACCTTCCAGCTCAACATTTATAATATTATAGATGTGATTTCTCATAGTGCAGGACTTTCTTGAGCTATGAATGAAGTGCCTAGTGGGTGTGGACTATAACACTAGGCACTCCCTAGGAATATAGTATTGGATGGCAAAGAGTATTGATTTATAGGAGAGCGTAAGTTGGAGAGTTGCATTTTTCCTCATCTGTAAAATGAGCTTGGAGAAGGAATTGACAAACCACTCTGGTATCGCTGCCAAGAAAACCCTAAATATGATCATGAAGAGTTGGACATGACTGAGACAATTCACCAACAAAATTATAGTCGGATTCCCTAGGATGACCAAGACTTGTTCCCATAAGTGTAAGTTCAATAGAATATAAGCTCTTTGAAGGAAAAGGACTGTTTCCTTAATAGCACAGTGACTGCCCTATAATAGGCATTTACATGCTTGCTGATTGATTGATTGATTGATGAAATCTAAACAGACTTCTAGAGTCCCTGAGCCTGACTCCACCTGGGCTCTGATCTGCTCTCTGGAGTTAATTGAGTCCTTAGGGAAGTGTATACAGGACGAGTGGATACAGAACACAGAGAAGTAGCTTGGAAGGCCTGGAAGGTCTGGTAGGCCTGACTCTCCATTAAAAAACCTCTAAATTTGTACTTGGCACTCACTTAATGCTCAGAGACTTCCCTTACATCCCAATCCAAGTCCAAGGACGCTTCTTTGCATGTTTCTATTTTCTGATCTGTAAACTAGGGAGAAGGAATATTTTCCAGCTAGTCTTACAGGGTTATAGTGAGAAAAGATGTTCATCCAAAGACCCATTTTGGTTGTTCTTGTTAAACCTCTTGAGAACATTCAGAAGAGAACGGGAGTGCTCACCAGGTTAAGGACCACTCCAGGGTACTAGCTGGGGCCAGAGGGTAATGTAACACTAAGAAAACAGAGATAAGAAACAATCCAGGTACTCACCATTCAGGTTGTCTATTATCATAACTAATTAGATAGAGGTCATTTGTTTATAAAGATCTGTATGACTTTGTGATCTACCTTCTTAGTTCTATCTGGATTTGGCTTGAGCAGTGGATGCTAAAACCCCAGTGACTGAAGAAAAAAAATGCAGTCACTGATATTCCTTTCCCTTGTTGTGAGTGGACTGACTGAAAGGTAAGCTAGGAGATGAGACATCTATCTTTGTTTTACAGGTTCAGACTGTCACTTCGAGCCACTTGAATCCATCACCAACTAATAGCTGCTTATGACCAGTGGATGAGAGCCCCCAATCTTAAACCAGCATTGGTCTCAATGATACTAATCTCTTAACTGTGTCAGCTGAGAATAGAAAATGAAGCCCTCCAATCCACTCTAGGTGGGGTTGTCAGAGCTTTTGGCTCTGGGGCAAGAAGAGAAACTCTATGATGGAAGTGAGAGAAGACCTTTCTAACAAAGATTTTTCTCCAGGGAACTTGCACATTTTTAGATGACAGCCTGTTTCAGTATAGGTTTGTAGGTG
The DNA here is from genome assembly GCF_003287225.1 of Phascolarctos cinereus. Taxonomy (NCBI): domain Eukaryota; kingdom Metazoa; phylum Chordata; class Mammalia; order Diprotodontia; family Phascolarctidae; genus Phascolarctos; species Phascolarctos cinereus. Next base: position 111,998,804 of record NW_027556098.1, read on the forward strand.
AGGGGTGGTTGGAGGTGTGTGGATGTGGGAGGGTGGTACAGATACCCAGTAATCAAATCTAATTGCAGGTGTCTATAATACCCGAGGCTTCATGTCACCAAAGGCCCATTATTAACACTACAAAGCCACAAACCCCTCCCTGTGGAGAGATCTGAGTCTCAGGGCTGCCTGGTGCTATAATTACCATAGCAATGCTTGTGTTCCTAACCAACTCCTGTCAAGGGCAATTTATCTTGTTATCAAGTGTCTTGTCCCTTTCTCCCCTTACCTTCTATTTCTGGCCCTATTCTTTGATGTGCTTTCCCCACTGAGAATACTTCCACCTGAAGGGCTGTCTGTGTGCCGAGCGGGTATGTTTTCCTAGAGATAGAATTGAGAAAGGACTGGCCCGACCTTCACGGCCCACATGTGGTCCCTAGAAATTTGAATCTTTAAGACAGTTAAATAAAGTTGAACTTTGAGTCTTTGAGCAAAATGAAGTGAGGCCTTTGTTTCAATATATTTTGGCAATCTGCTTTCTTCTAAAGATGCCACTCATGTGGCTACTCTACTGGGTCTGGCCGCCCTGTAACAACCTGAGTCACCTAGCCCTATCTGGCCACACCCAGGGAAATCAGTGTCTGGATCCTCCAGTGACAGAAAGAAGGGAAAGGAACAAGCATTTATTAAAGAAGAAAATGAAAGACTTCCTGTCTGAGGCAGGCCTTGTCTTACTTCCAAGATTTCTTTGTCTTGGGGAGACTTGCCTAGCTTTGACCCCCACCCCCCGGCCCACCCTCCCCTCCCTATCTTAAACTGTTTAATGCCTGGCTGGCCATATTGTGACCCCTAGCTTCACTGCCTGGATGTAGAATTATGCCTTTAATTGGCAAAGAGGCATTTCAACAAGAATGGGGTTAGACACAAGCCAAGCCATAACTAGGGATTTGTTCACCCAGGGAAAGTGGCACAAACGTATCCATACTTTGGGGAGTGGGGGGGAGGTAGGTTGGTTAGGATACCATTCTATGGTGAGAAGACGGAGAACCTCAGGTCTGGGATGAGCTTTATTCTTCTTAATTAGGTGCTTAGCAAATGTTATCATTTTAGCACTCTGGGGTAAGGCCCCAGTTGCCCTGTCCTAGTCAGGGCTCTGGATACTAGGTCAGCCCTGTATGAGTTGAAAAAAGACCAGGCAAATGTAAATAGGAACATACAGTGATGTCCAAAAAAGGCTCAATCACAGAAACAATCTCCTGACCCTGCTCTTCCTGTGGCCAGAAGCTAATCCCAGACCAGGTGCTTCTGGTACTGTAGGTGAGAATGGAAAACTGGTGACACTTAGCTGAAGTGGGGACTATAGAGGGGAAAAGGGGCCAAAGGCAGTTCCTGATAAGCAAATGCTGCCAGGTAATGAATTATTTAAGTCTCCTACACCTTTTCTTTCTCCTCTTCCTGTTTAGCATGTTTCAAGGGAGTACACAGGAGTCTGCTTCTCTAGCTCTGCCTCTTAAGTAACACTCCTCTAGTCAGTCTTGGAGGGATGCCTAATTGTCGTTCTCTGTAGTTGCATGTGTGTGTGTGTGTGTGTGTGTGTGTGTGTGTGTGTGTGTATCTAAGGGAGGATAACTGTCATTCACAGCTGTGTGTATCTGTGATGGTTTATCTGTGTGCATGTGTATTTATATTGGGGCATACCTTGGAGTGTATTCAAACATATGCAGTTGTCCTTGTGCGTTTATGTCTCTTCATATCTATAGGAAACTGTGTTTCTGTGTCTATTTGTCTTTGTGATTTCTGTTTAGGTATGTCTGTATCTGGGTGGATTTAAATTTATTGGCTATATGTATATCTCTGTGGGTATATGCCTCTATTCCCTATACTTCCCTTCCGGAATTGTTAGCGCTTTCTGAGATTGCCTTCCATTTATACTATAGATACCTTCTATGTACTTTTTTTTTTAAAAGGCAGAGTCTCCCTACCTCACCTAGTTCAGAGGCTACTCACAGGCCCAATTCCACTGGGATCAGCATGGAAGCTTCAACCTGCTCTAGTTCTCACATGGGCCAGCCCGGGAACCCTCATTACCAGGGACTCACCATACTGGTGCCAGATAGTGCAGATATGGGATCAGCTTAGCTCACTGCAGCTCAGAGCTCCTGAGCTCAAGCAGGCCACTAGCCTAGGCCTCCCTGATAGTGAGTACTACAGGGACAATTTTTTACATGTCTCTTGGACCGGAAGATGACCTCCCTGAGAGCAGGAACTATTTCTGCTTTTCTTTAATAAATGCTTGCTGACTACTATCCATGAAGTCATGTGTCATTTTGTAATATAAAAGTATATCTGTGAGTGTGTCTCTCTGTACTGGCATCTCGATGTGTATCAGCAGATGTATGGGTTTAAGGACAGGAGTGAGAATATTTATTAATTTGGGGGAGGAGCTAAAGACTAGCTTGTTTTCTTTTCCTAATTTACAGCAATTCCAAAAGCTTCATGGTTAAACTATGCCCAAAAGCTAGAATAAGATGCAAGAAAAACCCCAAACATAGATATGGCCATCCTCCTCTTGAACTTGCCATCCAAGGAGGTCAGAATGCAATATAGCTGCTTCACACATAATGATTTCAAGGTGAAAAAAGCATGCAGTGATCTTCCCATGTAGGTAGTACAAAGGATAGATTGCTGCACCTGGAGTCAGGAAGTCCTAAATTCAAATCCTGCCTCAGACACTTGCTAGCTGCGTGACCCTGGGCAAGTCACTTAACCCGTTTATCTCAGTTCCTCATCAGTAAAATGGGGATACAATGAAGAAGGAAATGGGAAACCATTTTAGGAAGCCCAATAAGGGCTCATGAAGAGTTGGACGTGACTGAGCTACTCAACAACAACATTTCTTACCTTAAAATATTTGTCTAAGACTTCGCTGTAGTTGCTCCCCTTAGAGAACCAGCCATCAGGTATGATCTCAGCCTCTAGCCACTGGATGATGCGCCTTCGGAGCTCATCACGGTCAGACTGATAGCAGACCACTGTGGGAAAGAAATGAGAAAAATCAGAGGAGGAAAGGGAGGGGACGTGGTGGGGAGGATACAGAAAAAGTTAGAAGTAAAGAGAAAGAAAGATGGCATGCAACATAGGTAAGAGAAATGCAGGAGAGAAAAAATACTTAAAAGGACTTTTCATTAATCTTGATGTTTACAGTAATCAATGTTTTGATTATAGGTTAAAGAAAGAAGTGCTTGGTAGGTCAAGGCTCATTTCATGTGTTATAGGTAGAGATTAGCAAGCTAAAATGAAAAAATTAAAAAGAAAGTGATCTTGTCCCGGCCTAGCACTGTATTGAAGCAGTTCACAAATAAGATGTCAACGTTCACTGTTACAATAGTCCAACCCACCTGATTCTGGGTCTTTAACCTGGCCATTTGGTCTCATCATACCGAGTAATAATATTCTGCAAGTTTCTCATCCCTATCAACTGATATATCTTTTGTGGTTGTTGTTGTTATTCACTTGTTTCAATCCTGTCTGACTCTCCATGACCCCATTTGGGGCTTACTTGGCAAAGATACTGGAGTGGTTTGCCATTTCCTTCTCTAACTCGTTTTACAGATGAAGAAACTTAGGCAAATAAGGTTAAGTGACTCGCCCAGGGTCACACAGCTAGTAAGTGTCTGAGGCCAGATTTGAACTCAAGAAGATGCATTGTCCCTACTCCAGGCCCAGAACTCTATCCACTGCACCACCTCCCCCATATACTATTTGGGACTGTGTTAATATAAATTGCTGTTAAATATTCCCAGGAAAGGAATGCATTCAGCTCTAACTGGCTCAAACGTATTGTTAAATTTTCAGTGGGAGCATTTATACGTCAGAAATTGGCAACTGCCACATAGCAGGGCTTGACTTACTGTTTTGTTGATTATCTAGATTTGAGGAAATGTCAATAATGCAGATTAAACTTTAAAATGTAGGTGCATATAGGTTTTAAAATCAAGAGTCTGGCTGTTAAACATTTACCAGCTCACCCTTATTTTGCTTTATAAACATTGCTTGAGCTCAGTAACAGCATGGTAGAAGGCTTAGGGAATGCTGTCTTCACCGGAGTGGAGGCCCAGTGACTGTAAGTTAACAACCATTATCATTATTACTATCATTATTGGATTTACATAGTACTTTGAAGGTCTGCAAAGTGTTTTATGCCTATGATTTCATTTGAGCCCTGAATGCATCAATATTTTTAAACACAATATGGGACAGCTACCAAAGACATCACATTCAGGCTGAGGAAGTAGTGAATGGGAAACCAGAATGGGAAAGAGAGGGGATGAGGAGAGACCTGAAACGCCCAAGAGTGGAAAGTTGTGAAAAAAATAAAAGTGGGTTTAGTGGGATTTCCAGCCATTACAGCTTTGAATGCTAACTGCATGACTTTGGGTAAGTCATTTAACCTTTCTCAGCCTCAGTTTTCTCATCTGTAATAGGCAGATAAGCACACTCGTACTAATCACCTCACAGGTTTCTTGTAAGGAAAGCAATTAGTAAGTTTTAAAGCACATATACATGAGTTATTTTCTTTAGTAGAATAAGTGTACAGTTGAAATAAGTTGGATATCTGATTCTTCAGGGCCAATGCCCACAGAAGGACTCAGTGGGCAAGTGAAGGAGTTAGGGGAAGCTCAATTATTAACTCCTCTAAAGTTTAAATCCTGCCCACGTCAATACAACCTCAATCTGCTGTGTAAAATGCAGGCTTGAACTTCTTGGGATCAATACCCATTTCCGCGTCATGTCCACTGAAGGAAGGCACTCTGCTAATGACCCAAACCTGACGTCAAGCAATAGGAAGTGGTTCCCTGGATGTCAGCTTATAGGAAAGGCAGACACTCACCTGGGCTTGCAGACGGACTTGTTGGTTTCTTCTCTGCCAAAGGAAATGGGAAATTGTGTGACTTGTCAAAGCAGGAAATGAAATCATTTCATTATCATGGTTAGGCCCCTGCTGGGGAAGGTGGTTGAGATGCATGCCGCATTGTTATTATTTTCTACCTTAAGTCAGCCCTACTCTCCCTTCATTTCAACTAGACCAACTCCTGGAAGGAAGCTAACTGGATCACCAGCATTTTAACAGAGTGCCCAGGTTCTAATTAGGGTTAGATTGAGCATCCACAGCCCAGGACACCTGTTCTATGCTAGCAACACGCTAGATCAAGGGGTGGATAACCTGCAGCCTTGAGGCCACATGTGGCCTTCTAGGTCCTTGTGCAGCCTTTTGACTGAGTCCAAGTTTTACAGAACAAATCCTTTTAGGAGAACAGGATGAGGTCAAAGGTCTTTTCACCTAAAAGGGAGATGGGTAAAGTATAAAACCAAGGTATATTACCACCAGGTAACAAGATGACATTAATATGCTGGAGCATTCCCAAATTCCTTCATGCTTTATTCAGAAGTGTAGATAGAGACAATTTTATAATAATATGCAGAAGTCAGTTAGGGGCTCCACAAATGTGGTGTAAGGGAAAGAGGACCCTTAGGGCAGGAAGACCTCTGTTCCGTGACTGCTTCACATATTTACTAGCTGAGAGACCATGGACAAGTCACTTAATATCTTTGTACCTTAGTCTTTTCACCTGTAAAAGGACAGGGCTGGACTCAGTGACCTGGGAGGTCCCTCCCAACTCTTAATCTATGGTCCTGTGAGTCCAACCTATCATCTGTCTGGAGATAAGGTCCTAAGACTTTAGTGGAGAACTTGACAGACTGGAGGTGATGGTCAGAGGACTGGATACCAGCATCTCTAGGAAGAAGGCCAGTGATTAATGAGGATTTGGGCAAGGGATGGGAGGGAGTGAGGGGAAATTGGAAAAAGTTCAGCCAATATATTCTTTGTACCTCTATTCAACTGGCTTACCACCCATGTCCCTGACCCCAACCCAAGGTCACAGAGTTGGAGGCTACATGCTATGACATGAACACACTTTACCTTTGCAGTGTCCATCATGGTCCACCTGGATTTTGGATCCAGTGAGGCAGGCATCACGGTGCAGCTCACAGTGGTTGAGGTATGTCTTTCCGTTACTGCCACACACAGGCCTCTTATGAGATTTGCATTGCTAGAACAGACCCAGAGATGGAATGTTCCTATAGCAGCTGACACAGGCACCAACCAGCTCGTTGGTGAGCTCTCCCCTTAGCATGAATAAAGCTTCCCCTTGCACAAGTGTGGTGTGGTAGATTTAGTGCTGCACTGAGAGCCAGGATGACCTGGGATCAATTTGCTTCTGACACGTGCTAGCTGTGTGTTCCTGGGCAAGCCCCTTAACTTTCTGGAGCCTCAGCTTCCTCCTCTGTAAAATGGAGATAACAATGTCTGTAGTACCTACAGAGGGGCAGCTAGGTGGTACAGTGGATAGAGTGCCAGGCCTGGAGTCTGGATGACTCCTCTTTCTGAGTTGCAATCTGGCCTCAGACACTTACTAACTGTGTGACCTTGGACAAGTCACTTAACCCTGTTTGCCTCAGTTTCCTCATCTGTAAAATGAGCTGGAGAAGGAAATGGCAAACCACTCTAGTATCTTTGCCAAGAAAACTCCAAATGGGGTCACAAAGAGTTGGACATGACTGAACAATAGTTTGTTTTTACATATTTATTTCCTTGTCTTCCCAATTAGACTGTGAGCTCCTTGACAGCAGGGACCATCTTTTGCCTCTTTTTGTGTCCCTAGCATTTAGCACAGTACCTGGTATGTGACAGCACTTAATGAAAGTTTATTGTTTGATCAAATGAGATATTTGTGAAGCACTCTGCTATGTAAATACTAGATATGATTATTATTACTAAGCCATGGAAAAACTGCAAACCACAGGAGTAGAAGGAATACTTACATAGATGCAAACATAGATACTTAAAGTATCAAAATATGCTTTCTTTTTTTTTTTCAAGGCAATCAGGGTTAAATGACTTGCTCAGGGTCACACAGCTAGTAAGTGTCAAGTGTTCCAGATGGGATTTGAGCTCAGGTCCTCCTGACTCCAGGGCCAGTGCTCTATCGACTGCACCACCTAGCTTCCCTTCAAAAATATATTTTCCAAGAGCAAAACTACCAGGTTAAAGGGTATGAACAGCTTGGTATATCTTCTTATACATCCTGACTGCTTGCTATCCAGAAGGACTGGATGGATAGATGTCTACTGCCACCAGCAATATTTAAGAGTACCCCTTCTATACATAGCCCTTCAACATTGAGTTTTTATAATTCCAATTTGCTTTTGCTAGTTTAATCGGTATACAGTAGCACCTTGGAGCTCTTCTAATTTGCATTTTGTAATGGTTAACAAGGGCAGGCACTTCAAACAGGATAATATAGGTAGGGCCCTTTGCAAACCTTAAAGATATCTATAAATGTCAGTTATTATCATCATTATCATCATCATCATCATCATTATTCTATATGATCATTTGCTATCTATTTTTCTCATATATAAACTGTTCATCTCCTTTGACCACTTATTAAGTAGACTCTGGATAATGAGCTATGCATAAATATACATATATATATATATAACATATAAATATATATATATGTATGCTGATTTTTAAAATATTTTGAAGACCAAGCTTTTAGTCATTTTTTACATTTTATTTCTTCCTAATCTGTTGCTTTCCCTGGGATATTTACTTTATTGCATTTCATTATGCAAGTATTTTTATTTTTAATAAAATTGATTACTCATATCTTGTCACTTTTTCAATGTCACCTTGTCACTTCGTTACTCCTTCAATGGCCAAGAATCTATTTCTCTTCCACAGCTGGTATAAATATGCTCTCCAGTTTCCTTTGTTGTTGTTATTATTTTGTTAAGTAGGTTAGTTTATTTTTATGTTTAGCACTAACCCATCTGGAATTTATTGCTATGTATAGTATGAGGTATATGGAGTCAAGTTAATTCTTCCCCATACATATATGTCCCAATTACCCTTCCCTTGAAACATTTATTAAGTAGTGAGTCTTTTCCCCATTGTTGTGCTATATCTGGTCTACTACACATGAAGTCCTTATTTCAGTTCGACTCCATTTCTATAGTTTCAATTTATTTCATTGAAAAGTTTTCTGTTTTTTTCAGCCAATACCATGTGTTTGTTTTTTTTTAATGTATGTATAATGAACTGACTAGGGAAATGTTTAACCAGAAGGGAAGGCATGGGATGATAGATTTAGAGCTGGAATGGACCTTAAAGGTCATCTACTCCAAAGCTTTTAGTGAAAAGGAAACTGAGAGCAAAGGGTTTAAATGACTTGACCTTCTGATGGGTAAGAAGTGGCAGAGCAGGGAGCTGAACCCAGGTTTTCTCATTCCAGATCCAGTACCCCTACCAATGCTCCCATGGGAGTTCTGAGTCTGAGCCCTGTTGGCATACCCCTAATTCAGGAGTTCTGGACAAAGGCCTACAAGGCAACTTTCCTATACTAATTTACTTAAGGAGTAGAGTTTTATTTGCAAGTCTCTTACAAAGAAGTAAATAAAATATTTCTCTGATTCTTACTTTGATCCCCCAAGTATGAGTTTTCAAAAACTACATAACTACAATAATTTAGGATTTTTTTTCCCTTCCAGATTGAAAAAATCCCAGAGGTCACTGAGACAGATGAAAGGGTATTTTGTTTCATTTCTAAATTAATGTGGATAACAATGTGGTACAAGAGAAAGAATCCTGGATTTGGTGTCAAATCACCTAGGTTTGAAACCTAGCTCTGCCACTTATTACTTTTGTGGCCTTGAGGATGTCATCTGAACTAGGCCTCAGTATCTTCATCAAGAGGCAGCTAGGTGAAACAGTGGATAGAGCACTGGTCAGAGAGACCTCAGTTTAAATCCGGCCTCAGATACTTACTAGCTGTGTGACTGCGAGCAAGTCACTTAACCTCTGTTTGCCTCAATTTCTTCAACCGTAAAAATGAGGATAATAATAGCACTTATCTCAAAGGTTGTTGTGATAAATGAAATAATAATTGTAAAGTGCTTAGCATTGTGCTTGACACATAGTAGGTGCCATGTAAATACTTATTCCCTTCCCTCCCCACTCCCATCTTCAAAATGGAGGCACTGGGCTAGACAACTTCTAAAGTGCCTTTGAGTTCTAAGACTACGATCCTGTAAAGGATATATACACATACATATGCATACACACACACACACACACACACACACACACACACACACACACACACATTCTGCATTATCCTAATGAAAGTCAACCCTCGGCAAAACAGCCATTTCTGAAGCTACCCCTTTTCCTGAATAACTTACCTCAATACAAAGACAGGTTGGCTCTCCCTTTTCAGTGACTGCACACTCCCGGCCTGCCCCACAAAACACATTGGCACAGACTTTGGATTTGCTTTTTGATTCTTCCTAAAACAGAAAAAGAAAAAAGAAAAGAAACTAGGTAACTGAGAAAGATCCCATATAGGGGTAAGTCAATTGACACTCCCATTAAGGTTTTTTTGGGTCTAGCTCTTTGAACTGGGTTCAGCTATTGATTCAAAGGTCTAGACCACAGATCTACCAAGGACACAGCAACTTTCTTAATCATCAGAGACCATCAGCTTTCATGAATGAGAGAATCTTAGAAGGTTAAACTGGGCAGGACCCTTCACAAATACCTAGTTCAAGTTCCTCACTCTGCCAAGAAGGAAACTGAGTCCTAGAGAGGAAAAGTGACCTCTCCAGGGTAACAAATGTCAGAGATAGGATTTAAACTTGAATGTCCTGATACCAAGTCCTTTACTCTTGCCTCCTTCAGTACTTACAAAGCACAGTGCTTCTGGCCCGATCACTATCTTGGGACAATAGGTCAATACTAGAAACCATTTTCTGAAAAGTAAGAGTTTGAAAGACCTAGCACTGATGGTCAACTAAACCTCAGGTCAGAGGTAGTTGGGATGAGGATGACAGGGGAAGGTTGTTCCATAAGGCAGTTCCAAACCATACCAAGCATTCATTAAAATTCTGTGCTTAGAAATTAAATTCCTTTCATCAGATGTTTATTCAGTGCCTATTATGAGCTGGGCACTGTGTAGTCATGGTTACTGTTATTACCCAATTTGGTAGCATCTGGTCAGCAGTCTCTGGCTGTTGAATTGTACCTCCAGATACAAAACTGGTACATTATTAAATGCATCCCTCTCCAAACACAAGGACAGCAGATATGATCAATCTGGGCATATGATATCAAAGTTCCACTTCTTCATCTCTAAAATGATGGGGTTGGATTAAATGACCTTTAAGTCATTTTCAGTCCTAATATTCTGTGATTCTAAGTTCTAGACTGTGGTCCAATACATTTAATTCCATTAATATTTAGTGCCTACTATGTACTAGATGAGAGGTAGTATTGAGTAGTGAATGGAAGGCAGGTTTTGAGTCAGAAAGGCTTGTATTCAGGTCCCCCTTCTAAAACACACTAGACGTGAGACTGTGGGTAAGAGTATCAATGCCCTCAAGCAATTGTCTAAGACCATACTCACAGACTTGTGGGTCTGCAACAGTTGAGTGAATTTCTACACAAATGAAATCACAGGTCTAGATAAATAAAATAAACGAAAAAGGGCAAGGCACCATTCGAGGCATTAGGGATACAAAGATAGATGATACGTCATAAAATGCAGCAGACATTGCTTTATTTCTTGTGTTTCTGTTCTTTTTTTTGGGGGGGGAAGCAATTGGGGCCGACTGATTTGCCTAGGGTCACACAGCTAGTAAGTGTTTGAGTCTGGATTTGAACTCAGGTCCTCCTGACTCCAGGGCTGGTGCTCTATCTACTGTGCCACCTAGCTGTCCGTAGACATTGCTTTTTAAGGAGTTTAGAAGCTTATGGGTATAAGGAAGTATGAAGATAACTCTGGAACAAGGAAATGTGAGATAAATTCCAAGGAGAGGTCCAGGCAAAATGTCATGGAAAATTTGAGGATGAATTACAGATGACAGCTCTCTGACTGGATGGGGAGATCATCTAGTCCAACCTGAATATGAACTTCTAAATATACCTGACAAGCAGTTATTTTGTTCAGTAGTTTCAGTTGTGTATGACTCTTTATGATCCCATTTAGAGTTTTCTTGGCAAAGATACTGGAGTTGTTTGCCATTTCCTTCTCCAGTTCATTTTACAGATGAGGAAACTGAGGCAGACAGGGTTAAGTGACTTGTCCAGGGTCACACAGCTGAGAGACTTGAGGCTAGATTTAAACTCAGGAAGATGAGTCTTCCTGAGTCCAGGCCTGGCACTCCATCCACTATGTCACCTAGCTGTCCCAAGTGGTCATCAAGCCTTTGCTAGAATAGTTCCAATGACTATGGAAAACACACTTCCTCTTAAGCCATCTCATTTCACTTTTGGATAGTTATAATTATTGGCAACTTTCTAGTACATCAAACTTTCAACTGGAGACTAGGTGGGGATGAGGTGGGAAGCAGGAATCAGGGAAAGACTCATGGAGGAGAAAGTTAATTCCCTAATGAGATAAGTATGTAAAGTAGTTTGCGAACTTCAAGGTCTATGTAAATGGCAGTTATTATTATTATTATTATTATTATTATTATTATTATTATTATTATTCAGCTAGGTGGCACAGTATGGGCCTGGAGTCAGGAAGACTCATATTGAATTCAAATTCAAATACGGATACTTATTAGCTCTGTGACTCTGGGCAAGTCACTTAACCCCATTTGCCTCAGTTTCCTCATCTGTAAAATGAGCTGGAGAAGGAAATAGCAAACTACTCAAGTATCTTTGCCAAGAAAACCCCAAATAGGATCATGAGTTGGGACATGACTGAAACAACTCAACAACAAAATTATTATTACTAGGAAGCTAGGTAGCGCAGTGGATCAAGTGCTAGATCTGGCATCAGGAAGACCTAAGTTCAGATGCATCCTTAAACACTTGCTAGCTATGTGACCCAGGGCAAATCACTTAAACGCCACCCGCCTCAGTTTCCTCATCTGTAAAATGGGGATAATCATAATGCCTACCTTCGAGGGGTCTTATGAGCATCAAATGAGAATATTTATAAAACATTTTGCAAACCTTAAAGCGTTATATAAATACTAGTGATGATGATGATGACGACGATGACGACGACGATGATGACTACACCCAGACTTTAATTCCAAGGAAGGCACTACTTTTTCTGCAGCCTGCTTTTTGGGGGTTAGTAAAGTTAATGAGGTCCTTCCAACCCCTTTCCTTGAATGGCAGTGCAGGGAGAGATTCCTCTAGCAAGGCTTCATTGTTTCAGTCTAGACAATACCCATCCCATGTAGCAACCTTGGGTGGGGTGGGGGTGATGAATGGATAATGACAATAACAGCCGCCCTGGGCACAGGCAGAGACAACAGATTCAAACCGGCAGAAATATAAATTAAACACAATGTACTTTGTAACTACTCCCCAAATCTGCAACAGCAATCGTTACTTTATATCAAGGAAGAACTAACAGAGAGCATGCATCCTTCCACCTGCCCCCCATCGCCACCCAATGCCGGCAACTGGAAACTGACAGGGGGCCATCAATGCAGCTTGATCTGCTGCCATCTGCTGGCCGTTTTCTGAATTTTGTACCATTCAGTTCTTGGAAAAGCTCATTTCTTTGTCCTTGACATCCAAGATTCCCATTGGTCTAGCAACAACCTCCAAGCTTGCATTTCATTGGCTCATTGATTTTTTTCGCTGAACCAATGATTGCCTATGCCTCTCTCTCTCTCTCTCTCTCTCTCTCTCTCTCTCTCTCTCTTCTCTCTCTCTCTCTCTCGCTAAAAGAAGGAACCAATAAGGTTAATGGGAGGAGAGGAAAGGGGGATGGAGGCTGGAAGCTTCTGCTTCCCGAACAAGGCGGGGGAAATGGGAAAAAATAAGAATAAACAGCCTTCCCAGCAGGGCCACTCTTCCCTGGGAACAGGACCAAGAACATAAAGCTCATGCAGGGTTGGGGGGAAAAATTTCACAGCCCAGAGTAAAAAATCAATGAAGAGAAAATGTCTGCACACACACACACACACACACACACACACACACACACACACACACACACACATACACACACACCCCACACATCAAATATCAAGGTCAGACACAGCAACACCTCTAAACACATATTGGCAAATCTGTATATTGTTAAGTGGTTTGTCTATGGATGTAACATACATATAATTCCCAAATATGCAGAGGAAGTCACTGTTTACACTTTAAAGTGTATTTCAGTTAGAGAATGTTCTCTACATATTTGGTCCTCAGCCATAGGTGGAACAGTAATTATGTCACAGAATCATAGCAACTCAGATTGCAGGGACCTTTGAGAGGCATGTTGGAATCATAGTTAAAGCCTAGGAAAACTCACACTTTGCCTCAGACACTTGGTGATCTTGAACCTTAGTTTCTTCATCTCTAAAATGGGGATAAATAAATAATAGCACTTGGCTCAGAGTGGTGTTGGGAAGAGCAAGGGAAATAATGAATATAAAGTGCTTTAAAAAGCTTAAGGCCTATATAAAGGTGAGATATCATCTAATCAAAGGATCAGAGATTTAGAGTTGGAAGGTACTTTAGAAGGTCATTTAATCCCTCATTTCACAGATAAGGAAACCCAGGCCCAGGGAGGTTATAAGACTTAAGAGTAGGCAGAGCCTGCATTTAAACCCAAGTTCTCTGACTTTAAGTCCATTGCTTTCCATTATACTATGCTGTCTGTTATTTTATACATGAGGAAACTGAGACCCAAAGGGGGAAAAACGACTTGGCTTTAAGCTAATATTTTGCTGTTCAGTTGTTTTCCATAGTACCTGACTCTCATGATCCCTTTTGGAGTTTTCTTGACAAAGATACTGGAGTGATTTGTCATTTCCTCCTCCAGCTCCTTTTACAGATGAGGAAACTGAGGCAAACAGGGTTAAGTGACTTGCCCAGGGTCACACAGTTAGGAAACATCTGAGGCCAGATTTGAACTCAGGTCTTCATGACTCCAGGCTTGGCACTCTATCTGTTGTGCCGCCTAGCTCCCATTGAGTCAGTAGTTACTAGTAAATGACCAAGCTTCTGATTCATGAGTTCAGCCCATACAGATCTGCCAGCACAGAGGGGCATAGTTCTCCCACATACACCTTAACAGGATAAACAGCTCTAACTAGTTTAGGATGAATGGGGCTTTGTTTCACATGCCAACAACTGAGGGAGGACATAGTTTTTCTCCCCTCAGTAGTGCCCCTGGCTGCATCATACATATTGAAGAGGAAGGTGTGCCTTAGGTAAGAGCAAAGAAGTAGTCTCTAGCTAGGAGAGGATGGGAAAGGAAGCAGGACAATAGGTTGTCCCTCTCCTTGTAAAACTACTCCTAGGAGACAAATAGTGAGCTGGGATTTGGTGCTTTGGAATCTTCCTCATTCTGCTCAAGTGCTGCCCAATATGCCCCTATCTCACTCTTGGACTAGGCAATGTCTCATCTCATCCCTACAGTTGGAAGTGGTGATGCTGAAGTGCCTTATTGCCTCAGTCAGTAAATTATTGTTTATTAAATGCCCACTATGGGATGCTAGGGGGCACAGTAGATAGAATGCCCATCCTGGAATTGGGAAGATCTGAGTTCAAATATGGCCTCAAACATTTACTAGCTGGGTGACCCTGGGCAAGTCACTTAACCCTATTTGCCTCAGTTTCCTCATCTGTAAAATGAGCTAAAGAAGGAAATGGCAAACCACTCCAGTATCTTTGCCAAGAAAACCCCAAATGGGTTCAAGAGGAGTCAGACATGACTGAAACAACTGAACAACAACGTGCTGGGAACTGTGCTAAGTGACAGAGATGCAAATAAAGACAAAATATAGTCCCTGCTCTTAAGGAACTAGCAAAAGCCATGGTGGAGAGAAGCAAGTCCATTGCCCAAAAAAACTTGGTCCCTGTTGTTGGAATTTCTCCTTGCACAGTAGGAAGAGGCGCATCTTATCTCCAAAGCAGCCCTTGTTTTCCTGAGGGCCTGGCCCTCTCTCAGCAGCAGTTCTTAGCTTACGAAGAACTTTCTCCTACCTGAAGCAACTAAGCCCCCATCGGCAGATTCTGGGACCCTGAAGTACCTCAGTTCTCTTTCTCCTTTCCCATCCCTACACTGCATTCTCTGTCATAACGTACATGTAGGAAGGGCTATGCAGGACTGTTTTTGGTGAAGAGTGAAAACATTCCTGGTTGTATCTCTACTTAAGGATCAGGGATTCTTTACCTGGGGGTCTGTGAACTTTAGAAAAAACAACAAATATAAGAAATATAAAATATAAATAATATTTAAGCCACTGAAACTGAAAGCAAACTAAGACTTATGGGAGAATTTGCAAATAAAAGTGAATACATAATACATAATATTTCAGTGTCGTTGGTTTCTTTTGTAATTCTTTGCATTTTATTTTATGTGTTTAAAACCATTATCCTGAGGAGGGGCTCATAGGTTTCTCCAGACTGCCAAAGGGGTCTGGGATACCAAAAAGGTAAGAATACTTGGCTTAGATATGTACATGCCCACATATGGGTGTGGTGATGCTGTGTGCCCATGTAGCCCTGATATTCATCCAGAATCTCACATATGTACAAACATAAACATACTCAGTGTCATTCTAAGGAAGGTGCAGACTTCCTGTCTGCAGCCTGGGGCTCAGATGCAGTGGTGGACAGCCAGATCTCTGGTAGTTAGTTTGGCATGGATATTCTTTGTACTATCACTCTGTGGGCCCCTCCCACTGCACAGGCTTACAGAGAACAGGATGTCCATAGCACTTAACTTCACAGGGTCGTTGTGAGGGTCAAATGAGATGATTTCTGCAAAGAGCTTTGCAATTCCCAAACATCAGTTATTACGATCTTTATTAAGGATACCCCAAGGCAGCTCTTGGAGGCCTCTAGAACTGTAGTTCTAGCTTCGGAGAATTGGAGCTTCTGGGTTTTTCAAGGCCACGTGAGGCCTTCTAGGTCCTTGGGTGTGGCCCTTTGACTGAGTCCAAGTTTTACAGAACAAATCCTTTTATTAAGGGTATTTGTTCTGTGAAGTTTGGATTCAGTCAAAGGGCTGCACTTGAGGACCCAGAGGGCCACATGTAGCCTTGAGGCAGCAGGCTCCCCACCCCTGGACTATTTTGAGGATGTGAGTTTGGAAAGGATGATCTTGAGGGAGTTCTAGCTCCAGAAAGATCTTATCCTTCCAAATATCTGTGGGTAAGTGCTCATAGAAGCACCTACTCTGAACACAGATTGCTCCTTTGGCTGAATCTAAATGATGTGCCAAGATGTTGGATTTCCCCTGTATTCCCCCACCATGGGTTCTTAAACTTTTTTGTGTCCTGGACCCCTCTGGCAATCTGGTGAAGTCTATGGACCCCTTTGCAGAATAATGCTGTTAAATACATAAAATAAGTTACTTAGGATTACAAAGGGAACTAATTGTATTGAAATACATATAGGCATGGACATACATACATATGTGAAAACAAGTTCACAGACCCCAGGATTAAGAACTCTTAAAATATAAATATACACATGTAGAAAGACACAAACACATTTAAAGTAAACAGATTATCAGGAGAAGTTTAGCTGAGAGACATTGCAGATAGGGAAGTGAAAGAAGGCAGAATTAGAAAAAAATCATAGAATCTTAGAGCTGAATATAAGAGATCATTAGCTGAATCTTAGCTAAAGAAAGAAAAAAATAATCTGTTTATACTAGCCTTAGCCTTCAAGCAAGTAAACGGGCAGGCAGGTGATATGTCTGACAGTAGGTGGCAACCTCTCTCCTTTCCTCAACACTCCCAGAAGCCTGCATTGCAGAAGTCACTGCCTCTCTTCATAGAGCAGATCAGATTAATTTGCACTTTCACTAAGCTTAAAGGTTTGAAAAGTGGGGTGCATCAATAGGCATTACACAACACATACTTGGCAGTGGACATCAGGTTTGGGTGCTTGCTAATCTGGAAAAAGAACATTTTGGTTTCACTAACAAAACCTCTCATTCTCTTTCTTTTTTTCCCCTGGCATCCTCTGTGACACAAATCCCCAGTGATAATGATCTGTAGAATGAAGAGCTGGGCTAGAGCTCTCCAAGGTCTCCTCCAGGTCTCAATTCTTTGACCATGCGCAGCATGCTCCAGAGGAGACCCCTTGACCATCTGAACCCCTTCCCTAACTCCTTCTCTGTGTTCCCCAAGAGTGCGAAAAGCTTAGGATTACTCAGGGCTGCCTTTAAGGGCAGAAATTATCTTAATGTTCTTTCTGTGTCTTCCAGGATCTACTAATTTCTTCCCTGATGACTACAAACATGCTCAAGTCTCCCTAATACTGAAAAAAATCCTCAATAAACCGTGACTTAGGTTATGGTGTGTCAGATTTGAGGCAGCTAAGCGGTACAGTAGCTGAAGTGCTGGACCTCAGGTCAGGAAGATCTGTGGTCAACTCTGGCCTCAGACACTTACCAGTCATGTGACACTGGCCAAGTCACTTAACCTCTGTTTGCCTCAGTTTACTCAAATGTAAAATGGGGACAATGATAGCCTCTACCTCTCTGGTTTGTTGTGAGGATGAAATGAGATAATATTTGTAACATACTTAGCATAATGCCTGGCACATACTAGGTACTATGTCAACGTTAGCTTTTATTATTACTTCTCCTATTTGTATCCAACCTCCTAGGAAACTTGATCAGCATGTGTTATCTCCATTTGCTCTTCCATATCTCAGAATGAGATAAGAAGGTATGGATGCTGCCTAGCACAATTCCTGGCCCACAGTAGGCACTTAATAAGTGCATGATGAGGGATGGGTTGCAATCCACACCATTAGAGAGAGAACATACATTAGTGAAGGATGCACTGAGTTGTTGAAGTATCTCTCAGCCTAACACATAATAGGTACTCAATAAATACTTGTGCACAACGATCACTTCAAATGCATGCTGGGGAAGTCCAAGATATGGCAGAAGACAAAGGGCTAATTTCTCAAGAGCAGTAGGAAATGTAGGATCTCAAAGTGGCATTTTAAAATTGAATCAGCTTTGTTTTAAGCTTCTCTGAATCTGAAGAAACTGTTCCAGAAAGGACTCTGAAATCCTGACCAAGAGATATAGAGGCCTATAAGCCTTTGGTTTTTCTCCTCTTAAGGACATCTCTTCCCATTGAGACAGTAGAATCCATACTCAACTGTGGGGGTACAGGTAGTCAGTCACCTTTTCTTCCTAGCCCCTAAGAGCTATACTATAGTACAGGGGAGGGTCTTAGTTTCTTCACTTGTGAAATGGGGAGACAAACTACATAGTCCTAGAGTCGATTTAGAGCCATGATTATTTTTTATTATATTCCTCTATGTAAATCAACCCATCAGAACACTATTTAGACCAGTGATTCTTAATCTTTTTCATATTGTGACAGTCTGGTGAGGCTTATGGTCTCCTTAGAATTATGTCAGTAAATACACAAACTAAAATCCATAGAATTATAAAGGAAACCTATTATATTGAAATACTTAATACATTTTTTTTCAAGTCCACTCACCCCAGGTTAAGAATCCCTGATGGACCTCAACTATCATAGAGAAAGATGGGAAAGGGGCAAGGTATTTAAGTATTCTCTTTACATAATCCTAGAGCAGGAGTGGAGAACCTACAGCCTTGAGGCCCCACATGGCCCTCTAGGTCCTCAAGTGTTGCCCTTGGACTGAATCCAGACTTCACAGGACAAATCCCCTTAATAAAAGGATTTGTTCTGTAAAACTTGGACTCAGTCAAAAGGCTGCATCCAAGGACCTAGAAGGCCACATGCGGCCTCGAGGCTGCAGGTTATCTACCCCTATCTAGACCTATAGATCAGTTGCACTATCTAGGAAGTCTCCAAGTTTCCATCAATTGACAAACTTGTAAAACAAGGGCCTGGCTTACAGTAGGCCCTTAATAAATATTTGTTCTTTTCTCTTTCCCTTTCCTTCTCATTTCCTCCAGAGGTACCACTCCTCTGCCCTACCCCTGCAATCAAATCTTCATTCCCACTTTAGAACAGCTAGAAAGGTCTGATCTAGAAAATAGCGTTGTTTTGTGCAAATATAAAGAGTTAATGAGTTATAGGGCCCTACTGATGGGGTGGGGACCTTGGAGGGGGGCAAGCAGAGAAGTGGAATAGTTGCTGACTTCTAAAGTAAAACTCAGTGGTTTCCCGGCATTTCTGGTGACGTTTAACCTAACACTCTTATTTTTCAGCTCATTCCCATTATGTATTCCTTCCTCAAAGCAAACCTGTGAAAAATCAACAAGCTTTTACCACGTGTTTACTCTGTGATCCAAACACAAAACTGAAGCTAAGTTCTTGGCCTTGAGAAGCTTACATTCTCTAGGGGTGGGGATAGGGTAGAGAATAACACGAAGTGGACAGAAATTGAGAGGAAGACATGGGAAGCAGGGGGGTAAAAAAGAGGGATTATTTTCTAAATTGGTAAGCCTCCAATTATTAGAAAACACCATGGAAAAGATATTAGACATGGTGCTCAGATGTAATTGCAAGAGAATAATAATAATTGCTAAATTCAAGATCATGATGAGTTCAATAGGTTTTTGTGCCTAACTACCTGCATACCCCCTTCTCTAGCTTACTCTTCACAGAGGCTATTCCAAACCTTCTCTTCTTTTCTCATCTCCCATACCATCTTCTCTCCCTCTTGCTCAGCTGAAGACCTCATACTTTACTGAGAAACTGAAGGCCATTCATCGTGAGTTCTTTCTTCTCTCCTTCTTTAAATCTAAAAATCCCTACACAACAGCTCCCATTCTCTCTTCCCTTACTCCAGTCTCTGATGGAGACATGGAGGCTCTTCTTACTGATGCCAACCTCTCTCCATGTCTTTGACTCAACCCCCTCCTGTTTTCTTCAACAGACTGTCCCCACAATCATCCCCTCCCACTTCTAATCTTTGATTTCTCCCTATCTTACTGGTTCTTTCTTTCTGATTACAAACATGCTCAACATTCCTCCATACAGAAAAAAAAAATCCTCAATAGACCTTACTATCATTTAAGCTGTAGTTGGGTTCTGCATCTCTTCTGATGGCCAAACTCCACTTTTTAGCTTTGAAAGGCCCACACAAACTGGCTCCAACCTACCTTTCCAAATCTGTTACGCAGTTTTGTCCTTCCTGAATTGTAAGATCCAGCCCAAGTGGGCCCTCTTGCTCTTCTTCACTCCATTCCACTTCCCCCACTCCACCTTCCATCTTCATGCCTTTTCCTTACAGGGTCCTCCATGTCTGGAACTTAACTCCCACCCCACCTCTACTCTTAGAATCCCTTCTTTCTTTCATGACTCTGCTGAAGCAACACACTTCAGAAGTACATATTTATAATATAGAGAACTGAGTCAAATTTCTAAGAATATCTCCAACTGATAAATGGTCAAAGGATATGAACAGGCAGTTTTCAGACAAAGAAATCATAGCTATCCATAATCACATGGAAAAAATGCTCTAAATCACTATTGATTAGAGAAATGAACATTAAAATAACTCTGAGGTACCACCTCATACCTATCAGATTGGCTAATATGACAAAAAAGGAAAATGATAAATGTTGGAGGGGATGTGGGGAAACTGGACACTAATGTATTGTTGGTGGAGTTTTGACCCGATTCAAGCACTCTGGAGAACAATTTGGAACTATGCCCATGCACATTATTTGATCCAACTATACCACTACTAAGTGTGTATCCCAAAGAAATTTTTAAAAAGGTGAGGGAAAGGACCTATTTGCACAAAAATATTCCTAGCAGCTCTTTTTGTGTGCACACAATGATTAATATGGAAATGTTTTACATGATTGCACATGTGTAACCTATATCAGATTGCTTACCGTCCCAGGGAGGGGGGAGGGAAGGGAGAAAGGGATAGATCAGAACTGAAAACCTTAAAAAAAAATGAATGTCAAGAATTGTTTTTACATGTAATTGGGAGGGAGGAATTACATATTAAAAACAAAGAAGTACACCTTTATATAACCAACTGGAATATTAATTACAAATAGGCTTATTTATTAATTCATTCATCAAATAAATGAATGGGCAACTAGGTGGCTCAGTAGATAGTGCCCTGGAGTCAGCCTCAGCCACTTCTTAAGCTGTGTGAGCCTGGGCAAGTCATTTAATCCTATTTGCCTCAGTTTCCTTATTTGTAAAATGAGCTGGAGAAGGAAATAGTAAACCACTCCAGTATCTTTGCCAAGAAAACTCCAAATGGAGTCACAGAAGGGTGGGGCAGGACTAATCTACTAAATAATAACAACAGGCATCTACTGGCTTTGAGGACCCTGGGCAAGGTTTGATTTTTTTTTTAATAATAAAATGAATTTGGACTCCACGTTTTCTAAGTTCCTCCTATGTGAGATGTTTCTTGTTCTCCTTAGCTGCTAGTGTCATCATCCTCCAAAATTTATCTTGTGTGTGTAATCTTCAGTTTAGAGCTAGAAGGGACTTTTAGAGGTCATAGAGTCCAACCCCCTCATTTTAGAGGTTAAGAGGTCACATCATTGCCCACCATCATACACACACACACACACACACACACACACACACACACACACACACACACACATACCCCTAGTAAGCATCTGAGGCAGGATTTGAACTCAGGTCTAACCAACCTTTGCTAGCTCTCTAGCTGCTATCCACCTAGCTCCTCATGATAGGATGCAAGCTCCATGAAGGCATGGATGGTTCCCTTTTGGTCTCTGTACCTTCAGTGCTTAGTATACTGCCTGGCAAGGGTAATTAATAAATGCTTATTGGTTGACTGCTTGCTTGATAATAACATCATTTCTATGGAAACATGCTTGCCACTACTTAGAAGTGGACTTCTTAACTACAACTTGTTTGCACGCTAGGGCTTGCTTATATGTAGCAAAGCCTCAATAATTTGAACTAATTGGCCCATTTGAATTAATGAAAATCTAAATCACAGACCACTGTTAAAGTTAAAGCCACTTTCTTAGGTGATCTCTCAAGGGTGCTTCTAGCTCTAATGTGCTATTCTTTCAAGTATGGTAATAAAGTTATAGCACCTTAGGGCACATGTTTAAATTAATAAATAAAACTTATAATTAATATACCAAGTGTTTATATAAATGTATACCCATGAAGAGTATCAGGATGCTTCAAAAGTTTTATTTTTTCCTTTTAGTTACAGTACTAAGTTCTAAAAATTCCATTTTATACCAATAAATTCAACAATCTGTACTAGTCCAAATATAGGCTTCAGTTTCCCCCAAAATCTGGCTTGTATGAAACATGAGGGTGACATAATTGTACTCTTACGTGAACAACAAAATAGTGGAAGATAAAAAGATCAGTAATGGCAAAAATGAATAAAACATCTTTAGTGAGCTAGAAAAAAAGGGTTTTTTAAAAAAAATTCATTTCATTTAAAAATATATTTGCAAATATAATATACATATGTATGTGTATATATATGTGTGTGTATATATATATGTGTGGTATCCCAAGAGTCAGTGAAGTTTTAAGCTTTTTAAAGCATACATGAATATACATATATACACACAAAGGGCTTCCTCAAAGTCTTAGTAAATATATATGTATGCAGGTATGTATATGCACATATATGTATGTATACATCCACATAAACAATACACATCTACATATATGCGTATGTATATATGACTTTTAGGATATCCTGTATGGGTGTGTATGTGTATATCTATATGTACACATAGACATGTCTGTATGTATATATGAACAATATATGTATATATGTGTGTATATATACACATATACAGGCAGCTACATGGTATAGTGGATAGAGCACTGGGCCTGGAATCCAGGAAGACTCATCTTTGTGAGTTCAAATCTGACCTCAGACACTTACTAGCTGTGTGACCTTGGCCAAGTCACTTAACCCTGCTTGCCTCAGTTTCCTCATCTGCAAAATGAGCAGGAGAGTTAAATGGTACACTGTTGCAGGATCTTTGCCAAGAAAAGCCAGAATGGGATCACAAAGAGTGAGACATGACTGAAAAACAACTAAACAACAACAAAAACATATAGAAATCTATGAAATGCAGCATTGCACAGTAGATTGTGAGCTGGACTCCAAGCCAGGAAGACACATACTAGCTGTGTGACTCTGGCCCAGTTACTTAACCCATAAGTGTTTTAGACTGCTCTCTCAGACTAGGAGTTGAAGAAAAGGTTCCAACCTACTTTGGTAGAGGGACTTTCCTCTTCTCTGAGTTCTCTAGACCAATGAAGACGCAGGTCCAGTTATTATATATCTTTTGTTGTTGTTCAGTTATTTCAGTCTTGTCCAGCTCTTCCTGACCCCATTTGGGGTTTTCTTGGCAAAGATACTGGAGTGGTTTGCCATTTCCTTCTCCAGCTCTTTTGAGAGATGAGGAAACTGAAGGAAACAGGGTTAAGTGACTTGCCCAGGGTCACACAGCTAATAAGTGTCTGAGGCCAGATTTGAACTCAGGAAGATGAATATTTTTGACTCCTAGCCTGGCACTCTATCCACTTCACCACCTGGCTGCCTTTATATATCTACTACCTTCAAATAAGCCTCATTTTAGGAGGGTGGCATATATTCAGGTCAATGTGGTATTAATTGAGCTCTATTAGGAGGTCAGTGTGCCATTATACGAGCCATAGGTTAATAGAATTTGTAGCTGTAGGGGGCTTTAGAGATCATCTAGCCCTTGTGGCCCTTGTTATTAAAAAGCTTATAATCTAGCTGAAGGATGGGAGGCCATGCACCTAAGAAATAGACCTAGAGGCAGTCCATGATTAAGTGCACAAGCAATGAATGCTACAGATGTATAGGGAAGATAGAGATCCCTACTGGTGGGAGTGGTCAGGGAACAAAAATGAAGGACAAAGGAAGGGAGCAGCATGGCACCATGAAATGGGTCCTAGCTTCGGAGTCTGAGGACCTGGCTTCATTTGGGCCCCTGTCCCACCCCTGATACTTACTCCCTGGATAATCCTGGGAAAAGTCCCTGATCCTCAGGTGAAGACATCCATATCATAAGTGGGGGAGGACCAGATAACTTATTTTTCTTTCCAGCTCTGGATTCATGGCTTAAATTAGCTCTTGAAGGGCATGGAGGATTTAGAAGGGCAGACAGGAAGGGAGAGGACATTCTCTCTCATTCTGAATCCACATTAATGTCTTCTGCAGTAAGAGGAAAAAGCTTGTTAAATAGGAGATATGCTTCAACCCGTTCCCCTTTCCAAATGAGGAGAAATACACAATTAGTAGAGTCTAAGTTTCGGAGTAGCCATATCACATGAGTTTTCATGTATGTATGAAATATACATGTGGTAATAAACTAAGGAGCAGCTAGGTGGTACTGTGGATAGGATGCTGGACCTGGAGTTCAAATGTGGCCTCAGACTGAAAGGATGGTGTGCCCTGAACAATATATACAGCAGTCTGGAGGAGGGGAGGGTTTGAGGAAGAAAGAGAATGAGTTCTGTTTTAGACATGGTGAGTTTGAGATGCCTAAGGTTCACCCAGTTCCAGATGTCCAAGAGGCAGTTCATGATATGGGACTGAAGCTGGGGAGAGAGATGAGGGTTGGAAAGATGATGCCTCAGATTAAAAGTTGGGTGGAAAAGGGATCCCTTTCTTTTCTTCTTTCTTTCTTTCCTTCCTCTTCTCCTTCCTTTCCTTCCTTCCTTCCTTCCTTCCTTCCTTCCTTCCTTCCTTCCTTCCTTCCTTCCTTCCTTCCTTCCTTCCTTTCCTTCATTCCCTCCTTTCTCTTTTTTCTTGCTTTCTTTCCTTCCTTTTTTCTTTCTTTCCTTCCTCATTTCTTTCTTTACTCCTTTCCTCCCTTCTTTCCTTTCTTCCTTTTTTTTCTCCTCCTCCTCCTTCTTCTTTCACAGAGTCTTTGCTTGCAAGAACACTGGAAAGGAGGTAACTGCAAGCTGACCAGGACCAGTATTGGTGCTCCTGATATGCTTCAGCCCACCCAAATCCATAAAGTCCTGGTATAAGAAATAAGATGTTTCAAAGGTTAAGAACCTATGTTTTTGACAGTGAAGAATGATCAGAAAGACCATGTGCTCTGGCTGGGGAAGAAGTTACAGAGCAAAGCCATAAAACTGTCAGCTTAAAATATCATCTACCCCACCAAAGTGGACTGGTTAGGCCTCATCCCTGATCCTTTTCTTCCTTCCCAACTTTCCTTTTCAACAGCCCTTTTTATGCCGGTGTGAGATTTTGGCTCAATTTGCAAGAGCAATTCTGCAACAGAATTCTAAGAAGAGAATGGTTTTCTTTTCCATGCCAAAATTAGTAATGGAAACTTCATGGAAGGACCAGCACGCATTCCCCCCCGCCAACCCCCCAACAGACAGAAAGCTATGCAGCCTGAGAACAAAGGAATCCACAGGACTGGGTGGAAGCAGGAGAGCCTTCTGGGGGAGGGTGCGGCTGCACTGCAGTGAATAGCACGTTCTATAAGACAGGGAGGCCAGGCCGCACCCAGAGAAGGGCTGCTGCCAGCTGGGAGGGGAGGGGGCTGGCTGAATAAAACAACCCTGGGTGATGGAAGGGTGGGGAAAACAATAAAACCTGAACCACTTTGGAGACTAGGAATGATGTTGTCCCAAATGCATTCAGAGTGTTCATTTTTACCTTGTTAAGCTGTATGTCTGTTTAATTCAGGTTCTCTGGTAGAAAGCACGTTGGTGTGCTGTGTGTTGTCTAAGAAAGAAGGTGGGGGAAGACAAGCAAGGAGTTCTTGCAGTCAGCCCGATGCCAGTGACAGGTAATTTGTGTTGGTGCTGCAGAGACGGAGTCTTCCCCATTATGCATGTTTATAGCCCACACTTCATTTCAAGGTTAATGCTATCACCACCATCTTTTTTTCCTCTTCAAATAACAAAAGGTCATTTCCCCCAGCAGCAGACTTCCAGCATCCCTCCTTCTTCCCAGCAACAATGATAGCTTACGTTTAAATAGTGCTTTATGAGTACAAAGCAAAATGGGGCAACTAGGTGGTGCAGTGGAAAAATTACCTGGCCTAGAACCTGGAACATTGCAGTTTGAATCTAGCCTCAGACACTTCCTAATTGTGTGACCCTGGGCAAGTCATTTAACCTGTTTCCTTATTAGAAAAATGGGGATAGGGAGGCAGTTGGTGGCATAGTAGATAGAGCACCAGCCCTGGAGTCAGGAGGACCTGAGTTCAAATCTGGATTAAAAACACTTGACACTTACTAGCTGTGTGACTCTGGGCAAGTCACTTAACCCCAATTGCCTCTCAAAAAGAAAAAAAGAAAGAAAGGTGGAGATAATAATAGCCCCTTATCTCCTGGGTTATTGTGAGGATCAAAGAAGAAAATACTTGTAAAGTACTACATATAAAGTTATTATTATTATTATTATTATTATTATTATTATTTTTTATTATTACCAATAGCCATGCATCTCTATCATCATTACAGAGCAAAATGGGGCAGCTAGGTAGCACAGTGGATAGGTTCTCAGTCTTGGAGTCAGGAAGACCTGAATTCAAATACAGCCTCAGATGCTAGCTGGGTGACCTTGGGCAAGTCATTTGACTATCCTGTTTGCCTCAGTATCTGTCAAATGAGCTGGGGAAGAAAATAACAAATCACTCCAGTATCTTTGCCAAGAAAACCCCAAAAGGAGTCATGAAGAGTTGGACATAACTGAAAACAATTAAACAACAACAATATACATTATCAGATAAATATTGATGTTAAAAACATGTGCCTTTGTTTAAGGGAGAAACTTGGGGATTATTAACAACACTGCACAATTTCCCTAAACCGACATAGTCCAGTCCACTCCCCTCTTCTTATTCAATTATGGGCCCAGTTCATTGTCCACCTGTAATGGCCATTCAATAAAGTTTTATATAAAATTGGGAGTCTGGGTGCCTTTGCGTATTGGGGGTGTGTTGTGAATAGGCTCTGGTCAGTATGCCTGAGCCAGGATCTGGTTCACAGATCCTGCTTATAGGAGATCCCAGATTCAGGTGCTGAGCCTGGCTTTTCAGGAGCACAAAGAAGTGTATGGAATAGGGTGGCTCCAGAATCCAGCCTTGCTTGTGTGCTTAGGAGACTAAGTAAGAGCCCTAATTCCCACAGAAGCAGATAGAACTGTGATAACAAAGCCTGGACAGATATAATCTCTGAGCTGGTACAGTAATTAGTCCCCAGGAGCAGAAAAAAAAGAAAACAGAAAGCCTGGGAACAAGCTGACATAGCCAGGATTTGGAGATGAGAGAGTGGGTATGTGGGTCTGCTGTGATGCCTGAGAGGAGGAAGCTGGGATCCAGGAAGGGAGCAGGAGAAGTCACATTTAAAGAGTCAGAAACAGGACCAGGGAGATTCAGTGTCATGGAACCCAATGGAGGAATTCTCAAAGAGTGGGTGATCAACAGAGTCAAATGTTAGGGAGAAGGTGAAAAAGATGAAGGCTGAGAAAAGGTTATTTAATTTGACAAAAAGAGAGTCATTGGTAGCTGCTTCACTCTGATGGTTGTGATGGAAACTGAATCACAGATGGGTGGGAAGAGAGCAGGTAGTAGGAAAATGAAGGCAAGGGGTATAGAGATACCTGAGAGGGAAGTGGAGGGGAGATTATTCAGTAGCTAGAAGAAGGACTAGAAGCAGGCACACATTTTTAAGGACAGGGAGATTTTAAAGAGCTTGGGGGTAGAAGGGAATGAGCAAAGAGGGATGGAAGATGCTAGAGAAGGAAGGAATATTATGGAATTGAGGACCCACAAAAAAAAGGTGAAAAAAGATTGCGTCCAGAGCAGATATATGAGGATTGCTTTAGGGAGGAGTGAAAATTCTTCCACTACAACCGGAAGGAAGGGAAGACAACAAATTTAGGGGCTTGTTGGGAAGACAAAGGTATATGATGGAGCTCACAACATTTTAGTCTTCTTGGTTAAATGGGCATGAGGTCAGCAGGTACAGGAAGATGGTGAAGGGATGGTAAAGTTGGAACTAATTCCCTCTCTACGAGGGAATCCTAGGAAGTCATTGAAAATGAATTAAAGGATGGGTTTGAAGATATCGTGTAGAAACCTGGAATACTAGAGGAAAGAGTGCTGTATTTGGAGACAGAGGACCTGAGTTCTAATCTGGATCTTTAATTCTGTACCTCTGTGGCTTTTGGCTAGTCACTTAACCTATCTTGGTCTTGATTTCCTTGTCTGTAAAATGGAATATAGTAACAATGCCAATAGTGCCTAAACTGATGTATGTATTTAGTGCCATATCAAACTACCGAGGAATTTCTTTATAAAGCTAGAACAAATAATAACAGAATTCCTGTAGAAGAACAAAAGGCCAAAAATATCAAGGG
Organism: Phascolarctos cinereus; assembly: GCF_003287225.1. Classification (NCBI taxonomy): domain Eukaryota; kingdom Metazoa; phylum Chordata; class Mammalia; order Diprotodontia; family Phascolarctidae; genus Phascolarctos; species Phascolarctos cinereus. The sequence goes on from NW_027556098.1 coordinate 112,027,200, forward strand.
AATTAATGAAAAAATGTAAAGGAAATGGGCCTAGCAGTACCAGATTTCAAATTCCCTTATCAATTAATGGTGAAGGTGACTGGTCCTGGTCCTGGATATGGACCTGAGTTCTGAATGACCAGGCAAATATATTGGGAGGAAAAAGAAAAATAGTTTAAAGCTTTTCTGAAAATTCAATCTGAACCTCCCTAATAACCAATGGTCACAAAGGAGCCTGTTTTCTAGGTCATAATTACTTCGGTTTTAAAATCTGGCAACAGAAATTACTATTGGTATTGATGTGCTGGAGGTCAAACAGGTAGTAAATGGAAGAGAGGGAATTAGAACACATGACCTCTGACTACAAATTATTTCACTCTAAAAAGAAAAAAAATCTATCCTTCTGATCAGAAATTCTGGGTTCTAGTGTTAAAGAGACAACTGACTTGCTTTGTGGTTTTGAACATGTCCTTGTTGGGATTTAGTTTTTTCCTCTTCTTGTGGAGCCCTTCTTTCTACCTGAACTAGATAAAATAAAAGCTGTAGCATCCAAGTCACTTATCAGTACAAAAGGTCAAGAAATCGCCACGTCAGATATTCCTGGATACGACTCTTAATCCATCCAAAGAAGTTAACTTAAATACGAAAAACCTGGACAGGGAGAGGAACCTGTGGCCTTGAGGCCACATGTGGTCCTCCAGATCCTAGGGTGCAGCCTTCTGACTGAGTCCAAGTTTTACAGAACAAATCTTTTTATTAAGGGGCATTGTTCTGTGAAGTTTGGATTCAATCAAAGGGCTATACTTGAGGACCTAGAGAGCCATGTGTGCCCTCGAGGCTGCAGGTTCCCTACCCCTGTACCAATAGATTGGTTCATATGCCTATATAAAAGCATCATTGTGGGTCTTTTGGTGGTTTGGGAAGGTTCTGGGAGAAGGAAGGGGAGTTAGCTCTCTGCCTCACAGGGCTTTTAAAAGAGTGATTTACATGCATTAAAAGGGAGACTGAACCTACATGGATTCACTCATACTTAACCTGATAGAATAACCTGTTCCCCCCAATATGCTAACAATGCAGGCTTTATTCTACTCGTCTTAGCTTTACAAGAAAAAAAAAGTGAGAAAAGAGAGGTAAGAGTAAGGCTAGTGGAAATTCAAATGAGATTCTCAGGCAAATGATCTACAATCTTTCATTCTTGCCAAGAAACTGTCATTAAACTATGTCAAGGGCTGCCAGGGTTCACATTTACACAGCAATTCTTGCTCTAATTATTTCCACATGCGGCTCAAGGAGAATGCATTGATTAAAAGGGGGGGGGGGAGGTTGGGAGAAAGACAGACATCCCAAACCCTATACTCCACACCAAGAGGAGGGGAAGGAAAGAAGCAGTCAAGTAGCCCATTTCAAGAGAGAGTGAATTCAGGACAGCTGATTTTTAGAAACGTCTCCTGCTGGGGGACATCTGGCCTAAAGGACCATTTACCACCTCCTGCAGCTCTACCCAAAGCAAACTCCAGTCCCATTGCTGGGCTTGCTTACCAAGCCCTTCAACATGGAGGCCTCAGATTCTTGGGAAGAAGAGAAGGATCTCATGGATAGTCTCCACCGAGGGGGTGGGAGGAGGTTAAGGCAGGAGTCCCAACCATTGCTATCACAAGTCGAGTTAGTCTCAGTCTCCGAGCGCAGACTCAGGGATATGAATTGGCCCTGTCCCATTAGGCCTGTTAGAAAAACCCAGTATGTTACCCTATTGCATGGAAACCCTGTGAATTCAGTCACTAAAAATAATATGTTTAAGATTTCCACAGGGTTAAGTGAGCGCTCCATTCCTCTTTCCCCTCCCAGGTAAGCCATATGCATAACTCAGGGAATCCATGACCAGACATGGCTCCTATGAGAGTCTCTTGGTACCTCAGTTTCCTGATTGGTAAAGTCAGAGGGTTGGACTAGATGACCTCTAAGAAGGTCTCTGTCACTTCTAAATCGATGGTCTGTTTTACCAGACAGATAGTAAGCTGCTATTCACTCTTCATCCATTCAAAAACTTCTGTGTAGTGCACTGGCACTCCTTACAATGCTGCAAACTTATTCAGGGCAGTAATATAAGTGGATTATACATTTTTTTGTGTGCCTCCCACAGCATTTTGCATTAACTTGTTCATTTAACAAACATTTTTTAAGCACTTACTTTGTATAAGACATTAATTATGCTGAGCACTGCAGGTACTAAAACCAAATTTAAAAACTATCCCTGGGGAGTATCTAAGTGGTGCAGTGGATAGAGCACTGACCCTGGATTCAGGAGGACCTGAGTTCAAATGCAGTCTCAGACACATAACACTTACTAGCTGTGTGACCCTGGGCAAGTCACTTAACCCCATTGCCTAGCCATAAATAAATAAATAAACAAACAAATAAATAAATAAGTAAATAAATAGATGAATAAATAAATGAATAGATAAAAAAGAAAAACTATCCCTGCCTTCAAGGATGTTTTCACAGGTAAAGTAAAATGTAAGATAATTTAAAGAGGGGTTCATTGTTGTTCAGGCGTTTTTCAGTCACGTCCAATTCTTTGTGACTCCATTTGGTGTTTTCTTGGCAAAGATCCTGGAGTGGTTTACCATTTTCTTCTCCAACTCATTTGACAGACTGAGGCAAACAGGGTTAAGTGACTTGCTCAGGGTCACATAGCTAGTGTCTGAGGCCAGATTTGAACTCAGATCTTCCTGACTCCAGGTCCAGCACTCTATCCACTGCACCACCTAGCTGCCCCAATTTGAAGAGGGGAGGGGGCACCAACAAGAGAGGTTTCCTATGGGCAATGGAACTTCAGCTAAGCCTGGATGGAAGCTAAAGATTCTAAGAGTGGGAGGTGAGGAAGGAGGTGTCTGGGACAGCCTAGGAAGAGCCATACAAGTGGGAGAATGAATGCTGAGTTGGGGAAACATCAAATAGGACAGTTTTCTGCAACATAGCTTAGGTGAAAGTGAGACAAGTCAAGTTTACATTTTATTCCAGTGGCAATAGGGAGCCATCATAGATTTTTGAGCAGGGTAGTAACCTGGTCCGACCTGTGTTTCAGGAAGAACTTTGTGGCAGCTGTTTCAAGGATGGATTTTGGAGACAGGACACTGAAAACAGGAAAACTAATTAAAAATCTATTGCAATAGTCCAAAGGAGAAGTGACAAGGGGCCTCAACCCAGGGTGATGACTATGGAAGCAGAGAGAGGGAGATAATTCAAAGGATATGTATGTGGAATCGACGAGACTTTTCAACTGATTTTCCAGGGAGGGAGATGGTAAAGAGAGTCATGGATGACTCTGAGGAAGTCATCTTTATGTTTTGCATTAAGTTGTATATAGTAGGTGTTTGGCTAACCTTTATTAAATAAATAAACCATGAGGCAATCACACTTCGCACCACAAGGAATCCAGAAATATTAAAACCCTGCATGGAAGCCCTGGTAAAAATGAAGACTCCATGTGTTGCTCAGTAGGGTTCTAGTGGAAGCAGACAGATGTAATTAGATGTTCTCATACAGTGTGTTACTATGGCAACTGATGGTCAGGAGAAAATGGAGGGGCATTGGAGTCCAAAGATTACAATCTTCGAAGGAGATGCCAGTGGATGGCTGAACAATAAAAGACTGCTGTAAGTTTGGCTTTCACAGACGGGGGCCTTGTTCCTGTAGTTTGCCAACCCTTGTGTACCTCTGGGGCTGGTCCAGCTCACAAGGAGCCTACCTACCAGGTGGGCCCCTTGATGAGACTTCACTAAAGGGGGTGGGATTCTGGCTGAGTCATTTCTTGTAGGACAGGCGAGCAGTCTGCTGAATAGACCACTCAAGGCACACCTTATTTGTCCTGTCTCCTGGGCATTTCTGGTTCTAATTATCCTAGCCCCCATCTGAGGTTCACGGTATACTTGAACAACTGAAACTTATATAGCTGGTTTTAAAGGCTGGCTATGGTCAGATAGGTGGCCCAGTGGATAGCCGGCCCTGGAGTCAGGAAGACCTGAGTTCAAATCCGGCCTCAGACACTTACTAGCTGTGTGACCCTGGGCAAGTCACTTAACTCAGTTTGCCCAGGAGGTAGGTAAGTGGCTCAGTGGATAGAGCACTGGGCCTGAAGTCAGGAAGATGTGAGTTCAAATCTGGCCTCAGACACTCACTAGGTGACCCTGGGCAAGTCACTTAACCTTGTTTGCCTCAGTTTCCTCAACTGTAAAATGAGCTAGAGAAGGAAATGGCAAACCACTCCAGTATCTTTGCAAAGTAAATCCCCAAAAAGGTCACCAAGAATTGGGAATGGCCGAAAAGACTAAACAACAACAAAGTACTTTACACAGAGTGCTTCATTTGTGTCTCACAACAATCCTATGAGAATGGCCCTAGAGATGTCCACATTTTACAGATAAGGAGACTGAGACGGCTCACATAGCTTTCCCACAGTCAGTCAGCTGGTAAGGACAAGTGGTGAGGTTTCCAACCTAGGCCTTTCTGACTCCATGTTGCCTAACTCTCAACAACTCTGTGGAGCAGGGAGTGCAATTATTATTATCCCCATTTTACAGATGAGAAAACTAGGTCTTAGGGAGAGAAAATGACTTTGAGCCAGGTCATGCTGCCAATAAGTGTTGAGCCACATGGCGAGCTGGATAGAGAGCTGGGTCTGAAGTCCAGAAGTTATTTGTTGTTGAATCATTTTTGAGTTGCGTCTGAATCTTCGTGACATCTTTTGGGGTTTTCTTGGCAAAGATACTGGACAGTTTGCCATTTCCTTGTGCAGCTCATTTTATAGATGAGGAAACTGAGGCAAACAGGGTTAAGTGACTTGCCCAGGGTCACACAGCTAGTGTCTGAAGCCACATTTGAACACAGGTCTTCCAGGACCGGCACATTATCTATTGAGCTACCTAGCTGCCCTGAAGTCAAGAAGACTCAAGTGCAAATTCAGCCACAGACACTTAGTAGCTGTGTGACTCCGGGCAAGTCACTTAACTTCTGTTTGCCTCCATTTCCTCATCTGTAAAATGGGGATAACAATAGTACCTATCTCCCAGGGTTGTTCTAAGGATCAAATGAGACAGTATTTGTAAAACACTTAGCACAGTATCTGGCACAGAGTTAAGCACTGTACAAATGTTGGTCGTTGTTGGCTGTTGTGACCCCAAGCCCTCCAAGTCACTCCAAGTGTTTTTTCTTTCATTCTTTTTTTTTTTTAATTTTTAGGCAATTGGGGTTAAGTGACTTGCCCAGGGTCACACAGCTAGTAAGTGTCAAGTGTTTGGTCTGAGGCCGGATTTGAACTCAGGTCCCGCCCCTAAGCATTCTTTCCTGGACGGGTCTATGTCACTAATTCCTACATTATCTTGGAAACTACCCTTCTTGACTAACGTTACTGCCCTCAGCAGATGCTGCAACTTGGGCAGGGGAGAACTTGTGTTTCTAAGGCCTCTCTCACAGTTCACAGTTGCACAGAGATTTGTGTGTTTTATTTTTGTTCTCATGATACTCCATTTAATTCAATACCCCATGGGGTTGGCAAGCTCTTTGGGAGTAGGACCTGTGTCATATTCATCTTGATCTTTCTCAAAGGGCCAATAGAATGCCTTGACTATAGTAGACCATTAATAAATGTTTTCTGAATGAATGGATGAATGATCCTTTCACAGATGAGAAAGTATATGGGTCAAAATCACTGGGTTGGTCCTCAGGAGCCACAGAATCTAGGTCCAGTTCTGGTATTGGATTATTATGTGACCTTTTGTAAGTCACTTATCTTCTCTGGGCCTCAGTTTCCCTAACTGTAAAATGAGGGGGTTGGACTAAATGACCTCAGAGGTCCCTTCTATAGGATCTATGATCCTATAATCCTTTCTAGGTGAAGCAGCTCTAGCCCCAAAGTCAGGAAAACCTGAGTTCAAATCTGACCTCAAACACTTACTAGCTTTGTGATATGGAGCTAGTCACTTAACATCCCCTAGGCTCAGCTTCTTCATCTGTAAAGTGGGGATAATATAGGACCTAGCCCCCTCCCCCAGGGTTGTTGTGAGGGACAAATAAGACAATATTTATAAAGCATTTTGCAAACCTTAACAGGTTATATAAACTAGTTATTATTATTAATAATCACAATAAACTTAGGTCACATAATAAGTTAATGGCAAAAGATGCCCTAGAAGCTAGGTCTGCCTTGTAGTATTCATTCCTATCTTAAGAATGTTCCTTATTTTGTTTCATGTCCTTAATACAGACCACTGAGAAAGTACTTAGTAAATGTTTTCTGAATTATTGTATGTTTGGTGAATTTCTGAATATTTATTAACATGCATAGACTCCTGAGTTCAAATCCAGCCTCAAACACCTACTAGCTGTGTGACCCTAGGCAAGTCATTTAATCCTGTTTGCCTCAGTTTCCTCATCTGTAACATGAGCTGGAGAAGGAAATGGCAAACCACTCGTGTCTTTGCCGAGGAAAACCCCAAATGGGGCCATGAAGAGTTGGACACACGATGGAAAATGACTGAACAATAACAATAGAGTCCTGAGGGAGTTTCTTAATTGAGAGTTCACTATGCCAATTAAAATCACAAGTCTGGTCTCCCCACCAGAAATCATCTCCTGACTCCCAGAGCAGCATTTCTCCCCCACCCGCCATCTTCCCACTATGCTGGAGGCATACTCTTACCTAATACATGGCCTCAAAGCTTGGAGGTTTGCCAAGTAGCACCCTGCAAAACACAGACTTAAGTCAGGCACCTTGTTCATTTGGTTGTTTTGTTTCAGTCATCTCTGACTCTTTGTGACCCCATTTGGGGTTTTCTTGGCAAAGATACTAGAGTGGTTTGTCATTTCTTTCTCCAGCTCATTTGACAGATGAGGAAACTGAGGGAAACAGGGTTAAGTGACTTGCCCAGGGTCACACAGCTAGTAAGTGTGTGAGACAGGATTTGAACTCATGAAGGCTAGTCTTCCCGATTCCAAGCCCAGTACTCTAACTAGCATCACCTGGCTGCCCTGCTCATGCTCATTAACATTAATTCAATCTGTGACACAAGGCAAGTGACTTCTTTTCTGGGCCTTAGCTTCCTCATTTATAAAATGAAGGTGTGGGAATGAATGACCTCTGAGCTCCCTTCCAGTTCTGACAATTCCATGATCTGTGATTCTTGGATTCTACTGCCTTGTGCTAGTTGAGGTTATGGATTTTTAAACACATATTGCCTCCAAAATTTTCCATTCTAGGACTTTAAAAAAAATCCTCTAAGTAAGAGAGTGGATGTATGAACTGGAAGTGGTGCCTGTGGGCATAGGGGGAAGTAACAGCAGAGACAGAGGAAAAAGTCACCTAACCAAGGCTGTCTGATTGTGTGAACTTTCTGATTGGCCAATGGGAGCAAGGAGGGATGTTTATTATTTACCTAGAGCAAATTGACCTACCACTGTTCTCCAAGGGCTTACCACATAGAAGCATTTCCTCTAGTGAGTTGGATTTATGTTTCAGTTTCCCCAGGCTTCCAAAAATGTTCAAGCTGCTAACATTTTAAGCCAACAAATTCATATAAATTGTCCCTAGAAATGGCTTTCCACTTTCCCTACATTCTCACCCAGTGTCACAGAGATTATTCACTTGATAACAATGAGCACCAGTGTAAGTCCAAGAAATGGAGTACAAGTGGGGTGGATGACATTTTCCACTTTTGCTTAATAGCTTTCTTGCAGGCAGCCTATCTTAAGGTGGCTGGACCTCCAGTCACAAAGGTCTGAGTTCAAATCCAGCCTCAGACACTTATTAGCTATGTGACCCTGAGCAAGTCACTTAACCTCTGCCTCAGTTTCCTTATCTGTAAAATGAGGATATAATAGCACCTAAATCAATTGTTGTGAGGATCAAATAAGACAATATTCATCAAGTGCTTGGCACATAGTAGGCGCTTAGTAAATGCTTGCTCCCTTCTCCTCTTTAAGTCCAGCCCAAGCCTCTCAGCCTGTCATCTGTTGCAAAGTTGTGTATGTATATATATATAAGTATTGAGAGACTGGCTTTCCTCCCCCATAATTTACAGGACAGAATATTTTGGAGAGAACATATATTTAGGCAAAGTCAACAATGATGAGGCATCAGAATCAGAATGTAGAATGTTGAAGCCTAAAAGGACTTTAGAGATCAATCACCTAGTCTAATTCTTTCCTTTTATTGATAAAGTAACTGAAGTCTGGAGAGATGAAGTAACCTGGCTCCAGTCTGAATCTGAGATACTCACAGAGCTTCCATTATTACTCATATTCAGAAAACTCCCAATCTAATAACTCTTCCCTGAGGCTAAGTCCTGGATCCAATTTCCTGCTGGAGATCTCCACCTAGTTATCCCATCAGCCCCTAACCTTATCATTCCTCCAAGATCCTCTATTTCTGGCATCACCATCAATGGCAGCACCCTCTTCCCTGTGTCTCTGACTGATAACCTCTGGGTCATTTTGGACTCTTTCCTTTCCTCACCCCACAGATCAAATTAATGACAAGTTCTGATCTCCAAAGTGTCTTTCACATTCAGGTCTTCCTTTCCATTCCTGTCTCCCAATTCAAGCCCTAGTCCATTCTCATTTAGATGATAATAACTTCCTATTTGGTCTTCCTGCCTCCACTTTCTCCCATCTATTTATTCTCAACATTGCTGCCCAAGTAATATTTCCAGTGCATTGTTATGACCATGTCACTCCCCTGTTAAAAAAATTCTGGATAGATCATCATTATTTACTGAAAAAGAAACATTTCTTTTTAATCTTTCTTCCTTCCCTTCCCCCTTGCTTCCTTCTCTTCTTCCCTTCTTCCCTTTTTTCCTTCCTTCCTTCTCTCCCTCCTGGGTCTATCTCACCCAGGGCCCAATTTCACTGCTGATCAATATCTCCCTTCACTAACCAGCCTAGTGGCTCTCTTCTCCCAGAGCTCACCATATTAGCATCAGTCTTAGTGCAGACCCCCAAATTCAGCTTCACTGCAGCTCAGAAGCCCTGAACTCAAGCAATCCCCCAGCTTTAGCTTCTCCTAGCAGGGATTGCAGGCATGTGCCACCATATCTGATGAGAATAAAGTTTTAATCCTAGATTCAATCTAACTGCCCAGCCTTACCATAGACAACCTTCTTCATCTTTCCTGTGTTTCAGGCAGACTGGACTGTATCTCTGTTCATGCCATCTCCCACGTCTAGAGGGGACCTCCCTTGCCACCTTGTCCTGTTCCCCTCATCTCAGCTTGGTGAAGTCCTTTCCTTCAGGACTCAACTCAAATGCCACTTAGCCCGTGAGGGTTTCTGTGACCTCTTCAGGTAAAAGTGAGTTTTTCCTCCTCAAAGTTCTCATAGCAGTGGTTTGAATCTCTTCTTCATACTTGCCTCACTCTCCTTTGTAACATAGTTCTCTATGTACTTCCCCCTCACCCTTCACATATACTCCCCCATTAGCTTCTTGAGAACAGGACCACAGCCGCTATCACTTGAGAAATGTTTGCTGAGTTCAACTGAACCAATAGTATAAGCAGCTAGATGGCACAGTGAGTAGAGCACCAGGCCTGGAGTCAGAAAGACTCATCATCGTAAGTTAAAATACAGCCTCAGAGACTTACTAGCTGTGTGACCCTGGGCAAGTCACTTAACCCTGTTTGCCTCAGTTTCCTCATCTGTAAAATGAGTGGGAGAAGGAAATGGCAAACCACTCCAGTATCTCTGCCAAGAAAACCCCAAACAGGGTCATAAAGAGTTGGACACAACTGAACAACAACTACAGATTAATTATTATTAGTATTTTGGTTTCTTGTACAGAAATCTCTGGATAAATTAGGTAAGTAAATGTATATTCCACAAAGTTGCCTCCTTTCTTTAGTCAATAGATTATTCTGTCCCTGCCTCTTAACTTTCAGCATCACCTACACACAATTTTGGTGGTTTGAAGTTAAAGTCAGTTGAATCAAGCACATTTTCTTCTCTTGGGACATTCTCAGCCCACATTTTTTCTTTGCAGCAGCTGTGAAGTCACAGCTGGGGGAAAGGGGCTGGAAAAGGGATTGTGCTGGCCAATCAGACTTCACTTGCCAAAAGGCCCACCAATGAGACACTGCCAGGTACTCTGGACTGTTGCGGTCTAAGCCTCTGCTTTTACAAAGTACCCAAATCCCCGAGACTCCCTCAGACATAACCACCAAAATGTAAAGAATTTCTTTTTTAAAAAATTTTTTATTTTTGTTGTGGCTTCCAAGGAATATAATGGTGATCTCACACACTGGTTTCTAGGGATAAATTACCTTAAATGGTCACTAAGAAAATAGTTACAAGGATTTAAAAACACAGCTAAGTACTTCTATAGCAGCATTTTTCATTCTGGAGGTTTCCATCTCTTTGCTAATCAGAGAAAGGAGGATTGTACTATGTCCTCTTGGGACAGGATTCCTCAAGTTTCTGGATCCTTTGGGAGGAGGTATGAGGTAACATAAGAAGCACCAGCCAGGGGCCTAGATTCTAGTCCCAGCTCACTGGGCTGAGTGACCTCGAGCTAATCCCTCTTCTCTGTGGGCCTCTGTCTCCTCATTTGTAGCTACTTTTGTTTTTTAGGCAATTGGGGTTAAGTGACTTGCCCAGCTAGTCAGTGTCAAGGGTTTGATCTGAGGTCAGATTTGAACTCAGGTCCTCCTGACTTCAGGGCTGATGCTGTAGCCACTACGCCACCCAGCTGCCCCTAGTTCCTCATTTGTAAAATAAGACAATTGAGCATGTTGATCTCTACGCATCTCTCTCAAGTCTAGGATTCTATGGTGAGTGTCACAGTTAATATTTCACCCTGGTGTGCAATCATTACGTTAAATGCTACAGTTATCCCTTCCAAATCTTCAGGGGTAGGAGTACAGCGCCTCCCCCCCCCCGCTATCTGAAAAATCCTATAAAATTTTTGGCCCTTCTTTCGTCCTGGAGAAGAAGTCTGATTTTTTTGCTTTTTTAATGGGGTGTATACAGTATCTTATTGTAAAATTTGGGTTAAATATTTGGTCAAAAGCTATACATAGGTCAATGTTAAGTAAAAATACTAGCTTTTGTGTGTTGTCTGCTGGCTTTCATGTTCTTTTTGCAAACTTTAACTTTTTGTTTATTTTAACTTTAAAAAAGAAATTGTGTATATTTATGGTATTAAAAATAAAGTATGTTGATATTATACAATATTATGCTATATTTTATGCATTTCTGAGTTTTTCTGTGTCACCTGCTGGCCTTTGAGTGTCATCTGCGGCTTTCACAAAACTCTCAAAAAATTCCCATTTCTTATGCCACCCTGAAATATATTGAAACCACAATAGGGAAACTCATAATGTGGAAGGGATAACTGTATTTGCTTTACCTTTCATTTATGTAGCAGAGAGAGAGTTTAGAGAATGAACCTATTAGTAAGCTCGGATAACCAGGGGCCCGTGGACTTTTTAAAAAATTGGTAATTACATTTCAATAAAACTGATTTCCTTTGGAATTCTATGTGTTCTAATTTTTGCATTGAAAAAACATTATACGTTTCACTAGACTACCAAAGGGGTCCTTTATGACACATAAAAAGGGTAAGAACCCCTGAATTAGTTACTAAGTTCTTTGATAACAGAGAGCTTGTTTTTTTAAAATATATTTTTCTTATTTTTATCGCCTTCATTTTGAATATACTCCTCACCTTCTCCTCCTGACTGAGCTATCTTTTGTATCCAAGTATAAAAAAGAGAATAAAAACAGTGTAGAAAAACCAAATAATTCATCTACCGTGTAACAGTATAAACAGTATTCTACAGCCATAGTTCACTACCTCTGCACAAAAAGGGAGGAAGGTGCATTAATAATCTCAACTCTTTTCCAAGGCCAAGCTTGGTCATAGAGTAACCAGTGAGGGTGGGGGTAGAGAGGTATTACTTAAAGCGATATGATATAATCATCTTTATTAAGGCAGCATTTGTCATTCAGTCGATTTTCAGTCATGTCTGATCCTTTGTGACCCCATTTGGGGTTTTCTTGGCAAAGATACTAGAGTGCTTTGCCATTTCCTTCTCCAGTTCATTTTGCAGATGAGGAAACTGAGGTCAACAGGATTAAGTGATTTGCCCAGGGTCACACAGCTAAGCTAATAAGTGAGGTCGAATTTGAACTCAGGTCTTTTTGTCTTCTGTCTACTCTCAAGGCAGCAAAGCATAGTGGATAAATTGCTAGCTTCAAGGTCAGGAAGATGAGTTCAAATCCTGCCTCGGATACTTATGAGCTGATTCAGCTTCTCAATCTCCATTTCCTCAGCTGTAAAACTAGGATAATAACAGCACTTGCTCCACAGGGGTGTGTCGAGGATGAAATAAAATAATACACGTCAAGTGTTTTGCAAACCTTAACAAGCTATCTAAATGCTAGGTAGTATTTCTTCACAGCGCCTTGCATATCAGCTGTTTCCTGGGGGAAGGAATTAGTTTCTCAAGAAATCCCAATTCCCTACAAGGCAATACAGATATAGGTAAGCCCCTGAAAGGATGTCTTCAGTTAAATGAAATTTCCACGTGTTGGAAGCCCTCCTCAGTATTTATCCCTGGCCTGTAGTACCATTCTTATCCATTTACTTTTGACAACTCTTTCTCTAGAAGATTTTTGACATCTACCTTGCCCAGTGGGCATTTTATGTGTAAAATCAAGGCTCTATACCAGTCCCTTGTACCTCTGATTTAAACCAGACTGGGACTTCCCCTTGCCACCATGCCTACAGAAGTGACTTAAAGGTGAGGCTGCCAGGATGATGCTAATGGGCAAGGAAAATGACAAAGTGACTTAAGAGTCTTTTGTATGATTGATATCTGGCAAGCAAAATGGAAGATTGCTTTCATATTGCTGAGTGCTTCCACTTCCTCTAGGCCCAGCAACTGACAGTACAGTGTAATCATTAACATTTCATGCTGGGGCAATAAAACAATTTTTGGATAGGTTGGACAGGCGAGAGATGGATGAGAAATTGGTTTTATATGAGAACAGACAGTGAAATGTACCGTCTGCCTACTGCAGATGCTTAAGTCAGGAGAGGTGCCCAATTAGGTCAGAAATACCAACTGTAGAGGAAAAGAGCAAAGATATTTTCACCCTTCTGTCAATCTTCAGACCATTTACAACTCGGCTTGGAGCTGAGAGTATTAGAAACTGGATGAGTTTGACGGAGCCAGTCCAGCATTATCAGAGTGTCTATTTAGAGTTAAGAGATATAAAGCAGAGGGGAGGAAGCCTACAGACCAGTGAAGGTTCAGATGTGTCCAGCCTGAGTCTATTCTTATAGCTGGAGAGGACTGAGCTGCCTGAAAGAGGATTAGGAGGAAAATGCTGGAGGAGATGTGGAAAAACTCAGATGCACTGGTGGCGGGATGGTGAATTGAACCAATCGTTTTGAAGAACGATTTGGAACTATGCCCAAAGGGCTATGCAACCGGGAATACCCTTTGATTTAGCAATACCACTACCAGGTCTGTATCCCAAAGAGATGAAAGAAAAAAGGAAAGGAACCTATTTGTACAAAAATATTTACAGCAGCTCTTTATGGTGGTGAAGAATTGGAAACTGGAGAGCAAGTTGTGGTATATAATTGTGATGGAATACTGTTGCGCTATGAGAAACACCAAAGGGGATGATTTCAGAAAAAAAAAGCTTGGGAAGACTTATGGGAACTGATGCAGAGTGAAATGAGCAGAACCAGGAGAACACTGTGCACAGTGATAGCAACATTGTGCAATGATCAACTATGATGGATTAGCTCTTCTTAGCAGTACAATGATCTAAGACAATTCCAAGAGATCCATGATGAAAAATGCTACCCACCTCTAGAGAGAGAACTGATGAACTCTGAATGCAGAAGTCACTTTATTTTTCTTGCTCTATTTGTTTTTTTTTTTTAACATGGCTATTATGGAAACATGTTTTATGTGACTTCACGTGTAAAAAAAATGAAGTGTGTGCTTGCTCTCAAAAAAAAAAAGAATTAGAGAGAGGATTAGAAAACAAGGATTTTGGACAGTCCATCTGGTACTTCCATTCCAGTACTTTTCTTCCAATTTCGCACCTTTAAGAACTCAGTTCCAGCAACTCCGTTGGGATGCTGGTCAGGGAGGGGTAGGCTTATGGTCTAATCCAGAGCTCCTCCAGGAGGGTCAGTCTGGCTTCAGGCTGGTCTTGAAGGGTGAGAGAATTTTAAAAAGTTCAAAGCAAGCCTTGACCTCACTGAATTTTCAGATGTACTTTAGTAGACAGGCAGAAGTGGATCAAGGAACCAATGAGCTTTTTGGAAGCTCACAGTGAGGACTAATGGTTAGACTGTATTTCCCTCTTAATTAGAGATCCAGGTGATACAAACACTCAGTTTGAAAAGATCACTCACTGCCTGGTTAGATGCTGAATGCAGATGTCATCAGTTTGTCCTGTGTATGCCTATGAGAGCCCTGCACTATACTATTGGTGCTACTGCTGCTGTTAAACAGTTACTTCAGTCATGTTTGACTCTTTGTGATCCCACTTGGGGTTTTCTTGGCAAAGATACTGGAGTGGTTTGCCATTTCCTTCTCCAGCTCATTTTACAGATGAGGAAACTGAGGCAAACAGGGTTAAGTGACTTGCCCAAGGTCACCCAGCTAGTAAGTGTCTGAGGCAAGATTTGAACTCAAGTCTTCCTGACTCCAGGTCCAGCACTCTATTCACTGTGCCACCTAGCTGCCCAGAGACTATTAGGGCTGCATTTGCCATTTGCTTTTGACTACCCATTTTCAGTGTGGTCCATCTTGTTGACTCACCTGGACCCTTTTCTAGTTGCTGTTCTTTCTTCCTTCTGTATCTCTCCAGGTTCTCCATTCTAAGCATATCTCTATCACTCAGGCCTAGCACTCCTTGTTGGGGTCTTTTGATGACATTCCCTAGCAATTCAATCCAATTTAACAAGCATTTCTACAGAAACAAAACCAAAATGGTCCCAGACCTCAAGTAGCTTACCTTCTCTCGTGTGTGTGTGTGTGTGTGTGTGTGTGTGTGTGTGTGTGTGTACAACATTTACACAGGTGAAGTCCGGCATAATACAATACATACAAAATAAATAAAGGTTGGGATTTTGTTTTGTTTTGATGAGAGGAACATACAAAAGGCCTCTTTTTTGAGATCAACCTTTGCAGCTGTGGATAGGGAACAGTGCTGGCACGGAACACTGTGCAAAGATATGGGGGGAAGGGGAAGGAGATGTAATGTCATTTATGGAGAACCCAAAGTAGGTCATCAATGCAAGTCTGGGCTGCCCTAGCACTTCTAATTGGCATACTACAACTGGGGCCAGAGGTGTAGGAGTCTTGCTCAAGGTATTAAGGCTAAATTTCTTTCCCTGAAGGTCTACCACATCTTGGTATGTAGGTAGTACAGAATCTTCATATATCATGCTTCTAGACATATATTCAAATTTTCTTAATTCTTCTTACATGTCTGTCCTCCAGATTATATGTTCCTGTTACATGGTTCCTGTTATATGGGTGGTCATGCATCTGTTCTGACTTCCTTATGAAGTGTCTTAGATGGCACAAAATTCACAGATGATGATCACCTCTCACCTTTTTTCTGCTTGTCCTTACAGGCTTAACCTGTGTGAGATATCTGGCATTGCCTACCCTTCACTGTTTGTGTGACCTTGGGAAAGTCATTTCCATCCTCTAGGCAACATTTTCCTTACTTCTAATATGAGTAAGTTGAATGTTGGTTCCAGTTGACTAATGTTGGGACATACTTTCTTCCCATTGCCTAAATGGCTCTGGGAGAGGAGTCCTTTGACTTTGTCAGGCTTCTAAATGGAATGATTATGCTTATCTGCTTTATTTTATTTTTGTTGTTGAATTTTTTTTTTGGAAAGGAGAGTATTATGGGAGGGGGATTTTTGGGAAATTATTAGTGTAAAAAAAGCAAAATGTTAAAATGTTAAAAACCAAAACAAGGAAGTCAGATTAGACAATCTCTAAGGTCTAGTCCAGCTATAAAACTCTGTGATGCTGATTCCTGTGGGCCATCCCTACCAACTTTTAGAAACGAACCCTAGGCTTCATATGCCCTATTATAACCTACTTTTAAGCTCAGAAACATTTTAATATGCGTCATTGCCCAGTATGAATACCACTGTCTTTGAAATCTCTGACTTTCTCCTCTCCTTCAGAGATAATGCCATTGATTCCCTTGAGAACAGCCACTGTCACATTTAAGTATGTGTAGCATCATCCCAACGCACGCTCGCACGTGATCCCGCGCATGAACACACACACACACACACACACACACACACACACACACACACACACACACACACGCTGCTCTCCAATCTAGTCAGGGAGAGGAAAAGGCTTTTGCCTAGAATGAAACAGTAAATCACTAGGGAATGAGAAAGTCTCTGCATCTCAGGATATTGCAGTAACTATGGACCGCATCATAATGGTGCCCAATAAACCATACACTCAACTTACACTGAATAAAGGATTGTAACAGTATGGAGAGGCATCTGTTCCTGAAATGCAGCCATCAGGGAGGAGAAGCACAGTTGTCCTCTAATCTTAAGAGTAACGATGGACATCAATTTTAAGACAGGAAATAAAACCTCATTTATTTGATTGAAATGCCAAGGGAGATTTAGTAAAAGTAGGATGCAATTTCTCAAGCTGAAATATGATCAAGCCACTCATGTTAACAACCTCTATTTCAGAAAAGCACTTTTTGCTCTTATCGACATGATAACATCGTCATGGTTTTCGTATTTTGTCTGAAATGGGACATGGCCTACAATGGGGATCCTTTCAACTTTCAAACTGAGGGACACGGAAATGTCTTTAAAAACCTCCACCAGAAATGCTTATGTATAATGAATACGAGAAGTTCATCTGCATCACCAGCACAACCTCAACCTGAAAACCCAGTTAATTTCCAATGCAAATCAACACATAAGAAAATCTTTCCAGGCTTCTTCAGTCCCCTCTCCTTCTCTGACCCCTTGCTTTTCAGCCTCTCCTCCAAGGCAATTGGGAAAGAAAATCACAAAATCCAAGGTGTGTTTATACCTAATGTGGGTCTTTCCAAGTGAGTTGGTTTACATTGAACATCAGCCAGACTCTTGAGCTTCCTTGGTTACAACCACAGCCTAGAAAAGAGGCCTTAATCTTAAAGTAAACTAAACCAAGCAGAGAACTTCTCAGTGTGCAGCTGCATTCGAGGTCAAGGATACACAAAAGAAGAGAAAGAACAACAACAAAAAAATACCAAATGAGGGATCAGAAGAAAAGAAGAGGAGGAAAAATCTCCAAACATTCCTTTAATTAATTTTTAAAATGTCAGATAAAAACCTATGTGTATTGTTTGTTTCTGAATCTGTTACTGTCTCTGTCCCCCAATCAATGATTCAATCAACAAGCACTTATTAAATGCTTACTAGATGCCAGACACTGTGCTGATCAACCAATCAACATTTATTAAGTGCCTACCATGTGCCATGCTGTACGGCAAGAGCTGGGGATCACAAAAGTGGCAAAATATATCCCTTGCCTTCAAGGAGCTTACAATTTAATGAGGGGGAATTAGAACTGTATTTTCCCTATAACCTTTTTTTGTGAGACAATTGAGGTTAAGTGACTTGCCCAGAGTTACGTACCTAGTGAGTGTTAACATGTCTGACTCGGGATTTGAACTCAGGTCCTCCTGACTCCAAGGTCAGTGCTCTATCCACTGTGCCCCCTAGCTGCCCTGTCAGATTTGCCAGTGATCTGTGAAATGACTGATATGATGACAAAAGGCAAAAATGCTGTTTTTAAAAGTTGCATTAGAGATGAGATCAGTTGGGCACATCTGTTAGGGTGACCAGGAGTTTCTATGGGTTCTTCTTTTTAAGGTAATGACCATTTAATTTTACTATGTAAACCAATTATGCCACAGACTTAATTACCTCTTTTTAGTTTTACAATATACTCAACCTAGTCAAATAAATTCTGGTTGACAGGATTGGCTCTCTGCTTTATTGTATTTCTTTTCTTTCTTTCTTTTTTTGCTTTATTATATTTCTAAAAGAATGCATAAACGAGGTTCAAAATATTATTAGAATAGTATTACAATGATGAAAATAAGCGTTGGTCTACAACCCTGGGTAATGGAAATAATAACAACAAAATGGGGCAGTGGGATGGAAATCAAGAAGTAGACCAAATAATAATTTGACAGTGATCTGAAAAAGAAATTTTAAGACCACAGTCCTCTCTCTGGTTTCTATGAGCATATGTTTTGTTTGTTTTGTTTCCTTAAAAATCATTATGTTGGGTAGAGGAAGATGTTAATATTCATTTAAGCCTAAAAAAATGGGGACATTCACCTAGTAAGGCAGAGATGAAGAGGGAGAGCATTTGAGGAATGTGGGACAAATAGTAAAAATGCACATTTGGGAGATGGAGGGTTTTGTTCAAGAAACAACAAGAAGGTGGGCCGGTGTCACTGGATTACAAAGTAAGATATAGGAAGACGGGAAAGGTAGGAAGGAGCCAGGTTGGGAAGGGCTTTGAACACCAAAAAGATTTTATATTTGACCTTGGAGGTGATAAGGAGCCACTGGAATTTATTGATAGGGGGAGGAAGGGAGAGGTACATAAGTGACATAGTAGGATCTATGCACACAGTATATCCACAAGGTATTTGGGAAACAAAGCTCTAGGGAATAGATCTATGAACGTCTGCTGCTCTAGCCCCACTCCTGGACCTCAGTTTGGGCCAAAAAAGAAAAATTGGCTGTTGGGGTAGAAATGATAAGAACCTTGGGGAAAAGGGACCATTCTCTCTTGGAACTTGTGAAAGAAAAGGAGAAATAAAGGAGAGTACTTTTAGTTGCTTCTCTTTGGACTATCAGTTTTAAACAGAAGCAATCATAGACATTGCACCACAGAATCAGAGAATGTCAGAGCTGATCAAAACCTCTGAGTTCATTTAGTCTCCTCCCCATTTTATATATAAAAGCAAATGAAATAACTCACCCAAGATCACACAGCTAGATGAAAGCCTCATCTTTCCAATTTTTTTTTCTTTCTCATCACTATTTAAATCCTTTCCCACAATATCTGCAAACCTGGTAGGCATGCCATCATTTCCTCATCTTAGCTATCTCTCACATTTCTTCTTCTGCAAACCTGATAAACATGCCATCTATTCTTTCATTCAAATATGTGATAAAAATGTTAAAAATCTTGGAGATGAATACAAAACGATTAAGGCCTCCACTTCTAAACTGACGGGAATCCTGATTCCCACCACTCAACCAGTTCCAAATCCACCCGGTCCATCCTATCATGGAGCCCACATTGCTCCACAGGTATAATCAAGGACATCTAGATGCTCTCTTACTACCTTTTTTCTTACCTTGGGTATCAAATTCTCTGTTATCCATTTTTGTTTTATCTTTTTTATCCTTAAAGTTATTCACCTTGACAGAGAAAACAAATTAAGAGGTGAACCACTCTGTCTTTCCTTAATTGTCAGTTATTATGATCTCATCTACCTCAAACAGTGGTCTAAATCCTTTGATCTTCCTCTTTTTTCCTAATATAGTATTTTAAAAACGCATAGTTTTTGTTATCTTTAGCTTTCTCAGACTCATTCTGAACGTCAGCCCTTCTGACACTATTCTTACCAGGCTGTTCCATGCTTTTGTATTCCTCTTTTATGATCTGCCTTTTATTCCATCTTTTGTACATGTCTTTGTAAAATCTAAGTTTGTTCCTGAGATCCCCATGTATCCATATAGGTCTCTTTAGATAGTTCTTTTTTTTTTTAATTCCTCATCAGAATTATTTCTCTTCATATCTTCAGAATTTCATTCTTGAAAGATTTCCATCCTTCCTAGGATGACTCCCTCTATGCAATATTAGTTCACAGGATACTACCTATCCTTTTTCTGAACCCTTTGAATTCTGCTCTCCCCAAATGTAGGATGCATGCTGGACTATTCTTACCTTTATTCTTTTTTAAATTCTCCTTTTCTATCACAAATTCCAAGATAGAATAGTTCCTTTTCCCCAAGGTTCTTATCATTTCTACCCCAACAGCCAATTTTTCTTTTTTGGGTGAGGATCAGATACAGAATAGTTTCCCCTTGTTGATGCCTCCACTTTTTGAAGGATGAGACACTTTATATCTGTATTTCTAAAAGGCTTTTTGGCAAAATCTTTCATGATGTCCTTGCAGACAGCATGGAAGGATGTAGTCTGAGTGATGGTGCGGTTAGGAGGATTTAAAACTGGTTCAACACCAGACTCTAAGCCTCTTGGTCTATAAACATTTATCAGGTAGCTAGGTGGTATAGTGGATACAGTGCTGCACATGGAGTCTGGAAGACCTGAGTTCTGGCCTCACACTTACTAGCTGTGTGATTCTGGATAAGTGACAACATCTCTCTGTCTCAGTTTCCTCAACTGTAAAATTTGGATAATAATACCATCTACCTCTCTGAGTTGTGAGGATAATATTTGTAAAATGCTTAGTACAGTGTCTGACACATGGTAAGCTCTATATAAATACTAGCTATTATTATTATTATTATTAAGCACCTACTATGTGTCAGGTACTCTGCTAAGAGCTGAAAGTGAGATAATCGATGGATTCATCTTTGATTGGTACTGTGGAAACAGCACCAGCATTAAAATGGGAGTTCCTGAGAGCACAGAGTATTTTTACCTTCCTTTGTATCCCCAGCATTTAATACAGTGCCTGGCACATAATAAATGTTGATGACTTAACAGCATTGGAGTCCTCTGGATTCAAATCCCAGCTCTGGTACTAGTAATTATGTGATTTTGGACAAATCACTTACTCGCCCAAAGTCTCAGTTTCCAGATTTGTAAAAGGAATTTGGACCACGTCAGCGGTATCAAATTAAAATAGAAATAGATCCCTGCTGCTGCATATTGACTTAGAAAACCACACATTAACATTGCTTATGTTGTAGCATAGTTTTACTTATTTTATAAAACATTTTATAATTACATTTTAATCTGGTTTGGCAGCACTGAGGAGTTTAGTAAGTCACTAGTTTGACACTTCCAGACTAGATGACTTCAAATATCCCTCTCAATTCTAAAGCTATGAGTCTATGACCGGGAAGCATGTCTCTAAGGCGATATTATGGAGCTCTGCTCTTGATCCATAGATTTTTACGTGCTGATCAGATCTGATTGGATGGCTGGGATGATGAATATATTAGATGACAAAATGGGAATCTTCAAAAAGCTCAGCAGGTTAGAATGTTGGATCAAATTTAATTAGATCTAATAGGCATAAATATAAAGACCTACACTTGGGTTAAAAAAATCAGCTGTACTGATCTAATAGCCTTAGGCAACAATTCATTTGAGCAAAAGACCTCAATCTAAGTCAACAGTACAACACAGAATGGGGGCAGCTAACTGGCATGGTGGATAGAATGCCAGACCTGGAGTAAGGAAGACTCATCTTCTGAGTTCAAATCTGGCCTCAGACACTTACTAGCTATGTGACCTTGGGCAAATCACTTAACCCTGTTTGCCTCAGTTTCCTCATCTGTCAAATGAGCTGAAGAAAGAAATGACAAATCACTCCAGTATCTTTGCCAAGAAAACTCTTAAGAGGGTCATGAAGAGTCAGATATGACTCAACTGAACAACAGTAACAAAATACCAATGCCAATTCATGGTGCCTTAACTGTGCACCACGGACACACCTTCCCATAGGGTACTCAACAAGAGTGGTGTCACACGCTGCCTTGGTCAGAACACATTTGGTAGATGCTGTTTAATTTCGAATGCCACATCTTAGGAAGGACATTGATAAGGTGAAAGGCATTCATGGGAGAGAAAACAGAAGGGTGAAGAGACTTAACCATGCCATATGAAGATAAATTAAAAAAGAATTTGAATAATTTAACTCAGAGAAGGGAACCTTTGAGGGAGATCAGGGCCCAAATGTTGGCTTTAGGTATTTAAAGAGCTATCATATGGAAAAAAAAGAAATCAATTTGTCAAACCCTGCCCCAGAGGGCAGTACTAGCAACAAAAGGAACTCATTGCATAGAGTCCAATTTTAGCTTCATGTAAAGAAAAACTTCTTAGTAATTAAAGCTGTTCCCAAATGGAATAGACTGCCTTCCTCAGTACTGGAGGCCTTTATGTGAGTGGGGGCTGAAGATTTCAGAAGGGCTTCTGATTCACGTAGGAGTTGAAAGACACAACCCTTAAAGTCTTTTCAATGCTGGGAGTCAACCCTCATTTTAGATGAGAAGACTGAGGCTCAGAGAGATAAAAAAAAAAACTCCCAAAGTCACAAAATGGCAGAGCAGGGGCCAAAGCCCAAGGCTTCAGGCTCCCATCCTCATCAGTGTGCTATGAACACAGAACCACACACTTAGACCTGGAAGAGATGATAGAGGCCATCTAGTTGAAAACTTTGATTTCACAGATGAAGAAACTGAGACCTAGAGAGGATCAGTGTCTTGCCCAGGCCACACAGACAGTAAGTGGCAGCACTGAGATTCGGGGCTCAGTCCCTCTGACTCCAAATCCAACTGTCTTTCCATAGTACCACACTCAACTTCTTCAGTTATTTTCAATTGCATCTGGCTCTTTATGATCCTACTTGGAGTTTTTGTAGCAAAGATATTGGAGTGGTTTGCCATTTCCTTCTCTAGTTCATTTTACAGATGAGGAAACTGAGGCAAACAGGATGAAGCAACTTATCCAGAGTCACACTGCTAGTAAGTATATGAGGTCACATTTCAACTCAGGAAGATTAATCTTCCTGACTCCCTGTTGGTACTCTGTGCACTATGGCGCCACCTAGCCGCCCATATGATACCACACAGTAGGTGCTTAAAACATTTGATGAATTGAACTGAGGACTTTCTACCACACCACACTGAAGCTTCTCAGTAGTCCGTCCCCTGGCTTATTAGCTCAGCCCTTCTCCTGCTGACAAACAGAGGCTTGGTGGAAGCCAGCTCACATCAGGGATCTCTGTAAACTCAACAACAGTCCCAGCTACCACTGCTGCTATTTTTTGAAAAATTCATACTTCTTAGGGCTTACTGAATTCACAGAGTGTCATAAATTAACCCCACCTGCCTCTACAGAGCACAACCCCTGCCAGTCCCATGAGGCAGCTCCAGCACAGCTAATGGTGCCGAAGAAACAAGCAACGGGAAAATCACTAAAATCAGAGAGCATTAACTGTGCTGGTGGAACCGGAGGGATGTATTGCCAAGCAGACACTGTCTAGACTTTATAACTGGGCTCTCCCAAAGGAACAGAGAGCAGGGAGGAGGGAACCAGAGCAGCCGGGAAGCATGCTTGTTTTTTGTTCAGCTAATACAAACACATGACATAACTTCTTAAGGCCTCAGGGCAGAGGGTTCATTGGTGAGACTATTCTTCTGAGCTGGAATTTAGCTGTTGGAGTTGAGGGAAGAATGTGCTCACAGATCAGAAAGAAAAGCTCATAAAACTTTGAGCTGGGAGGGAGGGGCCTTAGAGAGTATCTAATTCAGTCAGCTAATTTTTACAGATGAGGAGACTAGCTAAATGACTTGCCCAAGGTCGCACAAAACTCAAACCCAAGCCCTCTGATCCCAAATCTAGTGCCCACTGCACTTTATTTACCTAGTTGCTAAAATCTAGGGCTTCCTTTCTGATCTCTTGAGGAAAACATGCTTCCTAGAGTGGGGTATCCCCAAAGGGTAAAGCCAGCATCAGCCAACAGATGTTTCATGGTTCTTTTAAAGGGGGGGTGTTTGGTAATTTGCAGAGTATCCTCTCATCCATTATCTCCTCTGATCTGCCCTATGCAGGTACAATAATCCCACTTCTGATGTACTTACTCCCTGTTTGACCTAAGGAAAATCACCACATCCACCTGGGCCTTAGTTTTCTCATCTGTAAAATGAGAGGGTTGGACCACATGGTCTTTGGAATCCCTTCTAACTCTAGATATATGTTCCATTAGCTCCATGATCCTCATTTTATAAATAAGAAACTAGGTCTTAGACCAGGTGACTTGCCCAAAGTCACATAGCTGGTAAGTAGCAGAGCAAATCTAGGTCTTGTCATTCAGTCGTTTTTCAGTTGTGTCTGACTCTTTAGGATCCCATTTGGGATTTTCTTGGCAAAGATACTGGAGTGTTTTGTCATTTCCTTCTCCAGTTCATTTTACAGATAATGAAACTGAGACAAACAGGGTTAAGGGACTTGCCCAGGGTCACAGGGCTAGGAAGTATCTGAGGCTAGATTTGAACACAGGTCTTCCTGATTCCAGGCCCAGTGCTCTATTCACTGAACCACTAGCTGCCTCCAAAGATATGTAATTGAATATAGATAATGTTAGTATGTGGTTTTCTAAGTCAACATGCTTCCAAGGGGATCCTTATAAGGGCCCCTGTTTCTATTCGAGTTTAACACCACTGTTCTACATGACCAGAATGCTCAAATGAAGGGATAGGAAGATTTGGTTATTTTAGTCATCTTCACCAGTGCTTCAGTTTAACTTGGGGGCCCAGTGGATGGAGCCCTGGGCCTGGAGTTAGGAAGACCTGTGAGTTAAAATCTGGACTCAGATACTTATTATGTGACCCTGGGCAAGTCACTTAACCTCTGTTTGTCTCAGCTTCTTCTTCTGAAAAATCAGAATAATGCGATAATTACAATCCCAGGGTTGTGAGGATCAAATGAGATAAATTTGTAATGTGCTTCGCACACAGTAGGTACTTAATACATGCTTATTTCCTTCTTTCTTGTGACCAGTCTTCTCCAACTGATTGCAAAATCACTACTTTTAATTTGAGAAAATTTACTTCACCCCAAACGAGTAAGCAAAAATAAAAAACACGAATAGGCACTGATTCAAGGTTTTCCCGACTTGTTTATGCTTTATGTCTTGAGTGTGAATGTGGTCTAGCTCATGGGGAGGCTTTCGGTCTTCACAGCAGGACAAGACAAGTCAACATCACACTGAATTTTCTTTGAAACAGGAAAAAGGAGGAGATTATAGAGAACAACAAAGGACAAGGGAGAGTGGAGGCAGTAAAAAGTAGAAGAGGAAGGAAAACTTAATAAGGAAAAAGAGTCCATAGTATATAAAGATGAAATATAGATATAGATATAAAATCAAAAAGAACCTCAGAGGCCATCTAGGTCAAACTTTTCATATTCAAAATGGGGAAACTGAGGTCCAGAGTCACACTGGTAGTATCATGTATACACATGCTAGGGGCCTGGAGTCATATGAAGACCTCAGTTCCAACCTTGCCTCAGTGGGACCCTAAGCAAGTCACTTAACTTCTGTCAAACTTCAGTTTCCTCATCAGTAAAATTAAGGAGTTGGGCTTGAGGACCTCAAAGGTCCTTTCCAGCCCGACAGCTATGAATCAATGTGAGATTTGAACCCAGGTCCACTGACAAGAACCAATGCTGTTTCCACCATATCCTACTGTCTTCTAACTCCTTGTCCTGGGCAATAGCTGCCACAGGTACACTGAGAGACAGGAGAAAGCAATACATTTCCTATAGTTCACATTCAGCAAAGGACTGTGGGTGGGTTTGTATGAAGAGAAATAGAAGCAGCCTCCAGCATAAGCTGAAATCCCCAGCACTTTTCAGGGACTATTTCCTGGCCTACCCTTGAGCAGAACTTGGCTTTATTCCAATAAAGGCAAAGGACTCTCTATACAAAATGCAGAGAAAATTGAAGTGAGTTTATACAAATGAACAAAAGACAGAAACAAAATATGAGAGAATTATAGAGACGTTTCATAAATTCTCATTGGGAGAAGCCATTGCTTACTAGCACATCACAGGGACTTCTAGCAGAACAGGCCCTCAGCAACATTCACTGATTCATTAACTAGAGGAGCATCAGGGCAGGAACCCATGTATGGGGAGAAATTGGAAGCAGATGCTGGTTTGGTGGAAGAAATGCATAGGGCAGTATTTGGGGCCTTCAAGCAGGGGCTTTAAAAAGGACCCACTTAGCTTTGTAATTTACAAAATAAATGCCTCTAGATCTCCTGTAACTGGGTTAGTGTTTATCTCTATGGAGAGAGCCAAAAACAGGGGCAGCTAGCCCGTGTTGTCTTTGGAGATCCCTCTGATTCAAGCTCACTCTCCTCCACTGCCTTTTGAAATTTTAAAAACAACAATAATAACAATAGCAGGGCACTTGACATACATTACATACTTTGATCCTTGTTGTTGTTGTTGAAGTGTTTTTCAGTCATGTCTGACTCTTCATGACCCTCTTTAGAGTTTTCTTGGCAAAGATACTGGAATGATCTGTCATTTCCTTCTTCAGCTCATTTGGCAGACGAGGAAACTGAGGCAAACAGGGTTAAGTGACTTGCCCAGGGTCACACAGCTAGTAAGTATCTGAGGCTAGACTTGAACTCAGGAAGAAGAGTCTTCCAGACTCTAGGCCCTGAACTCTATCCACTGCACCACCTAAATTGCCCTAATTTTATCTTTACAATAACCTTATAACATAGATGCTATCATTATCCTCATTTTTAGGAGGAGGAAACTGAGGCAGAGGGCAATTAAATGATACATACAAACATGCATCATCATCATCATAATAAGTGGTACTGTTTATAAAGGACTTTAAGGCTTACAAAATACTTTTATCATCTCATTTGGTTCTCGCAAAAATCCTGTGAGATAAGTGTTGTAAAAAACAGGAATACTGAGGCATAAAGAGTAAGACTTGCAGAGTCATACAGCTAGTAAAGTGTTTAAGGCAGGATTTGAACTCTACAATGCTCTTTCTTTCATGACACCTAGGTAGAGTAATTCAGTTCTGTGACTGGAATAATCCAACAAATTGAGCCAATCATTCAGAGTGGAGAATTCCTACAAGCTGAATGAAGTTAAGCCCTGGGTAAACCCAGTGTTTGATAGAGCTTTAGAATCTGTGCAAATAGCCCTCCATGAATTAATGAGAACCTTGGAGTTGGCAATGGATGATTGGAACTACTCCATTTCTGGAGTCCTTTACAGCCTGCCTTTAGAGAACACTGCCCCAGGCAGAAGCTTTTTCTAGGAGTTAGCAATAATAAAATTTTAATATTGGTTCTTTGTTAACAGACAGAGATAAAACAGGAAGACCTCAGAGTAGGAGATGAGAATAAAGGCAGAAACCAATCAAAAAGATTAAGTGAATTGAGAAAGGGATATAGAAGATAGAAAGGGGTGTGAGGTATGGAATGTAAGCTCCTTGAAGGCAAGGACAGTTATTTCATTTTACCTTTGTATTTTCAGTGCCTGGCTGGTTGGTTGGTTATTGTCCTTCATTCTCGAAGAGGACCAAAATGACAGCACCATCATTGTTAGAGTCAAGTTACAGTGCGTCCGACTGTTGCTGATCAGACCAATACAAGCTTGGAATGCTCTACCACAGGTCGGGCACTAACAGTCCGTGTGAACATTTGGGGTCAGTTCTCTAAATCTGCACATCTGGAATTTCTTTTGAGCTACTTCAATTCTGCTTTCCTCATAGAGCACAATCAATTCCAAAGTTCTTTAGAGAGACCTTGAAAGTGTCCTTGTATCACTTCTTCTGACCACCATGTGAACACTTGACCTGTATAAGTTCTCCACAAAATAGTCTTTCTGGCAAGTGTACATTTGGCATCCTCACATGGGACATCCACATTAGTAGTGCCTAGCAGGCACTCAACAAATGCTTTTTGAACTTTGAACGCATAAAGATGAAGGAAGATGTACCATTTTGGTATCCCAGCAAATAAAAATTGATATACACTCTACATACTATTAGACAAACTAAAAATCACAATATGTGTCTCTCTATCATAATAGAATGGAAAAAGACTTGGGAGTCCATAATACTCAGGTTCAAATTCTGCTCCAGATACTTAATATGTGATCTTGGGCAAGTCATTTTATTCTCAGCCTCAGTTTCCTCATCTGTGAAATGGGAATTATAACAGCACTTAATTTGTAGGATTGTTGTGAGGATCAAATGAATTAACACATGTAAAGCACTGTGCAAATTTTAAAGAGATACACATTATATACAGATAAAGATCTTTCTCTCTCTCTCTCTTTCTCCCTCCCTCCCTCCCTCTTTGGGAATGGCAGCAAGATGGCTTAGTAGATAGAGTTCTGGGCCTGGAGTCAGGAAGACACACCTCTTCCTGAGTTCAAATCTGGCCCTCAAACACTTAGCTATGTGACCCTGGGCAAGTCACTGAACTGTGTTTGCCTCAGTTTCCTCATCTGTAAAATGAGCTGGAGCAGGAAATGGCACACCATTCCAGTATCTTTGTCGAGAAAACACCAAAAGGGGTCACGAAGAGTAAAAAGACTGAACAACAACAAATATATATTAGGAGGGCTGATCTGTGATGTCTTTGGTATTGAGAACTCTCAATGAAAAAATACCTCTCTAACAATGCAGAACAGCCACTTCTCGGCAGCTTAATAGTCTTGGAGAATTGCTTGGGGGTATTGAGAAATTACTTGACTTGTCTAGGGTCACAAAATTAGTATACGTTAGAAATGGGACTGGAATCTGAGTTTTCCTAATTTTGAAAGCAGTTTTCTATCTACCTTGCCATATTTCCTCTTGGTCTAAATGCTATCTCTTAATAATAGCTAGGATTTGTATATGGCTTTGAGTCTTCAAAGCCCTTTAGGTATGTTTTCCCATTTTATATGCACAACAGCCTTGTAAGGTAGGTGCTATTGTGACCTCCATTTTTACAGGAATCAGTCTTGATAGCCTCGAAGGTCCTTTCCAGCTCTAAATCTATGAATCAAAGTGGAATTTGAACCCAGGTCTACCGACTTGAGATCCAGATGAGGAAACTGAGGTTGAAAGAGGTAAAGTGACTTACTCAGGGTCACACAGCTAGCAAGTATCTGAGATAGGAATCTACCTCCAATATTCCTGATTCCACGTGCAGGGCTGTCTCCACGGGACTACCTAGCTGCCTGTTATTATCCAGGTCCAAGAGCTTTCCTCAAGCTCCGAAGCTGCAATAGTTATCCTGGGACTATAGCTCTGGGTCTTCTGAAAGGACTGAGGATGTCAAGCAGTGGTGGCTGGTAATGAGTATTTCATCTTCCATCCTGTTCTTAGATAACATACTATAGGTCACTATACCCTTGCTAGAGCTACCTAATTAATGGCCTAGCTGCACAGGGGTGGGGAACCTGTGGCCTTGAGGCCACATGTGGCCCTCTAGGTCCAGAAGAGCAACCAAAAGGTCAAAGGGCCACATTTCTGGACCTAGAGGGCTGTATGTGCCTTGAGGCCACAGGTTTCCCACCCCTGGCATCATGGGAATTTTGATGATTTCTGATAGTAGAAGCCCCATGCTCCCTGAATCAACCCAAATCAACTTCAGATTTCACTTTCAATCACAGCAGCTACAAAGGTCCTGGAGTCAGCCCAAGATGAGGTCACCAAGAGCCAATCAAATACTGGGCAGGAAAAGCTCAGAACTCTACATGGATACTGCCTGAATGTGCACTTCTAGGAAAGCTGGAAAACCCAACACTGGCTGTGATAACTAAAGTGCCTTAGGGACACTCATTTGTCCTCTACTTCCTCTATGTCTTCAATAGCACCCTCAGAATATAGGTAATATACAGCAACTGCTACTATTTGACTATTCTGTGGGGAGGGGTGATGGAGAAAGGGAGAAGGAGAAGTCTCTCTCAGTCTCTAGGGTCTTAAATCTTGGGGCAGTAAATAACAGAGAAAGACTCGTAGCAACTTTCCCCTTAAACAACCTTAAGGAGCACTTCACTGAAGGGCTTACACAAAGGAGATCGGGTCCTGCAAAGTGTCCTGTCTGATGCCACATATCACATGACTTGTTTTTGGCAAGAACGTTGTCCTAAGTGGTGTCCACTATTATTCAGGGAACATATTATAGCCCATAAATCCAGGCTTAATACCCAGAACAGCATATTGGTGACGGCTGCTAAATTAGCATATAAAGAGTGTGGAAAGAAATGACATGGAAGCCTCCAATCCCTCCAGTGGATGGAGATTTATTGGATAACTTTCGTGAGCTGGCTCCCTGAGAGAGCTTTGCCATGACTGTGCTGCCAATACAAAAGCCATTATGTGTGTTAACGGCAGCTCACAGGAATCTTGGCGGGGGGGGGGGGGGGCAGAGTTTGAGGGAGTATGTGTGGGAAGATTGTTTACTCCCTCTAAAAAGGACAAGCTACATCTCACTATTACATTTGAGTCAACAAACCTTAATTAAGCAACTACTCTGTGCTAGGCACTGGGAAAATAAAGACAAAAATTAAAACAAGTCTCAACCCTCAATGAGCTTGCATACTAGGGTGGAGGGTATGTGTAGGGAGGAAGAAAAGTTGTTGTTCAGTTGTTTTTCAGTCAAGTTTGACTCTTCATGGCCCTACTTGGGATTTTCTTGGCAAAGATACTGGAATGGTTTGCCATTTCCTCCTCCAGCTCATTTTACAGAGGAGGAAACTGAGACAAGCAAGGTTAAGTGACTTGCCCAGGGTCACACAGGTAGTTAAGTGTCTGAAGCTAGATTTGAACTCATGAAGATGAGTTTTCTTGACTCCAGGCCTGGCACTCTATCTACTGCACCATCTAGCCACCCAGGACAGGAGACCCATACACAGATAAGTGAATACAAAAGATCTCTAAAGTAATTTAGAAGTGGTTGAGAACTACTAGGTATCAGCAAAGGCCTCAAAAGAGGTGGTGCTTGACCTAAGTCTTGAAGGGACTTGGAATCCCAAGAGGTGGAAGTAGGGTTGTGCTAGAGCCAGCTCCCATTGATGGCTCAGGAGAGCCAATTTGTTAAGTTTTCAGTGTAAGTATTTACACCTCCACTATTGGCAAATGCTACAAATCAGAGCTTAGTTTATTATTTTCTTGGTTGTCTACTAATAAGAAAGTGATGGATAAAATATTAATACTACAGATTACACTTCAAAGTGTACTGTCCCTTTTTGGAGAACTGGTTGTTAAAATTTTCCAGCACACCCATGGGTAGATGTAAGAAGGGAAGGCATTCCAGACATAGGGAATGTGCAAAGATGGGATATCCTGTACAGAGAAGAGCAGGTAGTCTGTTTTGGCTAGAAAGTAGAATGTGTGATGAGGAATTATATGAAATAAAGTCGTGAAGGGATTTATAAGCTCAGTCAGGCATGTGGAGGTTCTAGTGGGATATCCAGCCGAAGATGTCCAGCTAAAGACATGGGGCTGGAGTTAGTTCAGAGCAGAAATTAGGACTGGATAAGTGGCTTTGGGAGTCAAGTTTTTTGAAGTGATAATTGAACCTATGGGAGTAAATGAGATCACCAAAGGAGAAAAAAAAGAGAGAAAAGAAGAGGGCCCAAAGGCAGGAGGATGACTTCAGAGGACAGCTAGCTCTCAATTAACCATGATTTATGGGGGAAGAACCTCAGTGGGGGAGACTGGGAGGGAATAACTGAAATTTAACCATCTCTAACCCTCATTTTAGTTTTAAACTTTCTCCTCTATTAAATTTGTATAAAAATCATTGATATATTTTTAGGTCACTTTCTTTTCTGAATACATTCCTCTCTCCCTTTCCCACACTTATGATTGGCAAAGAATTAAAACAAACAAAAAAATGGACAGGAAGCAAATTCAATCAACACATTAAATGAGTCTGACCACATATGCAATATTTCATACCTTCAGTCCTTTACATCATAGGAGGAAAAGAGATACAATAACATTTCCTCAACTTGTCCAGGGTCACTCCTATTTTTTTAAACAAACCCTACTGGCAGTGCAGTGGATGAATTACCTTTCTTCTTCTTCTTCTTCTTCTTTTTTTTTTTTTTGGCTAGGCAATGGGATTAAGTGACTTGCCCAGGGTCACACAGCTAATAAGTGTTATGTGTCTGAGGCTGAATTTGAACTCAAGTCCTCCTGAAACTAGGGCCGGTACTCTATCCGCCTCGCCATGTAGCTGCCCTAAATTACCTTCCTTTTAACTTTCCTTTTGTCCCCAGCACTGAGTATAGTGCCTGTCTTACAGCAAGTTTGAATAAATGTCTGTGACTGACTGACTGCTAAATTGCAAAATAGACTGATTTGGGTTTTTCCTTTAACCCATTTGCCTTTGAATCTTTGGCATGAATTGTCAAGACCAAAGAAACGAATAAAAGACAAAGTGCAGGATTGAAACAGATGAGAGGTAAAGAGGCTAGATAATGTATAAAATAATCAGCTTCTCATAAGATGGCTCACAGTGTTTCACTATTGGAAGAGAGGAAAGTCCTATGGAAAACTAAATGACCACAAAGATTAAGTTAAACTTTGAACAATAATTTATCACTCTAATGATAACAATTATAAAGACAAATGATGCTCTGCTGGATTTTAAGTAATTTGGGTACATAGGTCAGGTCTTTTGCTTCACATATTGTCTAGTCATTTTCAGTTGTGGCTGACTCTTTGTGACCCCATTTGAGGTTCTCTTGGCAAAGATACTGGAGTGGTTTGTCATTTCCTTCTCCAGCTCATTTTACAGATCAGGAAACTGAGGTAAAGAGGGTTAAGTGACTTGCCCAGGGTCACACAGCTAGCTAGTATGTGTCTGAAGCTAGATTTGGATTTAGGAAGATGAGTTTTCCAGACTCCAAGCTCAGCACTCCATCTACTGTACCACCTAGCTGTTTCTCCCTCCCCCCAGCTGCTTCATGTATAACTTTCCAAAGTACTCAGTGCACTGCTCTGCATGCCAAAGGATCCCGGTGAATTTTGTCTACCTAGTACTTCTTTTCTTTCCATGCTCCATTGGTGATTCTCCTCTGGACTTTCTCTACTATGCCAAAGAAACTTCTACACCCTGGAGGTTCACTCTATATCCCGGATTTCTCACAATGTAAAGACTCTCCAAACCTATGGCTCCTTCTTCTGCTTGGCTGGCTTCTCCAAGAACCTCCATTTTAAGGAGGGCTCCCAAGCTAGCCATATTTTCATTAGTTTTCATACTACATTCCTACCTGTCCTTCTAGAGATTCTCTAGAGATTCATTCCCCCATGGATCTTCCTCCACCCTCCAATCTAACCCTTTTCAACTTCTTTTTATGTGTTGTCTTTTTCCATTAAAATGTAAGCTTCCTGAAGACAGGGACTGATGTTTTTTTGGGGTTTTTTTGCTTATATTTGTATTCCAAGCATTTAGCACAGTTCTGGGTACATAGGAAGTGGTTAATAAATGCTTGATGACTTGGTGAAAGGGTCAGATTGGTAGGTCAGTCAAATGCAGAAGACATCAGTATGAACAAAGGACTTACTCTTCCCAAGGCACAAGACTCTAATAAATTCCAGTCTCTAGAAAGAGAATGGAGTACCACCTGAATTTCGGAGAAAACTTTACACACCTGGATTTACCAAACGGGGGGATTCAATTATAGAGTGTCTCAGTAACAACATAGGTAGGAGTACATGATGAAGAAATGTTGGAGCTGGAAGGCACCTTGGCAGAAAGGGAGCAATGATGGTAGTGATATGGGGAGAGATGGCAGGGATGGGACAAGATATCCAATCTCTTCAAATTACAAATGAAAAAACCCAAAGCTTGGAGAGAAATCTCTTCCTTACAGCTGGTAAGTAACAAGATCATAGGTCTAGAGCTGAGAGGAACTGTCTCATTTACAGATGGGGAAGCCAAGGCCCAGGGAAATAAAGTGACTGCCAAGGTCATATAAAAACCCACCAGAGGTGGAATTTAAACCCACTTCCTCTGATCCCAGAGCCAGTCTTTTTTCCACTACACCAGGCTATTTCCTGTGATTCAGCTCTGGGCTCCCAGTGTTGTGAATTCTCTACCATACCATGCTGTCAAAGGTACAGTAACAGTCCTATCAACTGGAATCCTTCCCAGGCAAAAAGTTATTTGGAGAGCAGCAGGGAAGAGGAACCTTGACATTTTCAGCCACAGCTACACAGCCACAGGTATTTCCAATCCAATGATTCCTTGTCTGATCCTAAAAACCTCTTTTCCCTCTGATGATTCTCTCCATGATGTCTTCCTGCCCCTTCTTTCTTCCTTTCTCTTTTTTACATTAGGCCCTTTCGCCTAGTTTTGCCACTCATTTAGGATGGAGTAATGGAAAGCATGCTGGATTTGGAAATAGAAGACCTGAGTTCATATCCTAGCTCAGCTGCTTACTACCTCTCTGACTTTGGATAATTCATTTAACTTTTCTGTGCCTGCATTTCCTCATCAGTAAAATAAGGGGTTTGGACTAGATGACTGATAAGGTCCCTTCCAGGTTTAAATCTATGATTCATGTTTCTGGAAGCTTTGTATCCAGCAAATTAGTGGGTCTGCTGTCAGTTTATCTATAAGTAATAATAATAACTGGCATTTAGATTGAGGTTTACATAAATAACCTATGGCTCCAAGCCTATTTGCATGGAGTTCTCTTTACTGGTAGAGAATGACGATTACTCAACACTTCCCACTTCACACAGGCACAAAGCACTGAGTAATTAATCTTCATCAAAGAGAAGAGGCTCAAGCAAAGAGACTTTGAGACCAACTTAGACATATACTATTTCATTTGATCTCGCAACAACCCCGAGAGGTAGGTACTATTATTATCCTTACAAATAAGTTAAGTGAGGAGAGACTAAGTGCCCAGGGTCATATAGCTAGTATATGTGTGAGGCAAGATTTGAAGTGAGGTTCTCCTGACTCCAAATTCAATGCTCTATCCACTCACTGGGCCATCTAGCTGCCTGTGTGTAAATGAGTTCTAAATATGGGCTCAGCAACAAATTGTGCTTGTCATTTGAGGACCAGTTTAGTTAAGTGTGGAAATATTCCCTGTCCTGAAGGTTGGCTATTAAATGATGAATTTTTCCGTCCTTTTGTCATGACACCATTTGGGGTTTTCTTGGCAAAGACACTTTAGTGATTTGCCATTTCTTTCTCCAGCTGATTTTACAGATGAAGAACTGAGGCAAACAGGGTTAAATGACTTGCCCAGGGTCATACAGCCAGTAAGTATCTGAGGTTAGATTTAAATTCAGGAACATGATTCTTCCTGACTGAGGCCAGATTTAAATTCAGGAACATGATTCTATCCACTGCACCACCAGGCTGCCCCTTTCTGTCTTAGGCAACTCATAAAGACATTCTTCCAAGGTAGGAAGGGGGGGGGTGGTTATCTATCTCACTACACAGATGAAGTCATAAATCTTTTGGAGCA
Source organism: Phascolarctos cinereus (assembly GCF_003287225.1). Lineage (NCBI taxonomy): Eukaryota > Metazoa > Chordata > Mammalia > Diprotodontia > Phascolarctidae > Phascolarctos > Phascolarctos cinereus. The sequence continues at coordinate 112,062,496 of NW_027556098.1, forward strand.
TGGAAGAAAGAGTAACATAGGTCTTCTAATGCTCTTTTCTAGCTTTAAATACCAAGAACTCTTTATGATCCTCAGAGGAAGGATAATAGGGTTAAAGATTCAGAGGAAAGGTCATCCCCAGAATTTCAGATCTCCTTTTCATCTCCATTCATGATTTCACTTAACAGCTGTGGGACTGGTCCTTTCCCAGCAGTTCCAGGGCACACATAGTATTCACTGGCATGATTCCTGGATGGATTTCCCTTCTCCCACTTTTTTTGGTTCCCATTATAAATTGTATATTGGCAACTAGGTGGTACAGATGATGAAGTGCTGGACCGGGCCTGAGTTCAAATCTAGCCTCAGATACTTACTAGCTGTGTGACCTTGGATATATCACTTGACCAGCCTTGGTTTCCTAAACTACTACCAGGGTTGTTGTCAATATAGAATGAGAGAATATTGGTAAAGTGCTTTGCAAACCTTAATGCATTAGATAAATGCTAGCTATCATTACTATGATTGTTGTTAATTATTTTTCACAAAGCAGTGGAGCACAGAGGATAGAGGACCTGCCTTGGAGCCACAAAGACTTGGGTTTGAGGCAAAGGCATATGTAGGAATTTCTCTCTGGAATTTTCTGAGTCTGGGTCTGGAGGTGGAGATAAGAGTCTCAACTCTATAACAATATCAGCAAAGTAGAGGTGTTGAAAAACTCTTACAACTTCCAGGCCTGCTTGGAAAAAAAAAAAGCATGCCATCCAGTATTCCTGACAAAGATACGAACCTTAGAAAAATATGTGTCAGAGGTATCTGAGGAAAATTTATAACATACAACATATTCAACATATCCAGACCTTAAATAAACATTGACCTACTCTTTTATGGGGGGGAGAGTGGGTAGATTTGCCCAGAAAGAAAAAAGGAACTGGGTTCACATCTTACCTCTTATCCTCACTACCCATGGTCACTTAACCTCCATGGTCCTCAGTTTCCTCATCTGTAAAATGAAGGGGCTGGACAAGATGGCCTCTGAGGATGAAATGATCTCCACCATCTCATTCCCAAAGCCTCAGGTACCAAGTCACATCCGCTCACATCTATGCTCAAGCAAGTGCACTTTTTCAGAAGTTCAGCTCAAATCAGCTGAATATTCTAGGCCAATTATTTGAGAAATAACATTGGCCATTCACAGTTTTTCTTAATGTGGACTGTCAAATCAACAAGCATTTATTAAGTCTAGAGACACCAAGATATGCCTCAAGCATAAAATTTGGAAGGTTCAAGTAAGGACAAGAGTAGATAGAGTGTGGTAAACAAGAAAATATTTAGTGCTATAAGTATAACAAAATATATTGTATATATTTACACATAGAGCAAATCTCATTAGTTTATTTGCTATGCTCTCTGTTTAAATGTCTTTTATTTGAAATAACGTGCTCTTTGCTTGGCTAGTAAAAATAAATATATTGATGGGTGCCTACCAGGGAGGTTTTGAGTGGGTGCTGACCCACAGCATGACTTAAACCTGGGATAGCTTTTCTGTGGGCCAAGAGAGGGGTGTGTGGGTGTGGGTGTGTGTGTGTGTGTGTGTGTGTGTGTGTGTGTGTGAGACAGAGAGAGAGAGAGAGAGAGAGAGAGAGAGAGAGAGAGAGAGAGAGAGAGAGAGTGTGTTACAGGTTCTATATGTAAATTGAAGGGACAGGACTAAATAATTTCTATGGTTGTTTCCAGTTCTAACAAACTGGATTTATGAGTCCTGATTCTGTTTTTCAATGTCTGTGCCCCTCCCCCCCTTTTTTGCTTTTTGGTGAGGCAATCAGGGTTAAGTGACTTGCCCAGGGTCACACAACTAGTAAGTGTCATGTGTCTGAGGCCACATTTGAACTCAGGTTCTCCTGACTCCAAAGCCAGAGCTCTATCCACTGTGCCACCTCACTGCCCCACTGCGTCCCTTTTAACAACTTGATTAACATCACTGAGCCTCAATTTCTTTATCTGTGAAAGCAAATAGAAATATCTCTGTCCAGTATCTCATACCAGAGTTGTTGTGAGATAATTCGATTCAGTAAACATTTATTAAGAACCTACTATGTGTCAGGCACTGTGCTAAGTGTTAGGTATACAAAAAGAGACAAAAGACAGTTCCTGCCCTCATGGAGCTTACGATCTAATGGGGGAGACAACATGTAAACAAATATATAATAATCAAGCTATATACAGGATATATGGGAAATAATTAAAAGGGAAAACACTGGAATGAGAGGGATTAGGAAAGGCTTGCTATAGAAGGTGGGAGGTTAATTGAGTCTTAAAGGAAGTCAGGGAGGTCAGCAGTCAGAGCAGAAGAGGGAGAGCATTGCAGGCAAGGATAGCTGGAGAAAATGTCCAGAGCCGAGAGAAAGAGAGTCTTATTTGTGGAATAATTGGGAGGCCAGTGTCACTGGATTGAAGGGTATGTGTTGGGGAGTAAGGTATAAGAAGACTGGAAAGTAGGAAGGGGTCAGGTCATGAAGGGCTAAATAGCCTTTTGTATTTGCTCCACTGTGTTATGATTGTTCTACTATAGATGGATAGACTTTAGATCTGGAAGGGACCTTAGAGATCCCACTTATCCAACCTCTTTATTTCACAGACAAGAGAACTGAGGTCCAGAGAAATCAAGAGTTTGCAATTTTTAGGAATCACCTTGGGGAAATAAGGCCCGGGTGGAGGCTGAGTAGATCTTTATAAATGCCTTATCTTTCAACACTATTCAATCATCATTCAAACAATGATAGTCCCAAATCCCATATTTTGCCAATTTTGAGGCAAGAAGAAGAGATAAAGTTCTTGGGGTGAGGGCAGAAGGCATTTCTTCCTAAATTTCTCTTTATTTTTTCTCCTGGACCTTTATTTACCTACGTAGGTTAAATAGTCCTCCCAGCCTCTATGGACTGCTAGCATCCTGGATATCGGGGAAAAGTGAGAGGAAAGAAGGAACAAGATCAGCCAATGTAAGGCACATCTAACGGAAACAATTCCTCGATGGGTTTCCCACATCTGAAGTGTGACTTGGAAGCAAAGCATTCTGGCTCCCAAATGTCCCACATTCAGAAGATGCCGTCCACGGGATTCTGGCCTAAAAGTAGTGCGTATATGTGTGGCCTAGCAGCATAAAGACCACTAACCCTTTGTCCATTCTGGCTACTTCTCTCAGGCTTATATCCAAATCCTGATGGCATCTGTGCAGAGAGGTCTTCCTATTAATTTATGCAGCCAGCAGCCTGTTCGATAAGCTGGCCAGTGTTTGTTGGGAAGGGCCTTATTAGCAATATTTAGGCTTATTTTATATGGGGAGTGGTGGATAGAGTGCTGGATTTAAAGTCAGGAAGATTTGAATTCAAATCCTGCCGCAAAGATTTCCTAGCTGTGTGGCCCTGGTTAAGTTATTTAATCACTTTCAGGCTCAGTTGTCTTATCTGAAAAATGGGGATAAAAATAGCACCCACCTCCCTGGGTTGTTGTGAGGATTAAATGAAATAATAATTGTAGAGTTCAGCACAGTGCCTGGCACATAGTATGTGCTATATGAATGCTAATTATTATCATTATTGTTACTGTGCAAATGTTAAAGTTCTGTATAAGTCCTGGCTATCATTCTGGTCCAAACAAGTGGCCTTGGTCAAAAGGCAGCCTCCCAACCTAATAGAGATACAGTCATAGGCACAGAGGCCTGTTGTGAAGATCTGACCTGGAATATTGATTACTGTGTATAAAATACTACAGGGCTGTCTAACACTGTAAACTGCTTTGGAGACTAGGAAGGTCATTGCTTTGTGTGGAGCTGGGGGAATGGAGCACATTTAATGTCTAGCTGGGCCCTCTGACCACAGTCATCACTTAACAAATATTAATAATAATTTTGTTGTTGTTCAATCATTTCAGTCATGTCTGACTCTTCATGACCTCTTTGGGGGTTTTCTTGGCAAAGATACTAGAGTGGTTTGCCACTCATTTCCTTCTCCAGCCCATTTTATAGATGAGGAAACTGAGGCAAACAGGATTATGTGACTTGCCCAGGATCACACAGTTAGTAAGTATCTGCGGCAAGATTTGAACTCAGGTCCTTCTGACTCCAGGCCTGATGCTCTATCCACTGTGCCACCTAGGTTCCCCGTTAATAATAATAGCTGACATTTACGTGAACCTTAAAACTTGCAAGGTATTTTCTTCACAACAACCCAGTTAATATAATCTTTGTTTTGTCAGTCAACCATTATTTTTTAAGGTCTCAGCATATGCCAAACATGGTACAAAAAGTCCCTGTTTTGATTTATTTATTTTTGCTAGAGAGAGTTCCCAGTGAGGACCTTCCTCTACCAGTGTAGGCTCATGACAACCCCATGGGGCAGGGGCCATTATAATCCCCATTTTTAGAGATGAGGCAACTGAGACAGACAAAGGTAAAATGACTTGATGAAGGTCATATAGCTTAAGTATCTGAGGCAGCATTTGAATTTGGGTCTTCCTAACTCTAAGGGCAACACACTATTCACTGTTCTACCTAATAAAAAGTGGGGTCTTTTTAGACCTTAATATGTCAAGGACCTATGATTTTTCTGGCATCAGAATTCCTTCCATAAACACAGACTGAAACCCCTCTGTGACTTGGTCAATGGTCTTCAAGAGCTGCTATGGACAAAAGATTCATCCCCTTTTGGTCTCCCTGGTGAGGCACCTCTCCTCACTCAGCTAGGCTGATCTTAGAATGACAAGCATACAGTCTAACAGTCCATCACCAGGACCTACTTGAAGTCTATCCAGTTTGAATGGACCTGCAGGGTTTGGCTGAAGGTGACCTTAGAAATGACTTAGCCAAGTCCCTTCATCAGATATATGAGCAATCAAAAGTCTAGAGAAAAAGTGTCATAAAGTTAGCATAACTAAATGCTCATTATAAAGGCTAATTATTATTAATATGGTTATATAAAGTTGGCAGTGGCAAAAGAGCTAGGCTCAAGTATTCCTGATTATTGTTCCAGGGTTCTTTTCATTCTATCATACTGCCTTGAAATCACCAATAAGAAGAGAAATGCAAATTAGAACTTACTTAGAATGAATTCAATAGAAGAGATATGTAGGATATGGCAATGGAAGCTTTGAGAGAAGAGGTCAATCAATCAACAGGCATTTATTAAGTTTCTATTAATAGGTGGCCGACACTGCGCTAGGCACTGGTGATACAAAGGCAAAAATGGGAGTTTCTGCTATGAACGACTTTATGTTCTTTTGGTGGAGACTGCATGGACATATAGAAGTACACTGTATATAGAATAAATATAAAATTAATATACAGGTAGTTTAGGGAGAGAGGGCTCTTAGCTGTTTGTTGGCCCAGGGAAGGTCAAACCAAAGGGAAGCACCTGAAACAGGAAGTAGAGATTTCTAACCATCCCCAAACGCTATTATTATTATTATTGAATTATATTATTTTCTATATTAATAGTAATTTGATTTACTATATTATTTAAAAAATGACATGCTACTATAAACTTACAACAGAATGCATAACAAAAATAATATCTATGATATAATTATGGTATCAATTTCTAGTTGTTTTTTATATTTATATTTATATTAATATATTATATATGTATGTAACATGTTATTTATCAACAATTTCATATGCATTATATCTAACATACCGTTCAGTTCTAAATCCTACAGCCTTCTTTGGTCCTCACAACTCTATAAAGAAAGTGGAGCAGGTAAACGACAGATTATACAAACCTCCCTTTTTTCAGTGGAGAAGTGGGTGACTGCATGTCCAGAACGTTGCATACACCCTCAGATGTGGTAACTTTGTTGGTTGATTTTGCTTAACTGTTTTTCTTTGTTACTAAGAAAGGGTAGAGTCAGAACAGAGTGGGACAGTGGGGGAAAAAATAAACTTTAAAGAAAAGCAAAGTAGAATAGGTAAGAATGCTAAGAGTTGCCCGTCATCCCACAGCTAAATACTTAATAGCTGAGCTAGGATAAGACCCAGGTCTTTTTGCTACCTAATTTGTGTACACCTGAGGATGAAGGAATATAGTCCACCTCCCTTAAACCAAGTCAAGCACAGAAAGGCAATCTGACCCTGAGACTGCATAGGCATATCATTTTAAAACATACATTGACTGCCAGAGGGTTCAGATAACTGAAATTTAAGACTGGTTTTGCACAGTTCATTCCTAGTGAACCACAAGGAATAATTAGAATGAAAACCCATTCTAGCTTTCAAAAAGACAACAGCTTTTCCTGGCCCAAGGAGTTTTGGAGAGAGCTGGGGGCTCTGGTCCCCTACACCTCCTTGGTTCTAATTACTTCAGTTCTAGTATTATAGGCTGGTGGACTGATTCTCTTTTTGCCTCCAGAGAATCAAAGCATGTTTGGGTTAAAGGGGACCTTAATTAAGCCCCCTCATCAGACACTTAATCAGCTCAGTCACTGAGAGGTAAAGTATCATACATTAAGTTAGCAGCAGAATAGAGGCTAGCCCCCCTGCTCCTGATTTGTACCCCAGTGTTCTTTCCATTATACAGCAACAATTCGAAATCACTAATAATAAGAAAAATAAAAATGAAAACTCCTCTGAAGCCTCACCTTATTTTCCTTCAGCTACTCTGTTTGGTTTCAATTCTGGGAACATCCCGCCTCCCCCAGGAGGAGCTCATAACTTGAAATCTCATCGTCATGGAGACTGATTCAACTTTGATACTCAACACCTCCTCAGCCCCCTCAGTGGCCTCTCCCCTCTGATTAAAGGGCTGGAGGGCAGAGCAGCAAACTCCTCCCAAAGCCTTCCTTTATAGAGGGTTCCGGATGTTCCAATTAACTCCTCGTTTTCCATCAGCTACTCCGTTTGGTTTCCACTTCTACCCTCTGGCAGCTCCCCTTGCCTTTTCAGCTTCCTTTTGAGCATTGTCTTCTCTATTAGACTGCAAGCTCCCTGAGGGCATGGACAGTCTTTTTCTTATTTGTATCCTCAGAGTTTGGTACAGTAGCTTGGAACATAGTGGGCACTTAATAAATGTTTACTGCCTACTGACCTCTTACTTAGGAAATTGGTAAAGATGACAAAAAGATGGAGATAGTCAACTTGATGTTGGTAGAGTGTAAACAAGAGTAAGATGTAAGAAGACTGGAAAGTCTTGAAGGGGTCAGGTAGAAATTAGTCCAACTGTCCTGGAAAGCAATTTAGAGTTATATACAAAAAGACCCTAATCTATTATTATTCTTAGACACAGTGATCCCATTACTAGGATGATCACAGTGATCACAAATAGAAAGAATAGCCTCATATATACCAATATATTTAAAGCTTCACATTTTTGCAATCACCAAAAAATGGAAACAAAGTAGGTGCTAAATATTGGAAAATCATTCAACAAATTGCGCTATGTGAATTTAATGGTGTATTAATATACTACAAGAAATGAAAAGAAAAGAAATTCAGAGACACAGAGGAAGACTCCTGTGAGCTGGAGGAAGAAAGTAGAACAAATAGAACAATATGCACTTCTAACAACTAAACAAAATAACAAAAACAACAGAACCCAAAGGAAGTTGAATGCTGAGATCATATTTGGATAGAGAGATGGGGGTACATAGGGACAGAATCCAGAATGGAATGCTTGGGAGGTTAGATACAGTCTCTTTGTTAGTTTTGCTTAACTTTTTCTTTGTTCCCAGAGGCCCCTGGTGGCTAGGGAAAAGGAGATAGGACACATCTGGGAATTAATGTGGAAAGGAAAGAGGACTGGGTAAATCAGAAGTGTGGCCGCAAGAATTGGAAGCCAAAACAGAGAGAGAACTGTGAAGCTCTGACATTCCTTGTCTCCTTCCTTACAGTGATCTCAGATCCTTTGCTGAGAGAGTTCTTACTATAAAATACAAATGGGTCTGTTCTATTTGGTTTGAACCTTCTGTAGAATCACGCCTGCATGAACCTGGCCATCTCATATTGTCCAAGCTACATAAATTCTAGAACTGTGGTCTCTCAGGGCTTGAAGCATGAAGAACAGAGCTAGCATTTATATATATAATGTATATATGTATGTGTGTATATATATATCTATATATCTCTCTATATATATATACAAACACATATAAAATTTGATCCTCACTATAACTCTGGGAAATAGCTATCATTATCCCTATTTTACAGTTGGGGAAACTGAGGCACAGAGAGCTGGGAGGATTTATGCAGGGTTACACATCTACTAAGTATCTGAGGCAGAATTTGAACTCAGGTTTTCACGACTCCAAGTCTAGGATCTATCGACAAAGCTACCTAACTGCCTGTATGTAGAACCTTCTAAACCATTGCTGGGGATCCTTTAAAGCATTTGGTTATCCCACTCAAGACTGGTACTTAATTATGTATAGGAATAAGATCATTGAAAGTTCAAAGAGCATAATAATCCTTCTGGTTTAGGAGTAAGAGTTTAGAAATGCAGTTTCAGGACTTGAGATTTAGGGAACTAGAAATTTTATTACTAGCCTGTTTGTTAATGATAAGTACTCTGCTCTGAGGGGAAACTAGCTAGAGTATAGAGCCCAGGCCTGGAGTCAGGAAGACTCATCTCCTTGAGTTCAGATCTGGCTTCAGACACTTACTAGTTGTATGACCCTGCGCAAGCCACTTGACACTCTTTGCCTCAGTTTCTTCATCTGTCAAATGAGCTGGAGAAGGAAATGGCAAACCACTCCAGTATCTCTGCCAAGAAAACACTACTGAAATGACTGCACAACAACAATAAAACTCTGCCATGGCCTGATTGACTGACTGATTACCTGATTTCCATGTTCAGCGGTCTGTAGCTCTTGGGCAGCTATATAATGGTCTCCAGGGTTAATGAATATGAATGCTTGGAACTGGAGCTGTAATGAAACTCAGTAGACTAAGTTCTTCACTAAAGTGGGTGGTGTCATTAGCTCATGTAAACTTAACCTTACATAAAGTCTAGCTCTAAGGTTGCAGAAGCCCTACCCACATCCAGAAGGGTCATCTGCATTTGGTGTAAAACTCCAACCTTTTAAAAGCGAACAGCTAACAAAAGACAGCAAATGTGTGAAGAGTTATTTTCTTCATGAGGAAAAGATTTAGTATTATGGAATATGGAATTTGAGGAAGAGGAATTGGCATTTGTTTTAGTCTTAATGATGGGTTTGTTAAACCGCAATCACCCTCTCCAAAAGGACCACTAGGGAGCCCCAGGGTCAAGCTCTCATTAAGAACATCTCTTTCCCTTCCACTGATCCTGAGTGTGACTGTCACCCTGTGATAAAGAAAACAGGGAAGGATTCAGAAAGTCTTGTAGATAAAGTATGTCTGCCTCTGAGAAAGAGAGAGACAGAGAAACAGAGAGACAAAGACAGACAGAGGAGAGACAGAGAGAGAAGGAGGGAGGGAGGGAGGGAGGGGGAGAGAGGGGGGAGAGAGAGAGAGAGAGAGAGAGAGAGAGAGAGAGAGAGAGAGAGAGAGAGAGAGAGAGAGAGAGAGAGAGAGAGAGAAAGTGAGAGAGTTGGCAGAGAGAGGCAGTAAGGGAAAGTAGGGAATGGCCAAGACATTTGCTCATTTGACTTCCCCCTTGGAGAAGAGATTTGCCCAATAAGTAAGAGAGACTTCCTTCCTCCAATTTCCCCTAGGGAGGTAATAGGGGTTCAGATTCAACACATCCTGAAAGAGCCATATTACATCTGCAAAGAGGAGGGGTTTGTAGAAAGCCAGATCCTGCAGTTTAGGTCCCTGATACCGAAGGAGACAGAGCTGGGACTCAACCCAGGCCTCCTCTTCCTCAGACTAGTGTTCTCTGCCCAGCCCCCTAGCTCTGCCTTTCCCAGCTATGCCTCTTCCCCTCCTCTTGGCTCTTTCACCTCCTTCCTCTCCTCCACCCCTCTCCCCCCTTTCTGTTTCTTCCTCTGCCATCCTTCTCCCTTAACTATCCATAATATGGAACTGAAGTGTATTTAGTAAAGGCAACAAACAATAAAACCCATTTTATGTTCTATCTTCTCAAATTAAATGGTGAGTTAAATGTCTAAAGTGCTTTCTCTATCCTCCCCTGCCCAGTTCAATGAAATTGCTTTTTAAAATTTGTGTATAGTCTTAGAATGATTTCCCCCCCAGTGGGTGAGCGGCTTGATGTTGTAAAGATAACCTTTATATTTTAAAGATAAAAGATATTGTAAAGAATCATTGCTCTTCCACTGAGCTAGGTTTGTCCCTTTGGAATCATCCTGAATTCTTCCCTCTTCCTCACTGTTGTAGCCAATCAATTGGCAATTTTTGTCCACCCCCTCAACATTTCTTGCTTCTCTCCTCCCCTATTCTCACACCATAAGCTCCATTGCCCTAGAATGATGAAAAGGTGACACTCTGAGACTTTAAAATGGCTGAAATGAATCATAGATTTTAGAACTGGGAAGGACCTTAAAGATCAGCCAAGTGGAGTCATAACTAGGGTGGGGTGACTGAGGATTTGCCCCAAGGCAATAAAATTTAGAGATTGTTGGCAAAACTGACATTCTTCAGACACACAGGAATGACTGAGTTTAGCATCCAGTGAGCAAGAATTCAGCACAAAACCTACGAAACGCAGCCTGAAGTAGTAGATAGAGAGCCAGTGTAATAGTCAGTAAGAACTGGAGTTAATTTCCACCTCTCCTACATACAGGCTGTGTGGCCCAGGGAAAGTCAGTGAACATCTCAATGCCCCAAGACAACTATCTAAGACAAAGAGGTCCAGCAGACACCTTCCTGCATTAGTAGAGGCAGATACCTCAGCAGGAAGTCATCTTCCTCATTCCCCTCCCAATGGATCCTACAATCTACCCTTGGGACTCTGATAGGTAAACTTTTACCTTATCTTGTTCTACTTGACTTCTTGGTCATTTCCTAACCATCCTGCCTGTACTTGGGTCATCCTCTTCTCACTGGGTCCCCTTTGAGATTCCTTGTATAGTCTTCTCTTCTCATCAGAATGTAAGCTCTCTGAAGGAAGGCTCTCTCTTTTTTTTTTTCCCAAGGCAACAGGTTAAGTGACACCCAGGGTCATACAGCTAGTGTCAAGTGTCTGAGGCCAGATTTGAACTCAGGTCCTCCTGACTCCTGGGCCGGTGCTCTATCCATGGGCCACCTAGCTGCCCCTGGCAGGCTCTGTCTTGCTAGTTTGCCTCCCCAGTAGACAGTAAAAACTTAATAAATACTTTTTCACTCACGCAGGTTCTCTATACCAATGAAATCACAGTGAGCAAGAATAATGAGTTAAAATAAACAGCTTCTGGGTCAGCTAGGTGGCACAGTGGATAGAGCATCAGCCCTGGAATCAGGAGGGCCTGAGTTCAAGTGTGACCTCAGACACACAACACGCACTAGCCGTGTGACCCTAGGCAAGTCACTCTACCCCAATTGCCTCACCAAAAAAAAAAAAAAAAAGCAGCTTCCAAATGGCGTGCTCCTTCCCCTGGGCAGATACGGTCTAGGTGAGTTCCTTTCCACTCTCCCCAGCAATGTCCTTGCAGTGTCCTGTAGGCTATCTTCTATCCAAATGAATTAGTCTTAAAAAGATGAATTGAGGCCACATCTTGTGAAGTTTGCTCCGGTAGCAAAATTTCTAGTTATAGCTTCTTCATTTTACAAATGAGGAAACTGAGACTCAGAGAGTTGAAATAACTTTTCCAAGGTCATACAGGAAGCAAGTAGCAGAATCAGGACTTGAACCCAGGTCCTCTGACTCCAACCTTGTGCTCTTTATGATGCAACATGTGTTGTTGTTCTTCAGTCCTTTCCAATTCTTCATGACCCCATTTGGGGTTTTCTTGGCAAAGATACTGGAGTGGTTTGCCATTTCCTTCTCCAGTTCATTTTACAGATGAGGAAACTAAGGCAATCAGGGTTAAGTGACTTGCCTAGGGTCACACTGCTAATAAGTGTCTGAAGTCAGATTTGAATTCAGGAAGAAGAGTCTTCCTGACTCCAGCTCTTGCACTCCATCCACTGGGCCACTTAGTGGCCCCAGATACAGCATACTGGCTCTTGACGCTGTCCTTGACCCTTGTATTCTTTGTTCCATTTTCTTGTCACCACTAGCCTTTCTTCTAGACTTCAACAATATATCATCCATCTTCTTTCCTCTGGGGATTAGATAGTCTTTCTCCTTGCCTATACCAACCTATTCCCATCTCCTCTAAATTTCAGCTCTGTTTGTCTTCTTTTTCTCCCTAATTTTCAAGCTTTTCTTATCTATGGGCTTCTTCCCTTCCACTTACAAACATGTCCAGCTCTCCCTGATCCCCTGACTTGCCCAGGGCCACACAGCCAATATATGGGAGAGGTAAAAATTGATTCCAAGTCTTACTAACCTTAACACTGGCTCTTTATCTACTACTTCAGGCTGTCTCTCACAGGGTTTGTACCAGATTCTTGCTCACTAGGTGCTAAGCTCATTGTTTCTATGCTGCTGAAGAATATCAGTTTTGCCAGCAACCTCTGTGCTAAAGCCAACTCATACTGGTTCCAAAGTTGATTGTTAAATTTTCAAGGCAAGCATTTACATCTTGCTTGTAATCAGGGTTTGATTTGTAGTTGTGTTAACTATCTAGATTTAATAAAGTGATGGAGAAAATGTTAATGATGCAGATTAAACTTAAAAGTATGCCCAACATTTTTGAAGAGCCTATTGTTAAACAGTTAGAAGCACGCTCCTGCCCCAATTCTTTAAAAGAGAGAGAGAGAGAGAGAGAGAGAGAGAGAGAGAGAGAGAGAGGAGAGAGAGAGAGAGAAGGTAGTGGAAAGGAAAGAAACTGGGTGTGGAGTCAGTGTCAGTGGACCTCAATCCAAATCACAGCTTTGCTGTACAGTACTACATAACCTTGGGTAAGCTATTTAGCCTCAGTTTCCTCATCTGTAAAATGAGAGGGTTGTGCTCTGAGATCACTTCCAGCTCTAAATCTATGCTCTTATAAACTTTCACTTGACCCATCCACTCAAGATATCGCCCTAAATTTCTCTTTCCTAGTAGAATTTAAGTTTCTTGAGGGAAAGACTGTCTCATGTCTATATTTCTACCCTCAGCACTTAGCACAGGGCCTGGCTTTCAGAATGCCTGCTAAGAAGTTGATTCCCTTGCAAATAGACCTTAAAATCATTCATTTCCTTTTTATCAGATTTCATTCTCAGCAAGTAATCTTCTAGTCTTTCATTTGGTTTTCTGAGTAAACTTTCTCACCTTGAGGGGAGGGAAGAAGGGAGGGAGGAAGGGAATAAAGCCAGTCAGTCAATCAATCAACTAGCATTTATTAATTGCCTATGATATGCCACACACTGTGTTAAAGGTTGGAAGAAGAAAGGGTGACTTGTAAGGGGTGTTGGGAAGGAGTTACATTAAATTTTGATTCTTAGGTCAGTTCCCATTGAAAATTAATAAAGTTATCATTCTTGATTTTTAAATGAATCACCTATGGGAAGGTGAATTGATAAAACTGAGTTTCAAGAAGACTGAGTCTAAGAATTTATTCTAGAGCAGATGTAACCACAAACCCCTCCAGGGCATCTAATAACTGATGACACTCACCAAAGTTGACATGTCCTTCTTCCAGGCTGTACTCATTAAGGCTGGCAGTTTTACTAGAATCTGCTACTTCAGCTTGATACCAAGGATCATAGATTTAAATCTGGAAGTCCCCTTAATCCAACCCCCTCATTTTAGACCCAGAGAGTGACTTGCCCAGGGTCACTTAGTGGCAGAGGCACTATGTGAGCCTCAGCCCTCAAACCCCCAATCCAACCCTGTTTCCATGACATCGTGCTTCTCTCTTTGATGATTAATCACTAGGACACTGATGTATATAGCATATCTGACTCCAAATTCAGGGCTCATTCTACTGTACCATGCTGCTTTCTGTCATATAATTTTCAGATGTGTATACATATATACAGAGACATAGTGATATAGGCAGACACACACACTCTAAAGAGTTCCAAGGGTGTATGGTTTGCTGGACAGTAGAAAGTATGGATGAATAGATCAATCAGAGGGAAGCTAGGTGTGGCTGAGTAAGATAGTGGAATGAATTACAGAAAATGAGTTGTGAAATCAGCAAAAAATCACGGGGGCCTTGTGAAAAAGATGGAAAGCAAATGAAACATCATTTCCCTTCACCCCTCCCAAAATTTTTTCCCCAAAAACTTTCTGTGAGTTATAGTTTTTATTAGCTGATTGTTGCATTAGTTATTTATTAAATACCCACCATGTGCAAAACATGGCAGCTGGATGGCACAGTGGATAGACTACCAGGCTTGGAGTCAGGAGGACTTGAGTTCAAATTCAGCTTTATTGTTGTGTGACCCTGAGCAAGTCACTTAACCCTGTTTGCTTCAGCTTCCTCATCTGTGATATGAGCTGGAAAAGAAAATGGCAAACTATTCCAGTATCTTTGCCAAGAAAACCCCAAATGGGGTCATGAAGAGTTGGACGTGACTGAAATGACTGAACAACAATAACAATGTACAAAACACTAGGCTAAAGTATTAGGATGTAATTTGTGTATCATTACAGCAGTTTTAAATTATGATGACCAAACCCAGTTATCACCTTTCCCAGACCTGGATCACATCTGATTTTGAAGGCATACCTCTCCCTTGCTTCTTCACAACTGGCTAAAAGCTATTACCTGCTAGGATTTTGCCATGGTCAGGAATTCCCTATGTGAGAACTCCCTCCACCATAGCATGACTTATCTATGACTTGGTAGCTAAATGCTAAGGCAGAATTGGACCAAAGTCAGTTACTCAGTCAGTGAACAAGGACATGAGTTCAAATTATGGCTCAGCCACTTAGTATTTGTATAATCTTAGGAAAATCACCTAACCTCTTTGGGATTCAATTTCTTCACCTATAAAATGAACAGGTTGGATCAGATAACCTGGGAGTTCTCTTCCATCTTCAACCCATGATCCTAGAGAGTTGCCTGACCCATGTTAAGCTTAAGTGAGATGCCCAGGGAGACATAGCTAATAAGTACTCTAACTGCTATACAGCCCTGCTTTAACACAAGGTTCTAAGAAAGCAGTACAGTGCAGTAGAATGAGCCCTAACTTTGAAGCCAGAGGCTGTGGATCTAAGGCCTTACTCTGCTATTTGCTGCCTGTGTGACCTTGGGGAAAGACTTCAACCTTTCATTTTCTTATCTGCAAAATGGTAAAATGGTGCTATTTTGCAGAAGCTATCTTTTAAGGTCCTTATGACCTCAGATCTATGATCCTATGATATACCTTTTTTTTTTTCAGCCAAAGACAAGGTTTATTAGAACATCCGTCATATTGGGCAGACTCTTAAGGAGTCTGAACATTAGTGAGCAGTGGCTAGGTTATAAGAATCTAAGCAGTGGCTAGATTTTAGGAATCCCAGCATCTTAATGGAGACAAAATGGACCTTATATACAGAAAGCCTGTGGGAGGGATCTAGGAGTGGCCAAGTAGTTTGGGGTGACTGGAGTAGGGGTCTAAGGAGATCTGGATGGGAGTGGCCAGTATGCTAAATTGAACTGAACTCCTAGGACCTGGACAATGGAGCCTAGCTAGGATTAAGTGTGGGAAATGGCTAGGGGCCATAGGGAGGTAAGACAATGAAACAGAGAATTAGAAGATTTCACGTACCACTAGGAAAGGCCAGTTGATGGGATTATAGGCTCAGTCAAATGCCAGAGATTTGGCCATGTGGGAAAGTCCAGTGTTTTTTCTTTTTGGGGCCCAGATCCCAAACCCATCATTCCCCCCTCAAACAAATGGGACCCAAATTCTTTTGGAATAAGTGGCAAAGGTCGAGGCTTCTGAAGCTGCTTCCTGCTGGCAAGGGGCATACAGCTGTCCCTGCCTCGAGGGGGTCCCAAAGAGGAGGTTGACTGGAACCGAGCACAGGCTGCATCCAGGGAGCCATGGGGGGATATTGGCTGGTACTTGCTGTTTGCTACCAACTGTAGGTGAATGGCCCATAGTCTGGAAGACATAAATCTGACAGAAAAAACTGCAGGGCCCAGATACAAAGCAGGGACTAGATTTGGGGCCCAACTTTGAGAGGATAAAACATCCTTAGCTCTGTTTGGATTCAGACAATTCAGTTTTCCAACCATCCAGTATCAAATCCACCTCAAAGCCAGACTCAGGAATAGCCAGGTGGGTAACATTCCATTTCAAAGGAACATAATGGGGAAACTGAGCCAGGAGGATCCCATCTTAGACTGAGGCTAAAATTGTCCTCCTAGCTTTTCCCAATGCTCACTTCCTACCAGTATCACCTTCTCTGAGTAGCATGTGGCATTTCTCTCAGATTATTGATTATTGATGGATTATGACCCATCAGACAGCTCAAAATAAAATCCTATGAGCTTTTACCTCAAACAGCAAGTTTTACTAATCACAGCTTAAGAAAAACTTTTCCAGGATTTACATCTCAAACTGAAATTTGTCCTGATGTAAAAAGTCAATCATTAGAGATTTCTTTACACTTGCGAATTCTCAGCAAGCCATACATAACCCAAACAAACTTTTGGCTAGTTTACATATTAAAACAATAACCAACAATAGCTAACTTACTTTAGCGGTAACCAAATTTGAAAAGTTGCTGGACATAACTGATACAGAAAGTTCACCAGTGTGAAACTTGAAACAAACCCATTACCAATCAGGTGACTTCAGTTTTGTTAAATGCACTTATGAAATTACTTTACACAGAGAATCAACATATGATATACCTTTTAAAAGAACATATTTTTCACCTTGGTCAGGCAGCCACATCTTCCAAATTGTTCAGAGGTAAGCCAAAGACAGTGAGGCAAATAGTCCATTAAAAAAAAACACAGCCTATATTTCCCAAGAAAAAGTCCCAAAAATCACTCCCACTTTAGTCAACTGAAAAAAAAGTTTTTGTGAGTTTCCAAAGTTTTAAGGACTCTTAAAGATGGTTATTACCCCTTAACTACACCTATATCTCTGTCTCTCCGTATGTACGTGTGTACATGCATTTATAAATGTATGTATAGATGTATAACTGTATATATGCATGCATGTATGTTTACACTTGTGTGTATGTGTTCATGTGTATATTAGATCCCCTTGTAACTAACAATGACTGTGTTTTCTACTATGACATAGGGATCAGGATAGGGACTAGACCTGTAGTTGCCTTGGAATGATAGTGAGCTCTGAGGGAGACACCTTCCTCTACCAGCCAATGCAGATTGGCACTTTAGAGTCTTACAGCACCTTTCTTGTGTTATGGACAATTTTGAAACCTATGGACCTTTTCTCAGAAGAATGATTTTAAGCACATAAAATAAAATATACAGGATAAAAGGAAAACAATGTTATCAAAATATTAAACATATTTTCTCTAATTCAGTCTCACTGTTTTCAGAGAATTGCCTAGACACCAAGTGACTTGGCCAGAGTCATACAGTATCATTAGTGGGATTTGAACTGAGGTTTTCCTCCCTTTAAGAAGGGTTCTGAGGGGCAGCTAGGTGGTGCAGTGGATGGAGCACCGGCCCTGAATTCAGGAGTACCTGAGTTCAAATCCGGCCTCAGACATATAACACGTACTAGCTGTGTGACCCTGGGCAAGTCACTTAACCCCATTGCCTAGCAAAAAAAAAAAAAAGAAGAAGGGTTTTCTATTGACTGGACCACTCTGCCTCTCTATCATGGGAGCCAATAACCATAAGATGCATTAAAACAATATTTGATGCAGCAAATTCATGCTACATGGAGACAATTGATCTGTAGCATGAATGAGATATGATTTATTATCATTAAGATTATGGATATAAGTAGACAAGTCTTTTCGATTTGAAGTCCACCCTGTTAAAGGAATCCTTAGAGGTGATTTTCACCAATGTCAATCAGTACCAGACACCTAAGAAATTGACTGATGGATAAAAGGGAGCTAAGAGATAAGCACAGACATATAAAATTAGCCCTATTGTCACTTACTTCCTTCCCTTCCTCCCTCTCTTATCTACTTTCACCCACAATACGCTAAGAGCCTCCCTCATTTCTACCACCCTCAGTTTCTAAGTCTTTGCTTCCTTCTCATAATATTTCTTCTTTTTACCTCTTTTTTCCCCAAGAATTTTAAGAATGACTTAAGTAAGACTTGAGGCATCTAGGTGGTGCAGTAGATAGAGCAGGGTCTGGAATCAGAAAGACCTGAATTCAAATCCAGCCTCAGATACTTACTGGCTGTATGACTCTTGGCAAACCACTTAACCCTATTTGCCTCTGTTTCCTTATCTGTAAAATGAGCTGGAAAAGGAAATGCCAAACCACTCCAGCTATCTTTGTCGAGAAAACCCCAACTGGGGCCATGAAGAGTCAGGACTCAACAGCGACAGCAACAGCAACAACAGTATGTAAGACTTAGCTCTTCATGCTTTTCCATCTTCATCAAGAAACTGCCATCCTGGGGGAGCTTTATTTGACAGTTCAGACTTTCTGAATAGCGTAATAATTACAGCAGGATAAGCAGCCTGGGCAATGTAACATAGCTCTATATTCCCCAAAAGGAGCACAGAGAGAGTGGGCGGAGCAACATAGCAGACACAGACTTCCTGCTTTAAATCTATGATCCCAAGAAGTTGCCAGGACATACAGGGACCCACGCTAATAATTTTTAAGCTTGGCAAGAAACTAATTTCAACACATCTGCCTCTTGGCAGCAGCTGCTTCAATTTTTTAAGTCCCCGAAGTCACCGAGTTCTGTCAAAGGACAGAGGACTCTTCTCCCTTAGTTACAGACAGTTGGAACAGAAGTGATCAAAGTCATAGGTGAGCTCAAACTACTAGCTAGGTTTAGGCCAAGCACTACAAATCACTAATTATGCCTTGCATTGTTCATTCTGATTTTCAGGCTCAATCAATAAGATGACAGGGAAGAGAATAAGAATGAGTTTGAAGACTTTTCTATCTTAAGAAAATCATTTGTGCTTATGATTTGCCTGAGCAGAGTCGAGAAGTGATTTGAAGAAGGGTGGGGCAGAGCTGCAACATGAAGGGAAAAGAAATACCCACCAGGGACCTACTTTTGTAATGCACATTCCATTTTCTCTCCCTCATGTTACTGGGTTCGTGCTTTTTAATTCCTTCCACATTTCCTGTAGTAATTGTCAAATATTTGGCTTCTGACTTCACTTGTTTTTGGAGGCCAGAACCCCCTGGGTATTTAGTATTGTTTATTTTCTGAAAATAGACCTTAGAGTTCATGGGGGATGAGTGAAGGGGTTCCCGGGGTGCAGGGTCTGTCTATTCCTAATGATAGGACAGAGGCTTCAAAGTTTAAAAGGAAACATTTGCAAGGAAAACTCTGAAATACTTTCACTGATAATCCTAGACCCCCAAAGCAAGTACCAGATACATCACTAACATTCGTGCAAAGTTTAAGGGATCATTTTCATTCTGGTACTTAAGAGGGTATAAGTCTGCCCCTGTTAGCGTCTCAGACTTGAATGCTAAGCTAGAGAGAAGGGCAGGAAGGGAAACAATCTCAGGGAAATCATCTAACTCACTTCAGAAAGAGAACTTTTTTTCACTCCAGTTTCTCCAGGGAGAAAGAGGAGAGACATTTTCTTCCATTTTAGCCCAGCGTTTTCTTTGTGGGCAGATAGTATTGGCGGGCGGTTGGGGGTTGGGGAGTGGAGAAGGAAGGCTTCCCCATTGAGAGGGCAGCTCAAGACGTCTTTTAGAACTCCACAGCATGTGGGACACCTCCTCTGGTCTCGGTTGGATTCTGGAGGCTCTCTCCCTCTCCCAGACCCCACTCCCTCCATGTTAATGCTGTGTGTGTGCGCGCGAGTGTCTGTCTTGCTCTGCCCAGCCGACTTTTGCCAATTTAGGGTTTATACTAAACTTTCGCAGGAGGAGGAGGGTCACACGCAGCCCAGAGGCCACTCTCTCAATCCTTCTCCCACCACCCCCCTCCCCACTTTACTTCTCCCGAGTCCGCTACAGCTTTAGGGTTAGCCCCGGGGCGGTGCAGCCAGCCGCAGGAATGACCCAGCTGCGGCAGCTCGAGTAGCCTGGCCAGACTGGGGGGCAGCTCACATACCTCAGCGTGGACCCAGGCGATGGCCACCAGGGCGAGCACGGGCAGGCTTTTCCAGATCTGCGAAAGAGAGAGCATCATGGGGAGACTGGCGTGTGGTGGGGTGGGGGGTAGAGAAAGAGAGAAAGAAATGCAGCCCCCCCCACACCTAGTCCCCACCCTGCAAACTTCCTCCCGCTGCCCTTTCCTGTCCTTTCTTCTCTCCAGGAGCTCCCTTGAGCCCAGCCACCCCAGGACCCTGGGCCGGCCGGTCGTGAGGCCGGCGCCCCTCCAGCTCCCTCACCATCCTGGGTCTCCTTGGGTCACGGGCGGACGGCGCAGAGCAGAGAGGCAGGGGACAAGCCCACTCGGGCCAGGCAGAGGGAAGTGAAGGTGGGATCTTTGCTTTTTCTTCTGCCTCTAGAGGAAATCTGATCTGGGCTCCAGGGGAGGAGAAACTCTGTTCCACCCTCCGCCTCCCCATTAAGACCCCTCCCTTCCTGACTGCCACCCCGCGGAGCTCCTCCCTATCCTCCTCCCCCCATCAGCATCAGCTGCCCCCACAGCGCTCTGCTCCCTCTCTCTCTCTTTCCCTCCTCCTCTTCCCCCGCTCAGCCTCAGTGATTCTGTCGCTTACCCATTCGTTCTCCTGTCTCTCTCCTTCCTTCCCCTTACCCAACTCATCTCCATCCCTGAAGCTCCCGAACCCCAAAAGAGAGTCCTGCGTGAGTGGGTAGGGGTGCTGCTAATAGCAACAAAGCAGAAGGAGAGGAGGAAAGGTGGGGAAGGGGACCCGAAGCTGAGAAGCCCTCCTCCCTCTACATCCTCCCCACCACTCCCGAGTCTCCTGCTGCAACCTTGCTCCCCCATCCCGGGGCGCCTGCAGAGGCAGCCAGGTGGGCGGTACCCGAGGGTACTGGAAACCCCGGCAGCGGGGAGGAGACAGGGGAGAGTAGCCTTTGGAAGGGGAGGAGTGGCGCCTCTCGACTTAAGGGAACGATTGAGGGAGGGGGAGAAGAGGTTTCTCTGCAGCTGATGGCAAGGTGGGGAGAGGGGCCTCTGCAATGGGCTTGGGAGGTGCCCCTAAAAATGGACTGTGAGGAGGTAGAGGGAGAGGGAGGGGAATGGAAAGGCCAGAGGAGAGCTCTGTAGCCAGTTTAGGAGCTGAATGGAGACCCGTTTTTCCCTCCCTTAATTGTGGATCTCCTGGGGAAAAGGCGAAAATCTTTCCTACTGTACTTACTATATACCATCTTGAAAGAGCTCTAACATTTAACCTCATCGCCATCAAAACTCATCTTCTTAACCTTTCCCTCTAGTTTCAGAAAGCGCTGTGTTCCTCCCTCCCACTCTGTAAGCCAACCATCTACCTGTGCCCTTAAGCCTATGCCCTCCAGTTCCTGAGGGACTTTGTTTCCCCAATTATGCCAACCCCTTCAAGCATCTTCGATAACTCCATCTCTACCAGCTTCTTTTCCTCTGCCTTGCACGGTATCCTCCTTTACTTAAACGACAACAGCAGTAACAACAGAACCCTCACTTGGCCCTGCTCTCACGTCTAGTCCTGTGTACCTAATTTTCCCTGTCAAAACCTCTCAGTTTCCTGTTTCTTCTCTCTCCTAAACAATCCTGCAGTCTGCTTCCATTGTGTTCCTGAAACTGCTCTCTTAAAGGTAGTGATGTTCTCACTGTCTAATCCTCATTCTCCTTCACCTCTTAGTTGCACTGAACTGTCAGTCAATCAACAGACATTTATTCCATACTAAAGCCTGTGATGGAGGAAAATAAAATTAAAAAAAAAAAAGAATAAAGCAAAGTCCTTGCCCTCCTTAAGTTTACAATCTAGAGAAAGAGATATGTGTATACACTACAAGGTCATGTATAAATGTCATCTGAGTATTACGATAACAAATACTCTAGGTAGTTACTCAAAAAATGTTTGTTGAATAAAAAAATGAGAGTTCAAAGGAGATTGATTTTAGTTGGGATGATAAGAAAAGATTTCACAGTGGATTTGCCACTGTTGATAACTCCATTCTTTTTGAAAAACTCTATCCCTTTGGTTTCAGTGATGCTATATTATCCTAATTTTCCAATTATTACTTTTTGTCTTATTTCTTTAGTGACTCCTCTTTATCCCATTGCCTTTTCACCTCGGTTTTTCCCTAAGGTTCAGTCTTTGACCCTCTGCCTTCTTCACCTCACTGTATTCTCTCCCTTAAAGATGACATCAGATCATGGGGTCATCATCTCTATGGTAAAGTCTACCAAATGTATAGCCAACATAGTATAGGGCAAGAAAGACTGGAAAAAGAGTTTAAAAATCTGGATTCACCCTAGTTCCACTTCCTTCCTAGCTGCATGACTTTGTATAAGTCACTCAGCCTCTAAAAGTTTGAGTTTCTTTCTCTGTACAGTGGAGATAACAATATTCATCATTAACCAACTCATGGAGTTGTCTTAGCTCAAATGAAATAAGCATGGAAATTTTAATATCACTGTTACCTGTCTATAATTCAAAATTTTAGAGAGGTCCTTGAGGTTTAGAGAATTTAACAGCTAGTATGTGTCAAACATCAGATTTGAGCACAGATCTTTCTGATTTAATGAAAATAATAAGAATAGCTAACATTTATATAGTGTTTACTATGTGCCAGGCATTGTGGTAAATGTTTTACAATTATTATCTCATTAAATTCTCTCAACAACCCTGGGAGAGAGATGCTATTATCATCCCCATTTTACAGATGAGGAAACTATAGGGATTAAGTGACATGCTTGTCCAGGTCACACTGGGGAGCATCTGAACTCAGGTGTTTCTGACTCCAGGCAGGATGCTCTATCCACTGTACCGCTTAGCTTTCAGGTTTAGCGTTCTACCCATACGCCAGGCTTCCAAGGCCAGGGTTACCCTCTGCATCCTGAGCCATCTTGACTTTTGTTCTGCCACTGGATTTTGATGACTCTGGAGGAGAGAATGAGGCTGATGACTTTGTGTAGCTTTACCTCACTAGAATTCAATTCACAGGAAAGTCAAGACATCACCCTGGTGATGTATTTGGTCTTCTTCCAGAATGAAGGACGAGCAACAAAACGCTTCGCAAATGTAAAGTCCAACAAAAGTAAACCACTTTGGGACCAAATAGAGTGGGATACTGTACCCACTTTTCTTAAGGGGCCCTTCTGTTATAGTTCCATTCTCTCAGTCCAGCTAGGTTTATTCCTGGGAGATTCTGGCCTCTACTGAGAGGAGTGCTAGGATTCGTCTTGACACAGTCAATCACCCCCTAGACTAGTACCCGGGGACAAATTAGTTAAAGCTTCGAGTTAAGCTCACATTTAGGATTTCCCCTAAAGGAGGGAGTGGAAAGTTACTCAATATGCAATATAGCCCAGGTATAGGACAAATTTTTGTTGTTGTTTTTCCTACAAACAAAAGAAATGCTAAAAAACTAAAAGAATCTCACAAGCATTTATAGTAAGACTGAAACTAAATAACACACAGTGTTAACCACTGTTGTACCATGTTGGGAGATTGATCATTAACACCATCTAAACAGGACGCAGTCTGTAAGACTACTAATTGAACATTTACTATTTCACCTTGGTTCTGCACTGTCTCATTCACAGTTCATGTCTTCTGGGAAGCAGACCTTCAGCTTCTCCACTTGGTGGTAGTTGATTTTCTGATGTAGATGCTTTCCTTGCCACTTGTCAGCTTCAGTCATTGGACCCAGTATCTAAAATCACAGAGTCACTTCTAAGCCTGGGCACATCCTTCTACAGAAGAATGTGCAGCCCCTTACTCAGGAAGGAAATATAAAGCAAAAAAAGACCAGGTTTGAGTTCCATTTGTTGAACCCAAATTCCACATAGACTCGGCCATGGGGTAGAGGTTAAGAGCAAGTCACATTACTTCCCAAAAGCAAAAGGAAAGCAGCTGGGAGTTGTTTCTCCTTTTAATTGACACAGCCCACCTTGTCCCCCCTTGCCACCATCATAAAACAGGAAGAATTTGGTTTTCTGTATGGTATCAAAGTGGGCTGAGCCTAGAGTCAGGAAGCCCTGAATTCAAGTCTGGCCTCAGACACTTATTAGCTGTGTGACTCTGGGCAAGTCACTTAACCCTGTTTGCCTCAGTTTCCTCATCTGTCAAATGAGCTGGAGAAGAAAATGGCAAACCACTCCAGTATCATTGTCAAGAAAACCTCAAATGGGTCATGAAGAGTCTGAAATGACAAAACAGCAATGAAAATGGTACCAAAACAATGAATCTAATTTCTGAGGTACTAAAGTAGTCAGGAAGCTCATCTCCTCTGCTCTAACCCAAGTGATGAGTAACCAAGTCCCTGAAATCCCCAGAATTTCCATTGGACCTCCAGGTGCATGATCCTTGGGATGGCCCCTACGGGCCAATTCACACTCTACAAAAACACTAAATAAAGCTCCACAAATGTTCTCTATTGTGGTACAGAGGTGACTTTAGGCTAGTAAAGTCTATGTCAGCAGAACCTCTGTCAGGCCTTGCCAAAATGGAAGGGCTTTGAATGGAATGGCCTTAGCCAGAGCCTCTCTTCATATGAGGACCAGTCTCCTTAGGCTGAGAGAAGCTTATTATCAGAAAGCTGACCATCAACAGGTGAATAGATTTTTTGCCTGTGGCAACTCATGTTGTTCATGTAAGTCCACTAATGCATGAAAGTTTTGTGATTTGTGTTGGTGAAAAGAAGTAATTGCATGTATAAAGTCATGGATATTTTGAAGAGTAAGTATGTAAACAAAAGTTACTATTATGGCCTCTCACACTAGCTCTAGGTCCATGCCTCTAGATGTCTATAGATCATCCCTCCATGGACATCTTACTGTCATTTCAACTGAAAATATCCCAAACTGAACTTACCATCTTCCCTCTTTCCCCTGATGAGATAACTGATAAGTTCAGTTTGGGATATTTTCCCCTATGGTCTTTTCACCCTGGAATATCCCTCCTCCAAACTGCCTGGCCCCCTTCTCCCACTGCAGCAGTCTCACCCTAGAACTTCCTGTAGTACCTGAAGCCTCTTCAGACTAAAATATCCAACTTCTCCCATGGTCTTTTCACCTCTCCCCTATGCTGCCCCCTATCTCCCACTGGTGAGTTCTTCCCAGGGCTTCCATTTTGGGAGGGGCCCTGGCCAGCCAATCTTTTATTCCCCTTCCAGCTTTGCTTCTGACTTTCTGGCCTTGGGCACCATGCTCTCACTTGGGTACCTCCTCTCTCTGTATTGCAAATAGAATATTTTATATATAACATATATATATACATACATACATACATACATATGTATGTGTATATACATATATACACATATGTATGCATACATACATATACATACATATGTATGTGTATATACATATATACACATATGTATGCATACATATATACATACATACATATGTATGTGTATATACATATATACACATATGTATGCATACATATATATATAATCCATGATGTCATTCTCAAGAGAAGAGCAAGTTTGAGAGAGAAAAGTCCCTGCTGCTGCCTAGAGGTATAGGGTTCCACAACAAAGGGCATTGGTGGGTCCAGTAGTATATTACTACTGGAGCTCTGGTATACTTTCTTTTTAATTCCCTATAAACCTTCTTAGGGCAGGGGTCAGATGAAAAAGTCTCCGGGTAGCAAAGACTGATGAGGATTATCAGTTAGTCAATGCACATTTTTAAAGTGCTTACCATGAGCCAGGCACTATGCTCAGATTGTGTTCAGGGTGGAGAAACAGAGTGGACTAGAAGCTGAGGAATCCCATAAATCACTGGATATTCTTTGTGATTTTGCATATATGGGGTCCCTCCCCACCTCTGCTTTTCAGCTTCCTCTCCATTGTTGTCCTCCTCCATTGGAATGTAAGCCTTTGAGGACAGGGACTATGCCTCCTCTAACTTCTTTTTGTTAGTGACACAAACATTTTCTCTGTCTTTCAAAAGTCAAAAACTTTGATTCATCTTTAACTTCTCTCTGTCCTTCATCCTCCATGTCTTGTTAATATGTCCTTTGAACTCTCTCTCATATCTGTTCTTTGTTTTCCTTTCCTACTATCTAAATATAAGCCTTCATTCCCTTATATCTGGATTATTGTAACAGCCTTCTTTTCATATTCTTCCTTCTCCAATCCATACTGAACAGCCCAGCCCTATAATTTAACCTTCCCTAAACAATGATTCCTTGTTCCTCAACCCTCCCTCTCAAAAACTTTAGTGCGTCCGTATTTTCTTTTATTGAGGCAGGTAAGTGGTACAGTGGATAGAGCACTGGGCCTGAAATCAAGAAGACTTGAGGCTTAGACATTTACTAGATGTGTGACCCTGAACAAGTCATTAACCTTCTGTTTGCCTCAGTTTCCTCAACTTTAAAATGGAGATAATAATAGCACCTATTCCACAGGGTTGTTGTGAGGATCAAATGAAATAATATTTGTAAAGCATTTACCACAGTACTTGGCATAGAGTAGGTACCATATAAATGTTAGCTGTTATTATCATTATCATTTTTATCATCATCATTGTCATCATCATACCACATTGAAACTCTCTGTTTTAGGGACACCATTTCTTGCCCTACTCTACTTATCCAACCTAATTTTCTACTTCTCACCAGCACGTACTTCCATTTTTGTCATGCTAGGCTCCCCACTGCTTAAGTCCTACTGTCAATACACAGTTGTGAGAATCTTTCATGTTTTGTTATTTCCTTCATGGGTAGGAAATAAATACCTATATCTTACCTGATCCATATTGTACATTGAATACAATGTACTTCCTACTCCCCCCTTATGGAGAAACCCTAGATATTAGCTTAACTTTAAGGTTGCAGTCAAGTTTTCAAACCCATCATGCTACCTTTATCTCTATACCTTCATTTTTATTCCCTGCCCTCACGCTCAAAATGACTATCCCTTTCCCTTTCTGTACCTAACCCTACCAGCTATTCATAATCCATATTGATTTTCCTTATCTGAACACTACTACATCAATCTTCTCTACCAGGACAATTTAGCATACATTTTAGAAAAATGATGTTTGCCCTTATTTTTTGAGTTACGTTAAGTAGTGTTTCCTCAACTGTAGATTGTAAGCTCTTTGAGGGCAGGGACCACTTCTTGGGCTGTCTTTAGTGTTCTCATAGCACCAAATAATATAATGAGCATCTCTTTTTTTTAAATTAAGAATTTATTAGAAACTTAACATTGTTCATCAATACAACCAATTACATTTAATCAAGGACAGCTGGGTGGCAGTGGATAGAGTGCCAGGCCTGGAGTCAGAAGGACCTGAGTTCAAATTTGACCTCAGACACTTACTAGCTTAGCTGTGTGACCCTGGACAAGTCACTAAACCCTGTTTGCCTCAGTTCCTTATCTATAAAATGAGCTGGAGAAGGAAATGGCAAACCAGTCCAGTATCTTTGCCAAGAGAATCCCAAATGGGGTCACAGAGAGTGAATATAACTGAAATGACTCAACAACAACAAAAACTTAATGATTACTCATTTTTGAATGTTAGTTAATTTACTAATACTTGAAATTAGTTTTGTTGCATAAAGTATCCATACAGTTTGGAAATCATTCCCTCTAAAATCACCATTAGAAGTCTTTGTCCATTAATTGTCACTTACTTGCCCTCTTACGTGCTTGTAATTAGTACATACTGCATTTACCCCCAATTTTTTTTTTTACTTTGCATAATTTCTGTTTTTCCCTTGATTGCCAAGCTCTGTGCTAAGCACTGAGGATATACAAAGAAAGGTAAATGACAGTCTCTGCACTCAGGGAGTTCAATCTAATGGGGGAAACAACATGCAAACAATTACCTACAGACAAGCTATATACAGGATAAATGGAAAATAATCAACAGAGGAAAGGCACTAGAATTAAGAAAGACTCAGCACAGCTTTCTGTAGAAGGTAGGATTTTATCTGGGACTTGAAGAAAGCCAACACTTTTTGAGTATGTGCCCAACAATGATATTAATGAGTAAAGGGTATTATTATTTTGGTAACTTTTATTTCATGGCCTCTCGCTCTCTTTCTCTCTCTGTCTCTGCCTCCCTCTCTGTCTCTCTGTCTCTGTCTCTCTCTCTCTCTCTCTCTCTCTCTCTCTCTCTCTCTCTCTTCCTCCAGATTTTATAGGGTTTTTGTTTGTTTTGTTTTGCCAGCTGTGGATATGCCTCTGTTGTTGTGGGAAGTCCCTACATTTGAAGCAAACTGCAGCTCAACTCATCATACAGTCCTTGAGAGTTGCCTGAGCTCAAGCGTGTTAAGGGTCTTGCAAAAGACTTGGCCGTGATTACACAGTTAATAAATGTCAGTGGTAGGATTTGAACCCAAGTCTTTCTGACTCCAAGTTCAATATTTTATTCATGATATCATTCTCAGGGGAAGAGCTGGCTTGAGAGAGAAAAGTCCTTACTGCTGCCTGGAGGTATAGGGTTCCACAACAAAGGGCATTGGTGGGTCTGGGTATATTACTATTGGAGCTCTGGTGAACTTTCTAATTCACTATAAACTTTCTTAGGGCAGGGGTCAGATGAAAAAGTCTCTTGATACCAGAGGCTGATGACGATTATCAGTTAGTCAATGCACATTTTTTAAGTGCTTACTATGAGCCAGGCACTCTGCTAGGATTGTGTTCAGAATGGAGAAACAGAGTGGGAAAAAAGCTGAGGAATCCCATAAATCACTGGAGATTCTTTGTGGTTTTGCATAGCTCCTTACTACTATCAATCATCTACCTACATCTTTTCTGGTTGATTGGAATCCTGATGACCTCTTGGCCTAGCTTGCATTTCTGTAGCTTAATGAGCAGAGAGAAGGTGCTGGGGAAGGAGACCAGTTTTAACCAGAGCACCTTTTACCAAAGGTGTCTGAGAACCGGAAGCAAATCATATTGCCACTGAAATACACTCCTGATATTACTTCTTCTACCATCACCACTACACCTTAAAGATGGCAAAGCACTTTACAAATGTTATCTCATTTTATTTTTACAACAACTCTGAGAGGTAGGTGCTGTTATTGTCCCCATTTTTGTAGATGAGGAAAACTGAGGCAGAGTTTAACAGGATAACATAGCTAGTAAGTATCTGAGGCTAGATTCAAACTTGGACCTTCCTGATTAGTTTAGTCTGGCACTATCCACTGTGCCACCCAGCTACCAGCCTTCAATCTTGCTACACAAGTACCTTCAATCTAACACATTTAGAGAAATTGAGTTCATCAGATAATGAAACATGTTTCTCTTTTCTTGGTAGACAGGTAGGGGACTATAGATGCAGAATACTGAATATGTTGTCAAATGATGAAATGAGATATTTTTTTTTGTCAGTTTTGCATCTGTTTCTTTATTACAAGGGATGATTCATTTGGGAAGGGACAGGAGGCATTAATAAAACTTTTAAGAATAATCAAATCAGGGGCAGCTAGGTAGTGCAGTGAATAGAGCACTGGCCCTGAAGTGAGTTCAAATCTGGCCTCAGACCAAGCACTTGGCACTTACTAGCTGTGTGACCCTGGGCAAGTCACTTAACCCCAATTGCCTTAAAAAAAATCAAATCAATGTAAAAAAAAAAGTCTGTAAAACTGAGTCCATGAAACACTGACAAGTCTATGGGGCATTGCTCAGTCCACATGGCACTATGCTCTATCTGTGAAAGATCTGAAAAGGCATCTTCTATTTGTTTCTCTCCCTAATCTGGTTATGGTTGTAATGCCCCTGCCCTGCTCCTTTCACAGATCCAATTTCCTGATGCAGCTGGTCCCATGGTTTAAGGGCAGAGAATATTGACCCTGCATTAAATGGGCCCATGTTGATTCTTTGCACAGTCCTGAGGAAGAAATGCTGTTTCTTCCACTTCTAAATTCATGAACTTATCAAATTCATATTCCATCTACCTTCCGTACTGTGGCCCCTGGAGTTAAGGTTCTATCCCTGATTATCAGAACTCCTGGGCCCCAGCACCTGGGGGCTGCAAGCACAGGAGATTCTGAGGAGACCTGGGTTCAGTCCCAGCTTTGTCATTTGCTACCTATGGCATGTTGAACAAGTCACTTTATCTCTCGGGGCTGAAGATGGTTCCTCATCTGTAAAAAAGAGGATTAGATGATGTACAAGGTCCCTTCTAGCTTTAACAATCTATGATTCTAGGGGCAGCTAGGTGGTGCTGGGATAGAGCACCAGCCCTAGAGTCAGGAGGACCTGAGTTCAAATCCAGTGTCAGACAGTTGATACTAGCTGTGTGACCCTGGGCAATCCACTTAACCCCAAGTGCTTTGCAAAAAAAAGACAAAAAAATCTATGACTCTATTCCACATGGGCATATATATTGTGTCTGTCACTATCTGCATGTACTTCCCCCTTGCTGGGCCTCAGTTTATTTATCTTTTAAACATGTGGGCTGGATAAGATGATCCCTATAAGGTCCTTTCCAGCTCTAAACATGTGATTGGATATGCTCCTATGAAATTACTTCAGAGTGCAACCTCTCCCCTGCTGGAACCAGAAGATCTTCTGCTGGACTTTAATGTCTAAAGCGAATTATTTAAAACCTCCCAGGAAGCTTTCAAAGTTTGTTAAGAGAGGTGGTTATCTGTCAGTTAAAGAGTAGCCCTTTCAAGGTGAGACCTCAAAGAAGATACCTTGGCCCAAAGCTTGGCATTCATAGTCATAGAATAGGGTTAGTTCCTTAAAGGACATAATATATGTGAATAATTGGCCACTGGGGTCCCAAGATTCCCTAGGATTCTCCAAGAATTTCCCCTAGAAAGGACGTCTCTCCTGGCCCCAGCTACAGAGGAAAATTGAGTCCACAGATGTGTTGTTGTTGTTTGTTCTTTGTTTTCCAAGAGGATTAATTACATCCCCGGTGATGTCTTGACTAATGTGTAAACTGGATTTAAGTGAAGTAGTCACACAAAGTCATCAGCCTCACTCTCTCTTCCAGAGTCATTGAAGTCCAGTGGCAGGACAAGAGTCAAGAGGACTGCCAATGGCCAGGCATGCAAAGGATGACCTTGGCATCTATTTGTCTTTGACATCTGACCAAGCTCTAAGCACTCCGTAGTGCCTGCTTCAGCCTCCATCATGGCTGTTGGAATGAATTGTTCTCATCTACCCATTCTGTTGGGGAAAGTCTTCACATGCTTGGGATAGACATACCCCTAACTCACCAACAGGTTTGAGGCCTGTCAGTTTAGCCTCAACTTGATTTAGGCCATCTGTGGAGACGGTTTTGTAGGGTGTGGTCATTGTGCATGTTGTAGCCTCTTGGAGCCCCAAATGAGAGTTGGGTCAAGGTGGACATCAAAGATGGATGAGCAATCCTGAAAATGGCTTGGCAAACCCTCACACCACAAGCGCTAGTCCTCCCTGAATACCCACATCTACCACCATGATTTCCTTTTCCTTTTCTTCCTCTTCTTTCTCCTATAGGCTTGAAATCTGCTGTTGTAGGGTACTCACCATGGTTATTAGTAATGATAGTTACTATAGGATGGTTATGTTACATTAAATATTGTAGTTGTTAGGATTTGCTAGGAGTGCAAAAATATTATTTCAACCCAAACAACTTGCTCCCTGGCTAGCTAGACAAGGTGAGTTCTCCTTGTCTTTAAGACTGTCTCAGTTTGAAAACATACACGATAGGCTCTTCCTGCTGCCATCACCCATTGGGGTGGTCAATCTGGCTTCTAGAAATGTACGATGATGTGGGATGAGAAAGCCTTGCCCTGATTCAGAGCATACACAGCTACTCTAGTCCTGGGCCCTCATTGGCCAGTTCTATAATGGATATGTAAGATTAGATTAGGTTGTATTGGACCAATGATTTCATTGGTATAGGGAACTTTCTTCTACCAGTGAAGACTGCAACTGGTAGTTTTAGAGAGTTGTCTAGATGGAGACCTTTTAGGGCATTCTTGAGTGCACCTAACCAGATTAAAATGTAATTGGGAAATATCTAACAAAACAAATAAAAATACAATGAAACATAGATAACATTACATTTTAAGATTAAGTCAATATTCAACAGACAGAAATCCCTATGTATGGATTAGTGACTCCTGTTTCTATTTGGGTTTGACACCAATGCCCTAGGCAGCTTTCTAAGACTTTGGGTTGGAAAGCTGTTTGCCTGTATCAATAGAGAGAATTCCTCAGTGGGAGCTCCTAGTCCCTCAATGAAATCACAGACACAATTGCTATTTTATTATTAACATAAGGTCCCATAAATAAGGCATTCTCTCTCCTTCCCTTAGCTGTATCTAGGTTTGGAGTACTGTTTGGGCTATCATCTATTCAGATACTCATATTTAGCCCAAACCAATGCATCTCCAAGCAAGATAATACCAAAATGACACATTAGTACAGAGCAGAAAGGCATTTAATTAAAACAGAATAGAAAGGTAAATAATAGGGATTGAGTCAGATAATAACCAATAATATTTTTACAGT
This sequence comes from Phascolarctos cinereus, assembly GCF_003287225.1. Classification (NCBI taxonomy): domain Eukaryota; kingdom Metazoa; phylum Chordata; class Mammalia; order Diprotodontia; family Phascolarctidae; genus Phascolarctos; species Phascolarctos cinereus. The sequence goes on from NW_027556098.1 coordinate 112,095,083, forward strand.
GCTGAGCAAAGTAACTGGCATATAGTAGGCAGTTCATAAATGTCCGTACTCTCCTTCCTTCCCCTCCCCCACAAATGGCAGCCTTTCCCTACAATTTCAGGGGAGTGCAAATCAGTTTTCCATTACATCGTTTTGAGCCTTCAACACAGAAGGCAAATAACATAATCAAGTAAGGATGATGTTGAAACTTAGAATTCAATGCTGCTCTGCCTACTTACTTCCCATTTAATCTCACTGGGATTTCTTAACCTTTTCTGTGTTATGGACCCCTTGGGCAGTCTGGTGAAGCCTATGGACTCTTTTTCTCAGACTAATGTTTTAAAATGCATAAAATGAAATATATAGAATTGCAAAGGCAGCCAATTATATTGAAATACAGTTGTCAAAATATTTTTTTCTTGTTTGTTTTTGCATTTTTTTTTGGCTAGGCAATGGAGTTAAGTAACTTGCCCAAGGTCACACAGCTAGGAAGTATCAAGTGTCTGAGGCCAGATTTGAACCCAGGTCCTCCTGACTCCAAGGCTGGTGCTCTATCCACTGTACCACCTAGCTGCCCCTTGTCAAAATATTTTTAAAACAAGTTTGTGGACCTCAGGTTAAGAACCCCTGATCTAGAGAGTGCCGATGTCTTGGCCTGGTTGACTCCTAGAGCCTCTACTCCATTCTCATAGGAATTAGAACAGTAAAGTTAACATACTGGCACTTAGGATTCCTTGGTGAAATCTGAGTCACTTGCTCCCTCTCCTTGTGACAGCTATTTCTCTGTTCTCTTCCATGTCCTCTGGCTCCAGGCAATACTACCCAGCTCTTGCAACCCCTGCTTTTTAAACGTCCCATGCTGCAGAGAGCCTTCCCTAGAAGTTTTCACTAGATGATATCACCATAATGTGGAGTAAGACATTGTCTCCTGGGAGGTGATTTCCCAAGAATTTCTCCTAGGAAACAAATTTCTCTTGACCCCAAGCACAGTGGAAAATGGAGACTTCATGGAAATATACATTTATACATCAACTACCAGCACCACCTCCTTCTCTTTCTTTTCCTTCTCTTCCTTCTCTTCTTCCTGCAGTTAAGATTATTGATAAAAGCAAGAGAGACTCAATAGAAAAAAATGGAAATCCTCCTTCGTTATGGACAGTATCCAAATGTTATTGCTCTAAAAGATGTGAGTTGATCCTTTTAAGGTAAATTGCTTGATTTATTTTAATAACCATTTGCAAAAATTTCCCCAGATTATTTAGTATAGTGGTATCTCAGCAGCTTAAGTTACTCCCTTTCAAACTGTCCTACTTTTTGTTCTTCATATGTAACATTGTATCTCCTATCTCCATACCTTTGCATAAGCTGTTCTCATGCAATTCATTTGCAAGTCATGGATCACCTTCCTGAATCTTGGTCCTCTTCAAGAAAAAAGAACAAACAATCTGTAAATAGTAACAGTTGCCAGTTCCATTTGGGCAATGCAACTCCTATCTTCTTCTTTTCCTCCTTCTCTCCTCTCCTCTTCCCTCCTCTCTTTCCCATTTTTTCCCTCATTTCTTACCTAGCCTTAATCACTGAACGGGTATTGCCTCAGACAAACTGAGACCTGGGAAAGACCTTTGCTTAAAAAGGCCAAGGTCTCCCACTGCATCCAGGGCCATCTCTAGTTGTCCTGATCTATATCTTGCCTCTGGACCCAGATGTCTCTAGAGGAGAAAGTGAGTCTAGTGACTTTGCATAGCCCTCCCTCACTTAAATACAATTTACAGGCAAGTCATGACACTATCTTCCTGATACCTTGGTCTTCTTTGACAACGAAGGACAAACAACAAACTACTACTACTACTACTACTACTACTACTACTACTACTACTACTACTGCTACTGCTACTACTACTATTACTACTACTACTACTGCTACTACTACTACTACTATTACTACTGCTACTACTGCTACTGCTGCTGCTGCTGCTGCTACTACTACTACTACTATTACTACTGCTACTGCTGCTGCTGCTGCTACTACTACTACTACTACTACTGCTACTATTACTACTATTATTACTACTGCTACTACTGCTACTGCTGCTGCTACTACTACTACTAGTATACTACTACTACTACTACTACTACTATAGTATTATTTTGACTCATACAACCTGTCTCCTGACTATCCAGACAGGGTAAGTTCTTCTTAGCCTGGGCTTGGGCATTGATTCTGGGGAATGAACGTAGTAAATCAGATCCCAGGTCCTCTGCTTTGGTACATATTGTTCCCACCCCACCAATGGGTTTGGTGAATTGGGTAGGAATACCTTGAAGACTTTAATCAAGAAGGAAATAGTGAAACATTTGACGTGGCAAGCACTCAGCAACTTCACAAAAAATAAAATCGACCCTGTCTTGCCAGATGAGAAATGATGTATTATCCGACTACATCTGCATTAGAGATTGGTACACAGACTTTAGTTATTTGCTCTGTGTCTTGCACGTAGGAATTTAATCATAAATACTTGTTGATTGACTCATGGCAGCCTTTTTGCTCATGCTCATCGTCCATACTGCAAGATGAAATGAGCAGTTGTCCCATGAAATATTTCTTATTGCCATTGTTGTTGACTCAAGTCAAAGCCAACTCTTCCGACTCCTTTATCGGCCTCTCCAAGGAGAACCCATGAGCCATTCTTCTATTTAGCTGTAATTCTTTTATATCTGTTTGTTTAATTTATAGCAAGAATGTCAATATTGCTATGATTCAGTTCTTCTTGTAGAATCAATAATAATAGCTAGTATTTGTGTAACATTTATTATATGCCAGTCACTATGCTAAGTACTTTTTTTTTAAACAGATATCTCATTTGATCCTCTCAGCAACTCTGGGAGACAGTTGTTATTATTGTGCAAATTTTACAATTAAGGAAATTGAAGCAAATGGAGGTTAAGTGATTTGCTCAGGCTCACAAGGCTAGTAAGTGTTTGAGGCCGGATCTGAACTCATATCTTCCTGACTTCAGGCCCAGTGCTCCATCCCCTGTGCCACCTAGTAGTCACTCTCACCACTGGTCAAGAACTTGCCAGCAATTAAATTAATGTTTATAGATGTTCTAAAATCAATGTAATTTTTAGTACCTTCACTTTTCTTTTGCCCCACTCTGCTTCTGCTACTACAAAAGGGAAAAGGATTGAGAACCATTTTGTCTTTTTCCCCTTCTGTTTGATAGTCTTCCATGGCTAAATATTCATCACCAAATAGGCCACATACTGGTGATGTCTCTTAATACTTAGCAATGCTGCCCTTTTGACCAGAGACATGATCCATCGTGAAGAGCATCCTTCTGCTCTTACCAGCTTGGTAGAACTTGCCAGGGCTTTAACAGTGCATTTTCCAAGATTCTGTCCATGCTATTAATAGACATGGGGATAGAATTTTTATAAAGGTTGTTTAGTTCTACTTCGTTAAACTACTTAGCATAATGCATTAAAGATTTTATGTATGATATTGTCCCTTATTTTTCACATATATATTTGATTATTTTTGTTGGTGGTTATTAAGTTTATAATTTTAAAAAATGTGGTCCTAGTCCCATCTAAACCTATTATTGTTTTTAAATCAGTGCATTTAGGGAAAGTCAACTTTGCAAATTATTTGTAGTCATTTACACATTGAATTCAGAAGACTGATTTAAGGCTATTGAATTGTATCAAATAAGGCTGGGGAGAGCTATTATTTTGCATAAATAGGAGTGTGAATTTACATAATTTTGCATTTGGGTACTTTTAAATCTGTATCTACCTATAAATATATAAAACAAGTGTAACCCATGACTCAGAACTATAGCTCTGAGCTCACATGGACTGAATTTACTTCTGAAGTTTTCTCACTAAGTTAGACTTTGGCTCTTCCTTCCCCACAGCTGGGTTTTCTAAGGGAACAACAGAATTTGGTTTGTGCCTAAGAATCCACAACAAAGGGAAAAGGAAATGGGCCCTGGGCTTCCATATAAGCATTCAGGCTATCAAGACCTTGAAAGTAGGAATTTGAATATAGCTTTTTATTTAATGCAACAGAACATACAAAGGCTTTGTAGCTGAGCCCAATAGCATTTAATACAAGTGCTGACCTTTCTCAGGGACCTGTACAGTCCACATAACTCACAGAACCGTCAGAGAAGGAAGTCAGTTGCTTTCCTCTATGCCTTGGCTCTTTTTCTTCTGTGAGACTGTGCAGATTTGAAAGACTCTCTCCAGGGAACCCAGTCTGCCCTAGTTCTCTCATAGCATATCATTCTCACTCTGTGATCCTATTCCTAGTGAGTCTGTGTCTGCTGCCCTGCTGCTTTTAATATCTGTGTGACTTTGGACAAGTCATTTAACTTTTCTTGACATTCAGCTTCTTCATCTATAAAATGAGGAGATTCAACTAGATAGACCGAGGTCCCCTTTAACTCTAAATGTATGATCTTATTAACTTAAAAAGTGCTATATAATATTAAATCATTATTATTGTATATGTTGACCATTTAAATACTTGGAGATAGTAATGATAGTCCTTCTCTAAATCTTTTCTTCTCAAGATGAAATACACCAAGTTTTTTTTTTTAAAGTGACCCTTCTGTGACATGGCTTCAATATCTGTCACCATCTTGCTTACAGTGTTCCAGTTTGCCAGTATGCCTTTTGAAATCTGGCATCCAGAATGAACTCAGTTTGGGAAGAGAGACCTCAACCTTCTGGTGTAGGAAAAAAAGAGGCTCCAATATAGCTAAGAGTGCCTCTAGGGCCAACACCAAATTCTTTGAGAGGTAGTAATGAAAAGGTGCCAGCCTTTGTGAGTCTGGATTTGAACATTTGAACATTGAACACGTGTGTGTGTGTGTGTGTGTGCGTGCGCGCGCGTGTGTGTGTTTAAACAGACACAGAGGTTAAGTAATTTGCCTATGGTCACATAGCTAGTAAGTGACTAATATGGGTTTGAACCTAGGTCTCCCTGACTCCAGGTCAAGTGATACCCAGTACCCCAATGGTGTCAAACTTGAATATAAACTGGGCCATGAAGTCGTACATAAGAATCTCTGCAGGCTCTGTAGACACCACCCTCCTTATATCATTGGTCCTCTTTAAGAACGAAGGACAAACAACAACAACTGACTTAGAAAACCACATATTAACATTATCTATGTTCTACTGTATTTTTTTATTTTGTTAAATATTTCCCAATTATATTTTAATCTGGTTTGAGTTGTACTCTTTGCTTCTGTTAATAACCCACAAAAATGCCAAATGTTGCATCAAAGCAGAGAATGTGGAGTAGGGAATAACATTCCATGTGATGACTAAAACATTCTGTAATACTTTAGTGTGGTAGGCCCAAGTGTGGTAGGTACTCAGAGGCAGCAGAACGCCTCCAGTGACCCCAAAGAGACCTTTGTCACCTTGTTACTAATGTGTGAAGTATTTTTAATGGAGGACAAAACCTTTTACTCTGCCACTAAAGCTAATGTCTAAAATACAGCTACCAATGGTAGAGATCAAGGATGTATACAATGGAAAGAATGCAGTAGCTGGAATTAGAGGATGTGGGTTCAAATCCCCCTTCTATCTACTAGCTGTGTAACTTTGGGCAAGTCTTTTAACCTGTTTCCTTATTTGTAAAATGAGGGAGTTAGACTAGATGACTTCTAACTTCCCTTTCAGCTCTAAATCCATGTTAATATATAACCGATATCAGTGGCTGGGAACTGCTTTTGATGGATTGTAGGGAGCATGGGGGTACTGGACACCTAAAGAAGGGGCACAGAACCGGGAACCATGGAGAGAGTGGGGCACGTAGGAAATAAGGGCTGATCTGATGTAATACAAATGTCATAGGTTTAAAGAGGCACAGGTCAAGGTGACCCTTCCCTGCTCATATGCTTCTGTCCAGATATAGAGTCTAGATCAATAGTCTTCTGGATCCATTTGGACTTTGCCTCTGGATGGGATTTCAAGTGGAAGGTTGGTGCTAGGTGTATCCAGTGTGCACAGATTTTGAATGCCAGAAAATTCCTGCTTTCCACAGCAGGTAACTATTTAATTTGGTGGCAAATCAAATCTCATAATGTTATAATAAAGCCCCAAGATTCTAGTTTATGGTAGGGAAGGAAAATGGGAAGAAAATAAGCATTTATATAGCACCTACCATGAGCTAGGCATTATGCTCAGCACTTTACAAATATTATCTTGTAATGTCCTCATAGCAACCCTATGAAATAGGTACTGTTATTATCCCCATTTCACAGTTGAGGAAACTGAGCAAAAAAGAGGTTAAGTGACTTTCGCAGGGTCACACAGCTAGTAAGTATGAGAGGCAGGATTCAAACTCTGGTGTTCCTGACTCCAGGTCTGGCAAGCCATCCACCAGCCACTTAGCTGCCTATAAAAGACTTTTCTCAGCTCAGCTAGGAAATTGGTTCCAAAACAGTAGCTAAAGTAGATAACAGAAACCAAAGGTAGCCAGTAATCTCCTTTGGAGTCTGCTTACTGGCAGTTCCTGAATCTCAAGTCAGGGTCACGAACGACACTCTAAGCTCATCAGAAAGACTTTCTCTGTCCCAGGGCAGTTGCATGGGTACCCAATATATCTGAGCTGGTAGTTGCTGGGGAAGCTGAGGAGGAATTAAAAAATACGACTGATGGATTTGCAGATTCCCACCCCCCCATTGAAATATCCTCCTCCTCCTCCTCTCTTCCCCTCCCCTTCTTTGTCTTCCCCAGGCTTTTGATCATTGAGGTGGTGACACTGTTGTCTCAATTTGCAAACACTGACATCTTTCCTGTGCCTGCTGATATCAGAATATCAGACTCTGGTGCTCCAGGCAGTCTCATTCTGCCCTTGGAGACATCGACCATCTGCTCCAAGCGCAGCTGAAATAACAGAACCCTGAAGACTCAGCATTCCTTCAGCAATCAGAATCATTGACCTAGACATAGAACCTTTCATGGGCACCTGAGGGGGCAAGTTATTAACTCACTGTTGACCTGTTCCCTTAAAGTAGGCATTGGCCTGATAAAAGTGGAGGGGGAAGGGGGAGGTTAGCAATGGCCCACAAGGGTGGACTTGAAATATCCCTACCTGAGGGAGATGGGAGGTGGCTTGGTTTGGGGCTGTTGAAAGTATTTCGGATACTGAATGTCTTTTTCTCATTTTATGCTGCATTTCTATTTTAAGTAAATTGGTTTCCCCACCACCACCACCATTACAATGTGATATCATGTGATTAATGTGGCAGCTGGTTGTAAGGAAAAGATACAAAAGGGAATGGGGGCTCAGAGTATTAATTCAGGTGACTATAAACTTAAAACCAAGTTCTAGAGATCTGGGTGCTAACAATGGGTGATCACAGAATAAAGCCCAAATTCTTAATGAGACAGGATGTAAAGGAGAGAGTTTCTTTGAACTAATTTAGCCTCGGATTATATTCATTCTAGGATTCACTGCTTTCACCTCACAAAAGAAGCTTTCTTTTCATTACTGTTGATTTATTACATATGGCACAGTTTCCCCATTGAATAGAGTCACCTATTGAGCCATTTGCCATAGATAAGTGGTCGAAGGATATGAGCAAATGATTCTCAAAAAAAAAAAAAGTTGCGCACTGTTAACAGCCATATTGAACAATGCTCTGAATCACTAATAATAAGAGAAATGTGAATCAAAACAACCTTGAGGTTTCACCTCACACTCAGAAAAATAGTAAAGATGACAAAAGATAGGAATAATCAGTGTGAAGAGGTAGTGAAGCCTGGCACAGTAATGCATTGTTGTTGGAGCTGTAAAGTGAAGAAACCATTTGGGAAAACAATCTGAAATTATGCAAATAAATGACTAAATTGTCCATGCACTTTGAATCAGATATTTCATTACTAGGCATGTACCTCAAGGAGGTCATTGACTAAAAGAAAATCTCCACATATACCAAAATATTTGCAGCATATATATGTGTGTGTGTAAGTGTGTATGTACATATGTACATATGTATATATGTATGTATGCATGCATGCATGTAGGTAGGTTGTATTGTGGATAGAGTGCCAGGCCTAGAGTCAAGAAGACTAATCTTTGTGAGTTCAAGGCCTCAGACTCTAGCTGTGTGATCCTGGGCAAGTTAACCCTGTTTGTCTCATTTTCCTCATCTGTAAAATGAGCTGAAGAAGGAAATGACAAACTACTCCAACATCTTTGCCAAGAAAACTCCAAATGGGGTCACAAAGAGTCAGAAACAACTGAAAGGAATGAATGACAACAATTTATAGCAGCAATTTTTGTGGTAGCAAAGAACTACAAACAAAGCAGATGCCCATTGATTGGGAAATGGCAAACAAAACATATAGTGGTATATTAATGTAATAGAATTATGCTATTCTATAAGAAATGACAAAATACAGATGTGTATAGAGAGGCATGAAAAGACTTACATGAACTCAAACAAAGTAAAGTAATGAGAGCCAGGAAACAATATCTACCATGACAGCTACAGTGTAAATGGAAAGAATGACTATTATAAAACGATGAAAAAAAATGAATGTGGCAAAATTGTCATTGTAAATGACAAGCTTGGTCCCAAAGAAGAGATAAGAGAAGACAACTCTCTCCATATGAGATATGAGACGTCCTCAAGTGTGGAACATGGCATGGAATGTCAGGTTTTTTGGTGTTTTTTTTTTAATATATTGAGTAATTTTGCTGAACTTTTTCCTCTTCCTTGTTTTCTTTTTTTTTAAATTATTTTTATGAAGGATAGCTCTCTAGGAGGGGTAAGGAGTGGGGGTACAAGGGCAAATTCAGGCAACATAAAAGCTTAAGATAGGTACAAAAATCTATTTTTAAAAAAATATTTTTAGGCAATTGGGGTTAAGTGACTTGCCCAGGGTCACACAGCTAGTAAGTGTCAAGTGTTTGGTCTGAGGTAGAATTTGAATTCAGGTCCTCCTGACTTCAGGGCTGGTGCTCTATACACTGCGCCACCTAGCTGCCCCCAAAAATCTATTTTTTAAAGAGTCACCTACTGACCTATCGTGCTCATTTGCTGTATTGCTGTTTGAGATAAAAGAAGCATCAGATACAAACATACAACAAATATTGATACAGGGTCAGAGCATTGACTAAGCACTGAGGAAACCCAGTCCTTCCCCTCAAGGAGCTTACAGACAAGCAGGAAGGTAAGACCCTAAAACAGATTGTACCAGTGCACAATATCACAGTGTCAGTGCATTAGATAAAGGCAAATGAAAAGCTATGTGAGATCTTTGGGATTAGGCTGTTAACCTCTGGGGAGATCAGGAAAGCTTTCATGGAAAGAGTGAGTGTTTGAGTCGGTATTTAAGAGATTTTATCTGTTGGATAAAGAAAAGAAGGGAGAGCCTTCTAGCCATCAGGAACTACATGAACAAAGGCACGGAAGAGGGAGAATGCAGATTATGTTCAGGAGGCAAATTTGTTCAGTTTGGCTTCGTTCAGAATCTGCAGAAGAGAAGATGAAATAAAGCTGGAAAGGCAGGGGGGCGTCAAGTTATGGGGCACCTTGAATACCAAGCAAACGAGTTTGAACTTTAATTGGGACTACAGGTATTCATCGGAGGTTTTTGAGCACAGCGGTGACATGACCAGATTTGTCATTAGGAAGATTATCGTGGTAGAGTATAAAGGAAGGGTTGGAATGGGACGAGGCAGGAAATAGGAAGACCTACTAGAAAGCTATTGCAATAGTCAGCTGATAATGCAGTTCTGGAGATTCTAATCTCTCTTCTAATCTGTCTCGTGGACCGGTATCTATCCTTATCTAGCAAATAATCCAGTATACCGGGGGAATTTTTGGTGCCCCTTGAAGATAATATTAAATGATTGATTTGGAGGCAGCTCGGTGGTGCAGTGGATAGAGTGCTAGGCCTGGAGTCCAGAAAACACCTTTTCCTGAGTTCAAATCTTACTAGTTGTATGCACTGGGCAAGTCACTTGATCCTGTTTGCCTCAGTTTCCTCATCTGTAAAATGAACTGGAGAAGTAAACGGCAAACCACCAGTATCTTTGCCGAGAAAACCCAGAAGGGGTCATAAAGAGTCAGATGCAACTGAAAAAATGACTAAACAACAAATGATTGATTTACTCATTTTTTTCAGAGATAATTTTGGTAAGCAAGATTCCTTTGAAGGGAGTAATGAAGATGCTCTGAGAAATATACAGTTTTGGTGTTAGGGATATTAGCATCACTTGCTATCAACAATCAGGCCAATGCTCCCTGCCTGCACACAGAGGGACTCACTGATGTAAGTACCTATCAACCCATTCAGGACACAGTTATGCTGATATGAGAAGAGTTGTTCTCTGTGCATGGGTATTAAAAATAAAGCTTATGTAGCACTTTGTATAATGCTAACTTCCTTTGATGCTCATTTTCACCCACCATATAAGATTAAGGTTGACAAGTATTTTTATTACCCTTTCTATAGACAAGAAAGCTAAAGGTCTATGAGGTTATGTGATGGGTCTATGAAGCTAGAACTTGAGCTCAAGTAAATCCAATGCCCTTTCCACATCAGAGCAGACTCTATGGAAACTCTAAGAAAGGCAGAGTAGTGTGGTGTAAATGTCTCAAACAAAGATAAATAAAGGTCACTATTTTGTATATAAAGGAGCAGCTGAATGGTGTAGGGGATACAGCACAACCTTGGAGCAGTCAGGAAGATCTGAGTTCAAATCCAGTCTAAGACACTTGCTAACTTTGTGACCCTGGGCAAGTCACTTAACCCCTATATTCCTCATCTGTAAAATGGGGATACACTAGAGAAGGAAATAAAAACCACTCTAGTATCTTTGCCAAGAAAACCCCATGGACTTTTGTCACGTAGTGTCGGACACGACTGAATGACTAAACAGCAATCTATACGTAAGAATCTCTGACGAGGCATACTGACTTAGTTTTCAAGTGTAACGTTATCCATGTTTTATTGTAGTTTTATTTATTTTGTTGTGTATTTCCCAATTACATTTGAATCTGACTCAGGTCATATTCAGGAGTGTTGTGGGCCACCTATGACCTACAGGTCATGTGTTTGACAGCTCTAGTGTCATGGGGAGAAAGCCAGCCTTGGGATCAGGAAGATCTAGGTTTAAATTCTGCCTCTGAGATATATACTGTCTGTGTGACCCTGGGGAAATCATCTAACTTTCCAATACCCCCAGGCAACTGTCTAAGACTCTAAATTGCAGAACAGTTGCTGGTCTGTATTGGGAGAGGGAGCTTCCTATACCAATGAATTCACTAGTCTGTACCAAAAGGAAAAAAAAAATTCTGTACAAAGTTGGCTATCTGTCTATGAGAAGTTGGGCTGTTCCAGAAGCAGATGTGACTCAGATCAGTGATTCAAAACCCAAACCATCCTATAGTCAATAAAATGCCTGCATTCTCTCCTGCTTTATCTTCTAACGTAGCATTTAAAATAGTTGGGAGCCAGGAGTGGAAGGAGCAGGATGCTGAGAAAGGGAAGACTTAGGGTTAGTATTTTTAAAAGTTTATATTTTTTGACTATGTGTATTTGTTACAAGAGTTTTCTTCTTATTTTTCCCACTAGGGGGAGGAGGGAGGTGAAAGGAAGAGAAAATAGATTTTTTTGTTAATTGAAAAAAAATTGAATTAAAAAAAGATTATGGGTTTTGAGAAAGTAAAGCTCAATCTTTGGTAGCCAAGTTGTGTGGACCGATGAAAATTCAATTAAAAATGGAAAAATATTGGTCCTGAATGAAAAGGTTTAGGGTATGAGTCTTTGCCAGGACGGGCACTGGGCAAAATTGTAAATTATGGTAACATTTCACCCATCTGGAAGTCAAGCTCTGCAATCCTCAGCTATCTGAATACAGTGGAGAAATAGGAAGGAAACAAAAAGTCCTCTAAACAGTCAAAAACACATATTCCATATGCTAAACCTCATGCTCATGACTTCACTCAGCACATACGTGTTTTTGCTTTGCATACAATTCTAACAATGTTTCCTTTTCTGCTTTCCAAGCCTATTGCATATAAAACCCAGCAAGTTAGGAGTGGGCCACTACAGGCAAGTACCTTGACATAAGCTAAAAGTGATAGCTGACAAAGGAAGCAGGAAACCATTAGATGAAAATAAAAACCATTAAGAGCACAGCAATCTGAGGCCATCGAGTGTCCTGGAAAATAGCCCTTCAAGCTCAGTAGCTCCTGAGGGTAGCACTGTGTTTCAGCACAGTATAGTCATTGCTGTTCATAATGATGATACTGAGTCATTAGGAAAGAGCTAAATTGCGTCCATTATCCTCTTGTGAAACCTGGCATATTTTCTCTTTCCCACATTAAGTTCTTTGAGGCCAAGAACCAGAATTTCTACTTCTTTGTGTCATCTACAACAGCTAATACGTTTTATGTAACGCTGGGTCCTTAATGCATGCTTGAATTATTACGCGCAATTTTCTTTGCTTTGCATATACCATGTACAGATGGACACAGCATTTCATTCATTCATTTCATTTATTCTTAATTTCAGATTCAGAGTTCTTTGTAAAATCTGCTTCCTATTATGTGCATATACACATATATACATAAACATGTAAGTATACATACATAGACATATATAGCATATACATGCTGTGTATAAAATATTAGTATGCATATATACACACACGTGTATGCCTGTAGCTTGAGACTTCCTTGATAATCCTTAAAATCTGAAAATCTGGCCAAACCCCTTCTGTGTCTTGAGTGAGGATAAAGGACACCAGAGAGGGTCATAGCTAAGATTTCAAAGTATATAACTATATAACTAGATCAGGGGTAGATTCAGTTAAAGGGCTACACCTGAGGACCTAGAAGGCCATATGTGACTTCCAGGCTGCAGGTGCCCCATCCCTGAATTAGATGGTAATCTAGGAGCACAGAATGCAAATGACAGTACCATATAAAATATGAAATGACTGTTAGATTTTCTTTGTCCTCAATAATGTGAAAGAGTTCTCCCCATATATTGAAGATTTACTGTTTTGTTTACTTTTTAAAAATCTATTTATTTATTACCTTTTATTTTTAAGAATAGAGGGAAAAAATCATGGACTAAATGTTGTTGTTGTTTGCATTCAGCACAGCCTAAAGTGGAGGGTACAGAACAACCTCAAAGCATTACTATGGTTATGTTACAGCCAAATTGGTAGAATAAAAAATATGGGCATGGAAACACAGGTTCTCCTTTAGAACTAGCCTGCCCTTGATTCATGCTTCTCTGCCAACTATGGAATTGGCAGGATCCCAAAGTATGTCCTCATTATCTATATGTTGTTTGCAAAAAAGACTTTATTTGGAGTTAGAAGACCTGGGTTCAAATCTAAGCTAGCTTTGTGGCTTCAGACAAATCATTTAGCCTCTCTGAGTCTCAGTTTCCTCATCTGAATGTAACCCAAAATTCAAGCCCACTTCCTTAAGACTTTTCTCGTTGATGAAAACTCATTACTGGATGCTCCATACCTGCCTGAAGGATGGAATTGGTGAGATATCCTATAGGCATCTCAGTTTCAATGTCAAAAAACCCCCCAAAACCCTTCATTACCTTTTGCCACAAAGATGACCCCTTTTGCTAAGCTCTGTTTTTTGAGTACCACTGTCTTTCTAGTCAGGTTAGAATCTATCTGTCTAGGTTAGAAATCTCAGCATCACCCTAATGCTTTGCTCCATGTGTCCCATCAGCATTGTCTTGTTGGTCCTACCTTTACAACATTTCTCACATCCATTCTTTTCCCTCCACTCAGGCAGGTACCGCCCTAGTTCAGATCATCCTCACCCCTTGCTTGCATTGTTTCTATAGCCTCCTAACCTGACCCCTCTGCCTCAAGTCTTTCCTCTCTCCGATATATCCTCTATACAGCCACAAAATTGATATTCCTAAAGCACAAAGTCTGCCCATGCAATTGCTTGAGAAACTTCAGTGGCTACCATGACCCTGGCATTAAAAGACAAACTCCTCTGGTATTTAAAGTCTTTCATAATGACTCTCTTCTTTCTGATTTCTCACTAATACCTCTCATGCACTCTACAGTATATTCTAGTCAAACTGTCCTATTTGATGCTACCCAAACTCAGCATTCTATCACTCACCTCTTGAGCAGTCCTCCATGTCTATGTAATGGATGTTTGGCAATGCCCAGACCTCCTAAGATGGAGGTACCCACAAGGGAGATGCCAAGGACTTGCTTCTGGGATAAGACATTCTACATTGCTCTACCATGTAGTTGGGAGCTCCGTCTTTCCGTTGGCCAGAAATGTCAGCATCTTTAAATCTACCTGAGAGGCACAGTATCTCTCTTTCCTACAGGTGGGCTTTGGACTTAGAATGGGCCCTGTGTTTATGTGATGGCACCCCCAAGTCTAGTGTCTTATGGACAGATTTGCCCAAATGCATCCAATCTCCTTCTTTAATTCTATATTGCACTGATGCTATTTCATCCTATCTGGCACAAGTTTGATGTCCAGAGCCATAAAGATGAGGGCCATCAAGGTGGAGGTAAAATGGGATGGTCACTCCACTCTGCAGCTGCTGCTCTACCTGGAGAATAAGATGCCTATCCCAGGCAAAGCTCATCACCTCTAATCTTACCACTGTGCCGCTCACTCAAGCCTGGACTCACATCACCTTCCTCAGCCAGATTGGAGGGCTGCAGGGTAGAGTCCCAAACTTTTCCCAATGCCTTCCTTTATAGAGAGCAGAAACTGGACTTGGGGACTTGCTCTACTCTATATCTGCTGCTCTGCCTGGTTTCAGCTCCTCAGAACAAGATGCTCCCTGCCGTCTCCCCTTCCCCTTTCCTTCCTCCTTTTATGTGTTGTCTTTCCCCTTTAGACTATAAGCTCCTCGAGGGCAGGGACTGCTCTTCTTTATTAACTGTATCCTCCGAGCTTAATAAATGTTTATTGGATCTGGATATCCCCATAGGAGATGGGGCATTTTCATTCCCCCCAGGTTCAGGAGCAATTGGGAAAAAGCTTCCCTGGTCAGGAATTCTACTCCTTGCATCTAGAACTGAAAAGGACAAACAAAACAGTCCAAAGCCTTAAGCCTGTTTCTTATGGCCACAGGACCTAAGAAGAAGGGAAGGCACCTCTCAGGCTCTTCCCCACTGCCTCAGCTGACTGCAGGGTGAGTGACCAGTCCTTCACCCTGGATACTGCAGGAACAGGCAGGTAGATTTAAAGCCATAGACAGTTATAGCCATGTAGACAATGGCAAGAGGCAAGAGGCTCTCAGTCATCCAGAAGCAGCTCCCTAGGATCTCCCACATGGGGCCTTCATCTTCTTACGACCCGGGCATGCATCAAACACCCATTGCATAGAATGCAAATCATCCTTATCCCTTTTTCATAGACTCACTAGCTTCCTTCACATCACAGCTCAGGTACCGCCTCTTACAGGAGGCCTTCCTTGGTTTCTTCAGTTGTGTTTTTCCTACCACAGCTACTTTGTCCATACTCTTGATGTATCTTATATACATTTATCTGCATATGCTTTATTCTTTCCTCCCACTTCCCTGTCTTCCTCCTGCAGTAGACATATTTTCCCTGAAGGCAAGGACTGTTTGTCTTGGTCTTTGTGCCCCCATACATAAGACCAGTGCCTGATACATTGTAGTTGCTCAATAAATACTTATTGAATTAAATTGCATTTGAATAGCCCTTATATAAAAGTTCCTTATATACCATAAAACACCATATCATTGTCAGTTATAATTAATATTATGATAGATAATAATGACAATAATAACTATTATTATTATTATTATTACTGTTAGAGCAATTTTTTTGCCTTGTGAAATTACTTGGAAACTATCTCCTCCCTTATTTGTTTTGTATTTGTGTTTATGCATCTGTGTGTGACTACAGAGGGGTACTCTGGGATTCCTCTATACCACTCTCTGTTTGCTATGGCATTCTCAAAAAGAGATCAGTGTGTTGAGGGGAGATGTCAAAGCCTATTCCCACAAGGGAGATTCTGAGGAGTTCTTTGGCTCAGCACACAGACCCTCCCTTGACATGCTTGGAAAAGCTACGTATGGCTATTTTTCCCAACCCCTATTCAGCCTTACTTCACATAACAACAATTGAGGTAGGGCCAGCCAATAGTGTGACCTAATAAAATGTGAATCACTAAAGAAAAGCATACAAGCATAGATCTGCTTTCCAGAATATTCAACTAAGTAGATGAGGTAAATGGGAAAATGTAGGGCAGCTAGCACAAGAGACCACCTTGTGTCATTTCTTAGCAATGCCTTAAGATTGTTCTGTACGCCTCCCTTTTGGGTTCAGTATTGGAATTAAAATGAGAATATTTATCCAAAGCCAAAGGCTCTCTATCTCTCTCTGTCTTTGTTTCTGTCTGTCTCTCTCCTTAAAAAGAAAAGCAGGCAGCAAACCTGCCATTGCTGGGGGAAAAAAACATTTATTCAGGCTGTAGGGAACACACAAAAAATGCAGGCTCGTCTTATATAGTATTGTCTATTCTGTTCTCTTGGATTGTGTTTTCACTGTATACTGGGGAACCTTGTTTCAATTCATATAGAAAAGACATTAGTCTTTTTCTGCTTGGCCATGATAAAACTAGGACCAATGGGTGGCATCTATAAGGAGGTAGATTACAATTCATCAGGAGAAAAAAACCTTCTGATAATTAGAATTCTGTCCCACAATAGAATTGGCTGACTGTGTGGTGGGGGCTCTGTTACTGGAAGTTTTCAAGAAGAAGACAGATGCCTATTGGACAAGGATGATGTAAATGGCATTCATACTTCTGGGTTGAATTGTGCAGTACCTCCCTACTCAGAGATGATATGATTTAACAATGCAGTATGCAGTAAAATGCTTCTTATAGAGAGAAAGAAATAAGAGTTTGAAGATGTAGAAAAAGCCAGCAGCCTCTGTCTCAGGAGAGTGATACCACAGCTAGATATGGTTAGTGTAGGCCTATGACTCAAATTCAAAGTTCTCAGTGGAGTAGAAAAAGTAAGAATCCAGTGCTATAAACATAGGCTGTCCCTGACCCCACTGTCTTTGAAAGCTTTGGCTTTGGAGGGAAGGCCCCTGCTCGCTTAGACTCAGAGTGGGCCTGAAATGAGCAGAGCACATGAGTTGACTCCCTGAACTGGAAAGGTTATAAGTAGCTTTTGGATTTTTCTTGAGTATTAATGTACCCAGTTATAGAGGGACCTTTCCCTAAAGCCAAGAAGACATGAACTATTAGAGACTAGTGAGATATAGTTTAAATGAATTATAGTTGTAGGGTCCATGAGGTAAGTTAGTCTGCATATTGCTACCTTTGAAATTTAAAAAAGAGCCAGATTAAGATGTCTTCATAGTAGCATCCAAACAGAGTGTAAGTGACTTAATGACAAGAACTGTCAGAGCTAGATACATTCCAGATAAATGGTTAGAGGAAAGGATTGATATATAGATGGATAGATGATTAGTAGATAGATAGGCAGATGTGTATAGGTGGCTGTTGTTTTTTCAGTCATGTTTGACTCTTTGTGACCAATTTGGGGTTTTCTTGGCAAAGATACTGGAATGGTTTGCCATTTCCTTCTCCAGCTTGTTTTCCAGGTGAGGAAACTGAGGCAAAGTGGGTTAAGTGACTTATCCAAGGTCACACATCTAGTAAGTGTCTGAGGCCTGATTCTAGTCCTGGCACTCCATCCACTGTGCCGCCCAACTGCCCCATGTGTATATACACACACATGTGTATGCATTCTCTTTGGGGACAAATATGTATATGTACATATACATGTACATATTTATATATACACATTTGTGTGTGCGTGTGTGTGCATGTGTGTAATTGTCTGGCCCTGGGATTTCATTCCACGTCCCAGTATAGTGACCACCTCACCATCCCGGGAAAGATGCCCCTTCTACCAAGAAAGAGAGAGATGACAGCCCTGTAGCTTATTGTTATTGAGATTTTCCTGAGGATATCGAGAACAGCAGCGCAGCAGCTCATATTTCTATAGTGTTTAAAGGTTTTCAAAGTATCTTACACATCTAGCAGGTGTATCCTGTAGGGCGCTGTAGTAGGGAACAGAGCTAAGCGTTTCCTCTTGGCTAGCCCCCACCTTCTCTCAGACCAGGTCTTCTCTTCAGGCATCTCTTTCTTTTTCATGTTCCTTTCCAGCTTGTGAAAGAAAAACATTGGGGATTTGAGGTGCTTGAGGCATTGGCTTGGAAAGGGCATTCTCATTCCCCCTATAAGCCCCTTTCCCTAAGGAGTGCTGACCTGTCTGCCTAGGGAAATCCAGATCTTTATGTTTCTTGCTTTGGGGAGGCTATACAATATGGATCAATATAAGTTCTCTTGTTTATCTTGAGCCTCTAGTTGGGAATGGCCCAGTGATTAAAAAGATAATCTCTGTCTCTCTGCCTCTCTTGCTGGCTCTTGCACAAATGCATATTGCAGTTTTAAAACCTCCTAGTTCTCTCCTGTCTGCTTTACCGCCTATGAGCTCTCTTTCAGTGCATTTATCCCAAAGATATATGCGGATCTGTAATACAGTGAATGACCCACATTATCTTACAAAAGCTGGTTCTTTTGAGACAAATGGTGTGATAGAAAGCAAAATAAACTCTTAAGAAACAGTTCTGGTGGATGCGGTCTCAGCCCTCTCCTGAGAAAGCACGAGAGTCCAAGTGATGCATGGGATGGGAAAATAGGGCGTCGACACTTCTCGTCTCAGTAACAGGAACAGATACATCATCTCACTGGATCCTTTCGTTGATCCTGTGTGGTAAGCACTATTGTTATCCCCATTTTGCAGCAGATAGAGTGCTAGGCCTGCTGGAGTCAAGAGGACCGGAGTTCAATCCAGACTCAGATACTCACTAGCTGTGTGACCCTGGGCAAGTCACTTAACCACTACCTGCCTCATTTTCCTCAACTGTAAAATGGGCATCATAACAGCACCTATCTTTCAAGGTCATTATGAGGATCAACTGAGATATTATTTGTAAAGCACTTAGCACAGATACTTAATAAATGCTCATTCCATTCCATTTTACAGATGAGAAAACTGAGCCTCAGAGAAGTTAAGTGACAGGGTCACACAGTTAATACATGTCAGAGAGAGAACTTGAAATGTGTGTATGTGTGTGTGTGTGTGTGTGTGTGTTTGCCAGGACACTGGTGGAACTAGGGAGGCTTGAGTTAACTCCCTACTCTCCTACAATCCTATTTTGTTGTATTGTGAGGGAAGTTATAGAATAGACCTGTGACTATTAAGTTAACTTTACCTTGAGATGGATTGATTTAGAATCTAGCTGTGGGTCTTTGGGGCAAGAAGAATATAAAATTGGCTTTTAGCCATTTGGTGGACATCTCCTGAGACCCTAGGCAAAGAACCTCCTTGCCAACTGCTTTTCATTTCCTTACTGGTGACTTTTATTTGCATTTATTTTCCTGGGCTGCTTCTAATTACTTTGAAGATTGCTTTTTTGGGGGTGGTGGTAGTGGGTGGCATATGAATATGTTTCATTAAATGGAATATTCATTGGAACCCTTAGGCTCTCAGTGATCCATTGTAGCAAATGCACAACCTTGACTGAACATTGATCCTGACATAGATGCTTCTATTCCTGGAGCCAACCCCATGAGCTCAGCAGAAAATGTGGACCCGAAGTGGGTTGCATGGACAGTGCAGAGCCGAGGAAAAGCTGAAATGCCTGTTGAGCAGTTTGAATTATTTAACTATCGAACTCCCAGGAGAGTATTCAACAAGTTGCCCTATTGTATTTTAATCATTTGTCAATGTATGTTTATGAATCTTTTGTTTTTGACATTTCTTTTATGGTAGACAAAATAAATATCTAAAAATAATCCTCTACTTGATCTGCTCTGTATATTGAGTGCCTTTCTAAAAGACACATGGAACAAACCTAAGATTTAAGAGCTTGTCAGAAACTATAAAAAAAATGCTGATCTCTGCTTGGGATCATGTTTCTCTCCCCTCTCCCCAGGACTGAGTCTAGTCTGCAGAGGCTCAGAGCTGGGGTCCTTTAATGTGAGGTCACTCCAACCCTGGGCTGTGGGTCATTTATGCTTAAATATGAGAGGCAGCATGGAATAGTGGGTAGATAACCTTAGAATCAAGAAGACATGGCTTCACTTTGCTAGACAAGAGAAGAGGCCTGCTTCGAGGTCTGACTCTGACAAACACTAGCTAGAGCTATAAATTACAGAGGAGGTACTGGTTTGCATTAGTAGAAGGAAATTTCCTCATCTGGGGACTCTCTATACCAATGGGGTCTTTCCTTCTCTGTCTCTCTCTGTCTTTCTATCTCTGTGTCTGTGTCTTTGTCTGTGTCTGTGTCTGTCTGTCTGTCTGTCTGTCTGTCTGTCTGTCTGTCTGTCTCTCTCTTACTCTCTCTGTCTCTCTCTGTCTCTGTCTCTGTCTCTCTCTCTCTCTCACACACACACACACACACACACACACACACAGAGGATACACAGATATCTTGCACATTATGTAACACAGGCTGGACAGACACAGTTATACTATCAACCTCTTCTTGATCTGTGCCCCATAGGCACTAAGAAACTCATGTCTACAGCCACAGATACACCTGCCTTCCCCCACCCTAGAAGTACCACACACATACCTTGAATCAAAAGAATATGGTGTTAGGGACAAAAAGGGCATGACTTGAGAGCTATAGGAAAGTCAATGAGTAATTGATTGATTGGGAAACTGGGGATTGAAGAGGTGAGAGCAAAGTGGTAGGTGAGTGCCATCAAGGCTAAGAGAGAAGGTAAAGACCGGAGTGATCACAGGCTGTCAATATTACTGAGCTTCTGTGTCTTCTACAATCCCGTTCATTCATCCTCCAATTTGCCATGTATCTTGGCATATTAAAGGTTTCAGGCTTCTCTACCTCTGCTGCTTTCCCATGCAGCAGAAAAGGATGGGCTTAGCACTGCTCATCACGTAGCATTGAGAGCATTTGGCAGTGTCTCTCTTAATAGAGATGACTAAGAGCGTCAGGGAGGGAGGTAAAGGCACACTCATCCAGGGTCAGGAACATCTCTGGGTGGGAAACTTAATTTGGAACATTCTTTCCACCATGCATCAAGTGAAGTGAAATTGATTAGCATTTAATTTGGTCCAGCTGTTCTTAACATGGTGAATGGGAAAGCTTCATTGTGCTTTACTTGAGGCAGGATTTCTTATAGTTAACAGTGCAAATGCTGAAATATACTAACAAAAAGACGCAGTAGTTCATAGTAGGCATTTTTCTGTGATCTACCATTCAGAACCTTGTATAAATAGCCCAGAATGCCTGAACTCAGTTTGTGCCCCCCAAAACAAGGCATGATTTTTTGGTGGTGCTTGGAAGAGTGCTGTGAATCTTTGATAGAGTTCTAGCTAAGAGCTGGTTCTGCCACTAAAAGGCATTGTGACCTTAGGAACCATCTTCACTTCTTTAGCCCCTAGTTTCTTTGACAGCAAAATAAGGGGGTTAGAAAAGATGGTCTTTTAAGGTCCCTTCCAGCTCTAAGATACTATGAATCTACTTCAATAGATCAATTTGGTCACATTGATTCATCAAGAAAAGATCGTGCCAGATTATTTCCTTCTCTGACAAGGTTACTTAACTAATACATCAAGGTAATGCTGCAAACTCAGTTTGGAAAAGTAACTTGCAGTATTCCTTTGGAAAGAATGGAGAAATGTGGACAAGACAATAATATAATTCATTTGATTTGGAACTGTTTGACTTGATGGGCTTTAGCCATTAATGGTTCAATGTCGACTTGGCAGGAGGTCTTCAGTGGAGTACCCAGAGATCTGTGGTTGGCCCTATGCTGTTTGCTTTAACATTTTATCTATGACTTGGATAAAGATATATGTGCCATGTTGACCAGATACTGGGAGGAATGCTTTATATGATGGATCAGGATCCAAGAAAACCTTGATAGGTGAAAACACGGAACTGAATCTAATAATATAAAATGTAACAGAAATAAAATGTAAATTCTTACGCTTAGGTTAAAAATTTGACTTCACAAGCACAAGACAGAGGAGAGGATTAGATAGCAGTTTATCAGAAAAACATCTAGGAGTTTAAATAGACTATTGATATGAGTGGACAGCCAAAAAACCTTATGTTTTATGTGATTTGGGATTGCAACAAGATAGATGTAGCTTCCAGGAATAAGAAGGTGAAAGATAGTCAGTCCTTCTGTACTATGCCTTGATCAAAACAAATCAATTCTGAGTCCTATTGTTTAGGAAGAATATTGATAAGCTTTGGAGGGTGTCCAGGTAAGGGTAACCAGGGTGATGAAGGGTCCCAAGTCTATGACATATAAGATTGGTTAAAAGAACTGGGGATATTTAGCCTGGAGAAGAGATGACCCAGGGATGACATTATGGCAGTCTTCAAGTAAAGACAAAGGAAAAGAGGGGAATTGAGGTTTGATGTCAGGAGAACCTTTCTGACAACAGAACAGTCTGTCAGAGGTGGTAGTAGGGTAGTCTTCACAGGAAGTGTCCAGTCAGAAGCTATATGACCTCTTTTTGGGTGTGTGGCAGTGGGAATTTTTTTTTCCAGATGTGAATTGTACTAGATGGCTACCAGAGTCCCTTTCAGTTTGGAAATTCTATGATAGTTTGGTGGGATTCTGATAAAACGTAATGACAGCTGGGTATTACATTAAGATGTGTTCAGGAGAAAAATAAAATATGTCATCGTGGACCCCAGTGAGGGCAGATGAAAAGGATGTCCATTTGCTTGGTTGCGTGAAAAGGACACATTCACTGCTAACAATTAAAAAGGCTGTTGTTGTTTGTCCTTCGTTCTCAGAGGACCATCAGGGAGGTGATGCCATGATATGCAAGTGAATTGGATTTAAGTGAGGCAGAGATGTACAAAGTTGCCAGCCTCACTTTCTCCTCTGGAGCCATCTGGGTCCAGTGGCCAGACATAGATCATGATGCCTGGAGTCGACACTGGATATAGTGGGAGACCTTGGCCTTTTTAAGCTGGGATCTTTCCCAGGTCTCAGTTTGACTGAGGCAATGCCCTTTCAGTGATTTAAGGCTAGGGAAGAGGTGAAGCAAAGAATGGCCTTTTATGACCTAGTAAAAAAAAAAAACCAACCCAATCTGGGAGGGGTAGACGAAAGAAACATTCACTCTGAGCCAATCAGGGCCCAAACAATAACCAAACGGGGCTTCGCCTGGGACCTATTGTTGGCCTATCAATGAGAGCCAGAGTGATTTGGGTTTAAGGCATGGTCCTTAAGAAAGAAATCTACCCTAAAAAAGGAATGTAAAATTGAAAAGGCAGCATGGTCCTGAAAAAGAAGAACAAAAAGACAGGAGTAGGTATATTTGAGTTTTGTTTATCCAATTACTAGACAGCTATGGGTTCTGAACAAATCAATAGGCCTGATTCTCAAGTCTTCATTCCTCCATTTGAGGATAGTCTGTTCCCTTCCTTAATGTGAACAGAGTCCATTGAATCAAAAGATACCATGAAAATATCAAGATTAGGAGCCTGAGAGAATGAATACAAGTCATCGGCAGCCTCTGCCCTTTTCCTCACTGTCACCCTGTAGACCTACCTGGTCTTTCCTTTAATATCATTCATGTCTCTCCTTCCCATTTTCCCTCCCTACTTTTCCCTCTCCCTTTCTTTTCTCTTCCACTCATCTTCTAAGTCACAAATTTTCCTTGTGTCCTCACTGATAAGACTGCTGGTGGTGGAAGGGACAGCTGGAAAGGCACAAATGCTCCCCTCCCCCACACTCGGTGCCTCCCCACCTTCCCTATCCCCTAATTCTTGTGGAGGAATTTTCCACAATTATACAGATGGGTGACTATGTGAGGCCTGCATTCATGTTGGTTACATTTTAAGACACAGGATCGCAGTATGTAAAGCCAGACTCATTGGGGTATAGTGGGAGGAATGTGAGAATGGAAGTTGGGAGACCAGGATTTGGGGCCCAACTCTTCCATTAACTTGCTGTATGGTCTTTGGTTAATCAAGTCACTTCATTTCTTTGGGTTTCAGGTTCCTCATTTGTGAAAACAAAAATAAACACCACATCTCCTACATAGACACACACACACACACACACACACACACACACACACACACACATGATCAAAATTTTTCTTCTTGTTCTAAGGTTCTTATATAATAGCTAGCATTTATATAGCACTTTTAAGTTTTCAAAGTACTTTATTATATATATTATTTCATTCGATCCTCACAACAACTCTGTGAGATAAATGCTATTATTATCCCCTTTTTACAGCTGAAGAAACTGAGGCAGACAGAGGTTAAGTGACTTACCCAGAGACACAAAGAATGTATATAAAACCAACATCTCACACTACATACTGAGATAGGGTCAAAATGGGTACATGATTTAGACATAAAAAGTGATATCATAAGAAAATTAGGGGAGCACAGAATATTTTACCTGTCAGATTTGTGTGTAAGAAAAGAATTTCTGACCAAACAAGAGATAGAGAGCATTACAGGATGTAAAATGAATAACTTTGATTACATAAAATCAAAAAGTTTTTTTCACGAACAAAACCAATGCATCCAATATATTATAAGGAAAGCAGGAAACGGGGGGAAACATTTACAGCAAGTTACTCTGATAGAGGCCTCATTTCTCAAATTTGGTGAGAACTGGGTCAAATTTATAAGAATACAAGTCATTCTCCAACTGATAAATGGTTAAAGGATATGAATAGTCAGTTTTCAGAAGAAGAAATCAAAACTGTCTGTAGTCATATGAAAAATACTCTAAATCCCTGTTAATTATAGAAATGCAAATTTAAACAGCCACTTCACACCTACCAGATTGACTAACATGACTGGAAAGGAAAATGATAAATGTCAGAGGGGAGGTGGAAAAATCGTGACACTAATGCGCTATTGGTGGAATTGTGAACTATCCAACTGAAGGGCTATAAAACTATACCCTTTGACTCAGCAATACTACTACTAGATCTATATCCCAAAGAGATCAAAGTAAAAAAAAAAGAATCTATACATAGAAAAATATTTATAGCAGCTCTTTTTGTGGTGGTAAAGAATTGGAAATTGAGGGCATGTCCATCAATTGGGGAATGGCTGAACGAGTTATGGCATATGATTGTGATGGAAAACTATTGTGCTATAAGAAAGGAGGAGCAGGATACTTTCAGAAAAACCTGAGAAGACTGATATGAACTGATGCAAAGTGCAGTGAGCAAAACCAGAAGAATATTGGACACAGAAATAGCAATATTGTATGATGATCAGCTGAGTAACTTAGCTCATCAATACAACGATCCAAGACAATTCCAAAGCACTTATGATGAAAAATGCTATTCACTTCCAGAGAAAGAACTGATGGCATCTGAATGTAGATTGAGGCATACTTTTTTTACTTTCTTTATTTTTCTTGAAGTTGTTTTGTCTGTATTTTTTTTTGTAATATGGCTAATATGGAAATATTTTATATGACTGCACATGTATAATCTAAATGAAATTGCTTCCCTGCTCAAGGAGGGGGAAGGTGAGGGAGGGAAGGAGAGAATTTGAAACTCAAAATTTTAAAAAAAGTTAAAATTTTTTGTATACACTTAATGGAGAAAAAAAGAAAGCATATAAAACATGCTTTGAACTCAGGTCTTCATGACTCCAAGGCCAGCACTGTGACCCCCAGATTTCCCCTAAATATGTGACTTTAGATGCCATATGTAGCATATATATGACTAGATGTTGGGGTTGAGCTTGCATTAAGCATTGCTGAGAGTGATACAGTGTATAGGTATAATGGGTAAATATTTCTGGGCTACCACATGGAATGTAAGGGCCCAGTTACAATTTTAATAGCTAGCATTTATACAATGTTTTTAAAAGTTTGCAAAGTGTTTTACATATGTTCCCTCATTTGAACCTCAAAACTCTATGAGGCAGTTGCTATTATTATCCTTTTTATAGATGAAGAAACTGAGACTGAGAGGGGTTAAATGATTTACCCAGGGAAATAGTAAATGACTGAAGAAAGATTAGAGTTCAGATCTTCCTGATTCCAAGTCTAGTGCTCCATCACCTACACCACCTAGCTGCCTAATTACAGAATCTCTAGGAGGCCAGACGGAGAAAATGGCAAACTGGAGAAGGAAATGACAAACCACTTCAGTATCTTTCCCAAGAAAACTTAAAATGGGGTCATGAAGAGTCGGACATGGCTGAAATGACAAAAAAACAGCAAAGGCACAGATAAAGTTGAGTGTATCCAAATGAAGGGCAGGTAGGTGGCACAGTGGATAGATCACCAGGCCTGGAAAAAGGAAGATTTTCATCTCCCTGTGTTCAAATCTGGCCTCAGACACTTACTAGCTGTGTTACCCTGGGCAAGTCACTTAACCCTGTTTGCCTCAGTTTCCTGATCAGTAAAATGAGCTGGAGAAGGAAATGGCAAAAACCACTCCAGCATCTCTGCCAAGAAAACCCCAAATGGGGTCATGAAGAGTCAGACATGGCTGAAAAATGACTGAACAACAACAACAACAAAGGGTATTGTGGGAAAAGCCTTGAACTTGCAGTTAGAAGAACTAGGCTCATATTCCAGCTGGAATATGTTCCTTGGAACAATCACTTAACCTTTATAAGTGGATGTCCTCCTACAGAAAACAGCTGATACTAGAAGAATTGCCCAAATTACCTTCAGTTTTCTCATTTGTAAAGTGGAAGCCTCTTCCACCTCCAAATCTATGACCCTAAGGTTAGTGAAATATTTATTCTCATGGGATCACAGATTTAGAGCTGGAAGGGGCTTCAGAGGTCATGTAGTTCAACCTTCTTACCTTCCAAATGAAAAACCTGAAGTCCAGGGCTGATGTGAGGATCAAAGGATGGAAAGTGTTTGTAAATATAATCTATTATTATTATTATTACTGCTGGATGAGCCGCCCCCCATAATCAGAACTCTAATCCTACTAGGTCACCAGTTCAATAATTATTCTTCTTTCCACCCCACACCAATCTGGGCAGATTTTTGAAAGCAGAAAACAACCATCTTTTTCTAGAAATTGTTGTTGTTCAGTCATTTCAGTCATGTCTGACACTTCATGACCCTATCTGAGGTTTTCTTGGCAAAGATCCTTGAGTGGTTTGCCATTTTGTTCTCTAGCTCATTTTACAGATGAGGAAACTGAGGCAGACAGGGTTAAGTGACTTGCCCAGGGTCACACAACTAGTAAGTCTATGAGGTTTGATTTGAACACAAGTCTCCCTGACTCCAGGCCCATCCACTGTGCCATCTTGCTGCCACCTGGCTGTATTTTCTGTAAATAGTCATATTTAGAGATGAAAGGGAATATGTGGTCCAATTTCCTTTTTTTTATATATACAATTGGGAAAATTGAGGTCCTGAAATATGAAGATACTTGCCCAAGGTCACCTCAATACTCTTTTTGCTACCTCAGGATTCCTTCTGGCATTGGTGGTGAGGGGGGTGAAAGCTGCCAAGTATAAAAGCCATGGGATCATTGGCAGAGAGCTAGAATCTCCAGAGCCCTCCCTCTGTTCTCCTCATGTTACAGGCAAGAAATCTAAAGTCAAGTAACTTATCCAAAGACAAACAAATAATTAGCACCAGAGAAAGGATTTCAACTCGGATCCTGTGCCTCTAGAGCTGATTATCTTTCCACTGCACCCACACTGACTTCTAAGGGCTTCCTCAGCCCATGTGGTGATCCTTCATGATCCTCCTGACATCCCGAGGATCAGGGAAGCTGCTTGGCATCGTTCTCTCCTAACGCCTCTAGAGGGCAGCCAGTACCAGTACTTTGCCTGAGCTCTACAGTAGCAATGACTTGCTGCACCCCTCTTTTTCCAGAAAGCTGCTGCCTCCAGAATTTACTTGGAACCCTCTTCTAAACCACCCTACTAGAAATTAGAGGATTGCACAGTTGACTCAAGGACCATTTGTCTTTGAAACTTAGTCCTCTAGAATCTTCCAGAGAACTAAGACCCTGAGATACTATGAAATATAAAAATTATATTCTCCCAAATTATGGAATATTAGAGCTAGAAAGAACTTTAATCATCATCTGTCCAGGTCTCTGTCTCCTCTTTTGTAAAACGAGGGATTTGGCTAGATTATCTCTAAGGTCCCTTCCAGATCTAAATCCTGGGATCTAGTCTGACCTGTCTTCATCACCTGGTCTAGGGACTAGAAGTGACTTGTCTAAGATCACTCAGTAGGTATTAGGATTTCACTGTTAGAAGGGAATTCAGGGGCAATCTAGTTCAACTAGTAAATCCCTACAGCACATCCAATAAATAATGCTCATCCATTCTTTCCTTCAAGAACTCCATTGAGGAGGTACTCACTGCTTAGCCACTCCCCAAACTCTAATTCTATTTGTGAACAGTTCTAACAATTAGGAATTTTTTCCCCCTAATAGAAAGCTTAGATATTCCTCTTTGTAACTTCCATTCATCTCTCTTGCTCTTCCCTCTGGGTCAAAAGAGAATAAGATTAGTCTGTATGACATGTGAGTCTTTCAAGTTGAGACTTATCTTGGTGGCACCTGTGAGTGCTACCATGTATGAATATCTATCCTCTCGCAAATGGGCTAAACCAGGTTGAGGGTAGCTGACAGGCCTCAGACCTGTTGATGAGTTAAGGGGATGTCTGCCTCAACCATGTGAAGATTTGCCCCAGCAGAATGGGAGGATGAGAACAATTTGTTCCAATAGCCATGAAGGCGGCTTAAGCAGGCAACGTGGAACACTTAGAGCTTGGTCAGACATTGAAGATGCCAAGGTTATCCATTGCATCCCAAGCCATTACCAGTCATCCTGACTTTTGTCTTGCCACTGGACTTCATTGACTATGGAAGAGAGAGTTGATTGGGGAGACATGAAAACTAAAGACAGATTTTATGTTCTCCCCCATTCCAAGTCATCTCTGTTCCTTCTAAACATCAGTTCTTGTACTCAACCATCCTTGTTGCCTGTTTCTGGGTCCAGTTTTTCTGGCTTCAAGTCCTGGAAGATAGCTAGATGGAGCAGTGGTTATAATGCTAGACCTAGACTCATGAAGGTCTAAGTTCAAATCTGGCCTTGGACACTAGCTGTGTGACCCTAGGCAAGTCACTTAATCGCTACCTGCTTTAGTGTCTTTCCTCTTCTGAAAAATAGCACCCAGGATGTTGTGAGGATAAAATGAGATGATGTTTATCAAGTGCCTTGAAAACCTTAAAGTGTTATATAAATGATAATGATGACTCAACTTTCCTTCGGTTCCAAAATGAGGCAGGTCACAAATCTGCGATTTCCAGAGTTGAGTTGAGTTCTCATACCCTTCAGGGGTTTCTTCCCACAGTGAATTCACTGTGCTTCATTCTCTGAAGTCTAGGCAGTGACTTTCTAAACGTAGGAATCCAGGGGATTGGGACAAAGATCTCCAATTCATCTTGGTATGTTGGTATTGGAGCATATATGCGAATTGGGCCCTGGGTTTCCCATCACTTCACAAGGTAAATGCACAAAGTAATTTTAACATTAGCTCTGGGTTACAAGTGTTTAATGGTCCAGAATATGTTATAGTTTCGTAGTTCTCATATATAGAAAAAAAGAGCTCTTTGTTCTAGTGATTGCTGCACTAAGGGGAAAGTTAATGAGGCAGGCTTTTGTAGAGTGGAAGGAGTCCTGGTCCAGCAATCATGAAACCCTGGTTCTAGAAAGTGCTGGCTCTTGTTCCTGGCTTGCTATCTAATGGGTAAAGCCCTCATCCCCTGTTTGGGTCTGAGATGGCTTGGATTAGATTTCACTCAAAGCCTTTTGCAGTGATAACATTCTGTCATTCTAATTTCTTCCACTTTAAAACAGTGGAGTCTGCACTAAATGATCTCTGAAGTCCCTTCTAGTTCTAAGATTCTGCGGTCCTGGGGCAACAACAGATGAGCCCTCAGTCCTAGGGGACTGGGTCATTCATCCTCTCCCACTAATAGGCTTATAGTTCTGCACTCACATACAGACCAGCTTCAGTCCAGGGCAGGGGTGGGGAGGGACACTCTTTAGGGAAAATTTTCTAAAGAAAAATTAGGTTTGGCTTAAATCCATGATATCCCTTCAAAAAGGTAGAAAGGTACTCAGTGTACAATGCAAATCAAATATAGGACAGCTATTTATTTCATCCATTCAAAAGAAATGCCTTAAAACACATAGGACTCACAATAGAATATTGACAAACATTTAAACATAAGGCAGTACCCTACTACTCCTATTGTTCTCTTCCAGAAGGTTAATACTGAAAATATGGGCACTACAGTGTCCAAATAACAGTATTAAGGCCCATGTCTTTTGGCAGGCCAGGCCAGGCCTTGGGCTGACCCACTTGGTAGTCATTGTCATAGACACAGGGCATACCACCAGTAGTGTAGCCAGCTCTGACTGAGAGACCCAGGAGCTCTCATTCTTTCACACACATGAGGTTGCCTTCAAGGCTGAAAATGTCCCTCTCTGTTCACTGTTTAGTCACATGTCCTCAAGGAAAGAAACACAAAGCAGAAGCCCAACGCCTAGGCTGAGACTCACCTAGGCAACATCTGTGAGCACTACCGTGTGTATCTGCCATGGTTGTCAAGGGAGACAGGACCTCTTCTTCCCAACTCACAGGAAGTCTAGAGAGAGAGCTGCACTGCGTCTTCTAGGCAGAGCAAGGAAAGATGGCAAGAGCCCAGGTTGTGGGCAGCTGTTTTTGGTTTAGTGGCCTATAAAGGAACTGCTTTGTCATCCTAAAGCATCTGGTCCTTTAACATTTCTGGCCCACCAGAGGTGGTTCAGAGGCCCTCAGACCAAGTGGCCTTACCTGTTCACCAAAACCTTCCTCCCTTCCCTTACTACATGATCTTAGTTGCTCTGGGCCTTGTGTAGGTAGGAGACCTGAGAAACAGTTGCATCTATCCCTTTGCGATGGCACCCAAAACCAATGGTATAGCCCTGGTTTCTCTCCATTTCTCTCCCTTCTTCTCTCCTCCAGAGCACCTTCCTAGAAATCCCAGAAAGCATTTGCTGAGTCTGGCTGCCTTCTCAGCATCTTAAGAGGGGAATGGCAGAGGTCTGGGTAGGGGACATAAACCATATTTTCCAAAGGATGCCCTACAAACCCAAAACTTGGGAGCTGATTTTGAAGATGTTCTCTGAAAACTATGAAAAACTCCGAAAACA
This sequence comes from Phascolarctos cinereus, assembly GCF_003287225.1. Lineage (NCBI taxonomy): Eukaryota > Metazoa > Chordata > Mammalia > Diprotodontia > Phascolarctidae > Phascolarctos > Phascolarctos cinereus. The sequence goes on from NW_027556098.1 coordinate 112,126,345, forward strand.
GGAATCAGGAATACTAACAATATTATTTTGGAAATCAATGTTTTCATCACTCTAATTCTTCCCCCCTCTCCAGTTGCTTTACAGCCTGAGTGTCTGACTTGTCTTGAGAAGGACTTTGTTTCTTTTGTTCTAGGTCAACGTGTTTCCATCTGCCATGTCATGGGAGCCTACACACCCTAACGTTCAGAAAAAGAACATTTTCTTTTAATCAATCAGATTTAGTTGAACAGTAATTAGACCACCAGGGATCTAATTTCACTGTTCTTAGTGGAAGGAAAATTATAACATAATATTCTACCTCCCAATTGTGTATTTAGATATTTCTCTTCACCAAACCACACTGATAGAGGAAAACCAAGTAAATTGAACAGATGCAAAGAAGAAAGCTGCCCTTAAAAAAAAAATCTAAGCATAAATAGTTTCAACTGTCAGGGGAATTTCAATCTCAGTCCCTGTTAAATTTCACTCAGGGTGACTATTATGAACCCCTCCTTAACTACAGAAAAAGAAGTCAGTGTGTTCTTAGGCATCAGGCCAAAGTGACTTCATCTTCTGCCTGCAGGGATTTAAGAGACACTGTTAACGTAAGGGCAGCAGTTTGTTAGCCAAAAATGTCTTTTTCCTGACTCATGCTAAGTAGGGATGAATCATGGGAAGCAGCAGCCATCAAGTTTTCTCCCAATTTTCAATTAAATGTTGCATAATTCTCTCTGGCACAACCAGTGAGTTAATTAAAATGTGCATTATGGATCTGAAAAAATTTAAAATGATTTTTTGGAAGCTGCAGGAGCCATGGATCAAAAAAACCCTAAAAATAGGAGATTTTAGAGAACAGTTCTCAATCTCACATGAAATGCTGGGAAGTGAAATTCCACTGCTTCTAAAGGTTGAAATGAAAATCATGCCTTCGACTCCTCTCCTCTCTACCCACCACTGGCTCAAGTGATATAGTCACTAAAAGAAAAATAATTTTCTAAAGTTTAAAATAGTAAATTAAGAGAGATATAGTTTGCGGCTTGTGTGCAGCATGTCCCAAAAGTCTTAGGGCTTTTTAAAGTTTTAGTAGCTTAGGACTATAAAGCTTTAATAGAGTTCATTAAGCTATTAAAGCTTAAAACTGCCCTAAGACTTTTGGGATACCCCGTATCTATTTTTAAATTAGCCTTTTCCTCAAATGGATATCCATTCCAGGAATGACTTTGCCACCTCAGCACTTTTCAAATAGAGTTACCATCATAGTTTCAAGCAACTCACAATATGAAACCACAAAGCTCAAGTGTTTCAGGGAGCCCACCCCAAAGAGGAAGCTGACAGACACTCCAAAGCTGCTGGTCTAAACCCTTTAGACCAAAATCAAACAGCAACAGCAACAAAACAGTTTTGAAGTCACTTTGAAAGACTGGTGCATGGAGAGTGTTTGATTTGGAGTTGAGAGAGGGCTGGTTTTGAGTCATGCTTTGGCTAATGAAGCCTGAGGTAGCAGAATCACAGGGTAGCAGTGAGGAGGAAGTGAGAAGAGGGTATGTGAAGTGGTTTGTACAGACCTTAAGGGCTTACTGTGCTGTCATGGATGTGCTGATTGCCCTCCATCCATGGCTGCCCGATCTATGTAACAATGGTCCATGACCTCTCCTAAATCTGCCACGGAGAATTCACCCAGCGTGACAGGGGCCTTGCAAGGCAAAATATCCTGTGAGTATGTCCTCAGGCCAAAGCACGGCATTTGTGTGTTTGGGATTATAGACCTTAGGAGAGAGCTGGCCCAAGCCCTTCATTTGACAGGTGAAAGAGCTGTGACTTGCCCACGGTCACACCGTGGGAATGCTGGGATTTAAACCCAAGTTCTCCTAGTCCAGGTTTATTGCTGCTTCAATTATACCATAGGAGATGGGATCCATGCAAAGAATGAGCCTGGTGGAGAAAAGTGGGGGTGCCCGTATGCCTTTTATGATACATAGATGACAAGTAGTATAGCAGTGGGCACCAAAATAAAATAACTTGGGCAACAAGTTGGAGTTTGACATTTGATAGCTGTGTGACCTTGGGCAAGTAATTTTACTTTTCTGAGCCTCAGTTTCCTCATTTGTAAAATGAGGATAAATCTATAAAGCTACTATCTCACAGGCTCATCAGGGGGATCAAATGAGTTAAAGCATCTAAAGTAACTTGCAAGCCTTAAAGCACTTTATGAATGTGAACAATTAATATCTAACAATAATTAATAGCTCACAGCAATTAAGGCTAACAATGTCAGATGTGATTCGAGGATCTGAAGTCTGAACATCTAGCTTTATGGCTCATTTGCTGTGTGATTTTGGGCAAGTTGCTTTACCTCTCTGGGCCTCGGTTTCCTTAATTGCACAATAAGGGGGTTGGACGAGTTGAGCTCTACGGCAAACATTGTTCCTCACCCTGGGCCTTATTAATAATACCTAACACTTATACAGGGCAGCTAGGTGGCACAATGGATAGAACACTAGGCTTGGAGTCAGGAAGACTCATCTTCATAAATTCAAATGCAGCCTCAGACACTTACTAGCTATATGACCCTGGGCAAGTCACTCAACCCTGTTTGCCTCAATTTCCTCATCTGTAAAATGAGCTGGAGAAGGAAATGGCAAACCACTCCAGTATCTCTGCCAAGAAAACCCCAAATGGGGTCATGAAGAGTCAGACACAACTGAGTAACAACAACAAAAGTGTTGTAATTATTTATACACAATGCTATACAAAGTCTCTTACAGTTTCGAAACAAAATGTTATTTGAGTTCTGAGAAAAATGTCAGGGAAAATTTCCTGGAAGAGGTAACGCTTGAATTAGGCTTTAAAGGGCAAGTAGGAGCGCAGCAGGTGCAGAAGCTTCAACCAGTCCTGTTTAAACAAGTTGTTGACTCAAGTTAAAAAAGGAAAATGGAGAAAAAGCAAAGAAACAGACTCTGTCAACATTTCCTTGGAGAGGCAGTGTGGTACAATGGAAAGAGCACTGGGTTTAGAGTCAGAGAACCTAGGCTTGAATCTCTGCTACTTACTACCTGCATGACCTTGGGCAAGTCACTTTATTTTTCAGGATCTCAGTTTTCTCATCTGTGAAATGAGCATGTTGAACCAGATGTTTTCTAAGGTTGCTTTCAGCTCTAAATCAGTGATCCCAGGATAAGTTTAAACAACAGATATCACAAAGAGGTGGTTGAAAGAGACTCCCTTAGCCATCCAAACTCCCTGTGTTTACCCCCATCCCATCTCTCTAGTCACTTGAGGGGTTTCTGAAATTCACTTCCAGATGTGTGCCTAACTCCAGATATTCTTGTAGATGAGTCACAAGACCACAGATATGGAAAGAGAGAGGATAATGACAGACACTTTGAGGATGAGGGGAACCTTGAAGGGAGAGAGCCCAAACTGTGCCTTGATAGTAAAGGATGGAGGAGGAAGGGAGGAGGGGACCTTTGATTAAGCAGGGTAGCCTTGAGGAATGCTCTGAAGCTGGAAGTTGGTGACACTGAGACACACTTTCCTTTGCCTTTAGTTGCTTCTAAAGGGTGTATGGGGTGTTTAGGGAGGTGGTGTGAGGGCCTTCTGAGCCCTTTTCAGGGCTGCTCATCCACCTACCTTTGGTATTCACCTGTGAGCCACCTGTCACTCGTGCCCTCAAGAAGCTATAATATGCACAGTGGCCACATCCTGGTAAAAACCATCATAATAGAAAGGTCAAACCAGATTGCAGGAAAACCCGCTGGTGAGTTAAGGGGATGTCTATCCCAAGTATGTGAAGACTTCTTCCCGTAGTATGGGCAGATGAGAGCCCTTTGTTCCAATAGCCATGAAAGTGGCTGAAGCAGTGCCTGTGGAGCGCTTAGAGCTTGATCAGACATCAAAGACACCAAGGTCGTCCACTGAATCCTGGGCCATCTTTGGTTGTCTTGACTTTTGTCTTGCCACTGGACTTCAATGACTCAGGAAGAGAGAGTGAGGCTGATCACTTTGTGTAACTCTGCCTCACTTAAATCCAGTTTCCAAGCAAGTCAAGACATCACCCTGTGATGTCATTGGTCCTCTTTAAAAATGAAGGATCAATAACAGCAACAATAGTTGCTTCTGTTTCAAAGGCTCAAGCAACCTGTCTCACCCATCTTGCTGGTGCTACCGCCTGTGATATTACCTTGGGCTGAGGCTGTGTTGTCGTCTGTAGAAATGAAAAAGGGCTTGGGAGGATAGGGGAGAACCGTTGCTGTGATTGTCTTGCTACTGCTTACAAATTTAAGGAGCCTACATAAGCTGGGTTGGAGCTGCTGACTCTGCTGGCGTAAAGGTAGCCTGGGCTCTGGGCCCCACGTGCTCCTAGCAGGGGGAATGTTGGAGACAGAGTCCATTCCTGTCTCCATGAACCATGGAGACCGTGAACCATGCTGCATTAGTTGGAATGCCCTGATTATTCAGAAACATGTACCTACAAATAGACAAAGTATCTGGAATGGTTTTCTTTATCTAGCAAACAAGGGGATTGGACAAAAGAGTAGGAGTTCTTAATCTTTTTTTTGCAGCCTGGTGAAGCATATGAGCTTCCCTTCTCAGAATAATGTTTTTAAATGCTTAAAATAAAATAATAGTTTTTACAAAGGAAACCAATTATATTGAAATATGGTTAGCAGAATATTTGAAAAAGAAGTCCACAGGTTAAGAACTCCTGGACTAGACATGTTTAAGGTTCCCTTCATCTCTGAATCTTCTGATAAGTTGCCATGTTATTGGATTGATTTGAGGGTTTTGTTTGCTTTTTATTTTTTGTCCTCTGATAGGCATATAAACAAGGTTTTCTTTGAAATCCTTTGAGGAAGGAAAACAAACACCAGCTGAAATGACTATAAGCAGAGACCTGGCAGCAGTATGATGGGACAGCACACAATTTAGTTGAGATTAGAAACAGCTGAAGTTACTAGAATCAGGAACCAACAATTGCCATCCAATACAGTAATCAGTTGCTATCATTAGGATGTCGTCTTAATATATTCTCATCTTTACATTTTCACATATGTTTCTTGGAGGACCCTCACCACCACCACCAGTGCCCTGCCTCCCACTATGGTCAGAGGAATGCTTCACAACTAACATGCTATGGAATAGATATAACTTGGGAGTGGTCCAGACTCCTTTTTATTCTTCTCTTGTCTCCTGTGCTTTTAACAACATCCCAGCAATCACTGAATCAGAAACAATGACTAAAATAACAAAATGTCAGCATATGTTACTGGACTAATAGAAATCCTGTAGGTCTCAGGCATGTTAATAAATTAAAGAAATGTACTACAAATGCTCTGTCAGAATTTAGAAAATAAATCATAAATTTTTGTGCCATTTCACAAAAGAGCCCTGAGATCAGAGTAAGAGGATCTGGGCTTTAAATTTGGCCCTGTCATGAATTAGCTGTATAACTTTGGGCAAGACTCTCCCCTTTTTGAACTTCAGTTTTCTCTGAGGAAAATGAAGAGGTTAGACTAGAATAGGGCTTCTTAACCTTTTTCTGTGTCATGGTCCCTTTTAGCAGTCTGGTGAAGGCTAGGCACCCATTGCAAAATCATGGTTTTAAATGAATAAAATAAAATATACAGAATTACAAAGGAAACAATTGTATTGAAATACTTATCAAAATGATTTTTTAAAAACCAAATTAATAGACCTCAGGTTAAGAATCCCAGATGGTCTCTAATTTCCTATTTCTACTCTAAAAGTCAATGATTCTATTAAAAATGAATATTTACTTAGCTTATATTCAACTGATGTTTAAGCCTCATTGGTACTTTTGCAACAGGGCTTCTCATTAGCTGTTTTATATTTTATCTCCACTGAATTCAGCCTGATCATCACCAAGTGGCCTGTTTCTTTCAGTGTTTTCTCTCTCTCTCTGTCTCTGTCTCTCTGTCTCTCTCTCTCTCTCTCTGTCTCTCTCTCTGTCTCTCTCTCTGTCTCTCTCTGTCTCTGTCTCTGTCTCTCTCTCTCTCTCTCTCTCTCTCTCTCTCTCTCTCTCTCTCTCTCTCTCTCTCTCTCTCTCTCTCTCTCTCTCCTTTCCCTCTCCCTCTCCCTCTCCCTCCCTCCCTCTCTCTCCCTCTCCCTCTCCCTCCCTTCCTCCCTTTCCCAGGTTTGCCTCTGCTGCTGTTTCTGCCAAAAGTGCTGTAGCTGCTCTAGTGTCCAGGAAAGAAGACACCAACTACCTTTCATGATCTTTCAAGGCCCCATACCAAAAGAGAGAATACATAAACAGGAAGCAATGCCTTATCCTAGAAAGACTTGCTTAAGAGGGCACAGTGTGGCGGTGGGGGGAGGCCAATTTTTTTGGAGGGGAGTAAAGCTACTCCCCCACCTGTCCACCATCACCCATCCCCAAGTGGGTAGTACATAAGAAAAATTCCTTCACCCATGCTCTGTTCTTTTCATTCTCCTTCCTTTTAACACTGAATTCAAATCTCTGAATAGTCTAGCCCAGAGGTAGGAAATCTGTGGCCTTGAGGCCACATGCAACCTTCCAGGTCCTTGGGTGCTTCCTTTTGACTGAGTCCAAGTAACAGAACAAATCCTTTTATTAAGGGGATTTGTTCTGTGAAGTTTGGGTTCAGTCAAAGGGCCACACCTGAGGACCTAGAGGGCCACATATAGCCTCGAGGCTGCAGGTTCTCCACCCCTGATTTAGCCAGAGGTGTCAAACTTAGGGTCAGTAGCCAGCACTTCCCAGTGCTGCTTAACCAGATTAAAATGTAATTGGGAAATATTTAACAAAATAAATAAAAATACAATGTTGTTGTCTAGTCGTTTTGGTTGTATCTGATTCTATGTGATCCCATTTGGAGTTTTCTTAGCAAAGATACTGGAGTGGTTTGCCATTTCCTTCTCTAGCTCATTTAACAGATGAGGAAATTGAGGCAAGGAGGTTAAGTCACACAGTCACACAACTAGTAAGTTTCTGAGGCTGATTTGAACTCAGGTCCTCCAGACTCTAGGCCCTGTGCTCCATTCTACCTAGATACCCTAAAAAGACAATGCAAAATAGATAATGTTAATTTGTAGTTTTCTAAGTCACCATGAAGCCTTCAGGGATCTGTTTCTATTTGAGTTCGATACCATTGGTCTAGGCTTTATCACAGAGGTCTTCTAATTCAATCCCCTGTGTCATGTATATTATATTTATACTTTAAAATATACAAAATACAGTTCTTCAACAATATACTATGAAAGAAGTAATAGAAATGTAATTTCCCCCATTTTACAGATAAGGAAACAGGCTCAGATATGTTAAGTGATTTGCCCAAGGTTTTTTGTTGTTCCCTTGTTTCAGTCCATCTGGCTCTTTATGACCCCATTTGTGGTTTTCTTGGCAAAGGTACTGGTGTGGTTTGCCATTTCCTACATAGCTAGAAAGTAACAAGTGGATTTCACACTAGGTTTGCTAACTTTTAAGTAGGCTTTCTCAGTGCTAGCAAACTCAAATAGACACAGATCCCTGCAGGTGCATACTGACTTAGAAAACCACAAATTATTGTTATCTATGTTGTATTGCATCTTTATTTATTGTGTTAAACATTTCCCAATTACATTTAATCTGGTTCTGGTCTTACTCCCAGAGTTTTGCTGGCTTCTTAAACCAGCAGAGTTTGACACCTCTGGATAAAAAGCTAGAAAGTCACTTAGCCTAACATTCTACAGATTTAGCCCTCATTTTACAGATTCGCCTTTCATAGAGGGGAAATGACTTGCTCATTATCACTCAGTTATCTAGAGGTGGCACTAAAACTCAGGTTCCCCCAAGACCTGGTTTCAGGGATCTTTTCCATAAACTAATAATACCTTGTATATTATCTCCAGCAAGTTACCTTGTTTTTCAACAGGATTAGTCAGCTGATGTGCCTGACTAAGGTGATGGGCTAGAACAATCTAAGGTTAGTACAGACAAGAAACAAGTAATTATTAGCTATGTGGTCTGGGGTAAGTCACTTCAAAAATTGGAGGGGAATAATAAGGTGAAAATTATTGTAATTGGTTCAAACTTCTAACAATAATAAAGGTAAAAATTCATTAAAAACCTGCTCTGATGGCTCATCTTGTTATAAAAGTGATTTTTGGTTCTGTTATGGGAGAACTATCTCCTCTTCAAGCCTGGTTGCCTAACTTTAACTAGGTATAGAAGAATGGTATCAAATCGATATGAATCCCGGCCAGATTCATATTGACTTAGAAAACCACAAATTAACATTATCTATTTTGAATTGTATTTTTATTTATTTTGCTAAACATTTACCAATAGCATTTCAATCTGGTTCACTCCACACTCTAGAGTTTTTCCAGACAGTTTGTGCCCTTGGGCAGAGAAAATGCCTTACTCTTTTCACCAATTCAAGAAGCAGATAATTTGTTCCTCTTGGAAAGAGATGCAGCCAGAGGGCTGAGACTGAGATAAAGAGAAGTCATGTGGGAACTAAAAAGAAAGCTTTTCTATGGGCCTGGGGATAAGATTATGTTGAAGAAAAGGTATGTTATAAATAGTTAAGATGCTAGAGAAGTGGAAAATATTTCTTTTTATTTTGAGTTTGCTGCAAAGATTTTCTTTCCTGAATTTGTGTCATATTAGCAAGCTGAGAAGTTCCCATTGTTTTAAGTAATAGATTCTATTTTTATATAAGACCGTGGCTTGGGGATTTGTGCTAACCTCTTACTACTGTCAAACCTGTCTGGGCCCTCTCAGGTGGTGCCAATCATGACATTTCATTCCCACCAGGTGACAGCTCTTCAGGATGTGTTAATTGCAGGATGAGTTAAGAAGTAGGAAGAACACCAATAATCATTGGTGGTTATAGTGTGCCATCGTTCAAGTCATGAGAATAGCTTTTGTTACCTCTTAAGAACTGAAGAGTTTTCTCCTACCCTTTAAGTGATGAAATTTTCATCTAAGGTCATACAGGTGCCAGGTATTTGGTTCAGGGATTTTTGTTTTAAGATGGATTGGGGATGTGTTGGTTTTTGTTTGTTTTTACAATATGGTTCAATGGTCTAATATTTTAAGGATTTTTTTTTGTTAAATTGAAAGAATAATTATAAGACAAAATAAAAGATAAGTTGAACTATTGCCTGGGTTAGGAGCACTACAAAGGGATGCCCTGAGTAGGCAGAGGCCAAGCCTTTCCTCCTTTTACCAATCAGTCAGTCAACCAGCATTTATTAAATGCCTACCACGTGCCAGGCACTATACTAGGCCTTGAGGATACAAAAACAAAAAGAAGAACCTGTTTTTTCCCCTCAAGAAGCTTACATTCTAATGGGGCAAAATGCTTATAAACATATATGTATACACACACACAGAGTTAATCCTCAGCATTCATGTTTTTAACTTTCCTGACTTCAAGCATTCTTGTGACTTCATTAGTAACTTCATTTTCACTTGTTGCCGACCATGAATATCCCTAGCTAAGCCACGTATAGAAAAAAAAAATTAGAGATGCCATATGTGATAGAGTGGCTGGTATCCTACTAGGTTCTTCACTGGTCTTGCTTGCCCTACCATTGTAAAGAGCTCTCTGTGTATTTGTTGTATGTTTTCATAGTTTGACTTTAAAACTCAAGTTTTGTGTTACAATTATGCTCTCAAAGTGTGATGCAAATCCTTTGGGCTCTAAACTTGAGCATGCAAAGTCAATGATGCAGCATAGTGAGAAAATAAAGGTGTTAGATAAACTTTGTGTCCGAATGTCTGGAGCTACTGTAGGCTTTGTTTGGTGTCAACAAATTGATGACTGGTTATATCCGTGAAAAGGAGGAAAGTATTTGTAAAAGTATTTGTGAATCCTCTCCAGAAAGTGCTAAGGTAACCTCTCAAGTGCACAATGAGGGAATTGAAAAAAATGAAAAAACAGCTAAGTTTATGGATAAATGAGATGATGCTTTCTTTCACAATCTTCAATGCCATTCACTAGCTGTGAAGGACAGAGTGTTGGAGGTGATGTTTCTGGTTTCATGACCGAAGTCCCAACAACCTCTCCCTTAGTTTTAAGAGGGCAGCCAAGGTAGAGAGGCTTACAGCAGTTTAATATACAATACAACACCCTCCTACTGCTATCTGACACAGTGAAAGGTAAGATTTGGGTTTAGTTTTAAGAATTTTATTTGCTGTATAGTATTTGTGGTACTGTAGCTTTCATGTTATGAAAAGTGAATATTTTTTGAAATCGGTGTTTTTGTTTTACTGAGATGTTAGCACAAGAGGCCATAGAATTCTAGGGAATTACTAATGAAAAAAATATTTTGCATGTAAGCAAGTTTTATTTTGTGTGCTGCATTTTATGAGTTATTTTATGGCTACTGTTAGGAAAAGTGCATGTTAGCAGAATTAATGTTTTGTTATAAAGAAATGTATGCAGAAAAGTATATTTTCAGCAATCTTTAATGAAAGACTATAGTTTTTTGTGGTTGCAAAAACCTAACTCCCTATTTCCCTATTTCAAAGTAACAACATTTATGTTGACTTTCGAGCTGTTTTCTAGGACCATTACTCCAGTAAAAGTTGAAGACTGGCTATACACACACACACGCGCGCACACACACACACACACACACACACACACACGTCCAGTCGATCTTCAACTTTCACCGGGGATATATATGTAAGTGTGTATGTATGTGTGTGTATAAGTGTATATATGTATATACACATACATATATGTGTACGTGTGTGTAACACATATAAGACATGCATATACACACAATAAATTGGAGGTGATCAACAGAGGTAAGGCAGTGCCACTAAGAAATATCAGGAAAGACTTCTGGTAGAAGATAGAAATTTAGGTGGGACTTGAACGAAGCCAGGAGGCAGAGATGGAGGAGGGAGAGCATTCTAGACATGGGAGACACCTTTGTGGGGCTTGAGATGATAGCATTAGATTAGAAAACTACCTTTCCCAAATAAAATGATCACAAGGTAAATTTTTGGGGAGATGGGCACAAACAACTACAGATGTTCCTAGCCTGACACAGTAGTGTTTATATTAGTGACAAGTAATTTCACTGATACAAGAAGTTTCCTCCAAAGGGGAGACAATCTGTGGGCTCATTTGGGGCAGCAGTTCACCTTGAATACCCCTTTAGGAAACTTCCCTAGGACTCAGGACTCAGCTTCTTCAGAGCTGTGTGATGGCAGAATGTAACTCCAAAAGATTTCACTTTCCCCTTCTCAGGCACACAATCACATTCATTACACCATAGAGAGAGGGACAATTACAAGGACAGGGACCAAAGGAAACATTTCTTTCAAAGGACAATTCTTCATAGTCAATTAGCTGTAACCAAATAAACAAAACAGTTGCAAGGAGCCATCCTTTAGGCCAAGAAATGGCTTTGTTCTTGTCAGGGTGCCAGGTAATCTTCAATTGTTCCCTAAGCTTACGGAATAGCTGTGTCTCAAACACCAGCCATGAGCCAAGCCTCCCTTCTGTCAACCTACCTGCAATAGTTGGTTTCCCTCTGTTATTTAATTTTTTTCTTAAATTAAATTTTTTTTCAAACAAAGATCTGCCTTGTCTCTCTTCCACTTTCATGCCCCACATTGAAAAAGCAAGAAAAAAAAATCCCATGTTACAAGAATGTATAGTCAAGTAAAATGAATTCCTGAATTGGCCAATTATATCTACATACATATATGTACATACATATATATATATATACATATATATGAGAATATATGGGGGTGACGATTCAAAAATTTTCTGTGTGTACATACATATATGTGTATATTTATATGTATGTAACATTGTGTGTATTTGGACAAGGCCAATTCAGGAATTCGTGTGTGTGTGTGTGTGTGTTAGTCTGTACTCTGAATATATTACTTCACTATCAGAAGGTGGGTAGTCTGTTTCATTATATGTTCTCAGGTTTGTGGTTGGCTATTATATTGATCAGAGTTCCTAAGACTTTCAAAGTTTATTATCTTTATAATAATATTATTGTATGAATTGTTCTCTTGGTTCATACTTCATGCTGTATCAGTTCATACAAATCTTCTCAAGTTTCTCTGAAATCGTCCCCATTATTTCTGACAGCACAATAGTTTTCTATTTATATACTATATTTATATACATTTATATGCTACATATACACATATACATCTATACAATGTATATATATGTATTTATATACCATATATAAATATCACTTATATATTATAACTTATTCAACTATTCCCTAATCACTAGCCCTCACCTCAGTTTTCAGTTATTTGCCAATCCACAAAAGAGCTGCTATAACTGTTTTTGCACACAAGGGTTCCATTCTGTTATTGAGATAATAGTTGCTATTCTGCCTCCCAGTCTTTCTATTTGGGAGGATTGGAGAGAGTACCTGTCATAGACTGGGTCTGGAAGGTCTTAGGACTATGTGGATCAAAGAACTGACAGGGATCCAAGAGGCCATCAATTCCAACTCTCCTCATTTTGTTGATAGGAAACTGAGACTCAAAAAAGGTTAGGTGATTTGCCTAGACATAGCTTTTGACCTAGTAGCCAACTTTGTATAGCTCTGTCTCACTGAAATCTAATTCATGTGCAAGGCAAGACATCCCCTTTGGGATGTCATTGGTCATCTCCAAGAATGAAGGACCACTACCACCAACAAGAAGTAGCTAATGAGCTATCTGAAGCAAGATTCATACCTGGGTCTTCCTGATACGGGTCAAGTGCTCTTTCCTCAATGGTCCCAAGTCTTCAATGGCACATCTTAAATATAGAGTCAATAACTGAGATCAGAATGAGGTTAGAAGATTTCATCTCAGAAAAGGGCCAGAAATGAGACCTCATATAACTCCAAAGGAAGCATTGGGCACTGAAGATCGGAGATAAGGTCCTGATCATAATGGTGTCTAAACCATAGTTGGGGCTCAAAATAATGGGCAATGAGTCAAGAGATGGGGTTCAGGGTTCAGGCAGCAGGGTTCAACACTGGCATGAAAAAAAGAGGATTTGAATTCCACATGGAATTCATACAGTTTGCTGCACTCAGTTTCTTATGAGTATATGTGGGTATGTTTATGCCTGGCTGAATGAAGGCAGCTTTGCCTTCTAATGTCTCTGAAATTAATTGCAGCTAAACAGCTCTAACCAGTGGCTCAGACAGGGTACACAAACTCACACACTAAGAAGATGCAAAAGGACAGCTAGATGGCACAGTAGATAGAGCACCAGCCTTGGAGTCGGGAGGAACTGAGTTCAAATCTGGTCTCATTCACTTACTAGCTGTGTGACCCTGGGCAAGATGCTTAACCCTGATTGTCTCAAAAAAGAAAAAGAAAAGAAAAAGAAAAAAAAAAGATGATTCAAGGCAGAATACAAGACAGAGGCAAGGAAGAGAACCCTTACATACTATATACAATCCACTCCACCCAAGGCAACCCAATGATCAAGTTCAGGTGCACTGAACATGATAGTGAGTGCTAGGGGAAGGACCAGTGTCACAGAGACAGCCAATAAGAACTCTCCATACTGGCTCTTTTTAGTGCTAGCTGGCACCACCTTTAGCCTAGAGAGCTAGCTGATCCCTATGAGGTCAGTACAATTAAGTATATATCACTATCATCTCTGTCTCTATTTCTGCCTCTCTCTCATTCTTTCTTTCTCTCCCTTTCTCCTTCCCTCCTTCTCTCTTTCTCACCATATGTTAGTTGTAGTATATAGTCCCTTACTTTTAAGAAGTGATTTGAGAAAGGACACACAGTTTGACTTGATGAGAAACATCAACCCCACCAGTCCCAACTAGCACACAGTTCCTACACTGAGAATAACATCTTTATTTAAATATTTCTAGAAGACCTCTATTTGTTTCAGTATTGAGAATATTTTATAAGGTACTTCTTTTGTCAATATATATTTTCCCCCAATTACATGTTAAAATGATATTTTCACATTTTTTAAAGTTTTGAGTTCCAAATTCTAGACTCCCCCTCAGACAGTAAGCAATCAGATATAGGTTATAAAAACGCAATTATGCAAAACATTTCCATATTAATCATTTTGTACAAGAAAACTCCAATAAAAGAAAAAGAATGATAGAAAGTGAAAATAGTGTGCTTCAGTCTATATTCAAACAATATCAGTTCTTTCTTTGGAGGCAGATAGCATGCTTCATCATTAGTCCTTTAGGATTGTCTTGGATCATTGTATTGCTGAGAATAGCTAAGTCATTCACGGTTGATCATCGTACAATATTGCTACTATTGTACTTAACATTCTCCGGGTTCTGTTCACTTCACTATGCATCAGTTCATGTAAGTCTTCCCATGTTTTTCTGAAATCATCCTGCTTGTCATTTCTTACAGTATAATAATATTCCATCACACATCACAACCTGTTTAGCCATTCCCCAATTGATGGGCATTCCCTCAATTTCTAATTCTTTGCCATATTAGGTACTTTTAAAAGTACATTTTATTGATGTCTTTTGTCTTTATTTCACAATGATGTCCCACTTTACCCCCCTCCAGTTTGAGCTATACTTTATGACAAAGAAAAACAATTAAGCAAAAACATCTATTAGAGGGACCATGTCTGAAAATGTATTATTCACTTTTCTGTATGAATAGCGACCCCACCCCACCCCACCCCACCCCCAGCTGTAAAGGAATTATCTCTCCTCCACAACCTTAATTAATTTTCCCCCTATTATTCCAAGTTCAATTTCCTTTTAGTGATCTCTTCATTTACCTTATTGTACTCATACTGTATTGTATATCATTCCTTTGGTTCTATTTGTTTTGTTCTGCATTAACTCATGCAAATCTTCCTACGTTTCCTTGAATTCCTCATTTCTTATTAAATAAATATTTCATTCCATTCATATCTCATAGTCTGTTTTTTCCCCCAGCCATTCCCCAATCAATGAGCACTCATTTTGTTTCTAGTTCTTTGCTACCACAAAAATTGTTGCTATGAATATAGCAGCTACACCCAATGGATAGAGTGCCAGTTCTAGAGTCAGGAAGACTCCTCTTTCTGAGTTAAAATCTGGCCTCAGACACTTACTAGGCTGTGTGACTGTGGGAAAGTCACTTAACTCTGTTTGCCTCAGTTTCCTCATCTGTAAAATGAGCTGGAGAAAGAAATGGCAAACCACTTCTGTGCCTTTGCCAAGAAAACCCCAAATGGGGTTACAAAGGATCATACATGAATGAATAACAAATGAATATTTTGGTATAGATTGGGCCTTTGTTTCTGTCTTTGACATCTTTGGGGGTATATACTCATTGGAATTCGTAGGTCAAAGGGCGTAGAAAGTTTTTAATCATTTTTCTTGCATAATTTCAAATTGAAATCCTGAATGGTCCAACCACTTCACAATGCTTCAAATGGTGCATCAGTGTGTTTGTCTTCCCACAACTATTCCAACATGGAGTTCATCTTTTTTTAATCTTTGCCTATTTCTTTAGAGTTAAGGCAAAATCTCAAGGTTCTTTTAATTTAC
Source organism: Phascolarctos cinereus (assembly GCF_003287225.1). Classification (NCBI taxonomy): domain Eukaryota; kingdom Metazoa; phylum Chordata; class Mammalia; order Diprotodontia; family Phascolarctidae; genus Phascolarctos; species Phascolarctos cinereus. The sequence continues at coordinate 112,141,831 of NW_027556098.1, forward strand.
ACTTCTTTCTCTACTATTGATTTGGAGCATATTTCCGTGTGTTTATTTATACTTGACAGCCCTTTTGAAAACTATTTATATTCTTAGATTACTTAATTATTGGAAGAATGGCTTTTGGCATTCTATATTTATGTCAATTACCTGAATACTTTGAATATCACACTTTCTTGATGAAATTTGAGGCAAATATTTTCCCATTCTATTGTTTTTCTTCTAATTCTGTCATTTATTTTATTCATGAAAAGGTTTTAAATTTTTATCCAGTTAAAATTGTATATTTTTTCTTTTATGATTTCTTCTATTCCTTGTTTGGTTAAGAATTATCCCCCTAGCCATAGTTATGAAAAGTGTGTGATTTCATTCATTTCTGGGTATTTTTAAATGGTATGATCTTTTATATTCAGGTTGCATGATCCATTTTGAACTGAATTTGGTATGTGATGTAAGATGTTAGTCTATCTAAACTTAATTTCTGCCCAACTATTTTCTAATGTTCCCAGTAGTTTTTATTAAAAAGACAGTCCTTTCCCCATTAATTTATGGTATTTTTTTGTTTGTTTGTTTTATCACACATTGGACTACTGTCTTCACTGACTTCTCTTTCTTGTGTATCTCATCTGTTCCACTAATCTGCATTTCTATCTGTTTTTAACAGATATTTAATAGTTGATATCTACTGCTTTATAATATAGCTTGAGGTCTGGTAAGGCTATGCATCTTTATCCATAATTTTTTCTCATTTACATTAGGATCCAGGAACATTTGTATTTCCAAATTAATTTTGTTATTTTGTTTCATTATGAAAACTAGACAAAATCACTTCAGTAATTTGATTGGTATAACACTAAAGCTGTAATTCAAGAGGAAGTATTGGTATTTTTGTTATTTTGGTATGCTCTAAACATGAGCCATGAATCTCTCCAATTATTTTAATCATCCCTTAGTTCTGTAAAGAGCATTTTATAGTTTTATTTAAATGCTTATATGTGTGTTGTGTATATTGTAGTTATTTTGAATGGAAATTTTCTTATTTTTTTTCTTCCTAGTTTTTGTTAGTATGTTATAGAAATGCTGGTGATTTTAGTGGATTTATTTTATACCCTACAAGCTTTCTGTAGGATTAATCATCTTAATTAGCTTTCTCACTGTTTCTTAGGAGTTTTCCAAGGACATATCATGTTATATCCAAAAGGGGATATTTTGTTCTTTTGCTGCCGAGTTTATAGCTTAGATGTTGTTCTCTTCCATTATTGCTGTGGCTTGCATTTCTAGAACTATGTCAAATGATAATGGGGAGAAAGTTTACCTTTTCTTTTTCCTTGTTTGCATTTGGAAAGCTTCTAGTGAATTTCCATTGCTTATAATAATAATTGTAGAGGCTTTTCAATGTAAATAAGTATTATAGTTTCTCAAAAATCTTTTTTGCATCAATTGAAATAACCAATTAAAAATCTTTGTTGTTACATGTGATTAATTTTGCTAATTGTTTCCCTAATGTCAAACCATTTTTGAATCTATGGTATGAATACAAGTTGGTGATAGTGAATTGTTTTCTGGGTTTATTTCTGTGGTGTGCCTGCAAGAATTTTATTTAAAATAATTGTATCAATAGTCATTAGTGAGATTGGTCTAGAATTCTCATTTTCTGTGTTGTTTCTTCCTGATTTGGGTATCGGGACCATAATTGTCTCTTAAAGGAAATTTGGGAGAGTATTTCCTCTCTATTTTTGAGAATAATTTTTTGTAGCAAAGATATTAATATTTGCCTTCTCACCCTGGAGGATCCCTTAGCTCTTCCGCCCTTTCCATTCTAGGAACTCCCAGGCTAGCCTTGTTCACTCCTTTAGTCCTTTCTGGCCTTCTTTCCTGACTCTCCAAACTTCTTTCTCCATCAAAGCTAAATCACTTCCTTTTGAATTGTCTTAGGAAGATTCTGAAGATCACCCAGCAGGACAAGATGCTAGACATTGAGGTTCTTTCTCCAACTAAACTGCCAAGCATTCAAACTCTTCTGCAGAGAATGCAACTCCAAAAGGCTGGTCATATTGTTCTAATGCTAAACATACACTTGCCTAAAGGACTATTTTATGGAGAACTGGGCAAGTGCTCACCTAGTGGTCAGAAGAAGCAATACAAAACACTCTCAAGGTCTCACTTAAGAACTTTGGAAGTGATTGTGTGACATGGGAGACACTGGCACAGGACCATTCAGCACAGTGTGCCCTCATCAGAGAAGACTCGGTGCTCTATGAACAAAGCAGAATTGAAGTACCTCAAAAGAAACTTGAGATATCCAAATTTAGAGAATGGACCCCAAATGTTCATATGGACTATTTGTGCCCGTCTATGGCAGAGCATTCCGAGCTCATACTGATCTGATCAGCCACAGTCAGATATGCACAGCGACTTGACCCTAGCCTAGTGATGCCATTTTGGTCCTCTTTGAGAATGAAGGACAATAACCGAGGTGGGTATCTTCTATGTCCACGCTAACTTTGCAGCTTTTTTTTTATGTATTATCCTCCCTCATCAGTATGTAAGCTCTTTCAGGACAGGGACTGTCTTTCTTTCAATTTGTGCTTGTATCCCTAGCACTTAGCACAGTGCCTGGCATGTAGGAAATGCTTAATAAATACTTGTTGAGGGGCAGTTAGGTGGCACAGTGGATAGAGCACTGGCCCTGGAGTCAGGAGGACCTGAGTTCAAATGTGACGTCAGACACATAATACTCACTAGCTGTGTGATTCTGGGCAAGTCGCTTAACCCCAATTGCCTCATGAAAACACAAAAAACAAAACAAACAAACAAAAAAAATACTTGTTGACATGACTTTAGAATCTGTTACCAGGAATGCTAAGTCTTGATGGAGGAAGGAGGGTGCAATGAGCTGTGTTTTGTAATCCTTGTCTAGCGGTCTGAGACTGTCTTTTCCCTCAGCATTCCTTTGGATGTCATTCAATTCTCCCTTTGAACTTGGGAATCCATAGTCTACCCTCTCTGAGCCTTGCCTTTTTTAATATCCAACCGCTTCCCCCACCCCAACCCCTCTGTGAGAATTAGTACTAGGGCCCATGACCCTCTCTTATGATGATCTCCTGAAGTACCTGTTCCCCTACTGCTCCAGGGGTGTTTGTTTGACCCTCTTCATCCCATCCCAGAGACTGACCTTGATATTATCCCACTTATAATATTGGTTCATTAATGACAGGATTAGATTTTCCCCTTGAAATAATTTGTTCACTTCTTCCTCCTATTCTATTTTCCTTATTATGCCTTTTACTCATTGGATTCTTTACCTCATTGATGTTTGTGGACTTGCTTGCTTGTGTTTTGTTTCCCCAGCAAGCAACATACTGCCTGGCGCACGTCCTCCCCTTCCCTCTCTCCACTCTCCTCTTCTCCTCTTCTCCCCTCCCCTCCCCTCTCCTTCCCTTCCCTCCCTTCCCCCTCCTCTTCTCTCCTCTCTCCCTCCTGCCATTTATCTATCGTTATCTTCTCTTGATCACTCAGGCAATGTAATTTATTTTAAGAAAATAAGGCAAAAAATAGAAAGACTCCCTACACATATTCATGGTTTTTGTCTAGCCGAAGCCACAGGAAATTAAACATTTCATTTCTTAGTCTTTCATTACTATCAAAAAGTATTTAAAACTTTTTATTGTTTGATAAGTTTCAATTTTGCTAGCCTCTAAGTTTGTTTGAGGGAATAATTCAAATTCTCCCCTGTTACTAACAATTATTTTCTTTGATGTCTAGGCTCAGCTTTCAATGATATATTATTTTTGGGTGTTAGCTAATGCCCTTTGCTTTTCAGAATGCTATATTGAAATTTTTGCTTTGATTTCTTGTAATCACAAATTAATCATGTGTTACTCTGATTTTTTTTGGAAGGAGAATAGAAAGGAGTGGGTTTTTTCCCTCTTAATGCCTTCAAGATTTGTTCTTTCATATTGTTGTTCTAAAAATTGATTACTGTATTTCTTGGTGATTTAAACCTGGGATTTTGTTCTATTGGTGTTCTATGGAATCTCTTGATTTAAATTTCGGTCAGCTTCTCAATATATTTTGGTTATTTTTCTACATGATTCATTGGAGTATAGTAGTCTACTTTTCTTTTTTCATGTTTTTTTTCAGGAATACCTATTATCCTTAGATTATTTCCTCATATTGTATCTTCCAGTTAAGTAACTCCTGTTTTGTAGAACTCTTATATGTTCTTCCAGTTTAAAGAATGGTTTGTTATTTTTTCTTCTGTTTCTGTACTTTCATGTTATGATTCTGTTTCATATCTCTGATATGGAGAATATCTTTTGTTCCATCTTCTCTAGTCCTTGGTTAGACTTGTCAGTTTGTTCCTTAAGAACTCAATTTTCTCTCTTTGACTGCTCTTTATTTGATTGATTCTTTGATTGCTCTTCTGAACCCTTCTGGAGGTTTTGTAGTCACTCCATTATCATTTCAAGAGACCTTATAGAATTTGATGTACTATCATCCCCTTCCCCACAAGATTTTCAGTTTTCTTTGTTGTAAAGGACTTGTCTACTGGGATACATCCTTTCTTTGAATTAACATTGTAGCAGCCACACAAATCACCCTAGGTCAGTATGCAGACTATGGGATGTGGGGAAAGAGAGTCTAGAAGTGGGAGGAACCCTCTGGAGTGATAGGATCTCCATCCATCCTAGAAGCATGGTTTCACTTCCCTCTGGAAACTGTATAACGTTTAATTCTAAAAGCTAAGAGCCCAAAGTTGGAGGAGCTGACAACATCATAGGCCATGGCTACGTTTGTGGGAGAAGGAAGGAATGGCTAGTACTAATGGGATTTCCAAGAACATTGATCTGGTAAGTGGGCCTTCAGTTCTTTTATTCAGTAAAACTAAACTTGTAGCAGGTTCTTTCATTTCTCTTTCTGTCATTGGAGAGTTTTCTGAATTTGGTGACATTTTACCAATATTTACCAATAGGGAATAGGGAGCTGTCCTTAGGAAATTTCTCTCTGCTCCATCCTCTCAGGACTATTTTTTTTTAAGTTTTATTATTGCCTTTTGTTTTTACACCACAATCATTTCTACAAAACATTTCACTGCTTCTCCCCCATTAAACCTTTCCTTGTAACAGCAACATGTAAATACATAATTTAAATAAACCATTTAAACACATAAATAATATAATAGGAGAAAAAGGATTGCTCCCTCTCTCTGCAACAAACATTTAAACAAAGCCAACCACCACAGTGATGAATATATACTGCATTCTATCGGTGGTCCCTACCTCTCTAGTGAGAGGAAGAAAGCATTTTTTGTAATGAGTTCTTGTGAGCCAAGAAGATTCATTCTAATTCATCAAAATTTGACTTTTAAAAACAATTGTTCTCATTTATGTTATTGCTGTCATTGTGTTAGATAGGGGCAGTTACGTGGCCTGGTGGATAGGGTGCTAGAGTCAGGAAGACCCGAATTCAAATCCTGCCTCAGATGCTCACCAGCTTGTGTGCCTCTGGGCAAGTCATTTAACTTCTCTGGGCCTCAGTTCTTTTATCAGTAAAATGGGAATTATGATAGCACCTATATTCCAGGGTTGTGAAGATTAAATGAGAATCTATACATACCTGCATACACATATGTGTGTGTGTGTGTGTGTATACATACACACATATTTGTTGTTCAGTTGTTTCAGTAGTGTCCGTCTCTTCATGACCCCATTTGGAGTTTTCTTGGCAAAGATACTAGAGTGGTTTGCTATGTCCTTCTCCCCTTCATTTATAGATGAGGAAACTGAGGCAAACAGAGTTAAGTGTCTTGTTCACAGTCATATAGCTAATAAGTGTCTGAGGCCAGATTTGAACTCAGAAAACCTATCTTCCTGACTTCAAGCCTGGTGCTCTACCCACTCTGCCACCTAGCTAGTGCTATATAAACGTTCTTTTGGTTTGGTTTCTTCATTCTGGATCACTTTATATGAATCTTCCCTTTTAAAAAGGCCTCTGCTAAAAATTACATGTTTTCTGAAAGAAAAAGAATTAACTTTCAACTGCTGACAAATCAGCACTTCTTAAAACATTGGCCCAAATTTGGTTGCCATATTAAAGAGCTGCCATCTTGGAAAACAGGGAATGGAAAAGAAGTCTGGGAGAGCATTAGCTGCTAAGAAGACCCAAGAAAATCTGAAGTTTAAGTAGTTTAAATGAACATTTTGACTGCAGCTCACATACCTAGAGGCTACAAAGACCTGAGGGAAGAAGACAGAGAAATGGAAGTGAACCAGAGAGATGGGACTTGTTTTACATTTATATGTATTTATATTTTATGTCTCCCTTACTAGAGTGAAGGGTCCTTGAGGACAGAAATGGCATCTTTTTTATTTTTGTATTCTCCCATAGGTCCGAGCATAGTACTTCACACATAGTAGAGACTTATCAAATATTAATTGGACATATATTTTTGATATGACCAATATGTAGATTTGTTTTGCTTGACTAATCACTTTTTGTTACAAGTCTCTCCCCCTCCTTTTTTTTTTCAAATTGGGAGGGGAATTGGGGGGAGAAGAGTGCTATCAACAGTATTACAGGAAGGAAGCAAAGAAAGAGGGTCACGAGGCATTAACAAAATGCACAGAAGCTGAAAGAAAGAAGCTAAAAGAAAGTAGGATAGCTTTGCAAGTAACATACTGAATTTATTATATACCTAAAAAGAAAAGCATATGATATAGAGATTTATAATTTCCTGTACAATCCTAATTATTTGCTCTACTCTGTGTAGGAAAATGCTTACTTTTATTTGGCATTTGTTTAGGACAAAATAAAAAAAAGTGTTTAAAAAGCATGCTCATTGGAAGAATGAATGAAGGAAAGCTTTGAAGGAAGAAAGGAAAATGATAACTTAGAAGACAGGGGAAATGATAGTGGAGCAGTGGTAGGCAGTGGAATAGGACAGAGGGAAAGGACTGAGAGGGAGGGAGAGGCAGATAACAGAAACTCAGTGGGGAGAAGTGGAGGCTATAGTAATATGAATACTACCAAAGAGAGAAGGGCATCTAGGGGGTGTGACGAATAGAGTGTTGGGACTGGAGTCAGGAAGACTCATATTCCTGAGTGCAAATCTGGCCTCAGATGCTATATGACCCAGGGCAAGTCACACAACCCTATTTTCCTCTGTTTCCTCATCTGTCAAATGAACTGGAGGAGGAAATGGCAAATCACTCCAGTATCTTTACAAAGAAAACCCCAAATGGGGTCACACAGAGTCAGACCCCATTGAAAAATGACTGAACAAAAAACAAGCAAACAAACTGAAAAGAGAGATACACTATCCTGTGAACCGTAGCAGAACCAAACTGACATATGGATTCCAAAAAGAGCAAAGCATTAGGGAATGAGGCTAACACTTGGATATATCTCTTCATGGTTTAAAATGACCAGACTAAGATAGCTAGAAAAGCAGATTGTTGACTTATATAGATGTATCATTTGCTAATCAAGACCTCAGAAAGATGGCCATTCAAATTCCCCACACCCTTAGTGACAACCTGTGGCAAGTGAAACTGCTGGTGTTCTGCTCCCACAGGAGGTTATGATAAGATACTTTCCTAGTCTGAGATAGTTAAGCATCAAAAATAAACCTGAAAGTGGAGGTTTTGCTTTGAATGGTGGAACTAGAAAGTGACTAAAAAGTTACATTTATAAGTGTATAGCCCCCTACATAGAGCATGTTGGCTGTTCTTGCTTTCTGGGCTGATTTGCTCATCCCAACTTGCCCTCACACTGGCAGATCTGGGGCTGCTAGAGAAAGGCCACCACCATGTACCTGTGACTCAGCCTCTTGTGGCGGGAATGCAGTCCTTTTATTGCCACTTAGGTCTTGAGCCCGCACCTGTGTGCGTGCTTCCTATTTGAACAAAAACAAACCACCGCTAAACCATTGGCTCTTAAGTACAAAACATTTATTTAACATTAAGACATAAACAAGAACTTATATACACACACACATATATACATTCTATATGTAGATATAGAATGTATATCTCTATATAGAGAGAATAGATATAATTATAACAGCACAGGGACCCAATATGAGTCAAATGCAATAATTATCAAAACATTACAGTCCATACATAAATCTGAATCACACTCTGCCACCAATATACACAGTGTGGAAGAATGGGCCTATACTTACAGAAATTTAGCTGAGATACTCATGAGGGAAGAAATCAATGTGCTTGGGGCAACTTGCAACTCTGAATTGTAGGCCTTGAAATCCTTGGACTCTTTGGTAACATCTGCATTACACAAAACTGCTTTGCTGTTAGCTGCTCCCCTTCTGCTCCTTCACTGTTCTCCCACTGAGCACATCTACACCTTTTCTACTCTTGACCTCATGAATCACTGACAAACTCTTTTTACTAACCATCATCCTTAGTGAGGCCCTGATAAAGTATTACACTATTAATAGCTAGTAGTAATAGCTAGCATTTATATAGTGCTTTAAGGTTTCCAAAGCTGTTTATGAGGCAGCAAGGTGGCTTAGTGGATAGTGTGAGTCTTCCTGAATTCCAATCTGGCCTCAGACACTTACTACCTGTGTGACCCTGGGCAAGTAACTTAATGCTTTTTACCTCAATCTCCTCATCTGTAAAATGAGCTGCAGAAGGAAATGACAAACTATGCCAGTATCTGCCAAGAAAACCCCAAATGGGGTCATGAAGAGTCAGACATGACTAAAACTTCTTTACAAATATTAGTTTTATCCTCACAACAATCTTGGAAGGTAAGTGTTACTATTATCCCATTTTACAGATGTGGAAACTGAGGCAAACAGAAGTGAAGCAGCTTGACCCAAGGTTACTCATCTAATTAATGTATGAAGTGGGAATTGACTCAGGTCAGGAAATGGCTAAGGAAGCTGTGCTATGTGGTTGTAATGGAAGGTTGCTGTGCTATAACAAGTGAATATGAAAACCACAGAGATGTATGGGAAGACTTATATGAACTGATGCAAAATAAAGTAGGCAGAACCAAGAAGACAACACACATGATGATCACAAAAATATAATTGGAAAGAATGGCAACAACAACAACAAATTGGAACTGAATCATGACCAGGCTTTGTCTCAAAGAAGTCATCTGAGAAGATGCTTTGCTTGCCTCTTTGCAGAGGTGTGGGACTGTGTGTGTGGAACACTGCAAATGATGTTGAATTGGTTGATGTGTTACTTGGTTTTGCTAAACTAGTTTTTTCTTTCCTTTTCTGTTTTGTTCTTTGTTATAAGGAGAGGAGAGGAGAGGAGAGGAGAGGAAAGGGAATTATTGAGAAATGAAAAATATTTAGGCGGCTAGGTGATACAATGGATAGAGTACTGGCCCTGGATTAGGACCCGAGTTCAAATGCAGCCTCAGATACATAACACTTACTAGCTGTGTGACCCTAAGCAAGTCACTTAACCCCCATTGCCCAACCAAAACAACAACAACAAAAAGCAAAAGTATCAATAAAAGTTTTTTAAAATAAAAACAAAAATATGTAAATACAAACTTTTAAATGGTGGAGAATGTTTCCTCACACTCAATTAACAAACTTGACAATATTATAGTAAAGTCAATGGAAACTGAGAAAGAGATTTGTGAGATCTCATAGGCCCTAGAAAGTTAAAAGCAACATTAGAAGTCAAATAGACTAACTCCTCCATTTCACAGATGAAAAATTAAGACCCAGAGGGGTCAAGGTCACACAGCAAGATAGTAACAGAGCTGGAATGTTAACCCATGTCTTTTGACTCTGAATCTATTGTTCATTCCACTGTGGCACACTACCACCGTGCACACTATATGGTAGTCATACCAGTATAGAAATGGGCATTGTTTTAAATAGGGGCATGTCCTTGCTTCTTTATCTGTACGTCTCCTCACAAATCTCCTTGGAATAAGAAATCCTGCTGTCCTGTGCTACTTCAGCCCCATCCTGCTCAACACCACACACTTAAAAAGTCATTCCCCAAGGTGGGAGACCCAGGCTTGGAAATATGGAAACTTGGGCCCGGATAGCAGACATTATCCATAACTCCCCAAAACCCTTACAAAAAGAATCCTGCTGATAGTGAAGAAGAACATTTTAGTGATGAAGACAAAATAATTGGGGGAAAAGCTACTTCAGTCTTTCATTAAATAATTATATTTGCAGCTAGGCAGACATGTTGTATGTATTACCATGAAGTACTCGCTGCTTTCTAAATCATTCATCATTAAAGAAAGATGAAAATACATTCAATATTGTTTAAATATTAATCATATCTCATTATATCAACCTTCTAGTATATTTCCCAGTTCCCCACCTCCTCCACCCAATTCATCCTTCACACAATTGCCAAATTAATCTTCCTTTTGCTGCATCTGGAAAATCTCTGCTGGACAATCTTTCAAGGTTCCCTATCACCTTCCAAGTGAAGTTTAAATTCCTTTAATTAGCATTCAAGGCCCTCCATAGTTTGGTATCACTCTACCTTTCCAAATTTCTCTCTTCCATACATTCTACACTCTACTCTCTGTCCCCTAAATACATTGCACATTCACCTGGCTATCTATCTTTGTTCACACTTTCCTCTGTGCCTGAAATGTCCTTCATCTCTCTCTTTACCTACTGAATGCCTACCCATCCTTTAATTCCTAACTGAAATGTCACCTCCTCTGTGAAGTGTTCCCTGGTTCATTGCTATCAGAAACAACCTTCTCCATTTTGTTATGTACTTCTCAAAACATTTATTATATCTTATGACTATCTGGTTGGATAACTCTGAGCCAATCACCCAACCTCTCAGGGTCCAAGGCATCTCTCTAAGAGTATAATTAACCAAGCTGATGCCAAGCTACACTGACCAAGGGAGTTTCCTCGCTGGAAATTCCCTAAAACAGTAAAATCTTGAGCAAATCCATACCACCTGCCCAATAATAGCTAGCATTTATATAGTCCTTCCAGTTTACAAAGTGCTTTACATAGATGCACCTCTCAAACTAGAGGGGACAGAAGAGAGCAATAGTTCAGATAGGAGGGTAATCCAGCTCTCTTCCAATCAACAGTTTCTAAGCACATATGCTGAAGCCTTCCCATCAGTTGACTCCCCAGATGAGTTCTTTACCCTACTCCTGCTGGCTTCCTAATTCATCTCTGTCACAGCTGCCTTTCTACCACTCTCAGTGCCTCAAGTCAGAAGTGGTCAGTGATTCATCTTTCCCTTATGAAATAAAATTCATAAAATCCACCTTCCTGTCAGTTATGAAACCAAGATCATTTAATCTTCCCCTAGTCTCCAAATAGTTATTTGATTTAGCACTTAGTGAGTTTTAACCTCTCAAACTAAAAAAAGAAAGAAAGAAAACCAACTTAGTCACACGCAAATGAGCTGAGGGACCACAATGTCTCACAATCTGTTACTTCTTTACCTTCAAATAGATCCGCTCAGTCTATTCATGTGAAGGAGAGTTTCCTATTGGTTCTCCAAATAATTGGTGTCTTTTCTGATTTTTATTTAATGGAAAAGCATCTTTCTTCACATGTAAATTCTATAAATTTTTCATACACAAAAGTTCTTTTACTGCCCATTTTAATAACTAAACTGTTCACATATGAAAAGGGGCAGTACCTTACATCCTTCCCAAATTGATTTTATCCTTTTCCTTTTTACAAAATTTCATTCTTTTCTTTTTCAGCAACTATACTGCTCACATACAGAAGGAGCAGCACCTTACACTTCTATAATGCTTTGAGGTTTATAGAGCATTTGTCTCACTCTTTGGAAGGGCAGTGTGATAGAATGGTTAGAAGGCTGGCTTGGGATCTAGGAAGACCTGAGTTCCAGTCTCACTTCTGATACATACTGTCTATATGATCTTGGGCAAGTAACTAAACCTCTCAATGCTCTAACAACTCTCTAAGATTATAAGTTTCAGACAAGGAATCAACCTATTTTGGTGGAGGGAGTTTTCCTATCTGGAAGTTCCCCTTAACACTGGAATCATAAATCTAGTTCCTTTAATCTATACCCTATCTCTTTACAACAACCTTGTGACTTCTATGGTGTAAATTGTATCATTTCCATTTTATAGAAGAGGAAACTGAGGCTCAAGGCATAATGTGATAGGATTTTAGATCTAGAGCTGGATGAGACATTTGAGGTCATCTAATCCAACCCCCTCATTTTACAGATGAAGAAACTGAGGCCCCAGGATGTTATGTGACCTGTCCAAGGTCACTCACAGGTCATTAGAGGTTTAATTTGAACCCACATCCTCTGACTTCAAAGCCAGTGATTTTTCCACTATACCTTGTAGCCATCTAATTACGATAATATATGATAAAGCCAGGCCTCGAGGATAAGTTTTCTGACCCCTTTCCCACAGTCCAGTACTTTTTTTTTCATTATTCTCAACCTACCTTTTCATCCCCAGAGATGGAGATGAATAGTTCTGTGGGTTACAAACTAAGAATTCACTTACCCATATTCTTATCGTGAAGGACGTGAGATAATTTCCATGGTCCACTAACAATGCCCTATGCAATATCTCTGCTGTGACCCAGATGGAGATCAACTGCACTATCAATTTTGTGTGAGTCATTCCAATGGATACTCCCCATAGATGATATGAATAGAGTGATGGCTTCTTCCCAGAGACGATGCTTTTAAAGACTGAAAATGTCACCCCTCCTATAAGTATACTGTCTGCCTTGGATTCAGATTACATGCTTTCATCTCTTTGTTTTCAGTAGTTTCCTTTGTGTGCTGCTCCTAGGGGGAAAAAAGATCTTATTATTTCATTTGCCACCATTTTAGAAGTTCCACTGTTTCATTCATCCCATCTTCATTATGATGGGATATTCCTAAGGTTAAAAGTTCCACATCAGAAGCTCTATGGTATGTGTTAGTGATATTGAGCATATTTTTTAAGAAGGACGCATGATGTAGTTATCTGTTATTAAATTAAAATTGAGGAGATATGATTACAGTTACCAGGCTCAATCCCAAAGAAGAGATGAGAAAATGCATGTATCTCTCTTCTTTACAGGGGTAGGAGGTTATAGCTGTGTAATACTGTATACAATGTCAGGCTTTTTCAATTGGTTGGTTAGTTTTGTTGAACTGGCTTCTCCTACCAACTCCCTTTTAATTGGTTATTATAAAGGGTGGCTTTCTTTATTTGCTTCTTATTTTATTTCTTTAATTGCCCAATATAAAGGATGGGGATTGATTAGGAAATGTAAGCCAGAGGTGTCAAACATGTGGCCCTCAGGCCTCATGCCACAGCAATACTCCAAACTGAGGTAGAACCAGATTAAGACATAATTGAGAAATACCCAAATAAATAAAAATACAATAAAGCATAGATTATGTCAATTGATGTGTTTCTATTTGAGTTTGACTCTCCTGATGTAGGAGATACAAAAACAAAATACGCAAATAAAATTTATTTAAGCAAAAAGAAAATCTTTAGTGACACTCTATTGACTTCCAAATGAAGTTTAAACTCCTTTGATTTGTTTCAGGGCCACCCATAATCTGGTGCCACCCTGCCTTTCCAAATTTATCTCACTTTGTAATTGTTCAGTCATATCTGATTCTTCATGACCCTATTTGGTTTGGTTTTTTTTTTTTTGTCAAAGATACTAGAGTGGTTTGCCATTTCCTTCTCCAGATGAGGAAACTGAGGCAAATAGGGTTAAGTGACTTGCCCAGGGTCACACAGGTAATAAGTGTCTGAGGCCAGATTTGAACTTAGGAAGATAAGTCTTCCTGTCTCTAGGCCCTACACTCTATCCACTGCACTACCTAGCTGCCACTATCTCATATTAGTCTTCTCCGTATACTTTTAAACCTATTCTCTGTCCCATAAACACACCATGAACTTTCCTATCTTTTTTCACATTTTCCCCTATGCCTGAAATGCCCTTCACTTCTCTCCTCACCTATGGGAATTCCTTGTTGTTGTTCAGTCATTTTTTATTTGTGTGACCCCATTTGGGGTTTTCATGGAAAAGATACTGGAATGGTTAGTCAATTTCTTCTTCAGCCCAGGGGCATATAGCTAATAAGTGTCTGAATCTAGATTTGAACTCAGGTCTTCCTAACTCCAGATCCGTCACTTGACCCACTGTGGCACCCACCCATGGAATTCCTACTTATCCTTTAATTTTTAACTGAAATATCAGCCCCTCCATGAAGTTTTCATTTATTTGCTACTGTCAGAAACTACTTTCCCCTTTGTAGGTCACACAGCATGTTGTTCTGTATTTCTCAAAACATTTATCATATATTTACAGTTATCTGATTAAATGATTCTGAGTCAATAACTCAACCTCTTAATGCCCAAAAATCTTCCTAAGACTAAAAGTTGCAAAGCAGGTGCTGATGTGCATGGGATAAGAGTTTTCTCACTGAGAGCTCCTTACGCCAATGAAATGAATCACAGGTCTGACACAAAAAAATCTTCTCTCACTGCTCTTCCCCCACCTCCCCAATAGCTACAGGGAACATCACATAGTGCACAGATACTAGGCCTTGGTGTCACATAGCCCTCGATTAAAATTCTGCCCCCTCCCCCCATACACTAACTCTGACAGATGAATTATCCTCAGTACCCCCAAGCAGCTCTCTAAGACTACATATCCCAGATGACTTGTGGACCTGCATTGGTGGAATAAGTTTCCACACAAAGAATTCTCCACTAACTGTTAAATTTATAGGAGTAGATCCCCTCCCAAGAAGAAGGTAGGTCTTTAGATGCCAGCCAGCTTTAATTAAGTCATTTTTAAAAGGGTTATTTACTATGGCAGCACAGTAATAATAGCGCAGCTAGGTGGCACAGTGGATAAAGTGCTGGACCTGGAGTCAGAAAGATTCCTCTTCCTGAGTCCAAATCTGGCCTCAGACACTTACTAGCAGTATGACCCTGGGCAAGTCACTTAACCCTGTTTGCCTCAGTTTCCTCATGTAAAATGAGCTGGAGAGGCAAATCACTGCAGTATCTTTTCCAAGAAAACTGAAAATGGGGTCACAAAGATAGATGCCACTGAAAACTACTGAACAACAACATAAACAGCAATAATAGTTGGTACGGAACATTCCCTCAAAAGTCTGTGGCACGCTGTCCCACAGCTCTCACTTTACTGGCAACAATCCTAGAAAATGTTATTTTTGTATGTATTTTCCCCTATACCCTGCTAGACTACAGGCTTCATGAGGGTAAGAACAATGCATTTCTTAAACTTGCATCTATTTTTATCTTTACTCCTCTATACCTTAACTCCTCTCTCTTCAAAAAAAAATTTTGAGATATGAGTGATACAAGTATCATCCCCGTCATACAGAGGAGGAAACTGAGACTTAGAGAGGTCTAGTATCTTGCCTACGGTCACAAAAGTGATGTATGATAGAACCAGATTTCAAAGCCAGGCTTTCTGATCCCTGCTGTTCTTTACACTGCCTATAGCTACCCTTGAATCCTTGTATATGTGGACAATTCTGTGGAAGCCAAACTAAGAGTTCATCTGCCGGCATTCTTATCATGTCCAGAACAATGACCAAAAATGGAATCAATTCTCATGACTCACTAATTATGCCAACGTAGAAGCACAAGTACATGATCTTGTGGGGGGTCTAGGCAAGGATCAATTTCACAATCAATTCTTTTCCTGTTTTACCAAGTTTGACCCCAGAGAAGAGATGAAAAAATGTATTTTCCTTCCTTTCTCTGCTGAGACAATGAGTATAGAACTTTGCACATCCTCTGAGATTCAGTCCATGGGTTGTTTAGTTTACCTGAACTGTTTTTTCCTTCCTCTTTCATGTTTATTCTTAGTCACAAGAGCTGGTTTCCTGGAAAGTGGAGGTAGAATATATTTGAAGATAAAGTAGATGTAAAAACGAAAAAAAATCTGTAAGAATTAAATTATTAAAATCTCCCTCAAATAAAATAAAATTAAGGAGACCACCAGCTATATTCCAGAATATTTGAGTCAGCCTTGTAAAATACTGTTTTGTAAACAAGCTGACTTCTGTCCTGCAGATAGACATAAAACAATTATTTTATATCCTACCTACTTGTCATAGGGCACTGCATTTGAAATTAGGAGGATACAGGTTCAAATCTCACCTTCACAACTCTTTAGTTGTGTGACTCTGGGCAAGTCACTTAACCTTGTCACGCCTCAATTTCCTCATCTTTGTGTGGAGGGTGGTTGGACTCAAGACCTAAGCAAATACTCATCTTCTGATAATACTCGTTTTTCTCATTCAGCCCTTATTTCTCCTGTGCTATTTCTTAGAGTATCACATAATCACAGAGTCAGGGTAGGAAGGGACCCCAGAAGCTACCTACTTCATTTAATATAATATTTTATTTTTTCTCCAATTACGTGTTAAAATAATTTTTAAACATTAAAAAAAAGGTTTGGTTCCAAATTCTATCCCTCTCTCCCTCCCCTCACCCGTCCCTGAGATGGTAAGCAAATATAGTTTATACATGTGCAATCGTGTAAAACATTTCCATATTAGTCATTCTGTAAGAGAAGACTTGAATTGAAAAAAAAAGAAAGAAAGAAAAAAAGAAAGTGAAAAATAGCATGCTTCAGACAATACCAGTTTTTTCTCTGGAGGCAGATAATATGCTTCATCATGAGTCTTTTGGTATTTTCTTGGATCATTGTATTGCTGACAAAAGCTAAGTCATTCACAGTTGATCATCATACAATATTGCTGTTACTGTGTACAATGTTCTCCCGGTTCTGCTCTCTTCACTTTGTATCAGTTCATGTAAGTCTTCCCAGGTTTTTCTGAAATCATCCTGCTTGTCCTTTCTTATAGCACAATAATTTCCCATCACAATTCTATACCACAGCTTGTTTAGCCATTCCCCAATGGATGGGCATCCTCTCGATTTCCAATTCTTAGCCACCAAAAAAAAGCTGCTATAAATATTGAGGCCACCCATTTCAACATGAACCTGACCATAGCATTCCTCTATAATATTCCTAACAGGTAGTTGTCTATCTTCCCTTTAAATAGCTTCAGTGTGACACTACCCACTATGCCCCAGGGTAGCCTAGTTAATTTTATGAAAGCCCTAATGGGAAGTTTTGCTTCTGTAGCCTATATAAGCTCTAAGAATCCCTTCCTCAAGTCCCATTCCAGTGCACGAGCCAGGTCACTAGAGCATGGCTAGCTGTGTGTACTCCTTGGGATCTAGAACTACCCCTTAGGAGTCAGTGCTGACTTTCTCTGATGCCATTGGCTTGACCCCCTTAGTATGCTTCCCCTTCCTCTCCTCTCCTCTCCCCACTCCCCTGCCAAGATTACCGGTTGACGATCACATTAGTCATACAGTTCAGTAACTTTTAGAAAGGGTTATTTATTAAAGTGCTACAGTAATAGCAGCTATGCAAAACATTCCCCTTCAAATATCTGTGACACATTTTCCCATAACTACCTAGAGTCCAGGGGAAAGTAGTCTCAAACTTAGAAGGGGGCAACTCAACTCCTTGTTGCTAAACATCCTTTTCTCCCAGTTGTGGGGTGCTTAAAAGGTTCACTTTAGGCACGGGGAATCTGTATCAATCTGTCCCTGGCTCCCACAATGCAGATACTGCGCTTAGCTGATCCAGGGATACCACCAAGACATCCATAGGAAGATGGAAAATTTACATTTTACATTTTAACAGTTGTGGAGACCTACGGCTGAAGGTGAGACCTCTCCTTCCCTCCAAGGTAGTTTTTCCCAAGGAGTGTACTGGAAAGCCACATTTGTTCCAATTTCTGAAATCAATCCCTTTTTAATTTGTTTGATTACGTATAGACTGTTCTTGGGACAAGGCCAAGTCATAGTCAATACACATTTATTCAGTGCCAGGCACTGTGCTAAATGCTAGAGATACAAATATGAAAAAAAGACAGTTTCTGAGATCAATGAACCTACAATCTAATGGCCAAGTTTCTTTTGCTTATCGAAACATGATTTTTATGCAATATCATTCCAACTGAGTCTAAGACCTATGAGTTATTGACTGACTAATTGATTAATTGACCTGAGAGATGTTCTCACCTACTTAAGGTATCAAAGCTAAAATTCAGTCAGGTGGTTTCAATCCCATCCTTATGCTTATTTTCAACCCAAAATTTGCCTCTCTGTAACTTCCATATAGGCTAACCAGGTGGTGCAGTGGGTAGAGCTCCTGTTCTGGATTTAGGAAGACCTGAGTTCAAATCCAGCCTTAGACACTTAGGTATGGCCCTGGGCAAATCACTTAACCTCTGTTTGCCTCAGTTTCCTCATCTGTAAAATGAGCTGGAGAAGGAAATGGCAAAACACTCAATATCTTTGCCAAGAAAGCCCCAAAATGGGGTCATGAAAAGTCAGACATTACTATAATGACTGAATAACAATATAACAAATTTCCATCTGTTGCTGGTCTCTGTTCAAACTTTCTTTACCCTATCCACCAAAATAACCTTCCTTTTCTTTAATCTTGAATTCTATTCTCATGCTCTTGGGGGGAAAAAAGCATGCAAATAGAAGCTACTATTATATTCTGATCTACAGTTTTTAATATGGATAATTCTATCATATGATTATATTATAAATATGCATATATATCATCTCCTCCATCAGATTGTAGGCTACATGAAGTCAGGAACTGTGTATTAATTATTTTTGTATCCCCTCAATACCTAGCATAGTGCTTTCTACCATAGAGGGTCCTTGATAAATGATGAATGAATGAATGAATGAATGAATGAATGAATGAATGAACTCATCTTTGGATTTAGAGTTTTGACTATGAGCCATTCATCAATTAGCAATCCCCTGAGGACTCTAATAGCTTAGAAACTGGGCACCAGGTGGCTAAAGATTGAAATGCTCCAATATCAGCTCTGGACGAGCTGTTGCAATATAGGGAAAAGCTATATACCTTTTTAGGAAATGACCTAAGAATAATAAAATCTAACATGACCCAATAAAACCTAAAGACCTAATAATAGTAAACCACTGTATCTGTGAGAATATTTATATGGGGATGTGCATGTATATTTGGATGTGTGTATATAAATATCTACACATATATGCAAATACATGTATACACATATGTCTATATATGATAATAATAACTAAGATGAAGTACAGATAATGTAAAGGTTTGCAAAAAGCTTTATCTGTGTGATTTCTGTGCCTGCCTTTTAGGGTAGTGATCTAATGGAGAGAGCATTGGCTTTAGAGTTAGGAGATCTGAATTTGAATTCTGATTCTGCCATTGACTAGTTATGTGGCCTTGGGCAAATCACTTTACTTTACAAGATCAGGAGTTCTTAAACCCAAGGGTTCTGTGGATAGGTTTCAGAAGGTCCATGAACTTGGATGGGAAAAAAATTAGGTCTTTGTTTCCACTAACCTTAGGTTTCCTTTGTAACCCTTTGTATTTAATTTTATTAAATTAAAAACATTATTCTGGGCTAGGTTACCATGGGATCCATGGCACACAAAAAGGTGATTTTGTGATATTTACAAATCTCTTCCTCTTGTATCTTGATTTGAAAGCAGCCAATAGAGACAGAAGCCTGGGGCTATCTATTTAGAATCCACTCAAGAGTTGAAACAAATTGTATGGGACAAATAGCTCATCTTCATTTCTAAAAATGGCAGAACTGACCTTTACTATCTGTATATTGCTTGCATTTATCTTGTGGAACATTTACATCAGTGTTCATTCAACAAAAAAGTTGTGCTGGATAGGAGTATCACAATATGTTCTTAAAAGGCAGAGATAAATAATGTATGCAAATTTTCTTCCCAAAAGTAGAATAAATAGAACATGAGGTATCTGATATTCTCATAGCTAGTGATGTCATTTGGTTTAGGACCAAAGTGGAAAACAATTTTTCTATAAAGGAAAAAGCCCCCAAAAGGTACCCATAAGTGTTTTCTTTTAATTACATTTTTAGCAAAAAAAAATTAGAAAATTTCAAATCAGATGTTTTGAAGCTAAGAACAATGAATATAACACTATTCAATAAATACCCCCAATGCCATTAAAATTTTGTGAAAACTACGTCATAGCAGTTATATCCCAACCTGCCCTCTTCTGTGAATAATACAGAGGAAATTTGGATATAGCTTAGTATTTGATTACACACATATCACTCTGACTAGCAGTGAAATGAACATAGCTTGAATTTCCCTGTTTCCAGAAATATATTCCTTCATTTTCAGAAAGACATCTGCATAATGTTCACAGGCATTTTAACTCCTCTCTCACCCCTCTCCAAACATTTTAAGTCCATGTCCATGATGGTTTTGGATTCACATGGACCTAGATTAATATCTTACATTTCTCATCAATAAATCATCCCTCCAGCACATTTTCCAACCCTTTCCCCCAACAGATCACTCTTAGAATTTTTTAATTTAACTCAGGCTCTGGTATTTTTGGCTCATCCCACAAGAAGAGTGAGGCTAGGAACAGTATTGAAACAATAAAATATTTATTATACAAACTCATAGTAAAGCAATCCTAACCACATTCTCATTGAGTATAGTCTCATTCTCTATTTCTCCAGGGCAGTGCTCCTTCAAAATTCATAACTTTGATAAGAAAAGGCTTCCTGGTTGCTTTTCTCTTTTTGTGCCTTCTGGCTCTCCTCCTTTTCATAAGTCTCGGTCTTTCTCCATTCATTAGCTTTGACATACACAAGTCCTCACAGAAAATTGGAAGCCCTTGAAAGCTTCTCCAGGGAGTACTTGTGCCCTGGATCCAGGCATCATGGGATATGTAGAACCTTCTCAATCAGACATTCCTGTTACACATGCATGTTAGATGTCCAGCTTGTCTTGTTGTTTATGCTCATAATATTATTGGCACAAATTGGCATAGCCCTACAAATACTCAGTACAAGGTCCAGTTTGGGGGACGATGGCAGTCTCACATTGCCCTGATATTGTAGTACACTCCTGATTCAGGTTGATCTGGTAGTTCAGGTTCAAGACGGAACAAAATTAGATACTTTTGAAACATTTAAGAGGCATACTTATCTATACCATGGAAAGGACATTCAACAAGGTTACAGACAAGGCACCTCTCTTTTCCATATAGAAATGCATCTTCTCAGCAGGGCAGGATGTGGTTACTTACATAACTGTGGAATATCTGCCAAGTCTGAAGGGCAATGACTTCATAGGCTGGCCTCTTTTATGCCCTGAGGCAATCAGGGAACCAATGGTTTGAGCCTAATGTTTCTGGACTAATCTAGTTTTGGGGTTGGGGGACCGTTGCCTTTTGTTCAGTTGTTTTTTTAATCATGTCCTACTCTTTGACTCTTCATGACCCCATTTGGGGTTTTCTTGGCAGAGATACTGGAGTGGTTTTCCATTTCCTTCTCTAGCACATTTTGCAGATGAAGAACTGAGGCAAATGGTTCAGTGACTTGCCCAGGGTCACACAACTAGTAGGTGTCTGAAGCCAAATTTGAACTCAGGAAGATGAGTCTTACTGATTACCAGTCTAGTCCTCTTTTTCACTGCACCACCTAGCTGCCCTTCCTTGCCTTTTAGGAGGGAAAAAAAAATTTATCCTAGCCTGTGTGATGGGAACTTTGAGAGACATTACTCCTACCCCACCTGGTTACAGTTGTACTATAGCATATCAGTGCCTCAGTTGATCCTCTGGTTATCTTGACCTGGTCTTTGTTGGTTCTACAATCCTGTAGTCTTCTTGTGTTTATCTTCCCCGGGGTGTGGGGAGGGTAGTTTGGAAAACCCTGAGTGGCCCCAAAGATCTTTGTTCTTCCTCTCTTTCTCCAACTCCAGTGCCTTTTCTTCTACATCACCCTTCCTCTCCTTTGCCTACTTGCCACCACAGCTGCCAGGTTATATTCCCTAAAATTGTCACCACTTTCTTCAAAACTACCAATGGCTTCCCATTGTTCATAGGACAAATTCCAAACTCCTTGGCCTGACATTGAAGACCCTCCACAGTCTGACCCCAATATACCTTGCTACCTTATTGTCTATTTCTCAACACTACATGAATTTAGCTGTAGTCAGATTGATCCATTCACTACCCTCAAGATCTTGTGGTTCTTGTTTTTATGTCTCTGCTTACATTCTTTTCCTTTCCTGGAATGAACTCTCCCTTCCTATCTAAATCCTACCCATTCTTCAAGGTCCATCTCAAGTTGGGAGTAGACTAATGGGACAAGAAGAGAGGAAGTCTTTATTATCTTTCCATGTCTAGAGATGATCAGCTGTATGTACAATTCTTTTCTCAACCTGGGCCAAGAGAGCAGGTGGTAGTCCAATAAATAGCATGAGACATCAGGGGAATGAATAAAGAGGTGGCACTGATAAGGAGCCCTGTCCTGGGTATAAGCCTTCACTCTACAGAAGTAGAGCCAGATTGCAGTAACTAGGTAGAGGTAGGCACAAGATAGCGTCAAATCAGTGAGCACTTAGCACATAATAGGTAGGTCCCATCTGATTTCCAGAAGAGATGGGCGCGGCTCCAGTTTAGAGATTAACATTAGCAAGTTGGCAGGCAGGGGAAGTTTCTACAGAGCTTGATTTAGCACAGAGAACACTAAGAGAGCAGGCTAAGACCTTTTCTCTTGAGTAGCTGTTTGATACTATTCAATCAGACCCATTATGGCTAGGACAGAGAAGCCAAAAGGCAGGTGTATGGTAGGGTGGCATGGCATGGTGAGGTGCCATGTTCAAGTTTCTTTTCCAGCTAGAAGAGGCCACCTGCTTTAATACTCTCATTTTTTAGAAAGTTTTTTTTTATCATCTTCATTTCTGTATTCCTTTAGTTCCCAGCAAAGTCCCACCTTCCACACAAAACCTTTCCTAGTACTCCTTAATCCTACCACCTTCACTCTGAGATTACTCTCAATTTATCCTGTATGTATTTTATTTGTACATGTCTAGTTGCATTTTATCTGCCCCATCAGACTGTGAACTCCTTGAGAACAGGTAGTCTTTTGCTTTTGTTTGTATCTCCCACACTTGGCACAATGCCTGACACATACTGCTTAATAAATACTAATTGACATGACTTGAATATATCCCTCACTATGGCCAACCTAGTGAGCCATCCCTTGTAACAAAGAATTAGAAAGAAAGATAAAGCACTTCAGCTAATTTAACCATCACACTTGGGTCTGACAGTACGTTCAGTGTTCCTCAGCATAGTCTCCTATCTCTTCAAGGAAAGGGGAGTGGCACATTTTCTCATCTATTGGGGGGGGTGGGGCATTTAATCATTATCATTCTATTATACTCATTTTCATTTTTTTTGTTCTTTCCATTTCCATTGTTGTAGTCATTGTGTGTGTAGATAGACACAGAAAGATAGATGGAAAGATAGAGAATGATAGAAAGATATAGAGTTAGATAAATAGATATAGATAGAAATAGATGGATAGACTGATTGATAGATATAGATATAGCTCTTCTGGTTCTGCTTACTTCATTCTGTATCAGTTCAAATAAGCTTTCCAATGCTTCTTTGAATTATTAATATTCATTGTTTTTATAGCACAGTAATATTTCATTTCATTCATGTAATATAATTTGGTTAGCCATTTCTCACTTAATTGGCAACAACTTTATTTCTGGGTCTTTCCTTCTACAAAAAGTACCATTATATCTATTTTAGTATATATGGGCCTTTTCTGTCTTTGACCTCCTCAAAGTATATTTTAAGCTGTGGGAACCTTGGGATTTTAATCACTTTCTTAGGAAAATTCCTTTCCAGAATAGTCAAACCAATTCACAATTCCACCAACAATTTATTAGTTGGCCTTTCTGTAGTCTCTCAAAAATGGACTATTTCTATATGTCGTCACCAATTTTCTGGGTATGAGGTGAAACCTCAGAGTTATTTTGATTTGTATTTCTCTATGATTAGTGATTAGGAGTAATCTCTCATGTAATTGTTATTTGCCATTCTTATTTTGAAAACTATTTGCTCATATTCTTATGAATTTGAATATGCCACTTATCAATTGAGGAATGGTTCCTGGCCTTGCATATTTGTAGTAGTTCACTACATGTCTTGGCTACCAGATACTTATTAGAGATATTTGATACAAATATTTCTCTCAATGACTTTCCTTCTTACACTAGTTGAATTGATTTTGTTGCAAAAGCTTTTCATTTTAGTACAATCAGAAGCATCTATTCTGATGACGTCTATTACTGCCTGTCTCTCTTGATTAGTTAAGGACTCTTCTCGTAGCTATAACAATGAAATGTGTCTGATCTAGTTCACTTTTATTTTATTTTATTTTATTAGTAGAATGTTTATTCAGGTCATGTATCCATTTTGTGCTCATTGTGGTATACGATGCAAGATGTGAATCTCACCTCTTAATTTCTTTCAAATTGATTTCTAGCTTTCCTAGAAGTTCTTGTAAAATAGGGAGTTCTTTTCTAGTAATTTGTTTATTTTTAGAGGCATTCAAGTTAAATGACTTGCTCAGCATCACACAGCTTCTAAGTGTCTGAAGCCAGATTTGAACTCGGGTCCTCTTGACTCCAAGGCTGGTGCTCTATCCACTGCACCACCTAGCTGTCCTTGAGTAATTTATGATTTTGGATTTATGGAACACTGGGTTATCAAGTTTTATTCTTCCTCATTCTTCCTTATCTAATATGATCAGTTGATCTACTTGTCCATTTTTAATCATTCTCCTCATTAAAAAATATTTTCAATGGCTTTTGTTTTTCATACCATAGCCTATCACATCCCATTCATTACAATTGAACTACCCCTTGTAACTAAAACAGTTAAATAAAATTCACTGACAAAATGTTTGTCTGATGGTGTGGTCAACATTCTGCTCCTGTAGATTCCCACCTCTTTACCTAGAGGTGGAAAATGTGTTTCATCATTTCTTCTGTAGGACTGAGATTCCAACACTTTCATTTTATAAATGAGGAAACAGAAACCTACCAAACCTAAGTGATTTGCCCAAGGTCATATTAGTAGTCAATAGCAGAAGAATGATTCCCATGCCCAGGGCCAGCACTTTTCCACTGTACCACGTTGTGGTAAGCAAGGGTTTGTATTCTGTATGCCTCCTAGGAAACAATACACAAACAATATTCCAATTTTGCTCCAAATTAATCTCTTTTGCATTTGAAAGGCTGCCTCAAATTATCAACAGCAGGAATACTTCTTTCTCTCCCCTTCTTTCTCATTGCTACGATTGCTGCAGAAACCTAAACTACCTAGGTGGAGGAAAAAGATGAAAAGTAGAGAGAGGGAATGGATGGGGAAAGGAGGAAAAGCCTCCTTCCTCACATTTGTAGCTAGCTCACTTTCTGTTCTTCATCATGCCCCACACACTAGTTAATACACCAATTATTCAAGAAAGAAGGAGAAATAAAAAGGAAATGTCACCTTATCTTTGACTTCTTAGCAGCAGCTGAGAGAGGTAAGGATAACAGAGGAGGGAGCTCAGGGTTAAAATAGCACCCCTGTATCATTCTTCACTTCATCCTCTCCTCTATTGCTTTCCTCAGCTCTCCAGCCTTTATCCAGTTTTTCATATCAGAGCTTCCAAAGGCTCACATCCGACCTTCCTGGACCCTCTCTTCTTGTCCTCCACCTGATCCCCAGCCCTTTCCCTCATTAACCCCCTACCCAGTAGACTGGAGTCACCACTAATGGCTTAGAACTGTGAGAGTCTCTGCTCCTGTTATCTGGTAAATAGTAACACCCCCCACCCATCTAGCCCCCAGCTCTTACAGCCAGTAATTACTTTGAAGGAAATAAACTTTTAGTGTCCCAATTTGGAGTTGAGAACACATTTTCATATACACACACACACACATACATATGTACGTATGTATGTGTATGTATAGCGATATATACATGAGAGCTAGATTCTAAAATATGAATAATGCAACAAGCTCAACTCAGAACTCATTTCCTGCCTCCCCGCCCCCACACCCTGGCTCTGCCAACCCAACTCTCCTCCTAGCTTTTCTATTTCTGCAAAGGACACCACCATCCTACCCTTTACTCTGATTCTCAAAGTTGGAGTCATCCTCTTCTCAGTTCTTACTCACTGCACTACCATCAGCTCCATATGCAATCATTCTTGCCAACTCTGCCTCCACCATATCCACAACATTATCTCTCACTTGTATTACTGCAGTAGCTCCTGGTTGTGTCTCTTCCCTTTCTAATCTGTTCTCCACATATCTGCCTAACTGACATTCCCAAGACACTTATCTGACTATGTCACTCTCCTGCTCCAGAAGCTTTACTGGCTCCCTTTTGCCTTTATGATAAAGTTTAACCCTTTGCCTTTTAAAATGCTTCTCAATCTGGCTCCCAGCTGCCTTTCTAGGCTTATTATTTCCAGGCAAGTTGTCATTCTGTCGTGTCCTATTCTTCATGACCCCATTTGGGTTTTTCTTGGCAAAGATACTGGAGTGGTTTGTCATTTCCTTCTCCATCTCATTTATGGATGAGGAAACTGAGGTAAACAGGGTTAAGTGACTTGCCCAGAGTCACACAGCTAGGAAGTGTCTGAGGTCATATTTGAACTCAAGAAGACTAGTCTTCCTGACTCCAGGCTATCCACTGTGCCACCTAGCTGCCCTATTTCCAGGCATATGATTCTCCTTCATGGATTCTATATTCTAGCCAATTTGGTATGCTAGCCATTCCTCTTACACAAAATTATACCTCCCACCTCTGTGTCTTTAACTCTGTATGTCCCCCATGTCTGAAATGTTTACTTCTGTCCTTACCTCTGTTTCATAGAATCTCTAGGTTCCTTGAAAGCTCAAGTCAAGTGCAACTTCATAAAGAAAGCCTATTCTGATGCCCTAGTTGGTAGGGTGCACTCCCTGGAGAGCCAAAGACAGGATGGACACAGATTTAAGACTTGACAAAGAATCCAACAGAAAAGTTAAACCATACCTAAGGGAAACATCTTGAGGACCCAACAAGAGAACTATGTGCTGTCTAGGTTTGAATCCACTTCTTCTGCATGCCGTATGTACTGGTAGGAGACTATGTCATAGATATTTGGTGGGGAGGGGATTATTCTGCACAAACTGTTCTCACTTAGTAAAGAAACTTTTATAAAAGCTACTTATATCTGGATAACTAATAGCTATCAAGTAATAATCATGGAAAGAAGAATGCTGGTGGAGAAATAGAGCTAGAAAGATACCTCCCCAATCCTTCAGGGATACTTCCAGAGCCCTAAATGGATATAGTATTTATAGCCTGGGGACCTGACTCAACAGAGTAAGTGTGGCTTGGAATAAGTCTATTAAGTGCTAGTTTGTATCTATTTTGCATTTACTTTTCTGTGTACAAGTCGTTTCCTCCTAAAAAAAAAATGTAAGGAGGCAAGAAATCATAAGGAAGACAATTACTTGAAAACTTCTACAAGTTAAGCTTCAAAGAAAAAGGCAGACTGGAATAAATAAGAATTCCTTGAAGAGTCAAAGAAAGATTTTTAAAACTAGTAAAAAAGTTATTTTAAAAACCAAATAAGAGTGATAGAGGAAAAAATGGGGAAAGAAATGAGAGCTATACGAGAAAGTTATGAAAAGAGAATTAACAGCTTTTAAAAAAAGAGGTACAAAATATTAACAAATAAAACTATTTCTTAATAATTAGAACTGGCCAAATGGAAGCTAATGACTCCATATACATCAAGAAATAATAAAACAATTTTAAAAATTGCTGGGAAAACTGGAAAATAGTATGGCAGAAACTAGGCATAGACCAATATCTTACACCCAAACCAAGATAAAGTTGAAATGGGTACATGATTTAGATATAAAGACTGATACTAAAAGCAAACTAGGAGAGCAAGGAATAGTTTACCTATCAGATCTATGGAGAAGGGAAAAATTTATGATCAAACAAGAGATAGAGAAAATTAGGAAATGCAAAATGGATGATTTTGATTACATTAAATTGAAAGGTTTTTGAACAAACAAAGCCAGGGTAACCAAGATTAGAAGGGAAGCAGAAAGCTGGGAAATGATTTTTACAGCCAATGTCTCTGATAAAGGCCTCATTTCTAAAATACATAGAGAACTGAGTCAAATTTATAAGGATACAAGTCATTCCCCAACTGATAAATGATCAAAGGATATGATAGGCAGTTTTCAGATGAAGAAATCAAAGCTATCTATAGTCATATGAAAAATGCTCTAAGTCACTATTGATTAGAGAAATACAAATCAAAACAACTCTGAGGTACCACATCACACCTATCAGACTGGCTAACATGGCAAAACAGGAAAATGATAAATGTTAGAGAAGACATGGGAAAATTGGTACACTAATAATGCGTTGTTGGTGGAGTTGTGAACTGATCCAACCATTTTGAAGAACAATTTGGAACTATGCCCAAAGGGCTATAAAAATGTGCATATCCTTTGACCTAGCAATGCCACTTCTAGGTCTGTACCCCAAAGAGATCATAAAAATGGGGGAAAGGATCCACATGTACAAAAATATTTATAAGCAGCTCTTTTTGTGGTGGCAAAGAATTGGAAATTGAGGAAATGCCCATTAATTAAGGAATGGTTGAACAAGCTGTGGTATATGAATGTAGTGGAATACTACTGTGCTATAAGAAATGATGAGCAGGGGGCAGCTACGTGGCACAGTGAATAGAGCACCGGCCCTGAAGTCAGGAGGACCTGAGTTCAAATCCAGCCTCAGACCAAACACTTGACACTTACTAGCTGTGTGATCCTGGGCAAGTCACTTAACTCCAATTGCCTAAAAGCAAAAAAAAAAAAAATGATGAGCAGGCAGACTTCAGAAAAACTGGGAAAGACTTGTATGGACTGATGCTGAGTGAAGTGAGCAGAACCAGGAGAATGTTGTACACAGTAACAGCCACGTTGTGTGATGACTAACTTGAGCTCTACAGAGCTCAAGAAGAATTTCAAGGTACTTAGACTTAGGCTCTAATTTTGCAGATGAGGGAACTGAGGCTTAGTGTGTTGAAGTGATTTCTTCAGGGTCAGAAAGGTAGTAATTAGAAGAAGTGCGATTCAGGCTGAGAGAAATTATTATTTCTCTCATATTAAAAACCACTTATTGAATTGGGACCAAGGTTTTCTCCCTTTTCTTACTTTCTCATTCAGAAATCAGCCCCTGTAGATTATTCAGGAAGGCTTTGAAGTGCAGGGCTGATAATGAGAGGGAAAACTCACATCTCCTCAAAAGGTAAAGAAATTTTAGTTTAGGTGAATTGATGGATTCTGGCCTATTGTGTTTTACTCAGACAGATCTGGGAAAAAGTGCGTTCTTCTTTTTGTCTAGACTACCCTAGGCAGGGTGATATGGGTATAGATATGTCTCTTTGACCTGGACTGAGTGATTGATCAGAGTCAAGTCCCCCAGACTCTCATTAGAATGAGCCCACCTCTCGTTACTTATTAACCAATCAGAGTTGATTCCCACCCTCGGGTACACTCATTCTTCCAAGGGCATATAAACATGGAGTGGGTTCCATGAAGGTTGCTGGCATTTAGAATGCCACTGACTCTTTTTATTAATTATTGCTAGTATGGTTAATAAAATGCTTCATTACCCAGAAACTGTCTCTCAAACTTTTTATACGTCACAAGACCCAGGTCTTCTGGACTTCAAAGTCAATGCTACCCTCAGCCTCTGCTACAATGTTAGAGTTAAAGGAAATTTTAGATATCATTTAGTCTAGAGGTTCTTTACTTTTTTCTTTTTTAAAAATTTATTTTATTTTTAATTTATTAAATAAAAAAGCATTTCCATAACATAGCATAATAAAAAAGATGATTGCACATGAAACTGCAATCTATTATGTACAACTTGCTATTCCTTTTAAACACATAATAAAGTTATATAAATTTCTTTTTTTCCTTCCCTCTCTACCTCCCCACCTATGCACTACTTCTCAGAATGTTTTTAAATGTATAAAGTAAAATACATACCATTACAGAGGAAACCACTGAAATAGTTCTCAAATAATTTTTTTTAAAAGTTCATAGACTCCAAGTTAAGAACCTTTGATAGTTCAACCTTCCCCCTTTCCATTTCATAGATGAGGATACTGAAATACAGCCATACCCTGTTATATTATTTCAAAATATATAGTTAAAACATTATAACCTTATTCCACTGTAAAGTGGCTATAACTAATCACCTGCTTTCAATGTTATTACCCCTTCAATAAGACTTTGCATAACTTCCAGAACAAAATGGAATGGGTTATGTGGGGGCATAAGGAGTTCCCAACAACTGGAGATCTTCAAATGGAAACCAAATAGCTGTTTGTCAGGGATGT
The DNA here is from genome assembly GCF_003287225.1 of Phascolarctos cinereus. NCBI lineage: Eukaryota > Metazoa > Chordata > Mammalia > Diprotodontia > Phascolarctidae > Phascolarctos > Phascolarctos cinereus. The sequence goes on from NW_027556098.1 coordinate 112,172,178, forward strand.
TAAGATAAGCATTGGAGTAGAGGATCTCTGTGGTCTTTTCTGACTATGATTCTGTGAATCAATTAATGGGGCTCTGATAGGAACATATATGTGCATATTTCTTTGTTCTTCATTAAAGAGGGCAAGTGCCACAGCTGGTTCATGGCAGATTCCAGAACATGGACAGGGCTCTCCCTAGAAAGGCACAAAGAGACAAGAAAAGACAGTGAGAGAAATAACCTAGAGTCATAGACTCTTAGAATTGGAAAAGATCTTTGTTCCATGTTTGCAACTCCAAACAGACCCTGAGAAACCTATCGAGACACAGAAACACAAAAATAACACATTGAGACAGAGACATGCACACACATCAAGACAAACCAAAAAAGAGACAGAGTGTGAAACATGGAGAAACTCAGAGACTGGAAAAAATGAAATGAAATTAGGGCATCCCAGAGATTGAGGCACTTTGGGGAACCACTCTACCTCCACCCCTTGATATTTTGTCATGGAGAAATACAGTCCATTGGCAAGCTGAGTTCAACACCCCTGCTTATCCAGAAGTGAACAGGCTAGAGCAGGGGTGGGGAACCATGAGGCCACCAGACCACATGTGGCCCTCTAGGTCCTCAAGTGTGGCCCTTTGAATGAAGTTTGGATTTGGCCAAAGGCCTGCACTTGAGGATCTAGAGGACCACACATGGCCTGGAGGCCTCAGGCTTCCCACCCCTGGGCTGGAGTAAACTGGAATGAAAGCAACAAAGGCTTTTTTGTTTGTTCTGATAGTCTTTCTTTGGCTTATCTGAAATTTAGTCACTGGCCATGACATACTGCCTGAGCTCCCCCTGCTGGTGAATTTCTAGTATTCCACTACCCATGCCCTACATGGATTATAATCAAAGAATAGTCTACAGAGATAATAGGATCATAGTTGGAAGGGATCTCAGAGATTTTCAGATCTGATGTTCCCATTTTATATATGGCAAAGACAGGTCAAGTCACTTGTCCAAGGACACACCAGGAGTACACAGCTAGAATCTGAACCCATAACTTCCAACCTCAAATTTAATGTTCTTTCCATCATACTGTCTCATTTATGGATTACCCAAAAGCCATGTTATTCTGGTCTCCAATTGTGTCTAATACCATAAAAAGAATTCCTTTTAAAATGTTGCCCTTTTTTCTCTTCTCTAATTCTCATCCCAGTTGTGGGAGTGATAGAATGTTTCCCCTATGCAGAGAGGACTGATTGGTTGGACCTGACCTTGACCCTGTGTCCTCCCTAATATTTCTTACCCCAACATGATCCTAGAACTTCTGGAGTCTGGAGATCTGAAATGTTCAGCTTGGGAGTGACCCAGGACCTATCTAGAACCCCTGAGCTTTCTTCAATTCAGATCTGAAACCTTAGAATTCCTGCAGACTCAGCTCAGACTTGAGAGTTCTACCCTCTGTGGGTTAGGGGGTGAGAGCAATGGGTTTATTTTTTTTCCAATTCCAATCCACCCTCCACTTAGCTGCCAAAATGGTTTTTTTTCTAAAATATAGGTCTGACCATGTTATCACTCTGCCCCCCCCCACTCTGTAAACTCCAGTGGCCCCCATTACAAAAATAAAGTAACTTATTTGGCATCTAAAACCTTTCATAATTTGGTTCCTTCCTAAATTTCCAGTTTTCTTGTCCTTCACTCTCCTCTAAGAACTCTAAGATCCAGCCACACTGGTCTGCTTGCTTTTCCTTGTAAACAACCCTTAGTTTTCTGACTGGGACTTTGCACTGACTGTCCCCATAAGTAATACATGGAATGCTCCTTACCTCTACCTCCCAGCTTCCTTAGCTTCCCACAAGATTTTGCTCAAATCTCGACTTCTGGAGGAGGCCTTTGCTGGTGCCTCAGAGGTTAGAGTCTTCCTCTGTCATAAAATAGCCTTCCATTTATTCTTTTTTAAAATTTTATTTATTTTATTCTGAACTTAAGAAATAAAGCAAGCATTTCTATAGCAGTAGAATTTTTTTTAAAAATGGTTGTACTTGAAGCTGCAAATCTATTATGTACAACTTGCTATTCCTTTTCAGTATATAATAAACTTATCATGTAGCTTTTTTTCTGTTTAGATCTTGTATGCACACAGGTCTTGGCATATTGTCAGCTCCATTAGAATGTGAGCTCCTTGAAGGCATGACTATTTTTACTTTTCTGTGCACCCCCAGCACTTAATACAGCATTTGGCACATGGAAAATGCTTAATAAATGCCCAATGACTGACTGACTTGTCCTTTCTGGGCTAATCTGTTTTTGGAGAATTTTTCTAAACATAAGCACCAAAGGCTGATCATAGAAAGGGAATTGGGAACTGATTAATCTATGGAAACGTTCATCATTGCTAATCACAGATTTAGAGCTAGAAAGGTTGAGCACCATGGTGCTTTAGGAAAATTACTGAATTTGTAGTTACCGTGCATGGGTGTGAATCCTGACTCTGCTACTTACTAAAGGTATGACCTTGGACAAATCACTAAACCATTCTGTTCCTCATTTTCCTTATTGGTAAACTGAGGACATTAGACCAAGTGTTTTCTTAAGTTCCCTTCAGCTCAAAAATCTATCACAGAGCGTCAGAACTGGAACAGATAGAAGATGCCGTCTAATTCAATCCACACCTGAACAAGGACCCTCACAAGATATTGGACAAGTAAACAAGGTCTTTTCTTGAAAACCTCCAGTGAGGAAGAACTCATTTCCTATGATCTTGTAAACAAAATTGCTTATTTGGAGTCATGTTTGCAACTTGGTTAAATGTTTGTCAGGGGAAGAGATTTAAACTACTGCTTAAAATTAGTGTATTTTTTGGTGGGGTGAGTATTCATGAATCTAAATTATTCAAGCTCTCTGTATCCCCCATGGTTATAATGATGACCTAGCATTCTTAAAGTATAATTTAGGAGCACATTAACTTCCATATTAGGAGATGGAAAGGTTGTGATACATACATACATACATATGTATATATATATATGAATATATATATAGCATTTGTGTGTGTGTGTGTGTGTGTGTGTGTGTGTGTGTGTGTGTGTGTGTGAAATGAAGTTGAGAAAGGTAAAATTACTTGATTGAGATCAGAGTTGTAACTAGGGTGAGGTGATTGAAGCTTTGTCCCAGGACAATAAATTAGGGCTGGCATGGCTTGCAATCTTTTGATGACCTTGCTGCACAGTATAATCCTGCTTTCTCCCCTGACCCAAGACTGCCACTCCCAGAGTCCTGTCATCAGGACTTTCTAGGGGGCAAACTGTCCTCTTCTCTTAATGTTGGACTTTTTACTGTTCCACTGTATTCTTGCCCTTCACAAATTGCCTTCTGGGCCACCCCTTCCCCCTCACTATCTCTTGACTTTTAATCCTGTTTTCTTTCCATTATTTCTTACTCTTCCCCTCACCCTACTCCCTTTGTATAACTTTTCCCGAGTCACTTTTGAAAGCAAGGTAAGTGCTTAGGAAAGTAAAGTCCCTAATGGCCACAATGATTCCTCAGTGTCCTGAGAGAGCTTCCAAAAGTGCCCAGTTAACTATAGGGCAACTAGGTGGCGCCATAATGCACAGAGTGCCAGGCCTGGCGTCATGAAGACTCATCTTCCTGGGTTCAAATCAGACCTCGGACACTTAAGAGCTGTGTGATCCTGGGCAAGTCACTTAACCCTGTTTGCCTCAGTTTCCTCAGATATAAAATGAGCTGGAGAAGGAAATGGCAAACCACTCCAGTATCTTTGCCAAGTAAAACCAAAGAAGGTCACAGAGAGTCAGACTGAACAACAGTATTACTATGGGAAGGACGTCAGGGAATGGTTATATACTTCTTCCTTGTTAATAGCTAACTGTTCAATGGGAGCTGTGTTTCAGGGGGACATTAATAGAAAAATTCATAGACTGCCAGAGCTAGGAAATACCTTCGAGTTAATTTAACCCAGTGGTTTCCAACCTTTTTTTAATATGAAGACTGCTTTTTGAACAAAAAATGTTTCCGTTTGTTCCCCTGCACTATAGGACTTGCATGATTAGTAATCCTTTGATTGAAAGAATACATAATGACAAGAAACTACTCTGAATTTAGTAAAGCTCTGAAATGAATTCATCACTTAGTAATTCCAGTAACATCTATATGCATTTGAAAAAAAAAATGCTAATACATATACTTGTGAGACATAGCATTTATTTGGTCTCCAGGAGGTATGTTTATTTATTTTACTGAGTCACACTGCGTATTTACTGTAGCTAAATATAGATCAAATGGACAATGTTTGGTGCGTTTAGATCCTCAGCTCTTTTTCAGTAAATGCCAAGCCCCTCACAGCTCCTTGGCCACATAGGGTGGGATGCATAGGTCTAGTTGAACTCCCTCCTTTTCCAGATAAGGAAACTGAAGCCCAGAAAGGTGAATCCCGATCAGCAGAAAGCTCAAAGGCTGCTTGGTCTCAGTTTGGGATTCCTAAATATTGCCTAACAAAATCTTTGGCTTTCTTTCCGAATGTGAACCATCAGGGTTCAATGGGGAAGACGTGGCAGGGCAAGAGCAAGAAAGGGGAGGGATAAAGAGGGAGAGAAGGGGGCAAGGCTGCAGGAAAAGAGAGAGGGAAGGATGTAAGAAACAGCTCTTGTTGGCTTTATCATTGGCTTCTGGGTAATTGGATGTGGGCTTAGGGCTAGCGCAGACTGACAGGTGTAGTACCCTCTCAGTGCCAGACTATCTCTTTACTTTTTTTCTAGTTTTACTGATGTGTTTTTATAGATTTATTTATTTATAGATTATTCCCACTTGGTGAGGAGGTCTCTTGTAGCAAAATAAAACAGTTAAGTAAAATAAATAATACAGTGACCTCATCTGAAAGTACATGCAACATTTCATATCATATCATAACTCCTCCCCACCTTTCTATTTTTTCAAATGAACAGAAATCTATTTATTTCCTCTCTCCCACCTCCACCTTATTAAAAAAGAAAAGAAATTATCATAACAAGTATGCATAGGCAAGCAAAATAAATTTCCCTATTTGTTGTATACAAAAAAAAATCTAAGTCTCATTCTCATGGCAGCTAGGTGGCACAATAGATTGTGCATTGGCTGCTATAATAAACATTTTAGATACAACAACAGAGATAACTTAGTACCATTAACTTCTGATTACTAGTATCAAGAGCCATATGACACAGGGAGACATGTGCCAGCCAAAAATGTTTGCTTCCTTTTGTTAATTTTTTTTTGTAAATTTTTATTCGTTTTAAACTTAAATACAAAACAACAAAAGAAAAAAAAAGAGAACATTTTCATGTACGCAGCAGAATATAAGAGATTAAATATAAAACAATAAATTTCCATTTCAAGAAAACCTATACAATAAATACTACATATTGTTTTCAAAGCTATCCAACTTTTCTTTGCATCCTTGTAGGTTTTCTTAAGTTTTGGCTTCTATCAGGGAAGATCGTCAATGAAGAATCCAAATGGGAGAGTAATTCCCTAGTAAAGGGTTTTTAAATTGTGGTTCATGAATTTGTTTCCTAGCTTTGGCAGTCTATGAATTTTTCTATTAATGTCCCCCTGAAACACAGCTCCCATTGAACAGTTAGCTATTAACAAGGAAGAAGTATATAACCATTCCCTGACGTCCTTCCCATAGTAATGCTGTTGTTCAGTCTGACTCTCTGTGACCTTCTTTGGTTTTACTTGGCAAAGATACTGGAGTGGTTTGCCATTTCCTTCTCCAGCTCATTTTATATCTGAGGAAACTGAGGCAAACAGGGTTAAGTGACTTGCCCAGGATCACACAGCTCTTAAGTGTCCAGAATGGACACACTTGGTTGAATTGAGATGGTCCTTCAGCACATGTATTTTGTACTGGGTCAATGGGCTTGGCCCCTGATTAAATAGGAGGAAGAGATGGATTACATTTGGGAAATTGTGCACTGCTTTTAATGATCCTAAGTTGATTTCTGACACAAAAATTGATCTTTTTCAATACCAACATTCTTCCGCTGATGGTATATATGGATATGAATCATAGAAGACCACAATTTCTAAACAATCCAAAGAAGAATTGAATGATGGGCCAATCAATCAATAAATACTTACTAACCTCTTGCCATGTGCCAGACACTGTGATAAGTACTGAGGTTGGGGGCAGTTAGGTAGCGCAGTAGATAGAGCACCTTTCCTGAAGTCAGGAGGACCTGAGTCCAAATCCGGCCTCAGACCAAACACTTGATCCTTACTAGCTGTGTGACCCTGGGCAAGTCACTTAACCCCAATTGTCTAAAAAAAAAAGTACTGAGCATGCAAAAAGAGGCAAAAGACAATCCCTGCCCTCAAGGAGTTTATAGTCTAATGGAGGAGACAACATGCAAACATATTCAAACTATATTCAAAGCAAGCTATATAAAGGATACATAGGAAATAATTAACAAAGGGAAGGCACTAGAATTAAGAGCGGTTGCAGAAGACTTCCTGTAGAAGGTGGAATTTTAATTGGGCCTTAAAGGAAGCCAGAGGGGTCAGTAGTCAGAGCCAAGGAGGGAGAGTGTGTGGGAGTCAACCAGAGAGAATAGCCAGAGAGGAAAGATGGAGGGTCTTGTTTGTGGAATAGCCAGGAGTCCAGTGTTACTGGGTCAAAGAATACTTGTAAGGGAATAAGGTGAAAGAAGACTGGAAAGGTAGGAGGGGACAAGGTTATGAAGGGCTTTGGATGCCAAATAGAGCATTTTGTATTTGTTCCTGGAGGAAACAGGAAGCCAACGGAGCTGTTGAGTGTTCAGACTTACACTGTAGGAAAATCACTTTGGCGGCTGAATGGAGACTGGATTGGAGTGGGGAGAGACTTGAGGCAGGCAGGCCCACCAGCAGGTGTGAGGTGATTAGCATTTGTACCAGAGTGGTGGCCCTGTCAGAGGAGGGAAGGGACCCTATAGGAGAGACATTGCAAAAGCAAAATTGGCAGGCCTTGGCAACAGCTTGAATGGAGATGGGGGTGAGGGGAGGTGAGAGAGTGAGGAGTCCAGGACGACTCCTAGGTTCGGAGCCTGAAAGAATAGGAAGATAGTGGGTAGGCTGCAGCATAAAGTACCGACAGTGACTTGTATCTGGAAAGTACTGTAAAAAAATCATCAAAGAGGTGCCTTGGCCAAAAAATTTTGAAAGGAGATGGGAGGGGAAGGGAGGAGAGAGAAGAGACACACACACACACACACACACACACACACACACACACACACACACACGAATATATATGTATATGTATATGTATATGTGTATGTGTATGTGTACATATGTGTGTGAATGTGTGTATACACACATGTGCATATATATATGTATATATGTATGTTTATATGTGTGTATATGTATACACACACACATATAGGTTCAGAAATGTTTGCCTGGAGGCTCAAAATTGCTGGTTTCCAGTAACTTTCCAATAGGATAATCAGTTCTATTGTAGAGGTCAATGACAATAAGGCTTAGTATCTTTATTCAAGACCTAGTTTGTAAATCAGCTGGGAAATATTACCAGAAGCCCAATAATTATGAAGTCTAAAGCCTATTAAGCCTTCTCTTTCTATCTCAACCTTGTGTTAGAGCATAATGAATTCAAGTTATTCTCAAGTGCTAGTGCCTTCCCTCCCAAATTAATTTGTATTTAACTACTTTGCATATATTTGCATTTATTAACTTTATGCTGTATATATTTTATATGGACCAACCCCCCCCATCAGAATGTAAGCTTATTTCAAGTAGGTATCTGTTTTTATATCCCAGTGCCTTGCATACAGTAGATGCATAATAAATACTTATTGATTGATTAAAGATTAGTCAAATGATTTTTTTTTCTAGAGGAACTTCATAAATAGAAATAATGATTATTTGTTATGAATGAAAATGCTTAACAGAAACAGAAATATACCTAGGTCTATTTCTGTTCCATGCAAATAAATAAGTAAATAGACATTCCCTACTCTTCTGTTTGCAGAATCTACTTTTCCCAAGATTTTTGGGTTTGTTTGGTTTGTCTTTGGACTTGACCTTCGATCTCATTGGTACAGAGAACTCCAATGAGACTTCTCTACCAGAGCAGGTCAGCATTTGCTTCACAATTTACAGTCCTGGGGCAGGAGAGTTTAGGTGATTTTCCTAAGATCACACAATCAGGGTATCACAAGTGGAGCTAGAACCCAGGTTATCCTGACTCTGAGACCAGTTCTCTATCCACTTTGACACACTCTATTACCATATCTAACCATGGAGAGAGATTTCCAAAGTATTCTTGGAGGCTAAATTATTCTTAAAGACACCTGCACTCAGTTTCCTCATCTGTAGAGTGAGAGGGTTGGACTGGATGACTCTCCATCACTTTCATTCTAAGGTTCTAGATGACTATGACTAGACAAGATTTGCCTGTGGGCCTGTGATGCTAAACTGCAGCTCCTTTACAGCAGCAGAGGGCAGACTTAGGTTATAAATGAAAGCCTCTACTAGCTATGCGACGGGGCTATGAGGGATTTTGTCTAGGGTTTCTATTGAAAACCTCTGTTGCAAGCATTCACTTAAAGCCTATGCTTGCCTACCACAAGAGATGATAGTCTAGAATTTTTTAAAAATCACCCAACAAGCATTTACTAAGCACCTACTATGTCCCAGGTACTATGCTAGGTGCTCAGGATACAAAGACAAAAAATTAAATAACCCATTCCCACTTGCCTCTGTGTCGAGATGCTAAATTTGAGCGTAATGAAGTTACAAATGATATATCAAAACACTGGCTGAGCCAGCTGGCTCTGGTCCACTGTCCTCTGAATGCCCTTTGATGAGATTTTAAAATATGTGCTCCTTGACATTTCTTATTTTTCATCACTGTGATGAATTGGCCTCTCTCACCAATCATTTGTTGCTTGTGAGTGTGGTCTCTGCTGTACAGTTATGTTTTTGACTTGTATCTGACCCAGCCAGACGGTATAGAATGTGCCATGTCTGAATGAGAACTGGAAAATCAGGAGCTATCTCTTTGCTGGAAGAGAGCATTTAATGCCCATGGATGCTTTGGTTTAAAGAACAAAGGTCAAAAAAACACACTGAGCACAAGGAGGAAGTCAAAAAGCAAGAGAACTAAAAAGTAGTGTAGCCCCAGGTTTGCCGAGGGTAGGATAATTGGAGCTTTCTCCCAGAGCATCAAAATTTAAGGAGCCCTGACAACCTTTAGACTCTGCCCAAAGCATAGAAACAACTGAATTCAGCAAGTAGTTGGCAAGAATAATTGATCAAGATAGGAAGCTACTCAGATAAACTCACTTTTCTGTCTCCTCTCCCTGCTCTTACCACTGAGCAGCTTTGATGTGTCTCAGGATGCCCATCCATTGTGGAAAATGGTGGGGGGGAATGAGGATGTTTTAGGATTTCTGCTTCTCCCTTTCTCCCCTAGAATTTTTCTTTAAAAGATAATTTCAGGGCACATTTCATGTTCTTTGACCTTCAGAGAAGCTTTCCCCAGGCGTGAAAAAAAATGTTACGTCTTTAAGTTTAGCAAAGAAGACTTCGACTAGGGAAGTATAGATTGTAAAGATGGTAGTAAGTTTAGACCAACATATTGAGAGACAACAAAAAACTTCCTGAGGAGCCAGGCAAAAAGATTGTCCATAATATTAGACTGAAATCTGATGGACAAATGTATCCAAACCAGGTAAAGTAATCAGTTAGAAATGCCTCTGGGGCTAGACTCAGCAGCCAGGCTCTGCAACTACATCTAGCCTATCAAAGATTGTCCAGCTTGTACGTAGATCACACCAAACTTGGGCTGGGAAGTTGGGTCTAGAAAAGATCTTCAATGTAATCTCTCATTTTACATTTGAGGAAACCGAGACCTAGAAGAGGGAAATGAATTCACACAGCAAGTCAGAGTCAGGACTTGAATTCATGTATCATGAAACTAGTTCCAGGGCTCTTGCAAGACTTAGAATTAAGTTCTTTCCTCAAGAAAACTAGACTGCGTTATAGTTATAACTTATTATGTGGAAGGATATCAGTGATTTAGAGAGGGGAGGAGGGAAAGGAGGAGGTAGCATAGAGCATAAGGTGGGGGAGTAGGAGACAAAGCGCCATTTTTTATACCATAAGCACAATAACAATAGCTTTGCACTAATATGGTTATTTAAAGTTTACAAAGTATTTTACAAACATGATATCGTCTGATCCTCATAACAACACTGAGAGGTAGGTGCCTTTATTACACTCACTTTATATATAAAGAAATCAAGGCTTAGGTTAAATGACTTGCCCAGGGTCATACAGCTAGTAAGGGTCTGAGGTCATATGTAAACTCAGGTCCTCATGACTTCAGCTGCCTGCTAGCAGCTAGCCATCCACAAGAAGTTTTTCAAGCCTGTAAGTGGTAATAGCATGACAACGTGTGTTTATATTTACCTATGTTATGGAGTATGAATTTCAGAGAAAATATTCAGCAAATATTTTTGAACAAATGAATAAATAGGAGATGAAGTGATATACCAATCCTGGGACCCATGTAATCAGAAAAGAAGCAAAACCTGCTATAATACCCATTTCTAGCATAAAGTCAGCCACCCTCCTTGGCCAACAGACCAGAAAGAAATAATCTCTAAGGCAAACAGATAGCATGCAATCCAGGAAATTGTTCCAATTGCCTTTCTTTACTCATCTGATTGGAAACTAGTTTTATTTCCTATGTATACATCATGGAGTCTTTCTTGTAGGTTAAAGAGACAACAAGAAATCATTAATCGTAACAAGATAAAGTCTAGGGCTATAAGGGACCTTGCTGTACAATCTAACTCCCTTATTTTACAGAGGAGAAAATTTAGGCCCAGAGAAATTGTTACTTACCTGAGGCCACACAGATAGAAAATTGCAGAGCTGGCCTCAATTCAATTCTAAAACCTTTCTACTAAGGGCCTACTCCAGGGGTGGGGAACCTGCAGCCTTAAGGCCACATGTGACCTTCTAAATCCTTAAGTTCAGCCTTTTGACCGAATCCAAATTTTTCCTTAAGTTTGGCGTTTTGACTAAATCTGGATTTTACTGTTCAGTCAAAAGGCCGTACTTAAGTATTTAGAAGCCCACATATGGCCTTAAGGCTGCAGGCTCCCTACCCCTAACCTAACTCAATGTCCCCGCCACTCTGCTAGGCAGGTGCTAGAGATACAAAATCAATCAAATATTCAACAAATGTATATTAAATACCTCCTAGATACTAGGCCCTGTACTAGATGCTGGGGTACAAAGGAAAAACATAACGATTCCTCCCCTCAGACATCTTACAATCTACCTGAGGGAGAGATGTGTGCATATACATGTAAATTCAAAATAGATGCAGTATACTTTGGGAGGAAGGCACTAGCAGCTAGTGGGGATCAGGAAAAGCTTCACAGAGAGGAAAAAAATATGAAAAAAACATGTCCCTGCCTTCAAGGAGTGTATGTTCATTCTCTTTGGGGGAAAGGAAGGGGAGGGAAGGGGAGGGGAGAGGAAGCAAAAGAAAGGTCATCCGCCCAAAGATCCAACTGGACATACCGTCTTTCTACCATAGCTTGGCATAAAATTGGTTTTTCATCCTAGCAAGTCCCTGGTGAGAAAAAGTTATGTGTCAGTATATTAGTATTCCACCAACTCTGAGTTACCTGTTTATATTTTCTTATAGCACTTTGTCTGGATCTTTCCTTTTTCTCTTTATTATAGTCTACCTGGTATAAATGTCTCTTTTCACGTCTCTTCTTCTCTTTTCCATCATTAGATGTTAAGCTTCTTGAGGACAGGGCTGTTTTGCTTTATTTTGTACCACCTTAGCCCCTAGAACACAATGCCTTGCGTATAGTCAGCCTTTATTAAGTGAATGTAGAATCAAATTGCTTTTGTTTTCATTTTTTGACTAAGCAGAAAAAAAATCCCTTGGAACACTGAGAAATTTATTTTTAACTGACAAAAATACATTTTTTTTTCAGTTCTATAGCTGCATACAGGTAGGTTGAGGACAGCAATCATACTGAATAAACATTTAAAAAAATTTCCAATGCTGTGTTTTTCTTCTAGACTGATCTCCTGGGTGAACATTAGGCATCTTAGGGAGCCGGGGAATTTGTCTAATTATGTATTACAAAAACTGCTTAATTATAGATTCAGCAGAGAGAAGCAAACTAAGTAACTAATTATGTAGCTAGAGCTTTAAAAGTCTATATGGAAGTGTTGCTGCAAGAACCTGTAACAGCTCCAACTATGCTGTAAATGAGGAGTTAAAAAAAAAAATTGGTCAATATGTGTCAGCCCCAGTGGATGAAATGCCTAACATCTCCCCATACAAACCACAGAAGCACAGACTGAGCTCTAATTTTCTGAGTAGTCACAGAGTCTATGACTGCATTACCACACAATGCAGGGGTAGTCTCTACAAGACAGAGGACACAAGCTACTAGATTAAGAGGATCTCTGCTTTGTCCTAGAGACCTTAAAGCTTGGGGCTAAGACTCTCCTTCTGCCAAAATTCTGAAGGGAATAAGACAGGTTGTTCCATAAAGGAAAAGAGTTGAAAAGGTTTTCCATCCTCACCTCCCTCCTTCCCCCCTTCAGGTTTTTGATTGTCCATAGCTGGACACTCACCTATTTTTAAAATTATTTTTAAAAGGCTACTCTAGCTTTGAATTAAAAGACCACAGCAGAGACCACTTTTCTCATGAGGAAGAGATACTCAAGGAATGCAGCTGAAGCCAGAAGCTAGAAGCAGAAAAAAGGCTCCACAACCATGCATTCAATGGAGCTGTATGTGGCAACATCTGGTGAAGACTATGCTTTCATCAAAGCAGCGTTCAGTGGGTCAGTGTTGGCAGAGACCAGCAGGGGGCAGTGCAATGACATCACTAGAAGAACTCAATGGCATGAGTTGCCCCCTCCACGTGCCTGTCCTAAGGATATCTGTCCTAGGGCACGTCTCTTTACACATTATGTATGTTCACTCTTGCTTTGGTGGTGTGTGTATTGTAGGAGAGTGTATACTAGGTTTGTGAGCGAAATATTTTTTATTGTTACTTTTTTTTTCTATGCCATTTCATTAAATTCCTTTGCTATAAGCTAATCATTTTCTCAGACTGACTGTTAAAGGTAAATACATTGGTCAGGGTTTAAGAACCATGGTATGTTAGTGGATTTGGACCCAGGTTCCTTAAACCTGAAGTAGCCATCCCTGGGATACCTACCTTGGTGGGACAGGGATTTTCTCTGGTGCTACATAAAGACAAAAAAATGCAATTATCCCTGCCCTTAAGGAACTTACATTCTCCTGCGAGGAGGGTGAAGAATACAGAATATACAGTTAAGTATATCTGAGTAGGGAGGGAGCATTGACAATGGGAATAAGTGAAAGTTTTCCAGATGAGATTGGACCTGATCTGAATCATGAAGGATTTGTGTAAAAGCACGGAGATGGGTGACAGAATGGAAAGCCAGAAAGACAATTTGATTGGGATCTCAAGTATGGGAAGGGGAGCAATGTGAATTAAGATTGGAAAAGGCAGTCAGGAGCCAGATTGGAGACTGTTTTAAATGCAAAGCAGAGAAGTTTGCATTTTGATCCTAAAGACAATAGGGGGCTGCTAGAAATTTCTGAAAGGAGAAAGGCACCTTCAGACCTTTGCCTTAGAAAGGTTACTCTGTCAGCCCCTTTGGAATTAACCCTGTCCCATCTTTCTAACTTTCCAATTCCCCTTTTTCTAATTTCCCTACTACTGTTGGGGGCCACCATCCTCCCGGTCACCCAGACTCACAGCCTAGGTGTCAATCTTCCACTCCTCACTCTCTTCCCCCTCCCCCCTCCCCACATTCAATCTGTTACCAAGCTTTGTGAATTTTGCCACCTAGCATCTCTTGCATATGGCCTATACACAGCTGAGTAAATACAGGACAATTTGAGACGTCCCCTTCTCTGCTTTGACACTGACACCACCCTGGCACAGGCTTCCTACCTCACACATGTCCGTTGCCGTGGCCTGGTGAGTCTCCCTGCCTCGGCTCTCTCCCCACTCCAGTCTATCCTCCGCTCAGCTACAAAATAGAGCACAGGTCTGACAAGTCCACCCCCACCCCCAATTAACTCCGTTGAATCCCTGTCACCTCCAGGTTTAAATATGAAATCGCCAGTTTGCTCTTTGAAACCCTTTATAACCTGCCTCCTGGCCCTTTCCAGTTTTCTTGTGCCTTACACTATCTCCCCGCCCTGCCCCCCAGGGTATACTCTTGGATCCCATGACACCAGCCTTTTGCTCTTCTTTGAAGAAGACAGTCCATCTCAGAGAGCCTGGGCATTTTCATTCCATGCCTGGAATGTTCTCCTTCCTCCTCACTGCCTCTTGGCTTCTCTAGCTGCATTTTCTCTACGGCACAATGAATGGAGCACTGGACCTCAAAATAGAGAAGCCTGAATTAAAATCCAGCCTCAGACACTTCCTAGCTGTGTGACCCTGGGCAAGTCATTTCACCTGTTCTTTTTTTTTTGGCAATTGGAGTTAAGTGACTTGCCCAGGGTCACACAGCTAGTAAGTGTCAAGTATTTGGTCTGAGGCTGGATTTGAACTCAGGTCCTCCTGACTTCAGGGCCGGCGCTTTATCCACCATTTTACCTCTTATTGGCCTCAGTTTCCTACCTCCCAGGATTTTTGCGAGGATCGAAAGAGGTAATATTTGTAAAGTGCTTAGCACAGTGCCTGGCACATTTTGTTGTTGTTCAGTCGTTTTTCAGGAGTCTGACTCTCCGTGACCCCATTTGGGGTTTTCTTGGCAAAGATACTGGAGTGGTTGGCCATTTCCTTCTCCAGCTCATTTGACAGATGAGGAAACTGAAGCACACTGGATTAAGTGACTTGCCCAGGGTCACACAGCTCGGAAGTGTCTGAGGCCAGATTTGAACCCAGGAAGATGAGTCTTCCTGACCCCAGGCCAGGCACTCTATCCACTGTGCCACCTACCTACCCTCTGGCACATAGTAGTGATGAGGGAGGGGCCCAAGCCAAGATCTTTGCCCTTTGCCCCAAAGGGAATCTGACTCACAGGCCCCAGACCCTCATCTCCCTTTGAAAGCCTTAGCTTTACCTTTTAATCTTATTCAGATGCGCCCTAAAAGAACCTGGCTCCCTTTTGTCTATAGGCCCCAGAAAGGCCTTCCTTTATCTCCTTTTGAAAGACCTATCCCCACCTTGATTTTGTGCAGATGCCTTTCAAACTTCTGCCTTCCTGTTCCCTCCATTATCTATTTCCCATTGTCTATTCAATCTCTTAGACATTCCAGTCTCTGGGAATTCTCACCCAGACCCTTTTCCCAGACCCTTTTCTTGACCCTTCCCTGGTCACCCAAAGTATATAAGATCTACCCTGGCCCTCATTCGGGGCTAAGAATCTCAGGTCCACAAGGTTGAGCCCTCTCATGCCCGCTTGTCCTTACGGGTGTCACCCGGCCTATATGTTTTACCACTAATAAACTTTTCCTCCGGCTGAAGAAGATTTGAGTTGAATTCTTTCAGCCAGGGCCTGGCACTGCGATCTTGGGGTCCCAGCACCCCAAAACCCCTAGACCTCTTCAGTAGGAGTCTAATTAATGCTTGTTTCCTTTAAGTCATATCTAAAATCCAGCCTTCTACATGAAGACTTTCCTGATATTCTTCATTATTTCTAACTTATTCTGAACTTAGCTTGTTTGTACATAGTTATTTTCCTGCTGTCTCCCCCATTAGACTGTGTGTTCCTTGAGAATGGGAACTTTTACCTTTCTTTGTATCCCCAGATTTAGCACAGCTCCTGGCACAAATATAGTAGGGGCATAATACATGTTTATTGACTAATGCCAGTTGGTCCTAATTCTGCCCTTTGGAGCTAAGTAGGAAAAAAAATGAATTCCTTTTGTACATGCAGCCCTGCAAATATTTGAAAGGCAGCTCTCACTTATAATTTGGATGCCTAAGTTTGCCGTTTTAGGGGTACCTCCCATGTGAAACTTCCCCACGAGCAACTCACAGCAAGGAATTAGCAAGGGATGGATGTTACTTTAAATGGAGCTCTCTGAAGTACTGATGAAGTCTCTGACTTTTTCTCATTCTGCCTTCTCCCCCTTTGTCTCTCTCTCCCTGTCTTCTCCCTCTCCTCATTCTATAGCTCTCATTTCTCTTTCTGTCTCTCTCTCCCTCCTATTCCAATCAGTCTTTTTCTCACATCCTCTCCCCTTCCTTCTGTGTCTCTGCCTCTCTCTCTTCTCTCTCTCTCTCTGTGTCTCTGTCTGTCTGTCTGTCTGTCTATCTGTCTCTGTCTTATTTCTCCTTTCCTTTCCCCTCTTTCTTCTCTCCTCTCCCTCCTTCTCTCCCAAATAAATTGACTGCTGATAAAAGGTGTTGGATTGACAGCTCTGGAGACTGCAGTCCTCAGTTTGCATATAGAATAGATGTACTGCAGTCAGTAGCTAATGACTATTCTGTTGTTTGGACAAGCTAGCTTTCACAGGGACTTTCTAGAACTAGGGTGGGGGGGTGCATTTTTTTGGTTGAAGGTCCAATTGATTCCTGTTGTTTTTGTCTTCTCCCCTTGCACACCAGCTTCACCAAGTTAGCTGCACCCTTGGGGCATGGGGTCCCTTATAGGAAGGAAGGAAGGAGGGATAAGGAGAGAGAAACAGACAGGGAGAGGCAGAGACACAAGGAGAGACAAAGAGAAAATGACAGAGGGAAAGGGTGAGAAGGGGAGAGAATGTGGAGGGCAAGAGAGTAAGAGAGAAGAAGGAAGGAAGGAAGGAAGGAGATAGAGACAGAGAGAAGATGGAAGGAGATGGAGAGAAGTAACGAGTGGTGAGGAAAAGACTGATTAGAACAGGAGGAAGGAAAAGAGAGAGAGGGGAGGAGGAGAAGTAGGAAAAGGGGGAGAGACAGAGACAGAGACAGAGAGAGAGAGAATGTAAGGGGCAAGGCTCTGAGCCTCGCAGAAATGGCTGGGCAGTTGTTTGCTCTTATCCTTCTTTTCCTTTTGTTTCTAGCTGTTCAAAGTCTACTCCCCACACCTCTGATTTGCAAACAGATAAAGATGAAACATTTAGAAGACCGTGTACCAAAACCCCTAAAAACTGAAAGAAAACCTCTTAGAGATCATCAATTTAGAGCTAAAAGGGACCTATGTTATCTAGTCCTGGCCCTTCTTTTATACAGGTGGAAACTGAGCCCTAGAGAATTTCCTTGCCCCAAGGTCATATAAACGGTGAATGAGAGATCTAGAATTTGAATGCAGATCCTCGGACTCAAAGGCCAGGAAGCTTTTCACTATGAAAAGTGAGTGACTATACACATAGGCCTTTAAAAAAAACCAACAAGATAAGGGTGTGATAGAAAGCACCTAGGAGTTGAAGTGACAACATTTCCTCCAAATCTGTGCTCACCTAAGTAGCAGGGGACAGAGAAATCCAGATGGGCCTAAGAGTATATGCAGCAGTTCCATCTTCCCTGTGGACCTGAAAGGCTGGAGGTAGGGGTGGGTAGGAAAGGGAAGAAGAAGAAAGAGGCTGACCAGGAGTAGTGCTAGGAGCCCCAGCTGGCTCTGCTGAAAGGTGCAGTCCAAGCCTGTGGGAAGAGCTTGGTTGCCTTCTTGTTTTAGGAGTTGATGTGATATAAAGAAAGGCAGGAATCAATAGGAGCCAAATGATAGACTCATAGAATGTCAGAGCTGGAAGGACCTGAGAGTCCTCCCTTTTAGAGTAGAGACCTCTCCCCATAACGCTTGAGGTTGGTTTACCATCACATAGATAAAGCTATCTGAGGAGCTGAGTGTCTGAATTTTGTTGGCAATGTAACGACTATTAAAGGAGATTCAATTTGGACACTTTATATCTGTCTAGTTCTGAGTCCCCTTTTTTCAATGTGCCCATCATTTTAAAGAATAGCGAACTGAGTATTTTTTGTAAGTACCAAATGGGATATCCTGTGAGACGTTGTGGCTGGCCTGTCTTGAGAGGCCATTAATTTGGAAGATCTGCCTAAGATTCAGCTTGTTCTGCTAAAAGCCCAGAAAATTAATGCAATCAGGAATTGCACACTGGTCTTTCAGAAAAGCAGCCAGAACTGTACCCATTCCAAAGCCAATTTTTAACTCCAATGACCTCAGCATTTTCATTTGCTTGACAAGGTCATTTCATGACATAATAATAATAATCATTATTATTGTCATTTTTTAAAGAAAAAGTTTCTGATGGGACACAACATGGTAATATAATGGAATGAATGTGTATCTTGGTGACAGGGTAGGAGAAGATCTTTGATGGTTAGAATGATTAGGTGATGAAGTTGGAATCAGAGGATAATGGTTCAAATCCCAGAACTGCCATGTGCTATCTGGGCTTTGGGGTAAACTATAACCTCTCTTGACCAGTTTCCTGAACTGTAAAATTACAGGACTAGATTAGATGACTCCAAAGTTTCGTTCCAGTTCTAAATCTAAGATAACATGACATGGGTTCAAATCCCAGTTCTCCACTTACTCTCTGTGTGACACATACTCCTTAAACTTAAATTGGGCTTTAATTTCCTCACCTTAAAAGGAAGGGGTTGAACTAGACAACTCCTTCAGGTTCCTTCCACTCTAAGTCTATGATTCTGAAGAAATAGGGTGGTGGTAGAATGAAAAAAAAAAATCATTGGACACATGGTCAGGGAACCTGGTTTCTAGACCTGGCCCTGCCACTCACTGACTCTGTGATGCTGGGCAAGTCACTTCTGAGTCTCAATTTCCTCATCTTTAAAACCAAGGGGTCAGGCTAATGATCTCTAATATTCTCTCCAGCCCAAACATTGAATAGCCTTAGAGTTTTGATCCTGTGGATGTCTCCCTCTCCTGATTTCACAACAGCCCCTAGATCAGATGATTCCTAAAATACCTTTCAGTGATCACAGTTCCAGAGTATTTAAGACCAAAGAAAGGCTATAGATTCCTCATTTCATCAGCTATTTTGCATGCAGCTGCAGATATATGTACAGATGACTACTGAATTACAAGTATTATCCTTGTAACCCAAGCAGGCTGCCCTCTCTCTTAGAGCATCAAAATGATGATGACTGGTAAATTCCTGCCCTAATGTACTGTGATTTTGGTGAAAACATCACTCCTACAATTGCCTTTTTTGCTGGCAACAGGCTCAGATTATCTGACTTAAGTAACTTGTCGAAATCACTTTGGAGAAATAGTTCCAGAATCTTCCTCATCGCCTGGATCCCCTCAGTCCTCTCCTCATTTGTATGCTGACTTCCAGCCTAACAGAATGTATCCTGCCTTGCCATTTCAAACGGCTCTCTCACTATGGTTGCCAGCTAACTATTCATATTGGATTCGGTGTCTCCTTCCTAGCACATTTTATTTATTCTGGTAGTCTGTCTCACAGCAGGTTCCCAAAGCCTCCTTTGTGAATCAGTGATCCGATCCTTTTACTGAAATATCGAAGGCATCACCAACTAGCCAACCTCAACCTGACTTAGTACATCGACGATTTTTTCCCTTTTTTTGCTGATTTCATTATGTGTTATATTATTGTTTTTCTCAGAAGAAGAAATAGAAGTCTGCATGGAGAACTGAACTGGAATCTTATTTTAAATTCTCCCATAACAAATTGAGAGGCAGCCATGGTCTAGTGATTAAAGTAGATGAGGAAACATCTGGACTTTCGACACCCAGCTGATTACAGGTTGCTAGGGTTCAGGAATTTGCCCCACCTCACCCTGCTAGATTTATAAAAATCATGATAAATGTGCTGAGCTGTTTTTGAGGGTTATGTAAGGTTTGGAAACATTTAAAAACATTCTCAGATAAAATAATTGGGCATGGAGAAGGATGAAACATTAGCACAAAGAGCTTTAGGACAGGATCTAAAACTACTTACATGAGGTGTTTGGATTTTCTGAGCAGTTCAGGTATGATGAAATTATCACTTCCTTCTTTTTGGCCACTATAATTCTAGATGTTTCCTTCCTTTCTCCTCATCATAAACAACAAACAAAAATCACAGAGCACATCTTTTTCAGTTTTCTAGGCAGTTTTCTTTTTCGGTCTGGACCTGTCATTTGTTGGTATAAGGATCTTTCTAGTGAGGAAATTGCCCTTACCAATGCATATTTTTATAAATAAATGTTATCTAATTCATAACACTTCCAAGAGTTACCTGGGCAACTAAGGGGTTAAGTCACTTGTCCAGGGTCACACAGACAGTATATGTCAGATATGACCCAGATATTCCTGACTCTCTAACCACTGTAACATGCTGGCTCTCTTTTCCAAACTCATTTCACATTGATTATATTTTAGGTTGCAAGCCACTGTGGAAACCTAACTACTAAGATGTTTTAAGATGTGGTCTCTGTGGCTAGGGGGAGTGGGAGTTTCTATTAAGGAGGCTGGATCCAGTGGCCATCTGGGATGACTTATTTCAGTTCACGTGCAAAAAAATTCAGGTTTAGTTTCTATTAAAAAAAATGTGGTCTCTGTGACAGAAAAGCCATTTTTCTTGCCTGTTACTTATTACCATAGACTAATTTTTTTTCATATTATAAGATATAAATGTGGCACACACCTGGAATTCAGGCTACCAAGGATGTGGAGGCTGATGGATCATTGGAGCTCTGTAGTTCTCATCTGCTACTGGTGAAGACAATCCAGTGTCCACACTAAGTCTGGCACCAATATGATGAACCCCTAAGAAGGGGTAGGAGAGGAAGTGGTTTGGAGGGATGCCTAAGAAGGGAAGAACTAGCTTATATTGGGAAAATGGAGCAGGTTAAAACTCCTGTGATAATTAGTAGTGATTATTATATTTCTATTGTATTTCTAGTCAGAACAAGATAAGGAGACCCAGTCAAAAAAAAAAAACAACACTCCTAAGATTTGGAAAACTTATTACTCTGGGAGGTTATCTAAGTGACGAATCATCAGAGAACCAGCAGAGCAGGGCTTGGAAAGATACAATCATCTATTGGGCTCAAGGTATTTCAGTCATCTTTGCTCTGCTAATCAATTGGGAACTGAAGGCAGGTAGCAGAACAGAAGCATAAACGTAAAAGATAGCCACTGAATGTTCTAGCAATCCTGGGTCCTTTCCTCCTGTTGGGGTTTGAAGGGCTTCTTCAGTACTAGGATAGTATTATAAATTGGGAAGATTCTCTAGGTCCATGGGGAGATGGGGCTCACGAGAGGGAAAGAGTTGTTTTGACTGTTTACAAGCTCTGGTGTAAGTACTTAGCATTTTGTTGTTGTTGGGTTAAATAAAACCTATCCTATAAACAATGTGCTGTTAACATGAGTACTTGCATGGGAGTTGAGGTTTGTTTCCCTTTTGGGAGGGAAAGTGACACAAGTTAAATTCACATGTTCCCTAAGGAAACTCTGGAAGTATGAGCCAAAGAGAGTGGTTTATATGAGAATTCAGTTCATGAATATCCAGAGCTTGGTTTGGGGTCATGGGTTATACGAGGAGAACAAATGTTTACTGGCTGAAATGGCTCCTAGGTGCTTTTGCCCTCCTCTTTATAGGGCTTTTTAAAAAAAATCAATTAAACTTTTCTAAGAAATGGCAACCAGCAGAATCAATGACTTTATTTTTAACCATTCCCTACATTTTAGAGCCAACAACTTTTTAATACTAGATTGATTCAGAACTGCTGTAATTGTATAGTTTCATGTCATTGCCATTCTTTCTTCTCATCTGATAGTTTGACTTCTATAACACCCCCACTCTAATGCCTCATACTATGATGATTCTGGGTTCTCTAAGATTATGCCAGCAGAACACAAGTTTTGGCAGATTCTACCAAGTGGGCAAAGCTTCAGGTACAGTCCTAGCAGCAGACTGTGTCTGCTGTCTAAGAATCAGCCTAGCCAGATGCAGAGAGGAGCGTCACCAGAAGCTGGATAATTAAAGGATCAATTCTTTGGCCACGATGATCCATGAAACAAAAATAATCTAAATGGGGCTCAGTCCTTTGGGGACCCACTTCAGTTTTTTCCCTAAGAGCTTTCTTTTGCTCTGGAATCATGGTTGTCTTCTTAAGTTGCTCATGTTTTCAATGTTGTTAAAATATAATATAATATAATATAATATAATATAATATAATATAATATAATATAATATAATATAATATAATATAATATAATATAATATAATATAATATAATATGATATGATATGATATGATATGATATGATATGATATGATATGATATGATATGATATGATATGATATGATATGATATGATATAATATGATATAATATGATATAACATGATATAACATGATATAACATGATATAATATAATATGATATGATATGATATGATATGATATGATATATATGATATGATATATATATAATATATGATATTATATATGATATGATAATTATGATATGATATGATATGATATGAATATAATAATATGATATATATATGAATAATATGATATATATAATATAATATGATATAATATGATATAATATGATATAATATGATATAATATGATATAATATAATATAATATAATATAATATAATATAATATAATATAATATAATATAATATAATATATAATGTAATGTAATATAATGTAATATCATATAATATCATATAATATAATATAATGTTCTCCTGCTCATTTCACTCTGCACTGGTTTGTTATAGTGGGAAAAGAGGCAGAGGATTCTAAGAATCAACTAGTTACCCCCCCCAATATTAGCTTATATGATAAACTTTGTTTTAACTTCCATAAATAGAACAAAAGAAAGCCAGTATAAGAAAAACTAACACACCCTCCCTTAATAAACAATAAAAACACAAAAAATGTTATTTTTAAATGCTTGTGATCATTTCTAATATTTACTTAGAGCAGTCATAACTAAGTTTTTGCTACTCTCCTTTACTTCTGACCCTCAGTTTCAGGGTGGGGAGTGGAGGGAAAGAGAGTACACATGGGTTTATGATAGGTCAATTTTTAAAAATTTTGTGGGCTAAAGGCACATAATAAAATGCATGCTGTTTTGCAATTAATTTCTTTTCAATTAGCAGGCTTTATTTTCTCTCCCTCCCACCCTCATCCCCCCATCAAAAAGAAAAATAAAACTGGAAAAGAGTATGGCAAAAACTAGGCATAGGTCAAAATCTCACACCATATACCAAAATAAAGTCAAAATGGGTTCATGATTTAGATATAAAGGCTGATACTGTAAGCAAACTGGGAGAGCAAGGAATAGTTTACCTACCTATTTACGGAGAACAGAAGAATTCATGACCAAACAGGAGATAGAGAACATTATGAAAAGCAAAATGGATAACTTTGATTACATTAAATTGAAAAGTTTGTGCACAAACAAAGCCAATGCAACCAAGATTAGAAGGAAAGTAGAAAATTGGGAAAGAATTTTTACAATCAGTCTCTCTGATAAAGGCTTCATTTCTAAAATATATAATTAAGTCAAATTTATAAGAATACAGTCATTCCTCAACTGATAAATGGTCAAAGGATATGAACAGACAGTTCTCAGATGAAGAAATTAAAGCCATATATAGTCATATAAAAAATGCTGTAAATCACTATTAATTAGAGAAATGCAAATCCAAACACCGCTGAGGTACCACATCACACCTATCAGCTTGGCCAACGTGACAAAACAGGAAAATGATAAGTGTTGGAGAAGATGTGGGAAAATTGGAACACTAATACATTGTTGGTGGAGTTGTGAAATGATCCAACCATTTTGAAGAGCAATTTGGAACTATGCCCAAAAGGCTGTAAAAATGTGCATACCCTTTGATCCAGCAATAACACTTCCAAGACTATATCCCAGACAGATCATACAAATGGGAAAAGGACTCACATGTACAAAAATATTTATAGCAGCTCTTTTTGTGGTGGCAAAGAATTAGAAATTGAGAGGATGCCCATCAAATGGAGAATGACTGAACAAGTTGTGGTATATAGATATAATGGAATATTATTGTGCTATAAGAAATGATGAACAGGCTGACTTCAGAAAAACCTGGAAAGACTTGTATGGTCTGATGCTAAGTGAAGTGAGAAGAACCAGGAGAATGTTGTACACAATAACAGCCACATTGTGCGATGACTAATATTGACAAACTTAACCCTTCTCAGCAATACAAGGATCTAAGACATCTCCAGAGGCCTCGTGATGGAAAATGCTATCTACAAAGAAGAAAGAACTATGGAGTTTGAATGCAGATCGAAACATACCATTTGCTTTTTTTTTTCCTTCTGTTGTGTTTTGTTTCCACTTTCTGGTGGTTCCTCCTATTGGTTCTAATTCATACTTACTACATCACTAATGTGAAAATATGTTTACTAGGAATGTATATGTATAACCTATATCAGATTGCACACCATCTTGAGAGAGGGAGATAAGGAGGTAAGGGGAGATAAATTTTAAACTCAAAAGCATATGGAACTGATTGTTGATAAATCAAAATAAATTAATTTTAAAAAAAGAAAAACAAAACCCTTGTAATACATAAACATTTTGAGGAACAAAAAAAAAAAGAAAGAAAATTCTTACATTGGCCTTGTTCAAAAGCCTGTGTTTCATTTTGCATGCAGAGTCTAGCTTCTCTCTGTCAGGAGGCAGGTAACATTCTTCACCATACATCCTCTGGAATCAGAGCACTGTAGAGTTGTCTTGTAAGGTTGCTCATGTCTTCAATGTTGCTATAGTATAAAGTTCTCCTGCTTGTGCTCATTTTACTCTGCATTAGTTTAGACAAGTGTTCCCAGGTTTCTCTGAAACACTCCCTTCATCATTTCTCACAACACAAATGTATTTCATAACATTCATGTACCATAATTTGCTTAGCCATTCCACGGTTGATGGGCACCTCCTTAGTTTGCAGTTCTTGGGCATCATAGAATGACTTGCTATACATTTGTTTTTAGCATGTAGGTCCTTCTCCTCTTTTTTTGACCTCTTTAGGATATGGACCCAATGATATTATTGATGGGTTAAAGGGTATATATAGCTTAGTAACCTTTTGGTTGTAGTTCCAAATTGCTTTACACAATGGCTCTTTCAATTCACACCACCACCACCACCACCACCAGTGTATTAATGCACCTATTTTCCCACAGCTCCTCCAACATTTGTCATTATCCTTTTTTTGGGTCAACTTTGCCAAAATGATGGCTGTGAGATAGAAACTCAGAGTTGCTTTGCTTTGAATTACTCTAATTATCAGTGATATGGAACATTTTTTTTCATGTGGCCATTGGTAGCTTGGATTTCTTCTCCTAAGAATTAAAGGAGTTGGTTTCATTGTACCCCTAAAGGCAACAAAAAGCATCACTCCGTGGGACTGGAGATACACTTCAAAAAGTGAAAGTCTCATTTAGCAATGCCTTATTATTGCTGGATAAATGGAGGATTTCATATATGAAGGTCTCACATCTACAAATCACAGATGCTTTCTTCAAAAGAGGCAGGAAGTAATGTACATAATAATAACTGAACAATATCACAAAAAATAAAACTGATTTTATTTGAACAGGAAGTGACTACTGACATGGAGTCATTTCTTTTAAAAAATAATATTTTATTTTCCTCCCAATTACATGTAAAATACTTATTAACATTTGTTGTTTTTTTTTTTAAGTTTTGTGTTCCAAATTCTATTCCTTCCTCTCTCCTCTCCACCCTCCCCGAGAGAGTCAGCAATCTGATATAAAGTCATTTCTGAATCATCTCTCTGTGTATGGAGTGACTTGTTAGAACAAAGATCAAAATCAATATCCAATTGGAAGAAAAAATAGAAATGAACAACAGATGTCACATGCAACTCAGGCAATTCCAGCCCTACCTTATTTAGCAAAATATTTACGCTAAAAAAATGAAAGATGGGAGGATAGCAAATACTTGGGGAAAATTACAGACTTTTTTTTTTACTGAGTAAAAGTTCCTGAGAAAATAGAAATGAATATCAATGTATATATCTCTGCTTTTTTTATCCATCTACACAAAAATTATGAGGATCTATATATGTTTCAATTAAGGTCATCTTTGTTTAAAGAGAGCAAATAAATAGGCAGGTCTTCACAAGTTATATTTTATAGTAGACCACAACATGACAGTCATGTAATTGAGAGAAAGATACAGAGACTATAAAGACTTACTGGGCTTTTGTTGTTTCAATCGTGTCCAACTGTTCATGACCTCATTTGGGGTTTTCTTGGCAAAGATACTGGAATGGTTTGCCATTTCATCTCCAGCTCATTTTACAGATGAGGAAACTGAGACAAACAGGGGTAAGTGACTTGCCCAGGGTCACACAGCTAGTAAGTGTCAGAAGCTGGATTTGAACTCAGGAAGATGAGTCTTCCTGATTCCAAGTCCAGTGCTTTATCCTCTGTGTCACCTAGCTGCCCACTGGACTTTTTGTTTGACAATTAAAAAGCACTTGCTTTGGAAGAGCAAAATGCAACCTTGACTTCTCCTCAGTAAGGTGTCTACTGTGCGTGTCAGAATCACAAAATATCCTTGAAAAATATATCAACAACATACTTTTGTTCATTAGCTCTTGGATTATTAATAGAGCAGGAAATAAAAACAGGGAAATGCATGTTCATTGAAAATGTTTGTCCATGTCATGGTGGCTGTCTAAATTCCACTATCAAGTTTGAATCCAATTGGAAAAAAGGTTTCCCTATACATGGTGAGATCCTCTAGATGTTCCTTTTTGTGACTAACATTGTATATATATATAACATTGCGTGTGTGTGTGTGTATATATATATATCTCTCTCTCTCTCTCTAAAGCCAAGCTATAAAGCCAGAACGTTGTAGAGAGCCCTAAGTGAGATCCACAAAAACTTAAGAAATTGTTAAACTATCTACATAGCAAAAACAAAATGGCTAAAGAATGTGTATTGTTCAAAATAGATATTTAGTTGGCTAAACAATGAACAGAGCTGGTCCATCAATACATGTATCTTGGGCAGATACTTCACATGGACAATGAACTGGGCCCAGAATTGGGAGGAGGAAAACAAACTGGATTGCTTTTAGGAAATTCCCCAGTATGCTTTAAATGGCCCCAAGCTTCTCCTCAAAACAAACTCATCTTTCTTACATCAATATTCTTCCAGTGATGCTAAATGGCTACAAGTCATGGAATACAGCAGTCTCTGAAAAATTAAGGTTTTGTGTCACCCAAAGGGCAACAGAGATGCCCTTGGTAGATGTGAAGAGACTGTAATGTACTGCCAAGGAAGAATTACATCAAAGTGACATGTAGGAGATAGTGAGATACAAGCTAGAAAAAAGAGGTGAGCTGTTCATGTTGCAAGAGTAAGAAATGACTCATACTCCATATGCAATGTTGGTATCCATAACATGTCAAGAATTCTAGAGTTAGGCCCCCAGAATGTTGGGTGGACAGTTTGTTGAAGACTTAGGAAGAGAGGATGGATAGCAATTGAGCAGGATGAGAAAATGTGACTATATTATAGCCACCATAGGAAGTGGACTCTCATGGATGAGATCCCAAGTTCATTGAAGTACCAAAGAATGCTAAATTTGTACCCATCAAATCTGTCAATCTATAGAAAACATAAAGACTGAGTGCTTTAGGGTTACTAGAAATCATCTTTGAAATGGGTATTTTGGGCCTGGAGTTTAGAAATATGGAACTTAGTGACCTTTTTCAAGACATTTCTCCATAGAATAAGATGTAAAAAAAATTATAATTTCTTTAAGCCAAGAGTAAGTGGATTTTGTTCCAAACTTTTTTAAACTATGGAAATTTGGTAAAGAAAAGTCAATTATTTCAATTATACTCTTAAATGTCAGTGTTATACCCAAAGAAGGAAGCTGTGATATAGTCACAGCTGCCACAGTCTTAACCCTCTTTTATGTTAGTCCAATAAGCCTCAAGAAAATGTCATCTTGCACTTGGCTATTTATTGTTCCCTTCATGTATCAATCTGTGCTTTGTAGAAATTGCTTTAGTCATGAGAACAGATATACACTGACACTACAACTGCAGTACTATTTCCTTCACAGTGGAATACAGAATGCAATATTCATCAGGTTTTGGATATTGTCTACATAACAGATGTGTTTCGAAATGTACTGTGGATATTTTAGGCAGAATCTTTTTGGTAAGGAATTGTTTTTTGTATGGTTCTATATAGAACACGCAAAATGGAAAGAATGAGCAATATTATTCAGGATGTTCCAAAAGTCTACTTCTCCTTTGATTTAACCTGCATCTTTCTTTTGATCTATTTCCATCAGGTCCCTCCCCTTCTCAAAATTTTTCAATAGTCCGCTATTGCTTACAAAATATATGCAAATTCATGTTTCTGGAATTCAACGGGGCTATGTCTTACCTGTCTAACTTTGTTTCTTACTAGCTTCTTGTACAATCCATTTGCCTTACTGAAGCCAGCTCCTCATTTACCCAGCATACATCATCTTATTCCAAACTTTGCTCATGTTATTCTTTTTTTCTACCAAATATTCTCTTTTCTCTCCTCTCCATCCCTCCATAGCTTTTACACTCAGTTCAATTCCTACCTCTCTTGGGAAGCTTTTCCTATGGGTGACAACCTTCCCCTTTTGGTCCTCATAGCATTTTTTTCTTACCTCTCTATGTAGGGTCAACTAGTGGTACAATGGATAGAGTGCTGGGCCTGGAGTCAGGAAGACTTATCTTCCTGAGTTCAAATTCAGCCTCAGATACTTACCAGCTGTGTGGTCCTGGGCAAGTCACTTAACCCTGTTTGCCTTAATTTCTTCATCTGTAAAATGAGCTGGAGAAGGAAATGATAAACCATTCTAGTATCCCTGCCCAGAAAACGTCAAATAGGGTCACAAAGAGTTGGAAATAACTGAACATGTACTTATTACATAATGTTATAATTGTCTGTGTTTTACCCTCCCAGACTATAACCTCTGTCCCAGACCAGTGCTTAACATACAATAGGCCCTTAATAGGTGTTTATTGAATTAAAATTTTAAAATTCTCTAATTTCCTTATTTCTCCCATTTTTGAACTCTGAAAGCATTTGTCATTGGAATCATTTATTCTGCTCTTACTCTTATATTATCTGATCTGGTTATATCTGTAATGTTTATATCCCCAGCTTAGTACAATGCCTGACACATAGAAGGTACTTAATAAATGTTTATTGATTGTTTGTATGTCTTTTCTACCTAATAAAGTTCTTCTATAACCTACAATGCTGGGTATATAGTGGGTGCCTACTAAGCACTTATTGAAATCAATTTAGTTCACATCTTTTCATAAACTATCTTCAGTTTTCTAGGCTGGTTTGTTTTTTTTTTTTTGGTCTGAACCTGTTATTTGTCGATGTGAAGAATTTATCTCTACCACTTCAGATTTGTTGTTGTTCAGTAAATTTTTAGTCATGTTTGACTCATAGTGACCCCATTTGGGGTTTTCTTGGCAGAGATACTGGAGTGGTTTGCCATTTCCTTCTCCAGCTCATTTTACAGATGAGGAAACTGAGGCAAACAGGGTTAAGTGACTTGCCCAGGATCACACAGCTGATAGGTGTGTGAGACTAGATTTGAAGTCAGAAAGATAAGGAAGACTCCAGGTTTGACACTCTAACTACCACTCCACCTAGCTTCCCCTCCTAATTCAGGTTGGCAGTTATTTTATAATTCATAGCCTATAAGGCTATAAGAACTGCCTGGGGAACTGAGAGGCTAAGCCACTTATCTCGGGTCACTTAGATGGTAGGCATGAGGGGTGGGAGTTGAACCCAGGTATTTCTGACTCTAAGGCTACCTCTCTATCCATTGGAACCTGTTGGCTCTCTTTTTCAAACTAATTTTACACTGATTATATTTTAGGTCGAAAACATGAAAGGAAGTACTTTAATCTCCCCAGCAACATCCCTTAAAGTCTTGGGGTTGGATTTTTAATGGATTATCCTTACACTGTAGCTGGCTAAGTTTGCTGGATTCAAGGAATATTTCCTTTTGCTCTCCAGGATATACTGTCTGCCTCCAGACCTTTGCTTCTGACATTTCTTGACCTAGATCCTGGGATGCATCTTACTTTGGAGTCCATAGCCCTGTCTCCACTGATTGCAGCCCTTAACGTGAAACTCGCTTGCTATAGATGCAGCATTATGTGATGGAAACAAGGACTAGAGGCATGGAACAAGCATTTATTAAGAGCCTACTTTGTGCCAGGCACTGTGCTAAGTACTTTACAGCTACTATCTTGTTTGGTCCTCACAACAACCCTGCAAAGGTAGGTGCTGTTATCAGCCCTATTTTATAGTTGAGAAAACTGAGGCAGACAGTGCTTAAGTGACTTGTCCAGGGTTATACAGTTAGTAAATGGCTGAGGCTGGATTTGAACTCAGATCTCCATGATTCCAAGCCCAGTGTTCTATGCACTGTGCCATCTAGCTGTCTTTAACATTGGGCTGGGAGCCTAGAGCCCCAAGTTCTAGTTCTGGCTGCTACTTGGGCTGTGTTCTCTGGACTCCAGCTTCCTCATCTGCAAAGTGAGGGAACTGGACGAGATCATCTCTAAAGTATTTTCACTGTTAAGATTCTATGACCCTGATATGAGGTTTTCATATCCACACAGGTACAGTGGAAGTACTGACTCTGCAGTCAAAGAATCTGGTTCAAATTCTGCCTCTATCCTTTATTATCTGTGTGATATTAGACAAGTCACTTAGCCTCTGTTAGCCTGTTTCATTATCTGTAAAATGAAAGGGTTGAAACAGATGCCCTCTTTGGCCCTTTCCGTCTAGGTCATGGAAATCCACCATCTAATAAACACTATCTCTTGCTTTTAAATGATACATGCCCATCACTGTCTTTGAAATCCTGGTCAGATTGTGTCTTGCAACACAACTCTGAACAGTTTTATTGGCTGCACATGAGATATGCATATATGAAATATACATGAAATACATGAAACTCTTTCCCTCCTTATCTCCACCTCTTGGCTTCCCTGGCTTCCTTCAAATCTAGCTTCTTCAGGAAGCTTTTCCCAATCTCCCTTGATTCTAGTGTTTTCTCTCTGTTAATTATCTCCATTTTTTCCTGTATATAGCTTGTTTGTTTATACTTAATTTCTACATCGTCTCTCCTGTTAGATTGTGAGCTCTTTGAGAGCAGAGACTGTCTTTTACCTTTCTCTGTCCCTAGGTACTGTGCATAGTACCTAGCACAGAGCACGTGCTTAATCAATCTTGTCTTATTGATTGATTGGTTGGCTGAAATTTCTCCTGACTCTAATATAGTGGGCTGTGCCTGACTAAGATTGGTTTCCTAGTACAGGCATACCTCATTTCATTGCACTTCACTTTATTGAGCTTTGAAAATATCTTTTTTTTTTAAAGATTGAAGTTTGTGACAATCCTGCATTGAGCAAGAATATTGGTGTCATTTTTCCAAAAGTGTGTGCTTGTCTGTGTCACATTTTGGTAATTCTTGTTCAAACTTTTTCATTATTATTATATTTGTTACGGTGATCCATAATCGGTGATCTTTTATGTTACTACTGTAATTGTTTTGAGGCATCACAAACAGCACCTATATAAGCCTAATTGATAAATGCTGTATGTGTTCTGACTGCTCCACTGACTAGCACTTCCCTATCTCTCTTCCTCTCCCTCTCCTTGGGCCTTATTCCATGAGACACAACAATATTGAAATAGGCCAATTAATAACCCTATAATGGCCTCCAAATGTTCAAGTGAAAAGAAGAGTCAATAGATGTAGCAAACTTCATTGTTGTCTTATTTTAAGAAATTGCTACAGCCACCCCAACCTTCAGCAATCACCACGATGATCAGTAGGGGCCATCAATATCGAGGCAAGACCCTCTACTAACGAAAAGATTACGACTCCATGAATATTCAGATGATAGTTGGCATTTTTTTTTAGCAATAATGTATTTTTTAAATTAAGGTGTATACTTTTTTTTAGACATAACACTATTGCACTCTTAATAGACTGTAATATATTGTTGTTGTTTGTTCTTCTTTCTCCAAGACGACCATGACATCATGAAGGTAAATGCCATGACAGGCAAGTGAATTGGATTTAAGTGAGGGCTGTGCAAAGTTACCAGCCTCACTCCCTCCTCCTGAGACATCTGGGTCAAGTGGCAAGATACAGATCAGGACGACTGGAGATGGCCCTAGATGAGATCTTGGTTTTTTTAAGCTAAGGTCTTCCCCAGGTCTCAGTCTGCGTGAGGCAACACCCATTCAGTGATTTAGGCAGGTAAGAAATGAGGCAAAAAATGGCCTCTTTTACCTAGCCAAAAAAAAAAAATTAATCTGGGAGGGGAAGACCCTCAAGACTTTTGGCCAAAAACAGAAACAATTTCTATTTACGCTCACTCTGAGCCATAACATCTATATGCACTGGGAAAGAGGGTAGGTGGGGGCTGACTCTGATGATTCTGAATTCTTTCCCTCTTTGGTTGGCTTTCAGATCCTGGCTGGTGCTACAAGTCTGGATCAACTGTATAGGTTCCTGGGATCACAATTGAAAGGGACCTTAAAATTCATCAAGTCCAATCCTATTACTTTACAGATAAAGAAACTGAGGCCCAAGAGGTTATATAACATGTCCAACATAACACACAAATTAATTAAAAGAGCTGGGATTCAAACCTAGGTCCTCCTGCTCCAAATCCAATATTCTTCCCATTGCACCATGTTGGGAACATGCATCTTGCTTTAGATTGCTTGACTCCCTAGCAGCCCTGAGATCTTTGCCCTTGCAGCAAAGCCACACTCAGGGCACTACTATAAGCCTAGATGGCCAGTTAAGTCTGGGATAGAATTTGTGGGTGGAGAGAGCACAAAAGAAGGAAGTAAAATTTTCCTGATTGTATGTGGGCCTAGATATGAGTCCTTTCTGTATCGCTTTTTTTTTCCAGTGAGGCAATGGCGTTAAGTGACTTGCCCAGGGTCACACAGCTAGTAAATTTCAAGTGTCTAAGGCTGTATTTGAACTCAGGTCCTCCTGACTCTAAGGCTGGAGTTCTATCTACTGCACCACCTTGCTGCCCCTACTTTTTTTTTTCTCTGTAAGAGTTTGTTTCTCATACCATGCCTTCTTAGCCTGGGTATTTGCAAGGGAACTGAAGAAACCTAGAT
Organism: Phascolarctos cinereus; assembly: GCF_003287225.1. NCBI lineage: Eukaryota > Metazoa > Chordata > Mammalia > Diprotodontia > Phascolarctidae > Phascolarctos > Phascolarctos cinereus. Next base: position 112,205,380 of record NW_027556098.1, read on the forward strand.
CTGAGCTGGAAATGAGCCAAATGCAGATGTGGGGACAAACATAAACCATACCGATGTTATCAGAGAGAAGTTCCATAAGCCTGAATTTTGATCTGAGTGTCGAGAACAGACAGATCTAAGAGACCTACTGGAAAGACATCATATATATGTGTCACGTCCCCCTATTAGAATATAAGCTCTGTCTTGTCTATACTAAGTAATATAGACACCACTATTTTCTGCACACAATAGTCACATGAAAGTGTTTGTTGAATAATTCATAACTAAATCTCATAGGAATATAGTAAGAATGCAATGAAATTTTATATATATAAGGCTGCTTTAAAAAAAAAAAGCACACCTGTGATTTCATTTTTCTAGGGAATTTTCCTGGGCAAAGAAGAGCCCTCTATCAAAGCAAATTCCCTGGAACTCATAATCTTGAAGAGTTGAGAGTTTAAGAGATTTGTGCAGAGTCAGACCCGCAAAATGTGTCACAAGCAGGACTTGAACCCAAGTTTTCCTGACTCTCAAGGGAGTTCCCTAACAATGTCTCTCAGGCACTTTATAAACTACAAAACCCTATATGCCAGAGAGGTATTATTATTATTATTATTATTATTATTATTATTATTATTATTATTATTATTATTAGTGAGGCAATTGGGATTAAGTGATTTGCCTAGAGTCACACAGCTAGTGTGTTATATGTCTGAGGTTGGATTTGAACTCAGGTCCTCCTGACTCTAGGGCCAGTGCTCTATCCACTGAGCCACTTAGCTGCCCTAGAGGTGTTATTTTTAAGGGTTTTTGTTTTGCTATAAATATTATAACCCTTTGGAACAAAACAAAATGGTGGTATAATTTTTAAACAAGCCTATGTGCTGATTTTCTCACAGTCACATGCTCTATGTTTTCTCAACACTTATAAATTCAGTTTACACTATATATATAATTGGGCAGTGGGCTTTTACAATTTCTTTTATTACTTGACACCCCACAGGGTGTCCCCCTCCCACAAAAAGGCTACTGCACTGGATTTACTCTACCATGTTCAATCTTGGTGGAACCCAAAGAGAAGGTATCCTCACTCTTTCAGCCTCAATATGTCCCCATCCAGTGTAGAAAAACAAGGAAAATCTCTTAAATATAGCTTTGGTCAGTTCATGTGTAGGGCCTCCCCTAAGACAGATTGCCAGAGTCCCTTCTAGAAAAATTACTCAGTATACATACTAGATATCTGGAGAGCTATTTATTATCACCCCACAAAAGAAATACTTAAAACACAAAAACCTCTTAAGTGTGCATTAGCATATACTTAAAATTATAATCCATCACCTCTATTATGGTCTCTGCTGGGAAATAAGAAAAACTCTCAGGAAACTTATGAGACTGTTGAACATATTTCACTTCTGTTCTGTCTGCACTGTTTAAGTAATAACTCGAGGTCTAGATATATTGGTCAGTTAGGTCAATAGCTTGGGCTTCCAAGTTCCAGGATGACCACTGATGGTCATTCCCTCATCAAAGAAAGGGCACAGTTGCAGGAAGTACCTCTCACCACCAATCATCACCCTGGATCTCCTGAGCTCTCAGAATTTTTGAAGTCATCACCAAGTCTAGAAATATCCACCTCTCAGGATCACTTTTTGGTCATTTATGATCAAGGAAAGAAACACAAGGCAAAATAGGCAGCTAGAGATGTAAAAGCCAATCTAAGGTCTATTAAAAAAATACATATGCTCAATGCCCAATGGATGTAGCTTCCATAACTATTGCTGGGGAGGGGTGAGAAACTACTTCCCTCCCCTTGGAGCTATCATTGGCTATGTCCTAACAAAGAGGCTACTTCTTTCTTTCTTTCTTTCTTTCTTTCTTTCTTTCTTTCTTTCTTTCTTTCTTTCTTTCTTTCTTTCTTTCTTTCTTTCTTTCTTTCTTTCTTTCTTTCTTTCTTTCTTTCTTTCTTTCTTTCTTTCTTTCTTTCTTTCTTTCTTTCTTTCTTTCTTTCTTTCTGTGAGGCAACTGGGATTAAGTGACTAGCCCAGGGTCACACAGCTAGTAAGTGTCAAGTGTCTGAGGCCAGATTTGAATTCAGGTCCTCCTGACTCCAAGGCTAGAGCTCTATCTATCGTGCCACCTAGCTGCCCCCAAAGAGGCTACTTCTAAAGATAGTGGAAGCCATCTGTTGATTATTTCCTATTTATCCAGTCTATTGCTTATTTATACATAGTTGTTTGCATGTGTTCTCCCTTATAAGATTGGGAGCTCCTTGAAGGCAGGTCTTTTGCATTTCTTCATATCTCCAACCTTTGGTACAGTATACCTTTATGTACCTATCGGTACCCCAGGTGCAGTACCTGGAACATAATAGTGCTTAACAAATAATGCTTAAATAAATAATAGTGCTTAATAAATTACTGATGAACTATTTTTCCTCACTCCTATTGAATTCCAGAGTGAGTGGCTTTTCCTGGCTTAGTCGCCAATTTCCTTTGGCAAAGCCCCCCTATCCGTTGCAGGGACAAAAGGACCAATGGGAGCCTCTGGTTGAGCATTCCCTTTAGCAACAGACAGGGACACAAGTGTCCCTTTGTGAGTAGCCCAACTGTGCATGCCTACCTTCACCAGAAATGTTCCAATGCAACCCGATTAACTTAAAAAGAGGCAATATGGTGCACCAGAGGAAACTGGACCTGACGTCATAAATCACCTAGTTTTAAGTCTTGCATCTAACACGATCTTTGTGATCCTTGGTAAGACATTTTACTATTTGCATGCTCAATTTTCTAATCTGTAAAATGAGGACAATGATACTTGCACTACCTACCTCATGGGATAGCTGTGAGGAAAGTCCTTGGAAAACTGTTTAACAAAAAAAAAAGCATGTAAGTGCACACTATTATTATTCCCTTATATTTTTAAAGTCATTGGCTGATAATGTGTTCAAATTCTGCATTTCCTACTAAATTGTATTCTTGAATGAAGGTGAAAAATCTGTCTTACATTTCTTTTGTAGACCTACCTAAGAATAAATGTTTACTGATTGAATAGCGTAGTGCTTTGCAAACCATGAATTCTTTAAAATATTTAAATATGGTATAAAAATATTAAATATTTGATGCTGATGGGCCCTCATCAATGCAAGCACCTGCAGTTTCTGCCATCCTTCTCTACACAGCAGCCCTTTCTTAACTTACATACAAACACTCACACACTGTCTAATGTTTCCTTGGCTGCAGTACTCTGAAACAGCCCAAACGCTCTCATTTCATAAGGAAGGGCCTTATTGGCCCAGGTGTCAGTCTGTTGCCTGCCACTACTGAAGGCCCTAATTCTGAAAGAAAAACCTAGAGTTAGAAGGTACCTTATTTATAGATCCTAAATCCAGGCTCCCACCCAGAGCAAGCACGTTTGCTATAGCATCCTTGACAGATAGTTATTCAGCCTCCATTTAAATACTGTCACTGATGGGAGGCTCACTACATCAAAAGACAACCTGTTCCATTTTTGAACAGCCTGAATTGCCGGAACATCCTTTGAGAGAGTTGAAATTTGTCTTCCTGTAACTTCCACCCACTGGTCCTACTTCTGGTCCCTGTGGCTAAGCTGAATAAGGCTTAGGTTAAACCCAGAGGGGGAGAAGGAGACTGGAGTTAGCTGTGCTGGTTTTGTTCCTTCTCCTTTTTCCTGGACACAGATTTTTTTTTTCAAAGACTTGCTGCCTGGTTGGGGCTCAAACTTCTGGCCCAACTCCAGGGGCTCTCATCCATGGCTCTTGGCTGGTGGCAAGACTTGAGCTTGTAACTCCAGGACTTAGAATTTCTCATTACTCATTGCTTGGAAAATAATTTTATCTTGGCTCTCTCTGGTGCTGCAGAGGATTAGAAGAACCCCAGGGAGATTGGGTTATGGGACAGCTGATGAGCTCCATGAGCTGAGATCAGTCTCCATAGTAAAAATGAGATGATACTGTGGATTTGTCATGGGATGGGGAGAGGGGTTGAACCTTAAATTTTAGGCTAATGAAGATGAATCTTTCTGTTTTGTTACTCAATTCCCTTTTCTCTCAACTTGTTTTTTGCTGCTGCAAACTTAAAAAAATAATTGCTAACACTTTTAAGGAGGGATAGGGTGAAAGGAGAGAGAGAATAGAATAAATGTGGGGAATAGGATGGAGGGAAATGTATTCAGCAATCATAATTGTGAAAAAAAAATTTGAAGCAAGTTTCTCCGATAAAGGCCTCATTTCTCAAATATATGGAGAACTGAGTCAAATTTATAAAAATAGAAGTCATTCCCCAATTGATAAATGATCAAGAGATATGAACAGTTTTCAGATGAAATAATCAAAACTACCTACAGCTATATGGGAAGGAGCCCTAAACTGCTATTGATTGTAGGAATGCAAATTGAAACAATTCTGAGATATTACCTTATACCTATTATGTTGGCTAATAGGACAGAAAAGGAGAGTGACAAATGTTGGAAGGGATGTGGGAAAAATGAGACGTTAATGCATTGTTGGTGGAGTTGTGAACTGATTTAACTCTTCTTTAGAGCAATTTGGGACTATGCCCAAAGGGATATAAAACCATGCATACAGTGCCAATACTAGATCTATATCCAAAAAGAGATAAAAAACAAAAAGAAAAAGGACCTATACATACAGAAATATTTATAGCAGCTCTTTTCTAGTGGCAAAGAATTGGAAATTGTGAGGATGCCCATCAATTGGTGAATGGCTGAACAAATTGTGCTATGTGATTGTGATGGAATACTGCTGTACTATAAGAAATGACAAGCAGGATGCTCTCAGAAAAACCTAGAAAGGCTTATGTGAGCTGATGCAAAGTGAAATGTACTGTGTACAAAGTAACAGCAATATTGTGGGATGATCAGCTGTGAATAACAGCTATTCTCAGCAATACAATGATCAAGACAACTCTGAAGGACTTAATGATGAAAAATACAGATTGAAGAATACTTTTTTCTACTTGCTTTTTTTTTCTTGACCTATGTTTCCTTTCACAACATGACTATTACGGATATGTTTTGAATGACTACACATGTATAACCTATATCAAATTGCTTGCCTTCTCAATGAGAGAGGTAGGGAGGGAGGAAGGGAGAGAATTTGGAACTCAAAGTTTTAAAAACCAATGTTAAAAATTATTTTTACATATAACTGGGAAAAATAAAATGCTAAATACTTGTTTAAAAAAAGAAATAATTGCTTTCCTAGTAAAGCTCAGTTTGTAAAGGGCAGCTATGTGACACAGTACATAGAGTGCGGGGCCTGGAATCAGAAACTCATCCTAGGTGGTGCAGTGGATAGAGTGCCAGGCCTGGAGTCAGGAACACTCATCTTCCCGAGTTCAAATCTGGCCTCAGACACTAGCTGTGTTACATAGGGCAAGTCACTTAACCTGTCTTGCCTCAGTTTCCTCATCTGTAAAATGAATTGGAGAAGGAAATGGCAAACCACGCCAGAATCTTTGCCAAGAAAACCCCGAATGGGGTCATGAAGGGCTGGACAAAGCTGAAAAATGACTCAACCACAACAGCAAAGTAAAGTTCAAACGTTCCTGACTGGCATTCAAGATTTTCTGGAATTTGGTACTAGCGTGCTTTCCTGATTAACCTCATGTTGTTCCCTCCATCGAAGGCTAAGCTCCAGCCAAACTGGACGACTCTGTGTCTATGAACACGCCCAATGTTTCTGTGTTTTTACAACTCCATGCCTCCGTCCAGTCTATTTCCTGTCACTAGAAAGTGCTCACACCCCTTCCTGGTCTGCTAAAGTCCAAACTAACCATCATTTCAGGTTAAAAATAAGTGCTGCCAATTTGGAACTATGCCCAAGCAGCTATGAGGTCTACACCCCAAAGAAACCAAAGAAAGAGGAAAATGAGCCATAGGGGCAAAAATATTGATAGTGGCTCTTTCTATGGTACCAAAGAATTAGAAATTGAGGGAGGGAATGCCCATCAATTGGGGAATAGTACATATCTGTCTCTAAGGTCACAAGACGTAGAACTGGGATTCAAACCTGGGTTCTCTGACTCTTCCCATTCTCTCATGCTGCTTCTGCACATTTATTTTATGTGTGGGTGTATACACAAAAATAATAGAAAATGATTAAGGGTTATCAGAGAAAGAGAATAAGCATTTACTAAATGCCTACTATGTGCCAGGCATTGTGCTAAGAGTTTTTACAAATATCACCTCATTTGAGTCTCACAACAAGCCTGGGAGGAAGGTGTTGTTTTTATCCCCATTTTACATCTGGGGAAACCGAGGCAGACAGCGATTAAGTCACTTGCTCAAGATCTTGAAGCTAGTAGGAGTCTTTGGCTGCATTTGAACTTAGGCCTTCCTGATGCCAGGCCTAACACTCTAACCACTCTACCTCTGCCTCCAGGATTGGGAGGTAGCCCTTTGACATAGGGCTTGAAAGCAGTTAGGTGGGGAAGCAGATAGAACACAAGGCTTGGAATCAAGATCTCATCTTCCTAACTTCATATCTGGCCTCAGACACTCACCAGCTGTGGGAACTTGGGCAAGCCCTGTTTGCCTCAGGTCCTCACTGGCAAAATGAGTTGGAGAAGAAAATAGCAAACCATTTCAGTATCCTTGCCAAGAAAAGCCTAAATAAGGTCACAAAGAGTCAGGACGGAAACAACTAAACAGCAACAGGGGTTCTAAGAGGTAGAGATAAGGAGGATTGTGTGGCTTGTCCTTTGTTCTTAAAGAGGACCATGACATCAGGGAGATGATGACATGACTTACAATTGACTTTGATTTGAGTGAGGGAGGGCTGTGCAAAGTCACCAGTCTCACTTTCTCCTCCAGAACCATCTGATTCCAGTAGACAGATGTGGATTAGGACCACTGGAGATGGCCCAGGATGTAGTGGGAGACTCTGGACCTTTTAAGCTAAGGTCTTTTCAGGTTCTCACTTTGAGTGAGTCAAAGGCCCATTCACTGAATATGCCTCTTTAAGAAGTGAGTTAAGGCTTGGCCCCCTTAATAATAATTTAAAAAAAATCAGGCAGGGAAGGGAAAACCCTCAGGGCTGCTGGTGGAAAGAGAAACAGTTATATTTACATTCACTCCTAGCAAAGAGGTCCCAAAAAATAACTATCAAGTGGTGCTTGGGCAGGGACCTATTGTTGTCCAATCCATGAGATCCAAAGTGAATTGGATTTAAGGCTTGGTCTTTGAGAAAGAAATCTAGCCAGTAAACCCCAAGTTAACTAGGCAGCTTTCAGCCATCAAAATGTACCTTCCAAAGGTAAGGAAGGAGTGCATACCAGACATAGGATATAGAGTCAGTCAATAAGTCAGTAGGTCAATAAGCATTAATTAAGCACCTACTCTGTGCTAGGCACTGTGTTAAGCATGTGGGGCACAAAGAAAGGCAAAAGAACTCCCTGCTCATCCAGAATTCCCAGTTGAGGTATGAAGGGAGGGAATGAAATATCACATATGAAGACAGGAAAGTTTGGTTGGAGCATATGAAATAGAATATGTACTTGAATCAACTTGAAAAGCTAGGTTGGAGTCAGATCATCAGGACTTTGAATGCCAAACAAAAAAGCTTGATTCCTTTCCTAGAGGCAATGGGGAACCTTCAAAGCTTCTTAAACAGGAGAGCTATCTGGTCAGATCTGTGCTTAAGGACTATCAGATTGACAGCTCTGTGGATGATGAATTAGAGAGGGGGAGAGACTAGGTGAATGGAATCAAAAGATTTGGTAACTGACTTGGTGTGGGAGAGGGGTGTGTGGAGTGAGATGGAGGAGTCACAGATGAGCTGAGGTTGGGAACCTGGATGACTGGAAGACTGGGCTATCCTCTACAGAAACAGAAGCATTAGGAGGAGGGTAAGTTCAGGGGGAGAAGAATTGTGTTTTGGACATTTTGCATTTGAGATGCCTAAGGAGAATTCTGGTGGAGACCTCCAGCAGTATATTGGAGAGCAGACTTTTCAGGTCTTTGTGAAGAAGATTTGGTTCAGAGAAACTTCTCCAAAATTTCTCTCTCAGAAAACAAAACAAAACAAAAACTTTGCATTTAAAATATGTTTCCTGTGGGCAAGGATTACTTTATTTTTTCCTAGTAAGTATAGGTGCTTAATAAATGTTTGTCTGTTTATTGATGATTGCAAAGTAGAGCATAAAACCCTATAGGAGGCAAGGTGCTACTGTTGCTGCAATTCTTACAACATGAGAGGCAGAGGAACACCCTAGAATCATGAGCTCATTGATTTAGAAGGGCCCTCAGAAGTCATCTAGTCCAAACCTATTTTACAGGTGAGGAAACTGAGGTATAAAGTGGGGAACTGATTTGCCCGAAGTGCAATTTTTCTTTTTCAGTTTAAATCACAGGGCTGGCAAGTGTCACAGCCAGATAGGGGTGTGCTGCCAAAATGCTTTTAACAACCAGTTCCCAAAAAATGTATGCAGGACACACTTTTAAGTTTGATCTACATTAAAACATCTTCTTCATCATTTTCTTGAATAAACAATCACATCAATCAAGCCCTGATTCGTAGCATTTGCGATTTTCCGAGGTGTAAATGACCACACTGCAAATTTAACAACCGGCTCTCACGGGACGACTTCCAATACACTTCTATCAGAACTGGATTTCTGCCCGAGGCATCAAACTGTTAAAGGTGGGATTCCAACTCTGGTCCTCTGACAAAAGAGGGGTTAAGGAGAACCTAGAAAGAAACGCCCTGGGCCTACGCATGCGCAACCCGGTCACCGAGGGGAGGAGGGGCGTAAAGGGGAAACAAGGTGGAAAGAATTCAGAGAGCTCATTGGCTCAGCCCCGCCCCCTTGCGAGACTCCAAAACACGGAATCTGAGGTCAAAGCAAGAGAAGGCTGGAGCGCATGCGCCATTCGACGAGGAACTTCCGGCAGAAGGCGGGCCTTTACGGTTTGCGCAGGCGCTTCTGCTTAGCCGGGCTTCCAAGATGTCCAAGTACGTCTCGTCTCCTTTGGCCACCCTGCCCCCGACCCTCGATCTCGCCGAGTACGACTCGTCGTCTGAGGCCCGGCGGGCGCACAACGAGCGGCTGGCCATCCGCGCCCGCCTCAAGCGCGAGTACTTTCTGCAGTACGACAACCCTCACCGCCGGGGGATCGTCGTGAGTAGCGGGGGCTGTGCCGGGGTCACGGAGGGCGGCCTGGCCTGACCTTGGGCATTTTACCTGTTGGGCCTTGAAGGCCGAAACTGCTCCACCCAGGGGGCCGAAAAAGAGCCGGCCGCCGCGTTTGCGTCTGCGCTCCAAGGAGGAGGAGTAATAATAGTGACTCCATGTTGCCTTGTTTATATAGCGTGTCCCAGAAGTCTTAGTGCACTTTTAAGCGTTAGGAGCTTGAGTGCCCTAACATTTCTGGGACACCTTCTGTCTTGTTTTACATTTGTTGACCCCTTCATTAGCATGAGAGCTCCTTGAGGGCAGGGACCGTTTTTTTGCCTTTCTTTGCGTCCCTGCTGCCTTAGCACAATGCCTAGCACATAGTAGGTGCTTAATGTTTATTGAATTGAATAAGCACAGTGCCTGGTACACAGTGTGCCCTTGATAAATGTTTATTGCATTGAGTTAAATTAGTACAGTGCCAGGTGCATAGTAGAACCTTAATAAATGCTTATTGACAGAGCCCTAAGCATTCTGTTAGCCGCCTTACTATTTCCAGCAGTATGCCCCTCTCACACTTGAGTGAGTGCCCCACACTGAACAGAACACATGTCCTCCTCCTCCACTGGTTCTCCCTCCTGACTTCCCTAAGTTGGAGTCTAGGGGTCTAGAACCCCGAAATGCAAGGGCAAAGGGCCTGCCCCAAAAGAATTTGAGTCACTCTATCAGTTTTATCCAATTTGATCATTCCTAAAGCGATTTGGAGATTAGCATAGTGACAGTGATGTAGCAATGACATAAGTGCCAAATAAAATGTTTGTTGACTTCTAGAGCGATTTACATCCACCATCTCATTTAAACCCCAGGACAACGCTTTTAGGTCAGTGCTGTCATGGTTATTATCTCCATTTTGCTGATGAAGAAGCTGAAGCTGAAAGGTTAAATGATTTGCTCAGTTTTAGAGATAGTGAATGCCTGAGGCAGCCTTGGAACCCTTGGCCTCTAGCTCCTATATGCTAACAGCTGGTGCTGTATACAGAAACACTTTGCATACAGAGGGTATCCCAAAAATCTTAACCGAGTTTTAAGCTAAGAGCTTAAAACTCCACTTGCAGTAAGGCTTTTGGGACATTCTGTGATCTCATTTTATCCCTAAAACAGACCTGGGAGCCATAGGTTCAACCCATTTTGCAAATGAGGAAACTGAGGCTTCAGTTGGAAATTAACTTATCACTGCAATAATAACTGATGTTGATGTGATACTTTAAAGTTTGCAAAGTATTTTACACATATACAGGTATCAGAACTGAGATTCGAACCCAGGTTACCTGACTTCAAAATTCCACCTCTCCACTAAACCAGGTTGATTTTAAGCAAATGTTTACAACCCCTGGAGCCTCAGGTTCCTCATCTGTAAAGTGGAGATGATAGTGCTGACACTGTTGGAGTGCTGGTGGGGAAATGTTTTACAAACTTTAAACTGATTATAAAAATAGCTATGATTACCTTTTTGTGGTTGCAAAAATAAAACAAGATGCAGCTTTCGCCGTCCTAGAGATGTTACAGAATCATAGAATGTTAGAGTTGCGAAAGACCTTAGGTTGTCTAATCTTTCCCCCAGAAAACTGGGCTGGAGGGATGAAGTAACTTGGTAATGGTCATATAAATAAAGTGGCAGAGCCAAGACTTTAACCACAGTAGGTCTTCTGCCTTCAAGTCCAGTGCTTTCCCCTCTATACTATGTTCTCTGCTCCCTCCAAAGTTCTTGTTTCATCCTCTGGACTTTTCTGAGATACCTTCAAAGTCAGGAAGGTAGCATACCTTCCCATTTATTGAGGGAGAGAACCTGACTTGGATTGTCAAGGTGGTAGTAATGACAGTAACACATTTTCTAACTTGTCAGAGTTTATGAAATGCTGTCTTATCAGCAACTAAGTGTGATAGTGTAAATATTATTCCTGTTTTATTGATAAAAAAAACCACCGAGGCTTAAAGAAGAGTGATTTGTTCAACATTATAGGACTAGTAGGAGGGAGCTAGATGGCTCAGTGAATAGAGTGTTGGGCCTGGGGTCAGGAAGAGCTGAGTTCAAATCTAGCCAAAGATACTTACTAGCTGTGTGAACCTGGGCAAGTAAGTCACCCAACCTCAGTTTATCTTAATCCACTGGAGAAGGAAATGGCAGATCACTAATCCTGCTGGGAAAACCCCATGGACAGCATTGGCATGCATCCATGGAGTCATGAAGAGTTGGACGTAACCGAACAAGAAATAGGGCTAGGAACCCTAGCCCTATAGAACCAGTGCTAGGATCTTGGCCTTTGGGTTCCCTAGGCCAGTATTTTTTCCATTATACTGCACTGCTTCCTCTACCTGGAATGAACCACCCAGGCATATTGAAGATTGAACTGGGAGAGAACTAGGGTATTTGAATTCCTGTGACAGCTGTGTTACCAGCTTCTTAATTGCAGGAAGAAGAAAGGGGATGTTTGGGAAAATCAGTTATAAAACTCTCAAATTGATTAGTTTATGTTACATCTTATTGTAGTTATAGTAAAAGAGCTCAACATAAGCATAGCAATACTTATTTTCCCAGGCATCATGACTTTGGAATCAAAGATTCTCATGAATACATTTACTTTCCTCCTCTTCATTACTAGTAAGGTGTTTTGAGAATATTTGCTTTATGTATGCAAATTAAAAAAAAACACATGTGTATAGTGTATTTACTTCATGTGTACCATAGCATTCAGGCTTCATTTTGAGAAAGCTCCTGGGGGCAGCTAGGTGGCACAGTGGATAGAGCCCTGAATTCAGGAGGACCTGAGTTCAAATGCGGCCTCAGACACATAACACTTACTAGCTGTGTGACCCTGGGCAAGTCACTTAACCCCATTGCCTAGCCAAAAAAAAAGAAAGCTCCTGCATAGCAATTTCATGCCCTATCAAGATTATGAAAGCAGGAATCTACCTATTCATACTTATATTTATAGTATTGCAGAGGACATTTTTGACATTTTCTTATTATAAAGTCTAACCTACAGCCTCAAGGCCACATGTGGCCCTCTAGGTCCTCAGGTGCAGCCCTTTCACTGAATCCAAACTTTGCTGAACAAATCCTCTTAATAAAAGGATTTGTTCTGTAAATCTTGGATTCAGTCAAAAGACCACACCCAAGGACCTAGAAGGCCACATGTGGCACCACCCCTGGTCTGTACTGACTACTCCAGTCTTTTAGGATGCTGTCCTGAAGTTATTGATTTGACCCAGTTCTGGAGGTGACATGGGAATTTCATAATAAAGTCATATTAGAGCTAGTTTTAGAGATGGAAGGGGCCTCAGGGGGCATCAAGTCTAACTCTCTCCCTTTTGTGGATGGAGAAACTGAGACAGAGATTTTAAGTGACTTGCTTGAGGTCACACAGATAGTATCTGAGGCAAGATTTGAACCCAGATCTTCCTAGCTACAAGAGCAGCATCCTCTTTGCCATGCTGCCTGGACTGTAAGGAAACAAGGTATACACAAGTGAATTTTTCCATGGGAATGTGGAATATTCCATTGTAAGTGTTCCTTTTATATCAATGCTCTAGTTGTTATTCTCCAAAAGGAAAATTTTTATTTAGATTAAATTTAAATTCCTAGACAGACCTAATCTGACCTTCTGTAGTTTGTTGCAGACCTCTTTCCAGAGTTGCCCAGGATCTCAAATCTGCTCCCAGATCTTTTGGTATTTTCTCAGTCCTCTTGACCTCTGGGCAGCATTGGACTCTGTTGCTTACCTTCTCTTCCTGTGTACTGCCTTCTCTCCGGTTTTCATAACACCGCTTTCTTGGTTTCCTGCCTGTGTTACCTCTTAGTTTCCTCTGCTGGATCTTCATCAATGTCTTGCCCTCTTATCTTTTTCTCCCTGTACTGTCCCATTTGATTTTCTCATCAGCTCCCTTGAGTTGATCTCATAATCTCTGTGAGGATGCCTCCCGGATATGTGAATCTGTCCCTACTCCTGGTCTCCCCATCTCACATTACTGACTACCTATTTAAATATTTCAGACTAGATAGTCTATGGGTATCTCAATCACATGTCCAAAACAGAACTCTTTCTTCCTTCTTCCCCCAACCTTTTGTTCTTCCACACTTCCCTATTACTGGTGAAAATACCACCATCTTCCCAGTCACCCAGGTTTCAACTTTTGTGTTGCCTCAGCACCTTGCTCTCACCTCACATATCCAGTTTGTTGACAACTCTTGTCATTACCATCCTCACAACTTCTCCTGTGTAAGTCCCCTTCTTTACTCACACAACTATCACCCTAGTTTAGGCTATTATTACCACTTGCCTGGACTATTGCAATAGCCTTCTAATTGGCCTTTCTACATTGAGTTTCTTTTCTCACTCCTAAGAATGCTGTCTTTGTCTTTGTCTCTTAGAATCTCTGGCTTCTCAATTTGTAACCGTGCCCCAAAAGTTACTAAACTGTACATATCTTCTGACCAAGCGATGTTGCTATATACTGATATCTTAGATCAAAGAGAGAGGAAAATGATTTATGTGTACAAAAAATATTGGAGACTAGATGAACAAATTAGAGTGTGTAAATGTAATGGGAGTAATATTATGCTATAAAAAATGATAAAAAAAAAGTTATTGTTTCAGAGAAAGCTAGGAAGACTTGTAAGTATTGATGCAAAGAGAAGTGAGAGGACAATTTGTATAATAACAACATGATAAATATAAGCAGCTTTGAAAGACTTGAGAACTAGATCAGTACAACAGCTAGCCATAGTTCCAGAAGTCACATGGTGAAACATGCTGTCCACCTTCTATCAGAGATGGACTTAGGATGCAGATTGAGATACTTATGTTTTAGGGAATTTGTTTTGATATTCTGTGATTATATATTTGTTCCAAGAGTTTTGTTTTTTGTTTTTCTTTTTTTTCCAGTGGGTGGGAATGATAAGCATTTAATAAATGCTTGTCGATTGGTTGGTTTAATGATTTTTGTTCTACAAATCTGCATTGTGTTAAAACCATAATATTTCATTATGTGCACAAATTAGAGATACAGATTAAATTTTACAACAACATATTTTCACATTCATCTAATTTGCAAATGTTCTACTTCTGGAAACTGGTGATTTGGTTATTTTATCTGTCAGTCAATTGAAACAATTGTTTGTGAAGGCATGTGGGACTGAACTGTTTACATTTCAGTACTTGTAATTATATGTAATTGTTACTGCACTTTGTTAGGGTAGTGTTCACCAATCAAAACAACAGACATTAAGTTTGTTTTATTAACAACAGTTTTATGGGCTATGGATACTTTTCTTCAACAAGCAGATATAATAACTTAAAAAGCAAACCTGTATTTTAAATTTTTTAACTTTATAATTATAAGTAATTTTTTTGGGGGGGAACCCCATTAAATGTCAGCCAGGCCACCATAAGAAACTAAAATTATAAGTTATTTGGTAGGTTCAGTTTTTACTATCCTGATTATGTGCTGCCCAAGGGCAGCGAAGTGGCCCAGTGGATAGAGCACAAGGCCTGGAGTCAGGAAGACCTTCATTCAAATCCGGCTCAGATACATTAGCTGTGTGACCCTGAGTAAGTCACTTAACCTCTGTTTGCCTCAGTTTCCTCATCTGAAACATGGAGATAATAGTATCTATATCACAGGGTTGCTGAGAGGATCAAATGAGATAATAATTGTAAAGACCTTTATTCTATGCCTGACATACAGTAAGGGCTATATAAATGTTAGTTATTCTATGCTAGAAAAAGCAATTAATTCTGGCCGTCATCAAGAAGAGTATTAGAAACAAAATTGTAATCTTACCCTAGTACAAAACCATGGTTTGCCTGCATCTTGAGTACTGTGTGCAGTTACAGTTGTCACATCCCAAGAAATGTATGAGGAAACTTAGGAAATGTCTAAGGAAGAGGAAGATAAAATGTGCTAGGGAGTGGAGTGACTTCTCTAAAAGGATAGACTAAAAAATTGAGACTTAAACTTAGAAAGAGGAAGGGAATGTGTAAAGGTGTAAGACAGTCATAAGAGGTACGAATTGGGTGAATGTTTTCTTAGTCACCAAAACTAGGAGACAATACTTGAACCAAATGTAATTTTAAGAAAACTGAAAGGAAATGCTGCATTGTGAATGTCAAGTATGTGGAACTCATCCTGAGAAGTTCAGATAGGATGGAAGTACAAGTGAGTGCTAAATAGCTTTATAAACTAATGAATGAGATGCACATGCTTTTCAAAAAGACTTTAGAAATATTCAGGGTAAGTTCCTAATCTATTTGGCTGACATTTTAGGAGCAGCTGTCATGTTTCCTCATAAAACATCTCTTGTGCTATCATTAGAGACAGAGTACCAGGCTAGATGGAAATTGTTCTGATCCAATTTGGCAGTTTTTATGTTCTTTATTTTAGGAAGATCCTGCTTTGCTTCGTTGGACCTATGCAAGAACAGCAAATGTCTACCCCAATTTCAGACCCAGTCCCAAGACCTCATTCTTAGGCACTGTTCTTGGAATTGGCCCCCTTGTCTTCTGGTATTATGTTTTTAAAACTGATAGGGTAAGTTATAGAGTATAATGTTTAGTTTAATAAATGTTGAATTGTTGAATATAGTATGTTTTTAACCTCTGACCTCAGCTGTGGCCTTTTTCCTTGAAGACTGCATAAGTGTCTTGGTAGCTGCACAGTCCATAGGTCAGCTATGGCTCACTCATTCCATAACTTGGCATCCAGATTACAAGCATCCAGATTACAAGCATAGTAAAAAATTTGACTAACCAGCCTTTTTTTCCCCTTTGAATTCTACTTTTATGAGACTATACAGATTAGCTGGGATTTTTTTTTTTAATCAGCAAGCTAGATATATGTTGGGATGAGTATACACTTAGCTGAATGTCTGTTATCTTTTATATTTACAGGCCATGAAGCCCCCAGGTTTATTTCTTTGCAGATCTGTTGTTTAGAATTGAGAAATCATTCTCCTGTGGAAATAAGAATGCTAGGATTATCTAACCCACTGCATACCTGAAATACTGTACATTTACGAATAGAAAACAGTAATTTTACAATATGAATAATTAAACAGAATTGAAAGTAATGGTTTTCTAGAGTGCCAGTTTATGAGGATATGTGGATACTCTCCTTTTCTGAGGCTTCCTTCTTTTCTGGTCAGATTAAGGCAGTCTGCAGTCCTAAGCCCTGATTCTAGACTAGTTTAGGGTTTCCATTATATTCTACTCCAGTTCTTAACTATTCCTCAGTTTTTCCTCCTGACTCTTGAAGAAAGAAGTTAAATATGAAGCCCATTAGAGCAAACTATTGCACTTAATTCTTTCCCGGTTAGCCCTTCTCATCCCAGAACTGGAGTAGGAAGGAGTCAGGAAGGCCTCTGTCCCTGTGCTACACTCCCAAACCATAGCTTCTTACAGAGCTCGGTTCACATGCTGCCTCTTCCAGGAGGACTTTTCTGGTTTCTCCAGCTGTGAAAGTCCCTTCCCTCTCCACTTTAAGATCAGGAAGCCTTTCCTTGGTTGGTTGGTTGGTTGATTGATTGATAAGAGAAGGAAGCCTGCCATAGACACTTGGCTTCACTTAGCTGTTGGCACGGTTAGCTGCTCCTGGAAGAGACAAGTTGACAAGAGGATTAGTTTTTTTCTTGGTAGATGTTGAGAAAGGCCTCAGGAAAGTAAGGCCCCTAAATAGGGAGCATTTGCCTGCAGTTACAAGATATTTCTACGTGATTGCTTTATTTCTTTAAGATGATTCTAATTCCTGATTTATTTAATATAAAACTATGTCAGTCATTTGAAAAAATCAGTTAATGGGAAAAGGAGGAGGCAGGGAGGGCAAAGCCAGATGGCTGACAGAGAGAGTCTGGTGTACTAATAAGAACCCCTGGCTGCCAATACAAATCCAAGATAATGGCTGCTTCTAACTGTGGTGGGAGATGGGTGGGGATGGGATAAAATGCATCCTTCCCTGGTCCTGACATGATGGGTAAGCCTTTCACTGAATTCAGATATACTTCCCATGTTTTTTGTAATTAATTGCTTTAGGTAGGTAGATTGAGAATAATTTATGGAAGGTTTATATTTCGAGGATTTCTTATACTGTAGATTTGAATTTATGTTCAGAATGGTGGTTCAGTAATCAGAATGCCAATCATAATGTTTTTTTTTAATTAATTAATTTTTAGTTTTCAACATTCACTTCTATCATAACCCCCCCCCCCTTTCTTATCACCTTCCACTTTTATTTTCCTCTAGGGCAGGATAGATTTCTATACCTCTTTGCCTATATGTCTTATTTCCTAGTTGCATATAAAAACAATTTTTAATATTCATTTTTAAAACTTTGAGTTCCAAATTCTCTCCCTTCCTCCCTCCCCACCCTTCCTCATTGAGAAGGCAAGCAATTCAGCATGCAAAACACCTCTGTAATAGGTCTAGGTCTAGGTCTAGGTATAGAAACAGTTTTGACAAAGTTACTGCTTCTCTACCTAATTTTCCATATAAATAGAAACATCACTTTAATCAGGGTACCACATTCTCTCAATATTCTAACAGATAGAAGCTTTGTTGTATTTAGTAATTCAGAGTATCATTCTGCACTCTAGGTCTCCCAAGTACCCTGTGTGACATCCTACCAAAATCTTCCCTCTGCCTAAGTGCAGCATGCTCTGAATTACTTCTCTTTTTCTTTACTTTCAGTGAGGGGTAAGGGTTGGGAGAGCATAATTTTCATTCCTAAGGAAAGCTGTTAGGTTTCATTAAATCTGATCGTCTAATTATCTGTTATATTAAAGTGTTAATGACGTATAGGTCTAAAGGAAGTTATGTAGACTTATCAGTAATAATTATTTAGCATCTATTTTTGCAGATCTAGTGTGGGTGATATGGTTTGTTAAATCAAACTGGTTGGTACAATTAGAGGTGTGAGAAGTCTGAGGAGTGGGGGAGGTTTCTCATTCTTCCTTGCTGACTCTGTACTTGCCCTTCTATTCCAGAGCCTCCTCAGGGTGTCTGGGACTAAGGTTGTAAATATTCAAACCTTAGTTTGTGGATAAAAATATGTTTTTCTTTGACTCTTTTCCTAGAATTAGGTTTTTATTTGTATTAGGGTATATTTATATATTTAATGTGTATTTCTTTTCTGTCTTTATAGGAGAGGAAAGAAAAACATATTCAAGAAGGAAAATTGGAAAGACCACTGAACATCATTTATTAAGTCTGTGGAAATGTGAAGAACATAAGATTGCTATGTATTTAAATCACTGTATTGCACATCTTGTCAAAAGATGGGTTCTTGCTTAAATAAATTTTATGATACTTATTAAGCAATCTGTTTTTCTTAACAGTGCCTTCTATTTTTCTTCAGGGCTTTCTCTTATACTTTCTCATTTGTTTTTCCTAATAATACTGTGAGGGAAGTAGTGCAGGTAGTATTCCTGTTTTATGTGATTTTTGTATTAAAGTCATATAAAAAGCAAAGGCTGAAGGCTTACTTCTGTCTGTTCTATAACTCTTCAATTTTAGGGTGTTCCAACACACCTCAGGAAACTTCCCAAAGTTATATTGCATGGTCTTGTTGCTGACTCCCCCAGATTAATCCTTTTGCTATGGTACCTTGTCTGCCTTATCTAACATGACTGCCAGTTAAAAGAGTCCGTTTGAAAAAAATCTTGACCTCCTGTCAAATTCTTAATTACTAATAAAGATGATAAGGCTTAAATGAGTAACAATTCTGCTGCCTTGGCAGCTGGGAAAGAGGGTATCAATAGCATGCTAGGAATGAAGACTTTGGGAATATTTCAAATGATATAAGAGTTTTGATGGAAGCTTGCCTTTCACCCTGCGAGGCCCACCCCCCCACATACACCTTTTTTTTCCCCCTTAGTTCCTCTAGGCTGATAAGTGTAGGCTGCCAGAGGGAGGAGCAGGATTGCTTCCATTATGTTAATTACCCTTCCCAGGAGAATGATGGCTCCTTGCTAAGTATAGTTCAGATAATTTTTTACTTGAGAGAAAGCTATGGACAGAAATAACTACCTATAGTAGGAACATCAGATGACAAGGTTGGAAGCAGTTGAGGCAGTCATCCTGGCCACTGTCATGACCTAATGTATTAATAGTCCCTTTTTACCACATCGCAGTCAAGAAGAATATTCCCAGGGACAGGGAGCTCAGTACCTGGTGGGACTGTTCCATTTTCAGGTAGTGAGTTCTCCCTTACATTGAGCTAAAAGCAGCATGTCTGTAACTTCCATTCATTAGTTCTAGTTTTGCTCTCTGGAATTGGACAGAACAAATCTAATCTTTGTATAGTGATTATTCAAATATTTATAGGGTTGTTATATCTTCCCCAGCTCACCAGGTTTCCCTTCATTAGCTTAAACATCCTCAGTTCCTTCAAGTGAACTCAATATGGTTTTAAGTTCCCATCATGGTTTCTTCTGCCTTCCATTTTGTCAAATTCTTAATTCTTGTTTGTGACTTTGTCCACTGTTTTTATTAAATTTGACCTGTTATTGCATTCTGATTAGGAAGCAGGTGACTCCTTTACTTGTGTCCTCTCTGGTCTCCTTTGAGAGCTTGACTTTCTGTCTTTCATAAATCTTCATTCACTCCCTAGCTACTGCATGTTCTTGCTGTCTACAAACACTCAAATCTATCCATACTCATAAAGCTTTCACTTTAACCTGCTATCCATTTCAGCTATCATCCTGTATCTTCCTTTCCTTTCATAGCCAGACAGGAAAAACTGTCTACATTCATTTCCTCTCGTACCACTCATGTCTTAGGCCTTACCCCCGACACCTCTCAAGAAACAGCCAACTGGGCAGCTAGGTGGCACAGTGGATAGAATACTGGCTCTGGAGTCAGGAGGACCTGAGTTCAAATCCAGCATCAGACACATAATCCTTACTAGCTGTGACTGGGCAAGTCACTTAACCCCAATGGCCTCACAAAAAAAAAAGGTAGAAAACAAACAGCCAACCAAGATTAGCAACGATCCCTTCACTGGTACATTTGTTAACCTTTTCCTAGTCATCCTTCTTGAATGCTATGTTTGATACTGTTGACTGTCCCCTACCCCTCCACACCTTCTCCTGTCTGGATTTTCATGCCATTACTTTCTCCTGGTTCTTGCACCTGTATGACTGCACCTTCTTTGTTGGGTCGTTATCCGTGTCCTGCCCACTGGATGTGGATGTCCGTCAAGCCCCTTTCTTGGGCCCTCTTTTCTCTGTATCCTCTTACCCAATGATCTCATCAGCTCCTATGAATTCAAGAAACATCATTGCTAATTGACTCCAAGATTAATATATCCAACCTATCTCCTGAACAATAGGATCCAGTATCCAATTTACAATCCAATTTGTTTGGTTTTGTTTAGTTTTGTTTTTGCTTTTGGTTAGGCAATGGTATTAAGTGACTTGCCCAGGGTCACACAGCTAGTAAGTGTTATGTGTCTGAGACCAGATTTGAGCTCAGGTCCTCCCGAATCCAGGGCTGGTGCTCTATCCATTGCACCATCTAGCTGCCCCCTTTTTTGTTTGTTTGTTTGTTTTGTTTTGCACTATCCAATTTGAATCCAAAGGCAAATATCCACACAACTTCTTATTTAAATAGGCATCTAGGTGGCACAGTAGATAGAGCACCAGACCTGAAGCCAGGAAGACTCATCTTTCTGAATTCAAATCTGGCCTCAAATACTCCTGAACAAGTCCTGTCTTAATCCACAAGCATTTATTAAGTACCTGTTATGTACTGGGCACTTTACCAGAAAACAGCATGTATGTGCATAATCAACGTGAGGTGGAGAAGCCAATGCCCTGAGGGCATCAGGAAAGGCTTCATAAAGAAGTGTGATATTTGCGTTGAGCTTTTTTTGTTTGTTTTTGGGCAATTGGGGTTAAGTGGCTTGCCCAGGGTCACACAGCAAGTAAGTGTCAAGTGTTTGGTCTGAGGCCAGATTTGAACTCAGGTCCTCCTGACTTCAGGGCCAGTGCTCCATCCACTGTGCCACCTAGCTGCCCCTGCATTGAGCGTTGAAGGAAACTGAGGACACAAAAGTGAGGAGGGAATGTCTTGCAAACATGGAGGATGGCTTTTGCAAAGCCACAAAGACAGGAGGTGGAATGTCGTGGGAGGAATAATGAATCAAGTTGGATGGACTAAAAGGGGTAGGAAGAAAAGTAATGTGTAATAAGCCTGGAAAGATAGGTGGGAACCAAATGGTGAGGGGCTTTACATGTCAAACAAGGCATTTGAATGTATTCTAAAGGTAAGAGGGAGCCACTAAGGTTTGCTGAGCAGGGGATTGACAGTGTCCAGTATGTATTTCAAAATCAACATGTTCAAAATGGAGCTCTAGCTTGCCACTGTAGCCAGAAAAGCTATATGTCACTTAACATTCTCTGAACTTGATGCTTCATCTCCTACCCATACACATTAGTACAGACCATCCACTATACCTCAAATGCACTTTGTCCTCACTTGCACCTCTTGGAATCCCTAGCTTTCTTTAAGGCTTAACTGGTACCCATTGACAGAAATCCTTTCCTGTTCTCCTTAGCTGTTTTCCTCTTTCCATTTTCAAATTATTGTGTATATATTTTACCTGTTTACAAGAAAATTTTATGAGTGTGCTGTCTATGTATTCATCCAGGGCATTAATAAAAAGCTCTACAACAGGGCTAAGGAACAGAGAATTCTTTGGTGCATTACTAGAGACTCCCTTGCAGGTTTTCATCATTCCATTAATCAACACTTTGAGTCTGGTTGTTTGACTAGTAATGAACCATTTATCCAGCCTGCTTCTCTCTATCCTGTCTATGAATATGTCATGAGAGATTGTTCAGGACTTGTCAGAGTTTCATTCTTCCCCAACTAATTCAAGACTTGTAAAAATTTAGACATGGCATACAGAATTCTTTTTGAGTAAAAGTTTGAAGTAGAACTAACTCGAGGCTTATCTTTGGTATGTTATGTAATGTAAATCTATTGTGGTGGTGTTCACTCATGTCCAACTCTTCATGACCTCATGGACATGTCATGTCATGACATGGCATGTCAGGCCCTTCTGTCCTCCATTATCTAAGTTCATATTTGTTGTTTCCATGACACTACTTGTCCATCTCCTCCTCTACCATCCCCTTTTCCTTTTCCCGACATCAGTCTGTGTGTTCTTTAAAAGTTATGAATAAATCCAATAGGATCCAATATCCAATTTACAATCCAATTTGGATCCAAATACAAATATCCACACAATCTATGATTTAAATAGGGTAGGTAGGTAGTGCAGTAGATAGAGCGCTAGGCCTGAAGCCAGGAAGACTCATCGTCCTGAATTCAAATGTGGTCTCAAACGCTTCCTAACTGTGTGACCCTGGGTAAGTCACTTAATTTTGTTTGCCTCATTTTCCTCATCTATAAAATGGAGAAGGAAATGGCAAACCACTCCAGTATCTTTGCCAAGAAACATCCCAAACCCCAAAACACTAAAAGTCAGGCACAACTGAAAAACAACTGAATATATATTAGTTAAGTAATAGATTCCTAATTTTTTTTTTTAAATTGAGATCTAAGATCTTTTAATGATTAAAAAATAATTTAAGGCTGAGCAAGAAGCCACTCCCAGTTGGCAATAAATTCTGGAAAGCAGAGCTTGAAGAGGCTTGGTTTAGGATGTGGGAGGCTGACCAGTGATAACTGCCATGCCACTATTGGAAGTGGCATGCTTTGGTGAGCCAGAGAATTCAGATATAGGACTGACACTTGGGTCAGGGCAGGCCTCTGGAAGGTATCAGGGCCGGGAAGTCAAATGGATATGCCTGAGAAGAGTGGATTGCCTTGTCTTAGCTTACTCTAAATTGCAGGTCCACTGTCAGAATACCAATGATGCGGATGGGACTCTGGGTGGCAGAGCAGGGTTGAGGGTCAGGCAGCTACTTGATTTGAGTATAAGGTGAGAAAGAGTTTGATGGGTAAATCTTAGGACATGCAGCATTTGGGAGTTGAGGAAATAGCTGATGGAGGAGACCCAGATGTCCCCCTAAAGACTCACCTGCATTCTTTTACATTTGCTAGTCTGAAATACTGCCGCTTTAGTCACTTTTGCTTATGTTCATTGCTGCCCAACCCCTTACCCTCATCCTCTCACCCCTTGCCTTATCTTTGGTCTTAGTTTGTGATTTCATCAGTACTGGGAATTCCCAGAATGGGAAGTCTTTCCACTGATGCAGACCTGTAAGTACTCTTAGAAAATTTCTTGGTTCACTAAGAAATTATGATTTGCCCATGGTCACACAGCTTGTTATGTGTAAGAGGCAGGACCTAAACTCAAGTCTTTCTGAGACCAGTCCCTCATCCCCACCCCATTAACCCATTTATATCTTAGTTTATAATTATCAGAAGCCATGTAGCATACTGGGAAGAATTCTATTAGAATCAAAAGACTGGAATCTTAAACTTGATACTTAATAACTATTTGACCATGGCAAGATTTTACACCTCAGTTTCTTCCTCTGTATAATGGAATTATATAACATTCAAACTACTTGGTACTTAATAGGGGTATTGTGAGGACCAAATAAGATAATGATCATAAAATGCTTCCTTAAAGCCCTATGTAAGTGTGCATTTAAAAGTACTAACATTAAATTTTAAAATGTTCTAACTTTTATCAAGTCTAGACATTGCCCCACCTTGTTTTCCTGAATTTGTTAAGTTTTACTATGTTTTTATTCATGTTCCAGAGGTCCCATTTGTATTGGTGACTGGGACTGGAGATAATTTCCCATCATTTTCCCTCTGGCTGCCTTGCCTCTGCCCCTCATTGGCCCGGAAAGAACCTCTTCACGCTTGATGACTCTTGTGGCTCTGGAAAGAAATGGCAGTCTGTCACTCTTCTGCATTGGTATTTCAGGGCTGTCCAGCTTAACCTTCTTCTCTTATCACCTGAAAGCACATGGTGCCTCTCAACACTGAGCTTCAAGCCTCCAACACAAAGGAAAACAAAATGAGCACTTCCAACTTCTGAAGGCTACTGGAGAGCTTCTGAGGCTGCAGAAATAAGCCTGATATACCACATATAACTAACACATCCTAAACTCTTCTCTGTCCGAAGGACTGTCTCCTTTTCAGTGGGTTCATTTTTTACCCAACTGGGTCTGGTGCAGAGGGGAAAAATGGTTCTGGAGTATTATGTTTTTTTCTAAAAAAGTTTTATATCTTGGAAAAATAATTTACTTCTTACCAGATTTTAATTTGCATCCAACTTCTGAGATGGTTAGCTCTGCCACTAACTAGCACTGTGACCATAAGTCCCCTTAGTCTCTCTTCACCTCAGTTTCCCTATTTGTTAAAAAAAAAAAAGGAGGGGGAAGGAGTTAGACTGAATAAAACTCTGAGATTTATTCAGGCAACTACATGGCACACTTGATAGAGCTCTTGGCCTGGAGCTGGGAAGATCTGAGTTAAAAATCTGTCCTCAGAAATTTACTAGCTGTGTAACCCTGGGCAAGTCACTTAACTTTTGTTTGCCTTAGTTTCCTCAACTGTAAAATGGGAATAATAACAGCCCCTCCCTCCCAGGTTGTTGTGAGGATCAGATGAGATAGTAATTGTAAAGGGCTTAGCACAGTGCCTGGCACATAGTAGGCACTATATAAATGTATTATTGTTGTTCAGTCATTTTCAGTTATATCTGACTCTCCATGACCCCATTTGGGGTTTTCTTGGCAAAGATACTGGACTGGTTTGTCATTTCCTTCTCCAGCTCATTGTACAGATGAGGAAACCGAGGCAAACAGGGTGAAGTGACTTGCCCAGGGTCACACAGCTAGGAAGTGTCTGAGGTCAGATTTGAACTCAGGAAGATGACTCTTCCTGACTCCAGGCCTGGCGCTGTGTGCACTATGGCACCATCTAGCTGCCATATAAATGCTTATTCTCTTCTAAGGTCACTTCTGGCTCTTATGTTCTGTGATGCATTAGAGTAGGAAAAACATTGAATTTCAAGTCAGAAGACCTGGGTTTGAGTTCCAGCTCTGACTTCTTGTAGCCTCAGTTTCTTCAGTGGTAAAATGACTAATATTTTGCACAACCTACCCTGAAAGGATACTTTGTAAACTGTCAAGTGTCATATAAATGTATGTTATCTTAACCTTAACCCATATGGTCCATCCTCTCACCCCTGAAAACAGGGGCAGATCTCTTCTCTAGACCCATGGGCCATTCCACATTTGTCTCAGTCTGACCCCGCCTCATGAATATCCATAGGTTTGGTTTTAATGGTTGAGGTGTATTAATCTTGAGTTCTTCTAAGACTGAGAAACCCACCCCTGAAACACAAAGATTCCAGACTCTTAATATTTAAGGGATCCTGTGAGTTCCCTCAAGTGAATCCTATATAAATAACCCTCCTCTAACAACAACATTCTAGCCAGACTCTTAATGGCAACGTGTAACTGAGGGCCCCTCATCACTAAAGTCTCTCACCCAGGAAAGCTATGCCTTCCTGTAGGACCTTTGCAAATCAAAAATTCTGTAAGGGTCATGGTGGAGTGAGAAGCAATGGACACAAAATCAAGAGATCTAGGTTCTAATCTTGGTTTTGCCACTACTTCAATATGTGACCTTGGGTAAGTCATGTGACCTCTCAGGGCCTTAATTTCCATATCAGTAAAATGGGTGGCGTGGCAGTAGGAGTTAGACTAGACAATCTCTGAAGCCCCTACCAAGCCCTCAAATCCTGCTAGTCTGTGATATTCTCTATGCTTGTTTTCTCATACTTGTTGTACAAGCTTATTTATTTCATCTGTCCAGAAGAGTATTTATTTATTTTAAGTTTTTAAGAGGCCCTCTGAGTAACTGGCCTCCTTCTGAAAGTGTTAGATAGAAGGAAAGACATTTACCTTTGAAGAAGTGGTTTGTGATTCAATTCCCAAAGCCACAGAGAGAGAACAAACCATCATCAGCTTTGTTCCAATTCGTTTCTATTTCCAGGATCTAGCCTTTTATGAAGAGAGTCTAAAGGTTTTAAACCTAATGCACCACCAACTGCTTTCATCCTACAGCCTCTGGCAGAGACTAGACTTTCCACCCATGAGAATGATAGGGTGTAGCCCAAACTGAGATCTTAGCTCTTTGACCCAAAGAGAATCTGACTCCCATTTGTCTACAGACCCCAGCCCCTCATCTCCCTTTGAAAGCCTTAGCCTTACTTTTTAATCTCATTCAGATGTGCCTTTGTCCCTAGCCCTAAAAGAATATGGCTCCCTTTTGTCTACGGGCCCCAGAAAGGCCTTACTCTGGTCTCAAATGGTTCCTTATCAACTCCCCTTATCTACCTTTGAAAGTTCTAGCCCCACCCTTTGATCTTGTGCAGATGTCTTTCAAACTTCTGCCTTCCTGTTCCCTCCATGAGCTATTCCCATTGTCTATTCAATCTCTCAGACCTTCCAATCGGAATTCTCACCTAGACCCTTTCCCCAGCCCCCTTCTCTGGCCACCCAAAGTTACTTCAGTGTATAAAAATTCCACCCTGGCCCCTATTCAGACACTGAGAATCTCAAGCCCAAAAGCCTGAGAACCTCTCATGCCCACTCGTCTTCATGGGAGTCACCTGGCCTAAGTGTTTTATCACTAATAAACTTTTCCTCTGGCTGGAAGAAGATTTGAGTTGAATTCTTTCAGGCAGGGCCCAGTACCGCAGTCTTGGGGTTGCAGCACCCCAAAAGTCCTAGACCTCTTCAAGTTCATCTCAGGGACATAGTTATTTGACTCTTTCTTCATTTTATGCATTATGTACCAACCCATTCAGATTTAAAAAATACTCTGCAAAATAGGGACAGGCAGAAAGCTGGGTAGAATGGCAACTGAGTCCTCTTGAATCTTAATTTCAACAGCTCCAGGCTCTAGATAACAAGCTTGGAAGGATTTGGTGCCACAGGAACTGAGTTCAAATTCTGATATGGCTACTTATTCCTGTCTGTCCTTAATCATTTAAACTCTCAGGACCTCAGTTTCTTCATTTGTAAAAGGTTAACAAGATGACCTCCAAGATCCCTTCTAACTCTAAATAATCTACAGTGAGTGCTTCTCTCCCCTTCTCCCTCTTCCCTCAGTTACCCTGTTGGTGAGTTCCTTATGTGTATCACGATATCTAGCAAGGTTTTAACAATGCTTCATCTTACTTAGCCCCAGACAACCCCCCCCCCCGCAACTGTTTTTTCACCAGCTGTGTTGCCTCTGTATGGACCCTTCTACACTCTCCACTTTGTGCCACTTTCTACTTCTGGAGCCATAATCAAATCAATGTGATCATTTCTATCGGAAATAGTGTCTCAATCTACACTATGTGTCCTACAACTTTTGAGCCCATAATATCCCTCCTTTCCCATAACCCCATTATATGTATTGTTACTTCCACTAGAATATAAGCTCCTGATGCTGGGGATAATCTTCATTTTGCATTTGTATCCCCAATGCTTAGCAGTTTGGGTCACAACAAGCACATATTAAATACATTTACATTCGTTTTCTTCCTCTAGCCTACTGTTTTAATTGCTACTTAAAAGGCCAATGAACATAAGTTGGGGCTGGGAGTGGGAGGTGGTGTCAAATAGGAATTAGGGACTAGAAGAAAGGCAGGAAATATAGTTGCATTATAAGAATCACAGCCTGAAATTTTATGCAGAAAAATTCAAAACACATGGTTCCAGATTGTCAGGCAAAGGAAGACATGACCTCTTTCCCCTGGTCTCACCCCCAAGCTGGCATTTAAATTTCTGCTTAATTTTAAATGACATATTAAATAACCTGGTACTCTGTTTCAGAAATCAATGATTCTATTTTGCTTCATGGACCAAAGACTCCCTATTTCAGGGATAGGGTTAAGATAATCTTTAGAGTTCAACTTTCTACTCAATGTAGGAATTTATCTTATAACATCCCTGACAGATATCTGATGTTCATCATCTCATCTCTTTAATCACTTTTAGTGATTGGAGAGGGAGTTGGAGAGGGGGTCGATTAACCTCAGAAGGCAGTGTTTTCCATCGTCAGACAATTCTGGTTGTTGGAAGGTTCTTTCTTATGATGACTGTAGTATATTTGTTGCTCAGTCATTTCAGTCATGTCTGACTCTTAATGACCCCATTTGGGGTTTTCTTGGCAAAGATACTGGAGTGGTTTGCCATTTCCTTCTCCAGCTCATTGTGCAGATGAGGACACTGAGGCAAACAGGGTTAAGCGACTTGCCTAAGGTCACACAGCTAGTAAGAGTCTGAGGCCAGATTTGAACTCAGGAAGATGAGTCTTCCTGACTCCAGGCCTGGTACTCTATCCACTGTGACACCTAGCTGCCTCCCACTGTTGCTTCTACTCATGGCCAAAAGGTCATCTAGACTGGTCTTTTGGAAGAACATAAATATAAATACAATGACCATTTTAAAAGTACCTACTTGGATATAGATCATTATGCTACAAAGTTTATACAAAAAATTAGTCCTGCTCCTGAGGGACTTTCAATTTATTGGAGGAATGAGATGCCATCCCACACAATGTTACACAATAAGCATATCAAAGAGTTACAAAGCAACAATACTGTGTGAGGTCTGAGGAGGAAGATTAATACCAGCTGGAAGAAATCAGAGAAACTTCATTGGAGGAGGCAAATTAGGAATTCAACAGGCACAGAGATGGAGAAAGGATAGTCCAGGTATATGGAAGTGATAAGGCCTAGAGGTTTGGGGTGCTGGGGACCCCGAGATCACAATGCAGGCCCTGCCTGAATGAATTCAACCCAAATCTTCTTTCAGCCAGAGGAAAGGTTTATTGGAGATAAATCATACAGGCCAGGTGACACCCATAAGGATGAGCAAGCATGAGAAAAGCTCAGTCTTTTGGGCATGAGAGAGTCTCAGCTTTTGAATGGGGGCCAGAGTGGATTTTATATATACTAAGTGACCATAGGAGGTCAATGGGAATAGATAATGAAGGGAACTGGAAGGAAGAAGTTTGAAAGGCATCAGCGGAAGATCAAAAGGTGGGGCTAGGGCTTTCAAAGGGAGATAAGGGGAGTCTGTAAGGAAAAGTTTAAGGATTTTCTGGGGTCATAGACAAATGGGAGCCAAATTCTTTTTGGCGAAAGGGGCAAAGGTCTTGGCTTCTGAAACTGAATGATGGATCCATACCCCATCAGAAGAGCCTGATCAAAGGTCCAGAGGTATGAGAGCACTGAGCCAGTTCTGGGGAATGAGGCAGAGGGGTTATCCAGATTTGTCCAGTTTGTCTGCAGTGTAAAGTGTGGAGAACTGGATAATATGACATAAGACTGGAAAAGTAAGGTGGCATCAGGTGGTGGAGGTAAGTACCAAGAGTTGGGGAAAGGTCTAACTTTATTCAGGAGGAAATAGGAAGCCACTGAAAATTTCTTAGCAGAAGAGAGATATGAATAGATCTATCAAAAAAAAAAGATTATGTTGATTGTGAGAGTATGGACAGATTGAATGGAGGAGAGAGTGGAGATGAGAAGAAAGGAAGGAAGACAAGAAGGAAGGAGGAAAGGAAGAAAAAAGAAGAAAAAGGAAGGAAGGAAGAAGGGAGAAAGGGAAGAAGGAAGGAAAGAAAGGAAGATAGAAAGAAAAAAACAAGAGAAAAGAAACAAAGAAAGAAGGAAGGAAGGAAAGGAAGAAAAGAGAAAGGAAGACAAAAGGAGAAGGGAGAGGAAGGGAAGGGAAGGGAAAGGAAGAACATATATTAACCAGAATTATGTAGTTGGATATGGGCAGAATATAATAGGAATATAGCTTCCTATGATATAGACACTATCCTTTTATTAAGACTCTGAAGATGATGAATTCATATTCTGTTGTTGGCTCCAATTAAGCTTATGGTCAATTAAGACCCCCTCAGAGTTTTGACGTGAGCTGCTGTTAAGTGAGGTATTTCTTATCTTGTTCTTGTGCAATTAATTGTTTTAGACTGCAGATGTGACTTCACACTTATCCCTGTGAAATTATCTCCTGTCAGTTTTTGCCCCGTGTTCTAGCCTGTCAGTATGCCTTGATTCTATCTTCTGGTGTATTAATGACCTCTCCTAGCTTCCTGACATCTACAAATTTGATAAGCATCTCTTTTGTCTTCATCCAAGTCATGGATTGTCCTGTTCGGCATTGTCCTGTTCAACAGGACAGAGCCAAGTATAGATGGCACTTCAGGTTAATATAGTCATTAATCAATGATTTTTGGGTGAGGTTGTTTAACCATCCTTGAATCCACTTGACAGGGCTGTCATTCAGCTCGCATTTCACTATCTAATGCCAGAGAAGCAGCTTAAAAGTGGCGATTTTATTTCTGAAGATTTTTAACCTCCTCCAAAGTCAGTTTAAATTTGTCCTCTTGCATCTCCCACTTCTGCGTTCACAATCAGACCTCTTTTAGTATCTGGTAATCATTCTATTAGAATCTCATCAAATCTTAAAGGCAAGGACAGGGGAGGCATAGGCAAATAGAGGCTTAGGAAGTGAAGTGATTTCAATCCAAAGAAGCCAGTAGTAGACTACCATCATTTTCACTATTGAAGATTGCTTATAGCCCTAATCTCTACCCCAATCTCCCTCCACTTACTTCCATAATGATTTAACAGATGCCCTCATGACACAAAAGGCCCATATACCTAATAAAAAACTTCTCACTTTTCTAGTTCTTTGCCTTCACCCAGAGAATGGGGAGTTCAGCTGTGATACTGTCATGAATTCCCCTGTAAGCACATGGCTCATAAAGCACAAAGAATGAACAAGTTTATTTGCAAATGAATGAAAACAAACAGAGTTCACTCCATGAGAAATGACTCCTGTATATGAACAACATTCTCCAAGAGACTTGTATAACTTTCAATCATAGTCTTTGCCTTGGGTAAGATTTGCAGTGAGTGTTGTCTCTAGCATGGCTCTTCATTATGTACTTTTTGCAGAGGACCCTAGCATCATTCCTTGTCTGCATTCTCATTCGTGTGTCCTCTTAACAGCTTCACAGAATGGCCTGCCTGCACTTCTCTTCATCATGAGCATCATAGTAAAATACTTTGGAACTCCTGTCATGGCAGCCTATGTTACACTTCAAAATGTATCTCTTAACCAGAATCCATTCCACTAAAACCTTCCCTTATCTACAACCTTATCTTCACACAAAAATTCTTCCAGGAGCCAGGAACAAAATTCCCTTTGCCTCTTCCATGTGAATCTTCATCTCCAATATCGGGTTAGTTTAGGGTGAATTTCAGTCCTATGTTCTTTCTCTCCTGGGAGCATGCCTCATCCCCATACCAACACTTCCACCAAGTCTAGAGTACTACAAAGTCCCCTCTCCAATTAGAGCCCTTCCAGGGTCAACTGGATTGCCTCAGATTCCTTGCCATTCAATATGAGGGGATGGGACAAAGGAGGCTTGGCAAGATACCCCAGAGATAACATTTTACTGTCACCACTACACTGAGTTATCTTCCGGTTTTAGAAAGAAAGGTGGGCTATTGTAAAAGGTGTATTCCTTGGATATGGGATATAAAATAAAATCCTTTATAAAAGTAGGCAAATTGGTAAATAGAGCTTCACTTTGCCCATTTATCTTGGTGAAATATGGGAATTTGGGACTCATTTATACATGTACCTCATACATATGAGGAAGACTTTAGACATTTTGCCAAACTTCCAAGATAATCTGAATTTGTACAATGCCAAGAGGAAGTGGCAGCCATGGTAAGCTTCTAGAAAGGGAAGCTGTGGTGTTTAAGGGCCAACATGACTTTATCAAAGGCAGATCATGCCAGTCTAGCCTCATTTCATTTTTTGACAGATTTATTAGATTTATAGATCAAGGATATGTTGTAGGCATAGTTCACCTGGATTTCAGCTAAGTATTTGACAAATTATCTCATTCTAATCCAGAAGTCAAGATGGGCAGAGATGTAGTGATAGTATAGGTAGGTGGATTCAGACCTGGATGAATGGCCAGACATAATGAATAGTCAAGTCATTGATGAGTTGATGTGCTTGGGTCTTTCTGAGTTCCCTAGGAGTATGTCCTTGGCCCCAGGCTATCCAATATTTTGATTAATGATTTATAATATGGTTATGGAAAACATCCTTGTAGATTGTACAAAGTTTGGAGGGATAATTACCATCTTATATGACAGATTCAAAATCCAAAAAGACCTTGATAGGTTATAATAATGGACCAAACATAATAAGATGATGTTTAATAAAGATTAATATAAAGTCTTGTGCTTAGATTAAAAAAGAATCAAATCACAAGTACAAAATGGGGAAGTATGGTTAGTCAATAGTTCATGTGAATAATGCCTGTAAGTTCCTTGACAATTTCATTATTGTCTTGGTCTCCCTAGGGAAATTTTCTAGGGGTCTTCAAAAGGCAGAGAGGCTGTATGACCATTTGTTGGGGATGTTGGAGAAATATTGAGTTCCTTGGAATCCACTCGAAGTATAATGATCTTATCAGTGTCTCTCAAAATTTTTGATCTCAAGATCACTTTAAATTCTTAAAAATCATTGAGGATTTTCTCCCAAAAATCATTGTTTATATCAGTTACATTTGTTGATGTATCCTGAATTAGAAATAAAAACAGCTTAGATTATTATTATTAAAATATTTTGACCTGGCAAGACCCCTGGAAGTGTCTTGGGGACTCCCAGGGATACCCACACCACACTTTGAGAACCAATGCTATAAACTGCAGATGAATGTCATTAGGACATACCCAAGATTCCTAGAGTTCTATGTTGAAAAAAGAGACCTTTGGAAATAAAGAAGCAGATAGATCCAGAAGGAAAGAGATGGCTTAAACTATAATGAGGTACCCCAAAGCCAAAGGACCTGAGCAATCTGAGTAACCACTGTGATGAACTTGAAGTTATGGTGATGGGTAGAGAGTCACTGTGGAGAGGGAAGGGTAGAAAAAAGAGAGTGTTTAAATAAATCTCCACTCACAAAAAAACAAAAAGCATTTCAACGTCCCATAAGGTGGAGAAAAGCATAATGCTTCCAGGTAGCATCAATGCAGATCTTAACGTTGTACCTCAGTAAAGAATTCTTTGGGAACAAAACTCCCCTCAGCAATAATCACTTGCCACCCCCTTCAGATACCCTTCTAACTCTCCAAATTCCTTTCACAAAGACAGCTTGATGTAGAATCAGAGAACCCTGTGAAAATCTACTGCCTAATTACCCATGTAACCTTGGGCTAATCACTTAACTTCTGTAAGCATCAGTTTCCTTATCTGTAAAATTAAGGGTTTGGACTCCATGGCCTCTAATATTCCTTCTGATTTTACCATTGAAGGAGATTATAATTAATTAAGTCAATGATTATAATCTAGCATCTGCCACCCACTCCCTGTGACCTCAAACTAAAAACTTGACCTTCCTAGGTCTCGTTTTTCAATTGGTTAAATGAAGGGATTGGAATAGATAGCTTTAAGGTCCCTTCAGAGTCTTAAGAAAAACGTCTGCAACATGTTAACTCAACCAGGTATTTTTATTTTAAGTCTTTTATCTTTAATTATATAATCAAAACTAGCATTGAGGAACTGCATTAGGATTTTGATTCCTGCTGTTTCCACTTCACACCATCTTTCCATCTCTTTCTAGCACAGTGGCTAGCCAGTCACTGCTTGGCTGAGGCCCGAGGAGTTGGCAATCTTCACCAATCCCTATCCTTTACCTGCCCTTGATGTTTTGCCTTCTATTCATTGCTCTAAGGTTGCCTGTCTTCTCAATAGGGGAACTAAGCCCCTCCCTCTAAGAAATGTTTAAAAAAATTCACATCTAGGAATACTGGCTGAGAAAATTGATGGGGGGAGGGAAGGGGACCCCTAAAATCAGAATACTCTGATGGCTAGCCTTGAAAACTGATTTAGTCCACCTATTGCAAATAGCATGCAAAGGGGCAGGAGTGTCCGATAGAAGAGAACATGGTTTTTCTCCCTCCCAAGTAACCTCCTGATCCTTTGAGGAAGACAACCAAGGCCAAGAGACTGTCCAAACTCAAATGCAGTTTAGAAATAGCAGGTATCCTACTGCATTGTTCCAGGATAGGCTAACTGCCTTGCTCTGGAGTATCTGCCAGCCCCCTCCCCAGCCCTTCACTCTCTTTGATGACTGAGTACAGGCTGTTTCATTTCTTTGAACCATAAACCCTTCTTCTCTTCTTTCTTCCTAAGCCTTCCCGTCTGAACACATGTAAGGCCATCTTAATCCCACCCTTTTTTTCAACATGCTTCATACTAGGAGTGGGGTTCCTTCCTTGATTTAATCCTTACAGGGAACTCCTCTTACATGACTTTATTTTGTTTTTAAATGTTTATTGATATCTTTTGCTTTACATTACTTTCATATCAAAAAATCTCCCTCCCTACTTGTCTATCCAATAAGCCATCTCTGATAACAAAATAATGAAAAAGAAAGGAGAAAAACCAATTCAGCAAAACTAACAACATAGCCACTTGCTACCCAGGTGACATTGGGAGGCAGTATGGTGCAGTAGAAAGAACATTGTCAATTGGTTGGCTTAGGTTTGATTTTCATCTCAGATGCTTACTATTTGTGTAAACACAGACAAATTAATTATTCTTCCTAGGGCTCTCAGTTTCTCCACCTGTAAAATAAAGGGTTTAGACTGGTTGACCTCTGAAGTCCCATCCAGCTCTAGATTTGTGATTCTATGAGCTATCAGCCTAAAACTTTAACTTCCCTGGACCTCTATCTCCTTATCAGTGAAATTTTTCTAATGTTTAATAAACTCTAAGATCCAAACTACTGGGTTAAGGACATCCTTCAAAATAACTGCTGATTCAGAGCTGTACCTCAAAAACTATTAAATTTTGTATGCCCAATGACACAGCTATATGGCTATTAGATATATATTACAAGAGATTAAAGAAGGAGTAAAAGGACTCATATATATAAAATATTTATTGCAGCTGTTTTCATGGTAGTAAAGAATTAGAAACTGAGAGGGTATCCACCAATTAGGAAATGGCTGAACAAGTTATGGTATATGAATGTTATGAAATATTATTGTGTTATAAAAAATGATGATGGAGATGGTTTCAGGAAAACCTGGGAATACTGGTATGAACTGATGCAAAGTGATGTGAGCAGAACCAGGTGAATAATTTATGTAATAACACCAATATTGTAAAGATGAACAACTTTGAAACAATTGGGAACTCTGATCAATACAATGACCAGCCACAGTTCCAAAGGATTCATGATGAAACATGCTATCCACCTACACATAGAGAACTAATAGACTCAGAGAACACATTGAAGCACAGTTTTTCTTTTTTGGTCGTGGCTAATGTGACAATGTTGCCCTAATTATATGTATTTGTTTTTCTTGCCTTCTCAATGGGTAGGGCAGAGGGAGGTGGGAGGAAGAGAATTTGGAACTGCAAATAAAATAGAATTTAAAAATCAAAAAAACTTCTGGGAAAACTAGAAAGTGGTCTGACAGAAATTAGATTTAGAGTTTAGGGGTGGAGAACCTGTGATCTTGAGACCACATGTGGCCCTATAGGTCATCAAGTGCAGCCCTTTGACTGAATTTAAACTTCACAGAGCACATCCCTTAATAAAAGGATTTGTGCCGTAAAACTTGGACTCAATCAAAAGACTACACCCAAGGACTTAGAAGGCCACATGTGGCCTTGAGGCCACAGAGTTCCTTACCCCTGGACTAGACCAACAACTTACACCATATACCAAGATAAGCTCCAGATGGATATGGGGCTTAGATATGAAAGGTCACTTCACAAACAAATTAAAGGGGCAAGGAAGAAATTACCTTTTGGATCTATCAACAGGAGAAAAGGTCATGACCAAACAAGAGATAGAGAGGACTGCGGAAGATAAAGTGGACAGTTGGACAATTGTCTTTACATAGGGTTAAAAAGTTTTTACATAAACAAATCCAATGGAGCCAATATTAAAAGGGAAATAATTAACTATAGGGGAAAATGTTTGTAACGAAGTTCTCATTTCCTAGATCTATAAGGAACTGATTCAAATTGTAAGAACAATACCGTTCTCCAGTTGGTAAATGGTCAAGCACATGATCAGGCAATTTTCTTTTTTTTTTGTTACTTTTTTTTTTAATTTTTAGGCAATCAGAGCTAAGTGACTTGTTCAGGGTCACACAGCTAGTAAGTGTCAAGTGTTTGGTCTGAGGCCAGATTTGAACTCAGGTCCTCTTGACTTCAGAGCTGGTGCTCTATCCACTGCACTACCTAGCTGCCCTTGATTAGGCAATTTTCAAAGGAAAAAAGCTATCAATAGCCATATGAAAAAAATGTTCTAAATTGCTACTAATTAGAGAAATGCAAATTAAAAGAACTCTCAGGTTTCAATTTATATCCATCGCATTGACAAAACTGACAAAAAAAGGAAAATGACAAATGTTGGAGGGGCTGTGGGAAAACAGTCACGTTGATGTGCTGTTGACAAACTGGTCCAGCCATTTAGAAGGATGCCCCAAAATATACTAAACTGTACATGCCCTTTACTCAGCTGTACTACTATTAGGTTTATACACCAAACACATTAGAAAAAGAGGAAAAGGATCCATATTTACAGAAATATTTATAGTATCTCTTTCTGTGGTGACAAAAAACTGGAAACTAGGGAGGGTGCCCATTAATTTGGGGATGGCTCACAGATTGTGGTATATGAATATAATAGAATACTGTCGAGTTGTAAGAAATGATGAAATAGACAGTTTCAGAGAAACCTGGGGAGAATTATATAAATTGATGCAGAATGAAGTAAGTAGAACGAGGAAAGCAATTTATATAATAACAACATTGCAAAAAAATAAAGGTCTTCTCTATCATCATAATAGCTATCTATGGTCGATTCTTTCTTTGTTGTTTGCTCATTTTTTTGTTTTATTTTTTAAACTAATTTATTTATTTTTAGTTTTCAACATTCATTTCTGCAGGATTTTGAGTTCCAAATCTTCTCCCCATCTCGTCCCTCCCCCTACCCCAAAATGGCATGCATTCTGAATACCCCTAATCTGTCCTCCCTTCTATCTCTCCCCCCCTTCTCTTATCCCCTTTCCTTTCAATTTTCTTGTAGGGCAGGATAGATTTCTATACCCCATTTCCTGTATATCTTATTTCATGAAAACACTTTGTTTTTTATCTTTTGTTTTTAAAATTTTGGGTTCCAAATTTTCTCCCTTCCTCCCTCCCCACCCACCCTCATTGAGAAGGCAAGCAACTCAATACAAGTTATACATGTGTAGTCATGTAAAACACTTCTATAGTAGTCATGTTATGAAAAATTAAGCATATTTCCCTTCATCCTATCCTGACCCCCTTTATACTATTCTCTCTTTTGACCCTGTCCCTCTCTAGAAGTGTTTGCTTCTGATTACTTCTCTCCCAATCTGCTCTCCCCTCTATCCTCCTCCTGCTTTCTCGTCCCCTTGCCCCCCATTTTCTGTAGGATAAGATAGATTTCCATACCCAATTGAGTGTGTATGCTATTCTCTCCTTAAGCCAAATCCAATGAGAATAAGATTCACTCATTCCCTCTCACCTTCCCCCTGTTTCCCCTCCACTGTAAAAGCCTTTTCTTGTCTGTTTTATGTGAGATAATTTACCTCATTCTACCTCTCCCTTTCTCCTTCTCCCAGTATAATCCTCTCTCACCCCTTAATTTTATTCTCCAGATATCACCCCTTCATCTTCAACTCACCCTGTGCCCTCTATCTATCTATCTATCTATCTATCTATCTATCTATCCATATAAATTTTTCCCCTCCAACTACTCTAATACTGACAAAGGACTCATGAGTTACAAATATTATCTTCCCATGCAGACTATAAACCGTTCAACCTTAATAAGTCTTTCATGATTTCTCTTTCTTGTTTACCTATTCATGTTTCTCTTGAGTCTTGTACCTGAAAGTCAAATTTTCTGTTCAGCTCTGGTCTTTTCATCAAGAATGTCTGAGGAGCCACTAGGTGGCACAGTGGATAGAGTACTGCCCTAGAGTCAGGAGGACCTGAGCTCATATCTGGCCTCAGACACATAACACTCACTAGCTGTGTGACCCTGGGCAAGTCACTAAACCCCAATTGCCTCACCAGAAAAAAAAAGAAAGAAAAAAAAGAAATAATACACCGTGATTCTAAAATTATGGTCCCTTATTCCTACACAAAACAATTAAAAAATTGGAAAAAAAATTCTTGAAAGTCCTCTATTTCACTGAATATCCATTTTTTCCCCTGAAGGATTATGCTCAGTTTTGCTAGGTAGGTGATTGTTGGTTGTAATCCTATTGCCTTTGCCCTCCAGAATATTATATTGCAAGGCCTGTGGTCCCTTAATGTAGAAGCTGCTAAATCTTGTGTTATCCTGATTGTGTTTCCACAATCCTTGAATTGTTTCTTTCTGGCTGCTTGCAATATTTTCTCCTTGACCTGGGAACTCTGGAATTTGGCTACAATATTCCTAGGAGTTTTCCTTTGGGAATCTCAGGAGGTGATCAGTGGATTCCTTCCATTTCTATTTTGCCCTCTGGTTCTAAAATATCAGGCTAATTTTCCTTGATAATTTCTTGAAAGATGGTATCTAGACTCTTTTTTTGATGATGGTTTTCAGATAGTCCAATAATTTTTAAATTCTCTCTCCTGGATCTATTTTCCAGGTCAGTTGTTTTTCCAATGAGATATTTCATATTGTGTTGCATCTTTTCATTCTTTTGAATTTGTTTTACAATGTCTTGATTTCTTATAAAGTCATTAGCTTCCGATTGCTCCATTCTAATTTTCAAGGAAATATTTTCTTCAGTAAGCTTTTGGACTTACTTTTCCATTTGGCCAATTTTGCCTTTTAAGGCATTCTTCTCTTCATTGGCTTTTTGGACCTCTTTTTTCCATTTGAGTTAGGCTATTTTTTAAGGTGTTATTTTCTTCAGTATTTTTTTGGGTCTCTTTTAGCAAGCTGTTGACTTGTTTTTCATGATTTTCTTGAATCACTCTCAGTTTTTCCTCTACTTCTCTTACTTGCTTTTCAAAATCTTTTTTGAGCTCTTCCATGACCTGGGACCAATTCATATTTTTCTTGGAGGCTTTGGATGTAGGAGCTTTGACAGTGTTGTCTTCTTCTGGTTGTATGTTTTGATCTTCTTTGTTACCAATGAAAGATTCTATGGTGTGATTCTTTTTGTGCTCCTTGTTCATGATCCCAGACAATTAATTACTTGAGTCATAAACTCTTTGTTAAGGTAGAAGTCTGCTTCCAGTGTAGAGAATGTACTGTCCCAAGCTTTGGGGGTTTTGTGCAACTGTTTTCAGAGATACTTCTAGGGACCTGAAAATTTTCAGTTCTTCCGAGGTGGTATGATAAAGGGCGAGGTGTTTACTCCTTTCCTGGCCTGTGCTCTGGTCTATGAGTGACCACAAGCACTCTTTTCTGTCTTGGAACTGTTTGGAGGATTTTATCTTCGAAGTCACTACAAGCTCCACCATGCCAGCGTTCCTCCTAGCTCCAGGACCGCCACCTAGAACTGTGACCCAGATCCAAGCACCAGCAAAGCAAGAGAATCCTGCACCAGCAGAGAGATCCCTACAATCCCCCTCTGATCAGCCACTCAGTTCCCTCTCAATCTGTGGACCGGAAGCTCATGAGGCAGTTGCCGCCCTGGGGCCGTGCTTAGGGAATGGAGTTGGGACCCTGCACTTCTCTCTCACCACAGACACAGACTTTTCCTACTGATCTTCTAAGTTGTCTTTGAAATTCATGGGTTGAGAAGTCTGGAATCCAACACAGCTGCCTGTGATTCAGTCCTCTGAGGCCTGCTCCAGGTTCGCTGTGGCCTGTGCGCCCACACTGAACTGTGTTCCTCTCCCAGCCTGGCACAATATGCCTTTCCAATCAACTATCCAGGTTGTCTTGGGCTGGAAATTTGTTTCACTCTGTCTTTTTGTGGGTTTTGCTGCTTTAGAATTTGTTTAGAGCCATTTTTTACAGGTATTTGGAGAGGTTTGAGGGAGAGCTCAAGTCACTGCTTTTACTCTGCCATCTTGGCTCCCCATCTGTTTGCTCATTTTAATAGTCTATTTCTTGGCTGTTAACTTTATGTTGGGTTCCTGGCAGGGGATAATGTCTTAGGCTTCAGGGTTTTTTATGCTGTTGTTTTCTGAGCTCTATTTGGAGGTCTTTGACTTTTTGGTTTTTCTAATGTTCTATGATCCAAGGTCAAGTGTGATCCCTGCTTGCCCAGCTCATGCCTTGGTCTATAAGTGACCTCAGGTACTCTCCTCTGCCCCTGAACCATGACCAGGGCCCCACAGGGGCCCCAATACTACTGCTACCACAAAAGCTCTTGCTCCCTATGTTTCCTCAAGTGACTGGAAGCACAAGCTCACCCCTCTGCCCTGGAATTGAAACCAGGGACTCCACTCTCCTGTGAGTGACTCACAACCAGAGGGGCCTTTGGCCCCTCTGTGGATCCCACTTCCAGTAACAGTGAAGGCCCCCCAGTTGCCTCCGGATCAGCTGCCCAATCTTCACATTGCTGGTGAGGTGAAAGTTCTGGAAGCTGAGGCTGCCACCTACATGGCTGCTCCTAGGACTTGCTGTTTGTTGACTCAGGGGTATCTGCTTGGCAGTATCTGCACTTCACTCCATATGGAACACCACCCTAGGAGTCTGGGTCTTTCCTAACATAGTCTCACGTTGTCTTAAGCTGGATGACTGCTTTAACCCAATTTTTAATTATTTCTGTCACCTTAAAATTCAAATTTTAAATTATGGGAGGTGGGGAAGTAATTTGGGAGAGCCAGGTAATTTCCTCCCTTATCCTGTTATCTTTCTACTGACTATTTTCATTTGAGCCAAAAAGAACACAAGTCATTTAGATGAGATATTTTCAGGAAAGTGTCTGTGGATGGTCTCATGCTAGTTCCCTATTTATCATCTGTCCACGTTTTCTATTTAATTTTGCTTTTCTAAATATTTTATTCTCTGAGAACTGTATTTGGAGTTAGGAGAGCTGGGTTTGAGTTTTGTCTCTCTTATTTACTGTGGAACTTACAGCAAGTCAGATCCTCTCTCTCAGCTCCATTTTTTTTCATTTGTCAAGTGAAGGGTCTGGACTGGCTGATAGCCAAGTGGGGCACTTTCTGGAAGATTTAAAATGGAAGGCAAAAATGAATAAGACTCCTACCTTTGGAATATATGCATGGGAACTGTTCTCAAAGCATACTTCTCCCCTCCCACCAAGGAGCTCTGCTCCTTCATCTATATTCTTATTTCACTAAGAATGTATGGGTAAAAAAATAATGGAAAAGACGACTTGGTTCACCTACACCCATCCCAGCTACCAGATCAGCATGACTTCTGGATGACAATTTTAGCCAAGGGGGAAACAAATTAGAGGATACAGACCTGTGCATGGCTTAAATTTTTCTGGAATTGGGAAGCTTGTAAGAGTTATTATTAAGATAAAAATCATATAAGATTCACATAGCTTAGAGCTCACTGCTGGGGAAATCCCCAGCATTTTCAAACAGGAGATTTGGATGTCTGCCTTGTTTTATCTCTGTATAGCAAAGCATTCATTGGTTCACTATGTTGTATGTATTACTGCTTGCAATTTCAGATATATACATATACAAAGAAGTAATTACCAGTCATAACTTTATATGGAGAGTAAGGTAACTTTAAAGGTGCTACAAAAATCAGGAATTATGGATAACTTAAAGAACAGTGAAATCTTGGAATAAATGCTTGCCGTCTTCAGGCAGAAGGGGAAGTTGGGGGATTGAAGCACTTTACCACCTGTTTGCAGATCTTAGCTCCAATCTATTTCACTCATATCCCTTCTTACGAATTTGAAGGCAGAGGCAATGAACTGGGAGAAAAGCCACTCTTGACATCCCAGTCTTAGTCTCCCTTTATCAAACATTTGTTGAATTATCTCTTTCACTCTCTCCTTAATCACCAGTCTTCAGCTTGCTGCTGTGATGCTGCCTTTATGTCTCCATTCCCCATTCTTCCTCTGCTTCTAGTGAATTCTTCCTTCCAGTCTAGGAGACTGTCTGTCTGGACTACAATTCTTATGTAGCAAGGCTCTGGAAGCCTTCACTCTTTTCCTGCATATTGGTCATTTTCCCTAAGACCCTACTATACTCTGGTCCTATGATCTGATATTGCTGTTATCCTTCAGTAGACACAAAGGAGGTTTTACAACTCTAAGGCCTACATAGCAACTAAATAAAATCATACTTATTTTAAAAATACAATACTGGATACTGTACTGAAAAATATAATGATTATATGTACTAATTATAAAATTATTATAAGATATAATTATAATTATGCTATAA
The DNA here is from genome assembly GCF_003287225.1 of Phascolarctos cinereus. Lineage (NCBI taxonomy): Eukaryota > Metazoa > Chordata > Mammalia > Diprotodontia > Phascolarctidae > Phascolarctos > Phascolarctos cinereus. Next base: position 112,247,965 of record NW_027556098.1, read on the forward strand.
TTATATGTGATCATATATCATTTATACTTTTTATTTTTTTAATAATTTTATATTATTTATAATTATTAAACAACTTTAAAAAAAGAATGAAGCCCACAAAACATTTTAGTTTTTAGTTGAATTGTGGGACAAATCCTCAGATTTTATGGTAATGGGTATTAACCCACCCACCAGGAGGCATCACAATCATGTTCAAATGTCAACACTAAAGGTCAGTCTTGCCAACTCAGTTGTAAAATATACAACAGAGTAGGGAAAATGTTCAACAGAGGGATAAAATTCCTCTCAAATATTGGGGCACATTTCTCAACTCTAGCAAGTTACAGTATTCAAATATCCTTGTGGCAGGTGCTGGGATATTTGCTCCTTTCTTTATGCGTTCCTAACTGCCTAAATGAGGAAAATAAAGTACTGCCTCAAAGGATAAACATGGTGAGAGGCTGGGCTTGTTACTGTGAGAGACTGAAGAAGAGAAATGCTTGTGGAAGAAAAGCGGTGAAAAACCAGAGAAAACTCCTAAGTGAGCTATATTTTTTTTCCCCTTTTCTTGCTCTAGGAAGATGACATAAAAAGACAAAAGGGTACAAAAGGCCCATCCTGGCCTCATCTGGAAAACTAGTGGACTGTGTGTTATAGAGTCCTGAAGATCAGCTGGAAGTCAGAATGAGAAAAAAGAGAGAAATGCTATTATCTCATTGATCTTCCCTTCGAGCAGTAGGGAGCGCTGGCCAAGACAGGACTTGAGCAGGTGGCTTCCGCCAGAGAAGGCATTGTACTCAAGCCAATGACTGAGAATTACATGTATTGGTGGGTACTCATTCAAGAATTTCTGCTTTGTTTCTTCCTTTAAAAAAATCACCTGTATTTTATATTTTCTGCATTTTGAGCCATGTGCTACAATGGGAAGCAGATCTCAGCTTGCTAGGGAAGTACTGCTCTTATGCTCTGCCAGGTTTGCTGATTCAGAGCTGTGAGCCAAGAAAAAGAAAAAAAAATCCTTTCCTATGTACCTGGGCATTTTGTATCATGAGAAAAATAGCTGATATTTCTGTAATGCTTTAAGGTTTGAAAAGCTTTTTACTTACATTATCTCATCTGATCCTAACAACAACCTTGTGGGAGAGATGCTACTGTTATTTGCATTTCAAAGCTATAGAAAGGGAGACTGTAAGAGCTTATGTTACTTGCCTCAGGGTTGCAGAGCCAAAAAGTGTCAGAGGCGTTATTTGAATTCAGGTCCTCCTGACTCATAGGTCCAGTGCTCTTTCTGCTACGCCAACCTAGCTGAGAGTCTCTGATGGTGGTGTTACATACTCTTAACATTTAGCTTTCATGGGCCACAGACTTGAGCTTCTTTTTAGAGAAAATGGCAGCGACTACTTCTCCAGAGCTGGTGTTATGTGGTGGTAAGAGCTTTGGATTTGAAGTCAAAAGATCAGAGTTCAGTTCCTTAGCTATGCTACTTATTATATGCTATGTAACTTTCTTCTCTTTTACAGCCAATAAGATGTTTTCTAGCTTTTAGGAGTGGAGAACCTGTGGCTTTGAGGCCCCATGTGGCCCTCTAGGTCTTCAAGTGTGGCCCTTTGACTAAATCCAAACTTCACAGAACAAAACCCCTTTATTAAAAGGATTTGTTCTGTAAAACTTGGACTCAGTCAAAAGGCCACACCCAAGGACCTAGAAGGTCCTAGCTGGTGTACCTTTGAGGCATAATTACTGGTAGTAGAAAGTGCCTCAAATGTCATTGTGACTGTACTTCCCCAAAGCTCTCTGTGTTTGGTCACAAGGTTGCTAGGTTCATTTTTTTTGTTGTTGTTTCCTGAAAATCTTCCAAGATTCTTTTGTAGATTTTTAGTACCCCTGACTTGGGCTCACATAAGGGAAACTGAGGCAGTTTATAAAAGAAGACATTATCTTCAACTGTTGCTAGTAGTAACATGGTTGCCGAAGTAACATTGCTTGCAAATCAAATCAGTTTTTCTTTTCCTGTGGGAAAGAGAAGGAAGCGTAAGCTTTTCCATTCTTCTCATAAGAAAAACAACACAAAAATGCTAGGATAAACTAAAAGAAAAACCTTCTGGGATTGGAGGGACTGGGGGTGTGCTGGTAAATGTTTAACAATTGGGCCAAAACAAACTGCAACAATACTGCACATATACTTCTAAAATTTAATCTGAATTATTAACATTTTCTCCATCACTTTTTTTTTTGAGGCAGTTGGGGTTAAGTGACTTGCCAAGGGTCACACAGATAGTTAATGTCAAGTGTCTTGTCTGAAACCAGATTTGAACTCAGGTCCTCTTGACTCCAGGGCTGGTGCTCTATCCACTGGGCCACCTAGCTGCCTCTCTGCATCACTTTCTTAAGTCTAGACAAATAATAAAACATAAATCAAGCCTGATTTTTTTTTAGGGTTTGCTCATTTCCAAGGTGTAAATACACTGAAAACTGGACTCCAGCACATACCTGGGAGGGTCCCAAGTCCTTTTTTTCCCCCCATTTTAATGCTTCCCAAACATATCTTTATGGAGAAAAAGAAAACAAAATATCTTAGGGAGGAGAGGGTTGTGAATACCGGAGATCTTTCTAGTTGCTCCTCATCTCACCTATTAGAATGCTGGCATCTTCTCAAGACTCAGTTTAGACCACTTTGTAGGGGAGGACTTTCCTAGCTCCCCTAGCTGCTAGTGCCTGCCCCTTTGTTTCTCCTCTGTATGAATTATGCAAATACATGGTTGGGTCCAGGTTGGCTTCCCTATTAAAATGGAAGCCCCTTGAGGGAGGGACTATTTTTTGTATTTTTCTCTGTATCCTCAGCACTTAGCAAAGTGCCTGACCCATTTGTTGTTGTTCAGTCCTATCTGATTCTCCGTGACCCGTAGATCATATCACACAAATACTATCCGTGGGGTTTTCTTGGCAAAGATATTTGCCATTTCTTTCTCCAACTCATTTTACAGATGAGGAACTGAGACAAATTGGGTCAAGAGCCTTGCCCAGGGTCACACAGCTAGGAAGTGTCTGAGGCTGGATTTGCTCTCAGGTGTTCCTGACCCCAGGTCCAGTGCTCTATCGACTGAGTAGCCCCAGCACCCAAACATAGCTACTTGACACATAGGGAGCGGTTAATAAATGCTTGTTGATTGATTGGAGATCAGAGCTGATTAGAGACAGAGAAAAACACATTAAAGCCTTCTCTTTGTCTAATTTAAAGCAGCTTAGACAGGGAGAAAGGATGGTATGTGACCGACATATAGAGAATTCACAGCTGGCAATTGAAAGATAATTTACAGCAAGTGAGCCTGAAACCAGAAGGATTCCACAACCCCCAGGAAGGTTTTGACACCAAGCTTAGAATCAGTATAAATTACAAGGAACATTTCAAACTCTGTATGTCAGATTCCCAAAGGGAAAGAAAAAGACCAATGATTGTGTGTGTGTGTATATTACATGTATATATAATATATACATACATGCATATGTACATTTGTGTATTTTAGTGTTTATCTGATTAACAGGGTTTGGTTTTCAGGGAAAGGTTTTTTTTTCCATAATAAAAGAAGTGAGAAAGACACACTCATCTTTACCTCAATTGAAATTTCCTTATCAGCTAACTCTGGTTCTCTCCTTTCTCCTCCATCCTCTAGCTACTTTGTACTTAATTCCTGTGAGTAGGAATTGTTTTATTCTCTGCATTCAAACCTCCATTGCCTAGCAGAGGGACAGGTAAGTGGTAGGTGCTTAATATATGTTAGCTAAATATCTAATGCGATATGTTGTACATATCTCTACATATTTGTAATTTTTTGGCCTTCTCAATGGGTAGAGGAGGGAGTGGAAAGAGTTTAAGCTAAAAATAAAATTGAATTAAAAAAACTAAATGCTTGTTTATTGATGAAGGGACACATCTGCAGGTTTTGTCTTACAGCGTGGCTCGTGTGTCCATGGTAGACTACTGTCACCTGTTGGCAGTATATCTCAATTATGGGAGAAATAGCCAAAAAGAAGGGGGGGGAAAAACCCACCTAGCTTCTTTGATGCTGACACTGCAAAACCAAAGTTAACAGCATATAGCCAGTACCAAATTAATATTTCTGTAATGATGTCAGCAGCTTTGGCAGGGCATCTGCAGAGAATGGAGAAGCCCCAGGATTCCAATTGTGTAGCAATGGGAGAGATACTTACTGGATGACAACCCAATTATTGGAGGTAGTGACAACCTTGCTCCAGGGACATCATAAAGGAATTGTTTGCTGGAATACATTCAGCCACAGAGTCAAAGAGCGGTCATGTGTTGAGTTGCCTATGTAATGAAAGGAGTAGCTGCTAAATGAAGTGAGTTTGGAAAAGGATAGCCATATTTTCATGCCGTGCTCAATAGTAAGGACCACAGGTCTCTTAGCAAGCTCAGCAACAGGTGGCAGGAATAACAGTGATTATCTATGTGTCAGAATAATAATACAGTGATGTAGATAACATACAATAATTTGGAATTATTTGAACAACTGGACCAAAAGAATGGTGATCAGTGGATATATGTCACCCTGGAGGATAGTCAATAGTGGATTGTCCCAGGGCTCTGTCCTTGGCCTTGTTCTTATATTTTTATCAATGTAACCAATTTGTCAGTTGAACTCATGACCTTGACACGATAGGCCCAGATAGAATTTTGGGAGCTCTCTTACATATCATCTCATTGGCCTAGGCGAAGAGAGGCTCTGGAGACATCAGTGCCTGGCTCATGTTTTCCACAAAATCTCTCTGCTTTTGGCCCCACCCATTGAAACTGTGAGAAATTCAGTATCTGGTTTATTTTGCTTATCACCCAAAGACCTTCAGTTACCTTTGGAGCACTCAAGGCTAACAAACATTAAATACAAGACAGCTTTCGTTTGACTTGACAAAAAGCACAGAACAGGCTCAGTGACCAAGCTCCTCAATCCTTAGGAAATCTTTCCATCCTTTTCTGGAGGGCATCTATCAACCCTCCACCTCTGGTAGTTCCCATCTTTCTTTAGGACCTCACCATCCATGACTCAAGACACAAAAGGATAAGTCTGGGTTACTCCTTGGGCCCCTGCTATATCCATAGAATTACAGGATCAGAGATTTGGAGCTGGAAGAAACTTAGAGATCGTTTCGTTTAAACCTCTACTTTTATTCAGGAGGGAACAGAGGCCCAGAGAGGTTAATGATTTGATCAAGGTCACACATAACATGTGGCAGAGATTTGAACCTAGGTCCATTGATTCTAAATCCATCATGCCATGTTGCATTCTTCTTCCCCTCAGAGATGTGCAGATGGTGCAGCCTATAGGCCTTTATCTAGGTCTAAAAGAACCTGGCCATCTCTATCTTCTCTCTTGCCTTCTGTCATTCAGGTTCCAAATCTTTTCCTTCTCTCATCAAGGTTTTGAACCATTTGCCTCTTCTTCTCATGGAGGTGCCATCTCTCTTGGCTCTAACCATCTTTTCTCTCTGTTTCTGTTTTTGCTTCTCTCTCTGGTGCCTTACCTTGCTCCTCTTTGACTATTGCATTGAATTCATCTTTTAAAAGCCAACTCCACCTCCACTTTATCTGGAAGACCTTCCCTGATTTTCTTTTAAACTTCACATAACATTTTGTTTTAAATGCAGATCTAAAGAAACTATGCTGTTATTTATTGGCAGGGAGGTGGAGGAGAGTTGTGGGGATGGAAGGAAAAGAAAGGAGAAAGAATAAGATCACCAGTCTTTGTAGTCTTCTTCAACTAGTTCATCTCTTGTCATTTACATAGAACGAAGGAATGTGTGGAGGAGGATTAAAAATGGTTTCCTTACCGTTTTCATTCAGCACTTTTTCCCCCAGTTTGAGTAAATAGAGCTCTGAGAATATTTGCCTAGCTAAGTGGCAATAAAATGACATAAGACTACAAGGGATCTCTGACCAAAAAACAGATGATAGTTAGACTGAGGGACCCAGAAGACACAGCAGAAAAAAATAATTCAAAGAAAAGTTCAAAGAGCAGATGTTATCTTTTTTGTTTTTACATTGTTACATTTGTTATGTATACGAATAAAAAATAAGCTATCCATAATAGAGATTCATAGTATCATCTCCAGTCTTCTTTTGTTTTTAATGAGTAATTTAATTACTTTATTTGCATAATTTCAAATTGATATCCAGAACAGTTGGAGCACTTGCCAATTTCAACAATAGTACAACAATGTGCCTTTCTTTCCACAGCACCACCATCACTGACTTTTTTTGGGTTTTGGTCATCTTTGCCAATATGGATGTTATAAAACCTGAGAGCTTTAATTTGCATTTCTCTAACTATTGTAAGAGCCAGAGTAGCTAGAGTGCCAGCCTCAGAGCCAGAAAGACCTGGGTTCCAGTCTTGTCAGGAACATACTGACTATTTGGATCTGAGGAAGTCACTTAAGCAATTGAGCAGATGTTATCTTGGCCTGGGCATCTGTTATCATCTGTGAACAACCTGAATTAAGGGAAGACCTTCATTGCCATGAACTGAGAGCATTTGATAGACATTAGCTGAAGTATTTCATCACTATTGACTGAGAGAGCTCATTAAGGAGAGCTGTAGCCTTCTCTCCCTTTTCAGGAGAGACTCATTAACCACAGCCCCTGGGAGGTAGCACATCACCTGAAGACCATCGCAGAAGCATAGTGTTTGTGTGTTGGGGGTGGAGCAGGGCTGAAAAACTTGTGTTCCTCCTTTACGGGGAGAGGCTTACCAATCATAGCATTCCTGGGCAGATGGTGAATAGGCCATTAGGTAACTCTGAAGGTAACTGGATAAAGACCAATTGGAACAGAGAATTGATGTCCACTGTGGAGCAACAGAAAGTGATACCCAATAGGAAGCAGACCTAGCAGAGAGCTTTCCTTTGGTGATATCACCAGAAGACATCAATGGCTTTGCAGTGTTAAAGGCTTGTTTCTCCTTTCTATCTGTGTTCCCTAGTCATATATGTTCTCTGCATGTGTGCCCCTCCACATAAGTGCGTTGGTTATATATGTTCTCATTGTGTATAAGGCCATAAATGAACCTATGCAAACTTACTTTTTCAGAAAAAAGCCTGTATTTGAGGAAGAGCAAGTTTTAGATTTATTGGGGAATTTTCTGGTATTCTATTATTGCTATGCCATTTCAATAAACATTTGCTATGAACTAAATTAGTTCTTCAGCTGAATAGTAAGAGTAAACACATAGGTGGGGGTTTGGAGAGGATTTGGATTCACAATGTCTCTCCTGATATCCTCTTCAAGAATGAACAACAAGCTGGATTCATAATGTCTAGAATCTGGGGTAGTTTTCTGGAGGCTCTGGGTGTTACATAGTTAGGAGATAGAGACTGGACTTGTGATTTCACCAGTAAAGGAAGTCACTGGTGAGTAAACTCCCTCTACTAATGTAGATTGGCACTTTCTCTTCAACCTAAATTTTAAAGAATTACCTAGGGCACTGAAGGTGTGGTTGGCCAAGAGTCACACAGCTACTATGTGTCAGAGGAAGGACTTAAACAAAGGTCTTCCTGAGTCTGAGGCCAGCTCTCTCCCCACTACACCAAGGTACATGTAATATGGGTATTGTTTGTGTGTGTGTGTATATCCCTCATCCCCCTACTTGATTCTGAGTTCCACAAGAACAGGGACTTTGACATAGCTCAATTTAGCTTCTCCCCCAGGACTCCTATCATATTACTCTTTATTCAGTATATACTTAACGTTTGCTATTTTTGCTTCCCCCCCCCCCCGCATTGATAGAAATATAATGTTTAGAACACAGGAGATCATAGTCCTGCCCTGGTCAGACCAATTTGTGTTCAATTCTGGGCATCACATTATCATAATAATTATTATATTTATATAGCTCTTGCTATGTGCCTGGCACTGTGCTAAGCACTTTTACAAATATTATCCTATTTGGTCCTTATGACAATTTTGGGAGATAGGTGCTATTATTACCCTCGTACAGATGGGGAAACTGAGGCAAACAGTGATTACAGTGACTTGTTTAGAGTCACACAGCTAGTAAGTATCTGAGGCCAGATTTTAAAAGGAGCATTGACAAGTTGAAACTCACCCAGAGGAGGGCAACCAGGCTGAAAAGAGAACTTTGGATTCATGTTAGAGGAGGATCCATTGAAGGAACTTGGGATGTTCAACTTCAAGAATGAATGAATTTGGGTAGAGGGGAGGACAGAATGAAGAAGGATAGTAGAATGGAAAGAATACTTTTTAAACTATGAAGACTTGGGTTAAAATCCTTCTGATGCTTTCTACTTGTGTGCAAGCCCTTTAACCTCTCTGGGCCTCAGTTTCCTCATTTGTAAAATGGAACCCATGTTCTCTTACTGGTGCTTGACACCAGTGGGGTCAAACTTAAATAGAAATGAGGACCACTAATCTATGCATAAGGGTCCCTGAGGGCCACATATTGACTTAGTTTCAAAATATGTTATCTATGCTTTATTGGATTTTTGTATATTTTGCTAAATATTTCCCAATTACATTTTAATTTGGTCTGGACTTCACTTAGGAATGTCATGGGCCTGGGGTTCGATATCTCTGTTCTGCACCATATAGGGGGTAGTATTCTGCTGGAACTATGGTTGTACTGAGCAGGCACCTCATGAATTCATCAGAGAATGTTCACCCTCAGTGAGTGGTCACTATTTGCACGTGCATGAATGAAATCACATATAAATCAGAGTAAATGAATGTTTGTGATGAATACTTATGCAAGGTTTCCCTAAAGTCTTAGTGCTCTCTTAAGCTTCAATTAGCTTAATAAAATGGCTTTAATTGACTTAAATAAAATGGCAGGAAGACTTAGGAAGATACTCTACATATCAAGGAAACTTTTTCATAGAGGGCATTCCCTTCCGAGATATAGCTCACAATCCCTTAGTGTCCCTTTGTAGAAACACAACTCCTATTGTGGGAGAAAAAAAAAGAAAAGATAAAGAAATCACCTAGTGGCCAACGTTCTACTAATGAGCTACAATGAATATGTCTATTGGTAGTTCTGATCTCTTTCCCATTTGATCTCGAGTGTGTTTAGGAGCGTTGTCTGCTATTCTTCATTCTTATAAGTCTTAGCGTACCATGATCTCCCACTAGTTGGGTCCTTCCCAGCTGCTGCCAGTTGTGTGTCTCCTTTTAGATTTTTGCTGATCATCTGTCTTACCCCTGCCTGGATCTTAGCTTCTGCTTTGGCCTCACATCCATCATTGGAAGAATAGCCTTCTAGCCAGGGATGTGCTGGAGCTAACTTCTTAAACTTTCAGTGTAAGCAATTATACCTTGGAAATCTACAAATACTACAAGTCAGGGCTTGATTTATTGTTTTATTGATTTTCTAGATTCAAAGCAATAGATAATCTGTTAATAATTCAAATTAAACTTAAAAATGTATTGTGGGTACATTCCTCCCCAAAAAACTGCTTATAAAATATTTATGTACCACTGCTTCTAGCTGTGCAGCCACACCCACCACCCCTACTTTGTATCTTTGGCCCAGACTTGAAGGATTCCTGCTAGATTTCTACTTCTCTCTTCAGACTAAACTACCTGCCATCCTGTGACTGCCCACACCCTGGTCATTAGGTTTGTTATTTCCACACACTGCAGGTAGGTTTTTATTGGGTAATTAAGCTTACAATAATGGCACTTGCAATACACTTTTGCACTAATTTTCATGGGTTACCTGGGTATGGGAGGATGGGTAATTATTTTAACCAACTACAGGCTTATATAGCTATACGCAGAGACCCTGACTTTTCCAAGAAGGGCCCTAAACATAAACTCTCCAGGCTTATTTATGTCCAGTGGGGTTTCTGAACTTGGGTGTGAAGTGGCTTCTCAGGGTTTCCCAACACTTGTAGTAGTTCCCATCCAAACAGTTGCAAGTCTTGAGACCCCACTTGGTGACAGCCAAACTGAGCGAAGTCTCAAACATAAATGTCTGGTGAAAATGGAGAAAAAAGGAGGCAGAGACAAGGGTAAATATCAACAATGGAAGTCTAAGGTATAGGAAAATAATAAAACAGCCAGCATTTACATTGCATTTTGGGGTTTGCAAAGTGCTTTACAACTATTATCTCATTTTTATTCTCGAAGTATTTTGTGTGTGTGTGTGTTTGGGGAAGGAGGAGGGAGGGAAAAGGGTTTCTCATGGTCTAGGCTGAGCCAGTGGGAGCTGACCCCTGCTTGGAACAAGCCCCTGTCTCCAGTTTAGAGCCTTGGCTGTGATCAAGCCCAAAGGAGTACGAGAGACAAGTTATATGTGTGCTTTGGTTTCACCCCAAAGCTGGATTCAAAGAAGTGGGAGGAAAGGAGGGAGACAAACTACCCCTTACTAACCCCTCATCCTTTCCCTTAAGAAATTCCCATCAGCTTTTTCCCATAGCCTCAGAAGGCAGTTTTAGATCACTCAGAACTCCATCCACCTAAATCACAGAAAAAAGAAACACTTCTGGGCCCCATTTGCTCGAAGATGAAATGCAGCTTCCTGCTACCTTTAGCAACTCAAAGCCCAGGCTTGATGACAGACCAAATTTTGCTGAAGGCTCTTATAAAGAATGCCCAAGTTCATGGCTCCCACTGGCACCTGGCTTCCAACCTTCACCAATCTGGAAGGACCAAGAGAGAACTCCATTGGAGACCATGAAATTGGGACATTCCTGGCCACACTTCACATTCCTCCCCACCCCAAAACTTAAGTACTGGCCAAAGAAATTTTCCTGGGCCAAAAATAAATGGAATTGAGATACATACTGCTTTTGTCATGTTTACTGCTGGGGCAATTAGGGCAGGGGTAGAACACATTGCCAGGCCTGGCTGGCTGAAAAGTAGAGGGGTGGGGGAAAAACTAATTGGGGATCATGATAAAGGGACACTTCTGTGGGAGGTATCAAGCCCAAGAAACAGAAGGCAGTTCAGGGGGAACAGTCACTGTGTAATAGAGGAGAGACAGAAATAGGGGATAGGGATGGCTCGTAATGGGCAAGGAGAAATTCAACCTGAAAATTTCCTGAGGTGGGCCCTAACTCCAGAAAATAAATGACAGATTCACCTTCCTCTAGAAAAAGGAAGTCACCAAACTACTTCTCAGTAGGAAGTCAGCTCGCCTTAACTTCTGGCAGGCATCCATGTGCCCAGGGAAAATAATCCTGGGAGGTAGATGCTGTTATTAATCCCATTTTACAGATTAGAAAACCGAGGCAGATAGAGAGTAAGGGATTTGCCTAAGATTGCACAGCTAGTAAGTATCTTAGGATTTGAACTGAGGTCTTCCTGACTCTTGGCTCGGTGCTCTAGCCCAGTGGTGCCCAACTCAAATAGAAACAGGGGCCACTAAACCATGTATAAGGATCCCCAAAGGCTATTGACTCAGAAAACCTCATATTAACGTTATCTATGTTCTATTGCATTTTTACTTATTTTGTTAAATATTTCCCAATTACATTTTCATCTGGTTCATGGTATCATTGTGCCCTGGGGCAATGTGTCTGACACCTCTGTTCTTGTCCCTGTACAACCTAGCTGCTATTATCCAGTGTGGCGTCTAAAATAGGGATCCTTACCCACGAACTTGGATGGCCAAAAGAAAAAAAAATCACATCTTTATTTTCAATAACCTCTCACTAAAATATAGCATCTCCTTCAATTCTAGATGGAGGCAACAAGTCATTATTTAGAGAAGGGGTCCTTCAACTTCACCAGATCTCCAAAGGGGTCCATGACACAAAATTTAAAAATCTCCTGTTTAGAAGGGCATTTTACTAGCTGCTTCACTGTATTATTGATGTGCGTGTGGTTGGCTGTGGGGAGGGCTACAAGTGACAACTTCAATCTTGATCAAGCCCTGAATTCTAAAGTCAGGGAGAGTAGGGTAAGCTAGGCATTTATTGTTCAGTCATTTCAGTTGTGTAACGTAACTGCATGTGGGGTTTTATTGGCAAAGATGCTGGGATGGTTTGCCATTTCCTTCTCCAGCTCATTTTACAGATGAGGAAACTGAGGCAAACAGGGTTAAGTGACTTGCACAGGGTCACACAGCCAGTTAGTGTCTGAGGTCAGATTTGAACTCAGCAAGATGAGTCTTATTAGGTCTGGCACTCTATCCACTGCAGCTGCTTCAAGGCTAGGAGAACCTCAGACAAAACTGGCCACTAATCTCCACCCTAACATACTCATTACCCTGCTGCTGACCCCTGATTACCTAGGGTACTCCATGGCAATGCCCTCCCTGAATGTTTACCTCTTGTAAAAATCTTTCCTGTGTCCCATTCTTACCACTCTGATGTCTGATAAATGAGAGTTAACTAATTATTAAGTCATAGGTGCTCATGGTAATGGTATTATCTTTCTCAGGTGTAGGCAGAGACTGTCTACGGACAATACTTTCATACAAGGGAATGACTTAAATGCTGGGAAGTTCAGATGTCCTTGTAGACTGGAGGGAGATGAAACATAAGCAAGAGTGTGCTAGAACTGGCTTGAAGGGGCAGAGCCAATTGTTAAATTTTCAGTGTGAGCATTTAACACTTAGAAATCAGCAAATTTGTTATAAATCCATTTATTGTTTTGTTGGACATCTAGAATTAAGAAAGCGATGGAGATGTTAATAATGAAGATTAAACCTCAAAATGTTCTTAAAAATGTTTCCTGTGTACATCCTGCCCCCCCCAGCTGGTTGTTAAATATTTACAAACACACCCCTGTACCCCTGCAGCAGTGTAAAGGAAATACTGGATTAGGACTCAGATAATCCTGGCTCTAACACTGTCTAGCAACATGATCTTGGGAAAGTTGCTTTCCTTTTTCTGGACTTCTGGAAAATGAGGCAGCCCGTATAGTGTGCATTGCACTTGAAGTCACAAAGATGTGAATTCAAATCCTGAATCAGACACTTATTAGCTGTTTGCCTGGGTAAGTCCTTAGCCTCAGTTTCCTCTTCTGTAAAATGAGGGGAGAGGGCTGGACTTAATGGCTTCTAAAGTCCTTTCCAGCTTGATAGCTATGAGCTTGTGATGCTGAAAGGTAATGTAGTCACCTAGATAACTAGGTGACTTCTAAGGTCCCATCCAGTTCTGACATCCTAGGGCCTTATAGCTTTTGTCTATCTACCCTGGCCCTGAGGACTAAGTTTGGGTTTAGCTCAAAATCTGAATCCTATGATAGGTTTCATGATTCAGTTCACTTGCAAAGTGAATATGTTACCAAGCAAGGCTTGTTTTTGAACATCAGGTAGCGCTTAACTTACTGTTCTGTTCTTTTTTTAAAAGCTAATTTGCATATGATTTAGAATAAACTTAGATCTTATAGTTAATAGACCCTACCTGCAAAAATATAATAAAATTAAGGATAGCAGCCTACTACTGCAATTATATTCTAATTGAATATTCAGAGCACAGCGTGCAGGCAATGCTCAACAGATTTTAAGAACCAATCAGTTTTCTTCTACACCAGAGGAGAGAGAAAAGTAATGCAAATGAAAATGTGGTTCATTAGCTCAGGCTTTGATGAGGCAGGAGCTTCTGGACTCTCCCTGGTTCAAAAACACAGTCAACAGGTACCATTTTGTTTTACTATAGCCCTGGTCCTGGGAGCTTACTTTGCCCTAAAAAAAGCCAGGGAGAGAGGAGAGACTTGGACAGACTAAGTGCTCTGGGCCATGGGGAGGGGGGAGGAAGTTCAAGAAGGCCTTTAATTGAGCATTAGTTCTTTTTCTCTCTGTCCCCAACAAATAAAAATGGGACAGCTGATGGAGCTTGCAGTTTAAGCTGGGAAAAGTTTCATATTCTTTCAAGATTCAGCCCTTTAAAAATGTTTAGATCCTTATTCCTGTCCTTCTAAAGATAAAAGGCTGTATTTCTGGGGCCTGGGGTTTTAGCAATAAGTTAACTGGTTTGTTGAAATGATTTTTTTTTTTTTTACAATGGAAGCTAGACCCCCAGAATAACACAGTTATCAGTCTTATCTATCATCATGTATAGTATAATAAAACCAACATTTATATAGCACTTTAACATTTACAAAGACATAAATATACACATATACACACATATATACTGTCAGGATCCAAGATCACTCCTCTCTTTTTAGAAACCCTGTTTTCCAGAGTTAAGGCCTAGCAAGCAAGCTGCGCCCTGAGCTTGGCATAACAATAATCTTTTGTGCTCACCCTCTGGATGATCACTGCTGCAACAAAATCACAGAACTGGTGGTCCCTGAGCTCAGGCAAGCTCCAACCAGCCCAGACACGAAGCCTTGCTGTGAACGGACTTTTTGTCACTAGACAACCTTGCCTCACTGTTGCTGTTGTGCCTCACCAGTGTTGCTACACTGCACTGTTTGATTCTTTATCTAGACACAAATATGGAAATTAAGGCTTAGCCTCACTGCCTTGGGTCTCCTACTGCAGAAGGCCCCGATACATGAGTCTAATTTCTGTCCCCCAGCGGAATAAAGAAAGACTTTTGCTTTTAACTTGATGAGTTCTTTGGTATTTTTGGAGTTAACAGTGGTTGCAAAACCTATAAACCTATGTTACTCTTTGGTCATTAGTGACTAGAGAGTTGATCATATACATACATACATACATACATATATATATATATATATATACGTATGTGTGTGTGTATACATTCATACACATGCACGCATGCATGCATATGGGTGTATGCATGTGTGTTTATATATATGTATATATATATGTATATATATATATATATATATATATATATATATATATATATATGTATATATATATATATATATATATATATACACACACACACACATAAATAATTTGACCTTCACAACAGCCTTGTGAGGTAGGTGCTATTGTTATGTCCATTTTAAAGTTGAGAAAACTGAAACTCAGAGGAGTTAAATTACTTGCCCAAGGTCAAAGAACTAAAATGCCCTGGAGACAAGATTTGAACAGAGGTCTTTCTAACTCCAAAGCCAGCTCCCTATCCACTCTACCACCTAGCAAGGGTCTCCCATGATCTCAAATTGTTATCTACATCTCTGAGCCAGTTGTTATTACGCCATCCACACTCCTACAGAGAGATCCATCATCTACCTAATCTCAGTTTGCTGGGATCCTCAGCAGAAAGGGCACCCCTCTCCTGATCTGAGACTTTGTACTCAGCACCAATTCCATTCCTTTCTCCCCTCTTTACACCCTCCTTCACCATCTTTGAGGGGCTTGTTGTTTTGTTTTTTGTTTTTTTAGGCAATTGGGGTTAAGTGGCTTGCCCAGGGTCACACAGCTAGTAAGTGTCAAATGTTTGGTCTGAGGCCAGATTTGAACTCAGGTCCTCCTGACCTCAGGGCCGGTGCTCTATCCACTGCGCCACCTAGCTGCCCCAAGGGGCTTGTTGTTAATCATAACTGTTATGTTTATCACGTTAATCATAAAATGATTCCTCACTTTATTTTATTTTTCATATTTATTTTCTCTCTTCCACTCACTTCCCACTTTCCATTAAAATTAAAAGACAAAAAAAAGAAAGTTTTTGTAATAAATATGCATAAACAAATTTCCACATTGTTCATGTCTGAAAATTTGTCTTATTCCTCCCATGTTAGGGAGACAAGATCGAGGCACGAAAAATGTGAACTGAAATAATACTTATTTCTTCTTTTATTTCTACTCTATGGCAAAATAGAGAAGAGGTAGAAGGGTCTCCAACCCCTCACTTTGCATATATTTATCATATATAGATATATGTGTGTATAAGTATACAAATATACATACAATTTTATTTACATACATATCTAGCATACATAAATAGATATAAATCAATTTATTAAGTGCCTACTCTGTGCTAAGTACAAGCAATACAGAAAGAGACAAAAGACAGTGCAAACAAATATATACAAAGCAAGCTATATACAGAGTAAATAAGAAATAATTAACAGAAGGAAAGCACTAGAATTAAGAGGGGTTGGAGAAGGTTTCTAGTAAAAGGTGAGATTTTAGTTGGGACTTAAAGGAAGCTGGGAATGTCAGTAAACAGAGATGAGGAGGGAGGACATTCCAGGCATGCAGGACAGCTGGAGAAAATGACTGGAGCTAAGAGACAGTGTCTTGTTCATGAATGCCTAGTAGGCCAGTATCACTGGATCGAAGAGTATATAGTGGCAAGTATGATGCAAGAAGACACACACACATATCTATATATACATGCATATACACATAGATTTTTTTTTTGTAGGTGAAAGAGGCCATTTTTTTTTACCTCATTTCTTAACCTAGCCTTAATCACTGAATGGGTGTTACCTCAGACAAACTGAGGTCTGGGAAAGATTTCACAAGGAATATAAATTTCTTGAAACATAGCTCTGGAAACCAGGCATTGCCTCAGACAAACTAAAAGCTGGGAAAAACCTTAGCTTAAAAAGGTCAAAGTCTTCCACTGCATCTGGGGCAATCTCCAGTCTTCCTGATCTCTATTTTGCCACTGGACCCAGATGTCTCTGAAGGAAAAAGTGAGGCTGGTGACTTTGTACAGCCCTGCCTCACTTAAATCTGATTCTTTACAAGTCAAGACATCACCTTCCTGATGTCATTGGTCCTCTTTGAGAACAAAGGACAAACAACATATACACATACATATATACATGTGTATATATACATAATGTATACACACATACATACATGCATACATACAGACATATAGACATACATATACTTGTCTCCCCCATTGGCATAAAAGTCTATAAGTTCCTTGTAATTAAGTATTGTTTCATTCACGTGTTTGTATCCTCAGTCCCCAGTATAGTACCTGGCACACAGTAGGTAGTTAATGAGTATTTGTTGATTGATTAATGATCTCAGGGCTTTGGGGAGATGAACAATGAAGTTGGCGATTGATTGATTGAACGATAATACTAGGATTTAACATGCTTACCATGGTTCCCTCTGCAGTTCTCTCTGGCTTCAGCTTGGCTTTGCTTGCCTTCCCAAAACAATCCCCATCTGGGCCGTGAGGTGTCATGGCACTGTGTAGGCTGCCTCCTCCAGGCTGGAATCCTTCTGGCTTTGCTTCATAGTGACCTTTGATTAACCCCATGAATTCACTCATGCAGTTCCCTAGGGGGATTTGAAATTTGTTTTTTATAACATAAAGAAAAACAGTTATAGCGCTTGAAACTACCTACAGTTCCAAAATACTTCAGAGAAGGGAGGGTGGGCTTTAGAGAATGAATAGAATACTGGGGAGGAAATACCAAGACAAGATTCTAGCTCTGGAGTACGAAGAATTGTGTCCAAATGCCGCCTCTGATGCTCACTACCTATGTAGTCTTGGGCAAGTCTCTTAACTTCTCTTAACCCTCTGTCTACTGATCTAGGAAACTAGGAGAGTGAACTAGATGGCCTCTAGATCTTCGAACCTAGATCACAGGGCTTCGTCCTGGAACCCAACATTCTACTGAGGTAGGTGGGAATTTGCCCAGGTGTAAGATCTTAAAGAAACGAGGCTAAGTGTAAAGGAAATCGTTCTGTGGCAAGAAATATTGATAAAAAATAAAACTTGAGCTGTAACCGTACTTTTCACACTATTGGTCCAGAAACATTTAAAACTATTGATCTTGAAACTTTCTTCCCACTTGGTTTCCATGACACTGAATCTTCCTTGTTCTGCCAAGGCTTTTTGGTCTCCTTTGCTTACTACCCAACCTCCATCTTTTT
The DNA here is from genome assembly GCF_003287225.1 of Phascolarctos cinereus. NCBI lineage: Eukaryota > Metazoa > Chordata > Mammalia > Diprotodontia > Phascolarctidae > Phascolarctos > Phascolarctos cinereus. The sequence goes on from NW_027556098.1 coordinate 112,265,688, forward strand.
TTCCCCAAATATGGATTTTCACCTACCAACCTTTTGTCCTCAAGTCTCTTCAGTTCTATATCTTCACTCACTCATTATCTTTGTGAACTCATCTGCCTTTGTAAGGCTTCAACTATCACCTCAGTGGGGATGACTCACAAATCTCCACCTCCACTCCTCCTCCTCTCTAGTCATATATTTCTAACTTCTTACAAGACATAGCCACCTGCCTGTCTTGTCACAATGCTATCTTATTCCTTTCTGATTTTGACCTGGCACCTTTGGTGACCATCTTACTCAAATAGAGAGATAGAAAAAAAGAACAAACAAAAAAGGAAAATCATTAAAAAAAAACAACACAACACTAACAGCTTGTGGTCCATTATCCTCCCTCCCCACCCCATCACTGCGGATGAGAAGCTACAGAAAAACAGTGAGAATCAAGGACAGTGCCATAGACTGTTGGAGAGAAGGGAGCATCTAAACATCCAGGAGTCCAGGAAGTAGGGATGGTTGGGGGCACCATGACCTGTTCCTGAAGATTTTCTGAGACAAGATCTCGTATTTTCACAACTCCAGCCTTTATCAACCCCCTTTTCACCATGATTCTTCCATTTTTTCTGTCCTAGACTGCCTTGGCTCACATCTTTAGAACTCCTCTTTGGGTCATGATTCTCCAATACATTTGACCTGATCTGATCTTAAATCTCATTTTTGCCCAACCCTCATTTTACTATTATTTTTCAGCCTTAGCTGGCTCAAATCACTTTGGACAGTTTTTATCAACTGTTTGGAAAGTGGCTTCCCAGCCCTACTGTCATTTACTGTTATTCTATATACGCCATCCTCAAACATTTTGGTTTAGGACCGTTTATATCCTTAAAAATTATTAAGGAATTCCCCCACCCAAAGAGCTTTTGTTTATGTGGATTATATCTATCAATATTTACTATATTAGAAAGTAAAACATATTATTATTGTTATGAAAATAGTTTTGACCTCAATGACCCCTTGAAAGGGTCTCATCGGACCCCCGGGGGCTCCAGGACCACACTTTGAGAACCTCTGCTTTTCACCTGTGCTCTTTCCCCCATATCTGCAGCTGTAGATAGGAACCACAATCATCATTATCTTCAGAAGTCCCTGCTCTCCTCAAGCCCATTCCCAGAAGGCTATTAGTAGCAAGGATTAAAAGCTACAGAAAAGACATTCACAAGGACTTTTTGTTAGAAGGCTACTGTGAAGTCCTAAACCTTTAGCACCAGAGATGTAGCTCTGTACATGTATTAGATGAACCTTTAATTAAAAGAAAATGTTCCGGGTGAGTTTGAAAGTTGAGTTCTATTGAAACCTTTGTAAGAAGGTTGGGCCTCTGGCTTACTTTATGTGACCTTGGGCAACATCCCTAACCATTCTGGGCCTGTGTGTCCATATTTGTCAAATGAGGACATTCAACTAAATAGTTTTAGAGCCTTCCATTTCTAAATCTATGAATCTGAGTAAATTAGCGTGGCTAAAGAAAGGTTAGTGAATCAGGTGCCTAATTGTACTTAGGTGTATATATTTCTTTAACCTTTGCTTTAAATTCTACGCTTTCATGATTTATTGGATCTATGATTTCATCAGTGTGGGTACTTCCTCCTACTTTCCTCTCTATGCATTTTATAAATTCCTCATATAAGAACCACTAAATGTGTTGGGGGATCTCCCTTGATTATTTTTAATATCTTAATGGTACCAACGTAGTTTTCTATTGCCTCAGTTCTAAGCTGAACTCCTCCATTTGCAATGTCTATCCAAGATATATATACATACACACATACATATGTAATATACCCACATGTATATATGTATAGAGATAAGTGGGTATATATGTGCATAGGTATGTACATATACATATATATGCATGTATGTTAGACAGAGAGATGAACTAGCTCAGTGAATGGATTGCCCACCAATGGCATATCCTAATCTAGAGAATGTAAGCCCCTTAAGGTCAAGGAGGGTTTCATTTTTGTCTTTGTATGCTTAGTACCAAGCACATTGTAGGCACTTAAAAGCTTGTGGGATTGAATCTAGGCAATATAGGTTTTTCATCCACTTAGGTTTTCTGTGTGGATTGCTCCACCGATCTCTTTTGCATAATAAGGCATTTCTCTGAGGAGGTTTGGTAACATCCCAGAGCTTACTGCAGCTACTCCCATGAATGACAAATCCAAGTAAGAATATTTGGAAAACCTCCTCACGCACATAGAAGTCCTTTTCTGTGCGGACTCTTTCTGTGCAGGACACTCTCCAGGATGCTGGCAGCCACCTCAGGTGAGCATGTTTCCAGGGCTTATGCCTGGCTTGGCACTCACAGTCAGTGAGTTGAACAAAGCGATATCCGTAGGTACATCTGTCATAAAATCTTGTATTATTTTAACATATGCGTGGGAGATAGCTTATTTGAGGAGAACCTTTAAAGCAGTTGGATTGTATATCATCTTTTAAAACGTCGTGATTAGCTGTTGTTCTGCTTCACAGTTGGAGCTGAGAACCCTCTTTTTATAGAAGAGGCAAATTTGCAAATGGGAAAGTGAACTTTGACCTTTGCCTGGGTCCATCCTGCCTGTGGCCTGTGCTTCGTTGTTTGGACAGTGAGGCCATCCACTTGGTGGCAGCTTATCCAAACTTAAGTTCTCAAAACCAGAAGGAAATGTACAACACCTGAAGTTTAGCTTTGCAAACCAAGCCTATGAAATGTTAGCCAAAGCCACATCCCCTTCTCTCTGTGTGAGTCCTAGCAAAGTGCCAAACCATTTTTTTTGTGTGTGTGTGCTTGGCTCTGCAGCAGTTCTGCTCGAGGCCCTGAGGAGATGAATGTGGCAGAACCCGACATGAGGCTGGGAGTGTGACAGCCACAGTAGGGAAGGTGAGACTCTCATCACAACTCCCCTCCTTTTTTCCCCATAGAGAGGGAATGTAGGAAATGGAACAAGCTTTCACATGAAATTCATATGTTTCAAAGGCAGCCTTAGAGGCAGTGTGCATAATGGTTAGAGAGGCAGCCTCAGAACCAGGAAGGTTCAGGTCCCTCTTCCTCTGGCACATACTGGCTGTACGACCCAAGGCAAATGATTTAACCCAGGGGTGGGAAACCTGCGGCCTCAAGGCCACATGTGGCCCTCTAGGTCCTTAAGTGCAGCCCTTTGACTGAGTCCAAACATTACAGAACAAATACTTTTATTAAGGGGATTTGTTCTGTGATGTTTGGATTCAGTCAAAGGGCCACACTTGAGGACCTATTCTGCGAAGTTTGGATTTAGTCAAAGAGCCACACTTGAGGACCTAGAGGGCCACATGTGGCCTCGAGGTCGCAGGTTCCCCACCCCTGGTTAACCTCTTGGGGTTCTTGGGAGCTCTCTAGGCCTCTATACTCTGACCTGCATTGGTAGAAGGAGTTTCCTTATCTTCATGTTCCCAATGACATTGAGATCCTTCTCCCTTCGAAAAAGTATAGACTCACAATGGGAAGAGAACTCAGAGTTCACCTGCCCTCAATCCCACTTCACTCTATATCCCCTCAATGATACTCCCCATAACTGATTATCCAGCATCCACGTTCAGTGACAGTGAGCTCACTTTTGCCTTAGTTGACCCATTTTACCTCTGGTCAATTCAAATCGTTAGAAATTTTTTCTTTATCTTGAACTGAAATTTGCCATCCTTTGTCTCTCACGCATTGACCCTACCTTTGGTTTCTGGGGCCAAACAGAACTACCTAATTTTTCTATATGACAGCCCTTCAACCATTTGAAGGCAGTGATATTGTTCTCTACTCCCCACACCTCCAGTTTTATCTCCTCCAGGTTGAAATCCAAAGCCTTCAATACATGCTCATTTGTCATAGTGCTAAGGGCCCCTTACCTTCTGGGGTACCACCTAGATTTGCTTCAGTTTGTCATTATCCTTTCTGCAATGTGCCACTCAGGACTGGACATGAGATTCTAGACATGGCCTGACTGGGGCAGAGTGCCACTGGAATCTCGTCCCGGGCATTCTACTTCTATTAATACAGCCTGGGATTAAATTGTATTTTTTTGGCTGCTACATCACGCTGTTGACTCATAAACAGGTTTGCTCCTGGCTTCATTGTGCTCAGGCTTGCTCTTTGCTGTTCCAGGGAAGCCTGAAGGTCACCTTCACGGCTTAGTGGGAGAGAAGAGCAAGGCAGAAATTCTGCTCTGTTCTGAATATAAATGTCCGTGTCAGTGGGTTTCGTGCTGGCATTTTTACATTGCTTTTTCACAGATAACAGGAGAGCAGTCCTTGCCTGTCTGATTAATGCTGAATTCAGTTAGCTAAGGTGGTTTCAGGCTATCTAGAGGCAATATTTTTTATGGGAATAATTCCCCGCTTCACCCTTAAAATTATATCAAAGTTACATGGCTTTTTGCTTATTGCTATAGCAATATTTTTTGATGTCTTTAGTAAAACTCACTTAGTAGTTCTGCAGTTGTAGATTTGGCTCAATATAATTACATATTTACAAAATATAATTGAAACTCATTAAAAATTACAGGAGAAATATCTATGGTATCAATGAGCATGAGAGGCAGCATGGTAGTAGATGAAGTGCCTGGAATCAAGAAGACCTAGGTTTGAATCCTGTCTCCACACTTACTAGTTGTGTAACCAAGTCACTTAACTACTCTCTGCCTCAGCTCCTTCATCTGTATAATGGGCCTAATAATAATAATGCCTATGTCATAGAGTTGTTGTGAGAGCCAAACTCAGTAATGCTAAGTGGTCCAGTGGATAGACTGCCAGTCCCTGAGTCAGGAAGACCTGAGTTCAAATTTGGCCTCAGACACTAACTAGCTGTGTGACCTTGGGCAAGTCATTTAACCTCTATCTGCCTCAGTTTCCTCCTCTGAAAAATGGAGATAATAATAGCACTTATCTCCCAGGGCTGTTATATGGATCAAATGAGATAATATTTTTTAAAGTACTTTGAGAACTTTAAAGTGCTATATATAGATGTGAGCTACTATGATTATTTTGATACAGAAGGACTGTACTTAAAGCCAAACTTTATTTGTTTCTTATTACGTTTTAGTAGGGCACCAAATTTTATTAAATTCAGACCTATAAACTTTCAGCAGAAAGCTACTGTAAGCTAAACAGACATGGAGTGCTGAGTCATTACCCTGAAAGAGACCCTACTTCATTGCACCAAAGTTCAGTAAACCTTATTGAGATTGACAGCCACCAAGACTGATGTCTTCTACTAGTTCCAATGGGCTAGTAGCCTCTCCAACCAGTAAATATTTATTGAGATCCTTCTGTGTACAAAACATTCTGTGAAAGGCTGGGATAAGTGGCACTTTTTGCCCTTAAGGAGCTTATCACCTTGGAGGGAATTAAGATGCCAGCACAGATAACTATACAAGATCTTGTGACAAATAAACTGGATAGTTGCAAAACAAAATGCTTCATGAGGTCAAAGAAGGGTGGTTATTATTGGCTTGGGGAAGAGGAATCAGGGAAGACTTCATGGAGGTGATAGCATTGAGCTGGGCTTTAAAAGGACAGGTAGAAATTCAAGAGGCAGCTAGGTGGTGCAGTGGATAGAGCACCGGCCCTGAAGTCAGGAGGACCTGAGTTCAAATGTGGCCTCAGACCACACACTTGACACTTACTAGCTGTGTGACCGTGGGCAAGTCACTGAACCCCAACTGGCTAAAAATAAAAAAATAAAAAAAATAAAAGAAATTCAACTGGTTGAGGGAAAGGGAAAACAAGAGGCCAGCGTCTCTTCCAGAGGTACCTAGGTCTATCATCAACAAGCCAAATAAAAAGTCATTTACTAAGTGCCTACCATTTGCCTTGCTTGACTTTGGTGTGGTAGGCACTATAAAGGACATGACAAGAATCATCAAAAAGCAAGACAAGAATCAATTAAAAAAAAACTAACAAGTAGACCATTATTCTTCCTTCCTTCCCCATTTTTTTTTCTTTTTGGTGAGGTGATCAGGGTTAAGTGACTTATCCAGAGTCACACAGCTAGTGGGTGTTATGTGTCTTAGGTCAGATTTGAACTCAGGTCCTCCTGACTCTAGGACCAGAGTTCTATCCACTGTGCCACCCAGCTGCCGCTTTCCTTCCCCATTTTCAATCTCCCTACCTTTTCTCTTCAGGAGACAGAAAGGGAGCAAGAGTCAAGGATAACACCATCATCATCATCACCACCAGCACCGCCATCTTCATTGCTAGCATTTACCTAGTGTTTTAAGGGTTTGCAAAGTACTTTACAAATATTATCTCATTTGATTCTCACAATAACTCTGGGAGGTGGGTGCTATTATTATCCCCATTTTACAGAGGAGGAAACTGAGACAGAGAGAGGTTAAGTGACTTGCCCAGGGTCACATAGCTAGTAAGCATCTGAGGCTTAGTAAGTGTCCCGTTTTCCCTACTCCTAGTCCAGAGCTCTGTCTGCTGTACCACCTAGTTGCTGTGGGCCTTTAGACAGGCAGGAGAATTTGTCCTTTTAAGACTCCAGAGAGCAATGATGGGAACCCTGTGATGTGGTCCACATAGTCTCCTGAGACAAGACCTGGCATTCTCATGACCCCAGCATTTCCAGAAAATGGTTAGACTTTAATTCTAAGTGTGCCGGCCTCTCTGTTTTTGCCCCAAAGCCTGACCCCTTCACTTGGTTCACCCTTGGTATCCTCCATTCTCTAATGCACTCTATTAAGTAAGAGGCTTACTGTGATAATAAGGAGGTCGGAAGGTGTGATCAGCAACTCCCCAGCGAGGTGGGAAGATGACAAAATCAGCAATAGCCACTCCAGGACGAACCGACTTAGCTGTCAGCACAGTGAAAATGGATGGATCCTATGAAAATCAAAAGGAGAATTACCAACTTCGATAAGACAGTGCTCAGCAAAATACCTGCTCTTCTCTTTCTGGATGTCACTTTTGGCTGCGGTTAATGAGTTTTCCTGGATGTTCCAGTTTTCTGATTAAGCCAGGCATCCTGCCTCCACTGTGATTACCCTAAGATGTCTAGCCCTATTGGCCTGAGTATGGCAGTGATTAGGCCTCTCTGGATTTTCCCCCTGCTATGTTCTGTAGCAAGGTGCATTAACACCATGTGAGTGAAGCGCAAGCTGATTTTCATCCCACTGAGGTTGTGTCTTATAGAACATATGGTACATAACATCCCACTGATCTGAGAACCCAGTGTTCTTCTGATCCTGCAAAATAAGGACATGGTAACTTTAAGTTAGATAGCAGGGGACAGCTGATAGCACAAAGGGTCAGTCCAGAGGCTTTTGGTGAGAAAAATTAAAATGAAAATCATATTGAAATTATGTATAGATGAACCAATTTCTCTCTGAGGATCCTTGAGTATTTCTCAGCTCTCTTCAGAGAGGCAGGTCTGAGAAGTGATGTATCATTTGTTTTCTTTCACTTCTTTCTCTGATCCACAGGCTCTGAACCTGAAGTCTGTGAACTTAAAAAGTTTTTTTTTTAATAAATCTATCTCAATGTAATTGCTTTCTTTTGAAATCCTATGTATTTTAATGTGTACATCTAAAAACGTCATTCTGAGGAGTCCCTAGGTTTCACCAGAGCGCCAAAGGGGTCCAAAACACACAAAAAAGTTAAGAATCCCTGCTCTGTTCTTAAAAGGTAAACCAGATCACAAGCTACAGATTTGTGGTAAAGGTAGGCAGAAGGAATTTATGCTTTTCCAGGGATAGCTCTACTTGAGGACGAGGTTAAGAGGCATATGCATACTGAAAAGGAAATATAACAAGGGAACAGAAAGCAGGAGGGAAAGAGAGGAAGAAGAAAAGAGAGAAAGGTCCAAATAATGGTAAAGGAGTTTGACATCTTTGGACCACAAGAGATCTAGGCAAGTGCAGAATAGTGAGATGATTTCAAAATTAACTAAAATGCCTACTCTTAGTCTTGTGAAAGGACAGGTAGGTGGTGTAATGAATAGAGTGCCAGGGCCTGGAGTTAGGAAGATCTGAGTTCAAATCCAGCGTCAGATATTTACTAGCTGTGTGACCTTGACAGGTCACTTTATCCTATTTGCCTACAGATGAGTTTCCTCATCTGTAAAATGAGCTGGAGAAGGAAATGGCAAACCACTCCAGTATCTTTGCCAAGAGAACCCCAAATGGGGTTACTAAGAGTCAGACATGACTGAAAAAAGTTGTGAAAGTTACAATTACATAGGATCATGACACCTATAGTTGTATAGGGTCTTAGAGGTCATTTAGTCCAAATCCTTTATTTTACAAAGGAGGAAACTGAAGCCCAGAAGTGAGGAAGTGATCGGCTCAAGGACAAAGAGAGAATTAGCGGTAGAGCCTCAGTTGAAACATTGATCCTTAGACTTGAAATCTAGTATTCTTTCCACTAGATATGGGAAACCCATTAAATAGGAAAAAGTAGTGAGACTCAAAGTCTACCCAGCTTGTTAGGGATACTCTTTTTAAAGGCTGCTATATTTATTCTTTTCTCCCTTGGCATTTTTTAAAGGTTGTTATTTCTCAGACTGGTGCTTGGGTATCACAAAGATAACTGAATTAGCCCAAAGCAATTCTTCTATCTGCCCTCCTTCCTTCTGCTTTAGTTATCTCTCTGTATTGTAGATTAAGTTAATCTAATATGAACTAGGCAACAAATCTCATTACCTCAATGGCTGGGAACTTTCCTAACCCTTTGTACTTCTCAGATACTATGTTTTCTTAGTATTATGGTTATCTGAGTCTTTCCCCTGATATTAGACTGTAAGCTCAGCGAGGGTAAAAATTAAATCTAATTTCTTTTCTGTATCCCTCCAGTGTCTAATGTAGTATTGATAGATTCACTATAGGAGCTTAATAAATGTTTATAGAAGAAAGGAAGAAGGGAGGGAGGGAGAGTGGAAGGAAGGAAGGAAGAAAGGAAGGAAGGAAGGAAGGAAGGAAGGAAGGAAGGAAGGAAGGAAGGAAGGAAGGAAGAAAGGAAGGAAGGAAGGAAGAAAGGATTATGGAGATGTAGCCTTGTGTTTGCTACCCTGGAGATCTATGGCACTGAACAATTTCAATTCAACAAGTATTTATTATGTTTACTGTATAAGCCATGTGCTTGGTACTGTTGATATAAAGACAAAAACAACAACAACAACAAATCTCTGCCTTGAAAATGTTTATATTATGGACTCTAGATCATTGGAGCCAGAAAGAAACTTAGAGATCATTGAGTCCAACTCCCTCACTTTATAGATCATAAAAGTGGTCCAAAGAAGTGCAACATTTTGTTTTTTTCAGTTTGGTGAGATTTTGACCTTATTTTTGTGAAATACACCCCAAAGTCCATGTTCTAGAATTTTCTTTGGAACTTACCATTAATCCAAGTGTTAAATTCTGTGGACAACTTATACTGCAGCTAAAACCACTCACGTTCTTTTGCATTGCAAGAGGATATCCAGACCAAATTATTTTCCTCCCAAAAGGAAAGCATCCTTTCCACTCCCAGAGATGTCTTCCACTTTAGGACCTACCGCGTGGTCAAAGGCAACACTGTTGATGACCATAAAGTTCTCCAGATTGTATTTGTAGGGAGTGTAGTTTCCATGCCATGCAACGACATTGAATGGAGAAACATCCTGTTCAGTAAGAAAACAGAGATTTAGCAACATCTGTCGGTCATGCAGCTAGAGGAAAGCATAGGCATCATATCCTATTCTGTAGCCTGCCTGCCTTCTTGCTTACCTTCCTTCCTTGTTCCCTTCTTCCTTTTCTCTTCCCTTTATCTCTCTCCCTCTTTCTCCTATTTGTACTTTGTTTCAGGAACTGAATTACAATTATTATCAATAATAAATTTATACGTTTAAACAAAATATTAGCAAGTAGATTACAGCAACTTATTACAAGAATAATAACTATGACCGGGTAGGATTTATACCAGGAATGCAGGGTTGGTTCAATATTAGGAAAACTATCAGCATCATTGAGCATATCAACAACAAAACCAACAGAAACCACATGATCATCTCAATAGATGCAGAAAAAGCTTTTGACAAAATACAACACCCATTCCTATTAAAAACACTAGAAAGCATAGGTATAAATGGAATCTTCCTTAAAATAATAAATAGCATCTATCTAAAACCTTCAGCAAGCATTATATGTAATGGGGACAGGCTAGAAGCATTTCCAATAAGATCGGGGGTGAAACAAGGATGTCCATTATCACCACTGTTATTCAATATTGTACTGGAAACCTTAGCTTTAGCAATAAGAGAAGAAAAAGAAATTGAAGACATTAGAATAGGCAAAGAAGAAACAAAGCTGTCACTCTTTGCAGATGACATGATGATATACTTAGAGAATCCTAGAGAATCAAGTAAAAAACTACTTGAAATAATAATAAATTTATATGATACTTCATGGTTTATAAAATATCTTGCATACATTGTCTATTTTTATTCACATAAACTTGTAAGGTTAGTACTAGTATTATCCCCATCTTATAAATGAGGAAATTGAGACTCAGAAAAATTAGTTAATTTACCACAGGGCCACACAACAAATAAGTGCCTGAAGCAAGATTTTAACCCAGGTCTTTCTGATACCACGTCTAGCACAAAGGATAAGGAAGCTCCAGCTTAACACTAACAATGACTTGAACATGAAAAAATGGCATAAACACATCAAGATACATTTGATCAAATAAGTAGATGTAATGAGGACAAGGTATTTTAAAATGGAAAGCTCAAGTAGTGCTCTCCAAAATTCTTTACATTTTGGATAGATTTTTGCAATCTACCCAACGAGGATCTAAGGGGGGGGGTATGGAAGAAACATGGACACTCTTTTTAAAAAAAATTATTTGGTATGAGAGATGGTTTGATGGGGAAGGGGATATATTGGAAAATGAAGGTGACATAAAAATAAAAAAGTTATTAATCATTTTTAAAGGAAAGGCATGGACAAGAATTATATGTGATGAGATGGCATAGATGAGTTGAAGTCTGTACTAGTAGAGGGTGTAACTACACCTAGGAGAACATGGATCTGTTGAAATATAAAAACAAAAAACAAAAACTTGGTTTAGGGAAAATCTTATCATCCTTATCTCTTCTTCTATCCACTCATTTCCTTATCTATCTACTCTTTCCAATTCAACTTTTTTTCTCCTAAAATAATCTATATTATTGAGTGATGGAGAAGCACCTGACTATACCCCTCCTTTTAGGTATCATTTGACTCTGGTTACTAAGTAGCAGGACCTAGCTTACTGCCTCTGGTTGAATCCCAGAATTTTGTGTTTCCCATTTTCTCCTTTTCTCCCAGAACTCTCTAACATGCAGCCATTGACAAAGGGTTGGAAAGGACTTCAGAGTCCATCTAATACAACCCTTCATTTTGTAGATAAGGAAACTGAGACCCAAAAAGGATAAGTGACTTGTGACTTAGGCAAGGATTCAAATTCAGGTCCTGTGATGCCAAGCTTTGTGCTCTAGATTGCCCTAAGCTGTTTCATATACTCTTTCTTTGGACTCATAAAAGTTATTGAGTGACCTTAGGTTCCCTAGCTGGAGACAGTCTCCTCTGGTGGTGAAATATCCTGAATGATGGCCAATTCTGGGACCAAGAATCCTCTGGGCTGTGAGATTCAAAAGGATGATTGGGATTTAATAAACTTCAGTCATGTGATAGGTGTTCAATTTTTTAAAAAAATCTACCATCCTATTTACTTACCAGGAAGCCAAGTTTCCTTACTTGGCTGAGTGTTTCCACCTCTGTGTGCTCAATAATGCTAAAATAGCCTGGGGCATCTATGATGGTACTCAGTAACTTGAATGCCGGACCATAGAGTTTGAGGACACACCCAAACTGTTTGGGCCAATGGCTTTAGTTGTGGTGTTAGCCAGACATGCCTTTGGGATTCAGATTATAGACTCACTGCCCTAGGTCTTACCAGAGGTCTCATGAAATTAAGTTACAGATCCTTCATCAGTCATAAATTAGTAAATATTTACCAAATGCCTACTTTATGTTCAGCACTGTGCTAGGCACCGGGGATGCAAAGACAAAGTGAACAGATGATGCCACCTCTGTTTGAACCAACTTCTAAACTCTTGTTTAGGAACAGCCTTTCAGATCTTTCAACACATTCTTTTGAATATCAGAATGATGTCATATTTTTGTTTTTCCAAGATAGATTTGATTTTTGGCAACAGCCCAAAGTCCATTCAGAGCTAAATCTGATGAATGGAATAGCTAATCATATTTGATTTTAAAAAATGAGGTGTGACTAAAATACATCAGCATTTTACACATTGTTTGCATTTCAGTTACAGAAGACAGATGATAAAACACCCCTTTTGGTAGAGACACGACATCTATAGGTGCCAGGAGATGCTACGTTGGTTTGTTTTGATTTGTTATTAATGAAAGTTATATGATGGTAGAGGAAAAGCCCAAGTATAAAAAAACAAAAACATCAATAAAACATTTTGAAGTGAATTGTTACCTCCCCAAAATGAGATGTGGCATAGAAATTATGAAACTGATTTTTCTTACATGGTTTACAAATGGATTCTGAAGGAAAGTTCCAAAGAGGCATTTCAAAAATGTCCTATATTATGGCAGTCTCATTGGAATCCATATATCATCTTCCAAGATGACTTATTTGAAGAAGATAATTCTTAATATCCTCTAGTAGGATAGGTGGTGCAGTGGATAGAGTACAAGGCCTGGAGTCAGGAAGACTTATCTTCCTGAGTTCAAATCTGGCCTCAGACACTTACTAGCTGTGTGACCCTGGGCAAGTCACTTAACCCTGTTTGCCTCAGTTTCATCATCTATAAAATGATCTGGAGAAGGAAATGAATGGCAAACCAGTCCAGTATCCTTGCCAAGAAAACCCCAAATGGCGTTCACAAAAAGCGGGATACAATGGAGCAATAAATTCTTATTTGGATGTAAACTTATGCATTCTGTGATGCTGGTTAAATAACAAGTCATCACCTAGTTATGGTTTGTTTAGTACTCCATCACCCATGATTTAAAGAGTTAAATTTCATGGAACAGACTATGAATTTTATATACATTGAGAGAAGGAAGAAAACAATGAAGACAGGATGTTTGATGAAGGAAGTTGGACTGGGAAGGACAGTTTGTTAAGATATACAAGGGAAGGAGAAGCTAGGTGGTGCAGTGGATAGAGCTATGGCCTTGGAGTCAGGAGGACCTGAGTTCAAATCTGACCTTAGATACTTGACATTTACTAGCTGTGTGACCCTGGGCAAGTCACCTAACGCCAATGGCCTCACCAAAAAGCAAAACATATATACATATATGTATATACATATATGTATATATATATATATGTATATGTACACACACACACATACACTTATAGATACATATATATGTGGAAAAGGACTGTATTTTAGGCAGAGAAAAACAGCAAAGATAAAGTAATGAGCAAAGGTCATTCAACATATGGTGGATAGTGGTGTTATCACAATCATGGCAGAGAAGCAGTTTGAGCTGTGGAAACAAGAAGTTACTAGTTACACTCAACAGCCCTAACAAAGGCATTAGCATCTCTCCTATGTCAAATGCATTTGTTATTTATTCTCTTTATCTATTCTTTGTAAAGGCATCTTCTCTGTCTTTAGGCATAGATAAAACCAGGGGTAGTCTAAGCCTCTGGTGTTTCTAAATTGGCTCTCATACTGTGGACCTTGAATTGATTGTATTGGAAGGAGGGAGAGAAAAAAGAGCCAGGTAAAGCTTCTCGGTGGCAAGATATTGAGGATCTGAGGAGCCTTCTTACCTGGCTCACTTTTCCTGTGTATTTTTGTGTTCCTCTAGGTTGTAGGGGTCTCTCTGAGAAAGTCTTTTTCATCAGGCTATGCTGATAGTTACAGTGAAGTCTTAGGCACAGAATATAAAAAAGAGCTATATAATAATGACTCTTGTGTTACAATGGAGCTCTTGCATATGCAAAGAAGCTTGGAGAAGAAATTTCATATATACGTATATACACATAATAATCTTAGAATATTCTAATTCAAATCAATTAAACAAGCATTTATTAAATACCTATTATATTCAAGGCACTATGCTATAATTAAAGGGTTGCCACAGACTCTTTTAAGATTTGAAGGGGAATCTAAGTAAATATGGTACTAGGTCTGGACTCAGGAGGACTTGAGGTCAAATCTGCCTCAGACATTTCCTAGTCTCATCTGTAAAATGGGGATAATTTTAGCAGCTACCTCCCAGAGTTACTGTGACGATCAAATGAGATGATTGTAAAGGGCTTAGCACAGTTTCTGGCACATAGTAAGAGCCATATAAATGTTAGCTATTACTATTATTGTGAAGACCTCGATGGGCCATGTAAGTCATTACTGACGAAGAATCTTCTCTCATAGCATCATCAATAAGTATAGTTATCCCTACCACATCGTGGGGGTTAGGGGCTCATTCCACTATCTAGAAAATCCACATAAATTTTTTTGGCCCTCCTTTCATACCAGAGATGAAGTCTGAATTTTTTCTTTTTTGTTTATGGGGTGTTTACAGTACCTTTTTGTAAAATTTGGATTAAGTATTTGGTCATAGGCTATATGTAGATCAACGTTAAGTAAAAATACATTTTCTGTGTCATCAGCTGGCCTTTACATGTCATCTGCAGCTTTGACAAAACTCCCCCAAAATTCCCATTTAATTTCTTATGCTGACCCAGGATATATCAAAACTGTGATGGGGGAAATCATGATGCAGGAAGCATAGCTGTAGTCATCCATCCACTACTTAATGACCTCCAGAGGTGAAGAGCCTGCTACTACTCTATCTCACTTTTCAACACTTCTAATTATTAGTAAAATTTCCCGCTTACATTCATCTTAGATCTACCTCAATTCAAACCTCTACCCATTGTCCCTGGTTTTGTTTCCAGTGCTTCAAATTTAAATCTTCACAGGAGACCTAAATCTTTTTTTTTTTTAAGAAGCCTATAAGCAAAGCTTCTTCAAAAGTATTCCCTATGCTGTCTCCTGCAAATAGAAAAAAAAATCGCTTAAATGTCAGGAATGTTTACCCAGAGACGATCGTTCAGGGCTTTGGTGCCAAGAAGAAGCATTTATTGTCTGAAGGAGTCTCTTGAGAAGGGAGGCCTAGGTAGCTAGAATTGCTTCAATTTGGGGAAAGAACCAGGCATAGCCAGGCATGAAAGGAAGTGAGATAGCATCAAAAGAGCACCAAATTTGGAAACACAAGCCTTGGGTACCAAGGTCTTGAAACAGCTGTGTGGCCCTGGGCAAGTTTTCAGACTTTTTCTGCTTGGCTACAGAGGGCAGAATTAATGCCAAATGGGTAGATAGATATTACAGAGGTCAATTCTAGCTCAGTATAAGGGGAATTTCCTTATTAGAGCTGTCCAAACAAAGGAATGGACTGCTTTGAGGAGTAGAATTTACTACAGATCTTCTGGCAGAGGATTGCGTGGCCCCTCATGGAGACATTAGAGACAGGATTCATGATTTAGGAAGGGATTGAATTAGATGACCCCTGACATCCTGTTCTGCTCATCTGTGATTTTAAGGCAATTCAATTAGACAATAAGGGGAGGTCATTGGTAATTTTTGAAAATTCCACTTTCGTAGTTATTAGAGTTAGGAAGCATGTGCATGGGGCTAGGAGAGAATGGATAATGAGAGAATTAAGGTATTTATTCCAGAAGTTTAGTGGTAAAAGGAAATGCAGAACTGGGAAAATAGCAAGAAGCAAAGCATTGCGTCAAGGAATGCTGTGGTTTTTTAATTGTGATGGGAGGATGGTTGTCTCTGCGTGCTTGAAGGAGATGTAGATAGGGAAACATAAAGGATGCTGCGGAGGAGGTTGGGGGAGGGGGTTAGTAGGAACACAGTCACTCTGAGTGGGGAAGGGATATTATCTGGAGGCCAGGTAGAGTGCTAGTTTTGGAGAGGAGATGCACCCTCCTCTGAGTCCAAAGATGAGGGTGTAGTTGTAGTGACAGAGATACAGACACAGGTAAATTCGGGAGCTCTTACAGGATGGCCTCAGGCTTAGTGAATTGGGCAACAAGGCCATCTGTTGAGAGATGGAGTGGGGACTGGGGCTGATGAGGTAAGAAGTTCTGGAACAACCCAGCATCCTCCCAAGGTCCTGAGATTGCAGAGTCGTCCTAAATCATGGCCTTCTAGAGCAATGCTGTGGTCTAGAAGAATGGGGGTCTGAGGTGCCTTTAATGGCAGCTCTGGGCCTCTTATGTCACTGTTTCAGGAAGAAGCAGCAATCTTCTTTTGGTGGTACCCACAGAATCAGAGAATGTTAAGATAGCAAAGCTAGATGAGACCTCAGAAGTCATCTAATGCCTCATTTAGAGGCAGCTCAGAAGTGCAGCAGATAGAGTGCTGGGCCTGGAGTCAGGAAGCCCTGAGTTCAAATTTGGCTTTAGACCCTTACTATCTATGTAATCCTGGCTAAGTCACTTAAACTGTGTGCCTCAGTTTCCTCAATTGTAATGAGTATAGTAACATCTACCTCCCAGGGATGTTGTGAAGGTCAAATGAGATAATTGTCCCCTGGCAAATAGTAGGCACTTAATAAATCCTGTTGGTCCATACATGGGGAAAGTAAGGCCCATAAAGGTAAAATGGCTTGTCCAAGGCCTCAGTTATTCCTTGGCATCTGAGACCCAAGTCTTGGTCTTCTGACTCCATATCCTGTGTCCTTTCCTCCATACTACTACTACTATGTTAAAGCAGAGAGCCAGAGTGGTTTCCAAAGAGAATAACCAAGAATCCGAGGAGATAACCTAGAGGTGGAGAGAAAAGACTGAAAGTTTCTCTATGTTCAAGGACCACCTCTGCCTCCTATTACCCTTGTTACCTTGAGTTAACTTCTCTGGCCTTTAGTGTCTGTAGATTAAAGGGGTTGGACCACATGACCTCTGAGGTCCCTTCTAGCTATAGACCTATGATCTTCATGGGAAGCTAGGTAGCACAGTAGATAGAGCACTGGGCTTGGAACCCAGAAGACTCATCTTCTTGAGTTCAAATCTGGCCTCAGACACTTACTAGCTGGGTGACCCTGGGCAAGTCACTTACTCTTGTTTACCTCAGTTTCCTCATCTGTAAAATGAGCTGGAGAAGGAAATGGCAAATCACTTTAGTATCTTTGCCAAGAAAGCCCCAAATGGGGTCACCAAGAGTCAGACACAATTGAAATGACTCAATCAACATAGCCATTTAGTCTTAAAACTTCAGAATTCTCTTCTCCCATACTCTCTACATCTAATCACTTGTCAAGTGCTTTCAGGACTTTCAGAAGAGATTCCCTCACCTCTTACCTCCATTGCTTAAAATCTCTCCCAATCTTCAATGCTCAACTAAGCCTTCCTCCATGAAGCCTTCCTTGATTCTTCCCAACTGAAAGTAAGCTTTTCTTCCACAAATTCCTCAGAGCAAACTCCTTTTTTGATCTTATCACATTCCGCATTGCATCACAGTTATTTGTATGTATCTCGGTCCCCCTACTAGATTTTAAGCTTCTTAAGGTCATTGTTTTAAGTTTTATTTCATTTTTGTACTGCCCCTGCCTTACTACTATGTAGCACAGTGCTTGGAACTTGGTATACAGCTAAAGAATGTTGACTTTGATTCAAGAAGAGATGGTGAATCCTACCAGTCATGGCAGTGATGGTAAGCCTACCTCAGACTGGAAACACTGAGTGGTTACACAACTTTAAGGTTTACAAAGGACTTTTCTTGTAACAGCCTTTCAAGGGATATGGCTCAAGTATAATAATCTCCATTTTACAAAGAGAGGACCGTGAGGTTCAGAGAGATTGTGATTTACCTATGGTCACACAGTTAGTGTTAGAATCAAGACTTAAATTCAGGTCTCCTGAAACAAGTCCAATGGTCTTCCTACTACAACATGCTGTCATTTTCCCCCCAGTATCCATTTTCTATCATTCAGCCTAGTTAGGGTTGAAGCAAGGGAAAGTCACCAGGGGATGGATGGCCTCATAAGTTGTATTTCAGTCAAGCATGCCTTATTTGGACCTTCCTTAAAGGTAGGGGCTGGATTTTATACTCTGTAAATTCTCTCTCTCTCTCTCTTCCTCTTCCTCCTCCTCCTTCTCTCTACCTCTATCTCACTCTGCCTCTGCCTCCATATCTCTTTCTGTCTCTCTGTCTCTTTGCCTCTCTCTCTCCACCTCTCTATGTGTCTCTCTCTTTCTGTGTGAGTCTCTCTCTGTCTCCATCTCTCTGTCTTTATCTCTCTGTCTTATTCTACCTCCCTCCCTTCCTCCTCCTTTCCTTCTATTTCTATCTCTCACAGGCAGTTTTAATTTCTAAATTAAAAATTGCTTTCGAAAATCTCTAACCCTGTGTCTGCTGAACTAAGAATAAAACTGATTTTCACCAAATCACTCAGGATAGGATAGTTCACCTCTAGAGACCGGATGGACTGGTGGCAATGGAATTGATCTGGGGTTGATACGGTAAGAGGAGAGCCAGTGGAAGCTAGATACATTGCACCCTTTCTGCCTGAGTTTTTTTCTTACAAGGAACAGTTTACCTCTACAGCTCAGGGTTCTACATTGTGAGAAACACATAGGGCATCTAGGTGTCGTCTGTAAAATGTTCAGGTGTCAACTCAGGATATATATCAGAAACACTGTGGTAGAGTGAGTTTAATGGCCTTGCTCTCAGAACTCCTGACTTTGACTCCTGACCACATCACTCACTCACTGAGACATTTTAGGTAAGTCACTTACTTGTCTGAGCTTCAGTTTCCTTATCTGTAAAATGGGGATAATATTTATGCTGCCTGTCTTGCAGGTTTGTTGTAAGATCAAGTAAACCAATGCCTTTTATAAACTTAAAACTTTTTTGTAAACTTGTTTTTGTAAATATTTGCTGTGCAAATGCGAGTGGCTTTGAATCTTGCCTCACCCTTATACTAGTTATATAACAAGTCCCTTAAACTGTCAGAGCCTCAGTTTCCTCATATGTAAAATGGGGATAATATTTGCACTACCTACTTTACAGAGTTATTGTGAAGAAAACTGGATACATAATACTTATGTTTATAGAGATAGAGATAGAGCTATAGGTATCTAGATTAGAGAGACAGAGATGTAGAAATATGATATAAATATAGACAGAGATAGAGATACAGCTATAGAGATATGATAGATATAGACATAGAAATCAATATAAAGAGAGACATAAAGAGATATGATAAAGAGACAGCTATCGATATATGGATTGAGAGATATAGAGATAGAGATATGATAGATATATAGAGAAATGGACATATAAAGATATGATAGATATCAGTATTAATATAGATAATGATATAGATGTAGATATCACTGGATTTGTTATTTCATCAGGATAGGAAACTTCTACCAGTGCAGTTCTGAACCTTTTTTGCATTTTATAATCTTAGGGAAATAGCAGGAGTCACTGAGAAAATAAGTGACTTGCCCAGGGTCACACAGTCAGTATGAGCAGATATAGGACTCAATCCAAGCCCTTCATGACAGCTTCCTAACCATTACACCACACTGCCTCTCAAAGTACAATTATGTAGATCAGAGTTGTCATTATCAAGCAATAATACTAAGTACCCACTATGTATCAGATACTATGCTGGGTGCCGGGTATACAAATACAGCATTGACAGTCCCTGCCCTCAGGAAGCTTATATTCTACATTATCTCAGTAGTTAATTGTAAAGTTCTGGTTTAGGTCTATCATTTCATTTATTTCAGAATCATTTTCCATCATCTGTCACTCCAGGAGAAGAGGTAATGGCAACATTAGCCTAGGTAAACTGTAATTAAGAAGATAAATGTGCTATTAAAAAGCATATTATCAACCCCAAATTTAAATATAAACTCTTTTAAAAGTATCCATTTTGTCTTATATGTGAGTCTCTCCTCTAACAATAGAGCTAGCCCACTAGCCCATAATTGACTGTTGGAGTATTTCACAAGCTAATTTAATTGTATCCAGGTTTTCTGAGCCACAGAATGATAGAACCATAGTGTTATGTGTGGGCTTTCACGATGTACCCTTAGGGTGATGCACCAGCATTTCAGAACAAGTGGTTCCATCAGGGGGCAGCTGCAGCTCTTTCTGTACAGCCTTCTCATCAGAGCCTAAGACCTGAGAGATAGTGCTTTGCCCAGCATCACAGGGGGAAGCAATAACAGAGCCCAGACAGGAAGCCAAATCTTCTGAGATCCTGGTGCTCTGTCCACTGTATCCTGCTGGGAAGATTTTTTTTTTAAATGTGGGGTTTTTTTGGTCATAAGTCTTAGTATCTCATCTATATGCCATGTCCCCTATTATGTTCACAGGTACTGAGAAAGCTAGAGTTTTCTTAGCTTCCTGGGGAGATAATATCATTACCTGTTTGGCAGCAAAAAGCTTGCCCTGGTACTTATTGATCACAGTGTAACCACCTGGAACCTGACGATCTTCATACCAGGCAACAGGTACTAAGAAATCTCTAGGGTTAGCCAGCCCGTTGGCACCTGAAATGGAAAGACACAAATGATCTTGTCAGTTACTTCTTAAATTCTGTCTAGGAGTTTTCATGAGCAGACAGGACACTTTAAAAATATTTTTAAGGGGCAGCTAGGTGGCGCAGTGGATGGAGCACCGGCCCTGGATTCAGGAGGACCTGAGTTCAAATCCAATCTCAGACATATAACACACTAGCTGTGTGATCCTGGGCAAGTCACTTAACCCCATTGCCTAGCCAAAAAAAAAAAATCATCTAATACATGTGCAGTTATGCAAAACACTTCCATAGTAGACATGTTGTGAAAAACTAACTCTATTTCCCTTAATCCTATCCTGCCCTCACATTTATTCTATTCTTTCTTTTGACCCTGTCTCTCCTCAGAAGTATTTGCTTCTGCTTACCCGCTTTCCCAGTCTGCCCTCCTCTCTATCACCCCCCTGCTCTCTTGTCCCCTTCTCCCCCTGTTTTCCTGTAGGGTAGGACAGATTTCCATACCTAATTGAATGTGTATGTTATTCCCTCCATAAGCTGAATCCTATGAGAATAAGATTCACTCATTCCCTCTCACCTTCCTCTGTTTTCCCTCCACTGTAAGAGCCGTTTCTTTTCTGTTTTTTTTTTGTGAGATAATTTACCCCATTCTACCTCTCCCTTTCTTCTTCTCCTAGTATAATCCTCTGTCATCCCTTAATTTTCTTCTCTAGATACGACCCTTTCATCTTCAACTCACCCTGTGCCCTCTGTCTGTCTGTCTATCTATCTATCTATCTATCTACATACATACATATAATTTTTTCCCTCCAACTACCCTATTTTTTAAAATAAGTTTTAGTGATATTTTCTATTTCTTACATCACCATAGTATCCATTTTCTTTCCCTTTCCCCTATCCAAAAGCCATCTCATATAACAACTAGTATTTTTTTTAGAGAGGAGACAAGGACAGCACCACTGACTGATATGTTGAAAATGTCTGAAAACATGTGTAATGTGCAACATCTGTGGATCTTCCCCCTCCATGAAGGGGTGGGTTGGGAATATTTGAGTCCCAATTGATCTTTATAATGCTGTTACATTTGTTTTTTATTTTTTTGGTGTATTATTGTTCTTTCCATTTATATGGTTATGGTTACTGTATTTTTGTATTCTTGGCTTTGCTTGCTTCACTCTGCATCAGTTCATATACATCTTCCCATGATTCTCTGTATTTATCATACATGTAATTTCTTATAGAACAGTAGATATAGATAGATAGATAGATATAGATGCACAGTAGTATTCCATTACATTCATTTACCACAATTTGCTTATCCATTCCCCAATTGATGGGCATCTACTTGGTTTCCAATTTTTAACTATCACAAAAAGTGCTACTATAAATATTTTGGAGGATATGGAAGATAAATATGGGGATTTTTTTTCTTCTTGACTAAGCCTGTCAATGGAATCTCTGGTTCAAAGGATATGAAATTTTAGTGACTTGTTGTACGAAATTCCAAATTGATTTCTAAAATGGTTGTACCACTTTACAACTCCACCAACAATGTACTAATGTATCTATCTTCCCACAACCCCTCCAGAATTGACTCTTGCCATTTTGGGGTCATTTTTGCCAATTTTCAGGGTTTGTGATAAAATCTCACGGTTGTTTTATTTCCATTTCTTTTATTACGTGTGATTTGGAGCATTTTTTTCATGTATTGTGAATACTTTGTAATTCTTCTTTTGAAGACTGTTCATATCCTTTGACCATTTATCTTTTTTTCAATTTTATTAATTTATTGATTTATCAACAATCACTTTCATGTGCTTTTGAGGTGAAAATTTTTCTCCCCACCCTCCCCAAGACGGCACACAATCTGATATAGGCTTTACATTTAAATTCCTATTAAACATATTTTCACATTAGTGAAGTTGTAAGTAAAAATTAAAACCAATAGGAGGAACCATCAGAAAGATGAAACAAAACTCAACAGAAGGTAAAAATAAGTGATAGTGATTCAAATTCCATAGCTCTTTCTTTGGATGTGGACAACATTTTCCATCACAAGGCCTCTGGAGATGTCTTAGATCCTTGTAATGCTGAGAAGGGTTCAGTTTCACAATATTAGTCATTGCATACTGTGGCTGTTATTGTGTACAATGTCCTCTTGGTTCTGCTCACTTCACTCAGCATCAGACCATATAGGTCTTTCCAGGTTTTTCTGAAGTCAGCCTGTTCATCATTTCTTATAGCACAACAGTATTCCATTACATTCATATACCACAACTTGCTCAGCCATTCCCCAACTGATGGGCATCCTCTCAATTTCCAATTCTTTGCCACCACAAAAAGAGCTGCTATGAATATTTTTGTCCATGTGGGTCCTTTTCCCATTTGTTTGATCTCTTTGGGATATAGCCCTAGAAGTGCTACTGCTGGATCAAAGGGTATGCACATTTTTGTAGCCCTTTGGGCATAGTTTCAAATTGTTCTCCACAATGGTTGGATCATTTCACAACTCCACCAACAATGTATTAGTGTTCCAATTTTCCCACATCTTCTCCAACATTTATCATTTTCCTGTTTTGTCATGTTGGCCAATCTGATAGGTGTGATGTGGTACCTCAGTGGTGTTTTGATTTGCATTTCTCTAATCAATAATGATTTAGAGCATTTTTTCATATGACTATAGATGGCTTTAATTTCTTCATCTGAGAACTGTCTGTTCATATCCTTTGACCATTTATCAATTGGGGAATGGCTTGTGTTCTTATAAATTTGTCTTAATTCTCTATATATTTTAGAAATGAGGCCTTTATCAGAGAGACTGGTTGTAAAAATTCTTTCCCAATTTTCTACCTTCCTTCTAATCTTAGTTGCATTGGCTTTGTTTGTGCAAAAACTTTTCAATTTAATGTAATCAAAATTATCCATTTTGCTTTTCATAATGTTCTCTATCTCCTGTTTGGTCATGAATTCTTCTGTTCTCCATAGATCTGATAGGTAAACTATTCCTTGTTCTCCCAGTTTACTTATGGTATCAGCCTTTATATCTAAGTCATGAACCCATTTTGACTTTATTTTGGTATATGGTGTGAGATTTGGGTCTATGCCTAGTTTCTGCCATACTCTTTTCCAGTTTTCCCAGCAGTTTTTTTCAAAGAGTGGGTTCTTATCCCAGAAGCTGGGGTCTTTGGGTTTATCAAATAATAGATTACTATAGTCATTGACTACTGTGTCTTGCATATTTAACCTATTCCACTGATCCACCTCCCTATTTCTTAGCCAGTACCAAGCAGTTTTGATGATTGCTGCTTTATAATACAATTTAAGATCTGGAATTGCTAGGCCACCTTCCCCTGCATTTCTTTTCATTAGTTCCTTTGATATTCTGGACCTTTTGTTTTTCCAAATGAATCTTGTTATTATTTTTCTAACTCAAAATAATTTTTGGTAGTTTGATTGGTATGGCACTGAATAAGTAAATTAGCTTAGGTAGGATTGTCATTTTTATTATATTAGCTCGGCCTACCCATGAGCAACTGATGTTTTTCCAATTATTTAGATCTGATTTTATTTGTGTGAAAAGTGTTTTGTAATTGTGTTCATAGAGTTCCTGGGTTTGTTTTGGAGGTAGACTCCTAAATATTTTATAATGTCTACAGTAAGTTTAAATGGGATTTCTCTTTCTATCTCTTGCTGTTGGGCTTTGTTGGTAATATATAGAAATGCTGATGATTTATGTGGGTTTATTTTATAGCCTGCAACTTTGCTAAAGTTGTTTATTATTTCAAGTAGTTTTTTACTTGATTCTCTAGGATTCTCTAAGTATATCATCATGTCATCTGCAAAGAGTGATAGCTTTGTTTCTTCTTTGCCTATTCTAATGCCTTCAATTTCTTTTTCTTCTCTTATTGCTAAAGCTAAGGTTTCCAGTACAATATTGAATAACAGTGGTGATAATGGACATCCTTGTTTCACCCCGATCTTATTGGAAATGCTTCTAGCCTGTCCCCATTACATATAATGCTTGCTGAAGGTTTTAGATAATGCTATTTATTATTTTAAGGAAGACTCCATTTATACCTATGCTTTCTAGTGTTTTTAATAGGAATGGGTGTTGTATTTTATCAAAAGCTTTTTCTGCATCTATTGAGATGATCATGTGGTTTCTGTTGGTTTTGTGTTGATATGCTCAATGATGCTGATAGTTTTCCTAATATTGAACCAACCCTGCATTCCTGGTATAAATCCTACCTGGTCATAGTGTATTATTCTTGTGATAAGTTGCTGCAATCTTTGCTAGTATTTTGTTTAAAATTTTTGCATCTATATTCATTAGAGAAATTGGTCTATAATTTTCTTTCTCTATTTTGACTCTTCCTGGTTTAGGTATCAACACCATATTTGTATCATAAAAAGAATTTGGTAAGACTCCTTCTTCACCTATTTTCCCAAATAGTCTATATAGTATTGGAATTAATTGTTCTTTAAATGTTTGATAGAATTCATGTAAATCCATCTGGCCCTGGAGATTTTTTCCTAGGGAGTTCATCAATGGCTTGTTCAATTTCTTTTTCTGAGATGGGGTTATTTAAGTATTTTACTTCCTCTTCGGTTAATCTGGGCAATTTATATTTTTGTAAATATGTATCCATTTCACTAAGATTGTCAAATTTGTTGGCATATAGTTGGGCAAAATAATTCCTAATTATTGTTTTAATTTCCTCTTCCTTGGTGGTAGCTTCCCTTTTCATTCTTGATACTAGTAATTTGGTTTTCTTCTTTCTTTTTTTTAATTAAATTAACCAAAGGCTTATCTATTTTATTGGTTTTTTCATAAAACCAGCTCTTAGTTTTATTTATTAGTTCAATAGTTTTCTTAATTTCAATTTTATTAATTTTTCCTTTGGTTTTCAATATTTCTAATTTGGTGTTTAGTTGAGGATTTTTAATTTGTTCTTTTTCTAGTTTTTTTAGTTGTATGCCCAATTCATTAATCTCCTCTTTTTCTATTTTATTTATGTAAGCATTTAGAGATATAAAACTTCCCCTAAGAACTGCTTTGCTGCATCCCATAGTTTTGGTATGTTGTCTCATTATTGTCATTCTCTTGAATGAAATTATTGATTGTTTCTATGATTTGTTGTTTGACCCAATCATTTTTTAGGATTAGATTATTTAGTTTCCAATTATTTTTTAGTCTATCTTTCCATGGCCCTTTATTACATATAATTTTTATTGCATCATGATCTGAAAAGGATGCATTTAATATTTCTGCCTTTCTGCATTGGATTGTGAGGTTTTTATGCCCTAGTACATGGTCAATTTTTGTGTATGTGCCATGTACTGCGAGAAAAAAGTATATTCCTTTCTATCCCCATTCAGTTTTCTCCAGAGGTCTATCATACCTAACTTTTCTAATGTTCTATTCACCTCCTTAACTTCTTTCTTGTTTATTTTGTGGTTAGACTTATCTAGTGCAGAGAGGGGAGGTTCAGGTCCCCCACTAGTATAGTTTTGCTGTCTATTTCTTCCTGTAACTCCCTGAACTTCTCTGTAAGAATTTGGATGCTATACCATTTGGTGCATATATATTTAGTAATGATATTACTTCATTGTCTATGGTGCCTTTTAGCAGGATGTAGTTTCCTTCCTTATCTCTTTTGATTAGATCTATTTTTGCTTTTGCTTTGTCTGAGATCAGGATTGCTACCCCTGCTTTTTTTACTTCAGCTGAGCATAATATATTCTGCTCCAGCCTTTTACCTTTACCCTGTATGTGTCACTCTTTTTCAAATGTGTTTCCTGTAAACAACATATTGTAGGATTATGGTTTTTAATCCATTCTGCAATCCGTTTCGTTTTATGGGAGAGTTCATCCCATTCACATTCACAGTTATGATTACTATCTGTGTCTTTTTCTCCATCCTTTCCCCCATTTATGCTTTTCTTTCTCCTTTTTCCTTTCCCCTCTTCACTAGTGTTTTGCTTTTGACCACCGCCTCCTTCAGTCCCTCCTCCCTTTTATTATCCCTTTCCCTTTTCTTCCCCTTTACTTACTGCTTCTTCCCTCCCTTTTTCCCCCTCCCTTTTCTTTCCCCTTTTCCCTCCTACTGCCTATAGGGCAAGTTAGATTTCTATTAACTGATTATGTTATGCCCTTCTTGAGCCAAATCTGATGAGAGTAAGGTTCAAACAATGCTCCCCCCCCTTCTTTCCCTCTGCTGTAATAGGATTTTGTGTCTTTTCCTGTAATGTAATTTACCCTTGTCTGCCTCCTCCTTTCTCAGTACATTTTCTAAGATCAGATTGATCCACTTATTTGGATCCATTTAACCCACTTGATTAGATTTTTTTTTATCATTACATCAAAGTCAACTAATATCCACCCTCTTTGTGTATACTCCTTTAACAGGTGTAATAACAATACAGTTCTCAAGGGTTGCAAGTCATATTCCCTTGTAGGGGTTTAAACAGCCCCCCCCATTAACAACATATTGTATCTTTCTGTCCCATTTACCTTTTTAAGTCCTTCTTGAGTCCTGTACTTGAAGATCAAATTTTTTGTTGAGCTCTGGTCTTTTTATCAGGAAAGTTTGGAAGTCTCCTATTTCATTGAATATCCACCTCCTCCCTTGAAAAATGATGCTCATTTTTGCTGGGTAATTGATCCTTGGCTGCATTCCAAGCTCCTTTGCCTTAGGAATATCATGTTCCATGCCCTATGGTCTTTTAATGTAGAAGCTGCAAGGTCCTGTGTAATCCTGACTGTGGTTCCATGATATTTAAATTGTTTCTTTCTGGCTGCTTGCAGCACCTTCTCTTTCATCTGGTAATTTTGGAATTTTGCTATTATATTCCTTGGTGTCAATTTGGGATCTCTTTCAGGTGGTGGATTCTTTCTATGGTTATTTTCCCTTCTGGTTCTAGGACTTCTGGGCAGTTTTCCTTTATGATTTCCTGAAAGATACTGTCCAGGCTCTTTTTTTCATCATGATTTTCAGGTAGTCCAATAATTTTTAAATTGTCTCTCCTGAGTCGATTTTCCAGGTTGGTTGTTTTACTGAGGTATTTTACATTTTCATCTATTTTTTCATTTTTTTGTTTCTGTTTGACTGATTCTTGCTCTCTCATAGAGACATTAGTTTCCATTTGTCCAATTCTAGTTTTTAACAGATTGTTTTCTTCTGTTAGTTTTTGTACTTCCTTCTTCAATTGGCCAATTGTGTTTTTTAGGGACTTGTTTCTTCAGTGTACTCTTCTGTTAGTTTTTCCTTCTTCAATTGGCCAATTGTGTTTTTTAGGGACTTGTTTTCTTCAGTGTATTTTTTTTCCAATTGGCCAATTGTATTTTTGAAGGACTCTTCTACCTCTCTCATTTGACTATTAAAATCCTTCTTGAGCTCTTCTAAGAAGGCTTTTTGGGCTTCAGACCAGTTCATATTCCCTTTTGTTGTTGCAGATGTGGGTTTGTTGACAATGTTGTCCTCTTCAGAATTTCTGTCTTGATCTTCACTCTTCTCATAATATGAATCTATGGTACATTTCTTTTTACTCATGGTGTTTCTTTATTCCCTGGCCTTTAAAGAGATTGAGCTCTCCTGCTGGGGAACAGAGGGTACTGACCCAAGCTTCTTGTGTTGGGAGCCTAGGTCTTGGTCACTGGCTTTGTGTGCTGGGGCCTCTTATGCTGGCAATTGGAGGCTGTAGGTTTCTGGCAGCTTAAAACTTTCAGGCAATTCTAGGTTGCCTGCTTTTCCTTTTCTTTAGCTTTCTTCAACTCCTTTTAGATGGGTGCTGCAGGTGTTTATCTGCCTGGGGCCCCCTGCAGTGTTGTCTCCCTCGTTTCTGCTAATGCACTGGGAGATTCCTTTGTGGTAGAGTGCTGAGGCACCTGGTGGTTTTCTGAGCTGGTTTCCACGGTTCCCCCCCTCACTGAGGCACTCGGAGGTCCAGGTGTTGGTGTTTGCCTGTTCTACCACCTGGGCTTCAGGATTTCTTCACAATTGCAGGCTTCAGGGCTCCTACAGCTCACCTGGTGTTGGGTTGGAATCAGCAAGGCAGGGGCTTTAGGAAGCCTTTAGGTTGTTTTCTTCACCTCCTTTCAGATGAATGCCACAGGGTACTTATCTGCCTGGGGCCCCTTGTAGTTCTGCCTCCCTTATTTTTGCTGAGGCACTGGGAGACCCGTTTGCTGGGCTGCTGCACTGCTGCTCCTCATCTTTCTTCTAGTTCAGGTGTTCCAGGGTTTTTTTTCTGGGGTGATATTTCCTGGGTTTTCAGAGGTTGATAGGGGAAAGGAGAGCGGCTACCTTTTCACTCTGCCATCTTGGCTCCCGGAAGTGGAAGTCCTACTTTGACCATTTATCAACTAGGGAATGGATTTTAGTCATATATGTTTATTAATTGTTTATATATCTTGACTCTCATCAGAGAAATTTGATACAAGGTTTTTTCCCATTCAGCCACTTCTCTTCTCATCCCAAATGCATTAATGTTGCTGTGCAGAAGCTTGCTGTTTTTTGAATTATTAAAATTATATCTTTTATTTTTGGTAATTGCCTCTATCTCTTGTTTGATTAAGAGTACCTCTTTTACTTATAGCTATGAGAAGTATATGATCTGTTTTTTCTTCTAATTTTTTGTATAGTGTGATCTTGAATATTAAGGTCATGTATCCATTTAGAATGTGATTTGGAACATGGTGCAAGGTGTCAGTCTAAGCCTAATTTCTGTCAGACTGCTTTCCACATGGTGTGGAAACATATGTATATTCTTTTGCTGTCCCATAAGTCTTTTAACTCTAGTTTCTCCAGAAATGCATTCAAATACATATTTCCTGCTTTTATGCATTTTTTTTGTTAGACTAATGCAAAATTGATTGAGGGATATTAAAGTTTCCTGTAACTATTGACTTATTTTCTATGTCTTCTTGAAACTCAGATGATGTTTCTTTTATGAATTTAGATGCTAAAGCATTTAAAGCAGAAAAGTTCATTATTGATGTTGCTTTGTTATCTATGTTTCCTTTCAGCATATTATAGTTTCTTTGTTTATCCCCTTTTATTTTTTAATGTTTGTTTTTGCTTTGTCTAATAGCATGATAGCAACTCTTGCTTTTTTGGATTCAGTTGATTCAGAGTAAAAATTTTTCCTCATTCCCTCAGTTTCATTTTGTGTATGTCTGTTTTTTAAATGTATTACTTGTAAGCAACAGATTGTAGGGTTTTGTTTTCTTATCCAATCTATGCCTCTTTTTTATTTTATTGGATAGTTTAATCCATTCACATTTATAAGAATTAGGTTTATATTTCCTCTGTCTCTAAAATGTTTTTTTCCAAGTTGAGATTTTCCCCTCCTGCTGTAAACACAGTATGTTCCTTCAATTACTTACTTTAATTTTTTAAAAGGTGGTCCTGTTCCCACTGGCTTTCTTCCCTTCCCGCGTCCCTTCTCCTTATTTGTTACCCCTTTCCTTTTAGGGTCTTTTTATTGGTTTCTCTCTGCTGCTTTTATTTGGTTATATATTTCTTCCCCTACTTTTTTCCTCTCAGTTAGTCAAGTAAAAGGGAAGGGAAAGAACCCTTCAGCTACACCTGTTCTTCAGTTTTTTTAGTTTTTATTTTGTGCATCTCTTTCCAAAAAGGATTTCTCTCATTCTCTTCATTATCCACCTTTTCTTTCTGTTTACTTTAGACTCTCATTCTCTGATTCATGACCCCTATAATCATCTGATCTTTCTCTTTTTTCTCTGTATTCTTCATATAATCAAAGTTTCCAAGGTATCCATTCTAGCCCTGCCCTCTAGGTATTTCTTTTTGCTACTGCCTTTCAGAGCTTTCCCCATGGCTTCCCTTTTCCCGTAGTGCCTCACTCTTAGAACAATGTCAATTATTGCAGGTATCAGGGAATACACTGCCTCATGATAGGACCCCCCGAAAAAAAAAATTATTTATACCCTCTCTTGTTGACTTTTACCCTCTACATTTGCCTGGAAATCTCCTCCCTGCAAACATGCTCTTCCACTCCTTTAGTTGTCAGTTGTCCCCAAGGGTTCCAACTCTCCCATCTTCCAGGACAAGTAGACTTTCAGACAGCAAATCCCCAACGCCTCATTCAGTGTAAGGTCCTCATCTCTCTTCACCCATAATAGCATTCATCTGTAGAACCTCCTCCCACATCCAGAGTAAGATGTCCGTCCTTACCCCCTTTTTCAATCTTTCTCCCCTCCTCCCTCCCCCATTCCACTGTAGGCTCTTTTCTTTCTGAGACCACAGAGGTCACTTTTCCCTCCTTGCTAGACCTTGATTAGACTCCAGTGCATCACGCATTCTTCTCTACCCTCATGTTCACCTCTCCGCCTTTCCTGCACCTTCCCTCCCACGTTATGGTGTAGTTCCACAAAAGAAGCATTTGCTTGTAGGCAAGGGGTCACCAGGTTCCATCAATACTTCCCCCATTTGTCTCTTCACTGTTACCTCTACCAGATTTCTGCCTTTGCCCCTGTCTCCTTGTGTACATTTAGAAAGAAGCTTCTTCCTGGTCTTTCTGTTGCCCCTCTGTTGTTGTTGTTGTTGTCTGCATTTATTCACCCCTCCTGAAACTGTGTGGCCTAGGGTGTTTGAGAAGCAAATA